>NC_140587.1:176144942-177394942 GCF_964204655.1 Triturus cristatus
CAATTTCATCTGGTTCTTTCACACTCAGAAGCGCAAAGATGCTCCGTGGAGTGCAACCCGCGCTATACAAAAAATCATTTACATTACATTACATTTACATTACATTCAGCACAAAATTGGCAATAAAAACTGTCCAAATGAATTCCTCCGGCATACAAATGAAACAAACTTTTTAAAATGGATTTTATGCTGTTTGTGTGTCTTTTCCCCCACAGCTGTGAAGCTGACACACACGCACACACACACACCCAGCTCAGGCACATGCACACACCCATTCACGGTATGCATGCATGCATGCACGCACAAACACACAAACGTTCATACATACACACGCGCACGCACAATTACAAAAAGAAAACTTATTGGGCTGTATCGTGGGTGACAGGAGGGAAGTCTCTTGTTTTCTGGAGAAAGGGACTGAAGAATGATCTCACCACCTCCTCTCGCTGGCCAACCTGCCAATGACAGGAGGACCTTCATTAACTCATCACAGAATGGGATCAGTGACAGTTGTAAACCCCACACCCTCTCTGATGAGTGTCACTGACGGACACTCTGCCTTGGGCACTTCAGGGCTTAAAACTGAAGCACACATGTCTGTGACACTAGCCCTCGTCATGAGGGGAGAGGGTGAGTCTCATAGAAGACTCTGCAGGGCTGAGGAGGTCATGCCCAGCGTGCTGTGAAAACTTCAGCCTGGCAAATTTCAGCTCCGGTAGTCATGTTCCTACAAATATAGCACATGTACAGTGCATTGATGACTGACCCAAACATGATGGATGCCTGTCAGATTGACCGTTGCTCAGCTTGACACACATTCTTCATGAGTCAGAAAAATGTGAAGGGGCAGAGCTCCTCCGCTCTTAATGATGGGCCGCTTCTGCAACAAAACGGATTCTGTGCAGAGCCACCTATGATGCAGGAAGTTTACTTCTTTGGGGCAGTTCATTGTCTGCCACCTGCCTTTCTTTGATCTGTGGCAGGTGAAAGTGACTCAGTGAAATTTTGCAGGTTTTGCATTACAATGCACTCACCGCAGGATGACCAGTAAAAGAAGCATTGGCATAGCCAATAGGTCTCGCCTTTGGGACCTTATAAGTGTTTAGTTATCCAGCACAATATCCTTGGTGCAACAACATCAAGTGTTGCATGGCTAAACACTGATAAGGTCCCAAAGGCGAGACACTATTGGCTATGCCAATGCTTGTTAATTTGGAGGTGGAAGTAGATTGAAAGTTTGTCGCAGAGGTCCTGGGATGGGGTGATGTCTGTGGCTTCGCTGCTTGGGTTGTTGAATTCCTGGATGACACTAAAGAGTTCCTTGGAGTTGATCGAGTTGGCAAGGATTTTGTTGTGGATGAAATTCCTCTTGGTGGTTCTGATTTGGTTGGGGTAGTCAGTCATGTCGTCCTTGTATGTTGAGTAGCTTTTGGTTGTTTTTGGTGTTTCTCCAGTTCTTCTCCAGGCGTCTGCAGGTGTGCCTGCGATCTTGGAGATCGGCGGTGAACCAGGCGACTTTCCTGGGTCGCTGTTTGCTGGGGTGGCGAAGCGGGGCAAGCTTGTCTGCGCATTTGTAGATCCAGGTGTGGAGTCCTCTGGCTGCGCTGTTTGCATCTGATGCGTCGGATGCCCAGGTGCAGTCGTCTCGGGTGAGGGTGGAGTGAAGTTGTTCGTGGGTGACCTTGCTCCAGTTCCTTCGTGGTGGGTATGGGGCAGGTTTGGGTGCCTTGGGTTTGTCGACGGTGAAGTGTACGCAGTGGTGGTCGGTCCATGGCGGTTGTGTTGTGTGACTGAAGTGGACGTTGTTTCCTGCAGCGAAGATGGGGTCATGAGTGTGTCCTGCTCTGTGAGTTGGTGTAGTGACGAGTTGTTCAAGTCCGATGTTGGCGAGGTTGTCGCGGAGGGTGGTGGTGTGGTGGTCGTTGGAGTTATCAAGCTGGAAGTTCAGGTCTCCGACGAGTATGCAGTTCATTGAGGCGATGGCGTGGGGGGCAATGAAATCTGTGATGGTAGTGGCGAAGGGATCTCGGGGGCTGGGTGGTCTGTAGACGAGGGTCCTTCTGAGTGTGGCATTGGGGCTGGTCTGGATCTGGAAATGCAGGTGTTCGGCAGTGAGGAAGGTTTCGCTGGAGGTGTTGAGACGGAGGGTGTTCTTGTGGGCGATGGCGAGGCCTCCTCCTGGGTGGTTAGGGCGGTCCTTCCTCTGGATCTTGTATCCGTCCGGGATTGCGTTGTTGATGTCGGGCCGGAGGAGGCATTGGTTCATGTTTCTGTGAAGAAGGCGATGTCGGGCGAGAGAGAATCAAGTAGGTTCCAGATTTCCATGGCGTGTTTGTGTATGGAGCGTACATTGAGGAGGATGCACCTTAGGGTGTCGCTGGTGCTGGCGTCAGGAGTGTTGGTGGTGAAGGTCTGGCGGCAGCGGAGGCAGGAGAACTGGCCATTGGTTGTGTTCAGTGAGGCCTGTAGCCATTCTCCGAGTCTTCTGGGATTGTGTGCGTGGAGGGTGGTGGTGTCGTAGCAGCGGATGGTTGGAGATACAGGTTCCTGGTGCTGGTCGCGGACTGGCTTGCCTTAGGTGCACCTTCGGCGCGCAGCGGCCGCCATTAAGTAGGGGAGGGGGTGGTACGTGCAGCTGGGAGGCGGGGGTGGTCAGGAGAAGAGGATTTAGGTAGGAACGGCAGGCAGCACAATAACGGAAAAACAGATTAAACAGAACAATAGCAATTGCACAATGCAAGTACAATGCAATTGAAAAGAAAGTAGATTAACCAGAATGAAAAAAACGGAATGAAAATAAAAGGATTTAGGCGGGAACAGCAGGCAGCACAATAAGGGAAAAACAGATTAAAGAGAAAAACAGCAAGGGCACAATACAAGTACAACGGAATTGAAAGGAAAGTAGATTAACCAGAATGAAAACAAGCATTGGCATAGCCGATAGGTCTCGCTTTTGGGAACTTGTGTGTTTATTAATACATTTTGGCTATGTTGTAGAGTATTGTGGCTGATTGTATAAGTAAAGCACAATGAAGCGTTGCCAATGTTTGTTTTAACAATAGGCTCTAGAATGACAGAGCGAACGCTGTTTTGACCAGACCTTAAAAAGCAGAGTATAGCAATGGAGGTCCCCAGAAGGGCAGGGCAACAAATTCTCAAGAGGACTTAAGTATTGCACCAATTTCTACCTCACTTTGAATTCTGCTCTTCGTCTTGAACCGTTCAAAAGAGGGCCGTGGTTACCCTCTGCTTAGCATTGCCTGTGAAAAGATGCCGCTGTGGCTTTCAAGCTAACCTTTCAGGCATGTAATAGCGTTTTTGATTCATTACATTCTGTTTTTGCTTCCACCAAGCTGGAAGTAATGCGCGAAAAGCTATCTGACCACCATCCTCCTGACTGGTCCTGCGCGTTGACATGCACACTGGCTCCAATTAACCTAAAGTGCACAGGCACAAGAGCAGTATAGCGACACCATTTACAGACTCAAATTGGTTCCACCCCTTGGATGAAGCTGGGCATGCACACAAGCATTCTACTCTGGAACAGAACGAGTGGCGGAAACCTCTCCTAAGACATGAGCACTTGCGTCTATAGCTCGCGTAGCAACCAGTTGGCTGGTGGCCCATGATTTTGACTACGGAACTGTCTGCATTGTGTAGATTGCAGAGATCTCAGCAACAAGTGTATTAACCTGCTGAGTTGTCCAACCGATTTGTGCATATGGGAGAGATGTTTATTTGCAGCTGGTTGAATTTAAATGTTCTAAAAAAACAAGGCGCTATAAGTTGATGCTCAGCTGTCGCAAAGAAAAGAAGTCATAAAAACGGTATTTTCCTAACAGTGGACTTGAAATCCCAATGCACCAGCTGATATGCAAACGATTGAGTCCTGCAGGTCTGACTATAAAAAACTAAGAGTTGATCGTGTGCTTTTTATACCCAGCTGCTTGGTACTCCTCTTATCGACCTCTGAAGGATGAAAGGCTGAGAAGCCTCATTGGGCTTTGAGTCAGTGACTTGCACCAAGGGGTCGACCAGCAGATTTAACAGCGCCTCCTTTATTTTAGCGGTGACGTGCAGTAAAAAATCTAACGCACTTGCTCCTGACTGCCCTGAAGAAGACCATACTAGTAAACGGATACCAGTCGTGCACTGCTTTTTGGCAGCACCAAACGCTGCACCACTGTGCGTGTGAAATCTAGGTGCTGCAGGAAGGCTTGCACGTTGAATCTCCAGCTCCGTGCATTATGGGTGTCTGGCTGGCATGTGGCAGTGTTGACCAAGAGCCCGTGATGCAGAAAATAGAGACACCAATGCCTCTTCCTAAACAAAAACAATGCCCTGAATGAACGGTGCGAGTGGTGCCATATTGCTGATAAATGCTCGGCATACCTAAAAAGAAAAAAAATCCAAGTTAAGCAATCTTCACAGTGCTGGAGACCCCATACTTTCCTTTCAACCGGAGGCAAATAAAGGTCGTCATCGACCATGCAAAAAAAACAAGTTTGACGAGGAGAGGAGGAGGCAGCAGGGGGAGGGGAGAGAGGAGGGGGCCTGCGCCTGTTTCCCTTGCGGGAGCGAGCAAGAGGCACCATCTGTTTGCAAGTTAATTACAAACAGATGGTTTCAAAGCTCGCTCCCGCAAGGGAATCGCCAAACGTGCATGCGTTGCCATTGAAAGCAATGCAATGCGTGCACGTTTTTGGGCGCAAAAACCGAATCGATTTCAAGAGGTCTCCTCCTATGTAGCGCATGCGCGCTGCGTAGGCGAGACCTTAAAAACAGAATGAAAATAAAAATATACAAGGGCACAATGCAGGGACAAGAGGAGAATAATTAGAATACCAGCGTGACAGGGGCAAAAAACATAGCACCGGGCACCAGCGAGGTGCACGAGGCAAGGCGCGGTCTTGAACCCTGCCTGGTGGGGTCAGAGGCAGAGCACGGCACAGCGGAGCTGCTGGGGAAGAGCAGATCACAGACTGCATTCTGCTCTTGCACAATGTGCACTGACCCACAAAAAGTAGTCCTTTTGAACAGTTTTACAAAAAAACATTGACAAAACATTGACAAAGCCAAAGTTTTACAGCCAGCAAAAGACCTATTCATTGACTTTGCCAACACTTGTTTTTTTCCCTGCAGCACCATTAGTAGGGATACTTGTCGGCAATTGTGCTTCTAAATTACGACTTATTTTGGCTAATACGCCTTGTGGATGTTTCTGAATTGCACAATTATCTTGCTTTTTTGTGAGGACTTTTTGTCATGGGAAAAAACCTCACTACGGTTACCTGTTAATAGAATTCAACCAAGCAAAAGCGCCTTAAAATTGCAGACATTTTTCTTTCTGGCATCCGGCTGAGGGAGCGAAATGACGCAGTATGTGGCAAATTGTTTAGGGGTAGAATTTTTGTAAACGGCTGCCTGGGGGAGGGGACATAAAGTAAACAAACTTGCGAGATAGAAACGTAGTCGGCTTTTTTAAATGGTGGCGGCAGAAGAGAAACCAGTGCAGGAGGGGAGCAGGCCTCTGTTGAGGAGAATGGGGGGGGAGGAGGAGGAGGGATTTTAAGCTGGGCATGGGTAGACATTGGAAGGATCCCGAGTGTCCGGAGGTGGAGGGGTCAGAAATTCTGCTTGGGTTGGAGGTTAGAGCCTGGGGCCAGTCAATCATGCGGGTGGGGGGTGTTTTAAGCAGGGTGGTATCGGAGATTAGAGAGGTGTACACGCAGATGAAAACTCTTGAAATTAAAACAGAGCAGTACGCCATGGTTGTACTCGAGGTACGAAAAGCAAACAGGATGCAGGTACTTCACCGATATCAGTCAGTGACAGGCGCTGCAGGACTTGAAGTCAGCCTTTCTAGATTGCACCTGCCACACCAGGAGCAAAACTCTCAAAGATTTGACAGTAGCTGAAAAAAGCTCAGTCAAAAAGTGACTAAAGGGCTAGCTCTCTCCAGATCTGCACTGACTGGCGTGGATGGTCGTGGAGTGTTGGTGCCTACATAGGCAACGCACATGTCACTTCCGACGTGGATAATGCCACTCTGAGCTGATCAGCGCCACCTACCGGATGACGCCTGGGGAAATTCAAAGGTGAAAAATCTGGGGCTAGAAGTCCCTTTCAGCTCGTAGGTAGAATAATTCACTCTCTTCATTCATATGAAACTGCAACATCACTTCTAAGACAAAGGGGTAAGTCCAGAGATCCACCTTGCCACTATAGAAAACACAAACGTTCAGAGGAAAAAAGTTAGCTGCAATCCCTCTGTTTCATTACAGACAGACATCTTCAACGAAAATGTCTTCTTTTCCACAGGAGTCCGTTGGTGTGTTAACATGCTCAGGACCAGATTAATCTCACAAAACTCAGTCTTGTCTGTGAAAAAGATCTCCCCAACCCTGTACTGGTAAGCGCAAGATGAGAGTGGGGTATTTCTTCCTAGTTTCCACCTGCACCCACCTCCCATCTAAGTGATCCAAAAAGTTTCCTATCAACTGAGTGGGTTAATGTTTAGGGTGAGTGGCAGGATCAGTGCCATTTGGTTTTATACAAATGCCAAATATTAACATCTGATAAGAGACTTCTAGCTGCAGATTCCGTACCTTTGAATTTCCCACGTGTCAGGCTGGATCCAGAACCTTTTGCTGAGCAATACCCCTCACACGTTATGTCAGGTGGCTCTATTCGGCTCCACCTGACGTTGATAGCGTCTGTAGCGTTGGTTATGACGTCGGGTGCCTACATAGGCACCACCCACGAGCAGACGTCCAATCTTTTCTTTCCACACCAGTTAAGAGCCGATCTGGGAAGAGCTACCCTCCTGCTGCCTTTTGGCAGGCTTTTTTTTTAACTTTTGTCCAAATTTTTGAACAACTTTGTGTGCAAGGGATATCTGGTAGAAAGACAGGATTTAAACCATGTGGGACATGTTCCCACATGATGTCGGTTACCGATCTCCACCGCGTATGTCTGTAGTGTCTTGAACGCGACCACGATTCGAAGTCTTGTTCAGACTGTCAAGCGATGGCCCCGAAGACCTTGAGGGAGCAGGTGATGAAGTTGCTCGCGGCCCGGAAGTCGACGCCGTTAAGCTGGACTCCGAGGTCACGGTCCCGTTCGAAGAAGAGGAGGTTGCGGGACCGCTCACGGAGCCCTAATCCTCTTCCTCCCATTCAAGGTCATCTGGACACTCGGGAAAGAGGCACAAGAAGAAGAAGTCCCAACGGACTTCGACTTCACCTCAACTGGTGTCCGTCATTGAGAGAGGTAAGGAGCACCGACGCTCTAGGCACGGTTCTGCAGAGCCAGAGCCTTAGTCGACTTCGCACCTCGCCCCCTTTTCCTGGAGCCGGAGCGACTCCCGCTCAAATGAAAGATTTTTATGAGGCCATGCGCCGTGTGTTTGAGCGGAACAACCCAGTTGGTGAGTCCTTGGGCCCTGCGGGGTTGGAGGGGGCCCCATCGGGTTCGAGGCCGTCGGCTTCAGCCACAGTGCCGGTGGGGCCTCAGGGATCAGATTCCAGATCCAGTTCGGTGCCGGTCGTGCCAACGTGATCTCCTGGGTGTCGAACCTGAAGTCAGTGCCTGCGAGGTCGCCGATGCCCGTCGGTGGCGTAAGCCTCATCCTTATCCCCGATCACACAGAGCCAGAACGTCGCCAAGCGACGCAGATTCCGACAGAACCCAGGGGTTCTATGTTGTTGCCTGAGCACTTTGTTGATGTGCTGGGCTCAGGAGAGGAATAGGAGGAGCCTGGAGACCCATTAGAGAACCAGGATGTCTCTGAGGAGACTATGGGCTGGTATAGGGGAACCTGGGGAAGCCAGTGGTCTGGACACTTCCCCAGACACTGGCATGCTCTCTCCGCCTACAGTGGGTACCGACGAGGGCGAGCCCTATGCCATGGTGGTTGAGAGGGCAGCTGAGGTCCTTGGACTGGAGCTGCCCTCAGTGCCTCTGAACCACTATTGCCCTTTAATGAGGCACTTACAGACGTTCTTCTAGGAACATGGTCCAAACCTAGCACACAGGCTCCTGTGAATAGGATGGTTGCACGCCGCCATCACCCAGCTCCGGGCAACCCAAAGTTCCGCAGCCAACACCCCACCCCAGAAAGTTTGGTGGTGCAGGCCTCTACTTCCCAGGGCACATTCCCTTCCGCCCCTCCGGATAGGGAATCCAAGAGACTGGACTCATTTGGAAAGAAGATGTTTTCTTCCTCCAGTCTGGCATTGTAGTCGGTGAATACTGCCTGCTTATTGGGCAGTTTCTCCCACTCTCTTTGGGAGACATTTGCGCAGGTGCTATCACAAGTCCCGGAGGAGGCCCGGGCTGTGCTCTCCCAAGCTGTCAATAACGGGAGAGATGCAGCGAAATTCGCCATATGGTGTGGTCTGGATACAGTGACCTTGAGGCGCCACGCCTGGCTTCATACAACTGGCTTCTCGGGGGATGTCCAAGCCAATTTGATGGACATGCCCTTTGATGGAACCCGCCTTTTTGGGGAAAAGGCAGACTCGGCGCTGGTCAGGTTCAAGGACTCTCGAGCTACGGCCAGATCCTTGGGCCTCTCCTCCACTCCTCGTGGCCAGTCTTCCTTTCGGTCTTCCTTTCGGCCCTCTTGTGGCAACGGAAGGGGTTTCCAGCCGTGTCAGCCCTATCCTAGCCACTGTCCCGCTCAGACTACCCAAGCCATAAGTGGACGTGGTACATTCCGTCCTCGTAATGGAGGCCAGAAGTCGTTTGCCACACTGCCCCCAACAGCCACAAACTCCAAGCACTCCTAGGCGGATTCTGCAGGACCATACCTTCTCCAGTGGGTGGGAGAATTCGTCACCATCCCCCCACTGGAGATCTATAACAACAGACAAGTGGGTCTTGCAGATCGTCCAGGAGGGCTATTCTCTTCCTTTCCTTTCTTTTCCTCCTCCTAATCCGCCTCAGGAATGGCTGACGGAGGATCATTTGAAGTTGCTCCAAGAGGAAGTTACACCCCCATTTGTCCCCTCCCTTGACGACCAATTAACGCTCTGAAACCAAAGAAATCTGACAGCGTAGTAAAGTAAGTCAAAATGAGACACAATGCTACAGCCTGTAATAGACACCGTACCCAGGTATGTGGAAATGATAACTTGTATAACATGACCTTTCTTTCATTGATGTTCAATAAAAATTATTATTAAAAAAAAAAGAGGAAGTTACAGCTCTTTTGGCCAAGGGAGCTATAGAAAGGGTCCCAGCTTCAGAGGTAGGCGGTGGCTGTTATTCCTGCTACTTTCTGATTCTGAAGAAGAACAAGGGGCTTTAGCCTATTTTAGATCTTCGGACCGTCAATCTCTTCCTCAAAACTGAGAAATTCAAAATGCTCACATTGGCTCAGGTCTTGTCTGCACTAGACTAAGGAGACTGGATGGTGGTGTTGGACCTGCAGAATGCATATTTTCACATTCCCATCCTGCTGGGCCACAAGCGTTACCTGCGGTTCAAGGTAGGTTACGAGCACTTTCAGGTTACCGTGTCATCTTTCGGTCTTACCAGTGCCTCGCAGGTGTTCACCAAGGTGATTGCGGTGGTTGCAGCTCATCTGCGCAGGTTAAGAGTTTGTTTTCTCCTACCTAGACGACTGGCTGTTGAAGGTGTCCTTGCCCCAGGCAGTCATCTCCAACCTTCAGACTCCGGCGAACCTCCTGCATTAGCTGGGGTTCTCTATAAACGTGCCGAAGTCACACCTTACTCCTTCTCAGACGCTCCCTTTCATCGGAGCTGTTCTGCACACAGTGCAGTTTCAGGCTTATCCTCCCAAGCAGCGAGACCAGGATATTCAGGTTAAGATTCCGATATTTCAGCCTCTATCCTGGATTTCGGTGAGATTGACTCTGAGGCTGTTGGGTCTCATGGCCTCCTGCATCCTGTAAGACACGCCAGGTGGCGTATGCGGGCTCTGCAGTGGGACTTGAAGTTCCAATGGGCACAGCATCGAGGAAATCTCACTGACGTGGCTCAGATCTCAGAAGGAGCTGCAAAGGATCTGCAGTGGTGGTTAACTAACCACAATTGGGTCAACAGCAGACCGCTCTCCCTTCCCCAACCAGATTTCACAGTTTTGATGGATGCGTCATTTCTGGGATGGGGCAGCCACTTGGGAGAGGTGGAGATCAGGGGTCACTAGTCTCCGGCAGAGACTAGCTCCACATAAACTTGTTGGAGCTCCGAGCGATTCAGTTGGCATTGAAAGCATTTCTTCCCTCTGTCAAGGGAAAATGATTAGTGCAGGTGTTCACAGACAACACCACCGCCATGTGGTACTGCAACAAGCAGGGGAGGGTGGGGTCGTGGACCCTTTGTCGAAGGGCCCTGCGTCTCTGGGCATGGCTGGAACAGCAGGGCATAACCCTGGTGGTTCAATACCTGGCAGGTTCTCTGAACACCAGGGCGGACAATCTCAGCCATCGATGCCTTCAGGATCACGAATGGTGTCTCCAGGTCTCTTTTAACAGTGGGGAGAACCTTGGTTAGATTTGTTCGCCTCCGAACAGAACGCGCAATGTCAGCGGTACTGCACACTGGAGTTTCCAAGGCGGCTATCGCTCAGTGACGCATTTCGTCGTGAGTGGAGCTCAGGCCTGTTGTACGCCATTCCGCCCATACCACTCCTGCCAAGCGTTCTGAAGAAGATCAGGAGTGACCGGGGCCAAGTCATCCTTGTGGCGCCGGACTGGGCAAGGAGAGTCTGGTATGCAGAGCTTCTGAGCATAAGTGTTGATCCTCCGATCAGGCTGCCCCTTCGGTAGGATCTTCTGTCGCAGCAGTAGGGGATGGTTCTCCACCCGAACCTGTCAACTCTGCACCTCCATGCATGGAGGTTGAGCAGCGGCAGTTGATGGCTTTTGACCTTCCTCCTGAAGTCTGTGATGTTATTCTGGCAGCCAGGCGGCCATCCACTAAGTCGGTATATGCCTGCTGTTGGCAGAAATTTGTATTATACTGTACAGAAAGGTCTAAAGACCCTCTTTCTGACCCTATTTATACTGTCCTTATGTTCATTCTAACCCTTGCCCAGCAGGGCTCTGCTTTGGGAACTCTCAAGAGTTACCTTTCTGCTCTGTCTGCTTTTTTGCGGCTGCCAGACCAGCCTTCTTTCTTTAAATCTTCTATTGTAAATAGATTTCCAAAAGGATTGGTTCATTTATTTCCACCTACACCCATTGTTATGCCACAATGGGACCTTTATTTGGCCCTCACTTACCTGAAGTGCGCTCCTTTCGAAGCCTTTGCATAATTGTCCCCTCCAGCTTTCTTACTGGTGATTACATCGGCCCGGAGGGTGAGTAAATTACAGGCGTTGTCCAGCTCACCTCCTTATCTTATGTCTTTTCCAGAGAAAGTGGGGCTTCGCACCAGGACATCCTTTTGACCAAAGGTTGAGACCCCATTTCATCTGGGCCAATCGAACAAGTTACTTACCTTTGGTAACGATATATTTGTAAGAAACATAGGTTAGTTATAGATTCCTTACCTTAGAATTACCCTCAGGAGTCAGACTGGATCCGGAAAGTTTTTCGTCCGCAGTACGTCTGTACGTTGGAAGATGGCGTCGGTCGGCTCCGTATCCGTCGTTGGCGTCATGGTCACCGGGATGACGTTGCGGTAGCTACTTAGATGCTGCCCTCACGTGCTGACGTCAGTGCAAGACACAGACCACTGGTGCACAAAACTAGGGCCCTGAAAGGATGTCCTTAACCCTAGAAATCAGTTTGCAGAACGGGGAGGATGGGATGGGCGGTAAGGAATCTATAACTAACCTAAGTTTCTCACAGATATATCGTTACCGAAGGCAAGTAACTTGTTCATCTGAAAGAAACGGTTAATTGTAGATTCCTCACCTTAGAATAGATACCCCAGCAATACCAAACCCGGAGGTTGGTCTGCGAACCAAGTTTACACCAGAAAGTCCTGGAGAACAGAACGGCCAAGGAAGCTGTCCCTTCGGACTTGACTGTCCAGGCAGTAGTGTTTGGTAAACGTGTGCAGAGATGCCCACGTAACTGCCTGATAGATGTCATGTAGAGGAACTCCTCGTCCCAAAGCAGTAGGGGCTGGCGTTGCCCTGGTGGAATGGGCGCGGAGCCACACCTGAGGTTCCTTTTTAGCCAGAGACTAGCAGGCTTTAGTACACAAAACGACCCATCTAGAAATGGTCCACTTGTGTACGGCCCAACCTTTCTTTGCGCCCACGTAGCCAACAAAAAGTTGGTCATCCACCTGGAATGGTTTTGTGCGATCCAGAGAGAAAGAAAGCGCACGTTTTGAGTCCAGAAGGTGGAGCCGCTCTTCCTCTTTAGAAGGACGCGGAGGCGGAAAGAAGGTGGGCAAAGTGAAGGTTTGCCCAATGTGAAAGGAAGTAACCACCTTTGGAAGAAAGGATGGACGAGTCCGAAGGACAACCTTGTCCGGATGTAAAGCCGGAAAAGGAGGTTTAGAGGAAAGAGCCTGGAGCTCACTCACTCGTCTAGCAAAAGTGATGGCCACCAGGAATGCAGCCTTAAGGGTTAAAAGTCCTAAAGGACAGTTGTGAAGTGACTCAAAGGGAACGCACATCAAATAGGTCAAGACCAGATTCAATTCCCACTGAGGCATAACGAAGGGAATAGGTGGAAAGAGATGAGTTATGCCTTTTAAGAAATTATTGAAAACCGGAGACTTGAAGAGAGAAGGCTGATCAGGAAGCCAAAGAAAGGCAGAAATTGCCAAAAGATAGCCCCTGATACTGCACAGAGCAGAGCCCTGCTGGGCCAAAGAAAGGAGGAACAAGAGAACTTCAGAAAGAAGGGCAGAAAGAGGATCCAAAGCCTTTGCTGTGCACCATGCCACAAATGTGTTCCATCTGCAGGCGTATACCGTCTTAGTGGAAACACGCCAGGCTGCCAAGATTACGTCACATACTTTGGGAGGCAGGTCAAATGACGTCAACTGCGGCCGCTCAATCTCCATGCAAGGAGGTGGAGGCTGGACAGGTTCGGTGGAGGACTGTCCCCTGCTGCTGCGACAGAAGATCCTACCGAAGAGGCAGTCGGATCGGAGGATCGATGGCTATGCTGAGCAGCTCAGGATACCAGACTCTTCGTGCCCAATCCGGAGCCACAAGGTCCGGATTGGGTCGTGCTTGATCTTCTTCAGCACTCTGGGCAGAAGTGGTATAGTGTAGAAGACCACAACTCCACTCGCGACAAAAAGCATCGCCTAGCGAGTGCTACCTTGGAAATTCCAACGTGCAGAATTGCTGACATTGTGCGTTCTTTGCGGTGGCGAATAGATCGAACCAAGACTCTCCCCACTGTTGAAAGAGAACTTGCACCACTGCGAATGAAGACACCTTTTGTGATCCGTCTTGCACCTGTGGGTGAGTTCGTCTGCCCTGGCGTTCACTGAACCTGCCAGGTGTTGAACCACCAGGGATATGCCCTGATGTTCCAGCCATGTCCAGAGGCGGAGAGCCTCTTGACATACAGTACACGACCCCACCCCGCCTTGTTTGTTGCAGTACCACATGGCGGTGGTGTTGTCCATGAACACCTGCACTACTCTTCCCCGGACAGAGGAAAGGAAGGTTTTTAGTGCTAGAAGGATCGCCTGCAGCTCCAGAAGGTTGATGTGGAACCTGGACTCCGCCGGAGACCAGAGGCCTCTGATCTCCGCCTCTCCCATGTGGCCGCCCCATCCCAGAAGGGATGAGTCTGTCACCACTGTGTGTTCTGGTTGGCAGACCCAATCCTGGTTCGTGAGCCACCACTACAATTGGTGTGCAGTGCCCTTCGAGATCTGGATGCAACTGGATTCCCCTGCTACTGTGCCCACTGGAACTTCAGGTCCCACTGCAGAGCCCGCATATGCCACCTGGCATGATCGAGCAGCAGGATGCAGGAGGCCATGAGGCCCAGCAGCCTCAGGGTCATCCTGACCGATACCCTGGATAGAGGCTGAAAGATCGGAATCATAGCCCGAATATCCGGGACTCGCTGTTCGGGAGGATAAACCCGAAACTGCGTCGTGTCCAGAACCGCTCCAATGAAAGTGAGTTTCTGAGAGAGGATTAGGTGTGACTTCGGCATCTTGATGAAGAACCCCAACAAATGCAAGAGGTCGGCCGTAGTCGGGAGGTGGGAGACGACAGTCTGGGGCGAGCCCGCCTTTAACAGCCAGTTGTCGAGATAGGGGAAGACTGGAACCCCTGATCTGTGCAGGTGAGCTGCGACCACCACCATCACTTTCGTGAGCACCAAGAGGGACACCGGTAAGGCCGAAGGGGAGCACGGTAAACTGAAAATGCTTGTGGCCTACCATGAACTGCAAGTAGCGCCGGTGGGCCGGCAGGACGGGGATATGAAAATAGGCGTTCTGCAAGTCCAACGCTACCATCCAGTCTCCAGGGTCGAGGGCAGACAAGACCTGAGCTAACGTCAACATTTTGAACTTCTCTTTCCGGAGGAAGCGATTGACGCTCCTGAGGTCAAAGATAGGACGCAGGCCCTTGTCCTTCTTGGGTACCAGAAAGTAGTGGGAATAGCAACCACGACCTACTTCCGAGACAGGAACGCGCTCGATGGCTCCCTTGGCCAAGAGAGCCAAAACTTCCTGCTGGAGAAGGCCCAGGTGATCTTCCGACATGCGATGGTACTGTGGTGGCATACCTGGAGGGGTAGTCTCAAAGGGGAGGGAGTAGCCCCTTCGGATTATCTGCAAAACCCACCTGCCTGACGTGATGGTGCGCCAGTGAGGGAGGCGATGGCGGATCCTGCCGCACACTGGCTTTTGATGTGCCTGAAAGGTCCGACTAGGAGGGTTTGGAGGCTGCTGCAGAAGGGTGGTTGGTGAACCGGCCCGCCCGCTGGCCCCCTGAACCACGGCAGTGGTACCCACGTCCCTGGCCACACGAAGGTTGGGGAACATGCGCCGGCCTGTGGCTCTGGGCAGGACGTAGTGGGGCACCTCTTCTGTAGCCACGATAGGGGCAAAAAGCAGATTGCCAAGGGCGGCTGGAGAGGCCCAAAGACTTGGCCGTAGCCTGTGAGTCCTTGAAACGCTGTAGAGCGTTGTCCGCTTTGTCGCCAAAAAGGCGACGGCCATCAAAGCGCATGTCCATGAGAGTATTCAGGACATCCCCGGAAAAAGCCAGTCGACCTCATCCAGGCGTAGCTTAGAAGGGCTACTGACGTGGAAATCGTCCTGCCTAGAGAGTCGGCGGTATCCTACCCACAACAGATGGTAAACTTTGCCGCGTACCTCCCGGCGGCGACAGCCTGGGAGAGTAGTGTCCGGGCCTTCTCCGGGCACTGTGCCAGCACTTGCGCAACTGTATCCCACACAGAGTGAGAAGAATGGCCCAATAGACATGCGGTGTTTACAGACCGCAGTCCCAAGCTGGCGGAAGAAAAAATCTTCATCCCAAGATGATCCAGCTTCTTGGATTCCCCATCTGGTGGAGTGGTAGGGAATGTGCCCTTAGAAGTAGAGGCTTGGAGCACCAAACTCTAAGGGGTGGTGTGTTGGGTCAGGAAAGTGGGGTCACCCGGGGCTGGGCGGTGGCGTCGGGCGATCATCCTATCCACGGGAGCCCCCGTGTTGGGCCTGGACCAGGTGCCCAAAAGGATGTCAGTGAGGGCCTCATTAAAAGGAAGCAGGGGCTCTGAAAAGCTCGCTTGCGGTTGAAGCACCTCTGTTAGGAGGTTAGCCCTGACTGCCACGGTAAGAAGCTCGAGGTTGAGAGCCTCGGCTGCCCTACACAACACCACTGCATATGACGCTCCCTCCTCCGTAGCCATGGTAGCAGGAGACAACATGCCAAGGTCAGGAGATGTATCCCCCAGGTCCTCTCTCTAGTCTGGGTCATACTGGTCGGTCAGAGGGTCACCTGACCCCTCCCAATCCTCCTCCTCTTCCTCTGGGTGCCAATCTGGCCTAAAGGGACCCCAGGAGTGAACACAGGCACAAAAACCCTACTCGCCGCCGGATCCGGCATCGGTCGACGCTGGTCCGGCTCCGTGCCCACACCAGGATGGAGGCTAGGGTCGATGCGTTGAATGCGGGCACCGGTTGACCTCCTTACACCTCCATCAGCACCGATCTAGATCCAGGCTTGGATCTAGGAAGGGCGTGCGGGGCCGGGGCCGGAGCCACCGACGGACAACGATTCCATGGGGCCTGAAGCCGCGCCAGCGCGTTCGGGCTGCCCAAAGATGGTGTGCATCGCCTCGTAGAACTTAGGAAGCTGGGAAGGAGTCACTCCCGGGAAGGGAGGGAAACCCGGAGTCGGCTCTTCAGGCTCCGCAGGCGAAGCTGCAGGAGGGGCACCGCACGCATCCCTCATCGCGTCAGCCGACCGACAGGGAGAAGTCTAAGAGTGACGATGCTTCTTCGACTTCTTCTTGTGCTTCGACTTACCTGACCCTGAGTGCGAAGACTTCGAAGACTTAGAAGAGTGATGATGGCTCCGCAACCAGTCCCTCGACCTCCTTCGCGACCGGGACCTCAAACGGCACGGAGCCGACTGCAGGCACTCATGAAGCTTTCGGGTTTGCTCCCGCAAAGCCTTCGGAGCCATGTACAGGCAGTCAGAGCACGACTTGAGTCGTGGTCGCATTCCAGGCAAAAGAGGCACACGCGGTGGGGAACTGACATCAGTCGGTTACAGGAACCGCAAGCCTTGAAGCTGGGCATCCCTACGTGCACCAGGAGTCGTGAGGACTCAAAAAGGTGTCGACAAAAGTAATCAAAAAGTCAGTCAAAAAATGACTGGAGGTACCGCTCTCTCTGGATCTGCGCTGGCTGGTACGGAAAAAGAAAGAACTGACGTCAGCGCGTGAGGGCGGGGTCTAAGTAGCTACCGCAACGTCTTCCCGGCGACCACAACGCCAACGACGGACGTGGAGCCGACCGACGCCACCTTCTGACGCGCACAAGTATTGCTGCTGAAAAACTTTCCGGATCCAGTCTGATGCCTGGGGGTAATTCTAAGGTAAGGAATCTGTAACTAACTGTTTCTTTCAGATCATTACTTTGCCCAACTTCTTTGCTCACCCACATTCCTCTAAGGAAGAGGAGTGTCTCCACCGACTGGTCCCAAAAAGAGTGTTGTCATTCCACCTTGACTGCACAAAAGAGTTCCGGGTGGATGACCAACTCTTTGTGGGGTGTGTGGGAGCAAAGAAGGGAAAGGCAGTGCAGAAAAGAACCATCTCTCGATGGTCTGCTAACAGACATTAAAATCTGTTACGCCTTGTGAAGCAGCAGCACCCTGAGGGATTAAGGGCCCACTCCACCAGGGGAAAGGCTGCGACTATGGCCTTGGCTCGGGGTGTCCCAGTCCAAGACATCTGTCAGGCAGCGACGTGGGCATCTTTGCACACGTTTGCAAAACATTATTGCCTTGATGGTCAAGTGCGCAAAGATGGGCACTTTGCCCGTTCAGTGTTGCAAGATTTCTTAGTCTAGGTCATGAGTCCGCAACCCACCGCCAGGATAGTATGGCTCGGGTATCTGATTCAAAGGTCAGGAATCTGCAGCTAGAAGTCTCTATCAGATGAACAAGTTACTCACCTTCGGTAACGCATTAGCTGGTAGAGACTCTATCCAGCTGCAGATTCTTTACAGCCCCACCCATGCCGCCCCGCTTTGCGGACTGATGTGTTAGAACTAGCGTTGTTTCCCCTTTCAGGGCCCTAGTTTTGCACACGATTATGTCAGTCCCTTTGTGGCTCTGCCCTTCTGGTGTGGAAAAAACAAAACGTACTGACTTCCGCGAGCCGCCTATCTAGGCACCGCAACGCCATAACCGACGACACGCGGAGCATGGAGCCACCCGACGTCGCACGCTGGGGGTGTTGCTCAGCATAGGTTTACGGATCCAGCCTGATGCCTGGGAAATTCAAAGGTAAGGAATCTGCAGCTAGATAGAGTCTCTACCAGGTGTGTTGAACAACGCTGCGTCCTGGTGAAGGACTTCTTGGCATTCATCAAGGGATCCTAGTCCTTAGAGCAAAGACCTAGACGTACAAAGGTTAGCTCTTCAAGACCATGTGTACAAGCTCAGAAAAGGTATAGATCAGTGTAAAACTCTCTTTCCCTTTATGGACATGTATGGTTTCTTCCCCAAACAAGTATGTGTAATGAATATAAAGTGAGAGCAATAAGTACACTTTTGCTCAACCCCTGGTAAGCCACATTTTGAGAGGTTTACCTGCTGACTCTTATGTGGGCAGTAAGTGGGCAACTTATTTCAAGCCACCACTGCTTGGGGGCACCAACCCAGGTGGGTGAGTTTAGGCACAGCAGGGCTCTAGTATTACTGCTTTGGTAGAACCTGTGAAGAAATTGGTCCACATTGCTTTCCACAGGTCACTTCAAGGCAGACCACAGGGAGGCTGAGGAGAGATCGAAATCACACCTCCTCGCATATGCTCAGTGCCGCCTATCGTGCAACTGCCCCAGTGTAGATGTCTCAGCCCAGAGTTGGGGTATGGCAGTTAAAGACCCCACACACAGCATGGGAGGATACAGATGCCACTGCCCATGGTGAAGACAGATTTTTATAACTTTGCTGCACACTTGTGAGAATGCGAGCCACATTGGCTGGAGTGCCAGAAGGGAGAAACTAGTGTTTCCCCCACATTTCGAGAGAGCTGTGGTACTGTAAATAAGTTCAGTAGTAGTAGTCCCTGGTGCAACAGGGTTGGTGTAAATAGATCAGAGTATGGTATGCAGCCTACTTTGCATGTAGTCTCACTGCGCTAGCAAGACACGCCTATGAATAGTTTCATGACAACAAGAGGTCTTTTTTTCTGGGGAACAGATGATGTACTTTTGAAGAAGATGGAGCAGGTCTTATCCAGGCCAGGCTTGAGCCACCTGGATGAAAAAGCACCCAAAGTTCAGCCATATCGTTTGGACAAGCCTCGAAATAGAGGAAGTAGAAAATACACAAACAAAAACACCTGTGTCAGCACAGCATGTTTTTGGCCTCCTGAGTAATCAGAGCCCTGTGCAAAGAACTCATGATGGAGAATCCCATCTTCTAAGAATAAAAGCTGAGCCTCTCTATCTAGAAATAAAAGTCCTTACAAGTCGTGCAATCCCTCACCTCAAGATTAGGATAGAATTAGGTGAATATTAATTTTGAAGGTCACCACAGTAGATGACTCTGGCTGAATTTAAAACGTTTTTTCAGGCATGATGATAGTTTGAAGCTTATGATGGAAGAAGGAAACTATACAGTCCTGGAAATGCAGCAGGCATGAAAAAAGGATAACAGACCAGCTTGGGAAACGGAAATTGATTTGGGCAGCTGCTAAAGTATGTCAACAAAAAATGGCCAATTGAAAATAAATGAATTGGAAAAAGAACAAAATAGTTTCTGGAGTTAAAATCATAAGCTGAACGCAGAGGCAAACCGAGGAAAGCATCACTGTAAGCACACTGCAAGAATCGAAGAACAGCCTCTGGGAATGGATGCCAGACCTTATCCACTGAATGCTGGAGGCAGCAATTGTATTGGTTAACATGTGAATATTGCTCTGTACTTAATGGTTAGAATATCCCTATCCTTAAGACAGTCAATCCATGCTGATCTATGAAAGCTTTAATCCTAGAGAACTTCCACTGCTATGATCACAATTCATGCTGACACAAAAGACCTGCCTTTCATCTCCTTGTTATGTCTATACTTTGCCCACATTCCCATTCCAGTGCTTTGCTTTCATCTCCCTCCAGCTATGTCAGCTTCTCCCTGCATTCTTACATTTTGCTGGTATGCCCATACTTCCTGCTACAATTCATGTCACAATACTGCTGACGTTTATCCTGCATGTACACTCAAAGAACAGATTGTGCTTACACCACCTTCATGCATACAAATCACACATGCTAGAGAACAGGTTCCTTACCTTCACTAATGCGCTTTCTGGTGGAAGCTATATCTAACTACAGATTCCACACCTTTTGAATTTGCCCAGGTACCAGAATAGATCCGTAAATTTTACAGGAAGTGCTGTCATGCGCTGACAGGTGTTGCCATCAGACTCCGTGGCGCCCTCGTCCCACCTCTGGAAGTGACAGTGTGGAGCCATATGCCGACAGCACTCCTGTGCGCTGATGTCAGTTACCAACAAAGCACTCCATTCCCTCAGAATGTCAGCAACAGTAACAGATATCACCTACAAATCTGCTTCACAGAACGGGAAGGAGGAAGGGTGGTGAGGATTCTGTGGTTAGATAGAATATCCACCAGAAAGAGTGTTACAAAACATAAGGAACTTGTTCTTCTGATGGATATATCTAACCACAGATTCCGTGCCTTTTGAATAGATACCAAAGAAGTACCCTCCACAGTTGGTAGGTCTAACGGATGGCTTTACATGAAAAAATCCTGCAGGACCGAGTGGGCAAAATAAATCTCCCTGAAGACTGAAATGTTGATACAGTGGTACTTGGTGAAGGTGTGGATGGGCACGTTTTGGACAGTGGTCCCCTTTACATTAAGCGAGGACCACAAGTGCAGATTCCCCCTCCTATTAATGAATATAGGAATGGGTCAGCTTGACTTCATGATCTTTGTAGAAAGAGACCTTGGATTGCGGCCCAGTTCTACTCGTGGCTCAGTTTTCCCCTAAAGTATTTAAAAAGATCAGTATAATACATGGAAATAAATTCTGCCCCCTATATATGTACCATTGAGCAGCAATGTGGAAGTGCTGATGCCTGTGGGTTATCAATGATAATATTAATATGCTTGCTCCATTGCCCCTCTACTGATATGTACATTGGCATGAGTGATTTATCTTTCAGAGGAGTTTGGGGATACTGCAGGGTGGCTAAATAATTGTGCTACAGTTGTTGGGCACACAGTGATGGTAGTGACAATTTGCACACCATTTTTAACTGGCCACGGTAACATTGTACCGCGGTCTTATGGCCCTGCAGAGTATCCTTGTGAGCTTGTACAGCCGCCTTGAACTACATTTCCCAGAAGGCAAAACCCGGCGCTTGCTCAGACGTCACCGACCAGGTGCCGTGTTTCCCCTTTAGAACGTTGGCATGCTGCAATTCCGGTAACGTCAGTAGGACATCAGGCAATTAGTAGGTATTTCAGCGAGGGTGATCTTTAATGAAGTAAGTCAGTAAGGATACAGAACCTTTCTCTCCCAACTATGCATTTCTTAACCATGTATGCATGTTTGATTTTTAACCATGTATGCATATTTGCTTTACTACCCACACCGAGGTAGAGTGTGACTATAAGACTCCCCCTCCGCTCCTCCATGAGGCGAAAGATCCCCAAAAGTAGGTTAAGGATATTTGAAGCTGTATGAGTGACACATATGCCTCAATGAGATAACATCTACGAGTGTTTTTTTTGCACGTAACAAGTGGAATATGATTCATATGTTAGGCCTGCACGAGCATGGGACTGCTAATAATGTGTACAATATTCACACGCCTCTATATGATGTGACTAAAGTGGCAAATTGATGTAGTTTTGAATGCAAACTTTAGTCACAAAGATCTGGCTACTACACCTATGTCACTGTATAAGTGTATGTACATGTTACATGTATTGTTAGTAATTGACACGTTTGTTTTTATTGTATTTGTTTTTATGTTCTCTCCTAGGAGTAACTTCCTAGAACAGAAGGTCCCGGACTGAACAGTGTAGAAATCTGGGTAGAATTGGAATGCATGTGTAATATATGTAAGCGAGTATTGTAGGGTCAAATTGGGTCCAACCTGGTCCAGAAGAAAGCCCAGGACCCCGTCGGGGCCATCGAAGAGCTGAAACATGTCGACCTTACCATTAGTGGACACTAGCACCATAATAAGGTTTTGACGGTTACCCCTTTTTCGTTTTTTAATCATCCCTCTTCCACCAAAGAATACAAATAATAAATACTAGTAAGTTTTGGATGGTAGGCGGTAGGGATTTTTATTGAACTCTTATTCCTTTTTTCCCTTTTTCCTTCTACTAACTGATTTACAGCCCTGAATGAGGAGCTTGCTCGCCATTAGAGGATGCTTTGGCAAACACGGGATGGCCAATGTTGAAGCCTGTGTTTTTGTGGTCGTTTAACTTTCAGGGGAGAGCACCAACGGTTACCCTGAAAAACTTCTCCCATTCAATTAGACCCAGCACCTGTGGGGTTCATTGTGGTTAACACGTTTTGGACAGCCCTTCCAAACGTCACGCTGGCAAATCCAATAAAGATTTGATCTTCCATGACGTGGTCCCTAGTCTGACGGAAATAGAAGCAAAGGGATTCTATTTCCGTCAGACTACTGAAGCCTCTCCAACTCTTCAGTGCAACATAGCGGAGAGAAGAAAGCAAAGAGTGTGAGGGACTACTCTACATGGAAGGGCAACACTACTTTCGGAAGAAAGGATGCTGGAGCCCTGAGCACCAACTTGTCTGGGAAAAAGGTGATATAAGGCAGCTTTACTGAAAGATGCTACAGCTCACAGACTGTGTGCTGAAGTGATTGCAATACAATGTTAAAGGTCAGCAGTCTCAAAGAAAAACTGTTCAAGGGTTAAATAGGCAGAAATCAAAACTGTAAGCACTATATTAAGGACAAACTGGCATAATAAAGGGCTCAAAAGGGAAAATGCAAGTAAGTACTTTAAAAAAACAAAATGAGGCATAACCAAGAGGTGATTTGAAGAAAGAGGGTTGATCAGGTAAATGCAGGAAGGCCTAAGGACCAACAAGTACCCTTTGACTAAGCTCAAAGCAAAACCATGCCAAGCCAAAAATAGAACAAATAGATATATATAGGAAAGTGTGGCCAGAAACATTTCGATCAGACAATCTTCTTGCACCAGGCTATAAACCTCATTCAGCCGCAACAATAAATCGCCTTTGTTGATGTGCAGCGAGCAACCAACATCACGTCAACCACTTCACAAGTAGGTCAAAGCCACTTAGCTGGTTCCACGCAATCTCCATGCATGGCGGTGTTGGTTGTGGAGCAGAGCCTTGCCCTGTTGTTGGGTTAGCAGGCCCTCCCAGAAAAGTAGACAAAATGGTGGGGGCGGTGGCGGGGAGTTAGCAAGCCCATGTTCAAACTCAGCAGCTTGAATACCAGACTCTATGAGCCCAGTCCGGGGCCATCAGGTTTAGCTCAGCATGGTACCTACAGGCATTGTTCAAAACTCTAGGAAGTAGCAGCAGAGACCGGAACGTGTAAATAAGCCTGGAGTCCCATGATAGGAGGATCTGTCTCCAAGAGAATCCTAAAATGGAAACTCTAAAGCGCAAAAAGATTGTGGGCATTCATGGAGGGGGAGAAAAGATCTACCCAAGGAGCGCACCACTGGGTGAACACACAATGAGGTCCGTACAGTGGAGGGGCCAAAATCTACATAAATAGTTCTTTAGATCCAAAAATCCTCATTGCAAAGCAAACATTAATTTCTTTAATGCATACAAAAACATACCTACACATTACAATGAGTTCTCATGTGGCAGGATCAAATAATCTTATTGAGTTTCAAGTTACAATTTCAGTTCATAATGTTTTCCTTTTAGTCCATGTAACTTTCCTTTTGTATAGCCACTTTGCTTCTGTGTTCCTTATTAAAACACGAACATCCATAATGGGTGTTCTCGTTTGAATGCTCTTTAACCTGTTATAGAAGGTGGTTACTGCTAGAAAGTTACATGCACTAGATTACAACCAATATGTGTTTGGCAGTATGATACAGCTTCTTCAGGGCTGTAAAATACCATTAAAAATATAAAGATCTAAGACTGCTAAACACAACTGGATTAGAATCGTAAGCAAAAGCTAGTTGAACCGCTAATATCCTAAAAATGTAAACTGACTTTAATATTATTAATTATAATAACAAATATGGTGAAAATGTTTGTTTATTTGATCATTCATCATCGGTATCCAATCAATATGGGGAAAATGATTCTGTCACAATTCGCAGATAGTCCTTTGAATGTAATTTGACATAGTTTCCTAATTATTTCTGCCAAAACTCATATTAATATGAAACCTCAACAATAGGGAGAAACTCAGTTGAGCACATCCAACAGTGGAATTCCTGCATCATTCTAGATTTCGACAACATTCCTATGCTCATATAAAAATAACCTTGAAGTCCTAATGTTCAGCCGACACTGATCCTGCATATATATTTACCAATTACAATTCTAATTCTGAGCCAATAATATAGTTATCAGAATTCATACTTTAAACAAAAAGATAATAATCATGAGCACCTTACAGCAGTTTTTAAAAATAAAGCTATATATGATAGGTGGCAGTAATACATTTTGTAGGAAATTTGTTAGGCAGATTAAAATTATTCGAAAGTTTCATCTATATACATAATGACATACATTAAATTATTTAGAGTCTTCGCCTAGATACTGTATTTGCCTGTCACATGTCCTAGCTGCGCTTACCAATTACACCTTGATCTAATTTCTTAGTATCTGGGAACACGAGTAGTATGGTTCCAACGTCTACTTGCACACCAGCTACATGTTATCAACCACCCCCAATTGTCTATGGTAAAATGGATACCATTTCATCTAGAATTTGTAGATTTAATATGCAAATAAATAACATTCACCTAAATATAACTAAGACTTCACTGTGACTTAAGATAGAGAGGTATAAAATAGTCTGCTAACTTTGACAACACCATCATACAAACATAAAACAGCAGTGATGCGAGAAAAAAAAAATTAAGAAAACATTAATTCAAATTGCGAGGCTGATGAAAAATAGGGTACAGTTTCAAAGATACATCAATAGTGCATACAATTAAGAGAATTCACAAAGTGGGCTAACTGTGATCACTGCAACCTGAATTATTTCCAAACCTTTAGATTGATATCCCTGTTTGGCTGTTAGTAGCAAATGCTCCATGCCACCCTCATAATAAACCATTCTTATCTCTATTTATTCTATCTGTGTATACACCACAAGAAAGCCTAATAACCAGGTTACAATCTTATAAAATATTATATCAATTCCTTTCTCATTCTTAGCACAACCAATTATATATGCATTTCGAGCCAATAGTACCAACCATGAGCAATCTATGCTGTTCGCCTTCCGCATCAAGCAAACCTGTGTTATTGAAAAAAGGTTCTTAAATAAGCCAGGATTAAGTTAGGCAACCAATGTCATGAGCAGGACATTTAACCACCTACGTTTAATTGAACAGTTAGTTAAATATGGGTTGTTTCAACACAAAGAAGATGTATAAGCACCAGACTTAACTCACAAAAATTATAGCCTATATTCTTCTCTATTTCTTGTAGAGAATAATAAAAAAACAACAAAAATGTAACCACCAAAATTAATTCAGTAAAAAGAAAAAGAAAAATCTGCAGAACTTGTAGTGAATCTTGAACATTGATCTCCTAAAAGCACCTAGATACCCTAACTGGTGATAAGCTGCGCTATATATATCTACAAATTTAAATTATAATGATTAATTCTCAGTCTGTCAACTGCCTCCTATGCCATGCCAGTACAATGACCAGTAGTTCACTGCGATGAGGTTCCTTGGTTAATGTATCCTATTACCCATAACACAAAAAACCCCAAAGGTAAGACTTTTCAAGAGTGAAAGCATTCTTCTAGAGGTAAAAAGAATCATACAGAATTCAATATTTTCCATTTATACTTAAGTGTATGTTACAAACTTTTTAGGAGGAATAGTAAACTTGATCCAAAAATATATAATCTTAATGTAGTCGGACTTGAACCATGATCTACTAAATACATTGCTTGGTCACCTATTCCTTGCACCACTCCCACAAACTACAGATTCAAAGGGTTGGAATGATCATTAATAATTTCATGACAGAGGATTATTTAAAAAAAAAAAAAAAAACTATCACTAATAATGGTGGAAATAGTTGTGTCTTCAGAAAAACATTAGGAACTGGAACTGTGATTTGAAACTCAATAGGACTGTCAGATGCTGCTACATGAGAACGGATATAATGTGTAAATATCTTTTTTATTTTTACATAAAATAACATATGAAATGAATGATCATTGTGTAATGAGGACTTTTAGATATACAAAAATATTGATGCAGCTTTTGCTTCCCAACACTAAGTATTTTTTAAGATATCAACCAGATGGTTTACTGGCATAGAGGGTAGGAGAAGTACCTGAGCTTTGTCACTGGTTAATCCAATATAGTTTGACACTCCAAACTATCTCCAGGTGCAGAAATCACTCCTGGTCGACTAGATCGCATCTGATGAGCTTATCTGCTCTGCATTTAGGGATCCTATTAGGTGGTAAACAGTCAAAGAAATAGCCCAAAGGTCCAGTCAGATGGCGCACAGCTCCAGAAGACTGCTGGACTAGATGCATCACATCAGAGACCAGGGGCCTCTAATCTTCACCTTAGCCAGGTAGCCTTCTCATCCAGGAGCTGAACCATTAATACTACAAGCTCTGGATGTCATACAGAAAGTGGTCTCAATCCACCACTGAAGGCCCTGAATCATCTTTTCCAATCCCTGGATACGTCTGAGTGGCATCCCCACTGCTGCGCACATTGAAGGCAGAGGGTCCATGACAGAGCCCACATGTGCCAATGGGAATGAGGCACCAACAGGATACACAAGGCAGCAGACCAAGCAGCCTCAGAACTATCTGGGCTGGAACATATGATTGAGTCCAAAATATCAGGATCATATCCTGAATGTTACAGATTTGTTGCAGAACATGTCCTATACATGGATTCCTCTGCCCTAGCGGAAGGTGGGAGTTTGGCTAGTTGATAGAGCAATCCGGGGTGGACAGTGGCAAAATGGCCGTCCCCAGGTGGTCCATGGCTGACTGTGATGAACCTGCCTTCAATGGCCAGTTGTCAAGGTATGGGAATACATGCAACCACTGGCCCGAGAAAATGGTCGGCGGACCACCACCATCACGTTCGTAAATACTCAGAAAACCGATGTGAGGTCGAAGGCAAGGGTGTTTAACTGGAGATGCTCCTTTGCCACAACAAAGAGGAAAAAACATCTGCAAGGCTGCAGAATAGCTACATGAAAGTATGCAATCTGTATTCCTAAGGCTACCATCCAATCATCAGGATCTAGGGGTGGAAGGACAAATGCTAAAGTGATCATCTTGAACTTTCTTTCTGCAGGAAGGTGATCAAGAACCAAAGATCATAAATCAGCATGAGTACCCGAATTTTATGGTTACAAGGAGTAACAGGAGTAGCACCACTCCATCTTAGGGACTCTTTCTCTTATCTTTTTGGCTAGCAATGACTGGACCACTTTGGTAATTATTGAAACATGTTCTGCCGAAGTCTATGTGAAAATAGGAGGGACTGGCGGCATGATGGAGGGTTTGACAGTAAAGAAAAGGGTGTAACCTGCAAGACTCACTGGTCTGAAGTAATTGCATGCCAGCAGGGAAAGTAAAAATACATTCATCTCCCTACTGGCAGCAGATGACTCCAAAGGGTGAATCAGAGAGGCCTGGCAGAAACAGGGGAAAAGGCAGATGAGGACTGCCATTCTCGATAGCTCTGTCCTCAGGACGCCCCCCTGGTACTGCAAAAGAAGGGGAAGCGGCTTGTTGAATAGGATGTTAAATGGGCAGTCTCTGACAGTAAGCCAGGCCCTAGGAGTAACCCCCGGGTTTACGGTATTGTTGATGGAACTGGCAGCTGGGGTCATGAGCCGCAGGAGAGGGCCATAGCAGAACAATCCTTTATATGGTCTAAATCTCAATCTGCTTTGTTGCCAAACAGCCTGGAACCATCAGAATGCATGTCTATAATGGATGCTTGCTCATACACAGAGAAACATACAGTGCTCATCCAGGTGTGATTACGAATCACCGCACTAGTGCCATGGCAGAGCCCACATTGTAGTGTCAAGACCAGTCCGTAAAATGTACTTGACTGCATGCTGTTCGTTATGGAACCCCTAGGCAAAGGCACTACGCAACTCCTCCTGGAAGTCAGGCAACATTTCACTCACCTATCCCAGAGGGCATGAGTTGTATTTCCTAAGAATCAGACAGCTTTGAGAGACTGCAGTGCAAGACTGGTAGACGAGATCTCACTCCTGTTAAGCATATTTGTGCTCCTAGATTCTGTGTCAGGTGGCACATTAGGTAGGCATTTGGGTTTACACTTTGCTGGATGAAGCCTGAACTATGAGTCTTTCTGGTGTGTGGGGAGCTATGTTAAAAAGGCATGATCACTCAGAGCTGGCCTATGGCGCCTACCAATGGGGCGACTTACTGGCATGGTTTTCACCATGCCTTCTTCTTGGCTGGGTCTAAACTGGGGTGGCATGGTGAGGAAAAGAACGATGGATTTAACCCAGATCTATTGACTGGGAGAGAATGTTTGATTTGCTCTGCATTCCGTCCATCATCTGTGTGTTTTTGCTTTCTCACCCTAATTGCGCCGGCTATGCCCAAATGAGGGTCCCAGGCTCACTGTGCCACTCGATTCAAGCTAGCCTGGCTGATATGGGGTGATGCCCTGAAACCGGTCCCATGATGCTTGTTTCCGGTCAAGGAAGGCCCTGGTTTGGCAGT
Source organism: Triturus cristatus (assembly GCF_964204655.1). Lineage (NCBI taxonomy): Eukaryota > Metazoa > Chordata > Amphibia > Caudata > Salamandridae > Triturus > Triturus cristatus. The sequence continues at coordinate 176,173,545 of NC_140587.1, forward strand.
TCGGTCAGGACTGTTCCCATGAGGCACGGGGTCAAGACTGATTTGCATATGGCTGGGTCTAAACTGGGTGGCATGGTGAGGAAAAGAACAATGGATGTAACCCAGATCTATTGACTGGGGGAGAATGTTTGATTTGCTCTGCATTCCATCCATCATCTGTGTGTATTTTTCCTTCTTTCAGGGCGACACTGAAAGGCAGCAAAGGCTCTGAAGTTGCACGGCCATGCTGCAAGATTTCTGTAAACAAATTGTTTTCAGTTTCCACTTGGCAACTGTAGTTCCAACACCTCTACATACCACCACCACAAAGGTGGTGCTTTCCACTGTGAGGGACCCAATAGGGAGTCCATCAGTGACTCAGGTAAGGTATCCTGGCCACTAGCAATCTGGTGGTCTAAAAACAGACCAGCTTCGTACAGCCTCCTCATCATGTGGAACATTCTGAAGGTCTTAAATTGCATCAGAGTTTGAACTGAACAAGGCCTCAAGATGCTTGAAATATTGGTGCCTTGTCAGAGGCACAGCCAAAGAATCTTCCAACAATAATAGGCTGTACTTTAATAATCTTATAATGAGACATTGGCTGAAATTTAGCTGAACTCTGCTCTGGATCGGAGACTGGCATTTGGGTCAGAACAAGAGTACCATAGCCAGGGCGGGTGCCAAACCTTCTGGAATGAACATGGCCTTGGACAAAAGAGTAGAGGCATGGCCCTGGAACTGGCATGGGCTGGGTAGAGACCTAACATTGCCAGTCTGCACCGAGGAAGGCACTGTCAGAGTCCTGGGGCTCCAGGGGGACCTGGAATCATTTGAAAAAGCTGCAGCATTGCCTTCTTGAAGGTGTTTGCCTCCTACAGACTGAAACTTTGCCCAGGAAATTTGAAGCGCATCAGCTCCAGCTCTGGAATAAGGTTGGATCTGCATGAAAGGTGCAGAGTATGCCCTTTTGCTTGACGACTGCGCAATCTCTTCAATCAGGGCAGTGAACAGGGAGTAGCCTCTTGTGTACACTTCTTGTGCTCGCACTTAAGATTTGCCCTTTCACTTCGTAATGGTCTTACCCAAAAAAGGAGAAAGAGATTTGGACTTAGAGCAGGAACGGGTTTACGATTTGGAGCGTGACCGACTTCGTTTCCAGTGTTCGAAGACATACAACTTTGCCTCCCACTCCCTGATGAAATTTGGATGAATCAGGAAGCATTTGCTGCATGACTTTGAATCATGTGTGGATCTGAGAAACTATAGACAGACATCATGCAAGTCCGTAACGAACATGTGCTTCATTCAGCCGGTAGTCTTTACAAGAGATCTATCCCTAATACATTGTCACTAAAAAACGTTTTAGAAGTTGGAGAAGAACCAACAAAAGTTTGAGTGTAGCTTTGGATACATGTCATATGCTGTTCAAAAAAGGAACTGATGTCAGCGCACAGGGGTGGCGCCATTAAACATCTCTGCGCTGTCAATTTTGAGGCAAGAAGGTGCATAGGAGCACCTGCTGTAGACTTTCTGGATCCAGTCTGGCGCCTGGGGGTATTCAAATAGTGAGGAATATGTAGTTAGAAGTATCCATCAGAAACATACCTCTTTATACTCCTGACATTCCATTGCTATACCCACACATCCCCTTTCTTTCTGTGCTCCCACCACCAAACTGCTATACCCACACCTTTCCTTTTGATATATCGACCATGTCCTTCTACTGTGCCCACAAACTCTCCTGCAACACACAAAATCACCTTCATGCTAAATGAAAATCTTCATTCCTTTGCCAGCCCATACTTCTTTGCTGTGTCAACACCTTCATTGTGTTATGCACATCTTTTCTTCATTATATGCTCACTTCTCCCTGACTCTATCTATACTCCAGTCCAATACCGGATGTAATCACAAGCCCATTTACAATCCTGATACTCACATTCAAAGCCCACACCTTCTACCTGTTTTCCAAACATCACCTTCCTACTATGTTCACTGTGTCACTACCATTTACAATTCTGGTGAGTCTATACTCTCCTCTTCCGTGTCAATAAACAAAAATGGCTTCCAATTCACACGCACGCGCACTCACGGTCGTATGTTACGTGGGTCCTGGAAGCCTTCCAGTGTCTTTGCCCGGCTTTGTGCTCGTGCAGCCAGGTACTTTTCCTTAGTCCAGGTCATGTGTACTTTTTCTTGGGTAGTTTCTGTCTCATCTTCCTCATCTGAGCCGACGCTCGTCAAGCGCAACATTGAATGTCTGTCCTTTACAAGCTGAGCCTGAATATTTAAAAAAAAAAAAAAAAAAAAAAAGAACTTCAGGTATCATGCATATCATTTACTGTGATGGCAGTCATTACTCATAGTTGAGAACCTTTAAGGGTCTCACTCTGGAAAACTTGAAATTTGACAATATCGCATATATTTGAATGCAAAGACTAGTTTAAGTAACCCGCTGTAAATGATGCATTCAGTATTCATCATTTAGACGGTAGAGGTTTGAAGCTGCTCCCTTAAGGAAGCAGATGCTTCACAGTCTCAGAATATACAGTGAGGTCAGGTCGTTCATTTTTCCAGTCTGTGAAGCAGATATTTCTTATGTGTATGCTAGTTTTCACGATTTTTCAGGTGATGTTTTCTGATTTATTCAATATTAACTATCAAATTCACTCTTTTACGGCGACAAGAACTCTACTGTTGTATTCCCCTACTCCCTAGGTGCAGTCTCTGCCCTACTCTCTTTACAGCCATAATGTGGTCTCCTCTTAATTATCTTTCCGTGGTGAAAACAAATCTTGCAAGGACAACACAGCAGTTTTTGCGGCCCTCCAGACTCTCACACCACTGAAGTGAGTGACATACGTCAAGTGAAGCCTAAATTACAAAGTAGGCCTTTTGGAGTAGATAAAACAACTGTGTACCTCAAGGTGTTACCAAGGAAGGACTGCACTTGAGATGTGCAAACACACCCTGAAATGATCCCTCAAACAAACGGTGGGAAAGTGGTCATTTCTGCTTCTGGACATCTCTAATTGTTTGGTGTCAAGTTATGTGACATTTAGAACACAACCAGCAACCTGTTCAATAAGGTAATACTTTTCACCTTTGGAGATTTGTTTATCAAGTGCCTGAATATTCAGACATCCTTGATCATCAGGATCTGTCTCCATCAAGAGCTGCCTCGACATCCAGACCATGTATGACAGAATGCGCAGAAAAGGAATACAGAAGAACAGTGGCTCTTCGTCATTTCAGCACGATGAGCTGCACGCAAGGGTCTCAGATGCCCAACCCACTGCCCCCTCAGAACGATGACATACCTGCACATCAGAATAAGGTAGCTTACCAAAACAACTCCCCATGGAGGCTAGCACACAAAAATGTCATCCTAGTGCAGTGTATCCAATTCCTTAATAAACAAAATGGAATTGCCTCCAATACAGCTGTCCAGCATTGTTACATTTCAAGGATTAAATAGTTGGATTATTCACTGTTAAGCATAGTAACAACCCGGGGGCAGGAACATCACACTGAAGCTACTCTGGATTTGTACCTCGCTTTTTCCAGACTTAAATCCCTAACTTTTCATGCAGAGTGGATCCGAAAACATGTAAACTAAAGTGGTGATCTTCAAACGTGGCTGGACTGGAGAAGGGAAGGAAGTCTTCTAGAATACAACTTAATTCTTACAAAGAGTGCAAGAGAATACCATAGGATTCCACATAAACAATCATAAATCAAGAGAGAGGACTTAGAAGTTTCTAAATCAGTCAGTAATCAGAGAAAGTTTATTTTAGAAACTTGAGTCCATAAAACAAAACAATCATTAATATACAGTTTTTCAGAATAGTTATGGTCAGGTAATAATCTCTTCAAAGCCTATTCCACTGCATCACAAAATCCCTTTGAAAAAGAATAAAAAACATTTTCGTAGCACAGCAAGAAGTAAAATTGAATTCTTTTGTAAAATAGCAACCAGTGGCATTCAAACAATTTCTTCTGGTCTACAATTTAAGACCATTAGCTTTCCTTATAAGCTCTACCATGAATAAGAACTTGCTTACAGCAAAAACAGTATAAATGGATGTGTCACCCTTCAAGACTCTCAATGCCTCCAAATACCTACGAATGCCATTGATACTTGCACACCGGACATATCATGTCCATCTAGTCTTTGTATATGCTGGACAGAAAAATAGCAAAAAATAGCTCTGTTTATTAATAGAGAACACATAGTACGTTCAGACAAGTTGGCAGTGCCCCTGTAAGGGCTCCATACTGCTGTGAATGACCCCAATTCAAGTGCATCATAGCTAAATTTCAGGTATAAAGATTTTGCTAATTGTTGCAGCAAGGGAACGAGAAAGGTTTCATAAGAGACGATCCTTCGTAAGCAAGAATTGGTTTGTCAGCCTACCAAGGGTGGAACAACAAGCGACTGGTTTGAATATACTCCCTACAGCGTATTTTTAGCTGGAGCTTGGAAGTAGCCACAGGCAAGGCAGATTCCGACCAGAATTGTCTAAGGTCCAATCTTTCAGACCAATGGCGGGCATGTTTGAACCACGGGAAGGTGAGGCCCTTACCAAGGGCTAACAATTCCTCAACTGACCTCCGATACGGGCTCAACTACTCAGTGGTTCAAAGCCTCACACAATATATGAGAGGCCCAAGTCTAGCTATCTCTCCCACCCTTTTTAGGTCGACATCATAAAACATTGGTATTAGAGGAGCGCTTGTGAGGAGATAGAGCAATGATCGAATTAACTTGTTTTCGCTTGAGGTGAGAAACTCCAGAGTGGCATATCTCCAAATTTCAGCTCCATACAAGGCAGCAGATTGGGCCTTTAGTTTGTATAGCAAGTGCCGATAGTAAGGCTCTAAAAGCTGTTCCCTGAAACCTCCTACAAATCGCAGAGGTTTGATGTTTGAGCACAGCCCTTCTTTGTAATATGTGGAGACCATGATAATCTGCTATCAAGCATTATGCGCAACTATTCAAATTTGAAAAAAAGTCTTAGTTTTTCATTAGACAGGGACAAAGCATGCTTAAATGTTTTGTGTGGTCTGACTGTCACAAATTTAGTTTTTGAGATAATAATCTCAAGGCCCTTAGATGAGCAAAAAGCATTAAAATTTACCAAAAGCGGTTGTAGGCCCATCAGAGTCTGGGAGATTAAAAAGGTATCGTCAGCAAATAAGAGTATGGGCACCCTGGGCGCGTCGAGTTTAGGTGCAACTATGTTCCCTTGTAGAAGAGCCTCCACTATGTTGTTGACATATAGGGAAAAGAGGGTAGGGGCCAGGATGCACCCTTGCCTCACTCCCCTGCCCCCTGTGAACTTGGGCATAATTGCTCTGGTGGAAGCTAAATATCTGGGCAAGGAGGACCTCCAGGATCCAGAGTTCCTTTAAGGATGCTAGGGACCAATTCAAAGGCAGCTCTGAGGTTGACGAATACAATATAAATATCTGTCTCTCTGAGTCTAGTATATTTCCAGAGCATAATCAGCAGCCTTAAGACTTGATCAATAGTACTCATTTTTGGTCTAAACCCTGCTTTGTATAGGGTCAATATTTCTATACCCTCAATCCAATCGTTAAGTGTATTTGACAGTTGTCTTGCATACACTTTCTGGAGGGCATCTAAGAGGCGAAATGGCCTATAATTAGCCAAGATTCCCTGATTTCCCCCCTTTTACAAATGGGGATAACTTCCGCCCCTCTCCATGAACAAGGGATTGTGCCTCCTGCAATTAGTGCTGGTCAGACAATTGACATAGGGAACCCATACAGACAGATCTTTCGGCAATCTTGCCAACCGTACCACCAAAAACTGCAGCCTGGTCTGACTTGGGGAATCTCGAGAACAAGGATTAGAATGAGGCAGTGGAGGCACCTTTACGGCTGCTATTGCAGCCTGGCTTAAGCTGATCCAACTTTAATACCTTCACAGAGTATATTTTACACACCATAGACTTTGGCGCATAGATGTGATCGCCTCCCTAAATTGTCTCCGTTGTGGCATCGGGGAAAAGGCACATTTATTTACATAGTGTGGAGCGGATGATGTTGTAATGCTTAGTTTAACAAGTGTTGGATTGTGAACGAGTTTCATAGATTCTGGTGGCTTGTCTGGGTGGGGTTCTCTTTGTCGATCCCAGTGGATCCTACACTTACCCTCATGCATCTCACCCATGATTTGGGTGGTAACAGATATCAATTATCTCCATTGTATTTGGGCTTAACTTTAGCTAAGTGGGTCATAGCGCAGGACCCACAAGTAGAACAGGCTCCCCCTATCCCTGGCAGTATGGAAGAAGGGAATCGACCATTGTATAGGCTTGGAAATAGCAGTTTATGAGGCATGTGGCTGCCTCCCAGAAACACCGTAAGATATGGCAGAAATACACTGCTCGGAGAAATTAGAGGGGAGTGTAGCTGGTGTAAATCTAGAGTCACTGTCTTCTTGAGACCTGGCATTTGGAGTGACTACTTTGTGCCTCTTGAGATGGGCAGAATATATTGAGATTTTTGGCCCAAGCTTCTGCATTGCTGGAAAAGGTAACAGAGATATCTAACAGGGCTGCTGTTTTTTTTAAATTTATACACATTTTATTTATTTTGCAATTTATACTAAGAACGGGGCATATTAGGCCAACAAACAATGAAACAATGATTAATACGCACGCACATATCCACCCACCCCACATCCGGCAATAAAACACAGAAATAATCCACAGAAGACAATCAGTATGCCACACCCACCCAGCCTGCTCTCATCCCATGAATGTCTGGACTTCATCATGAATCGACTAAGACCTGGGACAAACTGGGTCTAAATCTATGCCCCAGTAATCTGCCCATTTCTGCCATATCTTAGGGTGTTTCTGGGAGGCAGCCCCATGCCTTATAAACTGCTATTTCCAAGCCTATACAATGGTCGATTCCCTTCTTCCATACTGCTAGGAATGGGGGGGGGGGGGGGGGGAGCCTTGTCCCTCCACTCCCGCGCTATGACCCGCTTAGCTACAGTTAGGCCCAAATACAATGGAGATAATTGATATTTGTTACCACCCAAATCACCGGTGAGATGCACAAGTGTAAGTGTAGGATCCACTGGGATCGACAAACAGAGCCCCACCCAGACAGGCCAGCACGACACACCAGAATCTATGAAACTCGTTCACAATCCAAAATTTTTTAAACTAAGCATTACAACATCATCCGCTCCACACTATATGAATAAATGTGCCTTCCCCCGATGCCACAACGGAGACAAGTTAGGGAGGCGATCACATCTATGCGCCAAAGTCTACGGTGTGTAAAATATACTCTGTGGAGGTATTAAAGTTGGATCAGCCTGAGCCGGGCTGCAATAGCAGCCGTAAAGGTGCCTCCAGCGCCTCATTCTAATCCTTGTTCTCAAGATGTCCCACGTTAGACCAGGCTACTGTTTTTGGTGGTACGGTTGGCAAGATTGCCGAAAGATTTGAGCTCAGTGTCTGCAATCTTCTTGAAAGGCTTGTGGTTGGCGCACCTGGAGAATTCTTAAGTATCTCCGTGACTGTTTTGATAGGCTGGAGGCCATCATCCAGGTGGCATCTGTACTGCTCGATTTTCCCGGCCTTCTTGTGTTGAAGGGTGATTAATGTGACTTCAGTCTCTTACCATCCAAGTCTAAGGGTTAGAGTAGTGAATGGAGCCTATTTACTAGGCACTTCGACATGATCCTGTGCTCTTCCCCATGGATCAGGGCTTGCACATATAGCCTAGGGGATAGATTCGTTAGTATTAGGGATAACCTGTCCTGTAGGGAGGGTATTTCATGGAGCCGTGCTGAATTCAGGCCTGGTAGGCCTCAAACGGGAGAGACTCCATCTTTCTTTCTGCTCCGGCAGCTTGGGATGCTTCTAGGTCAAATGTAATGTTTTAGTTATGAGGTGTTATTCGCTTGGAGAGAACCGGTTCAGGCCGGCCCTTATCGAAGGATTGTATTTTTCTTCATGCCGAAGACACTACATCAGGCCGGCCGGCTGGGAACGTGTCCTTGGTACGGGGAGGTACAAGAATTTCGTGGGCGGCAGGTTACGGGCCGGAATTTTCCATGAGGAAATGCACCTCTATATTAGTGAAAGTCCGAGGCAGTTACTTGGCACTTGTTTCAGTCCGTAGGCGGCATCTAGCCGTTAGCAGTAAAGCTACTACTTATTCCAGGGAAGACAGACGCCATCTTGAAGGCGGAGAAAAACCGAGAGACAGATACTCTTCTGGCAGAATAGCCAGAGAGGAGAGGGTAGCCGATGAGGAAGAGGTCCCAGTGACTCGGAGAAGGGTGAAGGGAACAGATCCGTGACTGCGGAGGTGTGACTTCCAGGCGAGCCGAGGCACAGACGAGAAGGGAACCTAGATGACCATTGAGTGCAGGCTACATACTACTAAGGTGATGTCGACCCCTTTCTTATTAGAGTGTACAACTTAATCTTTCACTTTTCTTTGCAGGTTATGTGTTATATTGTAATGTTATGTGATTGCGTATGTAATGAGTAATAAAGTACCCCAGTTTGTAGTGAACCAACATGTGCTGCGTGTTCTTGTATGAGAGGGTAGCCTAGTCCTCTAGTCAGCTGCGGCTATATGAACAGATGTTAACCCTGATCAGGTAAGTGGTAACTGAATAAGGGAGAGAGGAGCCCCTCGAACCAGAGAACAGGCTGTGCTCGAACTAGCAATCCTTGTGTGATCTGATGAATAGTGAGACTGATTCCCTTCCTGTATGTTATGGTGATCATAGGATGAACTTGTGCTGATACTGCCGTCTGGGTAGAGAGGTCTGGATCCGTATGGGATCGCGAGGCCGCCGATTGTGCTGATACTGCCGTCTGGGTAGAGAGGTCTGGATCCGTATGGGATCGCGAGGCCGCCACTTGTGCTGAGGCTGCCGTCTGGGTAGGAAGTCCTGGATCCCTATGGGATCGCGAGGCCGCCACTTGTGTCTGAGGCTGCCGTCTGGGTAGGAAGTCCTGGATCCGTATGGGATCGCGAGGCCGCCACTTGTGTCTGAGGCTGCCGTCTGGGTAGGAAGTCCTGGATCCGTATGGGATCGTGAGGCCGCCACTTGTGTCTGAGACTGCCGTCTGGGTAGAGAGGTCTGGATCCGTATGGGATCGCGAGGCCGCCACTTGTGATACTGTCGTATGGGCAGAGAGGTCTGGATCCGTATGGGATCGCGAGGCCGCCGATTGTGCTGATACTGTCGTATGAGCATAGAGGTCTGGATCCGTATGGGATCGCGAGGCCGCCGATTGTGCTGATACTGTCGTATGGGCAGAGAGGTCTGGATCCGTATGGGATCGCGAGGCCGCCGATTGTGCTGATACTGTCGTATGGGCAGAGAGGTCTGGATCCGTATGGGATCGCGAGGCCGCCGATTATAAGAGGTCTTGGTATGTATGAGTAGGAATTCCCTGTCCTTAGGTGGTAGATATATGTGGTTACCTATTGCAAATAGGCCCTAGGGAAAGGGAGGGGGTAACGTTCTGGCTGGGTTAGTGAGGCTCTGATGAGCGAGTTCTATCTGATCCGAAAACCCAAGCAGAACATTTGGCGTCACGAACCGTTTACGAACCTGCGTGCGTTGTGTTGTATCGTGTTTGCTTTCGGCGCATGCGTGGTTTTGTTTGTATATTATTTGTGGTATAATTGTGTGTATAGTTTTTCTTCTTCTTTCTTTTCTTTCTTTTCTTCTTTCTTTTCCAAGATGTTTTCTAGAAAGTCGAAATCTACTTTTCATTTGCCCGTTGATATTCCCGGATGGGATTCAACGCCGTATGCAGCCTTGGCCCGTGAGTGGGCTGATTCTACTGGTTTGAGTGAGAATTGGAATTCTTTTTTGGAGCTGGCGGAGCCGGCTAATGTGATTACTTGTTAACAGAAGGCACCCGTATCGAAGGGTGATGAGATTCCCGTTTTGGGGCGCAGAGGTTGGATTGTTCTGTCTGCGTACAGGATTCTGCATGAAAGGTTGTTGAAGTTACAGACATCACATAAGGATGTGGAAGCGCACTTTGTTGAGATTCAGAATGCTCATACTTTGTTGCGGTGTCAAAATAAGTTGCTTGCTGACAAACTTGAGACTTACCAAACTATTGCCGAAAGGGCGGCTGTGCGAATTGCTCGTTATAAATACAAGAATCGGCGTGGTCGGGTTTCGACGCGAAAGGTGCGTCTGGTCGTGGCGAAAGCCGGACTAGATTGGAATCCTGATGAATGGGATGGTAATATCTGGAACTCGAGTGATTCTTGTTCCTCGGGTGAGGAGTCTGCCAAGCGCGAGTCCTCTCGCTCCGGCCGTGATTGTAAGTTTGCTTCTCGCACCTCTGATGGTGCACCCCGTGATTGCGCTCGTCCTTCGAGTGGGGTTGATGCTTCTTACACTGATTGTCCCTCTACGTGTACTGATCGAGCTCCTTGTGATGCTCGTCCCGCGGTCTCAGTGCATCCAGTTTTTCGACGGAAGTTGCAGCAGGCTCCCAATGCTCCGAATGGTGTTTCTTTAGATTCTTTGGAGGATTTTACTCAACAAGAAATTAGTGATATTTTGCAGCGATTTCGGCAGCGAGCTGGTGAGACCTTGCTCACATGGATGGTGCGCCTTTATGAACTGGGCGCTGCTGGTATTATGTTGGATACTGGCGATTGTTTGAAGTTTTGTTCTTTGAGTTTGGATTCTACTGTGCAAGATCATTTTCGTAACTATAATGGTGGTGGTCAGATTTCTTTGCTTCAGTTAGCGACTGAGGGTTGTAATCAAAAATATCCTACTGAGTCTGACTGGCCTGTGAATGACAAACCGTGGTATACTTTGCGCGACGCTGCACAACGTCTCAAAGAGGAGGTGATGAAAACGGCGATTTTTCTGGGTACTGCTGACAGGTTGCTTGATGGTTTGTTGACATCTTCTGTGCGGAATCGTATTATTCGTTCTTCCCCTGTTGCTTATAAGCAGGTCATGATGACTTAATTGAATAATCAGACTGGTAACGTGTTATCTACGGTGCTGGAATCGGTACGCCAACTCGGTGAGTTGGGTGAGTGGTTTAAACCTGAACGGCAGTCCCGGCCTGACACTCGTACTCCTGGTGACAATAAACTTACTAGACGTGATATCTTTTCTGGTCTTATGGCCGATGGTGTGCGGAAGGAGGACATTGACGGAGAGACTACTACTCGTTTGTGGGAAATGTTTCGCAAACGTGGCTTGGATCGAAAGGAGGGTGCCCGGCGTGTTCGGACGACTGAGTGTGATCGTGGTTTTTCTGACGGTAGCGGTGATGACGACCGCCGTGGGCGCTCTGATCGTCGTGATGATCGACGTTATGTACGTGGTTTGTCCCCCCGTCGTGAGAGAGACAGAGAGAGAGAGGGGGAAAGAGAAAGGGGGCGAGATGATTATGTTAACAGCAGACGTAGAGATGATAGGGATCAATCCCCTGAGTTGAGCAGGAGAGAGGATCGACACAGATTGGCCGATCGAAACCTGCAGTACAATGCAGAGGACAGGAATCCATTTCGTAATGGAAATGGATATGAACAGGAGGTATCGATACCTAAGAAACGTGAGAGTCTTTATCCTGATTTATCCTGGTACACAGAATGCAGTAAAAATGACTAGGAAATAGGTCAAGCTCAAGTACACAGATGGGCTCACAGAGATAATAGACCCTATGTAGATATTGATATTTATTGGAGACATCGTAATATCCAAAGGGCCCGAGCATTGGTAGATACAGGAGCGGAGGCCACTCTTATTCATGGAAAATCAAAGAAGTTTAAAGGTCAGCCTTTTACAATTACCGGATTAGGTGGAAAGGAAACTCCCGCAGTTCAAACTTTACTTGAAATGAGAATAGGTAGAATCCCTAGAAAAGAATACTCTGTATTAGTGGTGCCACTCTTAGAATTCATAATTGGAATTGATATTTTGAAGGGAATGACTTTGCATCTAGATGATGGATGTTACCAATTTGGAACTACACATTATATATCGTCCAGACCTGTACGGGTTGGTCGTTTAAGAATGCCCCCCATAAAAGTTCCCCAGGCGACAAAAGTGGTTTGTCAGAAGCAGTATCGTATTCCAGGTGGTCATGAAGAGATTAGTACCACTATTCAGGAGTTGGTGGATGCAAGGGTTATAACCCCAGTTACTTCTGCTTGGAATAATCCTGTTTGGCCTGTACGTAAGAGTGATAATTCTTGGCGCATGACTGTTGATTATCGAGAATTGAATAAACACACACCCTCTTTGACTGTTGCAGTACCGGATGTTATTACCCTAATTGAAAGAATCCAAAAACATCCAGGTACATGGTATGCGTCCATTGGTATTGCTAATGCTTTCTTTTCGATTCCGATTGCCCCTGAGTGTCAGGAACAATTCAGTTTTACGTGGAACGGGCGTCAGATGACATTTAGAAGTCTTCCTCAGGGCTATGTGCATAGTCCTACGATATGTCACCGGCTGGTGGCAGAGCATTTGGCTGAGGTACCAGTTCAGCCGCAAATTCAGATATGTCACTATATTGATGATATTTTGATCCAAGGCGAAACACAAGAGGAAGTTCAGACCCAATTGGACAGAGTCATTGAGTGCCTGCGTGAGAAAGGTTGGGAAATCAACCCGGATAAATTACAAGGTCCGTCCCAGGCTGTGAAATTTTTGGGTATTAATTGGCATGAAGGGCACCGAGAAGTGATCCCTCAGGTTAAACAGAAAATTCTTGATTTTGCAGTTCCGAGGAATAGGAAAGAAGCCCAAAGCTTCATTGGTTTGTTTGGTTTTTGGCGTCAGCATATTCCTCATTTGAGTCAAATATTGGCCCCTTTGTACCGTGTCACTCGTAAAAAGAATGCATTTGAATGGGATAAACCACAGCAAGATGCGTTCAGTCTGGCAAAAGAAGCAATTCAACATGCTCTGGATTTATGGCCTGTACGTGATGGTGATGTGGATTTGAATGTGTCTGTACAAGGCCTTTATGCGAATTGGAGTTTGTGGCAGAAACAAGGCAGGAGTAGAGTACCGTTAGGTTTCTGGACCAAAAAGTTACCTGATGCTGGTGAGCGTTATACACCTTTTGAGAAACAGTTACTTGCATGTTATTGGGCTCTGGTGGATACCGAGCAATTGACTTTGGGACATGATATAGTTTTGCGACCTGAAATTCCTATCATGCAGTGGGTTATGAGTTCGCCGAAAACTCACCGAATTGGACACGCTCAAGAGGCGAGTGTGATTAAATGGAAATGGTACATACAAGACAGGGCACGTGTGGGACAAAAAGGAGTTGCATCTTTGCATGAGCAGGTGGCGCGAGCGCCATCGACTGAGACTGAGAGTGAATGTTCCGTACCTTTAGTACAGGAGTCTCCTGTTAAGTGGGGTAGACCTTTTGATGATTTGTCCGCAGAGGACAGAAACCATGTCTGGTTTACGGATGGTTCAGCAAGGTTCATAGGGACGAAACGGCACTGGAAGGCGGTGTCCTATAATCCGATCACACAAAAATTGCTGAGCACAACTGGTGAGGGTAAGAGCAGTCAATTTGCTGAACTCTATGCTGTTTATCAAGTTCTGAAACAAGAGTTACCTGGTACATGTCATATTTTCACCGATTCCTGGTCTACTGCCAATGGACTGGCAGTTTGGTTACCGACTTGGCATTCCCATAGTTGGAAATTGCATTCAAAAGAACTGTGGGGAAAAGAATTATGGCAGGAGATTTGGGAAATGCTCCCACAGAGTACTGTTACAATCTTCCATGTGGATGCTCATACCCCGATAGACTCTCTTGACAAATTTTTTCATAACATTGCAGATGAGAAATCTAAAATTGCTGAGGCAGTGGTGGACAGGCAAGATTCTGATATTGCGGGATTGGCGAAATGGGCCCACCAGAAAGCAGGACACTTTGGAGAGAAAGCCACTAGCAGGTGGGCTGCTGATCGAGGAATTTATATTCCCCTAGATTTAATCAAAAATGTTATTCTACATTGTCCCGTTTGTCAGCATATCAGGCAGCGTAAAGTGCCCCAAATTGTTAAAGGTCATTTGCATCGCGGGAAATTGCCCGCTCAAATTTGGCAGATTGATTACATCGGCCCACTTCCTATGAGTAGGAATTGTCAATATGTTTGCACTATTGTTGATACATACAGTGGCCTGCTGGTGGCCCTTCCCTGTAAGCAAGCTACCCAATTGAATACCATTAAAACATTGGAATTGATTATGATGTATTATGGTGTGCCATTCCAAATTCAATCTGATAATGCATCCCATTTTCGTGGAAGATTGGTACAGGAATTCTGTGTGGAAAACAATATTGAATGGGTGTTTCATATACCATATTATCCACAGGCCTCGGGTCTTGTGGAGAGGTTGAATGGCCTGCTGAAGGACCAATTACGAAAATTAACAGATGACAAGTATAAGAATTGGCGAGACTTTTTGCCCCAAGCGCTATTGATTTTGAATAATCGCCCCTTTCTAAATGCTGAATCCCCACTTATGCGTTTGTTTCCTCCGAATGTTGATGCTAAGCCCAATGAAATCAGAGAGACTGTGATGTACTGGGAAATTACTCCCGGAGCTTTGGCTCCATGTAGAGCGACCCCAGGGTCGGCAGGTTTAGACTTGCATGCCATGGATAACACCGTTATAAAAAGTAAAGATCGGGTCATCATTGAAACTGGTGTTGGTGTTCATATACCAACTGGGAATTTCGGATTAATCGCCCCTAGATCGGGGCTGGCTGTAAAAGGCATTCAGGTGCTTGGAGGAATCATTGACAGTGATTATCAGGGAGAAATTAAGGTGCTCCTGCTGAATAGCAGTGAGGTTGACTTACTGATACATCAAACTGACCGAGTGGCTCAATTGCTAATAATGCCTGTTTTCAGTGGTGAGATAACGAAAGGCACTGCCCCAACGTTGCTAACTGTACGAGGCTAGAAAGGTTTTGGCTCCACAGATAATCCTGGGGCCAGAGTTTGGGTGCAGTCGCCTAAGAATCCCCCTGAACAAGCAGAGGTCATTGCAACCGGTCAAGACAATACCATTTTAGTTATGAGACCAGGGAAAGATAGCTGGGAAGCAGTCCCGGCTGACAAATGTTACTTACGAGAATGAATAATGCCTGTATTTGATTCTCTTTCAGATCATTCTTTGGACTGTTGCTGCAGGATGTGTCGGCGTTGGACTGTTTTTGGGCTGGTACGACGAGAGAGGAGGGATCCCATCAACCCGGGATGAGTTGAGAACCCGAGTGTCGCGTTCCTTCGCTGCGTGGGATTCGTCGTCGAACTTTTGGACTTCACTAGCGAAACGGGTGACTAAAGCCCCTCATTTCTGCTTGACACCGATGAGATCAGTGAATGACATTCTGGCGACTTGTTTGGTTGCTGTCCCTGCTTCGTTGGAGACTTTGACTCATATTTTCAATATATCGAATGCTCGCCCCAATGTTCTTCTGGGCGATTTTGCTACCCATGAGTATTGCCCCTTGTGTACTGAACTGTCAGACCCGATACCCCCCATCCAGTCCCAAATAGTTACCTATAATATCACACAGGGTGATTTGTGTTTTTTCCTTACGTGTAATCCTAGTGCAATTTCTGAATGTATGCGTTTAAAATTGAAAGGTGCCACTTCACCGTTCATGAACGAACTTTGTGCCTTCAAAGGACACCGAAAACATGTACTTCTGTTCAGAATAACATGACTTGCAAGAGTTTGGTAGTTGCCCCCAGTCATTATCGCACGATGTTACTACCTGCCGGATGGCTTTTCTCATGTGGCAATACTTCCTGGCCATATGTCCCCGCAAATATTTCTGGAGGCCCTTGTGCCATTACTAGACTGAGTTTATTGATGTTCTCATCACATCCGAATGCCAACTCTCGTGTGATTCGAGATACAGTGAGGTTACAGGAGGATTGTGACTCATCTTTGCATTTATATTCTAAGTCTGAATACCTTAGCCTGGCTATTTCAATTATTGGTGTTCCTGCTTTGGCAGTTTATAATGCCAAATCTATTGAGAAAATGGCCTGCTGGATGGTGAAATCCATTAATAATACTTCTACAGTCCTGTCTGACATGCTATTAGACGCCCAGGGTGAACGCAGAGCTATCTTGCAAAATCGAGCGGCCATTGATTATCTTTTGCTTAAACATGGACACGATTGTTCTGATTTTGAGGGTCTTTGTTGTTTTAACTTGTCTGATCATACACAATCCATTCGAGCTCACATTGATAAGCTACATGACTTGACAGAAGAAGTTAGAAAACACATTGACCAGGGCTGGTTTGACTGGCTCTTTAATTGGTTGCCTGATTTGTATATGTTACGTCAAATATTAGGAGGTATTCTGATTACTATCGCCATTTTGATTTCTATCTGTTGCTTTATTCAGTGTATTCCTTCACTACTTCAATTCTGCACACCTGGTACTAGACATAGATCAGTTAGTTTTGTTTCATATTATTCTTCCACAGATGTTAGTTCTGTTTAATGGATGTATAATAGACTGAAGTCAAGGGTGAAATGCACTGCTCGATTTTCCCGGCCTTCTTGTGTTGAAGGGTGATTAATGTGACTTCAGTCTCTTACCATCCAAGTCTAAGGGTTAGAGTAGTGAATGGAGCCTATTTACTAGGCACTTCGACATGATCCTGTGCTCTTCCCCATGGATCAGGGCTTGCACATATAGCCTAGGGGATAGATTCGTTAGTATTAGGGATAACCTGTCCTGTAGGGAGGGTATTTCATGGAGCCGTGCTGAATTCAGGCCTGGTAGGCCTCAAACGGGAGAGACTCCATCTTTCTTTCTGCTCCGGCAACTTGGGATGCTTCTAGGTCAAATGTAATGTTTTAGTTATGAGGTGTTATTCGCTTGGAGAGAACCGGTTCAGGCCGGCCCTTATCGAAGGATTGTATTTTTCTTCATGCCGAAGACACTACATCAGGCCGGCCGGCTGGGAACGTGTCCTTGGTACGGGGAGGTACAAGAATTTGGTGGGCGGCAGGTTACGGGCCGGAATTTTCCATGAGGAAATGCACCTCTATATTAGTGAAAGTCCGAGGCAGTTACTTGGCACTTGTTTCAGTCCGTAGGCGGCATCTAGCCGTTAGCAGTAAAGCTACTACTTATTCCAGGGAAGACAGACGCCATCTTGAAGGCGGAGAAAAACCGAGAGACAGATACTCTTCTGGCAGAATAGCCAGAGAGGAGAGGGTAGCCGATGAGGAAGAGGTCCCAGTGACTCGGAGAAGGGTGAAGGGAACAGATCCGTCACTGCGGAGGTGTGACTTCCAGGCGAGCCGAGGCACAGACGAGAAGGGAACCTAGATGACCATTGAGTGCAGGCTACATACTACTAAGGTGATGTCGACCCCTTTCTTATTAGAGTGTACAACTTAATCTTTCACTTTTCTTTGCAGGTTATGTGTTATATTGTAATGTTATGTGATTGCGTATGTAATGAGTAATAAAGTACCCCAGTTTGTAGTGAACCAACATGTGCTGCGTGTTCTTGTATGAGAGGGTAGCCTATTCCTCTAGTCAGCTGCGGCTATATGAACAGATGTTAACCCTGATCAGGTAAGTGGTAACTGAATAAGGGAGAGAGGAGCCCCTCGAACCAGAGAACAGGCTGTGCTCGAACTAGCAATCCTTGTGTGATCTGATGAATAGTGAGACTGATTCCCTTCCTGTATGTTATGGTGATCATAGGATGAACTTGTGCTGATACTGCCGTCTGGGTAGAGAGGTCTGGATCCGTATGGGATCGCGAGGCCGCCGATTGTGCTGATACTGCCGTCTGGGTAGAGAGGTCTGGATCCGTATGGGATCGCGAGGCCACCGATTGTGCTGATACTGCCGTCTGGGTAGATAGGTCTGGATCCGTATGGGATCGCGAGGCCGCCACTTGTGCTGAGGCTGCCGTCTGGGTAGGAAGTCCTGGATCCGTATGGGATCGCGAGGCCTCCACTTGTGTCTGAGGCTGCCGTCTGGGTAGGAAGTCCTGGATCCGTATGGGATCGCGAGGCCGCCACTTGTGTCTGAGGCTGCCGTCTGGGTAGGAAGTCCTGGATCCGTATGGGATCGCGAGGCCGCCACTTGTGTCTGAGGCTGCCGTCTGGGTAGGAAGTCCTGGATCCGTATGGGATCGCGAGGCCGCCACTTGTGTCTGAGACTGCCGTCTGGGTAGAGAGGTCTGGATCCGTATGGGATCGCGAGGCCGCCACTTGTGATACTGTCGTATGGGCAGAGAGGTCTGGATCCGTATGGGATCGCGAGGCCGCCGATTGTGCTGATACTGTCGTATGGGCAGAGAGGTCTGGATCCGTATGGGATCGCGAGGCCGCCGATTGTGCTGATACTGTCGTATGGGCAGAGAGGTCTGGATCCGTATGGGATCGCGAGGCAGCCGATTGTGCTGATACTGTCGTATGGGCAGAGAGGTCTGGATCCATATGGGATCGCAAGGCCGCCGATTATAAGAGGTCTTGGTATGTATGAGTAGGAATTCCCTGTCCTTAGGTGGTAGATATATGTGGTTACCTATTGTAAATAGGCCCTAGGGAAAGGGAGGGGGTAACGTTCTGGCTGGGTTAGTGAGGCTCTGATGAGCGAGTTCTATCTGATCCGAAAACCCAAGCAGAACAGCATCCAAACATAGACTCTACACCATAAGGCAAATCCAGGCTGTGGCACTGTATCTCTGGTTGAAATCGGGTATACCGAAGCGAACCCGCATACTGTTATACAGCAGCCTATGTTAGCTGTTAAATCAAATAAAAAATTCTTTATTGTTTTGGTTAGTTAAAACCGTAACTATGTTACTTATAAAACGTACAAATAGTTAATATATTGAATAAAACACATAAATATTGACTACTGTATCACTGTTCATGCTTTATCACTTAATATAAAACAACACTAGTCGTTTGTTTTCATTTGAACTGCTCGGATAAATAAATGAGACACTATACAGCCTCAGACATAAACCCAGATTGCTTTGGATCCTCTTAATCCACATGGAAAATAATTTGTTTTTCAAAAGGGAACAGATTGATAAAATGCAACAATTCATATTCATTAATAAACAATGAAGTCATAACACCATCTAATTAGCAGAAGTACTTATCAGGGAGTTCTTACTACTATTGACCCCTACGATTAACAGGATAGTCAAGGTTAACCCTATTATGTTCTTGGCCAACAGCCTGCCTTCACAGTTCAGTTTTGTTTCACAGTCTAACGATGGCAGTTGACCACCCACAAAGATGCATTAGGGTTCATTCCAATTTAAGTTGTATTGCCTTTTCGTGTAATGACAAATGCAATTCAATTTGAGGTCAGCAGGATTAAGATGTTCTATTATGGCTGCCCTACATGTACACATGCGTACGTATGCCCCTGGCATTAATGCTCTTTTTAAGTAGAGTGACAAGTGACTTTTGTAAAGGATGGACATATACAAATCAGATGTATAAACTCCTTCTTCTCGAATTCACAATGTCTACATGATGTAGGGCCATTATATTTCCAAGACGGTTAGTCTACCAGTGATATTTGGCCAAACCTATTCTAACGTTCTATAGTTTACTAAGTCTCTGATCTGTGTCACTGCATCTGTGGAAAAAACGTATTAATGAGAGCATTCAACAGGCGAACCAGACGGGCTTTTCAGCCTAAACTATAGAATGACATTGTGTGGTTACTTCTAGCAAAAGAATATAGGTAGATATTTTAGAAACACGCTATTCTTTTTAGCATGCAACCTGATTGGGTTATATCCCTCATAAATACTCACTTTATCGCACATCTCATCATGTGTAATCCTCACTCTTTGCTTATTCTAATTGCACGATCAACTTTTGAAGTTGTTGTGCCATTATCTACTTGCCCCTTATGAGTAATCATTCACTTTCCATTTTGGGGTACAACATGTCACTTGGTTTCACATCCCCCTCAGCACTAGACAACTGGACAACTCTCAATGGATTGAAAGAGGGGCCATTCAATTTCTTGGCAAGTGTGCAAAATGCAAAGATAAGGGTGTTTCCCTTTTTTGACATTAACTGTTTCTGCTCAAGGAAATTTGCTCTATTGTCTATATATGCTGCCAGGTACTTATAGCAGGTAACCTGCTCCAGCATCATCTCGTCCAGCCGGATCTTAAACGGGTGCCCTGGTCGATTCCCAATGGTCTTGTTTTCATTTTTGTTGTATTTATTTCAAGTTTATTAGCAATGAAGTAGTTTTTCAGTTTAATAATTGATGTTTGCAATCCTACATTTGTTAAACTAAGCTTTACCACATCATCCGCATAGGATAGGTGTGATAGGCTTAGGGGGCACAGGCGTGGTGGAATGCAAATTTATCTGGGCTAACATTGGTGATAGATCCGCCATGAATATGTTGAAAAGAATAGCGCCAACACGCACTTGTTTCAGGCCTTTTCCCGTAGCAATCTTCCTCTAAAGCCTTGTGCCACATACCAACTTGACTTGAATTCAGGCTTGCGAGTACAATCCTTCTATAGCTCGTAGCATCTTAGCTGGGATGTTCTACTCACTTACTTTTCTCCACAAGATCCTGCAATCTACACAGTTGCATGCTGCTTTGAGATCTCTACAACAACGATATAACAGTTTTTTTGCATCCACTTGCATTTATCTGCTATTAAGGAAACTGCTAAGATGTTCATGGTTGGACCAAACCAGCTTCTAAATCCTGTCTGGTTGACTGGGACCATGTTGTTCTTCTTGGACCACTTGATAAGGTCTGCAAGGATTACAGAAGCATAGTACTTAGCTTCTGAGTCTATTCGTGCTATGAGCCTGTAGTTGGCTAGACTGGATAGATACCCACCGTGGAAAACCGGATTACTGAACCTCGCCAGCTCGTCAGGATAGAGACTGTTAGTTAGACCTCTTTATATAAAGCAGATAATGCAATTGCCTAGTACTGAGGGTCCATTTTAAAGATGGCCTGTAGTATACCATTTGGCCCAGACGCACCATCTTGCTGTCCCACTGATATAACGTTTTTTACATCATTGGGTGAATAGGACTGCTGTTCGTACTCAGGCATACATATGTGCATATCCAATGATGTATTGAACTCACTGTTTACCGTGCCTTTTGTATTACTTATATCATTTGATATAGTTTTTCTATCTTTTTGGCTACTCCCACTTCAGGGTTCTTGTGCTTATCAGTTTCATACATTACAGGGTTCTTGTGCTTATCAGTTCCATGTATTACAATGGTACAGCCCATTTCGTTGCCTGGAAGTCTTGTGTGTTCTTCTGTCACGGATACCTTAGAACAGGGACCACCGAATAACCTATCCGCCAGGTACACAAACCATGCTTCCTCAGCCACATCCGAGTTATTTATTACATTAACAGGTCTATCAAGCTCATTAATTATCTCCCAGAATAACCTGGAGTTGATCTGTTTGGCACTAAAAATTAGCTTTGCCCAGAACACGTCTGCCTTTGCTTTCAGATTTCACAGAACTGTTTTTTATATAGTTTTTTTTATTGTTTTCTCACGTTTTTACTTTTTACCATGGAGTAGATTGGGGGTTCATCTTTCTCGAGTTTCTGACTGAATTTCTGAATTCCCATTTTAAGATTTGTCACTTGAGAGAAAGGCCTGTAGACCCCTTACCTACTTTCCACATATTGTTTTTAACGTGGGCTGCATGCGATATCAAGCTGGCTGTAAATTACATCCATTTTATTGCTTGAAGTCTTAATGCTTGCTTCCAATAGTTCTTTTGCTAAGTAGAACAGGCCAGTTAATGAGATGTTAGCTGTCGAAATCCCACATGGCATACATCCAAGGCAGTGTTGTTGATAGCAATAGATGCTTCTTTTCCAGCTTGAGAAATGGCCTTGACTTCTTCCTTTTTAGGTCTCGCCTGACCCAGCGCATGCACTGGTCTGGCGAGACATTTAGTAGGTGGGTTTAGAAAGTGCTACCCACATTTTTGTGCTGGGGACAAGCTACAGTGCACAATGGCGTGCACGCACACAGCTGCTCCCCGCATTCCCCCCTCCCTTCTCGCCCAGCCATCTGCCTTTCCTGCGCCAGCCTTCAGCACCATACCCCTCCCCCGCTGCTGCGCGCGCATCCCTAGCGTGCGTCATCGCGATCACTTTTACAGTGATCGCGATGAGGGATTGTCAGTGTGTAAGGGGTAGTTCAGAGTGCGTCGTGGTCTACACAAAGCAAGCATCACAGATCCGCTCACCTTCACAATCTAACGCCTGACAACCGCCGGCCGGAAAACAACAAAGGAACAACAGACCAAGCATGACTGACCCTACACTCGCCATTACAGCACTTCAGTTAGACTCGGAAAAAGAACGAACAGTTGCGCCCCTTTCTCTCTTCTCCCCCATGATTGGGTATTGCTCTATCACTCTAATCCCGCCCCACTCTTCTCCGTGGTCTGTCTACTGCTATAACCCTGCCTCCTTCAATCCCCTCTGTTTCCCCTTCTCCTGCCCGCGAGCTTTTCTACATTCTAGACCTGCCCATTCCATCTCCACGCGCCTCTTCCTGTCCATGTGCTGCTTTCTCTATCCTCATAGCCCCGCCCTTCTTCCTCATTCCCAGTGCTGATCTAGAAACACTTTGATACCGCCTCTTCCGCCCTTCTCCATTCTCACGTCTGTGACCCTCCGTCAACCTTTTACGCTTGTGCCCGCACGTTCTCTGTTCACACACTGGGGGCAGCTTTGCATGATCTCAGCTGACAGGCGCCCTCTTCCCACCACAACATAAGCTGATTAAGAAGGGAACAAGGCGCATTACAAATCTGTATGTTTCATCTCTTTTCTTTTTAATCCCCCGCTCATGCTGGACCCCTCCGTGTTACTGAAGTCCACTTAAGAAAATAAATATTTTTTGGTGCATGTAAAATCGATTTTTCAGCCTCTACCGCACAGTGTCCTGCATTGTTAGGAATATATGGGCTCCTAAGTGTCTTTGTACGGCAAGAGCCTCCTGTCTCTAGGAGCTATGGGGCTGAGAGTACATATATTTCGTTTTATATTATTCTCAGTCCCTTTACATGGGATTTGCTAAATCTCTACCTATGTTGATGTAACATGGGACCGGTTCCGACGCAGGACTACTTCATAAAACAATTCTCAGTGCTTAATGACACACCAGGTGCTGCAAAAGGTCATCAGATGATGCAAATTGAGTAGAATTGGCTAAGTAAGTGCATTGAGATGAAATTGCACTGCCCCATAATGCATCCGGGAATATTAAAACAGGATATACTCAATTTCTCCATGTATCAGCTCTCTGTATCTCGTGGGTACCCTTACAGCCGCGATTACTTTCACTTTTGCAGCGCCGCCATCTGCACAGCCAATAGGTCTCGCTTTTGGGACCTTATAAGTGTTTAGCCATGCAACAGTTGGTGGTGTTGCACTAAGGATATTGTGCTGCATACCAAAGTACTTATAGGGTCCCAAAAGCGAGACCTATTGGCTATGCCAATGCTTGTTTCTGGTATGAGTTCTAGATATGGAGCTATGTCATTCCACATCTGCTGGTCATATCTACCCAAGAAGGAAATAGGAACTGGTAGTGTGGGTTAAATTAGCTGCAAGTGAGGAGTTTTTTTCCCCAAACGCATTCATGCAATGATCTCCAATGTCAAGAGTCACTGTACAATGTGTGGATTAACTGCAAGCTCTGTGCAGCTTGAGCCACAATATAATCTGCTTTTGGGTGACTACTTAAAGTGTAGGTAAAGTCGCTAGACCAGAAACCAAGTTTTGATTACGTTTCTTCCCTTCAAAAGGGATATGGTCTACAATTTCAATGGCCTTGGATGCCTTTCAAGGTGGATCTCTCAAGCCAAATATGAAGTGATCTTCTGGTTAGACCTTACAACAGGAGAACAAATCTCTACATTACCTATTACGGAGTGTAAAACTTGGTAATGTCGTCGAGCAGGGAATTTGCTGGTGGAGGTTCTCATTTTCTGGAAGTATGCGAAATAATCCTCACGTTATTGTCCTCAGTAGGATAATTTTGTCAAAAACCTATCCTTCGCCTTCTACATCATCATCTTCAGAAGAATCTGGATCATGATGATGAGGTGGTGGATCCAGGGTAAGAGGGGGCAACAGAGGAGTTGACTGTTTGGGAAAAGCAGGTGCTCACGTAGCTGTGGCTGTGCTTTTGGCACTACCAATTGAGGGGGTACTGGTTGCTGTGGTTGTGGTAATGTAGGATGAAGTATTGAAGGTAACCTGGTATACTAATCGACCACCATGGATTGAAGTTCACGCAATAGATCTTTTGGCACTTGATTGGTAGGTGGTTCATTGTACCTGCTACCATGGTACTTCTGTTCATAATATGGATCCTATTGTGCATCACAGTTCTGGACACAGTACCCTCATGCGTGACTTGTATCCTTACCATGATATCAACATGAATTGGCGTGTGGCGAGTATTAACTATCTGGATCCTGATTATGGTCAGCATCCTTCCATTTGACAATCAGTTTGCCTGGGCTGTATGCTTGTCCAAAAGGGCCATCATCGTCTGATCCCTCATCACCCCCCTTCAATGACAGTTTTAAAGTTTTATTTGCAAATGGGGTCAGTGACATGTGAGCTCATAAAAACATGAATGGTAAGTCCAAATGAAACCTAAGTGCTGGTGATGCCACTACTGTCTTTGTCAACAAAGGGAGATAATATTTTCTGTCAATGGAGTAACACAAGGCTTCCAGGCTGATCTGAGACAGGCCTACCTCTGGAGGGTAAAGGGCGCTTTGATGTTGTGTCCACTTTTTAGGCACCTTCCAGGTGGGTTCTCCGGGGGCAGAGTTGTCCATATCTAAGGCTGTAAGAGAAATCTTTCCCTTTTCTGCACCTGGCTCGCCTGCTTAGTGCCTTTTTTGACAAAGATGCAGTCGAACCGGGGAACAGCCGCTTTAAAGCGGGCGTTTTCATGCAATGCATTTACAACACAGCCCTCACCATGCGCCTAACATTCCCATGCATAGTCTTTACCACACGTGATTTCACGAGTATGCCTTTATCACGCATGCCTTTACAGCGAATTACGTTGTAAAGGTATGAACGCAAAAGGCATATGCGTTGCGTAAGTATGTTTACCTCAAAATTAGAGACCCTCTGCAGGAAAGACATCACGTCAGTCTTCAGAGCCACGTTTCAGTCTTTCCCCTTTTGTCTTAGTTTCATTTCTCCACTTCTGTTTAAAAAAACAGAAAAGAACACCTGTGCGTCAGAGGAACTTCATACACCCTCGCTCCTCCCTTTAGAAGCCAAAGGTAAACATGGGGTTTTAGGCCTGAGAGCTTTTAGGGCTGGTGCCACGTCGGTCTGGTATTGGGGCTCAGAGCGGGGGTCCGGGTTGTTTACAGGTGGTGTGTACCGGATTATAGCACTCAAGGCTGGGGGCAGGATGGTTTACAGGGCTGGGGAGAGGGGAGGAGTGGTGTTTAAGGCTTAGGGGTTGGGAGACTGAATTTGGATGGTGGGGAGGAGCTGCAGCGGGTGCAGGTATTAGGGTTCAGGGCTGGGATCGGAATGTTTTAAGTGTTCGGAGTGTCAGTGACGGGTACCATTGCCACACATAACCTTTACCACACATATGCCTTTACAACGAAATTCATTGAAAAGGCATGCATGGTAAAGACATATTTGTTATAAAAAAAATGCATTGTAAGGATGCATGGTAAACGCATGCGTGGTAAAGGCATGCTTTGCAACGGAATGCGTTCTTCTGTCATACAACCTGTAGAACCGTGAAGATAAATTTTGACAGGTGATTCAGCCTGTGCAACACCATGCTTTCTCTGTTCTGGAGGTTTTTTCCCCAAGAATTTATAACAAAGTGTGTACAGAGGATTATGATGCGGGTGCTGGCAATGTATGCAATTTTACGTCAGAACGGGAGGCGAGTATTATGCTCCTCTTTCTTCACTTTATTCAACAGCAGTATTTACAGTAACATGACACACTACTTTTCCAATGAGGCTGCTTCAGCGGAAAAGGGCAGATTTACATATCCTCCCTATGTCACAGACTCGTCACCACACTACTCATTCATACATTCATTCATTGGTGGGGCCCATAACACCGACACTCATAAGTCTCACTCGAATCTGCACACAGGAGGAAAAGAAGCGCTGGACATGTGGGGGGGTACCTTGTTACCTGTCGAGAGTAATTCCTTTACATTATATACATCTGCACCTATAGAATCCTAACTTTAACATCAAGGCACTCCACCACTTGGTCGATGGACCAATTAGTTGGACTGGTTGATGGTGATTTAGAACCAGCTAAAACACATTTAAAGCTTCGGAACCTTTCGATTAGCTTTTCAATACCTTATTAAAGAATCACAAACTCGTTTCTTATTAATCAAAGTTTTAGTTTATCTAATTAAGTCACTTTGTGTTGGCATATTCAGGATTACAGTTCAACAATTTCTCCTTTGAGCGATTTCCAGTCTTTGATCTCTAACATAAATTGACATGACATAAATTGACATGACATGTATATTTACCTAAATTTGGACATTGGAGACCGCCTCCAGAAGAACCCGTCAACCCACAGCAATAAGCAAAATCCCTTCAGATGTAATCGTCCTTTTATCATCAAAGAAAACCCAGGTAAGTCCAGGAATTCTCCTTCAGCATGACACAGTCCCCACGATTTAGCCAAGGGACCAAGCGATCGCACCAACAATCCAGCAAATCGACTCTCCACACCAACAGCCTCTCTCTCTGCGAAAAATGATAATACTACATATCCCTATCCTCTTCTAACCCCGTTTTATACTCTTTTTCTCCTTACTTTTGTGACAATATGCAACAATTTAGGGGTAGAAAGTGTTCTGATTGGCTAAACCCTCTGAAAATTGTAAGTCTAGTCAATATTCCCATGTTTGCCTGTTTCCCATGAGACCGGGCATGACATCTTCCCAATTGTATTCTTTTTCGTAGTTTCACAGGCGAAAGTTCCGAAGTAACAACATGTAAACCTTCTTGTACAGGTCGTTCATTGTCCCCTCAGCCATTCACACTAGTCTGGGTTTTGGCAGTCCTCCACGTTCCTATCCTTGACAAGGAACATTTTGTTTCTCATCGGAGGTCGCTTGGAGATCTTCAGAGCCAGCCGAGTCTGCGCAGTCGACATCGCGCTCACATGACGCTGGCCACTTCTGAACTCCATTTTGTGTACTGCGGCCTAGAAGGCCCGAATGCCAACTTAAGCAAAAACAAACTTAACAGTAATTAATATATAGAAATTAAGATTCTAATGTTTAAACCGACACTAATCCCAATATATATTAGTATTTTCCTAGCGTGTTGCAACATTTAAAGCAATAATACTCACTATTCTGCAGCAGTGGAAGCACAAACCATCACAAAAGCAACATGAATCATGCAATTCTCTATTTCAACACAACCTAATGTTAGTTTGCGTACTATAGTTAATCATTTAATTATTAGCCATGCAATTAGCATTTTAGTCCTTCGTGTATCTCGTGTTTATTAAGGTGCAATTGTTGGTTAATTATAACACTCCACACAAATTAGTACAAATTAATATTACAATGATTATGTAATTAAATTTCATGCAAAATAGAGAAGGTATACACATTTTTTGCTTTACCTGCTCAATCAAGGCCCAGGTGGAAAAAACTTAATTTGGTAACAACCAATGGCAGTCCTTATCCACATATTTATTTCCTCCCGAATAGCCTCTGCCCCACTTTCTTCTTGCAAACTCAACTTACACATCCTCTTTGAACTCATTCCAGTTTTTCATGTTATTTGATTATCAAACATTATGTCCTAGCAAATTTATGCATCACAGTATATTTGGATAATGCACATATATTTATTCTAGAATGAGTTACATAACATATGTATTTGTAAAGCGTAGGTTCACACAAGGGTATCTTGGCACTCAATAGTAGATGTTTATTGTTACCCAACTCAATGGTACTCATTTTGTCGACCTCAAAAGGTGAAAGGCTGAGTGGGCCCACTGGGATTTGAACCTGTGACCATGAGGTCAAACACAGGCCCCTACAGTGTAAGCATTAGTCCACTATTCCACCATACAGAGACAATCCATCCTCCCCAATTAGACAGAAACATCTTATTTACTCCTTAATCTTCGTAGAATTGGGTCAACAAAATAGATATGCCTCTTACCATGTCTGCTGGGTAGGATAATCTTTGGTTTTGTGTCCTTAATAGAATTTAATACATTATTTTAAGTTAGCTAGAAAAATGTATATTCCTTGTCAACCAGTGGCAAGGATTATGCTAGTTTAAAGCTAACATATTACCAGCAAAACCACTTCTTCCAATGTTTTGAAGCAGAAATGTTTGAAAATAAAAGCATATGAACAGTCATCTGTCTTCATAATATCCTCCGGTCGAGCCCCCAAAGAGAACGCCTTGGATGTCGTAGCACCCCTCAATAAGTTTGCTTCAAATCGCAAAGTGTCAACACCCGCTTCTTGCATCACGCACTTAACACATCTGGCTATAGTCGAGGAAATACAGCTTTGAAAGGCTTTTTAATGGCGATAAGTAATTGAATCTGAGGACTGAAGTGAGAATAAAGTAAGGAATGAGAGCATAATCCAAGACTCTGTGTCAATAATAGAAATATAAAGTTTCCTTTATATTAGCTAGGAAATTTAAATTATTGTGCAAAGCACTTAATGAAATAAGGCAATGGATGGAATGCTTGAATTAATCAAAGCCACTGGCAATCGCTTGGGCCGAATCCCATTCCATCATTTTCGCCCACCATTACACCTCAGTTTGGATCCAGCCACATGTAAATCAGCTTTGCCCCTGCTCCTCGTGAGAACAGTCCTGCACGAACTACCAAGCCAGAACCTCCCTGAAACAGAATAGAAGAATACTAGGTTTCATTTTGATAAGGGCTCATCAGCCAGGTATGGCTTGACTCCAGTGGCACAATGAGCACAAGACCCATGTCTGGGCATTCCTGTCGCACTTAGTGTGTCAACTGAAGCAACAAAGTGATGGATGAATGCTTGAATTAATCTTAGTGACTGGCAATCGCTTGCGGCCACATCCCAGTCTATTGTTTTTTGCCTACCATGACACCTTAGTTTGGACCCAGTCATATGCAAATCAGCCTTGACCCTGATCCTCATGGGAACAGTCCAGCCTGAAGTGCCAAGCCAGGTCCCCCCTGAACTGGAATGGAAGCAAACAGGGACCGGTTTCGCCGTGAAAAGGGCTCATCAGCTAGGTATAGCTTGATTCCGGTGGCACAGTGATGAAGGCAATTTTTACCACAAAACCTGAAGTGAGCCTTTTTAGGTGTTTCAGTCATGTTGAAAAATGCAATTAACCCACAGGAAAAGTTACCTAAGGGGTTGAGGTGGGACAGAAAACAAAAAATGAAAGCCACCTACTCAGCAGTTGAGAGAAAAAGTTTTGTGGAGATTCTCGGCACACACAATGTGCTATAGAAACCTGAACTATGGTGGCTTCTGGGTACAGTGGAGTTCCAAGCACCTCTACCTCACTGGCTGAAGATCAGGTAATTATCACCATACAGGCTTGAGTTCAGGTCATTTCCAATGAGGCAGATAATGTACTAACACAATGGATTTTATCATGTTTCTATGACTTACTGATGTTGTATGTAATTAGAGGCTCCCACCTCAGCATTGGGAAATGATTCAAGTAAGTGAATCCATTAATGATCCAATGCTGGAGAATAGGGAGACAACGTAATCCTCATCTATGCCCTGGCTATTTCCCATCATGCACTTGTAAGTAGATACCAAGCAATGAGAATGGGAAAAAAGAAAAGGCAGCATAGGGTAGCTGTGGCCTAGGCAGGGTTCGAAGAACTTGCTGTCCAAACTGTGCAGTTCTTGAGAGTACAGAATGAGTGAGGAGTGGCTCACATAAGTACTCTAGGGCGCTGTCTATCGCTGATGGCCCTACCAGGAGCTGCACCTGAGAGAGAGGGATTTTCACACTGGATGGTGGGAAGAAAAGACTGAAGCAGTCTTCCGGGCATTCCGTTTCACAAAAAAACCCATCCAGGAATGATCCCTGCCTTGATTAAGTAAGAACATGAAGACAAAGTGTATGTTTGGTAATGAGGTGAGGTTGGATGGCACAGACAACTCAAGATCCAACTGCTTCTGACATGCTTGATCACGTCTGATTTTCCTACCATCAACTTCAACTTACCTGGGAAGGAAGATGGGGAGTTCATTTTCGGGAGACTCTTGAAGTCAGCTTGCCGGAGAGGGTGGACATTGGAATGGCTGGGACCCCCAGTCACTGCACCTGGCAGTATGTTTGTGACTGATTTGTGAAGTGCTGCCCCCATAAGAACTGCAGCAGAGAAAGTGGGGTGTGTCACTAACTCCATGGTCTGGTGCAAACCAGGAAAACGTCAAGCCTAAATAGAGGGCTGGAGCCTTGCACAATCGGTCATTGGGAGTGAAAGGATCAAATTCTGATCCATCCTAAAGGGCAGGGTGCATAGAAGGCATTTACACTCACGTAGTGACACACACACAAACAATCTTTTACTTTTGTCTTAACAGCTATAAAAGTTGTTTCTGAGGAGGCTGCTACTCACAAGTTGAGAATTGGAAAGATCCAGGATTTGGGAGCATTTAGTCACCCAGGCAGGGGCGAAAAAAGCCATAGTCAAAACAAGAATACTCCTTCCAGAAAAATATCTCAAGTAATGCTGTATCGTTAGGGATATTTTGCAATCAATTCTATACCTGCAAAAACCTGGTTAGGTAAAACAAACTGGGGACTGCCGGTCATTAGTAAATGTAACCAGCAGGATTTCTGTTTGGCTAGGGGTGAGATAACAGTAGACTGTTATTATGGTTCTTTGCTGGAACTGTGAAAAATGTGATGTAATCCACTGATACTGTAAAGAGTGAGGTGGCTCAATCACAACATTACCTGAGAACTGAAGACTATGGCAAATTTTGGGTTTTGTTTCGGGCTCAATCTCACAGAGCTGTCGTGGACTGCACAGGGGCTAAAGTTTGTGGCAATGGTCAAGATGGGCTGAAGTAGTAGCTACTCTCAAAATGATAGTTGATGTCTGGCAAAGCTTCTTACTCAATGAATTATTAAGTCTACTCCCGATTGTTGGTGAGAGCCACTGATATAAATGGAAAAATATTTGTTTTCTTTGAGGTGAGGACCAGCTGTCCCTTATTTGTTGGCAAGTTTCCTCTTCACTTGACAAACACAT
Source organism: Triturus cristatus (assembly GCF_964204655.1). NCBI lineage: Eukaryota > Metazoa > Chordata > Amphibia > Caudata > Salamandridae > Triturus > Triturus cristatus. Next base: position 176,204,918 of record NC_140587.1, read on the forward strand.
AGGAGGGCATAAGGATGGTGTTCAATATGATTCAAGAATACCAAAAAACAAAAAGGCACAAAAGGCTTGGCTTGCTGCTTGGTTTTCAGAGTTTGAAAAATAATGGATGTTTGGACTACAACAGTGAAGGCAGTAATACAGAGCTTTCTGCAAACCTTGTTCTGTTTCCTGTCAGCTTGAGGACGAGAGTCTGTATTGATTTTTTCATTGAACACCCTGTTGGGTCTGTATCTGGCCTGAAGGCTTTTTTCTTTGGGACACTACCCAGACCGGCTCCCTTACGATAGGGACGATTTCGCCCATTCTGGACATTTACTCACCAGCTTGATTGTGTCCCTGGGGCTAGAACCCCCACTAAGCCGCGGAGATCCCGCTTGAATATTTTAGGCTGACACCCATCCCTTGAAAACCTGTGGCCCGTTGTGATGCCGGGTGTGCTGAGTTCCAGACTCTCCTTTTAACGTAAGGTCCCTGACCTCCAATTTCCAGGGATTGAATATCATGATGAGTATGAAGAGGAGGACCCTCTGGCTGACCTCCCCTGGGGTGACGACTTCTATGAGGCGGTGGAGCAAGCCGCGACTCCGTTAGAGGAGAGGCTCTCCCGCCAGATTGCTCAGGCCTTTGATAGGCTTACACCTTAAGTCCCTGCTACACCAGCAGCCCCCGAGGGCCCAGGAGCCCAGGGTTCACCACCTTCTAAACGGTCCCGAGATTCTGGGGTGGATCTGGACGTGTTTGCCAGATTAAAACAGGCTTTTCTGGATAGTCAACCTACCCTTCCAGCAGGAAACTTCCTCCCTTTCCCGCCAACTGACCCTCACACTGACCCTAAGGTGGCAGGAGCTGAAGATGAGGAACCAGGTCTGTCTAGACCCTGGCTTCCATACCGCCCTTCTCAGAGTACGTCGGGCATGCTCGACCCCGACAACATTGTCCACCCACGCTCCTCAGAGTGGGCCCCGGCCGATATGGTAGCAAGCTATGTGACGGGGCGCATACATAGACCGCTTGAGGAGGAGGCCTGCAGTTGCCTCAGGCGGAGTGCCCGCCCGTCTCTGGAGGGGAAAGTGGCCCTTACCCCAGAAATTGATCCCCACATGCCACTTTCTTGCAGAAGAAATTTGTTAGGGACCCTAAGAAGGGGATTGACAAGCTCTTGGATGCCCTGGGCCCCATGACAAAGATCCTCGACATGGCGAGGAGGCCAAAGAATCCGGCTCTATGATTTCCCCGGAAACCCTTTCAGGGTGGGCAGAGAGGCCCATTATATTTTTGGGCAATGCGAATTGCTCTCTTTCCACCGAACGCCGCTGCTCCCTGCTAAATAAAGTTCACCCGAAATTGGGGGATCTGGCGGACTCGGAGGCGGGCGCCGTTGCCCAGGGAGGTCTCTTTAGTGAGCCTTTGGTAAAAGAGCTCGGAAAGTTTGTCAACACTTTCACCCCATTAGATAAAGCACCGACCACCAAATAAAGAGTGTTTCCTAGTGTTTTTCACGGGGCTGGCCAAGGCAGGGGCCCCTCGGCCGGTCGTCATCCCCACCAGGGTGCGCAAAGTGGACAAGGCTCCAAGCAGTATCAGGATCAGTCCCGTTTCAGGAATTTCTACCCGACCAGAGGCCGTCGCGGCAAGGGTAGAGGCTACAAAGGAGGAGTGACCACCTCAAGTCCCGGTGAGTGTTCTCCTTTTTTACCCATCTAAAAATAGAGGGGCGGCTGGCGAATTTTATCCAGGCCTGGATTTTCATCACGCAGGACGCGTGGGTACTGCAGGAGGTACACGGGTTCCACATAGAGTTTGTAGGGGAACCAGTTCAGCTTCCCAGACCCCGGACCATTCAGTTTTCACTTCAAGAGGCCGCCCTTGTGGATGAGGAAGTAGCATCCCTCCTCCACAAGGGCACTATCTCCCTATCCTCTCCACACTCATGAGGCTTCTTAAGCAATATATTTTTGGTCGACAAGACTGACGGTGGACGGTTATCAATCTAAGCGAATTCAACGAGTGGTTGGTCTACCGCCACTTCAAGATGGAGTGGATCCATCTCCTCCGGGATGTCTTGCGGCCTCAAGATTGGATGGTACGGTTAGACCTCAAGGATGCCTATTTGGTAATCCCAATCTTTCCTCAACACAGGCGCTTCCTCCAGTTTGTTTGGCGCCATCAAACGTGCGAGTTCTCTGCTGTTCCATTCGCCCTTTCCTCGGCTCCCTGGTGTTTCACCAAGGTCCTCAAACCAGTGGTGGAGTTCCTGACAGCTCGAGGCATTCGGATGATCGCGTACCTGGACGATCTCCTTCGGATGGACTCTTGTCCTCGTCAGCTATCGACCCATCTTCAGATTGCGGTGGAATTGCTTCAGAGTTTGGGATTTGTGGTGAACGAGAAGAAATCTCTGTTGGTGCCTGCGCAGTCCATTACCTTCCTAGGATTCGTAATAAACTCCGCTTCTTCCACCCTGAGCCTTCCCTCCAGGAAAGTGACCAAGATTCGGCACAAGCTGAGGAGTGTACTTTCCAAACAACGGGTGTCACTCAGACAACTAGCTCGGGTGGTGGGCCTCCTTTCGCCGTCAATCCAAGCCATCTTCCCGGGCCCGCTCCATTACCGGGCTTACTCTTACTCCCACAAGGTCTACCTGTCCAACGACGCCCGGGAAGATGTCCAGTGGTGGCTGGATCACATGGAGGCCGGGAACGGCTGTGCAATTTTCGGCTCTGCACCAGATCTGATTATAGAGTCCGACGCCAGCAGGTTAGGCTGGGGCGCCAGGTGCGGAAACCTCTCTACGGGAGGATTGTGGTCTCCCGCCAAACAGAAGTTACAGATCAATTGTTTGGAACTTCTGGCGGGATCCTTCGCCGTCCACTGTTGGATGAGGGACTCGGTGCAATCATGTGTCCTCCTCGAGATGAACAACATTTCGGCAGTCCGGTATATAAATCACCTAGGAGGGACAAGATCCAAAGCCCTCTCGGACTTAGCCACAAGTTTTTGGCAATACTGCCCGGACAGCCAGGTTTCAGTCACTGCGGAGTACCTTCCAGGGCGCGACAATCAGGTGGCGGATTTTCACTCATGGAATTTCAGATTCCAGTCTCTGGATGCTCGACCAGGGCATTTTTTCAATGTTGAACGACCGGTGGGGTCCTTTCTCAGTGGTCCTGTTCGCCTTGAGATTGGACCACCAGCTGCCCCGGTTCTTCAGCTGGAGGCCAGATCCCTCGGCGGTAGCCACGGATGCATTCCTCTAGGACTGGAGCTTGGAGAAGGGGTTCGCTTTTCCTCCCTACGCGATGATCACAAAAGTAGCAGACCTGATCCGCAGACGGTCAGCGGACCTTGTTCTTATTACTCCCCTTTGGAGATCGCAAGTCTGGTTTCCAGTTCTACTGGAACTTTCGTGGGATTCTCCAATCCTACTCCCCCACTTTCCGACCCTCCTCTTGAGTCCCGACAAAGATCCACATCCTCTAGTGTTGGCGAACTCGCTGTGGCTCATGGCGTGGCAGATTTCAGGGGACGATGGGAAGTCCCGGGCCTTTCGCAAGAGGCTGAATCCTTCATCTCCAAGGCTTGGGCGGATAGCACCATCAAGAGGTACAGATCCGCTTGGAGCAGATGGTCCCGTTGGTGCTTGTGACAGGGTTTTGATCCCTTGGTCGCGTCTTGAATTTTTTGGCACAATTGGCCGCCAAGAGCATGGCTTACCGGTCAATAAACACCTTTCGTTCTGCGATTTCATCTGGGCATGTGCCATTTAATGACATGGCTATGGGTGCACACACGATGGTCTGCAGATTGCTACGCGGCATTCGACTCTCTCTAACCCCCCCCATCCCCCCCCCCCCGAGCCTCATTACTTGGCACTCTGGGACGTGAACCAAGTCCTCAACCTATTTCTGTCTTGGCAACCAAATCGGTTATTCTCTAGAAAAGAGCTTTCTGCAAAATTAGCCATGCTCCTCTGCCTCATATCTTACAGACGTGTTTCAGACGTCAGGGTTTTGGACATCACTAGCAGGATGTTTACTTCGGACGGGGGGACCTTCATCCTTGTCAGACGCATGAAATGCCATATCAGGGTGATTTCTTATCCGGAATTTCCAGATTCTCCCAAATTGTGTGTTGTCAGATGCCTCAAGGCGTATGAAGAGATGACAGACAAATTCCGCCCTCCGGGAGAACGTCAACTGCTCATTGCACTTAGGAAGCCTTTTAAGGCGGTGTCGTCAACGACTATTGCTAGATGGGTCATATGGGTGATGCACGAGGCAGGCATCAACCTTGGTCAGTTCGGAGCTCATTCAGCTCAAGGGGCGATGGCCTCTAAAGCATCAGGGTTGGGTGCCCGCTTGGAGGATATCCTCAATGCGGCAGACTGGTCTTCGGACTCCACATTTAAGAGATTCTATTTCAAGCCGGTGCTGAACATGGCTCCCCTCATTGTGAGCAAGCTTTGAACTAGCATAATTCTTGCCTCCAGTCCTGACACAGAATGAAAAATTTCCTAGCTAACTTAACGGAGAGTTTCAATTCTATTAAGGACTCGGAGGCGAGGATAATTCCACCCTAGAGTCCAAGAAGAGTCAACCCTCCCCGTTCTGCAGTAAGTAATCTTGTTTACATACATGGGGTTGCATGGGTGTCTTTGATCTGTTGTGCTATGTTACGTTGACGTTGATCTTGCAGGCTGGTTCAGTCGAGGTGCCATTGGTAATACTTCTCTGTCTTTGCAGGATCTGATGCTAACAAACAGGATGCCTGAAGGTGTACTGAGGACTGACTTTGCGCAAAGAAAGAGGGCGAAGTGACACTGAGTGAGGACTATATTGGGCTCGGAGAACCCTGATTGGACACTGTTACATGGACTTGATTGGCTGTTGCCATGTGTTTTTCTTTACTACCTTGCCCTAGGGTTCAGGGAAAATGTAGTTGTTAACCTTTTAATAGCTGCTATTAAATAAAGAGTGAAGAAGGTATAATCCTCGCCTCCAAGTCCTTAATAGAATTGAAACTTTCTGTTACGTACGTTAGAAATTTTTCATTCTCTGTGGGATGTAACTCAGGGACGCACAAGAGACTGAATACCCTGCCATTGAACTTACCTGACCACTGCCGTGAGGGGAACGGTCAGCAAGGGCAGCAGCAGTTCTTCCACCGCCATCAGCCTTCAGCGGACTGCCATGAGGGGAACGGCCAGCGGGAACTACATTGCCCAGAGCCCCCATGCTCACCCCAGGCGCTTGCCTTTGACGTCACTAGGCAGCGCCGGGGGAGCTTAAATCCGACGCAGGTGCCCCGCGACGCGGGACGCACAAGAGACCGAATACCCTGCCACTGAACTTACCTGACCACTGCCGTGAGGGGAACGGCCAGCAAGGGCAGCAGCAGTTCTTCCACCGCCATCAGCCTTCAGCGGACCGCCGTGAGGGGAACGGCCAGCGGGAACTACATTGCCCAGAAGCCCCATTCTCACCCCAGGCGCATGCCTATGACGTCCCTAGGCAGCGCCGGGGGAGCATAAATCCGACGCAGGTGCACCGCGGCGCGGGACGCGCCCGGGCGAAGCCCGGGTCATGGGCAGGGCCGTCTAAGGCCGTCACAGGCCGAAGGAGGCTGGGCTGGGCCACCCCTCTAAGCTCGTTAACAGAGGCCTGGGCTCCAGGAGACCGTGATTGTGGTGGGAGTGGTCTTGAAGGTAAAGACATTGGGACATTAAAACGCAGGTGGTGTTCAAAGGGGGTGTTGGAGGCCCTTACGGGTGGTACAGGAAACCTTGTAGGGGTTTCGTAGAGTGTGTGGTGGGAGTACAAGTTGCTGAATATTGTGTGAAAGTACGAGGCTAAACTATAGATAGAGTGGCGGGCAAAGTTAGAACACGCTCAACCAAAACCAAGCCTAGGCTGCTCACCCCGCTAAAGCTGCTTACACAGGAAAATGGTATACTGCCCCCACAAATTATTCAACCCACGGCAATCGATTGTATGCTACAAAAAGCAATTGGGGCAGTCTCTAGTGAAATCGAACGAACAGAGACGCCTTTCTCTTACCCCATTAACCGAGCCATTGAACCCAACCCAGGTGCTAGATTGTGAGATTGTGGATACTCCTCCTTCTTGCCCGCATGAGCTTAGTACCCTGGACTTACATTGTGCCCAGCAGATTTCCGAGGGGGAAACGGGGGACTTCATAATGGGTACACCAATAGAGGTATGTAGGAAACGCAAAGCCAGACCAATGAAATCTAGATTAAGGAAATTCAGAACCGGCAGCGCCCCGTCTAACACGAGAACTAAACCAGGGGAAGGGAGGGAGGCCGAGCCAAAACAACACCCAGTCGTACTGTAGGAACCTGGGGTCACCAGGCCCTAAGGGCGGTAACGTGGCGCGAGCCGGTCGGGCAACCAGAGGGCTATGTGTTAAGCAACCATACACCACACGCTTCTCATGGACTAGAGTCACACACAATAAGGGACGCCACACCGTTTAAATTATGCAAATACTTCAAGTTTATCCAAGTATAGCTGGTCAGTTGCAGTTCAGGAAATAACAAGGTAATACATGAATCATAATACCATCGTTCAGTACATGCGACACTCTTGGTGATATCTATGCAGTGCCTAACCTCGTTCATGTACCCACGCCTGCTGGTTAAATGCAGGAGATTCTAGCGCGGTGCGCCCTTATGTAAAGTCTGTCCCTGAACAGGCCGTCTAACACAGCGTAATACTGGTAAGGGGGAACATTGGGTTCATCAACATGGCGCCTGTCGAACTGAGCGCTCCTCGTGACCACTGGCCCCTAATACTGTGAAGCAAGGCATATAAAACACAGCGCTACGCGCAATCAGTTGCATGTGGAAACGTTTGCGTAGAACAGTTAGCACAACGCGTTACTCGTAATCAATTGCATAACATTACATTCGAGCAGAGCATTCCTAGGCATGTAATTACGGTCGAGCAGAGCATATAACACAGTGCGCTACTCGCGTTCCTGGGCATGTAATTACTTTCGAGCAGAGCATATAACACAGTGCGCTACTCGCATTCCTGGGCAGGTAATTACTTTCGAGCAGAGCATATAACACAGTGCGCTACTCGCATTCCTGGGCAGGTAATCTACTTTCGAGCAGAGCATATAACACAGTGCGCTACTCGTATTCCTGGGCAGGTAATTACTTTCGAGCAGAGCATATAACACAGTGCGCTACTCGCATTCCTTGGCATGTAATCTACTTTCGAGCAGAGCATATAACACAGTGGGTTACTCGCAGTCCCGGTCTCTCCGGCGGGGAAAGCAGGGTCGGTGGCGTGAAGCGCCACACGCGGGTAATGTCAGTCAGTTCTTTGGGGCGGCTTCCAGCAGGCAGGGTGACTGGACTTGAGGAGCGGGTCCCTATGCTCCGGTGCAGTTTACAGAGCACCGCGCTCAGTATTACAGAAGGGGGGACACGGACAGGATCCCTCGGCGGGGTCTCTCCGTCGCGCAGGCAGGGGAGGGGACTCCCACGGAGGGGACAACCCGGGCCAAGTGCGGTGTGGTTTCCAGACCAGCAGGGGGCGCACCAGGGGGGATCTCGGCCTCCGGGCTTACCTCCGTCTCGGCGTCAGCAGGCGTCCGTCCTCACGACGTTGGGGGAACTCGGCCCCGACCATGCGCACCTCCTCACACGGCTGCGACGGCAGCGACGGGGCCCCGGACTTCGCCTGGGCCTCGCGACACGGCAGGGCACTCCTCCAGGCCTCCAGGCCGCGGCGGTGAGCGCGCTGGCTTCGTCGTCGCAGGGGGGGGCTCAAATTAAGGATGGGGGTAAAGTGCTCAGCCATTGGACCACCAGCTGCCCCGGTTCTTCAGCTGGAGGCCAGATCCCTCGGCGGTAGCCACGGATGCATTCCTCTAGGACTGGAGCTTGGAGAAGGGGTTCGCTTTTCCTCCCTACGCGATGATCACAAAAGTAGCAGACCTGATCCGCAGACGGTCAGCGGACCTTGTTCTTATTACTCCCCTTTGGAGATCGCAAGTCTGGTTTCCAGTTCTACTGGAACTTTCGTGGGATTCTCCAATCCTACTCCCCCACTTTCCGACCCTCCTCTTGAGTCCCGACAAAGATCCACATCCTCTAGTGTTGGCGAACTCGCTGTGGCTCATGGCGTGGCAGATTTCAGGGGACGATGGGAAGTCCCGGGCCTTTCGCAAGAGGCTGAATCCTTCATCTCCAAGGCTTGGGCGGATAGCACCATCAAGAGGTACAGATCCGCTTGGAGCAGATGGTCCCGTTGGTGCTTGTGACAGGGTTTTGATCCCTTGGTCGCGTCTTGAATTTTTTGGCACAATTGGCCGCCAAGAGCATGGCTTACCGGTCAATAAACACCTTTCGTTCTGCGATTTCATCTGGGCATGTGCCATTTAATGACATGGCTATGGGTGCACACACGATGGTCTGCAGATTGCTACGCGGCATTCGACTCTCTCTAACCCCCCCCATCCCCCCCCCCCCGAGCCTCATTACTTGGCACTCTGGGACGTGAACCAAGTCCTCAACCTATTTCTGTCTTGGCAACCAAATCGGTTATTCTCTAGAAAAGAGCTTTCTGCAAAATTAGCCATGCTCCTCTGCCTCATATCTTACAGACGTGTTTCAGACGTCAGGGTTTTGGACATCACTAGCAGGATGTTTACTTCGGACGGGGGGACCTTCATCCTTGTCAGACGCATGAAATGCCATATCAGGGTGATTTCTTATCCGGAATTTCCAGATTCTCCCAAATTGTGTGTTGTCAGATGCCTCAAGGCGTATGAAGAGATGACAGACAAATTCCGCCCTCCGGGAGAACGTCAACTGCTCATTGCACTTAGGAAGCCTTTTAAGGCGGTGTCGTCAACGACTATTGCTAGATGGGTCATATGGGTGATGCACGAGGCAGGCATCAACCTTGGTCAGTTCGGAGCTCATTCAGCTCAAGGGGCGATGGCCTCTAAAGCATCAGGGTTGGGTGCCCGCTTGGAGGATATCCTCAATGCGGCAGACTGGTCTTCGGACTCCACATTTAAGAGATTCTATTTCAAGCCGGTGCTGAACATGGCTCCCCTCATTGTGAGCAAGCTTTGAACTAGCATAATTATTGCCTCCAGTCCTGACACAGAATGAAAAATTTCCTAGCTAACTTAACGGAGAGTTTCAATTCTATTAAGGACTCGGAGGCGAGGATAATTCCACCCTAGAGTCCAAGAAGAGTCAACCCTCCCCGTTCTGCAGTAAGTAATCTTGTTTACATACATGGGGTTGCATGGGTGTCTTTGATCTGTTGTGCTATGTTACGTTGACGTTGATCTTGCAGGCTGGTTCAGTCGAGGTGCCATTGGTAATACTTCTCTGTCTTTGCAGGATCTGATGCTAACAAACAGGATGCCTGAAGGTGTACTGAGGACTGACTTTGCGCAAAGAAAGAGGGCGAAGTGACACTGAGAGAGGACTATATTGGGCTCGGAGAACCCTGATTGGACACTGTTACATGGACTTGATTGGCTGTTGCCATGTGTTTTTCTTTACTACCTTGCCCTAGGGTTCAGGGAAAATGTAGTTGTTAACCTTTTAATAGCTGCTATTAAATAAAGAGTGAAGAAGGTATAATCCTCGCCTCCAAGTCCTTAATAGAATTGAAACTTTCTGTTACGTACGTTAGAAATTTTTCATTCTCTGTGGGATGTAACTCAGGGACGCACAAGAGACTGAATACCCTGCCATTGAACTTACCTGACCACTGCCGTGAGGGGAACGGTCAGCAAGGGCAGCAGCAGTTCTTCCACCGCCATCAGCCTTCAGCGGACTGCCATGAGGGGAACGGCCAGCGGGAACTACATTGCCCAGAGCCCCCATGCTCACCCCAGGCGCTTGCCTTTGACGTCACTAGGCAGCGCCGGGGGAGCTTAAATCCGACGCAGGTGCCCCGCGACGCGGGACGCACAAGAGACCGAATACCCTGCCACTGAACTTACCTGACCACTGCCGTGAGGGGAACGGCCAGCAAGGGCAGCAGCAGTTCTTCCACCGCCATCAGCCTTCAGCGGACCGCCGTGAGGGGAACGGCCAGCGGGAACTACATTGCCCAGAAGCCCCATTCTCACCCCAGGCGCATGCCTATGACGTCCCTAGGCAGCGCCGGGGGAGCATAAATCCGACGCAGGTGCACCGCGGCGCGGGACGCGCCCGGGCGAAGCCCGGGTCATGGGCAGGGCCGTCTAAGGCCGTCACAGGCCGAAGGAGGCTGGGCTGGGCCACCCCTCTAAGCTCGTTAACAGAGGCCTGGGCTCCAGGAGACCGTGATTGTGGTGGGAGTGGTCTTGAAGGTAAAGACATTGGGACATTAAAACGCAGGTGGTGTTCAAAGGGGGTGTTGGAGGCCCTTACGGGTGGTACAGGAAACCTTGTAGGGGTTTCGTAGAGTGTGTGGTGGGAGTACAAGTTGCTGAATATTGTGTGAAAGTACGAGGCTAAACTATAGATAGAGTGGCGGGCAAAGTTAGAACACGCTCAACCAAAACCAAGCCTAGGCTGCTCACCCCGCTAAAGCTGCTTACACAGGAAAATGGTATACTGCCCCCACAAATTATTCAACCCACGGCAATCGATCGTATGCTACAAAAAGCAATTGGGGCAGTCTCTAGTGAAATCGAACGAACAGAGACGCCTTTCTCTTACCCCATTAACCGAGCCATTGAACCCAACCCAGGTGCTAGATTGTGAGATTGTGGATACTCCTCCTTCTTGCCCGCATGAGCTTAGTACCCTGGACTTACATTGTGCCCAGCAGATTTCCGAGGGGGAAACGGGGGACTTCATAATGGGTACACCAATAGAGGTATGTAGGAAACGCAAAGCCAGACCAATGAAATCTAGATTAAAGAATTTCAGAACCGGCAGCGCCCCGTCTAACACGAGAACTAAACCAGGGGAAGGGAGGGAGGCCGAGCCAAAACAACACCCAGTCGTACTGTAGGAACCTGGGGTCACCAGGCCCTAAGGGCGGTAACGTGGCGCGAGCCGGTCGGGCAACCAGAGGGCTATGTGTTAAGCAACCATACACCACACGCTTCTCATGGACTAGAGTCACACACAATAAGGGACGCCACACCGTTTAAATTATGCAAATACTTCAAGTTTATCCAAGTATAGCTGGTCAGTTGCAGTTCAGGAAATAACAAGGTAATACATGAATCATAATACCATCGTTCAGTACATGCGACACTCTTGGTGATATCTATGCAGTGCCTAACCTCGTTCATGTACCCACGCCTGCTGGTTAAATGCAGGAGATTCTAGCGCGGTGCGCCCTTATGTAAAGTCTGTCCCTGAACAGGCCGTCTAACACAGCGTAATACTGGTAAGGGGGAACATTGGGTTCATCAACATGGCGCCTGTCGAACTGAGCGCTCCTCGTGACCACTGGCCCCTAATACTGTGAAGCAAGGCATATAAAACACAGCGCTACGCGCAATCAGTTGCATGTGGAAACGTTTGCGTAGAACAGTTAGCACAACGCGTTACTCGTAATCAATTGCATAACATTACATTCGAGCAGAGCATATAACACAATGCGCTACTCGCATTCCTAGGCATGTAATTACGGTCGAGCAGAGCATATAACACAGTGCGCTACTCGCGTTCCTGGGCATGTAATTACTTTCGAGCAGAGCATATAACACAGTGCGCTACTCGCATTCCTGGGCAGGTAATTACTTTCGAGCAGAGCATATAACACAGTGCGCTACTCGCATTCCTGGGCAGGTAATCTACTTTCGAGCAGAGCATATAACACAGTGCGCTACTCGTATTCCTGGGCAGGTAATTACTTTCGAGCAGAGCATATAACACAGTGCGCTACTCGCATTCCTTGGCATGTAATCTACTTTCGAGCAGAGCATATAACACAGTGGGTTACTCGCAGTCCCGGTCTCTCCGGCGGGGAAAGCAGGGTCGGTGGCGTGAAGCGCCACACGCGGGTAATGTCAGTCAGTTCTTTGGGGCGGCTTCCAGCAGGCAGGGTGACTGGACTTGAGGAGCGGGTCCCTATGCTCCGGTGCAGTTTACAGAGCACCGCGCTCAGTATTACAGAAGGGGGGACACGGACAGGATCCCTCGGCGGGGTCTCTCCGTCGCGCAGGCAGGGGAGGGGACTCCCACGGAGGGGACAACCCGGGCCAAGTGCGGTGTGGTTTCCAGACCAGCAGGGGGCGCACCAGGGGGGATCTCGGCCTCCGGGCTTACCTCCGTCTCGGCGTCAGCAGGCGTCCGTCCTCACGACGTTGGGGGAACTCGGCCCCGACCATGCGCACCTCCTCACACGGCTGCGACGGCAGCGACGGGGCCCCGGACTTCGCCTGGGCCTCGCGACACGGCAGGGCACTCCTCCAGGCCTCCAGGCCGCGGCGGTGAGCGCGCTGGCTTCGTCGTCGCAGGGGGGGGCTCAAATTAAGGATGGGGGTAAAGTGCTCAGCGGAGCACGCTGCCGGGGGTCCCAGACCAGGGCAGGGAGCGCGGGGGTCACAGCGCTAGTACCTGGTCGATCCCCGGTGACTTGGCAATCGGCTTAGTATTTTGTTCAATAGGGTAGCTTGGACACGCAGTCTCAGCTCTGGCATTCAAGGCTTACAGCTCGCTCTTGTCATGCAGTCTCAGTTCTTAAAGTTAGGTTTCAGTTCTCAGTTGACAGATGAAGTCTTTTGGCGCAGATGTATCTGGCGCCCTTAAGGGTTTCTGTTACAGGGGTAGGGATGGAGAGGGCGACTAGGTCCTTCCTAGTCAGGCTGGCAGAGAGTCTCTGGGTCCTCCTACTACTGGGCAAGATCAGTGGGATTCACAGGGCACCTCCCTCACTTAAGAGGCAGTACCTAAATCCTGTCACTCTCAGAGGCATAAGTCCCTGGCTAGGCCCTACCGCCTACACTCCTGGTGGATTCTTCCAGCTCTGCTTCACCCCACTGGCCAACTCACCACAAAAGTTTCCCTCCCACTCTTAAGTAGCCCTAGGTCTGGTGACCTCTAGCCAAGGCGGCAAAAGTAAAACCCCACCTCCCTTCTAGAAGGTTCCAGCTTCTTCCAGGAGCTTCCCCACTCTAACTATGGGACAAAAAGGCGGGCTGGTATCGCAACATTGTTGTGGGTCCCAGCCAGCTCCTGGCAGCTAGGGTGCTACTATGAAAAACGACCACCCTGCAGTAGCAGGGGTCTGTAGCAGCCATCTTGGGAGAAGTAAGCACCTGCACCTTAACACTACAAAAACGAAAAAAATCAGGGAAAAAGGGCCAAGTCCAACATAACCCCCCTTCCAGCCGAAAGCCAGGGTAGACCGATCAATGCCTTGATGGTCTTCCCTGCTTGGGCCGAGAAAAGGTGGACGCAGGCCCGCAACGGCAGATTCTCTTCCACTCTGGAACCCGATGGTTCCCTCTCAATCCTTCCTGGACCAACGAAACCACCCCACTGGGGCTCCCTAGCTAGTTGTGGCCAGGACCGGCCCCCGGGCCATCCAGATGTCACTGGCCCGTGTGGTCTCTCAGAGTGGGGGGCAGTAGCCCCAGGCCTGTAGTGCCCGTTGACCACTCTCCTACTCTTACTTGCAGTCCTAAACTGCCTCTGGTCCTTCCACCTGGGGTCCACACCCTTAGGCTGACCAGCCTTCAGGGGCAAGGCTCTCCTCCCCCTAACTCTCCTTCTGGGGTTCCTCACCCTACCCTGCGAGGCACCCTCAGACCACCACTTCCTCCTCAGTACAGGGCCTTGACCCTTCAACTGATTCCTCAACCTAGGGTCTAAACCCTTAGGCTGAGTCGGTGCCCGAGGCGAGACCTTCCTCCCTCTGCACCCCCTCCCAGAGTTCCGCACCCTCCCACTGGGAAAGGTACCCCTGGAAGTCAATTTCGGGGGGACCCTGTTAACAGAGGCCCCACCCGCCAGGTCAGGCAACCCCTGAGCCTGGCATCCCAGCACAGGATCTAAACCCTGCGACTGGGCCAACCCCAGAACCTCAGGCGCGCTGGTTACAGTCGCCCTGGGTCCTCCTGACACTAGGGGCTCCCCTGCACTGGATGGCACATCGGGACAGCCTAGGCTCCCAACCTGGGGCTCCCTTGCGGAACTCTCCAGGCCCTGAGACTGCGGTTGGGGCACCTCGGGACACCTCCCCTTCTCACGCCTTCCTTTAGATAGGTCGTGAGGCCCTACAACCCTCTCTCCCTGGGACCTAGCTGGGCTATCTGCCACTTCTCCCACCTCGCTGGGTTGGGAGATCCCTGCACCACCCCCTTCAGGTTCACACCCCAATGCCTCCTCAGACACCCTGGTGATGTCATCCTGGTGTAAATAAACTTCTAGCTCCTGTGGAGCTTCCGGTATGCTGCCACCAGTGTCCTCACTGGACACATTCATCTGGAGGGCACGCAGCTCCAACTCCTTCATCCGAAGCTCGTGCGCCATCCTCCTCTCCTCCATTGCCCATTTCTTATTCTCCCTTTCCCTTTCTCTTTCCTGCTCCAACTTGGCTAGTTCCCATCTTAATTGCCTCTCTTCCCTTCTGTCCTCATACTCCTTTGGAGACGCGCTCCTACTAGACCCTGTCCTACTACTGGCCCCAGAACGTCTCCCTGGGGGCACATTTTCAGACTCCTCTATGTTTACAATGTCTAGGACTTCTTGGGCGCTCTCCTCCTGAGGTGCATCTGGCGCCCCCTGTCCCTCATCCCCTCTCCCTTCTGGGTGGGCTTCTACCCATGCCCTAATGGCGGTACGGAGTTCCGGCGCTTTGGCCCTCCGCATCCCAGGCACCCCCAACTCCTGCGCGAACTCCCTTAGTTGCTTCACTGTGTACCCCTCGAGGTCAGCTAACCGGGATTCCATTCTGGCAGGTGGGGACCTAGACACTAAGGAGAAAATTCCTAGGGTGTAGGCAACAGTTAGTGGTTAACCAGGTTTCTTGCACTCTCTACCTGGACAGTGGAACTAATGATCCAGCAACAATGGTTTCTGAGCGGTGGAACAAAAAAAATGTAGGATAGGCGTTTAATTGTGGCGCCCTTCGCCTCACGGAAGGGTGCTGTATGGTCACAAGTCCCAAGGATCCCACCGCTGCCACCAATGTAGGAACCTGGGGTCACCAGGCCCTAAGGGCGGTAACGTGGCGCGAGCCGGTCGGGCAACCAGAGGGCTATGTGTTAAGCAACCATACACCACACGCTTCTCATGGACTAGAGTCACACACAATAAGGGACGCCACACCGTTTAAATTATGCAAATACTTCAAGTTTATCCAAGTATAGCTGGTCAGTTGCAGTTCAGGAAATAACAAGGTAATACATGAATCATAATACCATCGTTCAGTACATGCGACACTCTTGGTGATATCTATGCAGTGCCTAACCTCGTTCATGTACCCACGCCTGCTGGTTAAATGCAGGAGATTCTAGCGCGGTGCGCGCTTATGTAAAGTCTGTCCCTGAACGTCTAACACAGCGTAATACTGGTAAGGGGGAACATTGGGTTCATCAACATGGTGCCTGTCGAACTGAGCGCTCCTCGTGACCACTGGCCCCTAATACTGTGAAGCAAGGCATATAAAACACAGCGCTACGCGCAATCAGTTGCATGTGGAAACGTTTGCGTAGAACAGTTAGCACAACGCGTTACTCGTAATCAATTGCATAACATTACATTCGAGCAGAGCATATAACACAATGCGCTACTCGCATTCCTAGGCATGTAATTACGGTCGAGCAGAGCATATAACACAGTGCGCTACTCGCATTCCTGGGCAGGTAATTACTTTCGAGCAGAGCATATAACACAGTGCGCTACTCGCATTCCTGGGCAGGTAATCTACTTTCGAGCAGAGCATATAACACAGTGCGCTACTCGCATTCCTGGGCAGGTAATTACTTTCGAGCAGAGCATATAACACAGTGCGCTACTCGCATTCCTTGGCATGTAATCTACTTTCGAGCAGAGCATATAACACAGTGGGTTACTCGCAGTCCCGGTCTCTCCGGCGGGGAAAGCAGGGTCGGTGGCGTGAAGCGCCACACGCGGGTAATGTCAGTCAGTTCTTTGGGGCGGCTTCCAGCAGGGAGGGTGACCGGACTTGAGGAGCGGGTCCCTATGCTCCGGTGCAGTTTACAGAGCACCGCGCTCAGTATTACAGAAGGGGGGACACGGACAGGATCCCTCGGCGGGGTCTCTCCGTCGCGCAGGCAGGGGAGGGGACTCCCACGGAGGGGACAACCCGGGCCAAGTGCGGTGTGGTTTCCAGACCAGCAGGGGGCGCACCAGGGGGGATCTCGGCCTCCGGGCTTACCTCCGTCTCGGCGTCAGCAGGCGTCCGTCCTCACGACGTTGGGGGAACTCGGCCCCGACCATGCGCACCTCCTCACACGGCTGCGACGGCAGCGACGGGGCCCCGGACTTCGCCTGGGCCTCGCGACACGGCAGGGCACTCCTCCAGGCCGCGGCGGAGAGCGCGCTGGCTTCGTCGTCGCAGGGGGGGGCTCAAATTAAGGATGGGGGTAAAGTGCTCAGCGGAGCACGCTGCCGGGGGTCCCAGACCAGGGCAGGGAGCGCGGGGGTCACAGCGCTAGTACCTGGTCGATCCCCGGTGACTTGGCAATCGGCTTAGTATTTTGTTCAATAGGGTAGCTTGGACACGCAGTCTCAGCTCTGGCATTCAAGGCTTACAGCTCGCTCTTGTCATGCAGTCTCAGTTCTTAAAGTTAGGTTTCAGTTCTCAGTTGACAGATGAAGTCTTTTGGCGCAGATGTATCTGGCGCCCTTAAGGGTTTCTGTTACAGGGGTAGGGATGGAGAGGGCGACTAGGTCCTTCCTAGTCAGGCTGGCAGAGAGTCTCTGGGTCCTCCTACTACTGGGCAAGATCAGTGGGATTCACAGGGCACCTCACTCACTTAAGAGGCAGTACCTAAATCCTGTCACTCTCAGAGGCATAAGTCCCTGGCTAGGCCCTACCGCCTACACTCCTGGTGGATTCTTCCAGCTCTGCTTCACCCCACTGGCCAACTCACCACAAAAGTTTCCCTCCCACTCTTAAGTAGCCCTAGGTCAGGTGACCTCTAGCCAAGGCGGCAAAAGTAAAACCCCACCTCCCTTCTAGAAGGTTCCAGCTTCTTCCAGGAGCTTCCCCACTCTAACTATGGGACAAAAAGGCGGGCTGGTATCGCAACATTGTTGTGGGTCCCAGCCAGCTCCTGGCAGCTAGGGTGCTACTATGAAAAACGACCACCCTGCAGTAGCAGGGGTCTGTAGCAGCCATCTTGGGAGAAGTAAGCACCTGCACCTTAACACTACAAAAACGAAAAAAATCAGGGAAAAAGGGCCAAGTCCAACACGTACCAATCTGGCTATCGCAAATAGTGGCTGACCTACAAACACATTTGGAAGCTTTTATTGTAAGCCAGATTAAACCACTTGTAAGTAGATTGGACAAAATTATTAATGAAATGAAAAATAGGGATAGGGCATATAGGTCAGCGGTGGATACGACTAACACCACAAATGCAACTGGCCCTAATCTAGCCCCTGCAATAGAGAGGCAAACTAGCAGACCTAAGGAGGGACAAGCTTTAGGCATGCAGATGCCAATACGAGAGGCCCATATAATGCAGCAGACCGAGATTATTAGATCAAATGAGAAGGATCAGTATAAAGGAGGGAGAGGACAGGGTTTATATACAACATCGAGGGATCACTCAAATTCCCTGAATATAACTCAGACAAATCAGGCGACTTATCAGTTAGTGAGTGTGCCTAGGATAGTACCCACTGCCCCTCTACCAACGATTAATCTACCCCCAGAGGCATGCCCATTAGTGGTGATTCTTGCGGGGGTCCCAGAATTAAAGGGCGATCAGAAGGAGTCTCACCAGGAATTACAAAATAAGATTATACATTGGTTGAGTCACAACAAACCGCTGCCAGAGGGGAAAGATGGGGAGATCCGCTTGGTCAGAAGGGTAAACTGGCTTGGAAATAGGCATAAAGATATCGTAGGAAATTGTATTATTATCAATTTCAGGGACAGTAGTGTAGTTAAACTTATTCTCAGTGAAGACATAGTAAATTACACTGGGAATATAAAACCCCTGCCCCTGGATTATTTCTATCCTCGTCAGTTTGCCCCTATTGAGGAAACACGCCATCAGGAAGGACGAAGGGAGAGAATGTACACAAGCACCCACATGAACCAGTGTCATCATGGAAAAATGCTAGGGATATGGGAAGGGGGTTCGGCTAGCTGGAGAAACAGGTTTACCCCCCTGATGTCCTTAGGGGATAATGACTGACTAATTCCCTCTCCCGTTTCATTGTCACCGCAAAGAAATGAGGGAAAGTTAAAAAATGCGGTGGCTCTGAGGGAGGGACGGATGAGCCCACTACAGGATCGCTTTCCTCTAGTTATTTGGCCCACGGATAACCCCGAATCATTAGTGACACTGAGGGGAGTAAGAATAGAAGAGACTGCTGACCAGTTAATTCCATCTACCCGAGAAACATTGCATCCTATTAGGGTGGAAAGGGAGATAGAGAGAGGTGAAACCCCCCAGGGTCGCGAGGGAATGAATAGGGTGTTAGGGTCTATGGGAGGGTTAAATGGGGCACAACAAAATATTCAAAGCCTGGGTCAGGCAAGGAAGGTAGAGGGAGGCTTAAGTATTATCTCCTGGAATACGGCTGGCTTAGCAAGCAAGTTTAATAACCAGGAGTGGAGGGAAAACATCGAACAATTTCAGGTAATTAGCCTCCAGGAAACTTGGGTGACCGATAATAGTTCCTTCCACATGCAGGGTTATAAATGTGTTTTATCCCGGCTCTAAAATCTAGTTCAGGCAGAGCTATGGGAGGTTTGTCCCTGTATGTGGATTTAAGGGTGCAAGGTAAATGGTCCAACACAGCAAGCCCATCCCGCAATGTAGGGAGGAAAACTACACCCTGGGGGTATTAGACTCTAAATTGAGTAATGAATACCCACATACAAATGGGGCAATGAACCCATTTGATATAATCATGGGGGATTTAAACATTCATTTATGCCCATTCCTTCTCCCAACAAATCCAGATTGGTCACGTTGCCCTGCCAAAAAAGGCCCTCATTTTGCCCATACACCAGAAGGAAGGGACCTGAGTAAAATTTTGTTTAGCCATGATATGGAACACACGATAAATATGATGGCCACGGAGAGTGATGGCACCCTCCCCCCGACTTTTAAGGGGAGAGGGTGTTCGTCAATTATTGATTACATTCTAGTCTCTAGGCCCCTCAAACACAGGATTGTAGCAGTTGGGATTGAGTGGAGCCCATTCAGTGATCATTACCCCCAAACAATGGTACTCCAGTATCAGGTTTTACCTAGGATGCGTTCAGTGGGGGGCATTGTTGAGAGGGTGACAGACCAAGGAAGGCGACTCAAGTGGGCAAAAATAGAGAGTGCCACATTCTATAGAGCCCTGATGGAGCAAGGGAAGCAGCCCATTGAAGAATGCCTAGACCTTGAAACTGATGGGCCACAATTACTAAATGCATTTGGGCAGATAACCAGTCTGGTCGAAGGGCTTTTGACAACACGCACCTCAAAAAAAGCCTTTAACCAACCAAGATGGTTCAATAGGGATTGTTCACGGGCCCTCAGGGAGTTAAAAAGCTGCCTTAAACAGAAGCCCCGGGACATAAATAGGGTAATTCAGTGCTGAGCAAAATACAAGGTCGAGGTCAAAAGGAGAAAATTAGCACTACAGGGGGAAGTGTGGGCAGACTTAAGGGAGGCAGCGGAAAGAAGGGATATCACCAAATTTTGGAGCATAATTAATAAACCCTGCTTTCATGACAGCAGTGCCCCGGAGGTTGGTGCAAACATCCTACCGGAGCAGTGGGTCTCCCATTTTAAGAGCCTGTATAATCATGGCAAGGAGACCGCTGCTCCGGAGGAGGGTGCTGCCCCTCAGGAGCAGCTGGTCGAGTTGACCTCAAGGAGCGGATTCAGGAACACATCAGAGCTATCCGCAACAACAACAGGGATTACCCGCTAGCAGCACATTATAACACCACACATAAGGATTCTGAAGTTCTAGGAATTAGATTCCATGGGATTGCGGCATTAAAAGAGGACCCCAGAGGGGGTGATAAATTACCCGCTAGCAGCACATTATAACACCACACATAAGGATTCTGAAGTTCTAGGAATTAGATTCCATGGGATTGCGGCATTAAAAGAGGACCCCAGAGGGGGTGATAAAAGGAAACTGGAGGCTAAATGGTTCATAAAATTACCAACTGTCGACTTGGGTCTAAATATAGATAGGGAGCTCCATGCATTCCTGAAAGACTAAAAAATGTTATAACGTGTTTTCATCTACAATAAATGTAGAAATGGTTGCTTCATACTCCCATGCATGAATCATGTTAACTCTTGACTGCTTATGAGGCCTACCCTGTTTGATCACTTATGTTAATCATGTTTCCATTTACACTGCACTGTATGTAAATTTATTCTATGACAGGCGGATTCATGATTGTCTATATGGATTAATTGAATAGGAGTATAATCAAGAGGAGGCCTAAGTTAGTACACAATACTTACCAATTGATGTATAAGTTTATTGTTCATTATACATTGACTTATGTATGTGAGAAGCACTAACTTACCTGGCATGATAACTAATTGCGAAGCTAACACTCTGGCGACTATGGTCGCTTATGTTTCTCTTAAACACTTGTATGTCTGTTATTTATCTTTCTTCCTTCTTTTGCCATCTGTGATATTTATAACTAATGACTAACCGAGCTATAGAAGCGACATATTCTTTACTTATTATGTAACTGTTGTGGAGTGGCTATTTTCTTTTGGTGTTTGACTTCTTGAACTAATTGACAGGGGGGTAAAGTTACATTACGTTTTTCGTGTGGGGAGATACTATATCCTCTAATAAAAATTCTGACATGGGCTTTTTTGTACTTTGAGGATGGACACTCGGCACACGTTTTTCCCGATTTGTCCATACTTCTATTATTAATTCTTGGACACTAGGTAGTGGATTTTTTTGCGTTTTTAACAAGTAGGGATTATTGGGCAGATGTGTGTTTTCCAATAATTATTTTTAGGTAGTGTTTACAGTCTGGTTATTTGCTGATACTGTTTTTTTTTTTTTTATCTCGTGTAACATCTAGTTCCCTTTGATATTACACTTACCCTATACAGAGGATAGAAGACCATTTAATTATGGCGCTCGTGAAAACTGCTAACCTAAATAATCCTGATGGGTCAATGATTCTTATGGGACGGGACATTTCTAGTTTTGCACGACTTGATTCAATGGAATTGAAATAGTGGTATGCGGGGATAGGGGGGGATTTATTACCTCAATTTTATCATAACTATCGACCCTCAAGTAAATAGGATTTTCTCTGTGGGAAATCTTGTATGTATTTTACTTTAATACTTTGGAGGTTTTCTTTTTATTTTGTTTTATGTGTAACGTTACACACGCGCTATTCTATGGTGTTATATATATATAACATGTAGGGTAGGTTACCATTCTAATATGGCGGCTAAACTGCCATGCCTTTTACACTTTCTAAACATTGTTTTTAGATCAGGTGACTCCATCTGACATCACGTGATACAGGCGTTTGGATATCCCGAACACGGGAGTTTCGCGCCGTTCACTTGTCAGCGAGACAGTGCGGATTGCGGTTATATTCTTTTCTCTGTGGAGACAGGTAAGAACCACAGGGCTTTTATCGACTGGTGATATTTCACCTTCAATCATACTTATGGGATGTTTTTAGCCCTTATCTCTTTTGTTTTTTTCTTTGCGTGATTTTAGGCAGTGGGTGCACTCGTATCAAGGAGTCAGCACGCCACTAACTTCAAGAACTTTATTGAAAAGTTTCTATTTGCTCAATTGGAATGGACAACTGCTTACTTTAAATGGTATGTTTGTTCATGAGAGGGGGGTCACTCTTAACTTTAACGCGACTTTCTTTTGTTTTGTTGTTCATGCAACTTAATTTAGCAGCTTTGTATGTGATCATCTAATAATATGTTTCGTTCTGAATGTGCATTTAACCTACCAGTAAACTACTAGCTTTGGTCAGCATATATAGAGGAGAGATCGCAAAAAACATTCATAGTCACATGTTTATGACCTATTAGGTTTTTATGTCGTTTGAAGCGCTTCTGGCATATGCTGTGACATTATTGTTGCCACTTTAATGGAACCCTGGGATTATGGATGTCCAGGTGTGTATATATCTAGTATGGAGGGTTACAGTTTCTGGCATTAGATGAGAATGACACGGCTTGCCTTATGCCTGCCCTAGAGAGCCTTCGTAATTTGAATTAATTGCAAATAACCTTATTGCAATAAGTCGAGCTTTAAGATACTCATTCTTCGTTAATGTTGATTAGTGATCTGATGGTGTTCTGTCCTCCCCATAGATGGTGTGATTTATCACGCGTTATAGTTACTTTGGACTTCGTGCTTTTGAACCACGCGTTCCAGAATATTATGATAGTGTTAAGAGATTCTTAAGTTACAGTGGTGCGATATATTTATTTCATTATATGGTTCTTATCTTCCTCTTGGCTTCAATACCTCTAATAGACCTTGGGAAGTCTGGGTATCTATTTGCACATTTACTTTTGTTCATCACTAGTGTGGGTGAGCAATCTATTGTCAGCATTTTAACATTGATTCTCTACATTGCTTTTTAAAATTTGTATTGTAGGTGGATGTATTGAGTTATTGTGTTTATCTTTCCAGCCTTGAAAAAGTCTTTGTAAGACGAAACACGTGTCGGCTGGTCCGTGTATTGGAACTTGCAATCCTATTAAAAAAATAAAGATGACAAGCAACTAATAACTAAGGGATCTCGGATTTGCTATCAGACAAGACAACCAACTAATGGAACTGATCCTCTTGTTTCCTTTGTTGACAAGTATATGTGACTTGAATTTAGCTGGCAAAATATATTAGTGGGGAACTTAACCCTTATACCGTGTGGGAGTGCTATTTAAGTCTTTTCTTTTGCAACTATCGAGTTCACCTTAGCAGAAATTACTGAGGGCATTGAGGGACTAACTAAAAATAAAGCACCCGGTCCAGACGGGTCCCCACCTGACCTGTTCAAACCAAACCCGCGCTACTTTTCTTACAAAGGGCGGCTGATCCACTGACTCTGTGTTGTATATTGAATTTTATTAAAGTCGCATTGAGATTAAGAGCAACTAGAGGACAGGAGTAAATTGTGATTGTTATGAATTTTATGTACCTCTCTTGTGAATACGTATTCTTTTCTACCAGAGTTCTCATGATGTTGATTTAATAGTTTTTTTTTTTTTTAAAAACAAAAAAAATATTGTGTATATATATCTTTTTATGGTGTTTTAACAACCGAATAAAGAACTACTGAAGTGAACTGAACTCAGAAACAGAGGTCTGAGTAGCCCAACTGGAATCTGAATGAGTGTCCATCATACCTCCTAGTTTTCAGAGTGGAGTCTCACAGACATCCGTGTTGCTCCTCTCTGAAATGATGTTTTCTAGGAGGACCTTATCAGCATTTGTATGCTTTTGTGGGTCATTCTTCCGTTTTACTTTCTGAAATGGCCTATCAGGAGGTCTATCACTCCTCGATATTTAGTGGGTGTGTTTTTTATGTATGTGATTATGTTGTATGCGGGTGATGTTAGCGAACTAGCCAGAAAGGCAGGCATCTCATATGGCGGTTGCACCCCTTCCAGAGGAGCTGGTATAGCGTAAGGCAGAAGGAGAACCACGTTGATATCATCGGATATCAGATATGGGGAGGAGATAAGGGCCTCAACCTTTTCAAACCTTTAGTTCTCCATGCAAACTATGTTTCTGAAACTGAGGCCATGGAAGTAGACACTTTGCAACGCTGAATTCCACATCAAAAGAGATGTTAATGCCAAATAAGAGTAATGTATGGATAATATTTATAGTGTACACTATCACATGATGCTTCTCGGATGGGGGGGGGGGGGGTTAGGAGGGGTGCTAGCTGTTTGCAACTACCATGCCAAGCTTAGATGAATCGGTTCTCTGGGCAGTGAAGGATTGGAAATGTGCCATGTTGAGATCGTCCTAATCAACCACTTGTTCTCATTATGCTGAAGTTTGGTGGTTAAGCCACTGGGGAGGGTAGGTGACTTGATCCTTTCAGAAACCGCACAGGAAAAAAGCCACCCTCTTTCTATTTCCATCAAAGAGGACCAGTAGGAGCAGTGTCAGTAATTTCCGAGCTGTCCTTCCTGCTTGTCTTGGAGGCAAATCTATTCTCTGTTCTTCAATGTTCTAAGACATCTTCTAACATGTTACAGTTCATAATGGCATGAGAGTCTAGAAGGTAGATCACACAAATCATTGTAGTCCTTGGAAGACATTTTCACACCAAAGAAAAGACACCTGTCAATGATAGCAGCCACGATGAATGGAAGCACAATAACACAAAGGAAAAAAGTCACCAGATGTACAAAACTTTAAGTGAGAACAAAAGCCCTGTGGCAAACAAGTAACAAGCATTTTCAATGCAATAGGTCTCGCATTATTAAAGTTTGAGCTGTTGGCATTGCTAATAATAATGCAACACCAATAGCAGCTCAAAGATTAAGTAATGTGAGACCTATTGCATTGCAATTATTTTTTTGTGTGTGTTTTTTTTATATAGCACAAACTTGAGTGAAAGGTGTGTATTTATGTTGCATCGAGTACAGTGTAATTATGTGTTGTGTTATGTGGCAGAGTGGTATTGTGTGGAGTGTATTTATCATGCATTAAGTAGAGTAATTATGTGGCGTGCAATTATGTAGTACTGAGTGGTATGTGGAGTGTATTTTTGTTGTATTGAATACAGTGCAATTATGTGATGTGTAATCACACAACCACACCCAACCACACACAAACACAACACACACACATAACCACCACAACCACACACACAACACACAACCACGCACAACCACACACACACAACCACCATCGAGGGAAAGGATTCTACTCACATTGTTTCCTAATAAGGAAAGAACAAAGTACCAAGTGGAGGCAGGTGATGGATCTAAGAGGTTTAAACAAGTACATCAGAAAGCAGCTCTTCAGAACGTTATTGCTGCAAGAAATTCTGCTGATGCTGTACAGAGAAGACTATATGACATCTTTAGATCTATTAGATGCATACTTCCATGTTCCAATACACGTCAAACACCGGCGGTATCTCAGATTCGAGGTGGCGGGGTGCCACTACCAGTTCAATGTATTCCCTTTGGTCTCCGTTCCGCACCAAGAGTGTTCACAAAGTGCATGGCGCCAGTGGCAGCATATTTGAGACAACAAGGACACAAGGTCTATCCATATCTGGATGACTGGCTGATAAAAGGTCCGATGTATCAGGACACTCAAAACTCTAAGACCTTGCAGGAATCTTTTCATGTCCCTGGGTCTAAAGATAAATGTGGAAAAAGTCCCCTCGGATTCCGTCCCAGACTCTACAGTTTTTAGGGGTAGTGTTGAACACAAAAGAAGCAAAGGGGCATCCATCGGAAAAGCGCATCCAGAAAATCTAAAAGCTGAGTTCTCAGATGCAAAAAAGAAAGTCAGTTTCACTGAGGATGTTCAAGTCCATGCTGGGAATGCTTTCATCCTGAATTCCGTTAGTCCCAAATTGCTGTCTTCACATGAGGCCACTTCAGGAAACTTCTTAACCTACAATGGGTACAAGCTCAAGGGTCTTTCAAGGATCTAGTCCTGATCACTCCTCTAATAAAGAAAGCACTGTCATGGTGGGGTATAAGAAAACATTTCTCGGCAGGTCTACTTTTCGAACCTCAATCGCCCAGTTACATAATGACAACGGATGCATCCTTGCAAGGATGGGGAGCACATCTGCAAGACCTAGAAATCACGTCCTGTCTTGCGATCTGACCGGTTATGATCAAAACATATGATAATAGAAAACAGGATCAGCCATTCACACAGGTACTGTGTGTTTGGCAGAGCCGTGTCCAGACGGACGCTTGTAGAAGTCGCCAATTGTAGTCCTTGACTCGCCACGCCAACATCCCCAGGTGGCGTCCTTTCAAGAGGCGTTTTGAGTCCCATTTTCACCCATAAATGATATGCCTGTCGTGCTAAAATGTTTACAGCTCCTAGGAAATATGTACATGATTTGTATACATGGGGGCCTGCATCTATTTCTTCTTGTTGATTGGATTATTTATTTGTTTATTTATTTATAAGGGATTCCAGTTTAGATGGGATTAGTTATTTATTTATAAGGAATTCCATCCAGTTCAGGAGTCCGCTGATGCATTTAAAATAACTCAGACGAAAGCTATCACAGTGTACATATGTGCCATTACAACATACATGCTTTTCTATAGACTGGCTTCAAATTCTCGTCATGAATAACGCTAAACAAATGCAATTTCAATTCAAGGTGCCCCGTATTAAGATTAAGTGTCCATACACAGCTGTGGGCTTTAGTGTATAAGCAGCATTGTATATATTTGTAATTCTAATAATTAGGGGAGCTTTAGGCACCTTGAGCGAAGCACTGGTACTTATGTGTGGATTTAGGTAGGATTTAATGACATTTTTCCATTTTTTTAAATTCTGCTGACATTCATTAGACAAAAACAAAAAATGGCAATCTTCTTAAAAAAAAAAAAAAATTTACCTTAAAAAACCACTGTCACCTATAGTGAAGAACAAAGGCTGAGGTAAAGGGCATTTCATCAATGGTCCGTGATCGGCTAAAGGGGTTAAGGGTCTTTACAGTGTTTCTCTGAACACTACTTAGATAACAGGGAACGCTTTACAATAAAAGTGCATTACCCATGCACGACAAGAGTCCAGTAGCGTAACGCAAAGTGATGGGGGCCCCTGCAGAATATGAGGGTGGGCCCCTGAGTCTGCGGTATCTGATTGGGTTTGGGCTGAATGTGAGTCTCCCGATGGGGATGGGGGCTCCCTAACAGGTTGGACCCCCCTGAATAGTGCCACCCACCCCCCTGCACCGCAAGTGTTGCAGGGACCTGCTTTAGGGGCCTGCTATAAGTAGCGGCCATTTCAGTAGGGTGGGAGCGTATCAGTCCTATATTAAGCAGTTTACATTGGCTACCAATTGCTCATTAGATATAAATGAGCCTAGATAATGTTGCACGAAGTAATCCATCATGCACACACCATCACTCCAGTTTGAGGGTCGACACATTGTGTACACAAGCGGTTGCACATGGAATAGAATTTAATTGACCTGCCTTGCTTCTACTGCCACGACGCCTCAGGGCAGCAATGCGCTTTACAAGACACATACATTTACAATAGAGCATGGGAGACCGCTTAGGTTTAGGGGAGGGCAGTGGTGGAGAGAAGGCGCTTGCGGTATTGTACATGAAACGCGGGCCCTTGTGCTCTGCACTCCTAATCACCGCCGTCTGGCTGGGTGCTGCACCACGATCCTTAAGCATAGTCTTTTCGTGCTGTAAAGTGGGCTGAGTGGAATTCATTTATTTTTTTTGGAGTGGTGTGTATTAACTGGCAAAATTAGCTCGAGCAGAGGTAGCAGCGCATGCCGCCCTCGGACTAACAGCGGACGCTGGTAGCTCTTATGCAGAGTGCAGCACTAACACTTACTAACCTCCGGCAGCTTCCACCTCTTTGGTCTCACCATGCACCCAATGTACTGCATTAAACCGCATAACTTCTTCTCTTTTGCCACCTATTACCCAAGCAATCGCTGCTGCTTAGCTATCTAATTCAATTAACCACCATTGATAAAGCCAATCGGCCCGACTTACTATCCGTATGCTGCTACTTCTCGTCTCACATATCTGGATGCCATGACCAACCGCAAAATACAAATGGGGCGGCACACTATGCTAGGCACCGATTTTTAGCCACGAATTAAATGAGCCCGCAGCTGGTGTTATCCTTTCAAACCAATTTCTGCTGCTGTACTGCCCCTCACACTTCCTGAAATGCAGGCGTTATAGGGGGGGGGCTGTTAGAGCAGGATTCGATCTTATCTGGCATTGGAAATTGGAGGCGAAGGCAGGAGAACTCCTAAACTCCCATGGACAGAGGAGAGACACAAAGCCAGGCAGGATGTGAGGAGGCCGCCTGTGAGTGGGGGGCGCTCTTAGCAAGGCCCAGAAGGCATTAGTGCCGACATGACAACCCTCCCAATTCCTGCAGGAGACTACCGATTTCACGGCTAGTCTCCCAACCCTCTATTCATGCAAGCAAAAACCCAATTCCCCGGGCCTTTCGGCCATCAGGGCTTGTTATTGTGTAACGTGCTAATGCTTCGAGCAGCATCCGTGTAGCGATGCAGGGGCTCTATAAAGGGTGAAAAACCCACAAAGCCTCATTAACCTGCTAATGGTCAGTTGAAGACCTGTGAAGTGCTTTGGGCGGCTGTGTGTCTGCTCGAGAAACTGTTTCCGCCCGGGCTGTCAACCCGGGGAGCAGGGGGAGGGTAGGAGAGAGTTAGTGTCTGCCATTTATACGGTATTATACCTCTACTTGTACTTTGTACGCTTATGAAACATGCGTTTGCTACCTCTTGTATTTTTGTTTGCTCGATACATGCACAATTGTCACTATTGCCTCAGGTAACATAACGTTTGCTTTTGTAACATGCTCACTTGTCATTACTGTTCCTATTAAGAAGCGCTGACACCTTCGGGTAAAGTCAGCGCTATATAAAAAACGCATTAAATAAACATAAATAAATAAGTGTATGCCCTGCCAGCAACCCGCCAGGCCTGTACTTAACACTCTCTCTCTAATTGCGATTGCACTCCATAATGTTGCCGACTGGTGCCTCTACGCCCCGTGAGCAAATTCCCCCAGCCACTGTAAGAAATGGCGCCAATCCCTGACTTCTGGAAATAATGTTTCTGACTATAGCTTTGCTAACTACACTCGCGCTGCTGATACGAGGAGTGGGTCGTAATCCCGTCTAGAGGCAGAAGACGGTCGATAACTGTTCGATAAATTAACTTCATAACTACTCTTTGTAGCGGAAACCGTTTGTATCCATGTTTTTTTTTACCGTCGTCTCCTTATTTAATTTCCGAAAACACGGGGGGGGGGATGGGGCGTATATCCCCCTGCTCTCCGGTGCATGATCTGAAAGGCGGCATCCGCCCAAGCCGCACCCCACATGGAGCTGCTTGCCACAACTGCCCAACTGTACCACTCCTCCTGTTGCCTCCAACCCCACGCTGTGTATTCTCTGGCTGCCTAGGTTAGCGCCCCCCCACAACCGCACCGCTCCCCCTGGCCCGCTCCCCCTGCCCCCAACCCGACTCCCTTTGCGCTGCGACTTCACCAGAGCCCAGGTACTACCAAATCCCCTCCAACACTGCCATCCCCCGGGGGGGCACCACCTCCACTGCCACGCCTCCCCCGTCCAATGCTGCACTGCACACTCCCCAAAACAGTAACCACCCGGCCAGTGCTCATCCATCCCTGGAAACCCGCAGCAGCATCAAGACCCGCCCCGACGCTCCGCCGCCAAACTGGATGCAGCCTCTGACAGCCTCTGACACCCCATGCATCCCCGTCTCCACCGCCCGGACAGCGGGAATTACCACGGCCACAAACTCCTTCAAAAACCCCACCGAACCTGTCCCCAGCACGTGATGCGCCCTCAATACCCCTGGACAACTGACCTACAACCTCCAGTGTACCCGCCGCTGCACGTGGATGTAGAGTACGTAAGTAGATGATGTAACCTGTAGTCTGTGATGTCAGTTCTCTTCTGTATATTCTTTGTTCTGTGGCGTGCGCTTATTGAAAGTATGTTTACTTTCAAGGAGCACTCGTGTCATGCCTCTGTTGCGGTAGATGATTCCAAACTGGAGATCTTGTTCAGCAGTTGGATTTCTACCGCAACAGACGTGCTCCAGTGACTTCCTTTCAAGTCTGAAGAATAAATCAACTTTCAACACAGACAACGATCCCTGGATTTCTTTGCAAGTTGCTTTTGTTTCCTGTAATCCTCACCTTTACATTTTGGCGACGATTATGAAGAAAGGAAGATTTCACCAAACTTGCACGCTCTCCTCATTTAAAAGAAAAGAGGAAATTGATGTTGGCAGTGACGCGTAGTACTTGTGGTGCTTTCCGGCGATCAATTATCTGCACGGGGGAGCAATCGGCGGAATTTTGAGTGCTTTGCAGCTTTTCAAGACGCACTCTTCTGACGCCTCACGCCCCAACGTTGTATCTTAGCAACGCATCGAAACAATACAACGTTGCGCTTCGTCACGCACAGACCGGACCGGCGGCCATTTTAAGGATTAAACAAGTTTTTTTCTTTGGCAACGGAGCGTACGAGGGAAAGAAATTGAATGGGAATGAGATTTCTTTGCACAAGCTTGCGAAGAGTGTATATTCTTCAGCGATATACACGCTATTTACAATAAAACAAGATAAAAGGCCTACATTTGGTAAGAGAAAGGTGTCAGTCACAAGAAGGAAGAGATTTGGAGGATATATATATAAAAAAAAAAAAGGTACTTTAAATTTAATTACATTTTTTGCATGTCAAGTATATATATATATATATATATATAAAAAAAATAATATATATATATATAGTAAATAAGAAACAATACATAGAAAATGGCAGCAAATCAACAAATTGTCCTACTTGAACAATTTCTTCCTTTATCTGGAAAACCAAAAGAAATATGGAAAACCTGGTTTCGCAGTTTCCAGAGTTACTTGGTTGCAATTGACGCGGATGAGTATTCAGCTAAAAGGAAGTTGGAAATTTTGTATAGTCATTTGGGAAAAGCGGGACGGGAAATATTTGACAATCTTCCTCCCGGTATTCCCCCACCTGGTAATGGAGATGGTTGGAATGTTTTTCTGATGCAGTCCAGAGACTAAATAAAAAAATTCTGGAACAACCAAATGTAATGCTTGAAAGATATAATTTCATGAGAAGAAAACAAGAGCCAAACGAAACAGTGGAAGAGTTTATTTCGGCACTCAGAAATTTAGCAGCAGAATGCAATTTTGGTGCTTATCTTAATATAGTCATCCGGGATCAATTTGTTTACAAGTGTTATCATAAAAAAATACAAGAAAGAATATTAAGCTGCCATGATCCAACGTTATCAGAGGTGATAGATATGGCTAAAAGCATTGAGCGATCTATAGTGTCATCACAGTGTATTTCACAAGAAGCGAGTTTTACTGCAAGTTCACAGAATGAATCGCACGTCAATGCCATTTCCACAAAAAGCAAGTTTGTTAGACCTTTTGTAAAACCTTTTCAAAAGAGAATTACTTCTTCATGCTACAGATGTGGTTCAAGAACGCATCTTGGGAACAGTCCTATTTGCCAGGCACTTGGAAAGAAATGTTCAAATTGTCAAAAGATTGGACATTTTTACACGGTTTGTAGGGGCAAGAGATTTGTTCAAGTCAGTGCTGTCTCATCACTGGAGGAATACCCAGACATATTGTGGCTCTACAAAACCTGGATATTAACACTGTTAATATTTCATCACAGTCTTTAGAGAAAAAGATTATTATTGCAATTGATACTGTCGGAGAGTCATCAATGAATAATCGTGCATAAGAACCTACGTGCGAAGTTAAGATTAATAAAATTTCCTTTAGCATGATGGCAGACTCTGGTGCACCTGTAACCATCATTTCTGATGTTTTATTTCATTTTCATTGGCCATCTCATTCTATGAAGTTCCATCCTCTGGATATTGTTCCAAAGGGTTATGGTGGTAAAGACATTGACATGTTGGGTTGTTTTATGGGTGATGTGAAATGTTTGGGAAGGTGCACTTGTACGAAAATATATGTTGCAATCGAGGGAAAATGTATTGTGGGTTGGCAAGATCTTGCAAAAATGGGACTAAAGCTAGTTCCAGGTGCAGATTCACCAGTACAGGTTAATGATGTCTCAGTTTCATTAATGTCAGAAGATTTAAATGATCTAGCTGGTAGTATTATTTCAGAGTTTCCAGAGGTCTTCAAAGAAGTTGTTGGGAAAATTAAAAACTATGAGCACTTAATTAGACTTAAACCAGGTGCAATCCCTGTTATGCACAAATTAAGGACAATACCCTTAAATGTCAAAGATGATCTTAAAAAATTATTAGACAAAATGGTCTCTGAAGGCATTATTGAATCAACCATCTCTTCACAATGGGTCAGTCCCATAGTTATTGTTAAAAAGAAGGATTCTAGCATTCGTTTGTGTGCTGACCTTCGCTCATTGAATCAGAATATAATTATTGACTGCCATCCTCTCCCTAAAATTCAAGATTTACTCACTGGTATATCTGGGTCAAAATGTTTTACTTTGCTTGATTTACGGAGTGCTTATCATCAAATTCCTTTGTCACCATGGTCATCTGAGCTTACTACATTTATCACTCCTTTCGGAGAATATAAATATTTTAGACTTCCTTTTGGCTTGGCTTCTGCAGCCAGTGTTTTCCAGAAGTTTATGGATGACCTTCTTAGAGATATACCATCTGTACAAGCGTACCAGGATGATGTCCTTATTTTTTCAAAAAACAAGTGTGATCATATACACACGTTGAGGGCAGTCTTGTCTCGCTTTAAGGAGGGTGGCGTGACTTTAGGGAAAGATAAATGCAAATTTTTTGCAAAGGAAGTAGATTATTTGGGACACTCACTTTCAGAAAACGGAATAAAACCAACATTTTCACTTACTCAGGCGATATCAAATGTGCCAATTCCCTCTGATAAAGATTCGCTGAAATCTTTTTTAGGATTGACAGAGTATTATTCTCGGTTTATCCAGGGTTACTCCCAAATTGTTCAGCCTTTGCGTTCCCTTCTCAAGAAAAATGAGAAATTTATTTGGTCAAGTGAGGTTGAATATGCATTCAATCTAGTTAAGAAAGTCATAATTGAGGCTCCTGTTTTGTCATCTTTTACTCCAGGGTCAAAATGCACAATCTCTGTTGATGCAAGTCAACATGGATTGGGCGCAGTACTTTGTCAATGGATAGGATCAAAAGAGCATACTGTTGGGTTTGCCTCAAGATCTCTGAGTAGTGCTGAAAGAAATTATAGCACTATTGAGAGAGAAGCTTTAGCCTGCTCTTGGGCAGTAGAAACATTTAAAACGTATATCTGGGGTTCGCACTTCATTCTTCTAAGTGATCACAAACCTTGTTGCACCTCCTCAGTGGTAATGGCACTGGTAAGGCATCAGCCAGGTTAGTCAGGATTTTGTCTAGGTTACATGAATTCAACTTTACCATACAACACATTTCGGGAGGACATAATTTGAGAGCAGATTGCCTTTCTAGATTATCTTTAAAAGAAAATTCATCTGATTCAAGTTTTGATGATGTAGAATGTGTTGTTGCTTCAATTGAGGATTTAGTTCTGTCTCCTTTCAGGATATCACAATCGGATTGGGTAAAAGCTTATTGTGAGGATGTCACACTTTCTGCTGTTAAGAACATGATTATATCAGGATGGCCCAAAGAACGTTCCCTTCCTGGTCCTTTAAAATCATTTGCACAGGTGTCGAATGATTTATCTATTGTTAATGATGTGATTTTCCGTGGAGACCAGTGTGTTCCTCCATCCATTTTTAGAAACAAACTTTTTCATGCAGCACATGAAGGACATTTAGGGATAGGTGCCACTTCTAGAAAACTTAAAGAACACTTTTGGTGGCCAGGTCTAGATAGAGACATAACAAATTGGATTAACAGTTGTAATACATGGTTGGTTTCAGATAAACATTGGAAGACTTCTCAGCTTCCTTTACACTGTGTTCCTTTACCTGAGGAGCCTTGGTCTAAATTTGCAATTGATTTTGCGGGTCCTTTTGTTGTTTTACCTCAACATAAACAGTTTATCATCTCTCTCATTGATTATCATTCGAAATGGGTTGATTTTGATTTTTGTGAAACTCCAAATTCTCATGCTGTCATTAAATTTCTGAATAGAGTTTTTCAAGCTGAGGGTTCACCAAGAGAGGTTGTAACGGATAATGGGTCACATTTCTGTTCTTCTTTAATGCAAGAGTATTTTAAAGCACATGACATTAAGCATCTAAGGGTTGCATTGTCTTCTCTTTCCTCGAACGGTCTTATTGAGAGAATGAATAGATTTATTAAGGAGGGTATTCAGTCTGCTATTTCTACCAATGTTGATGTGGAAGACTTTCTAAGAAAAAAGATTTGGTCATACATTGTTACCCCTCATTCCACTACGGGCATTTCTCCCTTTAGATTACTGAAAAGAAGGAATCCCAATGGGAACATTTGCCCATCTTGGATAAAAGGTCTTTCAAGTAAAGACAGAAATTGTTTAGCTTGTACTGATAAGCATATTCTTAGAAGAAATGTCTTGGTGCAATAGGAAGCACAAAGAAGACATTTTGATTCTGTAGTTAAACATGTTGTACATACATTCAAAGTTGGTGATTGGGTGATGATCAAAAATCCATGTAGAGTTAGTAAAGGTGTTTCGAAATTTTCTTTGCCCACACAAATTCTAAAAGTTGCAAAGGGGTCAGTTTTTTTTGGATAAAAAGGGGTGGTGGAATAAAAGAGCTATAGTTGAACTTTCCCCTGAACAAGCTAATAGAATTAGGATGACTAAACACTCCTTTGATTCATCTGGTTGTTCTTATTTCCCCATTGGCTCACCTTCTGACAATTCTCACACACAATCCTTTCAAAGTTCTAATTTCCCCATTGGCCTATCTTCTGACAGTTCTCACACGCGATCCTTTCAAACTGCTCTTTGCAGCCCGACTCGATCCACTTCCCAAGTATCGGATTCACAGATCAATTATGATTTTCCCACACCCACAACATCTGTATCATTCAGACCGACAAGGAACTGTTCATTCCCTGCAAAATTTAAGGATTTTTATTTGTCTTAGTTTTTTCCTATGTTGACAGCTTGTTTTCTTTTATTGAAAAAAGGGAGATGATGTAGAGTACGTAAGTAAATGATGTAACCTGTATTCTGTGATGTCAGTTCTCTTCTGTATATTCTTTGTTCTGTGGCGTGCGCTTATTGAAAGTATGTTTACTTTCAAGGAGCGCTCGTGTCGTGCCTCTGTTGCGGTAGATGATTCCAAACTGGAGATCTTGTTCAGCAGTTGGATTTCTACCGCAACAGACGTGCTCCAGTGACTTCCTTTCAAGTCTGAAGAATAAATCAACTTTCAACACAGACAACGATCTCTGGATTTCTTTGCAAGTTGCTTTTGTTTCCTGTACTCCTCACCTTTACAGTGGACCACTGATGACAACCTGCCAACTTCCCCCCCTGCTGCACAATACATAAACAACTCCCGTGCCTCTCTCTACCCTGCCGCCCAACTCCGGCTTCGATGCTCCTCCTTGTGCTCTCCTTCCGCTCCAAGGTCGGCCGCTCCGAACCTCCCATTACTCCTGCTAACAAATAAATGGCGCCAACCACTAACTCTGGGCGCCACGCCCCCCTGCGGTGCCCGGCGTTGCCACCCCACCAGATGCGAGGTAACGCCCATTGGAGCCCAGGCATGGCCCATCCCGCCCACCCCTCCCCTCCAAATTCCTCCTCCTGGACGCCATCCGTCAGACCCCACAACCCCAAGAACGCCATGCCTGCCCCCCTCCACCCTCTTTCGTAAGCGCGAAACGCGGGCCCTTGTGCTCTGCGCTCCTAATCACTGCCGTCCGGCTGGGTGCTTTTATGGGATCCTTATTAGGGCCATTAATGGGAACAGTAGGCATTCTTTGGGGGATGACTGCTTTACAGGCTCTTGGAAGTTCACAAAACTGCGTCGGGGTGATGTTACCAGAGCAGAGCGGGTCCTCATATGTGAGCTTCCCGTCTCCCGCAGCTCCTACACGCCCTGATCAAGCATGTTTAAACTCAAACCTCGATTTTTACACCTTCACACACCGACAGTGTTTGAGCTGTTCTTTGTTTCAGCCTTTAGAAGTGGAAGGTGATAGGAATGAAATAATAACAAGAAGCATGCAAGACGTCAGCGGTCCTTTCATTTAGTTACTTCCCTGTGAAATGGATCCAAGAAGCCCGCGAGCGGTGCACGCGCGCCACAGCTGTAATGTTCTGCCTTCCCCCACAGTGAAGGACAGCAGCCAGTGCAAGATTTAACCTTTATTTATTTATTTAACACTTCTTACACCAAGAGCGCCGGGCAGCCGCCTCCGAACGCTTTGTTCGTCTCTCGCGCGTCTCGCGCTCCCTCGCGCATGCGCAGACGTGCCCAATATGGCCGCCACGCTAAAGCGCGTGATGACGTAGTGCCCGATCAGCTAGACCGCGACACTACATATCTCCCCTTTTTACACCACACACAAAACTATATACATAACTGAGAAGGGGTTACCGTTCATAGTCTGTTTCTCCAGTTCATAGTCCCTAAGCTTGGCTGGTCTCACCACCGCTCTCCCAATTCGGGTGTATCTTACCGGGGTAGCATGTCCTTCTCGACCCTCTACTGCGACAGGGCTTCCCCTTCTTCCTTCTAGGGTACCTTTCCCTTCTTTTCCTCCTTTCTCACCCTCTTCCCGGGTCCTTTCTTCCCTATGTGGTCCTTCTCGTTCATCCTCTTCGTTGATATGATCTTCCTGCAGACTCTCTCCCTTTTCTCCGTTCGGTGTTCCTTCTTCGTCCCTCATGTCCTCTGGGGCTGTCACTCCTTCATTGTCCTCTCGGGGCCATTGTAGGATTTTGTTGGGACCATACATTCCCATCACTGAGTAGTGCCGTTCTGTCATACACCTCTTCCACTCTCAGGGGTGGGGAGTATTTGCTGTCTCCCTTCCTCTTGAGAACTGCCAGCTTTACTCTGACCCACTCCCCTTTTTCCAAAGCTGTCTCTTTCACATTCTTTCTGTTGTTGTAATCGTCAGTATATATCTTCCGCGCTTTCTCCAGGTTATGTTGCACCACTGCAGGTGACCACTTGCTTGTGATTGTCTTCTCCTGCCACGCGACATTGTCTTTCGTGAAGGGTTGCCTTCCACGTAAAATTTGAAACAGGCTGCACCCCGTGCTAGTGGGGGTGATGCGGTATGCCCATAGTGTGCTTAGTACCTCCTTTTCCCAGTCCTTGCCCCCGGAGATGGCTGCCTGTATAGAGCCCATTATCACCCTATTGAACCTTTCTACTTGGCCGTTGCTGGCAGGGTGATATACCGCTGTGTGTTTAAGTCGTATGCCATTCCGTTCTGCGAATCGGTTCCATTTGTCCGAAGTAAATTGGGGTCCGTTGTCGCTTATAATGGCTCTGGGGATGCCTTCCCTGAGAAATACCATGGTTAGGAATCGAATGATTGTCCCTGTGTCCATTTCTTCTTGAATGTGTACCTCTGGCCACTTTGAGTATTTGTCCACTATCACACATATGGACTTCGGAATACCTATGTTGTCAAGTACCGGCCCCAAGATGTCTACCGCCACTTCTTCCCAGGGATTACATGGGTTCGTGAACCTCCCTAGAGCTGGTCTCATGGGTTTCAGAATTTTGTCAGCTCCTTGGCCCTGCACACAGTCTCTGACATGCCTCTCCACCTGTAGGTCCATGCCTGGCCACTAATATGTCTGTTTAGTTAGTGCTTTCGTTTTCACGATTCCCAGGTGCCCCTCATGTATTATCTTCAGAAGATGTGGTATTATCTCTGCTGGTGGTACCACTCGGTTTCCTCGGAATACAAACACCCCATCATTTCCCACCGACAACTCGTCCCTGACTTCATGAAATTGCCGGAATTTGGGGCTTCTGGTGTCTCCTCTCGGGCCACCCTCGCACTATGCATTTCTTGACTTCTTCCAGATCTCCATCTGCTCCGTAGGCTTCCTTCCATTCTCTCCTGCTTATTGCCCATTCCGGATCCTCCGTCACGGCTACCATCTCCTCATCTTCTTCCGGGCCCGTGGTGGCACTCTCCTTTGCCGCCGCCCTGCTGAGATAATCCGCTATCTTGTTCCTTGATCCTGGTATATATTCCACATCATAGCGATATTCCCATAGTTTCAGCGTCATCTTCGCTATTCGGGAAGTCGCGCCGGCATGGCCGCTGGACGTTAATACCTTCACCAGGGGTTTGTGGTCTGTCTTCAGCAGGAATCGCGTGCCCCACAAGAACTGGCAATACTTCCCCATGGCCCATACTGCGGCCAGCATCTCTTTCTCAATCACGCTGAACTTTTGTTCTGAATTCGTCAGTGATCTAGATGCAAAGCTGATCGTCTCCTTCTTGCCATCTTGTCTCTCTTGCATGAGCACTGCTCCCAACCCCTTTTCACTGGCGTCTGTCATCAGTATCGATTTCCCTAGGGGATCGTACCCTTGTAGCTGGATAGCCTGGCTTATTTCTCGTTTGACTGTGTCAAACTCTTCTTGCGCTTCTTCCGTCCATGCGAACGCTGTTTTCTCCCTCGTGAGCTGCCTCATGTGGTGCGTTTTCGTGGCAAAGTGTTGGATGAACTTACTATAGTATTCCGCCATCCCTAGGAAGGATCGTACTTCCTCCTTGGTGGCGGGTGGAGGAGCATCGCATATGGCTGTCACGTTCCCCTTCTTTGGTGTTATCCCACTCTCTCCAATTTCGTGCCCTAGGTAGGTGACCGACGACATGTCGAAATGGCACTTCTCCCATTCTGCTGTTAGTCCGTTATCCTCCAGGATCCTAAGCACCACCTCCAGCTTCTCGGCGTGGTCTTCTTGTTCCTTCCCCATCACTAGGATATCGTCTTGGAAGTATTGTACTCCCTCTATGTCCTTGAACAGTCGGGCCATTAGCTTTTGGAAGACTGCCGCTGCCGATGCCAACCCAAAGGGCATGCGGCAGAACTGATAACACCCAAAGGGAGTTATGAAGGACGTCAGTTTCTTACTCGTGTGGTGCAGGACTACCTGATGGTACGCTGACTTTAGATCGATGGTGGAGAACCACTTCACTCCTCTTGTTCGTGCCAGCATCTCCACTATGCGCGGTAGCGGGAACCTCTCCACCACAATACACTTGTTGAGTTCTCTGAGGTCCACACATAAGCGCACCTTGCCTGACGGTTTCATGGCCACCACTAACGGTGCCAACCATTCCGCACTATCAATGGGTTCAATGATCCCTTCTTTTTCCAGTCGGTGTAGCTCCTGTTGCACTGCCTCTCTCACAGCAATCGGTATGTTCCTCACTTTGTGTGTGACCGGTTGGACGTTCTCCTTAAGCACGATTTTGTGAGTAAACTTTTCCAATTTTCCTACCTTGTCCCCAAATATTTTCAGGTGCGCGCTTCGCAGTCCCGCTGCCTTTGACCATTTTCCTTCCAACGCTACTAACACTTGTGTGTCTCCTCCCGGATGCAGTTGTATGCCCAATTCCCCTTGGTCCATCCACCCCAGGACCGAGGGTCCCTTCTCTGCAACGTACAATTTGCACTGGGCGCTGCGTTCTTTGAACTGGAAGAGCAGTCTTCTAAATCCCACCATTGGGATAGGTTCCCCCGTGTAGGTGAAAGGTCGTATGTCGGGTGGTTCCAGATGTGGGCCTACTGTCGGTTCAAATTTCGCTTCCCACACCGACCTTTGGACGATCGTGTAGGGGGACCCTGAATCCGCTACTATGGTGATTTCCACTCCTCCGATGTGGATGTCGCACTGGGGTTTTCGAGATCTTCTGCCGTCGATGCCTAGTACTTGGTCTTCCACGCACAGGACTTCGTCGTCTTCTTCCTGGCCCTCTTCTTCCTCTCCTGGGTCTTGTGCCACGTATTTCACCGCGCGCTGTTTCCACTTCCTGCGACACACCTTCTCGTAGTGGCCGACCAGGCCGCAAAACGCGCACTTAGCTCTGAAGGCGGGACAACGTTTGTCGTGCGCCGCATGGCTCGGGCTCCCGCACCTGTAGCACTTCGATGTTCCTACTTTGTCCTGTTTCCACATTTGTCCCGGCTTTCCTTTCCCTTTGTACGATCCCTTATTTTCTCCTGGCGCCGGTTTTCCTCTACCATATTGGTCGGCGTCTTCCACCTTGTTTATCGTTGGTCTCGGGACCTGGTCTCTCTTCGCTGCGTCTGCGCCGCGCTTGGTCAGTTCTGCTCTTTTCACGATGGCTATCACGTCTTTTAACGTAGCGTGTCCGCTTGCCCACAGTTTATCCTGCACCGTTTTGCTTGTTGTGTGCATGACAATTTGGTCCTTTATAAAGTCGTCGTGTAGAGCTCCGAACTTACACGTTATCGCCAGCTTCCTTAATGTCGCCACGTAGTCGTCTATCGTTTCTCCCGCTTCTTGCTTCCTCTGCTGGAAATTGTAGCGGTCGATAGATGTGCAGACTGCAGGGCGATAGTGGTTGTCTAAGTCCTCAATGGCGTGTTTGAACACATCATCGTCCGCTGGTGGACGGGTAACCGGTGTTAAGTTTTGGAATACTCGTATGCCTTCTGGTCCCAGATTATGCAAGAGTATCCTTTTCCTCCGGCTGCTGGAGAACGCTTCTTCATTCTCGTCTTCCAGTGCTTTGAGGTAATTTTTGAAATATTCTCTCCAGTCCTCCCATTTTATTTGAGGCTCCCCTGGTCTTGGTAGGAACGGGACCGGCGTCGTTAGCGCTGATGCCTGTGCACACATCTTGGTTTCCGCCTGTTTCCTGGGACTACCTGGTGCTTCCGTCCCTTTTCCCTTTCTTTGGGTCGTCTGGGCCTCTTCGGTCCCTTCTGCGCCGTCCCTCCCCGCTTCCGCCAGGGCCTCTTCTATCTCTCGGCCCTGGGTCGCTTACCGCGCTTCTTTGCACTTGGTTGGCACTCCTGCTTATTCTCGTGCCTCCCTCTGGCTCGCGTCTGCCACTGCCGCGCTCTCTCGGTGTCCTGGAGTCTGTCCTGTGACCCCCTGGTGTTCCTGCCCCTGTAGGGCGTCGTCTCCTCCGGTGCTCCTGCTGTTGGGGGGCTTCCTCTCTCCTGAATGTCCTTCAGGGTCCTCTGCGTCCCGTCCTCGTCGCCACTGTAATGTTCTGCCTTCCCCCACAGTAAAGGACAGCAGCCAGTGCAAGATTTAACCTTTATTTATTTATTTAACACTTCTTACACCAAGAGCGCCGGGCAGCCGCCTCCGAACGCTTCGTTCGTCTCTTGCGCGTCTCGCGCATGCGCAGACGTGCCCAATATGGCCATCACGCTAATGCGCGGGATGACGTAGTGCCCGGACAGCTAGACCGCGACACTACAACAGCGAGGCATATGTTTTCAATTATCGTGCCAGTGTCTGAGCACGATAATTGAAAACAAATGGGCTTTGGTGCGCGTAACAGACACCAATAGGCCGTGGGCGGAGCAATGCGCCCGCCTTTGGCCTATTGCGTGCTCTGATGAAACAAAACACGCACTCAAAGCCCAATTACAGATCCCAAAACAGAAAACACGCACAAGCGTGTGCGATTCCAGGGTCCATTTCTGAACCCGGACAAAAGGACTCTCGCCTGCGGTCGCGAGACCTAAAAAAACACGTGATAGAAAATAGCTGAGGGGAATCCTTGCTCAGTGAATGGAAAAACAAAACTAACCTTACTTGCAGGGTAATTTAGGGTGACTATCACAGCTCTTAAAGTGGCACAGACAGTTTTGTATTCTTGTGTACATAACCACCATTCCATATTTTTTTAACATACTTTGCCAGAGTGACACTTTCAGTTGAATGTACTTTACCTTAACCTTTTCAACGAACTGGATTAGGTTCTACAGTAAATAGATAAAATATTGCCTACCATGGCCCCATTTTCTTGTTTGCATGCTTTTAAAATTTGATATCACATACATAGATATTCCACCATTTATGAATATTAGAGTATACCAACACTGAGAACTATCATGCGAGTCCCAGAATTACATAAAA
The DNA here is from genome assembly GCF_964204655.1 of Triturus cristatus. Lineage (NCBI taxonomy): Eukaryota > Metazoa > Chordata > Amphibia > Caudata > Salamandridae > Triturus > Triturus cristatus. The sequence goes on from NC_140587.1 coordinate 176,246,884, forward strand.
AATACCACGTTTTTGTGGCATGCTTCATCATAGGCAAATTCTCCGCACCCAGGTAGGACAATACCACCAGAGCGTACTCCACCTATACTGAACAAGGGAGTTCTTAGAAAAAGGGCTAATGGACAACAAGGGATCCCGAAAAAGCTAAAAAATACCTAGGTGTGCCCAGGCTATCACCTCTATCCTCGGGATCCCATGGTACATCTAAAAACTCACCCTAATTGGCAAATCTGAACTAAATGACTAAAACCATCTCTATTATGTCACATGTTTTTGCCCATGCGTATCGCCAAACAGGTCGCGGGTATTCATCAGGCCCTAGGATCCCTTCTGGACTGGCCTATTCACCAATACAAGTGAGCAATAATATCAAGGTGAATGCTAACATGTATCTAAACTGTGCCTAGACTGATATAGATTTTTTATTTTTTTTATTTTACGGAGTTTTATATAACGCAAACTTGACCATCAGGTATATATAACATAGCACCAGTTGCATTACATGAGGACACATTCATTTTTGTTAGGCACGGGGAGATTAAGTGATTTGCTCAGAATCACAGGATGTTCAGCGTCATTGCTGAGACTCGAACCCAGTTACCCAGATTCGAGGCCGACCGTCCTAGCCGTTAGGCCAACTTCTCTCGACTCACAGTAATAATTTCATACTAAAAACCATTAATCCATTAGCGACGTACTCATGCATGGGAGGAGACTATGTCCTCTGTAGTCACACACTAATAAAGTGGAATATACTATTAATTAAAACAACCCGCTCAGAGCTGCAGCGGGGGCCATGCCTTATTTTATTACGAATTATAAGAGCCAGATGACCAGGTCGTTCCTTGAAATGAAACCTGCTGGGTAATGGGCATAAATTTGTGTCCTAGTCGACATTCATCTAGCCTGCGCTTTGAAAAACCCTGATGCTCAATATCCCTGGTACATACTATAGGAAGTTGTGTCTGTACAACATACTGAGAAACCACAAATAATTATCAGACTTCTGCAGGCTATTGAAAAAAATATTATTAAATCACTCCCAAATGACATTGCTCCCTGCAGATAATTATTGGTGTAGTGGGAGCCTTAAGAGACTTCTCATGATTAGGGTTCATATCTAATGAGGGGAGTATGGTCTCACCCCGCCAGGTGATACCATCTACTTCCGAAGGTCGTTGCCTCAACAGCCAACTCCTTGGAACCCACTTACTTCGTCAAGATGTCAATTGTACTTCTTCATCTATCCAATACCCCAGTCCCAGGTTCACTCCCTTCAAGGCTAAATTGTTGATGGGAAAGCTTTAACGGGGGGCCATCTCCCAGATGTATTGCTCATTAGTTATTAATGCCCCAGAAAACTTTTCCCAGGCTGCGACGGAAGTAGGAGGCCTGGGTGGGGGAGCTTGAGGATGCGGAATGGCGCATGGCTAGATTGCCCCTCCTCCTGGGAATTGGCTATTCCCACGCGGGGTGAGAGAGGGGCTTTCTGCAGTTTTGGAACGCAAGTTTGTTCTTACCCAAAGGTTGCTTTGTTAGGGTTACTGGAGGACGTGGGTGGGTAGAGGATGGAACTAATTTTATTGGGGTGGCAACATTCGTTGCCAATTGAGATATCATCCATAAATAGGTCTTCCATTCAACTTTGATGGCACAGTGGCGGGGCAGGGTGGACTAGTGTGCTCAGCAGTAACATCCTATGTACAAAGTCTGGGGATGCCCCAAAAGCATGGGAAGATCTGGAGCAGGTGGTGGGCATACCGCGGACTGGATGAGAGAAATTACTGTCACTAGTGCTATGCATAATATTGTGCAGGCTTGATGGGAAGTGGTCTTATTTTGTTGTGTGGTAGGCAAATCAATAAAGTTGGTTATAAAAAAAACAAAAATTTAAATAAAAAAACCAAAACCTACCTAAGTGTATATCGATCAATTCAATGTTGATATGCCTGCACAAATGGCATCGAGAATATATACAATTTCTTGAAATGTGCACCGTCTACTGTCCTAATGAGGGATATTGAAGCATTAATTTGATCTACATATGATAAAGATGTTCATATGCTAGAAAAGATAAATCAAATATGATCGTGTATAAGTAGTGTACATGAAAAAGTAAATGAAGTTGAGGAAAAAAGGAAGGGTGTAAACGAAAAAAATCCATTATTCTCGCCTAGAAAAGTATATCATTCAAATTAACATAACATTTTATGTCATTGTCCTTTGTGTCTACACAGCGACCTCTGAAGACATTTTCCAAGCATAAAGAAACAAATAAGATCCAAATGATCTGTTACCTATGGGGGAACTCATCAAGTCACACACTACTATATGTTGCTTAAAAGAAGGGAATAATTTGCCATTTATAAAAAGTTGCCTTTAGTTCAGTAGATAGCTAACTCCTCATAGGCTGGGAAACCCAGCTTTGATTACTACAAAAAACAGTTTTTATCCAGAAAAACACCATTCTAAGCCATAACAGTGGCTATGTTAGGAAAGAAAACAAAGAAAAGTCTGGACTGCCTGGGGTTAAAAGTCAACCTTGTCTCTGCGAAAAAATGTTCTAGGAGGAAATCTATTGTCCAGTCATCATAAGTAGAATCCCTTTTTATTTAGCACCACAAAACATTTTTAAATAGGCCCATATTCATCACGAAAATGTCATTCAGTCTTAAAGATGACATGGGAGAAAATAGCTAATTACAATACACTTGTTCAGGAATTATGTAATACAATAGAAGAACATATATTTAAACATGCTATATTTAAAATATCTTAATATTTACCTGGGAAAGAAAAAAAGTGTTTAAATACTAAAGTGGGTTTATTCAGTTTTTCGAATTAATGAAGGCCATAATAATAACTGTTATGGATATATTAATTGGTAAAATGAAGAATGTTTTGTTTACCTTTTTGAAAAACTACGACAGGGGTTGCAAAGAGCATGTTTTTACTTTACTAGGGATCCCCACTTTATAGGTATCACAATTTTGAATCCTGGATGAAAGAATAATTTGATGAGAACTGCTGTTGACTCAGCCCTAGATAAGGCACATGAAATGAAGAAAGGACATTCTTACCTCTCTTTCCCGGTCAGACTTGCACAGGCGCATCTGTCTCAGCATCTGAGACCTCTGCTCCATCATCAGAGTACGCTCATAGGTGTATGCTGAGATGTCACTGTCATGCTGTAGGAAATACACAGATGGGTTAGGAGCAGTTTATTAAACTGACACATAGCAGAAATGTCACAAGACAGACATATCCAACCTAACATATAAAATGAGGAGAGGATGATCAGGAAGTGGCTACTTACCTGTGGCACTAATTGTCCGGTCATATGTGGAGAGGTGGGGCTCACTGGTTAGAGGAGGCAGACCCGTAAGCAGAGAATCGGCCAGGGACCAGGGTTCAATTCCCAACGCGGCAGGGTTGTGGACCAGGGTCAAATCGGACTCGATAATTCTCGCCTCGGTACCTACTCTAACCAGGAACACACTCGGCAACTCTGGGCATTAAGCTTGCCTCATCTCTACAACGGCCCCCCACAGACGCCGGGGATGCCTGGTTTCACCTTGGAGATACCCAGAAAGGGACCATCTCACAGGGATAGCCAGGACGGGTTCCCCAGCGGTCTACAGCGCCGGGACGCCCCGTTGCTGGGGTAGCTGTGCGCTTTACAAGTCTACAACATTAACATATTTTCAGTAGATTATATCACCATTTAGAACCCGAATCATCAGGCTGTTGAACCTCACATCACTTTAAGAACTACTACATTCCAGAGCAACACTTCTATGTATTCAAAAACCTACATTAGAACATCTCTATAAAGGAAATGGCTATATATGCTAGTCTTAATTTTCTTTCAAGATTGGGAGTGATCAAAGGAACTAGTCCTCATTTCACCTGTAAAGAGCACAGTCTCGCGAGTGTATCTGTCCCGGGTGTTCTATCATCACTTCCGCGACAGTCAGTAATATAAATTACAGGTCCATGCAGTAATGACGTAGCAGGTATAATCTTTGCATGCATGAGGAATAAAGATACATAAATATTCATTTACTCAAACATTTCCGAAAACGCTCACTGCTTCCAGAAATCAAACCAGAACCACAGGGAAAGTGTCGAACATCATCCACTGAGAGTGCGCTGTGGAGGCCTTTTAGGAGCTCTCACGAGATTATAAGGCAAATAACCTTTAACACGGGCTTTTGAAAAGCAGCACAGTCAAGTAGAGAGCACAATCTGGAACAATGCATTTGCATCGCTGGGACACAATCCCACTTTGCACAGGTGCAAGTACAAACGGGAGTGAAGGATCATGCATGTACACAATGCCCAAAGTATGCAGATTCACCCACTGCTGCGTATGTGCATGTTTGGAACAAATTATTCTTCATCATTTTACCCGCACGTGTCCAGGATCGTTTCCAGGACCATAGCCCAGGGTGGGGGACATTCAGCATGTCTATCACGGGCAATTAGCCTGCCATTGCAAAATGGGCAGATACACAAAGGGGCTGGGAATTCCGGTACCCACTGCAAGTCCTTACTGCACTTATGATAGAACAGATGGCAAGACATCCAACAGTTTGGCCAGCAACAGGTTCGTATTTCGGGAGTCACACCAAGTCACAAGCTTGTCCCAGCGTTCGGCATAAATAAACTTTGTCCAAGGACACCTGGCTTTTAGGATACCCAAAACGTTAGAAGTAAAATCAAATGCAGTCAACTGCCACCTTTGAATCTCGACACATGTGTAGAATGTGCACCCTACTCTGCTGCTGTGACAGAAGATCTGCCTGAAGCTGCAGCCTGATGGGAGACAAATGTTCATGCCCAGACGTTCAGGGTACCACTATTTCCTATCCCAATACGGGGCCACTAAAATGACTTGGGCACGGTCGTTCTTGAACTTCTTCAGAACTAGCAGCAGGAAGGCATGCAGGAGTCCCATCCTCCTCTCTAGAGGGAATGAGTCTCCTAACGAGATCATTTGTGGGAACTCTGGCTTGCAAAAGTGTTAACATACATTCTCAGCAGTGGCAAAGAGATTGGGCAGGGCTCTCCGAGATTGCTAGAAGATGTCCTGTGCCACCTTTGGGTGCCAAATGCAAAAACAACAATTGTTGGACAGAATGCAGAACAATGTCATACATTCACCCCAGTACAGAGATCTGGGCCTAAATCCATCGTTTTTTTGCTCACCATGCCATTCCAGTTTGGACCCAGCCATATGCAAATCAGTCTTGACGCTTTGCCCAATGGGAACAGTCCAGCCCGAACTGCCAGGCCAGGCCTCCCTGGACTGGAAACAAGCATCCTAGGACCGGTTTCGGGATTTCACCCCTCTTCAGCCAGCATAGCTTGATTCCAGTGGCATGGAGAGCACGGGACTCACGTCTGAGCATACCTCACCATCATCCCCTTTGGTATCGCTTTGTTCACCCTAAGTTGGCAGGGTATGCCCAGACGTGGGTCCCTTGCTCACTTTGCCACTGGATTCAAGATAGCCTGGCTGATGAGGGTATGAACCCGAAACCAGTCCCAGGATGCGTGTTTCCGGTCCAGGGAAGACATGGCTTGGCAGTTCGGGCTGGACTGTTCCCATGAGGCACAGGGTCAGACTGATTTGCATATGGCCATGTCTGAACTGGGGTGGTGGAGTGAGCTAAAGAATGATGATGGATTAAACCCATATCAGTTGACTGGGGGTGAGTGTTTGATTTGCTCAAACGCTCCGTCCATCATCCCCTTTGGTATCGCTTTGTTCGCCCTAAGTTGGCAGGGTATGCTCAGATGTGGGTCCCTTGCTCACTTTGCCTCTGGATTCAAAATAGCCTGGCTGATGAGGGTTATGAACCCGAAACCGGTCGCAGGATGCGTGTTTCCGGTCCAGGGAAGACATGGCTTGGCAGTTCGGACTGGACTGTTCCCATGAGGCACAGGGTCAGACTGATTTGCATATGGCCATGTCTGAACTGGGGTGGTGGAGTGAGCTAAAGAAGGATGATGGATTAAACCCAGATCAGTTGACTGGGGGTGAGTGTTTGATTTGCTCAAACGCTCCGTCCATCCTCCCCTTTGGTATCGCTTTGTTCGCCCTAAGTTGGCAGGGTATGCCCAGACGTGGGTCCCTTGCTCACTTTGCCACTGGATTCAAGATAGCTTGGCTGATGAGGGTATGAACCCGAAACCGGTCCCAGGATGCGTGTTTCCAGTCCAGGGAAGACAAACTTGGCAGTTCGGGCTGGACTGTGCCCATGAGGCACAGGGTCAGATTGATTTGCATATGGCCATGTCTGAACTGGGGTGGTGGAGTGAGCTAAAGAATGATGATGGATTAAACCCAGATCAATTGACTGTTGGTGAGTGTTTGATTTGCTCAAACGCTCCGTCCATCATCCCCTTTGGTATCGCCACCTTTGGGTGCACCTGCCACTAGTGATCTGATAGGCAGCACCAGCTGTGTTCGTCAATCCTGGTGTTTAAAATTACCACTAGGGGGTGTGTGATCAAGGAAATGTCCTGATAATTCAGCCAGTTCCAGAGTTGCAAGGCCTTCTGGCACAGGGCCCAGGATCCACTTTGTCCTGTGTGTTGTAATACCACATGGCAGTGGTGTTTTCCATGAGAAACTGCACCAGCTTTCCCTTTATGGATGGCAGGAAGTCCTTCAAAACCAAGCAGATTGCCTGTAACTCGAACAGGTTGATGTGGAGAAGGGTCTCCGCAGGAGACCAGAGTCATCTGATCTCCACCTTTCCCAGATGTCCGCCTCAACCTAGCAGAAATGGATCTGTCACTACCATCAGCTCTGGGTGAGGTAGTGAAAGGGGCCTGCTGCTGGCCCAACTGCGACCGAGCAGCCACCACTGCAGATTTTCTGCAGTTTCCGTTGAAACCTGTATGGAATCTAATAGGTTCCCTTAGTGCTGGGCCCAATGAGACCTTTGATCCCACTGCAGACCCCCATAAAACATATGGTATGGTGGACAAGCAGGATGCAAGAGGCCAATAGTCCAATAAACCTCAAAAGAATCTTCACTGAGACCGAGGACCGAGGCTGAAATGTCAGGATCAATGGCTGAATGCCCTGGACGCTCAGGTCCAGAGGGAAGTCCTGGTAGCAGATCATATTGAGGATGACTTAGATTAAAGGGAGCCTTTGTAAAGGAGTCAGGTGACACTTCGGCACATCGATAGTGAACCCAAACAATGTGAGGAGGTTCACAGTCCTCTGGAGTTAATCCACGACTGACTGTGGCAAACCCACCTTTTGTGTAAGCAAAGACAGGCACACCAGACCTCTTAAGGTATGCTGCAACAATCACAATCACCTCCGTGAACACCCGGATGGGGCACTGGAGATGCTGAAAGAGAGCATTGGAAATTGAAAATGCTCGTAGCTCACCTTGAACCGCATGTAGCACATCTGTGGACCTGCAGGACAGAAACATAGAATTAGGCGTCATGCAGGTCCAACACTACCAAACAGTCTCCTGGATCCAGGGTAGATAGAAACTGACCCAAGGTGAGCATTATTAACGTGTCTCTCTACAGCAAGAAACTGAGATATCAGATCTAAAATAGTAACATTTTCCAACACTGGGAATCCCTAGGGTCCAAAAAAAGCTTGAACTTCCTGGAGCTAAATGGGCAAGCCCTCCTCTAAAAACTGGTCTAATGTAGGCGGAAGATACGGGACGTAATCTTGTTGAAATGATATGCAGGCCCAGTTGTTGGATTCTATGTCCTGTAACCCATTGAGAAAATGGCAAGTTCTGCCTCCCACAGGGTGGTTGTGTGCCCTTATGGACAAACTAAATCAGCTCGGCAACTGTTGCCAGAGAGGTAGGGAACTGAGGTTCACTGTCCTTGTAGGCCCGGACGATGTCTATGAATCCTGTACCCTAACTTTGAAAGGACTGAGGTACCTGCTAATGGCATCATGGGCCATAATGTTGCCTATATGAACAGCCCCTAGCAATGCCTCAAAGGTGAGGAACTGTTGAGAATACTGCCTTGTGGGTGTTGACAGGTTGAGGGAGTGCACTGTGGTTCTGCTTCCTTTAAAGCGATCTAGGGTGGAACTGGCCTTCTCACCAAACAAGCTAAACCCATAAAAAGACATATCCATGAGTGACACCTGGATGTCATCCAAGAAGTGCATGGAATCCAAAACACCACATCAAACCTGATTGGTCTGCCTAAACAGTCAGTCATATCCAGGTCTAACCATATGACATATTATGCTGCCTCCTGGCCATCTTGAATGGTTTGTGCCAAGCTGGCGTGGAATTCCGCTGGAACTGCCGGCAAGATTTCTACAACTATGTCTCGTAAAGCATGGGAGTACCTACCTAGCAAGCAGCTTGTGTTGACTGACAGAAGGGCACAGCTAGCTGAGGAGAACACTTGTTTCCCTAATGCCTCAATTCCCTTTGACTCTCTCTCTCGCAGGTGGTAGGTGCCTGAGGTGGGGTCATAGGGAACAAGTTTGGATTAATCCAGTTAGTGGAAACCTGAACTGCCACGCTTTGTGGAGTAGGGTGTTACATCAGAAAAAAGAAAAAGGGTGGGGGATAGGGAATGAGTATGAATACATCCTCCTAAACAGAATCACCAGGCTTTCCAGAGTAGGGTGTTCCGTCAAAAAAATCAGGGTTACCCAGGGCAGGTCTGTGGGGTTGTGCTACCTATCTAGTTAAAGGTGGGCAGGACTAAGTTTTGGCCCAGGTGCCTACGAGATTGTCAGTCAGGGCTTCGCTGAATAACAACCAGTAATAGGACGAGGTCTGGAAAACGTAAGTGAGAAGAACATGTTACTTACCTTCGGTAACGCTTTTTCTGGTGGATACAGTATCTGCCTGTGGATTCCTCACCTTGTGAATATCCCCTGCGCCAGCAACATTCGGAAACTTTTGTAGCACTTCACGCCGATGAGGTCGAAGACGACGTCACAGAGACACGGCTCCACTCGCGACTCCGCTGAAGTCACCGGATCCATAAGAAGACCTCGTTGGCATGATGACGTCAGTTCCGCCCTTTTTTCCGTGCCTTCGAGGCACACGGACGGACTGACAGCAATATATACACAGTATACACAGTACATAATATACAAAGCAACACACACAGTGTGGTGATAACATAGGAAGACAAAAGAAATAACACACTGCCTTTGACAGTAACAAATACATTTTGAAACACCATAATTAGAATTGTAGGTATACAAGGGTGGACAACAGGGAGGCGGGTGGGTCAGTGAGGAATCCACAGGCAGATACTGTATCCAACAGAAAAAGCGTTACCGAAGGTAAGTAACTTGTTCTTCTGATGGATACATTGTCAGTGGATTCCTCACCTTGTGAAAAGATTTCCACAGCAGTCCCACTCCCGGAGGAGGGTGTCCACCCTTCTATACCAGAAAGTCCTGAAGGATGGAACGAGCAAAGTGTCCGTCCCTCCTCACCTCGGAATCCAAGCAGTAATGCTTCGCGAAAGTGTGGAGGGGGCCCCAAGTTGCTGCCCTACAAATGTCCTCCACAGGAACACCTCTTCTAAAAATCTGGCTGTTTAATCAATAATTTGCTTTCTTATTGTTCTATTCCTGTCAGTTTTTAGCGCTGGGAAACCCTGGGAGGGTAGCTGTGCGCTCTACAAAATTACTTTAACATAACATAACCTCTAGACAAGGCACATGTAGAAGACTTAGCCCTGGTAGAAAGAGCCCTTATACCCGCTGGAGGTTCCTTAACGGCCAAAGAGTAACATATCTTGATGCACAAGATAATCCATCTGGAAAGGGTGCACTTGTGCACCGCTCTGCCTTTCCTGCAGCCAACATAGCTGTAGGAAGGTGGAATCTGACTAATGGTTGCCCCCAACTTTTTGCCTGGTATTTGAGTGGTTTTTGACTAGTCTGGCTGGGATCCTGCTATCCAGGACCCCAGCCTATCTGCTTTCTCCTTAAAACTGATGTGAGTATCCTAGGTACAAAACCAATTGGATGCTGAGGGTGCCCTGACAGTCCCTTGTAGATGGTACCCTAGGTACCCAGGGCATGGGTCCCTCAGTAGGCCTACCAGGGCTGCAGCACTTATTGTGCCACCCTGGGACAGCCATACAAACTGACACCACCAGACCACTACTGTAGTCTGGGTAAGGTGGTGCTAGCACCCCTTACAGGGATATAGGTACCCTATAACCCACCCCATTACAACACATGTACTCTCATGGGTCAGCCCTATGGCAGGCCTTGCTAATCCTACAAGGCAGGGTGCTGAGGTGTGTGTGAGGGGGAACCCCTACATGAGTAGGGCCTCCCTGCAACCTTCGTAAAATCATTGCTGGGTTGTTTGTAGTGTAGCCATACTATATACTCTTAACCGCATTATAAGTCTATCGCGATAACGCGATAACTTGAGAATGGCTACACAGAACCATATCGTGTTTGGTGTCAAACATGTAGGAATCATACCCCCAGTCCAGCCATGGGCATGAGGGTACGATTCCCCCCTGCTAGAGGGGCGATATGGGAAAAGCGGCAGAATTTAGACACCAATTTAAAAGTGCACATGTAGTACAAAATGGCTACTACCCGCCACCCACACGACTCTGGCTGGCTGTTGCTGGGGAAAACCCCAGCCTCGCCAGCTGGACAATAGGGCTCCTGTGGCAGGGAGGTGCTAGCATCTCCCCAGAAAGGATAATGTGGATTGTAACAGGGTGGGTGCACCAAATGTCCTTTCAGAGTTGCACGTAGGCAGCTGCAGAGCCTTCATTCTGCATACACCGCTTGAAACCGGTTCAGGGGCATCCTGCCCCTCGCCCAGGCGGGAAACACACAAAGGGGAGAGGGTGTAGCCACCCTTTCCCGCCTCACCACTCATTGGTGGACACTACTCTGGACACTCCCCTAATCTTGGGGATAAAGGTGAATAACGTGGCCCCAGAGCCTCAGATTAATCTTGAACTTTACAGTCTTGACCTTCGACTTGCTGTTGCCCAGCTGACGGAAGAAATCTCCCTTGGGATAAAGGAGGTATCCCCCTGCTTGGCAGGCACCTGAAACACTGCAAGTGACCCGGTTGGAACCTCGCTGTGCCTATGGACTTCGATGACTTCCAGTACCCTTGAGGTGGGTTTCCAGCGCATCCCAGAGGCCAGTAAGTGTGCTCAAAGAGTTTGGGCACCGTGGACTGCGTGGGTACCGAGATCCCCAATACCCCAGGACACCGGCCACCTCTTGCGTAGCACACAACCCTGACCAGTGGGGAAGTTGTGCTTTGGCCTGTTTACGAGCCAACCACTCTACAGCAATTGTGCCAAAGACCAGCGCCCTAGCCCCCTCCGGTGGCCCGTGGGTGCCCTTTTACGCACTCCAAATTGCCGCCTCCCGCTGTCCCTTGTCTCTCGACTTGTGGGCCCCAGCGGAGGTCTATTTCGACAATCAAGAGTTCCCCTGGTTGCTCCAGGCCTGCTCTACAGTCTCCCCGAAGGAGTCCTCTCCCAGACCTCGTGGGTCTGTACTGTAGCAGATTTGTTCATCTTGCGTGGGTTGCGGTTGCCAAGGCTTAGTGGATCCAATCCGGACACTAACACCGCAGCGACCCTCATCCGACGTGGGACAGTCGCCCTCCAGAAGCTGGCCTTCCTTAAAGCCTCCCGGAGCCCGTGGCTGCAGATCCAAGTTACACCACTTTCCACCTGAAGCACCCGACATCGAAGGGCTCTTTGCTTTGAGCCTCCTGGTCACTTTGCCGTGACCCAGACTCTGTCCCCTCTGCTTTCAGGTTCTTCTCTACAATCTTCACATCTTTGATCTTCACGGCATCATCGATGCTTTTGGCTAACAGCACTTTTTAACATTTTCCTATAGAAAATCAGCCCGCGACCCGACATCGAAAACGACCTATGCACCCGGCTTCCCTGGGGCAGGTAACAGTGGTACCTCGGTACTCTCGTGGTAGTGGGCTCCTCAAAAGCTTAAGTCTAAAGTTTTAACTTTATACTCCTGCTAGAAGTGACTTTAATCTGTGTAATTTCAACCGCGACATTCTCCATAGGCTATAATAGAGATCCCGATAGCAGCTATTTCCACTGCACGCGCCTCCCGTGGGTCCCCTTCCTCATAACCTGGGGTGGATTCTTAAGGGGCCAGCGATCCTAAATGCCCTAGGCATTGTATGTAGAATTGTCGTGGTTCTTATACCACTTTTTTTATATATGGTTTGGTCCCCCCCTGGGGCCCTGTGATTCCTGTGCTATTTATTGTGTTTATAAATGCTTGTTTGAATTGTAACTTTGCCACTAGCCTCATAAAGAGACTGTGGGATTCTGTCTAGAATAAATACATATATTTTATATATATACCTGTGTGGGCTACTCTTTCATTTGGTTATTCAAGAGGTTATCTATGGTAAAACAATAAGCTTAACACTCCTTCAAGACTTAGCCTGAAGGCTGCTCTCCACAGCTACCACTAGGATAGCTTTCTTTAAAGGTTGTCTTAAACCTATCATCAATAAGAGTCGAATTGGACTGGTGCAAGGTGTCCCTATAACAAGGAGACAGCATATGCCAGGCCAACTTCTCACAATAGCCCACAAAAAGCTGGTGGTCCACTCAAAAGTCTTTAGTCATATCGAGGTAGAAGCTCACTGCCCTCTTAGGGTCCAAGCGGTGAAGCCGCTCCTCCTCCTTGGAAGGGTGAGGAGGAGGATAGAAGGTAGGAAGGGTAATGGATTGCCCCAGATGGAAAGGAGTTACCACCTTAGGCAGAAAAGCAGCCCTGGTCCTGAGTACCATTCTATCAGCATGAATGGTCAAAAACGGGGGTTTTGAACTCAGAGCTTGAATCTCACTTACCCTCCTTGATGAGGTAATAGCAATGAGAAAGACCGTTTTAAAAGATAACAGCCTCAAGGGACACTTGTGCAAGGGCTCAACGGGAGAACCCATCAAGTAAGTTAAGACAAGATTTAAGTCCCATTGAGGCACAATAAAAGGAGTAGGCGGAATCTTATTGGTAAGGCCCTTAAGAAAACGTAAAACAATAGTTGACTTAAACAATGACTGCTGATCCGGCAAGATAAAGGAAAGCCGACAAAGCCGATAGATATCCCTTCACAGTGGCTACAGCAAAGCCTTGCTGAGCAAGACAAAGAGCAAACTGAAGGATGTTGGATAAACGAGCCCTCAAAGGGTCAATAGATTTGTCTCCGCACTTGAGAACAAATTTAGACCACCTATAAGAATAAATAGATTTAGTGGAATGACGTCTGGCAGACAATATTACATCTACCACATCAGGCGGGAGAGAAAAAGAATTCAGGTTGACCCATTCAATCTCCAGGCATGAAGGTGTAAGCTCTAGAGGTGGGGGTGTAGAACCTGCCCCTCCGACCGCGAGAGGAGGTCTGTCCTCAGAGGGAGACGGAGAGAGGGCACGAGGAGAGGTGGAGAAGATCTGTACACCACACCCTTCTTGGCCAATCCGGGGCGATCAAAATGACTTGGGCCCGGTCTTGGCGAATCTTCCTCAGAACCTGAGGAATCAAGGGTATGGGAGGAAACGCGTAAAGGAGATGTGAGTCCCATCTCAACTGAAACGCGTCCCCCAAAGCTCCCTGCATTGGATACTGGAGACTTCAGAATGACGGGCAGTGAGCGTTCTCGTGAGTGGCAAACAGGTCCACCCGAGGAGTTCCCCACGTCCGAAAGACGTGACGAACCACCTCCGGATGGAGCCTCCACTCGTGCTTACGAGAACTGATGTCATCACGCAGACGAGGTCTTCTTATGGATCCGGTGACGTCAGCGGAGTCGTGAGCGGAGCCGTGTCTCTGTGACGTCATCTTCAACCTCATCGGCGTGGAGTGCTACAAAAGTTTCCGAATGTTGCTGGTGCATGGGATATTCACAAGGTGAGGAAACCACTGACAGATGTATCCATCACAACATTGGTTTTTACTTAAGTCCAGGGCTTCAGCTGCCCATCTGATGACCACGGCCAATGAAGCGGTCTCTTCCATCAGAAGCACCTGAGGGAGAAACCAGCTCCATGCCAGAGCAAGTGTCCAATCCACTAGCCTTTTGTAGGACCAAGAAGAAATTCTCATCATTATCTTGGAGAGGGCAATTCATCCCCATCATCGGGGGAAGGGAATTCATCATCAAAGGCTGGCTGGCTGACTGGCTTTGGTCCAAATCCAATCCCAAGAGTTGTTGGAGAGGTGAAGGAGCGACTCATAGGCAAAGGTGCAGTTTTGTGTGAAGCAGAGCGAACTAGAGGTGGTTGTGTTGGGACTGTTGCAGGCCCGACCTCTGTCGAAATTATGACACATTTGAATCACAGTCAGACAGGACAATAGGGTCAATAACCACCTCCGGCATTGATGTAGCAGGAACTGATTTGAATTGTGGTGCTGGATATCTAGTCGGATTTGGAGTCAGCTCCGAAGTCTAAGCTGGACCTGAAATAGCTTTAAGAGGCACAGATGGTGCAGAGGATGAATCGGTCAGCGGTACCCCAACTGGAGGCCTTGGCAAATCTGTGGTCCGGAAGGTGCGCCAGTGGTAGCTAGTATTGTGCCAAAGATGTGCAATTTGGTTTCCATGAAAGCCTCAATCTGTCGTGACATCGCCAATGGCGCTGGAAATTCAGGGTCAAATTAAATCAACTGCATGATCTGCTTCTTTGTGAGGGAGTGGAACTGGGGGCACCTTGACATCCTTGCAACTTCTCAGAGGGAGAGTGGTAAGACTGGAAAAAGTCCTGTTTGGCCTTCCTATGTTTCTTTTTGTAGTTCGACTGGAGTTGATGTAGAGCGGGAACAGGTTTTATAAGACTTCCTGAGGTGTTTAGTGATATACAGCTTGACTTTACGATAACATATTGCTTATGGGTGCATTATGGCACACTCCTCGCACAACTTGAAGTAATGGCCTAAACCAAAACATCAAAAGCATACCTTATGGGGTTCTGTCACAGACATCTGCTTGTGACAGTCCCTATAATACTTAAACCCTGAGTTTTAGGAGAGGACACTTTCCCTTGCATACCGGAAACTTATTTTGAGAAAAAACGTGTGCACTGAAAAGTTAGGAGCAACTCCATATCTGCGTACAGAAAGGAACTGAAGTCCGAGCATTTAGGTGGCACTTTTATATGGCTCAAGCCATCACTTCTGTGGTGGAATGGGGTTAACTCAGAGCCTCACAACACTACCTACTGGCGCGCAGGTGCTGATAAACCTTATGGATTCAGTCTGGCACCCGGGGATATTCCAAAAATGAGGAATTTGCGGTTAGACGTATCCATCAGAAAATACACACAGTAATGGAGTTCAGCTGTAGGGTTCTACAACACTGCGGGCTAAAACCCTTCTTATAGTTCTCCACATTCACCATAGTTTCCTAGCTCAGTTGTGGCAGTTACCACCCCAACACAGCAGTCTAGCATATCCAATGCAGTGCCAAACTACTACAGTTACCTAGTAGTTCAGGAAAACATAGGGCAAGAATTGGCTTGGGTGCACGTTGACTATATGTTTTATGTAAGCAATTGCTAAACGTGGGGGGGCCTTGGGTCAGTTCATATTTTGCAACAGCACTCATTACTCCTTTCAACATGCAGTTCTAGTGCAAGACACAGTCTCTCAACACTGCCTTGTGTCTTACCTTTTTGTTATATCTTGCTTAGGTATTCGTGCATTTATGCAGTATGGGCTTGAGCAGCAGTCAGGCTGCTCCTAGTGGGGCTCCTGTATTTAGATAACATCCTGCAACTAAGACTAATAAACTATCTTCATAGATACTCCTCAGCTACTGTTCATTCATCACAACATAATTTTGGCAACGATCTGGAGTCAGACTCGTGTGTTACAAGTTGTTTTACTGAGGCTGGCACTCAAAAAAAGATTGTAAAACTTAAGAGACTTACATAAACTACAAAAGCTCACATTTAAAAGTACATTGAAGATCCGAAGATATTTATTGAAACAGAAAGACTCGGACCCTGCGTGGTACAGATCAATCTACAGATAGCAGAACTTTAAAGGAAAATTAAGGTAACTTAAAGCAAAGAGAGAGACAGATTGCCCTTCTGCCCCAACAGTGACCTCTACATTAGTTGGCCCAAGCCAGGGCTTACGTCTGTTTACATCATTTGGATCTTCTTGTGTTTGGTTACAACTTTCAATACACTGTCTGAGACCAGCCACAGCTTATGCGGTCAATGATATACGTCCTGCCTCATCGTTCAGTTCTGTGCCTGCGCTTGGGGATATTCATAGACTGGACTCCTTATAGACCATCTGTCACAAGAACAGGCAACCCATTTGGATTTGGGAGAAGTCTTTGTCTTTTTGTGGTCGGGCAGCGCCAAGTAAACTGAACTGTTAGTCTTGGCGTATATCAAGTCAAGTCTACATCTTAGCCACATCACTAAGGGAGTTTAAAAAAAAAAAAGTTATACTTTTTTTTATTAATTTTGTTTAAAGTCCTTACAAGGGATGGATGTGACGTGAAGCAATATATCATAACACAGAATTGTCAGGGTACATCACTGATTATTTAACTTCCATACACCGCCCCTCTCTCAGGCCAAGAACAAGAAAACATTACACAATTGTCTAATACCAACATTGTCCGTTCCAATTGAGCAAAGAAAATAGTTTCATCTAACGAAGTTATTTTACCACTACACACACAACAACTGCACTACTTAAATGTTCTAATCCCAGCATCTAATAGGCTCACAGCACCTTCATGTGTATGCATGGGAACATTCCTGTCGGTGGCCCACCTAGTCCATATCTTAGTGTGTTTATGCGTACACCCACGGGCGACAAAAACTGGAAGTTCCAATTCCATAATGTAGTCAAGACCAGTCTTCCGTTGTGAGACCCTGGGGAGATTTCCATTTTTCCACATCCTAGCTATGTCTCGTTTCACGACTAAGACTGAGGAACAATAAATCCCTTTTATATTGATTACCCCCAATATCATCTGTGCTATGTAAGATTATCAGTTTCAGAGACTTTGGTATATCCCAGGCTAGTACTTCTGCCAATCAAGTAAAAACTCCCCTCCAGAATTGGGCTAGGGCCGTGCAGGACCAGATTGCGTGTAGAAAAGTACTGTTTTATTATCTTGACAAGTCCTGCATTATTGTACATTTTTTGTGTCCTGGACATACTCATGGGTTGTGGGTTTTTTACTTTGTCTATCTCTGCGGTGACAAATTATTTATAAGTTATGTGTATTAGTTCTTTGCTGTGCAAGGTTTTTTTTACTGTTAGTGTGTTTGTGAAGTCTTGTGGTGTTATTCAATTCCTTGTGGGGGATTTGTTTCTTGTGTGCAAGGTATTGTTTCATCACTTTTGTTCTGGGATGTTGCTTACAACATTTCCACATGCTACACTATATTGGTTTGTAGTTTTGCTACATTTATACTACGTTGTTATCCTGACATTATACTTTACATCTTGCACTACATTGCTATATTGTGCGTTACATATTCCTTACATGGGTTTGTTATATAGGTGTGAATAGCTAATTTGTTTTGTTTGCCTACGTGCTCTTACGTAAGGGACAGCTAAGTGGGTGGGAGTCACCCAGATTAGGATAGACGTAACTTACCTTTACACATGGGATTGCGTTATGGGCTGGATTTGCCCATTTTCTTAGGTTAGCCTTTGTACCCCCTTACATGAGGGCATTCCCAGTTTCTTAGTGGATGGTGGTCACCCATTTCTAGGTTATATGTTACTCACCCTCACATGAGGGAGTTCCTAGTGTCTGAGTGGGTGGTGTTCACCCATTTCTAGCTTATGCGTTACACACCGTTACATGAGGGGATGGAAATGAGTTATAGTCCCTGTTAGAAATGGGGGTCTCTAGTTGGCAATGGCTGGCCACTGTCCAAGTAGGGACCCTTCTTCCTAAGTCAGAGTAAGAGGGCTACACCCTTTGATAACCCCTGCTCAACCCTGTGGTAACGTAGCACGAGCAGCTAGGCTTACCTCAGAGGCAGCGTGTGAAGCATTTATGACCATACACAGTAACACAGTGAAGAACACTACAAAGGGATACCACACAAGTAGTTATAAAAAATAAGTATCTTTATATATAGACTTAACACAAAACCAATAACGATAAAAAGCCACAATACTGTAAAATAGGATTACTCTTGAAATGCTGCAAAAATAGTTCAAAGTGTGCAAAGAGGAGTTAAGTTCAAAGCAGTGGTCTCTGCGACCCTTTTACTTACAAAGTACCTGGATTTCGTAGCAAAACCAACAAAATGTCGCAAAGAAGCTGTAACGATGATTGTCTGCACGCGAGGCTGGCGATGCGATGAATCCTTGCTGCGAAGGAGGAGACGATGTGCCGATCTGCTGATGCGTGCAGAGACCAGGAGACAAACTTCTGCACGCTAGACCGCTGATGCGATGACTCCTTGTCGCGAGGGAGGAGACGATGCGACAATCCTGTTGCGTGTGCGATCGAATTGCGATGCGAAGAAATGGCGCTCCGTGAGGGAGCGACGATCCTGATGCGATGAAAATGGAGGACGCCTGGCGTCCGCGCTGCGATGTCGTGATGCGATGATCTCGATACAATGATCTTTGGTTAGCGAGCACTTGGCAGCCCGCAAACGTGTGATGCGAGGATTTTCGGTAGCGAGCCCTCAGCGGCAGCAGCGCGATGATTTTCCATGCGCTTTCAGCTGCGGCGGCTCGCAAACGGGTGTTAGTGGCGATTTCAGCACTCTCTTCTCTGTAGTATAACTAGAGGCCCTGGAACTCACAGGAGCCTCACCTGCAGATAGAAATCCTTGCTGGGAGGAAACAGGAGGCTGGTGGTGAAGTCTGATGTGCCTGAGACTTCAACGGGAGGCTAGATCTCTCCTAGCCCTTGGGTGATTGCTGTAGCAAGATAAATAAACGTTCTCTCAAAGTCCTTTCCCCTCTTCTTCCAAATCCAATGGTAACCACTGCAGGCCAATCCAAGAAACAGCACACAAGCACAAGGATATTCACCTCCTGCAGATTCCTTCAGTTACACGGACAGAGGTTCGTCTTGTTGTCCAGGAGCAATACAAATTGTAGGGGTTTCAGCACAGATATTTATACCCCAAAAGTCTTTGTTCTCAGAAGCTACAAGTCACTGAACCCAGCCAGAACCAGTTCTGTTCAGTCCTGGAGCACTTTGTTTACCAGGCGGCATCCTTCCTTTCAGAAAGAGGGGGTCTGCCATCAGACGCACAGTAAGAGGTGGAACCAGCATTCACCTTGCCAGGCACAGCCCTATTCAGGTCGAGGAGCTACCCCTCCCCATGCAGATCTCTCTATTCAACCCAGGTCTGACTCAGCCTGCCCTGTCCCTCCAAAACCAGACAACCAATACACATAACAGCAGAGCACACTGGAAGGCTTAGGCAAGAAAATACCTACTCTCTAAAAGTGGTATTTTCAAACACAGAATATAAAAATAAACTTCACTAAAAGATGTATTTTAATATTCTGAGCTCAGGCATACTAAATTCGTTTTTCTACCATGTTCTTTGGGTCAGTTAGGACTATAGAATTTAATAGTCAAACCGCCCATTCTGGCCTATGGAGAACAGGTAGCCTTACAGTAGTGAAAAACGAAATTGGGTGTAATTCACTACCAGGACATGCTACACACATCAGGGCATGTCCTACCTTACACATACAATGCACCCTACCATAGGAGTGACTCACATGATGCCAAGGGAAGGTTCAGGGGCTGGGAAGTGGGTGCACATAACAGCCAAGATGGCAGTTCTGGACTGCACACAGACTCTGCAGTGGCAGGTCTGAGACACACTTTACAAGCTGCTTCTGTGGGTGGCGCAAACCAGCGCTGCAGGCCCACCAGCAGCATTTGGTTTACCAGCCCTGGGCACACACAGGCCACGCTACTAGGGACTAACAGGTGAACCAAATAAGTCAATCATGGATATACCAATTCACAGGTCATGTTTACACAGGGAGCATTTGCGCTGTGGCACTGGATGGCAGTATCACAGCGCCCAGAGCATCTAATACCAGCAAAAACAGAGGAGACAACAGCGAAAAATGGAAGGGAGACCCACGCCAATGGCGCCAGGTATAACAGTCCCATTTCTATGATGTACTTTACAAACCCTTACAAGAGGTATGTCAATAGGTTATAGTCCCATTTCTACAATTTACTGACCCTTACATGAGGGGTGTTTAAATGGGTGCTAGTCCCATTTCCATAGTTTACATTACAATTCCATACATGAGGGATCACTGATGGAGTGCAATTCACCTGCATCTTCACTTGTTTCTCTTACATTAGGGATAGTGATCTGCAGGTGCGTGTCACCCGTGGCTACATGTTACATTATTTGCCGTTTGTAAATGTAAATGTAAATGTTGTAGACTTGTAAAGCGCACAGCTGCCCCAGCAACGGGGCGTCCCGGCGCTGTAGACCGCTGGGGAACCCGTCCTGGCTATCCCTGTGAGATGGTCCCTTTCTGGGTATCTCCAAGGTGAAACCAGGCATCCCCGGCGTCTGTGGGGGGCCGTTGTAGAGATGAGGCAAGCTTAATGCCCAGAGTTGCCGAGTGTGTTCCTAGTTAGAGTAGGTACCGAGGCAAGAATTATCGAGTCCGTTTTGACCCTGGTCCACGACCCTGCCGCATCGGGAATTGAACCCTGGTCCCTGGCCGATTCTCTGCTTACGGGTCTGCCACCTCTAACTAGTGAGCCACACCTCACCTGTTGGGTCGGGTGTTTCACACCCATTTCTCCTGTGGGTTCATGTGTTTTTGTCTGTATCAGTTCCTCAAAGGGAGTTTTTGAGTTTTGCCTAGTCTGCTTTCTACTTGCATGTGATGTGTAAGATTACATTGGTTCTACATTTTTACCTGCTTTTATAAATGGAAGGGTGGGTAATATTTCTTATGTATTTATTTATGCATCCTCTCTACTTTCTTTGTTGCTTAGTTCTTCACGAGATGTTCTGTTCTATCTTGCATCCGTGGGTTTTGAACAAAGTTTCCTTTACTTGTATTTTTATGTGAATAGTTGGTTCCACCTATGTTGGAGCCGGCAGCGTGGCGTGGTCCGGTTCCCCCTCGCCAAGCTGCACGAGGTCCCCTGCACCTCGGGGCTCCTCCATTTTGGATTGTACGTGACTCTGCGCACCACCCTACGTGACCCCGCTCAACCCGGCCTCGGCCCCAGCAAGCCCCGACATCACGGCACCAACAACTGGCCAGGGGGTACCACGTGAACACTTCCCCACTCCCGGCGGAGGGCAGTATCGATGGGACCCCCAACCGTCCTCCCACACCTAGGTGCGATCGCCCACAGCTCTCCTGGGCCTGGCGCCTCTCCTGCTGAGCGTCTGGCCGCTCCCGACCCGGCCTCTCCGCCCCCCCGGGCGCAAGGGTCCGGACATCAAAGGGCTCCAGACCTATTTCTGGGGCGACCCTGCAACGGGACAGCAGTTGTATCCCGGAGTCAAGAGCCCTGCTGATCGGATCGTGGCTGACCCTAAGGAGAAAGACTCATCCTGGAACCACGCTCTGAGCCCTGCTGACTACGTCGCGGCTCCACCGTGCTTAAAGACCTTCACGAACCTTTGGGGCCCTGCTGACGCTGTCGCGGCCCGACCTTGTTGAACTTGCCATCAGAGCCCTGCTGACCTCGTCGCGGCTCGACCGAAGCGGACCTACCACCGGAGCCCTGCTGACTGTGTCGCGGCTCGACCCAAGCGGAACTACCACCCGAGCCCTGCTGACTGTGTCGCGGCTCGACCCAAGCGGAACTACCACCCGAGCCCTGCAGACTCCGTCGCGGCTCTCCACGTCCGAGCTGCTGTGAGACCAGCACCTGCCGCTCCGATCCCCGGAGCCACCTTCGGCCTAACGCAAGGTCTGGCGCAGAGCTTCCCCGTACCAGGCTGGTACTAAGACTATCCCGTTACCCTGTCCCTACAAAGACATTGAGACTCTTCCTGGATCTCTCGATCCCCCTGTAAATATTTTGAATGTGCTACTATTGATAAAGTACCTAGATAAGTAACTGATACGGAGTCCTGTGTGGTGGTGTTACTGGGCCTAGTACGATCATAGGAGAAGGACCTCTCCTAGGAGGCTTCTCAGCGGCGCTCGGCTATAACTTTGTGGTAGGAAGGTGCCCCGGAGTGGGCCCCCTGACTCCCCGGTGGTCCTCCCTCCAACAACCTAGTATCTTAAATTTCAGTTTCTGTTTAAAAAGGGGAGGGTATGTTATATCTTGCTTAGGTATTCATGCATCTCCCCTGTTGCCTTGGTTCCTAGCTACTCAGTCAGTGTGAGTGTTCTGAGTGGAATGTTGGTGTGATGGAGATGAATGGAATGTTTGGGTGCCTGTGTGGTGGACAGTTGGAGCATGGGCTGAGCAGCAGGTAGGCTGCTCGTGGTGGGGCTGCTGTACTTAGATACCATCCTGTAACTAAGACTAATAAACAATCTTTAAAGATACTCCTCGGCTACTGGTCATTCATCACAATGCTTCCTGTTTGAACATATTTCTGTCCTACGGAGTTTGCAGTGCCTGCTTTGCGATCAAACTAGGATGTCAGCTTTGAAGAAAGCACCACAGCAAGCCTGGGTAAGTGGTCATCTGTCCATGGAAGCTGTGGTTTCCAAAGTGTCTGGGAGGTGTGGGGTTTACTCCACTATGTCGATGTTGACATCTATGTCCACAGCATGTCAGTAGTGGCCTCTGATGCTGTAGGGCCAATCACTCTTCTCTGTCTGAGCAGGAATGCAGGCTTATAGGTGCTAGGCAGACTCACCACATCTCCAGAATGTTGCCCTGACATCAAGGAATGTCCCCCTCACCTCTGACACTCTGGCTGTCATGCAGTCCCCATCCTGGGTCACAGCAGCTCTTTGAGTATTCATCAATGAACTCCCTCCTTTGGTCAATAAGAACTTCTAAATGGGAAAAAGTGTAATGGTTTAGATTCCATTTTTATACTCTTTTTATCCAGCCGGGGGTTGTTGAGCCACAGTTTAAAATCCTGAAAATTGGAGGGCGTGGCTTGGCACCGACCGTGATGGCAGCGTAGCGCTCGAGCTGTCAGGGCCGGTGAGAAAGCCCGCAAAATCCGGCATTAATTGAACAGCAGAGGGATGACTGCAACAAATACAGGTCCCTAATATAGATGAGCGGCGGAAGAGACGACTCTGGCTGAAAGCGGCAATGGCGCATTGATATACGGAGCCCGACAAAACACTGCCGCAGCGAACATCGTGAGAGGGGGCGGAGTCGCGTAACACGTTGTCCGGAAGATTGTTGCAAAGGCGGGGGCTTGGCACTACGCGAGACCTGAGGATTGCAGCCTAGAATTGAAGCGGTGGTGACGGGGAGTGGCGGCCGTTCCACTGCTTGCACCCACCGTCACCTGCCAAAAGTTGAGACCCGGCACAGAACTCCTCTTCTCCCCGGCTCGCCGCAAACGGGGGAGCGGGTGGCCCACGTTGACGCAGTGACCGGCCTACACTGGAATTTCAGCGGAGACCTGGGCGAACAATCAGAGAGGATACAGGCCCCGGCTCCAGCCGACCTACAAACGGCGAAAGGCACCTGTGAACGGCGACCCTATATAACAGTGAGAGGGGGCGAAATCGAGCAACGCGTTAGCCGGTGGTTCATTGGCAGAACGTGGGCTCGGCATCACGAGGGACCTGTGGCGTGTGGCACAGAAGTGGAGCGAATGTGGTGGTGACTGGCGGCATCTCTGCGGCCAGAGCCGGACATTACCTGCCATACGGCGAGACCCGGTTGGGGATTCCTCCCCTCCCCCCCAACGCACCATAAACATCTGATCTTGCGCCTCACAACGACGCAGCGATCGAGGAAACCCGGATCTTCGGTGGAGGCCCATCAGCCACTCGGAAGGGATACAGGCCCCTGATTATACCGCACTGACTAGTACCAGTAGCACACAGCATCATGACAAAGCCGAAGGGGGCTGCTGCATCTGTACAGGCCAACAAACTGGATAAATATACAGGACAGCGGCAGCACAATCCAGAGGAGGAGACACGTGCTGATAACGTGGCCACAGACGAACCCTCTCTAAGTTCCATCATGGCGGCGATCCAAACAGTGGGCACGAATCTTGAGACCAAAATTGATAAAGTCCCGATTGAAATGAACCTCATACGCGCTGATATGCGTAAACAAATCCGAGAGAGTCACAGCCACGGAAGAAAGCATTGAGGAACTACAGTCTGTGACACGTAACTTGGAGGGCAGGGTTCAAAAATTAGTCCACCAACATAAAGAAATGGCCCTCCACTTGGATGACCAGGAAGGACGCGCCCGCCGCAACTACATCCGCGTGGTAGGTGTGCCTGAGGGGGCAGAAGGGCTTAGCGTGGACCTCTTTCTCGAAAACCTTATCTTACATCACCTCAAGCCCGAAAGACTC
Source organism: Triturus cristatus (assembly GCF_964204655.1). Taxonomy (NCBI): domain Eukaryota; kingdom Metazoa; phylum Chordata; class Amphibia; order Caudata; family Salamandridae; genus Triturus; species Triturus cristatus. The sequence goes on from NC_140587.1 coordinate 176,271,380, forward strand.
ATCGTTGTTTTCTGTCGAGCGGGCTTATAGAGCCCCAATTCCGAGCCCGAAACCTGGTGTGCCATCCCGTATTCTGAATTTCCGCGACAGAGATGCGATCCTGCAAGCAGCTAGGGTCAAAGGCGATCTCTCCTATGATAATGGAATGATTTGCTTCTTTCCGGACTTCACACTGAAGGTGCAGCGAGAAAGGTGCTCTTTAGAAGGGATAAGGGACTTAAATACATGATGTTCTTTCCCGCCAAATCGAAAGTGATAGATGGCGATAAATCCAGGTTCTTCACGACGCCGGAGGAGGCCCAACGATGACTGGATGAGGGCCCTTCCCAGACACATCACCGATGAGAAGAGTCAGGCCGGATGCTCCCAGGCCACCGTCACAAAGATTCATTAACCAGGCATTAAGACAAGAAGCGATCGCCCTCCAGATCCATAAGTTCCCATTCTGGCAGCCCTGGCAGTGACACAGAGCCTGCGGGAAAGTGACAGTATGCAGGAACTCTACTGGTCTGTACTTATCCCTCTTTATTGTGGCGCGTGGGATGGGGGTGGAGAGGTTCCCTTCCGCTTGACTTGCTGTGTTCCTCATTGCTTTTTCAATATTGGACTGGCTAAGGCTGAAGGGACTAAAAACTCGTAAGTTGTATTCACCCTCAACAACGATGGGGCATGGTTGCTGGCCCGGGAGGGAGGGGCTATTTGGCGCCATTAGCACACGACCCTAGATTTAATTGTATTTTGTTTTTGGGATCATAGGCACTCTGCTTTTGGGGATGTGGGTAGTTTTAGACCTACTAGGCAGGGATGCAGAGAGGGGGGTTTGTTATGTTTGGGAGGGGTGGGGAGGGTCCGATTGCTGTCATATTTTGTTAAGATGATGAAGTGTAATGTTATGTACATGAGGATATCCCGACAGACCAGAGGCAGCGGAATACAGATTCCGTTTGCGTGTGATATTTATTTACAATATGGGAATGTTTTTATTATTGTTGTTTCAATGGTTCTTGATCTGCAACTATCGACATACAGTTACTATGGCAATAGGTTCACAATGACTTCCGCTATTTGACATGTCACAACGATTCATATCTCCAATGTCCTCATCTGATCCAACGACACACCGCACCATAGTGCCAACGTTATCACTCCTATCCTGGGATGTCAATGGTCTGGGGGACAAGATAAAATGGGGACTGGTGCTACAATACCTGAAACGCATATCCTCTGCAGTTATACTGTTCCAGGAGACACACTTGATGGGTCCACGTGTAGGGCACTTGACCGGTGTGGGGTTTCAACTGGTGGTACATTCAGAATTCACCACAGGATCCCGGGGAGTGGGGATTTTGGTGCGAAAACGATTCCCCCTCATCCAGCAGCTATCTCGCTTCAATGGGAGGGGCGAATGTTCAACCTGGTATCTGTGTATGTCCCGCCGGCTCTACACTCCCCTGCCTTTCAGGATCTGGGCAAATTCCTCCTAACACTACCAGACGGAGACCTAATACTTGGGGGCCACTTCAACATGACCGTAAATGACGTGCTAGACCGCACACCTTATCCACAACATCATGCTAGTTCACACCTGGCTGACGTTTTAGAAGCATATGGCCTATTGGACATATGGAGTTTCCAAAACCCACTCGAGAGACAATATACCTTCCACTCTGGAGCTCACAATAGCCTCTCCCGCATAGATTATATACTCACGGCTGTGGACGGTCTGGGAAGGTTTGGGCGATCACACACTTACCCAGAGGAATCTCTGATCATTCCCCGGTACAAGCAGAAATCCAGGCACACCACCCCATTCAAAGTCGTATGTACACCATTTATCCAGGATTCCTTATGAATTCTAAGATCAGGAAAAATGTAACCACTGCAACCACGCAATACTTTCAAGAAAACTAAACATCAGTCTCCTCCCCATTAACACTATGGGAAGCATACAAACCAGTGATAAGGGGACAGACTATCTCCCTCATTGAAGGGCATAAAAGGGAAAAAAGGAATGCAATAGAGACCTTAGACCAGGAGGTACAGCACTTAGAATACCAACATGCAGCCAGACCTACTGACGAGACAACACATACATTGCGCATGAAAAGACAAGAATACAAGGAATACCTCTGGGCTGACGCTCAGTCCCGTCTGCAAGCAGTCCAGTACCGGATCTATGAGTCCAGAAACAAAGCATGCAAACTTCTTGCATGGCTAGACAAGAGAGAACGGGCGCACAGATGGATAGCACAGATTAGGACCGACGGTGGAGAAATCACGTCGGACCCACAACGCATAGTGACCGCACTAGCACAACATTATGAGCGAGTATACACGTCCACGAACACTACCACCGTACAGGAAGTGCTCGCATTCCTTAAAGATATCCTTATGCCACGGCTCACGCCTCAAGAAACCGAAAGTCTAGAAGCAAACATCACGGTAGACTAACTCAAGGTAGCCATTTCAAAAATACAATCGGGCAAAGCCACTGGTCCAAATGGCATCCCGATAGAACTATATAAACACACAGCGGAGAAGATATCCCCATACTTGTTACAAATGTTCGAAACGAGTCGAGACATAGGGACACTCCCTAGAGATCAACGACTGGCAACTATTGTGGCCATCCATAAGCCCGGCAAACCGATAGAGGAATGCACATCATATCGTTCGATCTCCTTAATTACTGCGGAAGCGAAAATCTTAGCCAAAACGCTGGCGCTTAGACATTGGTCCACCCGGATCAGTCGGGCTTTATGCCTGGCAGAAACATAGCCCTGAATCTTAGACGCCTCCATGGTGTATTGGGTCGAAAACACACTATACAGGAAGACGCCGCAGTCCTCTCCCTGGACGTAAAGATGGCCTTTGACTCGGTGGAATGGGCCTTTTTGTTTGCGGTCCTTCAAAATTTGGGGTTCGGACCGAAGTTCTGCTCCTGGATACACTTACATTACGCCGACCCGGTAGCACGTGTGGTCGCTAATGGTCAAATATCACGGGAATTCACCCTGGGCAAGGGGACGAGACAGGGCTGCCCATTGTCACCCTTATCGTTTGCGTTAGTCCTCGAACCACTGGCGGCATGGATAAGATGTGATCCTATGGTCCGGGGTCTAAAATGGAGGGAGGAATGGGAAGATCGTATCTCCCTCTATGCAGATGACATACTACTGTATATCGCCTCACCCACGCGATCACTCCATGCGCTACTCAATATCTGCGCTGTGTTTGGTTCTGTCTCCGGACATGCCATTAATTGGGATAAGTCTTTGCTGTATATATTACATGGACCGCCCCCACGCCTCCCAAAGGGCTGCAAGGTCCAAATAGTCACGGACAGTTTTAAGTACTTTGGCATACATGTAACATCAGATCGTGACACATTTTTAACACTCAACTTACATGCCTCTTCAAAAATTGAAGTGCGATATTAAGCACTGGAAAGCACTACCACTCACCCTATTAGGTAGAGCGGCTCTCTTTAAAATGATGGCCCTGCCCAGATTTCTATATGCCCTACACAATACGCCATATTTAGTCCCTGATTCATATTTTAGAGCAGTGAAATCGGAGGTCGCGGCTCTCCTACGGGATAGCAAACCGGCAAGAGTGGCAGCGAATAAACTGGTGCGGAGTTGGTATGACGGCGTGATAGCCCTGCCTGATATCAAAGCGAACTACTTGGCTTCCCAACTTACAGTCATCAATCAATGGCTTCACGTGCCGGACACAGACCCGGGCTACCACCTCGACAAGATGACTCTAAGGAAAGGCGGTGTAAATAGATCGCTCTACAACAATCAGAAAGCCCGTGACTTTATTGCCCCAGCGTCTCATACTATCTGCATTTGGCACACGGTAAATAGACACCTGGGTTGGTCAGGCAGATTTACACAACACACACCCTTGTGGAACACAAGTAAACTTGGAACACTGGGCAACAGCAAAGGATTCCAAAAATGGGATCTGATCGGCATCTCCCGGCTCGGGGACCTCTGGCATAATGGGAAAGTCGTCAGTTTCACCCATCTACAACAGCATTACAAAATGGCCAGAGTGAACAGTTCAGATATATACAAATCAAACATGCGATAGAAGCAGCCCTCCCTACAGTGGAGACGCTCCCAGAATCATCCCCCTTAGAGGACCGACTACTAACCAACTACCTCCACAAACGAGTGAACTCACTAACATATAAAAAAATCATTAACAACCGGGCAGATCCACTTGACCGGCTCAGGGAACTTTGGCAGTCGGTGGTGTGAGACATGGATGACCCTGACTGGCGAGAGGCATTGGCTTTGCCGAAGGAGGTAGCAATTTCCCCTAGACTGGATTGGTGCAATTTAAAATACTACATAGGACCTATTACACACAGACTGTATTGCACAAGATGGGAAGGGCCCCTGATCTATGTTGCTTGCGCCTTTGTGGGGATGTAGGTACATATTATCACACCTTATGGGACTGCCCGAAACTTACACCTTACTGGGAGGCAGTGGTAAGAACTATCGCAGAAGTCACCGAAAAACATGTCCCGCTTGAGCCTAAATACTGCCTCCTTAACGTCTGGGGCCCAACAGACCTTAATCACTCCAAACGCCAGTGGGCAACGACAGGCATGATAATAGCTAAACGGTATATAGCGCAAAAGTGGGGATCATACCGACGTTACTGAACTGGTGTAAAGATATGGATATGGTTATGGTAGCGGAGAAGGCCACATTTATAAATAGGAAATGCCCCCAAAAATGGGGGAGGGTATGGGGAAAGGGGTACATATATAGGGGAAACATCTGCACGCCCCCAGAAGAAGATAGCGACTCGGGCGAGGACCGGTGATGTTGTTGAAGTCGTATGTGTACCAATGTAGAAATGTATATCAAGTGACTGTAAACAAGTAACATTAAGATTGCAAAATTGTACATGCAGATCATAGTTGTTTTAATAAAACTTTAAATACAAAAAATAAAAATCCTGAAAATTGGTTTCAGGTGGTTCCATTTCAAATGTAATTTCTGGATGCAGACTATTATGAAAGTGATGGCTCTCACAAAATGTAGTGATCATACTGACCTCCAAGCAGGGGTATCCAAAACATGGGTACAATGAAGTGTGAAGACTCACCCTTTCTGCCCTACTACCCGCAAAATGGCAGTTGTCAGGAAGGACTAATCAGCAATCACTTGCTAAAAGGTCCTCACAGAATTTCTAAGGGTAGCCCTGTCTCCATTCTCCTTCACTTTAGAGTCTGAATCTCCTCCATTCAGCTCCAGGAATGCTGGCAATGCACTTCCATTGTTAGTGTAAGCTATAAGCCATCCTCCATCTTGTACCATGTCAAACCAGGGGCATCGAAAATGGATCTTGCTGATCCTAGCAACCATACTCTCACCACAGCATAGTAGTATCAACATCCAAACTTTACACACTCGCACTCGACATACACATGGGATGTCAGTGCAAGGGTCTTGATGTTACATCAGAGTTGAAATTTACATGAGAGGGAATGGAAACTGAAACAATGTCTGCTCTGTACTATCAATCCACCGCTCTACACCACATTATGGTCATCCTTCAAACCCTGGTCTGTGGCACACCTCGGCAATGTCCTCCCCTTCCTTGAAGCCAATTCTTATGAAGATGCGGTCTTACCATTGACTTTGATCTAAGGCTTCTTAAGAGAAGCTCTTTCAACCCTAACCATGCAAGAAGCTCGAGAGAGAGAGGGGAGCGAGATTCTTCCCCACCTGAAGAAGCCCACACTAGATACAGATGACCTTGCGAATAACTGGCCTATCACTCACCTGACCATCATCAGCAAGGTCACTGAAAAGCAGTCTACCAACAAATCCAAGATCAAGAGCGACGGGGTGCAAGAGGAAAAGCCCTGGGAGGAGCCGCAGGAGGTGGTCTTGAACCCTGGAATTTTTCCTTATTAGTCCAAATAAACACCAAGTTCTTGCACTGAAAGAACTAGACACCGACATACAGCAACAGCAAGGTATGTTGACAACAGGAGAGTCTCCCCCAGGGGGATGAGACCCCACTAAGTGGAAGCCTTTTGTCAAATACACAGCCTACTATAGGCTTAGAAGTTACGCAAACTTCCACAACAGAGGCAGGGACAGGTTATTCGATTGGGGCTTTGATTTAGGCCCTAAACTTAGAGATTAGGAGCAGATTTGAAATCTATGAACGGAATCAAAAAAAGATTCGGGGAGCATGTGACAATCTAGAAAGAAAGATGGATGACCTAGCAAATAGAGCTACCATTTTGGAGGAGCTAAAGTCCTTGGTAGAGACTAATAAGGATGATATCCGTTTTTTGAAAGTAAAATCAGGATACCAAGAGGAATTAAAGTCCTTGGAAAATAATCGGAGGATAAATAACCTGCAAATTCTGAAAGTGCAAGAGGGAGACAAGCAAAAAATACATGTGTGGCTAGATTGATAAAAGCAGAGACCCAAATTAATGATTCAGAACAGGACCTTATCAAGGATATCGAGAGCGAGAGGGTAGAGGGCGATCCCTTCAGAATGAACCCCAATAGAAGTACGCTGAGGAAGATTCTAGTCAATTTCTACACTTGCACCACAAAAGAGCATATTCTTCTAAGTGCCCTGAAATTGAAGTCGTTCAAGGCTGATGGTATAACTTTTGAAATAAGGTTGGACGTTTCACAGATAACTTAAAATAAGCAATGGGAATTGGAAAGACCCATTAGAGAAGTTGGGGGCCCACAGCTCAGTTGAAATTTCATGCCACTCTTAGAGTGATGTATAATAATGAGATGCACAGCTTTAGGTGCTATAAAGAAGTTCATGGTTTTATAAAAACCATTATGGGTACCAGTAGTAGTTTGGTCTAGAGGAAATGGTTAGAAGTAGCTGATATTGAGGCCACCCTTTAACTACCGACCCTTTTCTTTATTCTTTTTTTTTTCCTCTTTCTTTTTTTAATGTAGGCTGGTTATTCTAAATTGTACTTTATTTTTCGTCACTAGAGTTTCAGTGGTTGCGCTCCCCAAGGCTATAGGCCATGATAATGAAAGGGTCGGTTTTCCAGAGGCTGGAGGGAAGGTGTTAGAAGTAGGGTCACTGGGTGGGGAGCATTAGGGGAAAAAAAGAAAAAAAAGAACCTCAGAAGCTGTAGTTTTTTTTAGATGCTCTTCTAGCTGCTATACATCTTTCCTATGGGCATTCCTTTTTCTAGTCAAGAGAAGATTGCTGGGGATATGACAGTCCATATAGGTTTTTTATCCTTGAACATAAATGGTCTGCGTGTGAAAGGGAGAAGAGACAGACTGTTGCAATATTTAAAAGACACCCCAATACACATCATTATTTTGCAAGAGACCCACTTAACTGAGAGAGAGTGAACAGATTTGTTTAAATCAAGGAAATGGGTATAACAATTGGTGTGCACAAGTCATTACACCAACATTAAGGGGGTAGCTATACTAGTAAAGAATCACCCGAAAATCATCAAAGAATGTTTTGTGGATAAAGCTGGAAGATGGGTCATTGCGAAGCTCATAATACATGATCAAAGCTATACTTTAGTGGGTTACCATGGCCCAAAATTTAGATGATGTAGAACCTTTTAGAGAAATGTTGGTGAATTTGCTACATTTTTCAGATCCCTATTATTTTGGCTAGGGATTTTAATGTTGCCCTGGATTGTAATTTAGACAGGTTAGCAAAAAGTAGATCAATAACCACTTCTAAAATGTTTTTGCAGATAAAGCTCACTATGAAACAGATGAGTCTGTGTGATATATGGAGGGAAAGAGCGGGATCCAAACGAGGTTTTACATATAATATCAAAAATTATGGCCATCAATCCAGAATTGACGACTTCTTAGTAGACCAGAGTATAAAGAGACAACTGCAAGAGGTTAGACATATAGGGGTTCACATGTCAGACCATTTCGCAGTGTTATTAGATCTGACCCCAGCTAGTAGGGCAAGCCAGGGTAGCTGGACAATGGGCCATACTCTCCTACTAGATGAAGAAGCAGTAAAAACACTTTGAATTGAGACTGAGGAATTATTTCATATTAATCCAGGAACAACCTCTTTGGAAGTGGTTTGGGATCCTCACACAGCTTTTTAAAGGGGGGAATAATTAATTTAGTTTCTTTCAAAAGGAAAGCATATATCAGAGAGGTCACACAATTGGAATCTCGAATACAGGAGGTTGAGGCAAAACAGTCTTGACTGGCATTAGATCAGAAGAGGATAGAGTTCCTACAGACCTCTTTGCAAAAACTTAAAAACAAAGCTAGTGGTAAAATGATAGAATAAAAAAGAGATGGGATCAGGGACATCTGAAGGATTTTGGGGGCCTGGGGCGAACATATTTTGGGGGTCCAGTTGGAAACAGCTTTGAATCTATGGTCCAGTTTCAGCTCTTTCATGCCATATTTGACCAGGTCACTGATAGTGCACAGGCACACTCATCCAAATTCTAGATGTGTTTGCATCTTATATTCAGGCACTAATGAACAAGTTACTTACCTTCGGTAACAATATATCTGTAAGAAACATTAGTTAGTTAGATTCCTCACCTTAGAATAATATCCCCAGGCGTCAGGCTGGATCTGGAAAGATTTTTCGTCAGCAATACCCTTGCGCGTCGCTAGGCGTCGTCGGCGGCTCCGCGTCCGTCGTCTGCGTCGTAATCGGCGGGATGACGTCGTCGGAGTACTTAGACGCCGCCCTCGTGCGCTGACATCAGTTCTTGTACATAGCTTTCCGCACCAGGAACGCAAAGCCATGCAAGAGACCGACACTGGTGGCAAGAATATAGGGCCCTGAAAGGGATGACCTTAACCCTAGATATCGGTTCGCAGAACGGGGAGGATGGGTGGGGCGGTGAGGAACCTAACTAACTAATGTTTCTTACAGATATATCGTTACCGAAGGTAAGTAACTTGTTCATCTGAAAGAAACACGTTAGTTAGATTCCTCACCTTAGAATAGATACCCCAGCAATACCAACCCCGGGGGTGGGTCTGCGAACCAAGATCACACCAGGAAGTCCTGGAAAACGGAACGGCCAAAGAAGCCGTCTCTCCGGACTTGGCTGTCCAGGCAATAATGTTTGGCAAACGTGGGCAGCGAGGCCCACATTGCTGCCTGAAAAATGTCCTGCAAGGGGACTCCCCGGCCCAGAGCAGTGGTCGCCGCTGTGGCCCGAGTTGAATAGGCCCTCAGCCCCACAGAGGGTTCCTTTTTAGCTAAGGAACAACATGCCTTGATACACAAAACGACCCACGAGAGATAGTTCGATTGTGCACTGCCCGCCCCTTCTTAGCGCCCACGTAGCCAACAAAGAGTTGGTCGTCCACCCGGAACTGTTTGGTGCGGTCCAGATAGAAGGACAGCGCTCATTTTGGGTCCAGACGGTGGAGACTCTCTTCCTCTTTCGAGGGATGCGGAGGCGGAAAGAAGGTGGGCAGTGTAACAGACTGGCCGATGTGAAAGGCAGTTACCACCTTAGGGAGAAAGGAAGGACGAGTCCTGAGAACAACTTTGTCCGGATGAACAGAAAGGAAAGGAGGATTAGAAGATAGAGCCTGGAGCTCACTCACCCTTCTAGCAGAGGTGATGGCAACCAGGAAAGCAGTCTTAAGAGTCAGAAGACGAAGGGGACAATTATGAAGTGGCTCAAAGGGAGTGCACATCAGATAGGTCAACACTAGATTCAAATCCCACTGAGGCATTACGAAAGGGACAGGAGGAAACATGTGAGTAATGCCCTTAAAGAAGCGAGAAACAACAGGGGATTTAAAAAGAGAAGACTGATCAGGAAGCCATAAGAAAGCAGAAACAGCCGAAAGGTATCCCTTGAGGGTGCCCAGAGCAGAGCCCTGCTGGGCCAGGGAAAGAAGAAAGAGGAGAACCTCAGAAAGAGGGGCGGAAAGGGGATCCACAGCCTTTGCTGTGCACCATGCAACAAATTTGTTCCACCTGCAGGCGTATACTGATTTTGTGGAGGAACGCCTGGCTGCCATAATAACATTACAGACTTCAGGAGGCAAGTCATATGGCATCAACTGCGCCGCTCAATCTGCACGCATGGAGGTGGAGGCTGGACAGGTTCGGGTTGAGGACCGTCCCCTGCAGCTGCGACAGAAGGTCCTCCTGAAGAGGCAGTCGAAACGGGGAATCGATCGATAGACTGAGTAGCTAGGGATACCAGTATCTTCGTACCCAATCCGGAGCCACAAGGATGACTTGGGCCCGGTCGCGCCTGATCTTCTTCAGCACTCTGGGCATAAGTGGTATAGGCGGAAAGGCGTACAACAGACCGCAACTCCACTCGCGGCGAAAAGCGTCTCCGAGCGAGTGCCGCCTTGGATATTCCAACGCACAGAACTGCTGACACTGCGCGTTCTCTTCTGGGTGGGATTCTAGTAAGTTATCTCAGTATAGTGTAAACTGTAGTAGGCTGTTAGCTTGGAAAACTAAGGTATACCTAGCAAGAAAATGTATCAAAGAAATAAAATGCAGTAACACTGGGATACTGTTATAATGGGGAGATAGAGAAAGCATTTCAAAATTTCTTTGAAGAGCTATATCATGAAGATTTAGTGACAACAGAGGAGGGGATGAAGACCTCACTGAAACAAGATCTAGTCATTTTAAGTGAGGATAATAATGTATACCTTAATAGTAATATACACCCCCAGGAGATTAGGTAAGCAATACAATGTGGTAAACTAGGCAAGGCAGCAGGCCCCAATAGCTTACCACATGAGATATATAAAGCTTTGTCCAATACTTTGTTGCCGATTTTGGCAAATTTATTCAGGAAGATATTTGAGAAAAGATTGGCGATACCTTCAACATTGAATGAACCCACAGTTACATTAATTCACACTCCTAAACTGTGATAAGAATTTCACTAAGATACTAGCGGAGAGGCTTAATGGAGTGGTTTGGGGGGGCTCCTAAATGAGGACTAGAAGGGCTTTCTAAGGTGGAGGGCATTGCATGAGTTGACTTATAGCTTAATTGGTGCTATAGATCTTGCCACCGTATATAAGGTACCTCTAGGAGCAATAACTTCAGACGCCACAAAAGCATTTTACTTGCAATCTATGCTGAAGTTCTATAATTTAGGAGAAATCTTTTGCAGGATGCAGACATTGATCTATCACAACCCTTCTGCGAATATTTTAGTAAATGGAAAACTTACCTCCCCATTTAAAATAACTAGGGGGACGTGACATGGGTGCCCTTTGTCTCCACTACTGTTTAATTTATATATTGAACCCTAAGCAAGCAAAATTAGAAAGGAAAAAGCTATAACCCCTTTAGGTGTAATAGCTGGGAAAAAAGGCTGCCCTCTATGCAGAAGACTTTATGTCTTTGACTTTAAGACTACACATCCGACCTTAAGGCTGCAAGGTCAATAATCGGGAGATTGACTTGTGAATTTGGTCAGGTGGCTGAATATTCCGTCAACAATCTTATGACAGAAATTATGGCCTAGAATATGATGTAGGATAGTAACTTGGTCAAGAAGGAAGGAAAATGCTACTTACCAGTATGCATCTGTTCTTGGCATGTAGAGCTGTAGATCCGCATACTTTTGCATAGGTCGCCATCTGGTGTTGGGCTCGGATGTTTGCACTTTGTTATTGTAGAAGTCTTTGTAGTCACGAGATAGGTGACTCCTCCTTTGGTTAGTAGTGCGCATGGGCATCGACTCCATCTCCAGATTGTTTTCGTCATAAAGGGTAGTGATGGAGTTAGTTAGAAATAGAAAATATGTCCACGTGTAATGTATCTAAGTAAGATAGTACTGCAACACATATAGGTGTCCGGGGAGGAGGGTGGGCGTATGCCAAACTGCTGTCAGATCCTATCTGTTCTCTATTGAATTTATGGCTGAAGGAAGGCCACCTGTCTTTAACATGGAAGGTGGCTCAGATCATCCCCATCCGAAAAAACATCAAAGCCTCCATGGAAGATCTCTCAAATCTTCGCCTCATCCCCCTCATACCTTTTCTAAGCAAAGTTCTGGAAAAACATGTTAATAAACATCTATCTGACTATATCGAATCGGCCGGCTACCTGGATCCATCTCAATCGGGCTTCCGGCCAAAACATAGCACGGAAACAGCCCTGGTGGCCGTTACTGATAACATCAGGCTTGCACTAGATAATGGCCAACCTACCCTCCTGGTGCTATTAGATCTTTCCACCGCATTCGATACGGTCAATAACCCGACTATGGAGGAGCCAAGATGGCGACCGGGACGGCAGCGTAGGCTCCCGGCTCCGTGAACCTCCGCACCCCGCACAGTTATCCTGCACGAGATCCTTCGCCTGCGCTATCTACCCGTGTTGGTGAACGCGAGCGGCAACCGACCATGTGACCCCGAAGTTTCTGGCAGCGGTACCGCCGGAGAAATGTCCGTCTGAAGTTTGCGGCCTGTGCAGCCCTGGAGCCGGGACCTCGAGTGGACGCCGTGGCCGGGCGGCAGTGCAACAACAGCGGCCTTTGGTGACTGGGTGGGGTCGGACTGCCGGAGTGGTGCGAATGTCGGACTGCGCTTCGCTGTGGTCGCCCCTACCACTAAGCGTAGCTGAACGAGTGCGTGCCCGAGGTGACAACTCCAAGGCTCTCCAGTGATTGCTTCAGCCTTCGCCGGTGAGCTGCCCGGACGCCGCCCGTAACTTGCCCCGATTCTTGCGGGCTGCTCCCGGATTTTCGCGGGCGCTGGTCCGTGGTGGGGACGACTGTGGCCCGTGACCACACACCGGACACATTGTTTGCCTGCCCTCGGAACCCTGTTACCAGTGCCATGGAACCCGAGGCACTTGTGTCTGAGTCCCGTTCCCGATCTGGGATGGACCTACCCAGCGGCCATTTTGGTATGCCAGAGTCCACCATCCTGTACACTGGGTTGCAGCAGGATTGGGAGGGTGCGACTCTGAGGAGCGGAGCGAGCGCCGGGAGCTGTACTGGGGTACGGTGACCTTCTCGAGGCTCTCGGTGCCCTTCATTCCACCTTGATTCACGGCGCCTGGGTGTTGGGGAGCAAGCTCGATGGAGTGACATCAGCGTCGGAACAGTTGCCGCCTGCCTATCCCCAGGTACACTGGGACTTCTTGCACCGCGCACGGGGGGACAGTGTCGTGGCCACCCCTGTGAATATTGCACGCCTGGACTCTCCGGACAGTATATTGACGTGCGATCAGCTGGCTGTGGATCTGGTCTGTTCCGGAGGTTTCGGACCTGAGTGGGGGGTGGTGGCCTTGTCCCGTGCGCGGCCTCCGACGACCCAGGCAACATCCAAGCACCGGTCGCCCGCTCTGGCTGATTCCGCCTTCCTGGGCCTGGTGTGCAGTGTAAATCCTGGCTCAGCACTGGGAAAGACGATCCTCCATAGAGCTGACTGTGTCGATCTTCAGAGCCCTCTACCCTACCTGTGTGTGTCGCTTCCTGAGTTTTATTGGATGCTTCTCTTCCTGGTAACATTGGACATGGCACTGGGACGAGGGGTATGCATGGGTGGGTTTGCAAAGAGTGGCCAAGGATGAGGCTGACCCTTCAGAGGTGGTCATCTACTAGGCGGGCGGGCTCGGGAGTTGTGTGCTCTCACGGCATAACTGTTAGTGTACCGAGTGTGTAATGCTCCTTACTTCTCTTTGACAGGGTCGATTTTGTGTTCTTTATTGTATGCTTTACGGGAAAACGTATGGTGCGGGAGGGAGAAGCCGGGGGCGTGTTTTGCAGGCCCTCCTCCAGTTTATTAATACTCTCTCTACCCCCCGTCTGGTGGGGGCTCTTTTCCCACTCCTTTTCTCTGTTTCTTCTATATTTCGGGTCCGGTTCCGGGGCGACAGGCACACTGCTGGGGGGGGGGCCGTACTCATCTGCAGAGGTGCAGGGTGGGGGGTTGGGGGGGGGATTCTTTAGTCTTTCACCTCCTTTTTCTATGGCCTCCTTTTCTTCTCTGATTCTTCTTTGTCTTTTTCTGGGATCAGCATGGTAGAACTCCTTTGTTGTTAATCACTGCTGTTTCCGGAGTGCCACAATTCCCGTGGAGTTTCCTGGGTCTTGGGGCAGGGGGTTGCAGGCGCAAATGGCCGTGTTATTCCTTCACATCCTGAACTTCCTGTTTCAGCGCCATTGCTTAGATAGACTGCTGTTTATTGTTCACGTTCATCATTCTGCCTGCCACTTTTCGCTGCTGGGAAACTGATTGGCACCTGATCCTTCCATCCTCTTTTATTATAAAATGTACACCTTTATTATCCTGGTCTCCTACTTGGGCTGTTCAGAGACTGAGAGTATGCTAGCGTCGAGATTTTGCTCCCCGAGGTACTGACTGTGATGGACCTGCTTTCTGTTATTCTGACTGTTTAGCGGCCGGCCCCGGGGGTTGTAGGCCCATATGTGTAATTGGTTGAAATATCAATAAAGGTTTTCAAAAAGATAAAAAAAAAAAAAATAACCCGACTATGCTCAGGAGATTGAGGGAAGCTGGGATTGGGGGAGTGGCACTGCAGTGGAGGGGAGAATTTATGGTTTAACTCTCCTGGGCTTGTGAATCCTTTGTTCTGCACTGACTGACTTGCTTTTTATTTTCGCTCCTCAATAATTTATGCATATTTGGTTTTAAAAGTTTTTACTATTGCTTTTTATTCTATTGCCTTCTGTTAGTGTGGTTGGCACTTCTGGAGCTTTTTATTCATGTTTTAGAGTAAAATTGGATCCGCTTACCCGCACTCTCTGCAGCACACACTAGCTCGAGGCTCTTTGTCCCGGCCGGCCGCCATCTTGGGTCAGGCACGCGTGAGCAGTAACACCTGTGGTCGGTTGGCAGCACACTACTTAGCATGCGCGCTGCGCGAACGCGCCGCTGGCGCGCCGAAGGCGCGCCTAAGGCAAGCCCGTCTGCGCCTGTCCGCGTCCCGGCTGTGTCTGTGGCCCCCCACTCTGCTCCTCGGCCAGGATGTATGCGCGCTGCCCTGATGTATGGTAGGGAGGAACTATGTAATTTGTTACTATCTGCTTGCTCCTCTCACCCTCAGTTTGATTTGGCGGATGTTCAGGAGCATGTCTGCTCTAGATGTGGCTTTTGTCTCCCTGGCCCCGCCTCGACTGTCTTATTCGCCCCAGGCAGCCGCCCTAAGCAAGATACGG
Source organism: Triturus cristatus (assembly GCF_964204655.1). Taxonomy (NCBI): domain Eukaryota; kingdom Metazoa; phylum Chordata; class Amphibia; order Caudata; family Salamandridae; genus Triturus; species Triturus cristatus. Next base: position 176,286,558 of record NC_140587.1, read on the forward strand.
CTCCTTCCATTTCTGCCGCCTTAATTAATGTTCATTCTATGAAAAAACATCATGCCGATATCTCTGAGCTCCTCTCTGATCACTCTGTTGATCTTCTGTTTATTACGGAAACATGGCTTGACTCCAACGCTGATCCTTTTATTACCCTGGCTATCCCTCCGGGGTACAAAGTTGCTAGGGCCGACCGTCTAGTTGGAAGGGGGGGGTGGTGTTGCGGTAATTTTCAGAGAAGAATGGGAGCTTATTAGGGGTGAGTCTCATGACTAGGGGCCGGGTGAAGCGTTAGACTTTAGCATCAGGCTGTCCCCTCACTTTCTTTTAGGGGGGGTCGTTGGTCTATCGCCCCCCTGGCCCGGCCAATGCCACTATTTTGGAGTGGGGAGATAAGCTAATCTCTAGGGCGCTTCGTTTTCCCCATTTTCTATTCCTCGGCGACTTGAATATCCATTTGGATCAGGGGTCGGATACTGATGCTATGCTTCTTAAAGACATGCTGCAGCTTGCCCAGCTATCCCAATGGGTTCTTCTCCCTTCCCACCAGGCTGGACACATCCTTGATCCGATCTGCTCTAATTTTAACATTCTGGCAGAGAATCCTCTTCCCCTAGCGTGGTCGGACCATCTCATTACTTTTTTCTCCTGGAAGGATGGCCCTCCCCTTGCTGCAGAATCCATCTCGCGGAAACCAACCCTTAAAAGGGTAGTTCCCGCATCTCTGGCCGGGGCCTTGGCGGCTTCTAGGCCGTCCCTTACGGGTGACCTTGCAGAGAGTTTGGCGACCTTTACTAATTGGATCGACAAATCTATGTCTTCACTCGCCATCCCCACTTCCTACCGGTCTTTGAGAATTTCGCCATCTAAACCTTGGTTTTCGCAGGATTTACGCCTACTCAAACAAGAGTGCAAGAAGCTGGAGCGGACGTGGCGTCGCTCAAAGTCATGTCCTTTGGCCAAGGCCACTCTAAGGGCCAGGCAAAAGATCTATTACTCGGCCATCTTCCTGGCTAAAAAACAATTTTTTACCGACCGCATTGAGCAGGCTGGTAATAACTCCAAGGAGATATTCCATATAGTCCAGAGCTTCACTGCCCCTGCTGCTCTCAAGTGTTCGGGCCCGGTCTCTGTTGATTGGTGCAACACCCTTTCGGGTTTCTTCGCGGATAAAATCCGGTTGATACAGCAGTCCCTAACGGCTTGTGCGGCGGCATGGCTGGATGATGGACAGACGGTGCCTCTTCAGGGCGCCTCCAAACACGTCCTGTCGGTCTTCTCGCCGGTTGATGCCGCCAGCACTCTCAAACTGCTTAAGGGCCTCAAGTCCGGCTCCCCCACTGATTGATGTCCAGCTAGACTGTTGGCAGCGGTCGCAGAGACCATTAATCCGGAGGTTAATGTCATTATCAACCTCTCTCTTGAGGGTGCTTGGGTTCCACCGGAATGGAAGCAGGCCAAAATTCTTCCTCTATTGAAGAAACCGACCCTTGACCCCTCTCTGCCTTGCAACTACCGTCCTATCTCCCTCCTTCCTAGCCTTGCTAAGGTATGTGAGAAGGCAGTGACTAGGCAACTTTCCGAGTTTGTGGAAAGTTCTGAGGCCTTGCACCCAGCCCAGTCTGGCTTTCGGGCTTCTTACAGCACGGAGTCGGCACTGGTGGAGATCTCAGAGGCTATTCGGGACTGTTTAGATGCGGGGGGCAGAGCAGCTCTGGTGATGCTTGATCTGTCTGCCACATTTGATACGGTGCCTCATGCCAGATTGCTTTCCCGCCTCTCCGAGATTGGTGTCTCTGGCCTGGCTTTAGCCTGGCTGAGGTCCTTTCTGGAGGGCCGTTTCCAAGAGGTTTGGCTGCCTCCCACTGCCTCTCTTCTACAGGAGGTCTCTACCGGCTTCCCCCAGGGCTCGTCACTTAGCCCCCTTCTTTTTAACATCTACGTAACACCGCTGGTCTTTTTGGCTGAGAAGCTGGGGGCTAAGGTGATAGCCTATGCCGACGACACTCAGCTTCTTTTCACATGGAACAAGGGGGATGATTCCGTGCTGCCTGTTCAGAAGTGCTGGTCCTCGGTATTTGGTTGGCTTGCCAGGGCTCAACTCAAATGCAACGAGGACAAATCCGAGATTCTTCTCTTTGGTAACTTTCTCTCGGATTTCAGAGATAGGATCTGGCCCCCTGACCTTTCCCCCCCTCTACCAAGGGGAGCTCCGTAAAAAATCTTGGAGTGTGGTTCGAGGACAATCTGTCTTTTGCGACCCAGGTGAAGAAGGTCGCGGGTGGTTGTTTTGGCCTTCTTAAGGTCCTCAGGAGTTTTTTCCCACTTCTCCCTAGACCGGCGAAGGAAACGGTTGTTCGGGCTTTGGTTTTGTCCCGCTTGGACTACGCCAATGCCCTCTATGTTGGCCTGCCTGGCTACTCCTTGAACAAACTTCAAGTGATCCAGAATGCGGCCGCTAGGCTCATCCTTGGTATCTCTAGAAGGTGCAGTGTCCGCTCTCATCTTCAGGCCTTGCACTGGCTGCCCCTGATTGAGAGAGTTAAGTTCAAGGCTCTGGTCATTGCCCACACCGCCCTTCATAACTTGGGGCCTATCTATCTGCAGAGGCGGTTCGCCTTTTATGTGCCGGCCAGAACCCTCCGGTCATCAGCTCTTTTACTTGCGAGGGTTCCACGCTTTTCCCGGTCTAGGATTGGGGGCAGCTCTCTTGCTGTCAAAGCTGCCGTTGCTTGGAACTCTCTCCCATTTTTCTTGCGCAATACCCAGGACCCTGGCTGTTTTAAGCGCCTCCTTAAAACTTATTTGTTTCCATAAATTCACCTGTTTTTGCTCCTACCTTGGCTCTTCCTCCTCTTGGGCTCGCGCTGGGACACTCTTCGGAGTAACTACTGCGCGTTATAAAAATATTTTAACATAACATAACATAACATGACTAGTTTCCTCTCTAATCGCACCCTAGACAATTAATCTGGGTCTGTACCGTTCCAGCACGAAAGTACTGACCAAGGGAGTGCCTCAGGGCTCATGTTTAAGCCCAACCATGTTTAACATCTACATTGCCCTCTTGGCCTCACTACTGAGGAACTACGGGTTCATCCCGATATCCTATGCAGATGACGCCCAACTGACCTTCTTCAACAAGACCTTTCAGACAGCTCAAGCTTCCTTCTCTTCCGGCATTCTGGCCATCTCACAGTGGATGAGAAACAACTTCTTACAGCTGAATGCCGGAAAGACTGAAATCATGCTCTTTGGAGAGGCCCCACTTTTGTGTACACCAGACTGGTGGCCTATAGAGCTAGGAACAGCTCCAGCACCAAAATCTACGGCAAAGAACCGAGGGGTGCGTCTTGAACAGACTTTAACCATGAAAGAGCACGTAACACACACTGTCGGCTCATGCTTTCATGTGTTGGGCCTGCTGAGAAGAGTTTCTCCTTATCTCCCCGACTTGCGAAAGACCCTCATCCAAACCCTGGTGTTGAGTAAATTAGATTATTGTAATGCCTTATTGATCGCGGCTAACGAGTCCTCTCTGAAACCTCCTCCAGGTGGTACAAAACACTGCAGCACGTTTAGTCTTAAACGCTCCTCACAGATCAGCTTCTCTCCCTCTTCTAAAACAGCTCCACTGGTTACCAGTGCATAAACGAGTGAAGTTTGAGATCTGCTATCTGACACACAAGGCAATATGGGGTAATGGACCTACCTACCTGGCGGAGAGGCTCCATCAGTACATCCCCCAAAGGGGCCTTCGATCTGGCTCGAAATCTTTGCTCAAGATTCCCAGGGTTAAGAAAGCACAGACAGGAGGAAAGGCCTTTTGATATCAGGCGCCCTCCATATGGAACCAACTTCCCATAGCCTTAAGGCAATGCACAGACCACATGAAATTTGTGAAGCTCAACAGACTGGTTAAGGTGAAAGGCTGAAATTACTTTAGGTAAGAATTTAGGGTTTGTCCTAAGAACCACTTTGCTATGATGTATTTGCAAAAATGGTTCTTGTATGGTTAATGCCTGAAGTTCACCCACTCTTCTGAGAGATGCGATGGCCACAAGGAAAGCTACTTTCCATGTGAGGAACTGCAACTCACATTTATGTAAAGGTTCAAATGGGGGACCCATGAGCCTTGTAAGGACAATGTTTAAATTCCATACTGGAGAGGATGGAATTCTGGGAGGGATTATCCTTTTAAGACCTTCCATGAAGCTTTGATGGGAGGTACCCTAAACAATGACAAGTGTTGTCTGTTTTGTAAGTAAGCTGCTATATATATATAATCGGATGGATGTGTGTGCCAGATTACATCTTTGTAGATGCAGAAGATAACAGATAATGTTTTGAGTGGAAGCATCTAGTGGATTGTGTTGTTATTGCAGTAAACAACAAATCTTTTCCATTTAGCTGCATATCATGCTCTAGTGGTAGGACATCTAGCTTCTCTAATGACGTTCATGCAGTCTGGTGGGAGATTGAGGTAACCAAACTCGAAGACTTCAGGAGCCAGATCGCTAGGTTCAGTTGAACTGATTCTGGATGCCTTATCTCTCCATGGTTCTGTGTGAGAAGCTTTGAGGAAAGGCGCAACTTTTGGTGGGGGACTACTGAGAGTTCCAGCAGTGTTGTGAACCATGGTTGTCGGGCCCATGTTGGAGCAACCAGGATCATTGTGAGAGACTGTTGTTTGAGCTTGCGCACCAGTAACGAATGAGCAGGAGAGGCGGAAAAGCGTACGCAAATCTGCCTGACCAGTTCATCCATATTGCATTGCCTTTGGACAATGGGTGTGGATACCTGGAGGTGATGTTTGGGCATTTTGCGTTTAAGTGTGTGGCAAACAGATCTATGTCTGGGTGTCCCCACATTTGAAAAAACGGATGAAGAACTTGCTGATGAAGTTCTCATTCGTGAATCTGCTGTTGCTGACGACTGAGCAGATCCGCAATTTGATTGTGTATCCCAGGTAGATGCTCTGACAAGAGGTATATCTTTTGAGGAATAGCCCATCTCCAAATACTTTGTGCTAGGCATAAAAGTTGCAGAGTGTGTGTCCCCCTTGATTTTGTATATAATACATTGCTGTCATTTTGTCCGTTCAGATGAGGACAGTTTTGCCTAGGAGATGTTTCTGAAATGATTTCAGGGTGAGAAATATGGCCAGTAACTCCAGGTAATTGATGTGGAGCAGTTTTTGTTGAGGGGTCTATATACCCTGAATGGTGTGGTTTAAGAGATGACCTCCCCAGCCGGTGAGCGATGCATCCGCTGTTAGCACTATTTGTGGAACCGGGTCTAAGAACGGCTGCCCTTTGGAAAGTTTTTGTGTGATCCACCATTGCAGATCGGTAAGTTGACCATGAGCTTGGTTCCACTGTTGTGCCAGACATTCCTGTAATGGACACATCTGGAGTCTTGCGTAAGGGACTATTAATATGCAAGAGGCCATCATCCCTATTAACTGCATGAACTCTCGAGCTGGTAGTGAGTGTTGCGGGTGAAATGTTTCTATGAGGGCTTGCATACTGGCTATTCTGGTTGGGTTGGGGTATGCAAGGGCTTTGGAATTATCTATTGTTGCACCTAGACACTGTTGGGTGTGGGACGGCTGGAGATGTCACTTGGTGAGGTTTATTGTGAATCCTCAGTTGTGTAGCAGCTGGATTGTGTTGTGTGTGTTTTGTACACAACTGCTGCGTGACTTGGCTTTTATGAGCCAGTTGTCTAGGTAAGGAAACACATGAACGTGTTGTCTTCTTAAGTGGGCTGCTACCACCGCAAGAGATTTCGTAAAGACTCTGGGTGCTGTTGTGACTCAGAATGGAAGGACTTTGAACTGGTAATGTTGTCCGTCCACTACGAACCGTAGGTTTTTCCTGTGAGCAGGGTGAATAGGAATGTGGAAGTAGGCGTCCTTGAGATCTAGAGTGGCAAGGAAATCTCCTTGTTGAAGCAGTGGGAGGACCTGTTGTAGAGCGACCATGTGGAAGTGGTCGGATTGTATGTACAGGTTTAATGGTCTGCGGTATAATATTGGCCTGAGAGTGCCGTCCTTTTTTGGAATGAGGAAATAAAGGGAGTAAATCCCTGTACCTTGGTGATGTAAGGGAACCGATTCTATTGCATGCTTTTGCAAGAGAAAGAGAACCTCTTGCTTGAGAAGCGTGAGATGCTCTGTGGACATTGGGCGCTGTTTGGGAGGTATGTGGGGAGGAGTAGAAGTGAGTTCCAGGCAGTAACCATACTGGATAATTTGTCTGTGGTGATGGAATTCCATACAGGTAGGAACTGTGATAGTCTTCCCCCGTTCGGAGTGGAGTGGTCTGGGGGGAGTGGAGGGAAGTCACTGCTTTGTGGTGGGGGAGTTGCGGTTGTTAGAACCACGCCCTCTCCCTCTGTTGTTATTGCCTCTGTAAGTCCCTCTAAATTGACCTGTTAGGGGACGTTTGGGTGGGGCTTTTATTGGTGGAAGAGGTGGTTTCTGTATCGATGGTCTTGGAGACACCCCTATAAGAGGAGCGACGAAAAGAACCTCTACTAGTTGTTGCTTGTAGAGCCCCCATAGATTTGTATGTTTCTGTGTCCTTTTTCATCTTTTCTTAAGGTGAATCTACAGTGGGTCCAAACAAGTGTTCCTGATCTAATGGTTGATTGAGGATGGTAGACTGCACCTCTTGTTTGAAACCAGATATGCGCAGCCACGCATGTCTACGTAGTAACACACTTGTATTAATTGCGCGGGATGCTATATCTGCTGCATCCAGGGCACATTTTTTAGAGGTGTTTGTGATTAACTTTTGTATGAGATCATTTGCCTTGGTCCTGTATTCTTCTGGAAGATGCTGCATTAGTTTTTCGAGCTCATCGTAGTGAGCCCTGTCATACCTCGCCAGTAAAGCTTGAGAGTTGGCGATACTCCAAAAATTGGCCGCCTGGGACGCAACTCTTTTACCTGATGTGTCCAGTAGTTTAGACTCTTTGTCTGGCGGAGGGGCCTCACATGTGGTTTGGGAATTTGCCTGTTTACGAGCATTTGCCACTACTAATGAGTCCAGAGGGAGGGGGCGTGGCTTGGCTGCCGACGGGCATGGACGCGTGAGCAGAGAGCTCCGCATCCAGCCCAGCTAATCATCCTGTTTTCACCGACAGCCCCGGTGTCCCAAACGCCTGGAGGGCAGCCTTGAGTGCTCCGGTCCATGACCGCTGCGCGGCGGAGCGGAGCGCGGCGCCGAGGGCTGGCACCGCGCTGGGAGAAAAGACGGCCGCGAGCGGCCGCCGGCCATCTTGGGCGGCCTGAGGGCAGCAGAACGACCGGGGCCCACAGTTTCGTGGGACCCGCCCGGAAGTGAGGCGCGGACGGCTGAGGACACCGGAAGTGGCGGCCCCGGCGGGGCGGAGGCCGAACCGGATCGGAACCTGCCTGAAGGGGGGGCCCAGCCGCTGCTGGCCCTTGCAGCGCTGGAGCGGACGCGACGGCCACCTGGAGGAGGAGAAGTGCCCCGACGCGCTGAGCACGGCCTGACGGAGGTGGGGAGCCCCGAGGAGCGGAGTGCGGCCTACAGTGGGGCGGTGACCCTGGTGACAGCGGGGCTGTGGAACCCCCGGACGCGCTGATAGCTGGTCGGGAGCGGAAGGATCGGCGCCACGCAGGTCATTGTGGAGGTGGCCGGCCGGGCCTTGGACTGCTGACCGGACCGACCGGCTGGGCGGACTTTGCCTCGGGGGCGCAGTGGGACGATAAGACTGTGGCCGACGGGGGTGCCTGCGGCGGTCGCGCCGCGCTGCGGGGACGACAGGCTTGGAGGATTGGTGGAGAGGAGCGGCCCCTCAGGGAGCAGGACATTGGCGGCTTGGGGCGGGAGGCTGTAGCGCCTCGTGGTCGGAGAAGAGACCTGCCGTGACCACTGGGCTAAGGCCTTGCGCTACTTGGTGATAGCCTCGCGGCCCCCTGGCGGGCTCCCTGACCTGAGAGCATGGGCAAGCCGAGGTCCAAGCCGGGAGCGACTCCGGCGGACTCCGTGGGCGACCCGGCTGGTGGCCGGGATGGCGGGACTCACGTAGACCCTGCGGTGGGGCTCCAGCAGCGTCAAATGGAACAAATCCTGCAGGCCATAACGGATACCCGGACGGCACTGCAGACGGACATTGCGCAGGTGTCCTCTGATCTGGGACTGCTGCGCGCGGACCATAGGAAGCTGGTGGATAGAGTCAAGCAGACGGAGGACACGTTGGAGTTGGCAGCTCCGGCGCAGAAGGCATTGGAGGCCCAGTCGGCGGACCTTCTCAGGAGGGTGGCGGCCCTAGAGAAGAGGGCAGAGGACGCGGAGGGACGCAATCGCCGCAACAACATCCGTGTGGTGGGCCTGCCTGAAAAGATTGAAGGGGGAGACATGCTGGCTTATCTGGAGACCTGGCTGAAGGAGGTGGTGGCGCCGGGAGGGCTGACACAGTTTTACACCTTGGAAAGGGCGCACAGGGTCCCGGCCCGGCCCCCGGATCCGGGCCGACCTCCCAGGCCGGTGGCTGCTCGGCTGCTGCACTACAGGGACCGCGATATCATTCTCCAGAAGGCGAGATCCATGGGCCCCTTTCACGTGGAGAATGTCCCGGTATCAATTTATCCGGATTATCCTATGGAGGTCCAGCGCAGGCGCTCCTCCTTTCAGGCGGTGAAAAAGGCGCTGCGGGACGAGGGCCTGCAGTACTCCTTACTGTTCCCGGCTCGCCTCAGGGTGGTACTGGACGGCAAGACATTCTTCTTTACGGATCCCGTGGCGGCCTGGGGCTGGTTCGAATCGGCCCGAACGGGAGCAGCGGCGCATGTGGACGAGGAGGGACCGTCGGGGACCCGAGCGAGGGCCCGCCGCAGCAGGCGCAACAGGACACGGACACCAGGGGTTCGATCACCGGGAGCGTCTCAGACGGCGCTGGAGCGGCGGGCCGCGTTGCAGGCGGTCTCTGTGATCTCAGGGGCCGCGACCTCCCAGCCCAGTGAGGACTCGGGCTCCAAGAGGGGCTCGGAGGCCTCCCTGTCGGATGGCCCCGGAGAGGATGCGGAGCTGCTGCCGGACGTGACCCCAAGGACGGCAGATGAACTGCTGGACGCTTGAAGGAACTGGGACTTCCCCGGGTGCAGTAAGAGGGGCAGAGCGGGAGCTGTGTGTATGCGGGGTGGAGGGCCCTTAACTGGCTTTGCGGGGTTGGGAATGTGATTGGTACTTGCTGATGCCTTGCGGTCCGGGGATAGCTGCTGGGGGGGCCCCGGGATGGGGAGCTGGAGAGCGAGAGAGTTGAGGGGGCGAGGGACACCGGGGGGGGAATTGCAGGGACTGGGCGCGGATGCACAACAAGGGACAGTCGACCGGCCCGTCTGGTGCAGAGCCACCACCTCACCCTCACGGACAGTGTGAGACGCTGGTGGCTACCAGAGTGTTAGATAGTGTTTGGGGTGGTATTTGGATGGGTAACTGCAGTTTAGCACCTGTTCTGGGGAGGGGAGGGCGTGTGGGGAGTTGGGGAGTTGTGGGGTTTCAAGGGAATGTCAGTGTGCCTCGGAGGGTTGGAGAAGAGTGGTTGGTACGGCGATGGGATGGGGACCCCACCTGAACTGCGAGTCCTGACCTGGAATGTAAGGGGGCTCACCTCTATGGGGAGGAGATATAAAGTCCACGCCTACCTGGTGCGGAGAGGGATCCAGGTAGCCTTCCTCCAAGAAACCCATTTAGATCGCGAGGAGGGAAAGGCGTTACAGCGGCGCTGGCGAGGCCAATTATTCTATACTACCTTCTCCAAGTTTGCCCGGGGGGCCCTGATATGGGTTAGAGCGGGAGTCCCTTTCCAGCCGCTGGCGACACTGGTGGACCCGGAGGGCAGGTTTGTAGCAGTGCAGGGGAGACTAGATGGGAGGGACATGGCCTTATGTAGTGTGTATGCCCCTAATGTAGACCAGGCCGCCTTCTTTTCCAGACTGTCGGGGCAGCTCGCGGCCTATTTGACGGGGACGGTAGTGTTGGGGGGGGGATTTTAACTCAGTGGTAGATGTCGAGTTGGATAGGTCCCACCCGCCCCTGGCACAATCGGTGGTCCGTAGGGTGGCTAATAGCAGGCGCGCTTGGCAGGACACATGGGGGTTGGTAGACACATGGCGGACGCATCATCCGAGGGATAGGGATTTCTCCTTCTACTCAGCCCCCCACGAGTTGTATGCCCGCTTGGACAGCATATTGTGTTCCCCGGATGCCCAGACTCTGATGCGACACAGTGAGTACTTGGCTAAAACCATCTCGGACCATAACCCTTGCATGGGGGTGCTGCAGTGGTCTAGACAGCGGCAGGCGATACCCACCTGGCGCTTAAACCCCTTGTTGCTGGAGGACCCGGTTTTCCGGGCTGAGGTTAGCGGCTGCATAGAGCAGTACTTTAGGACTAACGCGGATACGGCGTCGACCCGGGCGGCGGAGTGGGACGCGTTCAAGGCAGTGGTCCGGGGAGTTTGTATATCATCCACCGCTGGTGTGCGGAAGACTTTGTTGAAGGAGGTAGCGGGGGCGGAGGCCCAACTGCGGACGGCTGAGCGCGCGCATCAGGCGGGGGAGGGCGAGCTACCTGCGGCCGTGGAGGCACGGGAGGGCGTGGCGGTGTGTGTAGAGAAGCTTCGCTGCTTTGATCATAAGGAATACCTTACCCGGGCGCAGGCGGAACGGGACAAGGTGGGGTCTCTTTTTGCATGGTTGGCGTCCCCGACGGCCCGCGGTACACCTATACTGTCTCTGGCCGAGGCAGGGGGGGTCCCGGTTTATTCTCAGGAGGAGATTAATAGGCAGTTCGCCAGTTATTACGCAAGGCTGTATGACAGCACCATGCGGGGAGAACCTGAAGGTTTAGCTGAGTTTCTGGTGGCGGCTCGCCTGCCCCGGCTGGACCCGGAGAGCGAGAAGGACCTCGGGGGTGCTATCACCCTGGGCGAGATTCGTGCAGCAATTAAGCAAATGGCCAGGCGAAAGACCCCGGGGGTAGACGGACTGCCCATCGAGTTCTATGCGGCTTGCCCAGATTTGCTTGCGCCGCAGCTGCAAGTCCTTTACGGAGAGGCTTGGCGTCTTGGGCGCTTACCAGCCTCCGCTCGAGAGGCTATTGTGGTGCCTCTGCTGAAACCAGGAGGGGAGGCTGGCGCGCGCACGGCATACCGCCCGCTCTCCATGTTGACGGTGGACTACAAAATCCTGAGCAAAATCCTGGCGTCGCGCCTGTTGACTCATATGACCGCCTTGATCCATCCAGATCAGGCGGGCTTTATCCCACGACGTAACACGGCCACGTCGGTGCGACGTTTGTTACGGGTGATGGAGCTGGACCGGGACATATATCCGGAAGCCTGCACTCTGTCGGTCGATATTGAAAAGGCCTTCGATAGTGTGGAGTGGCCCTATTTATACCGAGTGCTACGGGCTTTTGGCCTGGGGGACGGCTTTGTATGCTGGACCGCCTTGCTCTATAATGAGGCCACGGCCCGGGTGAAGACGGGGGTTACTATCTCGGCCTCCTACCCGGTGCGGAGGGGAACGAGGCAGGGTTGCTCGCTCTCCCCCTTATTGTTCGCCCTGGCTATTGAGCCGTTGGCGGCGCGTGCCCGGCTGGGGCGTTCCTATGCTGGAGTTCACCTAAGGGGGGATGCTCACTATATCTCCCTGTATGCTGACGATCTGCTGATGTTTCTGGCGGATGCCGAGGGAGAGCTGAGTGGGGCGACTGCCTTGTTGGAGGCCTTTGGACGCCTCTCAGGGCTCAAGGTCAACTGGGGCAAGACATGCTTGTTCCCGCTGGGACAGGGCGGCCGGGCCCCCCAGTCACTGGGACTGGTCCGATGGGAGGGGGACTGCCTGCGGTATCTGGGGGTTAATATCTACCACACCCAGCAGGACTTGCTGGAGGGGAACATTGGCAGAGCCATTCGCGGATTGCGGGGCAGCATGAGTTTCTGGAGTACACTCCCGCTTTCGTGTGCCGGGAGGGTTGCGCTGTTGAAGATGGTGGCGTTGCCACGACTCCTCTATTACTTTCGCACCCTACCTATATGGGTGCCGGCGTCGTACTGCCAACGGCTTAGGACGATGTCCACGGGCTTCATTTGGGGCTCCGGGAGAAGGCGGGTGGCGTTGACCACCCTGCGGCGGCCGAGGGCGGAAGGGGGCCTGGCAGCCCCGGACTTCGAGTGGTACTATCTGGCGGCCCAACTCCAGTGGCTTACGCAGGCGGTTGCCAGAGAATACCGGGGCCCGGAGGGCCCACAGGGCAGGCTGATTCCGCGACATGTGCTAGCCTTCATAGTCTTACAGCAGAGGCTGGACCTTGACCTGCTCATGTTGGAAGAGCGTACACTCCGGCTGTGTTGGAACCGCTGCCAGAGGAGGGCGGCGATAACTCGCCCCTATGCCCCGGAGATTCCTTTGGGGATGTGTACGGCGTTCCCGCATGGAGGCGATTGGTCTGGGCTGGCTGTTTGGGAGGAGTTGGGTGTGCAGATGGTGGGTGACTTATTCCGGGAGGGGGTGCTGCTGCCGTTCCAAGAGTTGCAGGACTCCTATGGGCTCCCACGTGGGGACTTCTTGCTTCACGCGGCCCTGGTAGCGAGCCTTCAGCGGCACTGGAATGCGGGGCTCTCGGAGCCGCCGGTCGCTGCGGGTTGCCAATATGTAGTGATGGCAGCGGGGACGTCCAAGGCCATTACTTGCCTATACCGCAGGCTGGCGATGGAAGGCTTGCCGCCTCTTGCCACCTTGAGGGGCAAGTGGGAGTTGGACCTTGAGAAACCGATCCCCGAGACTACCTGGTCCACGCTGGTGCGGCGGGCCTGGAAGGGAACGCGCAATGCCCGGTTCCAGTTGGTGCAATTTTTCACGTTGCACCGGGCGTATTTGACACCGATGAAAATATTGCAATTTTTTGGGGGGGCGCACTCGCAGTGCCCGCGGTGCGGGAGAGAGGGCGCTGATTTTCGTCACATGTTTTGGTCCTGCGTCCAGCTGGGTGATTACTGGGCAGAGGTCATGGATTGCCTTAATCAGGTGACGGACCGAGCTATTGACCCAGACCTGGGGGCCTGTTTGCTGCTTTGGTTCCCGCACACCCGCCGGACGAAGGTCACTAGCAAGTTTTACGACTTAGGATTGATAATGGCCAAGAGGGAACTGACTATGCACTGGAAGTCCAGGACGGGGCCTAGCTTCTTGCGATGGAGGGCGGCCTTTGTGCGTTGGGCGGGAGCTGAGGGTGCGCTCCGGTTGCAATTAGCTCTTCGGCGTGATGACGAAAAGGCGTTGGCGACGGCCCGGGCGTGGGAGGCGCTGGTGGTGGAACTTCAGGGGCTGATGGCTGACAATGGGGTAGAGGGGGACACATCTGGCGGGCAGGAGGAGGTGGCGACTGGGGAGTAGAAGGGGAGTAGTAGTGATCGCTGTCAACGAGGCTGTGGCTAAGTGTAAGGGAAAGACAGGGATTCCTAGTGGAGGGCGAGTACCCATGTCTGATTTATGGCAGGGAAGGGGCACATCGGGAGCGAGGTGAAAGACAGGAGGCACACTGACATGGGGTGGGGAGGGAGGGGGGAGGGCCGGTAGGGGCCGGAAGCTCATTCTCCCGGTTGTTGGCTGGTAACTTTATGTGTACTAAACATTCTTTGGCCGTGGAGGAAGCGGGTTTGTACTGTGTTGTTGCTCTGAAAACAATAAAAAATGTTTCAACAAAAAAAAAACTAATGAGTCCAGAGGGAGTTGATCTTTAATGTAAGCCAGATTGCTTGGAGCTGGCTTGTATTTCTTCTCAATTCTAGGATTCAGCACACTAGCTCTGACAAGGTCTTTAAAAAACCTCAGGTGCATGTTTAATCATACCTTTGAGCAGAGGGAGAGTATTTGTTGCTTTTTAAGGCTGCGAGAATGTTTCTAATAAAAAATCCTCCTCCATAGGGTCTGAATGGAGTTCAACCCCATGGTATTGTGCAGCTCTATTTATTAGTTGGGCAAACCCTACATTGTCATCTGGAGGGGATGGTCTTGAGAGATATAAATATGGGACATTATAATCGTCCCAAGAGTCATGAGGTGGGGTACTGTGGGTGTCATCATCAGTATCTGTATTATCATGTGGCGAGTCTATCTTCCTCCCCACCCGCTAAATCCTCATCATCCTCTTGTGGTGTAGGTGAAAGAGGCGGCACTGGAGAGTGTATAATGCTTGGAAGCTGTGGAGGTGGAGAGAAAGGCCTCATAGGTGAGGTAGATGAGTCTTTTTTCTTGGAGGGTATCTCAGGTGTTTCTGAGGTGTCCAATTTCCTCTTTTTAGGTGGTATAGAGGTGACCTGGTCAGGAATGGGGTCAATATGTAGTGTTTTTCGCCTAGGATTCGGTGGATCTGGGTGGAAAAGTTCCTTAGATCCGTTGTCTTTTTTCAGCGCTGAGGACTTGGGCTCCGAATGGTGCTTTGGCCTGTCTTCTTTAGTTTTAGGAGGGGTTTTTATATCCTTATGCTTAGGTGGAGTTTTCGACTCGCTTCGGTGCCGAAGAGTCTGGTACCTTGGGTTTTCCTTTTGGTGCCGAAGATTCTGGTGTAGACGCTACCTTGGGTTTATGTTTCGGTGCCGAAGATGCTTTTTCGGCACCGTGGTGTGGCTGGCTCGATCCCGAGCTGCCTGAAGGCTTTGTGGGCTTCGGAGCTGGGCCCAGAGGCGGGGCTTCTGAAGTAGTGTCACGGTGTCGACCCAGACCCGAAGATGAAGGTGTTAACAGAGCCTTTTGTTTTTTCGGGGCAGCGGTGTCAACGTCAGTACTCACGCTCTGTTTACCTTGAGTGATCGACTGGACTTCTGAGTCCGATTCGTCGGCTTCGGAGACGTTGGCTTGTTCATCCCCTGTCTCTGGTTCTGGATTTTCGGGGCTTGCTTCGAAGATGTTGTCCGGCGCCGAAACGATTGATCTGGACATTTCGTGTCGTCGATCCCGTATAGTTTTCTTGGACCTGACTATCACAGGCCTGGCAGTGTTGACTCTCGTGTTCAGGAGAGAGACAAAGGTTGCAGACCTCGTGGAGATCTGTGTGTGGGAATTTAGCCCCACACTTACATTTTTAGAATGGAGTCCTTTCCATAGGCTGGTTAATGGCGCCGAACAGCCCACGTCGACGACCGGACTCAAAAATGTCTTTGGAACTGGATACTCGTCGAGGATCGCGATCAAAACAATACCGTCAAGTGTTGAGAGCTGTTGTGTATCGAAGGGGAATCGAAACGACGTTGACCCGGAGAGTAGCATATTACATCCGAACCCGATGGCGAAAAAAAACAATCTGGAGATGGAGTCGATGCCCATGCGCACTACTAACCAAAGGAGTCACCTATCTCGTGACTACAAAGACTTCTACAATAACAAAGTGCAAACATCCGAGCCCAACACCAGATGGCGATTTATGCAAAAGTATGTGATCTACAGCTCATATGCCTCGAACATGAGATTTAGGGACAAACATTACACAGGATATTAAGAAACTCCCTGAGGTGAACATCCCAAAAGTAATGAAAGAGGCATGCAACTTGATTACGAGTTGGGCTCATCTACCTCTATCCATATATGGGAGAGTAAATTTAATCAATCACCTTACCTTTTAATACTGAATGGTTGGACAGATTGCAAGGAAGGATAAACAGCTTTATACGGGTCTCAAGAGGGGCATGTATAGCCTGGAAGAAATTGTGGAGGAAGAAAGATAAAGGTGGTTTGTCTCTGCTGGATACCCGATATTGAATTTTGGGGCATTAAATTAAGTGAAGGGTAGTAGCCAATGGGCTACTTACCCTTGGGGTCACTACACCCCCTGTATGACCACTTCCTGTGGTGAGTGGGTATAACCCTGTCTTAGAGTTCCTAATTCCACCAAACATAAGATGGTGAAATCCATCTTTTGTGGAGCATATCACGTAGCCTACCTTATGGGTGTGGCTAGCCTTGTGGTGCAACAGGTCTATTGCACAGCTAATTTCACGCATGTCCTTGTGCCATAAAGGTCTCAGGGGGTGGCATCTCCCAGGTCTGGGGGAAGCCAGGTTTGCATATCAGAAGTGGGAGGGGCTTTGAGCCCCTCTCTTTGATATGCTAATTCACTAGCCATCCTGAATACCTTCCTCCGGAGCAGGCATTGTTTCTGGCCTCAAAGAGCTTGGGCTCTCACCTGCAGGGGGTCAGAAACTTGTCTGTGGTGGTAGGCTGAACAATACCAGTCATCCAGCACATTAGAGAACTAGTAGGTTTCTGGGGGCACCTCTAAGGTGCCCTCTAGGTGCAGGACATAATAAATTCAATACTGGGATCAGTACAGAATTATTAAGACACTAAGCCAAATGATACCAAACACCATAGGCTTCCGTGAGGCCATTTGTAGCTGGGGAACTTGTAATGACTAGTGCCCATTACATATACTTAAGAGGGCTTCCCTGTTCACTTGTACCACCAAGAAACTGAACTAGACAGCACAGGGGCATATCTGCGCATGCAGATATGTCCTCACATGTAATATAATGCACCCTGCCTTAGGGCTACAAGGCCTGCTGTAGGGGTGACTTACATGTATCACATGCAGTGACTGTGACTTTGACTTTAGCATGGCACAGAGTGAGTTTGCCACGTCATGTTTTCACTCATGGTTTGCACCATGACATGCATCCTGCAATGGCATAAAGATAGAAAGGAACAAAGTTTTTTGCCATTTCTACAGCAAAGCCTTTAAGCAAAGGATTATAACAGTGCCATCCACGCCGGGCAGAAAATTACAAAAGCCTTTTACCACTCCAGGCACAGTATTACAGCTTTGAATTGGTAAAATACCATCTAAGCCAACCTTGAATGAATAAAAGCAACCCTTGACACGTGTTTCACTATCGTTATAGCTCTTCAGAGAGGTTTAACTTTGTCTAGACACAAGGGAGCACCCAGTATAAGTCAAAACAATACCCTTTCAGGCATAGAGTGCTACATAAATTATGCAAAAAAGAAGCAGAGAACTCTGGGTAGACTTTGTACCTAGCTATCTCAGCGTGGATGGCAATGTGCTAAACCTATGCTTAAAAACTTTGATAGAAAAGAAGACATTTGAGGTGAGCAAATTCAGAGTGTCGCTGGTGTGGTACGGTGCTCTGTACAATAGCTGCTCTCCACCTAAACTTGGGAACTACCCAGAGTCCTCTGCTTCTTTTTTTACCTACTGGCAGTTGTTAGATAGTAGGTAGTTATAGTTAGGACCCAGTTTCCGTTGCAAGGAGTTTTTGACTGGCTTATAACTCTGGCACTGTATGAAAAACCTTCATGAAATGTTGCCAAAAAAGGGACATCCTGATAATACTTGTGAATGGAAAGTATCGGGTGATCCGTCAATCAGGGGCAGAGTAAAAGAGGGGGGGGGGGGCAGGAGAGTGTCTTTCCCATGTTAAATTGTTATAGAGACCTTCGACCCAATTACAGCCGGGACTGCTGAAAGGAAATATAACAAATTTGGTAGAAATGTAGATCTTGATCCAGAAAGTGACCTTTTTGTGAGTTGGTGTAAATCCGCTCAGTAGTTGTCAAGATATTAAAAGAAAAACAAATTTGTATATTTAGAGGTGTGGACACTCCGCAAACCCAACGATCTCGTGCAGAGATCTGATTGGCTGCCAACACTTAATCAGGAAGTGTTGGCAGCCATCTTGGGACTCAGATTCTGTTGAGTCCTAAAGAAAAACGTAAAAAAAAGAGAAAGGGCAGGGTAGGAGTACCCTGCCCCCCTAGGCCTGGTGGTTTTATAGATGTGTGAGTCGGTGTGTGAGTGGTTGGTTGGGTGCGAGTGCTTATATGGGTCTGTGAGGGGTTGTGTGGGTGTGTGAGTAGTTGTGTGAAAGGTTGTATGGGTAAGTGGATGTAACCGTCGTATATGGGTGTGTGAGTGGCTATATGCATCTGTGAATGAGTGTATTAGTGGGTGTGTGAGTGGTTGTATTGGTGTGTTTGAGATGTCATGAGTGATGTCACTGACCATGTCACCAGTGATGTAATCGTGAGGTCATAAGCAGTGCATTGTGGGGAAGGAAGTGGGGAATAAGTTATAGTTTGCTCAGGCAACTATAACTGTTGAATTTCACTGGGTTTGTTTTTTTCAGTGAAAGAGTTTTTTGTTTTGCTAATAACTTTCACGAATCTTCACAAAATTTTCACAGAAATTCCCATTTTTAGTTCAGCAGCTCTGTTGAAGGTTTCAGGGTGATCCGGCAACTAGGGCAGAGAAAAAAGGGTGGTCCCAAAACTCGTTTTCTCCATGTTACGCCTATGGGAATTTTTCATTTTTTGAACACGACTACAGCCTGAACCGCTGAAAGGAATTACACTAAATTTGGCGTAAAGCTAGATGTTGGCCAAGAAAGCGTGCGTTTTCTGATTGGGTGGCTTCCAACACTTAAACCAGGAAGTGCTTGCGCCATCTTGGGACTCGGTTGAACCGAGTCCACAAAAAATGTTTTTAAAAAAAAGAAAGCAAAGGGGACAGGGTAGAAACACCCTGACCCCCCAAGGCCTCTTTGGAGGCCCCCACTGGGAACCCCGCCCGGCCCAAAAAAGCATTAAAAAATAATTAAAACACAAAGCACATGCACCCATGCTTCGATTATTAGCAACAGCCCGGGGGGTGCATTATGCAGATAAGAGAGGCAGGGCGTATTGCCCCCTCACCCTCCGGCGCTTAATATGCCCGGAGACCACCATGTCCCAGGGGCTGCATCGTGAAAAAATGCAGGGGAGGCCTGTACGACCACCCCCGCTTCCCGGGGACCACCACCTCCCCGGTATTTTTTATTATGTTAATGGAGGGGGACTTCTCGAACCCCCCATGCGTAGTGGCCGCGCGGTCCTTCCCCCGCAGCCCAGAGGGCCATCACCTCCTCGGGGCTTTAATGGCAAATGATGCAGGGGAGGGGGCGCACAGATCTTAATTGAGGCGTGGACACTTGGAACCCCCTGAGGCCCCAGGGACCACCACATCCCCAAGGGCAAATTGGAAGATGTTAGGGGGTCACGCTGCCCCCCTCCTGGAGCCGTAGATAGCCCAGGGGACCGCCACCCTTCAGGGCAGGCTCATGTAATGTACCATGGTGCCCACTACTATTCCGGTTACCTTCAGTAAGTCCCACACTGCGTGATTGCTGAGAGGTCTTTGTGGCCCACCCCCTTTCTCTACCACTCTGTAAACACGCCTCCTGGTGCACTACTAGTTGGGGAATGAAGGCCCCTTGGCTGCTGAGGGACCTTGGGGGTCAACAATCCCTCCTGTTACCTCCAGTAAGTCCCACACAACAAGATTGCTTAAGAGGTCTTCGGAGCCCACGCCCCTTTCTCCACCACTCTGCAAATGTGTCTCCTGGTGCACTACTGGTTGGGGAATGAAGTCGTCTTGCATGCTGAGGAACCTTGGGGCCAAGAAGACTTCCTGGTACTTTCTGGAAGTCCTACACAGCGGGATTCCTGAGAGCGGGTCAGAGGCGCGCCCCTTGCTCCACCACTCTGCAAACACCATTACTAGTTAAAAACCTTGAAATTTGCTGAGAAAAACAAAGATTACAGTGACCTTAAAGTTAGGAATTAACATTTAAAAAACCTTAGAAATTCCCTGAAAAAAACCAGAGTTAACAGAGACGTTATAGTTAGGCTCAGGTTTCACTCGTACAAAACCAGTGAAATTCAGCAGTTATGATCAGCTGAGCTAACTATAACTCGTGCACCCGCAATGCGCTGCTCAGGACCTCACATATTACATCACTCACGACACATAAATGTGTGTGTGTGTGTATATATATATATATATATTCACTTAAAAAACCATAGGTTTCACAAAATAAATTAAAACATTTTTTTTTTTAATACGAAGTTTATTGTAAAATAAATATATAAAAAAAATAATAATACATACATAACTTAGCATTTAAAAAAACGTACAAATTCACTGAAAAAACCATAGGTTTCACACTCGTTATAGTTAGGAATTAGCATTTAAAAAACCTTGCAAATTCACTTAGGTTTCACACATGTTATAGTTAGGTGGATATTTCTCTCGTAAAAAACCAATGAAATTCCCCCGTTATAGTTAGTTCAGATAATTATAACTCGCGCGACCGCAACCCACTGCTGATGACGTCACATATTATATCACTCATGACATGGTCAGTGGCATCACTCATGACATCACTGATGACATCATCCTTGTGATAGAGTGGCGGCCGCGCGAGTTATAGTTATCTGAACTAACTATAACGGGGGAATTTCATTGGTTTTTTACGAGAGAAATATCCACCTAACTATAACATGTGTGAAACCTAAGTGAATTTGCAAGGTTTTTTAAATGCTAATTCCTAACTATAACGAGTGTGAAACCTATGGTTTTTTCAGTGAATTTGTACGTTTTTTTAAATGCTAAGTTATGTATGTATTATTATTTTTTTTATATATTTATTTTACAATAAACTTCGTATTAAAAAAAAAATGTTTTAATTTATTTTATTTTTTTGGTTTTTCATAGTGCGCGCACAGTGCGCGCACCCCCGCGATTTAAAAAAAAAAAAATTTAAATGTTTTTTTCTGCCTTCGGGGTCCTTCAGGGACCACGTGACAAAGGCTAGGGGGTCAGGAACTCTCTACCCTGCCCCCTTTTCACGTTCGCCACCTTCCTTTTTCACTCTCGCACTGAAAACAAACAAAATGGCGGCCGACACTTCCTGATTTCGACCGAGTCGAACGTTGACTAACATGTAACCACCAATCAGAATTACGCTCACGCACGTTAGGGTGCTCGCACGGTGCGTGCACGTTGCTCGCACGGTGCGCGCACGGTGCGTGGCTATAGATATGTATGTGCTTTTAACTGCAATCTTCTCAGGAACTACTGAACAGATTGAATCCATATATGCAAAAGGCACATCCCTGAGCTGAGGACTTCCTCTCTGCCAAATTTCAAGTAATTCTGTTCAGCCGTTAGGGCTGTACCTTGGACTAAAGGTACCTATGGAAAATTGCATGGGGAAAACGCGTTTTGGGACCCCCCTTTTTTCTCAGCCCCCTCTTGACGAATCCCCAGAGACTTTCAGGGTAGGAGCGGAGCGGAGCGCCCCACCTATTTTGAAAATTTCGCGAGGATTCGTCAACCGGCGCCAAAGTTATTCCAAATAGAATGTTGCGGATTTCCTATGGAAACACGGTCCTAACTATAACTATCTACTGGCGACCGCCAGTAGATAATATGTATATATATATATATATATATATATTCACTGAAAAAAACTAAGGTACTATGTGACGTCATCAGCAGTGCATTGCGGGGGCGCGAGTTATAGTTAGCTGAACTAACTAAACAGGGGAATTTCTAGGGTTTTGTACGAGGGAAATGTCCAGCTAACTATAACACCCCTGAAACCAATGGTTTTTTCAGTGAATTTCTAAGGTTTTTTAAATGCCAATTCCTAACTATAACGCCCCTGAAACCTTTGGTTTTTTCAGTGAATTTCAAAGGTTTTTTAAATGCCAATTCCTAACTATAACGTGCATGAAACCTATGGTTTTTTCAGTGAATTTCAAAGGTTTTTTAAATGCTAATTCCTATCTATAACTTGTCTCTGAAGATATCATGAAAACCATTCTTTTTTAAAAGTAGGGTGCACATTAGTTTTGTGGAAAAGCATCTTTGTGATTGGTTAAGAAAAAGCAGTTTCAACGTGGAGTACATATCATAGGATCAAATTTGCTCAGCTCAACCACACCTGCTACTTGCATTTGGAAGGCACTGTTCGAACTTAAAACAATCGTCAACTTTTAACATGCATGTGTCGTTAAATGTTCAAGAAAATGTTACAAAAAAATATCGTCAAGTTTTAAAAAATTGATGAACTTTTAACCTGCACGTATTGTTGGATGTTCTAGAAAGTGTGTTGATAGAATACGTTGCACTTCTGACTTCTATGTGTTGTTGAATATTAAAAAAAACGGTTCATATGGAAAATTAAAAAGAAACCAATAGAGAAGTTTTGAAACCTAAAAGAATCAAGGAACTATTCTAATTTATTCTTTACATGTATTTATGTGTGCAGCAACAAAATTATAGACACAACAGCACTAGGGAGAGGAAGAAGTGGGGGGAGGAGGGGGAGATGGGCAGAATGGCACACATGCACAATTAAGTACAACACACATATAGACTAACAATGGCCAAAATGAAACACACCAACAAGGAGCACAAGTCACACAACCTGCCAACTCTCACACCACTGCACGAGCATAGAAGTGAAAATCACGCTGCATTCATACAGGATGTGTACAAAGGCCAGTCGTTGGTGTTGTGGGATGTCTGCAACCGTGGTCATCATGGATGAGATGCCCAGCATGTGGCACATGGTCGAGTTCACTGTGTGTTATGTTGCCAAACGGCTGCTCCTTCCTCCCAAGAGCCCCCACACTTTTGTACGGTGAGCTGTTGTATCTCGTGCACTCGTACGGCACGCCATTGTAATGCCTATTTGCGCATGTCCTGCTACATTCCAACAACAACATCACAGTGCCGTTTGGAGGTGGTACATGCCACTTTACAACATCGACTGCTGCGGCTCTTGTAACAGGCCACACCAGAACACAGAGACACACTTACCGCACTTCCTGTACATGGACATGTCCGTGACACCCCGTTCCCCTTGCCGGATAGGCACACCCCTCCACTGACCTGTGAACCCCAGACCAGCACATGCCAGTTGTGCATGCACGAGGATGCGTACGTAGCTACACATCCAGGCTCACTGCCAACGCTGAGGTGACAGCACACTGTGATGTTGCAGGGCTCGTGCCTATCATGCTAAGACAATGACCACAGGGACACACTTACTAAGATATGGGTTTGGGGGGCATTGGCGGTCCTGGAGTTGTTGAGATGAGTCTTCTGGCCCTCATGGGTATCCCTGTATCATGCTCATTGACTTTATGGCACCTGTGGGTGTTCTGGTGTGGCTCTTGGCTGTGTTCCCTTTCATGGTGCAGGTAGTTGTCCTGCTTAACACCAGCAGAAAGCAGGTGTAAAATCCCTGGTGCTAACGTGTCTTATCGCCAGAATTTGTTTCGCATTGCATTTAGTGTGAAATTTGTGATGTGATTTTTTTCGTATGAAGAACAATAATACGAACTGAGCAGTGTATCTCGTCAAGATCCAGCACCTGACGCACTATTCCCAATCAATATAAATACAATGAGATTTCTTAATAGATTTTGTGTGTACACTGTAAGTGCATCCAATACCTCAGTGCAATACAATACAGGATTTTAGTATTTAGAATAAATCGCAAAGGTGCACCTCATGTCTTTTTGCACGGGAACGGCTACTCTCCATTTCATTATCAGCACTTTAACGGAAGCAAAGTTGAGATAAATCTAACACACTATTCAGAAGTTGGTGCAAACTACAGATATCACTAGTATTCCAGCGATAAGTGCCCCAAAATTTAACACCATGGTGGACTCCATCAAATAACAGTAATAAGAACAAGAAAGAGTCACACAGCAGTTAAGAGAACAACCAAAAACATTATTAATTTTTTTTTCAAACTTTATATTTTTATTAACATAAATATAAACAATAAACTAATAAACAAAATGTAACAACAATAATACAAAACAACAAAGCAGAACACTCCTGTGGGAACCACGGATGTCGACGACAGACCTGGAAAATCAAAAAGATTGTTAAAAAAAAAAAACAACATGGTATTCTTAACAAAATACCACAAGAAACAAATCACAGATATATAAAATGTATACAGCTAACAAAATTTTATAAGTTTAATTTACAAAAACTGTAAATGTTGCCGCTTTAAAATATTTACCGAATCTGAGGAAATTTGTTTGCAGAAGGCACCACGCCCACAACGTTTTTCATCAGTGGTGAAGAAATTTTTAATTTTTTCCAAGGGGCAAACAAAGACCAATGCCACCTTCTTCATTCGCAAGATTTGCCAAAGAGTTCTGTTACGAGGGGATCCTAACAAAAAATACTCGTGCGGCACAGCAAGTATGATGACACACCTAAGGACGCTTCATCCAAACAATCTTGCACGAGAAGAGTGCAAACAGATGAGGAACACTCCTGTTCTGTATCTGTAAAAAAGAATCACAAATAAATGTATATTAATAACTTTCAAATGTATACTATTCCATTACTGTACAAACACATTTTATATAAAAACTGACTAAGAAACTATAGCCCTGAACCACAAGTGTGATGATCGTTAAAACACTACATGCATAGTGCATACTACTTTGAAGCAGTTCATGCCCTAAAGCCTACCTCACTAAAAGACTACATGCTAACTAACTAAATGATTACAGTACTATAAGGAGACACAGTGGGTGAGTGACAGGGTGTTTGCTAGAAGAGTATGAATACTAACTAGGGAATTGAAGTTGTGAAACACAGCTGTGTAGGTGATTAGAGGACTGCATCCATACTGCATATGCATTTAAAGCAGTCCATGTGCTAAGGCCTGGCTCACTGCATGAGTACTTGGGCACTGACTGAATGATTAGAGTACTGCAAAGATAGTATCTTGGTGAATTTATAAGTGTTTGGGTTTTAGCACAGTGAATAGATTAGTACATGGTGCTGAATGGGTCACTAGAGGACTGCAAAGGGAGTGACAGGGTATTTCCTGGAAGTGTATGGATACTGATTAGGGAATTGAAGGTGAGAAAGACAATTGTGTAGGTGGTTAGAGGACTGCATGCATAGTGGATAAGGGTTTGAAGCAGACCATATACTAAGGCCTGGGTCACTGGATGAGTACTTGGGTACTGACTGAATGATTATAGTACTGCAAGGAGAGTGCCTGGGTGAATTTATTAGGGTTTGGCGCAGTTTATGGATTAGTACATAATGCTGAATGGGTCACTAGAGGAGTGCAAATGGAGTGACAGGGTGTTTGCTGGAAGTGAACGGATACTGACTGGGGAATTGAAGGTGTGAAAGACAAGTGTGTAGGTGCTTAGAGGACTGCATGCATAGTGGATAGGGGTTTGAAGAAGTCCATATGCTAAGACCTGGCTCTGTGCATGAATACTTAGGCAGTGACTGAATCATTAGAGTACTGCAAAGAGACTGTCTTGGTGAATTTATAAGTGTTTGGGTTTTGGCACAGTGAATGGATTAGTACATGCTGTTGAATGGGTCTCTAGAGGACTGCAAAGAAAGTGACAGGGTGTTTCTTTGAAGTGTATGGATACTGACTAGGGAATTGAAGGTGTAAAAGACAAGTGTATAGTATGTTAGAACACTACATGCATACTGCATAGACATTTGAAGCAGTCTATTTGGTACTTAGAAACTGACTAAATAATCAGACTACTTCTAGGACAGTGCTTAGATAAAACTTTTACATTTTCAGTTCTGCCACAGTGAACAGAATAGTACATGGTACTGCACCTTAGTGTCAAACCCTGACTCATTTTATCAATGCATAAGCAAATACTAGCTTCTAATGCTACTAAAACCTGACAACATGTGAGGTTTTAAATTAGTTATCTGTCAGCAAAAACACGATGTTACCAAATGCCTCTCTCACAGTAGTTCTCAAATGCACACAGACTCACAGTGTGATTCTAGACAAGCACCACTATCCCTAGGAGTTTACCAAAACTCATTCACTACAGTGGAAGTGGTAAGCGAACTGCACACAATCTTCATATTTCAGGACTGCACTTTTATGTCAAAGCCTGACTCATATAATCAAAGCATAAGCAAAGACTCGCTTCTAATGCTACTAAAACTTCACAACATGACCGGTTTTAAAACAGGTATATGTCAGCAAACACACGATGTTACCAAATGCTTCTCTCACAATCCTTACCCAAATGCACACAGACTCACAGTGTGATTTTAGACAATCAACACTATCCTAGGGCTTTACCAAAACTCATTCACTACTGTGGAAGGGGTAAGGGGACTGCACGCAATCTACATATATAAGTACAGCACATTAGTGTCAAGGCATGACTCATTTAATCAACATATAAGCAAAGACTGGATTCTAATGCTACTAAAACTTCACAACATGATAGATTTTAAAACAGTTATCGGTCAACAAATACATGATGTTACCAAATGATTCTCTCACACTGATCCCAAATACACACTAACTCACAGTGTGATTCTAGATAAGCACCACTATCCCTATGAGTTTACTAAAACTCATTCACTACTCTGGAAGAGTTAATGGTACTGCACACAATCTACATATTTAAGTACAGCACATCAGTGTCAAAGCATGACTCATTTAATCAACATATAAGCAAAGACTGGCTTCTAATGCTACTAAAATTTGACAACATGACAGGTTTTAAAACAGTTATCTGTCAGTAAATACACAATGTTACCAAATGCTTCTCTCACAGTGGTTCCCAAATGCACACAGACTCACTGTGTGATTCTTGACAAGCACCAGTATTCCTAGGAGTTTACCAAAACTCATTCACTACACTGGAAGTGATAAGGGAACTGCACACAATCTACGTATTTCACGACTGCTATTTACTGTCAATGCCTGACTCATTTAATGAAAGCATAAGCAATAACTGTCTTCTAATGCTACTAAAACTTGACAACCTGACTGGTTTTAAAACAGTTATCTGTCAGCAAATACACGATGTTACCAAATGCTTCTCTCACAGTGGTTCCCAAATGCACACAGACTCACTGTGTGATTCTAGACAAGCACCAGTATCCCTAGGAGTTTACCAAAACTCATTCACTACACTGGAAGTGATAAGGGAACTGCACACAATCTACATATTTCACGACTGCAATTTACTGTCAATGCCTGACTCATTTAATGAAAGCATAAGCCATAACTGTCTTCTAATGCTACTAAAACTTGACAACCTGACTGGTTTTAAAACAGTTATCTGTCAGCAAATACACGATGTTACCAAATGCTTCTCTCACATTGGTTCCCAAATGCACACAGACTCACTGTGTGATTCTAGACAAACAACACTATCCCTTGCACTATATCAAAACACATTTCTTCATCTAGAAGTAGTACTACATTTTAGTATAGGGGGACGCGCTTTTCATTCCTGGTGACACTTTGCCAATCGACGCTGCCGTGAGGGGAACGGCGTACAGGAGGAAACCAGGCCAGTAATTGTGAGTTGGCCGTGTGTGGAACGGACGAAGGTTAACTACACTACCCAGAATTCCCAGGTCCGGGCGCCTGCTGCAACGTCATTTGGCAGCGCCCGGGCTCTTTAAAAGGGCTGTCTTCTAAACGCAGCGCGGGACGCGCTTTTCATTCCTGGTGACACTTTGCCAATCGACGCTGCCGTGAGGGGAACGGCGTACAGGAGGAAACCAGGCCAGTAATTGTGAGTTGGCCGTGTGGGGAACGGACGAAGGTGAACTACACTACCCAGAATTCCCAGGTCCGGGCGCCTGCTGCAACGTCATTTGGCAGCGCCCGGGCTCTTTAAAAGGGCTGTCATCTAAACGCAGCGCGGGACGCGCGCGGGCCGCGCCCGGGCCAAGGGCGGGCCCGTCCTAGCCCGTCAGAGCCAGGAGGAGGCAGGGCAGGGCCTGCCTGCTAGGCTGTTCCAAGTGGCAGATCGTTGTGTACCAGAGTAGGTGGCCGGTGCAGATTAGACCCTCTGATGAACTTATTATCCTCAGTCTATTGTGTTGTTGTGCATTACCATAGGCTGCTGTGTTGCTATAGGGGAAGGTGGGCTGTTTACTGAGAAGATCGGTCTTCTTTTGCCTTCCCCAACATGTCCAAAAGGAGGGCAGGTGATAAGGCGGGGGGGACACTAGATGATTATTTAATTCGAGCTGAGTCAGCACTGAATCTCGAGATCTTAGCGGTGGAACGCAGACTTTCGTTAGATCCTGCTTCTTCCTCCCTTCCTTGTGCCCAGTCACTGTTTGACTTGCCCGCTTCTGGCCATCCCAATATAGTTGATAGCACCACCATCCCCCCACTGCCTATTCTCCATGCTCAGGGGTCACTAGATACCTCCCAGGCCTGTGTTGTTATCCAGAGTCCTCCAAGGGTCACTACAAGAGGGAGACTGGCTCATAAAGGCAAAAAAAAGAAGTTTCTAGTAAAAACAAGAGAGGACAAGGAATTAGTAAGCCTTCTGTTGTGTCGTCTCATCTTGAGCCTAGTGGGACCATCGTTGAAGGGCGTAGTTCTGACTATAATATTACTCCCCCGATCCAGGACCAGTTTCAGCCTCTTCTGGATTCTCTACTTGTTGCTCTTAACGACCATTTAGCTTGTCTCTTAGACCCCGTCCTCCACAAATTGGACCTTGTAGCTGGTAGGTTGAATATGTTGGAAGCTAGACTCGCTGGTGATAAGCTTTCAGGCATAGGGCCTCCCATACTGTCAAATGGAGTGACGTCAGCTGGTGTGACTAATGTGGCCGGTAGTGCTAGTCTATCAAGATCAGTGGGGGACTTGCCACCTCTACCATCTATAGGGGAAGAGAAGGGCCACGATCCAGGTTTAGAAGTGGTTACTGTTAGGAGTAATATCAACCATTGTGATGAGCATAGTCGCCCCCCCCCCCAGAGTAATAGGGCTGGTAATGAGGGGGTGGGAGCTGGGGTTTCTACATTCCCCTCCAATTTACATCTTCCTCCCCAAGCCACCCCTTATTCCATAGTTTTGGCTAATGTTCCACCACTCTTGGAAGGAACCTATGAACACTGGTCAAACCTCAAGAATAAATCTCTGCATTACCTCAGCTCTAAAATTGGAAACAGTAAGGCCCTGTTTGATGATTTTAACATGGTCAGGCGCATTAACTGGATTGGTCAGTCTTTTAAGTCTTTTCCTGGGGATTGTGTGGTGTTGAGTGTTAAGTCTCCTGCTTTGGTCAAATATATATTGGAAGCTGCTCACCACCATCCCCCAGCACTTAATTCGATTAAAATTCTCCCATTGGGCTTTTTTTACAGGCCAGATTACATACAGCCTATGCGGGATAACTGTGCCTTCCCAATACTTCCTGTAAGGTCTAATCTGCCCATTGTGACCTCCAATCGCTTTGATATACTTTCTTCATCGGAGGATAATGATTGACGTATGGCTGGTTCTTCTTGTACCCTACCGACAGTTCCTGGGACTTTGGGTCCAATCTGCCAACAGAGCCCGGATATTACTATTAAGTTACTATCTCCTAGTGTTATTTCCTGTATGTTTAACCCTACTGGCGTCATACAGCCATCTTCTGCTGGAATGAATGATCTCCTGGTTGTTCCAGGACAAGCAGGGGAAATTGGGGTTGTAAACTCTTTATTAAAATTGGGCTCTTGGAACATCGCAGGGTTGGGGCCTAGGCTAGATATTCCTGACTGGGCCATTTTTATTGACGACTTCGAGATATGGGCATTTCAAGAGACCTGGGCACTGGTTCCCCATTTCCGCATAGGTTTTTTGAATTTCTTTAAACCTGCTGTAAAAGGCCATAGGGGCAGACCCATGGGTGGTTTAACCACTTTGGTCCGTCAATGTGAGGGTGTCACTGCCTCGCTGAGCCTGCCCCGTCGACCCCGCCGTCACATTTGGCGTGTGTTTTCTTCATTCTGTGCTGCCTGTATCGTTTTGCCCTTCTGTTCTGTGCCCTTGATTTTTCCTTTTTTGTGCCTGCATTGTTTTAGCGCCGCTCTCTGTGCCCCCCCACCCGCTTCCCGCTCCCCGCCGCCTGCGTGCGGCCACGCCCCCTTACCTTCTGTGCCCTCCCCGCTCCCACCTCCCAGCTGCTCCGCCCTCCCTCCCACTTCGCCATAAATGGCGACCGTGCATACGCGCAGCGTTGACGCGCAACGGGCGCGCCGATTGTGCGCCGAAGGTGCGCCAAAGGTAAGCCCGTTTGCGCCCGTCCGTGCCTGGACCCCGCCCAGCAGACCCGGCAGCAAGAAGGCCCCATGGTTCACCGACGAACTCAAGAGCTCCAAGAAGAACTGCCGAGCCCTCGAGAAAGCCTGGAGAAGGGAGCCAACACCGGACAACATGACCACCCTCAAGCTCGCCACCCGGAAGCACCATCAACTAATCCACGCCACCAAGAAAACTGCATTCAAGGACCGGCTGGACAACAACGCACACAACTGCAAGGAACTCTTCAACATCGTGAAAGAGCTCTCCAACCCCAACGCCGGAAACAACGACATCACCCCGTCGCAAGACCTCTGCAACTCACTCGCCTCCTACTTCCACAACAAGATCGCTGACATACACAACAGCTTCATCCCACAAACAACACCCCCAAGACCGCACCAACGCCCCCCACCACCACCCTCAGCGCCTGGACCCCGATCAACACAGAAGACACCATCCGCACGATGAACTCTATCCACTCCGGATCTCCGACCGACCCCTGCCCTCACCACGTATTCAACAAGGCCGACGCTGTCATCGCACCCCACCTGCGGGACATCATCAACACCTCCTTCGACGCAGCCACCTTCCCTGAGAGCTGGAAGCACGCCGAACTCAGCGCTCTACTAAAGAAACCAACAGCGGACCGCACCGAACTCAAGAATTACTGCCCCATCTCGCTCCTCCCGTTTCCAGCCAAAGTCATCGAGAAGACCGTCAACAAGCAGCTGGCCGCCTTCCTCGAGACGAATGGATCCCTTGACCCCTCACAGTCTGGCTTCCGAGCCAACCACAGCACCGAAACCGCCCTCATCGCTGCCACCGACGACATCCGAGCCCTGCTGGACAACGGAGAAACAGCGGCCCTCATCCTCCTAGACCTCTCCGCGGCATTCGACACTGTCTGCCACCGCACCCTAGTGCAGCGCCTCAGCAACGTCGGAATCCAGGAGAAGGCACTGGAATGGATCATCTCCTTCCTCGACGGAAGGACACAGAGAGTCCGCCTACCACCGTACAAGTCAGAGGCCACCAAAGTCATCTGCGGCGTCCCCCAAGGATCATCACTGAGCCCCACCCTCTTCAACGTCTACATGAGCCCCCTTGCGGCCATTGCACGCCAACACAACCTCAACATCATCTCCTACGCAGACGACACCCAGCTGATCCTCTCCCTGACCAACGACCCCGCCGCCGCCAGAGCCAACCTCCACGAAGGGATGAAAGACGTAGCCGAGTGGATGATGACCAGCCGCCTGAAACTGAACTCAGACAAGACGGAAGTCCTCATCCTGGGCTTCTCGCCCTCCGCCTGGGACGACTCCTGGTGGCCCCCCGCCCTGGGCACCGCACCCAAACCGACAGACCACGCACGAAACCTGGGCTTCATCCTGGACTCCTCCCTCTCCATGACCAGACAAGTCAACGCCGTCTCCTCGTCCTGTTTCAACATCCTGCGCATGCTACGGAAGATCTTCCGGTGGATCCCCACCGAGACCAGGAAGACGGTCACCCAGGCCCTTGTCACCAGCCGACTGGACTACGGCAACGCCCTCTACGCCGGAACCACCGCCAAGCTCCAGAAGAGACTCCAGCGGATACAGAACGCCTCAGCCAGACTCATCCTCGACATCCCCCGAAGCAGCCACATCTCCGGACATCTGAGAGACCTGCACTGGCTCCCCGTCAACAAGAGAATCACCTTCCGTCTCCTCACCCACGCACACAAAGCCCTACACGACCAAGGCCCGAGCTACCTCAACAACCGCCTCAACTTCTACGCTCCCAAACGCCATCTCCGATCAATCAGCCACGCCCTCGCCGCTGTCCCCCGCATCCGAAGAGCGACAACAGGAGGAAGGTCCTTCTCCTACCTGGCCGCCAAGTCCTGGAACTCCCTCCCTCCCGACCTGCGCCTGACCCAAGACCACCTCTCCTTCAGGAAGAAGCTCAAGACCTGGCTGTTCGAGCAGTAGCGCCCCCCCCCCCCCCCTCCCAAGCACCTTGAGACCCTCCGGGTGAGTAGTGCGCTTTATAAATGGCTTTGATTGATTGATTGATGTAAGGGGTCTCCCGGGAGGTAAATGTTCTCCCACTTGTCTCCTCTGGTAGAATTATTTAGAGTCCGAATCAAATTCTATTAATAAGATTGTGGCTGGAGACTTTAATGTCTGCTTTGAGCCCCTGGGTGTCGATTGCGGTGACTTCACTGAGGATGAAGATTCTTCTTGGGGTGTTCCCCAGCTGGAGCTGGAACCTGTTAGTAAATGGACTCAAGCTGCCCTGTTTATGAAAGGCTTGTGTCTAAATCAGGGCATGAGAGCAGTTAATGGGTGAACAAAAACGGATAGGTCGGGGAGGATGACCTTTGATAATGGCAGAACTGGGAGCCGAATTGACTATATTCTAGTCAATTTGGAGTTGTGGTCGCTCATAGACGATATGGTGGTAGTAAGTAGAGTTGAGAGCGATCATAACCCTCTTGCGCTGTGTATTAATGACAATAGTTTTGCTGACCCCCCTACTATTCTTGTTGGCCGTTCCACTATGGATGTTATCCTCACAAATGATTTAAGAAGGGTGAGATGGACGAAAATCGCCACTTGTGAAACCTCACGGGTGGCCATTAGAAATTTGGTCAACAATACCTTGGTTACACTTAACCAGATGAAGTCTCATGATTTGATTACGGATAATATACAGGATATTCATAACAAGCTCTTTGCTGAACTCAAATAATTTTTTGTTGGATCCCCTCCCTCCATCGGTAAAGGTAAAGAGTTGAGTCCCCGCACGTGGTTCAACAAGGATTGTAGACTGGCCCAAAGTGCTTTGATAAAGGCCGTCAAAAATGGTTCTCCTACCACTATTCAAAAATGTAGATCTGTAAACAAAACCGCCCAACTTAAGGCTAAGCAAAATTGGGATGAGGATCGCTGGAGGGACTTATATCAGGCTTGCCATGACCATAACATGGTCCAATTTTGGCATCTTCTTAAATGGGGTAACTGCCCCTCGGTTATTCGTCCCACTAACCAAGTTGAGCCACAACAGTGGGTAGCGTATTTCGAGGAGCAGTTTAAGGTTGGTGATAGGATGGCTAATTACACCTTCTGTCCACCTGCTGTCGAAAACCTTTTAGAATTCTCCCCCTGTGAAGTTAAGTCTGTGTTAAAATGTATTAAGAGTGGTATGGCCCCGGGCCCAGATTGTATCCCTGCTGACCTATTTATTCAGGAGCAAGATGTATGGATCCCGTACCTGACTATGGGGCACATGCATCAACCAAACCAAAAGCGATTCCTTAATAGCGAGAAATAAGGAATCGTTATTAAGGAATCGCTTTTGAGCATGCATCAACAGATTCGGTAAATTACAGTGATTCCTTAAAAATCGCTATATTTACCGAATAATCAATAGCGGGGCATGCAAACTCCGATTAGCTATTTCCGAGTTCGGTAATACCGAATTCGCTATTAGCGAATTCGGTATTAGCTAAATCGCAATTGACCGCGTCGCTCTGGGAACGTGCAGATGACATCACCAACCAGGAAATACTGCAGCCCCACCCTCATTGCCTCGACAGAGGAGCAAACAGGAGCTGTGAGTGAAGACTGCCTGTGCAGAGTGAAGCCACACCGACTGTGCAATTCGCAAAACCTATTCCTCATGGAGAAGGAAGTGCCATCCAGCGCTGAGTCAGCACGCAAGCGCAAGCACAATTTCTCTGACAGGGCGCTGGAGTACCTTATAGAGGGAGTCAGCAGCAAGCACGATCGCCTTTTCGGTAAGCTGTCCCTCAAGGTGCCTGAGCAGGAGAAGCGGCGCATATGGCTGCGCATCCGGGAGAGGGTGAATGCAGTTGGTGTAACGCCCCGCAGCATCGACGACCTCAAGAAAAGGTGGTATGACCTGCGGAAGCGTGCCAAGGAGAGGATTGCGGAGAGGCTCCGGGAGGCAAGCAGGACCGGAGGCGGCCCTTCAACAGTACAATCCAACACTGCCCTGGAGGACCTGGTGGAAGGGACGATCGAGCGAGAAGCCGTCGTGGGAGTGACCCAGATGGACATGTCCGGCGCAGCCACAAGTGCCCAAGGTAAGATACATGCCTGTGCCCATACCCAGCATAGCGTAAATCCATTCCCATGCCCCCAGCAGGACCTGAGTGTGTATGCAGCTTTGGGCCACACAGTTTTACTCTTAACACTAGTGCATCATGGGAGTTGTAGTCTAGTCAGCCCAGTGTGCATGTACAGGCGTAAATACAATTACGGATCACCACATCAGTTGAACATGGATATAGACTGTTTATTTAGTGGATCACAGAGGGACATGTACGTATACAACACTACGGAGGTGTAACTATCCCACTAACCATGCACTGTTTCACACACAGATGCATCTCCTGGGGAATCGGACGACAGCGGCCAGCTGATCATATCTGAGACACCGGTGGATTCCGACATGGAGACAGCGCAGGATGCGCATCCATCACCTCCACCTGCCACCCCACCACCACCAGCACCAGCACCACCAGCACCAGCCACACCAGCACCTGCACCATCCACACCAGCTGCAGCAACAACAGCCACTAAAGCGCAGAGGAGCAGGGCCCAAGTAGCGCCCTTGCAGGTGATGGAAACACCCTCCACACAATTGGGACAAAGTCTGCGCACCATCACACCGCCTGCTGCACCACCTGGACGTGCCAGACTACAACAGCGGCGCAGGGCTCGGCCAAGTTCTGTCTCCTCAGGCGACCTTGATCTCCCTCACACTTCTGCCATCGAGGAGAGGATGCTACGTGTACAGCGCCTGCAGGGACGACACATGGCAACAATTAGCTCTAATATCGTGCGCCTTGCTCGGGAAATGCGTGCCATGAGTGCGGCGGTTAGGGACATGTCCACTGTGGTGGCACAGGGCAATGGGCACCTCAGGGAGGACATCCAAGAGCTCACCCGTGCCATGAGGGAGGGCCATGAGTGCGAGAGGAGGAGGCACCGTCAGCAGTTGTTGTGGTCCGCGGCCTCTACAAAGGCCATCACACGTCTCAGCAACAGCACCGCAGTGTTGGCACGCCGCTCTGTGTCCTTGCAGGTGGACCTTGGGCACTTTTGCCGGGATGTAGCAAAGGCACTAGGGCAGATGACCGCTGCTGTCGAACACCTACAGAGTGGCACATTCAGTGCTGGTGCATTGGGAGGGGAAGATGGCAGTGAGGCTGCCTCGAATGTCAGCAGTGTGTCAGTGGCAGAGGCCAGCACCAGGCGCCGCAGTTTGCGGGCCTCCACGGGGACAGGGCGTGGTGAGGCGTCGGAGACAACTGAGCGGAGGCTTGGTGTACGTGGCAAGCGCCACTAGACAGAATTACAGGCCTACCTGACCGTGGTGGGGCAACCATGGTCCTCCCCTTCCAGAGTCTGCACAGCCGTGACTTTAACGCACATTTGTTTTAACTTCTTACATGTGGTGCATTTTTTCCATTGCTTGTTTTGTTGCACATACCGCAGTGCTACTGTGCATTAAACAGTTGCATCCCCAACAAATTAGTTATGTATCATTCTCACCGGATTCAGAAATGATGTTGCATGATGTATGTCCGCCTCCTATGGCCCTCTGCTGTGTTAGGGACGTGTGCCTGTCGGTGTTGGGCGGGTGGTTGGTCATCCCGGTGGTCCC
Organism: Triturus cristatus; assembly: GCF_964204655.1. Taxonomy (NCBI): domain Eukaryota; kingdom Metazoa; phylum Chordata; class Amphibia; order Caudata; family Salamandridae; genus Triturus; species Triturus cristatus. The sequence goes on from NC_140587.1 coordinate 176,322,202, forward strand.
CATTCCTGTCCACCTCTATGGGTATCCCCCTTCTGGTCGCAATGTTGTGCAGCATTGCACATACGGCAATAATCCGGCAGCAGGTTTCAGGTTTGTATAGCATGGCGCCGCCAGTCTTGTGTAGGATTCGAAAGCGACTCTTCAGAATCCCAAATGTCCTCTCTATTACATTCCTGGTGCTAATGTGTGCTGCGTTGTAGCGTTGCTCCTGTGGGGTTGCTGGATTGATGTATGGGGTGAGTATAAAATCACGCAGGGCGTAAGCACTGTCACCTAGAAGATAGAAGCAAAGACTTAGCAATGGTGAAGTTCATACATGTGTGGTGTTCATGTTGGGAAGCGGGATTTGTACGTACCAAGCAGGAGTCCCTCTCCAAATTCTCCGTTGAGTAGACGCCTGTGGATTCCACTGTTGCGGAATATGTAGGAGTCGTGTGTGCTCCCTGGGAATTGTGCCACTAGGTCCGTTATGATGTGACTGGCATCGCACACAACCTGCACGTTGATTGAGTGGTATGACTTGCGGTTACGGAATATGTACTCATTTGCTGCCGGTGGACATATGGCGATATGCGTACAGTCGATGCATCCAATTACATGGGGGAATTGTGCCACCTGGTAGAATGCCTGTTTGTTGCGGTCCAACTGCTGTGGGGTTGTGGGGAAGCTGATGTGGGAGTGTAGCATTGTCAGCATGGCATCTAGGAATTTCTGGAAGAAGCGTGAGAGTGCGCTTTGCGATACGCCTCCGGCTTCCGCAATTACCCCCTGGAAACTTCCTGAGGCCAGTAGGTGCAGGCTGCATAGGACCTGGATGTGCGCAGGGATTGCATTGGTCCGGTGTGTCTGGTGCTGCAGTAATGGTTCCAGGTCTGCAATGAGGCGCATGATCATGGCACGATTGAGTCGATACTTCTCGTACACCTCGTCCTCATTCTGGCCGAGCAAGGTGATGCGCAGTCTGAAAACTCTCTCCTGGACCCTTCTCCTGCGCTGTCCTTCCGCATTGATACGCATCCTCCTTGCAAGCACGTAGAGGGCTGCCATTTTGTGGTAGCCAACAGGGTCTCCTTGGCCACATTTAAGGGGTGGGTGATTACCACAATCAGTTGCACCTGTAGAATCATTTTTTTTTATTCACAATTTTTCTTTTTTTATCTTTACCTCCAGGTTCTGATTCCCCTTATTTAGCTCATGCTAAATAGCGATTTTTGGGATTTTCGGTATTTGCGACTGTTGTTGCATTGGGAAGCGATTCGTTATTAGCCATTGGCACTTGCCGGGAGCTATTAGTGATTTCGGTGATTGCTAATTCGGTATTTAGCGAATCGATATTTTTGCATGTTGGTTAATTGCGATTCGGTATTTTACCGGATTTCATTTAGCGATTCGTTATTTGCTCACAGTTTTGGTTGATGCATTGGGATTCGTTTTTTTTTAATCGCTAACGGGTGTTATTAGCGATTCGGTATTTTACCGACTGGATTTTGGCTTGATGCATGAGGCTGATAGCTGGCAAATGCCCTTGCGGGTGGTGCTGCTGTCCCTGACTCGTGGCTTGGGGCAGAGATATTGCCGATCTATAAGAAAGGCGATCGCTCTGCCCCGGGCAATTATAGACCTATTAGTCTTATTGACGCAGTACAAAAAATTATAGCCCGTCTTGTACTGGGTCGTATACAAATCTGGATGACTGATTTTGATGTGCTGTCCCCTCTTCAGGCGGGGTTTCGTTCACATATTGGGACCCTGGACCAAGTATTTAGGGTAGTACTTCTTTATTAGAAGGAAGTTTCCCTGGGGGGTGGTAAGCTTTATGCGGCTTTCGTGGACCTAAGGTCCGCGTTTGACCTTGTGCCGAGGAATAAGTTATGGGAATCACTTTTGGAGATGGGCATGCCAAAAGAATTGGTATCCTTCCTGGTTATTATTCATGAAAATACATATGCCCGTGTTCGATGGGGCAAACCAGGGGAGGTGACGGATAGATTTAAAGTGTCCAAAGGAGTTCGCCAAGGGTGTGTGCTCGCTCCCACATTGTTTTCATTATTCATTAATAGGGTTATAAATTATTTTTCAAACAACCCTACCGATGCTCCCTCCCTGGCTGGAATGAAGATTCCCCTACTCATGTTCGCAGATGACACCCTTTTGATCTCAAAGACGAGACAGGGTTTGCAATTAGCCCTGTCTCGCTTTGAGATTTTTTGTCGCGAGCATGAGTTGGAAATAAATGTTGGGAAAACCAAGTTTATGGTCTTTCGTGGACCACGGCGCATTAAGGCGCAGGTGTGTCTGGGTGGTGTCAGTTTGGATCAAACGGCTGTGTTTACCTATTTAGGGGTCACTTTTAGCGAGACTTGCAGCTGGTCTCATCAGCTGGATCTTCTCGCTCTCAAACATGCCCAATTAGGTGGAGCTTTGTTGAAAGAGCATAAACATTCCTTAACAAAACCAATAGCTCCCCTAATGAAGATCTATGGCTCCAAGATTCTGCCTGCCATTTTATATGGTGCTGAGATTTGGGGCTTTAGTAACTTGTCCAAGTTGATGACCGCCCAGAATACATTTCTCCGGTCAGCAATAGGGCTACCGCAATCCACTCCGCGTATTCCCCTATTATATGATCTGGGAATCCAGCCTTTAGAGGACTTGGCAGGGTATAGACCCCTGGCGTTTTGGCGTCGCCTGTGGACTACACCTGAACTATCGATCTACGCTAAAGCCCTTCTGGAGGTTAAAGGGCTGGAGGGTTCGCATAGGATACCCTGGTTGTCTGGTATTAAAACCCTGCTGATTGATCTTGGGATGGGTGACCTTTGGGCTAACCCTGATACTGTGGTCTTTCCGCCGAAAAATGTCCTAAAGGACGCCTATTGGTGCTTTATTAAGAATCGGAGATGTGTTTCCCTCATAGGCACCTCGATGACCACCATATTCCTAGTTTTTAAGGATGAGTCTGTCTATGAAGGTTACTAGGATACCATTTTGAAGTATTTTGATCGCAAACTGTATCACCAGTTTAGAGTGGGCGCCCTACCACTGCGAGGTCTCACCAAAAGCTGGAGTCCTCTTGGTAGTGATAAGTGCCCCTTCTGTGTAGATACAATCAAATCATTGGACCATTTCCTTTCCTGTTGCCCAATTTATTTACTCCCTCGTCGTGTTTGGCTTCGTCCTGTTTGCAGATTAATGAGCACTCGTTCTGCACAGGTTGCTAGTAGAATTTTGAAAACAGATACATCAAAACCTGTTGTAATAGGTGTTGCCAAATTTATTAGTTGGGCATGGATCCTTAGGGCACAGAAACTCAAGTCGTGATATGTGTTCCATAAGGCTTTAATTGCTTTCAATTAGCACTATACTATGGACTATTAGGTTGACTGGCGTGTCTCTTATTGTATTTTATTATGCTTGTCATTATATTTTTAAATTACCTGTTTATTATGTAATACTTTTATGGTTTTAGAACTTTTATCCTGTATTGTAATATGAACTGTATTGTATATGAACTGTTTTAACATGTGTAGAATGTCTTTTATGATGTTAATCGAATAAAGACTCATTGACTGACTGACTGTATAGAAACATAACATAACTCATTTCACAAATTCATAAACAATGACTGGTTTCTAATTCTACCAAATTTTAAAAACTGCACAGTTATCTGTCTACAAACACATGAAAAACGCAAATGCCTATCACAGAATGGTTTCTACATGCACACACATTGTAGAGAAAAAAAGTACTCCCTACACTTTAGCAGGAAAAATACATTAGTCTGATTAAAATCAAAATAGTCTACATACATCCCCTCACAATTAAATAACTCATCTTTCAAGTTCTTTTGTAGATTAAGAAGTATATCAATCACTCACCATATTTTCTTTTACAGAATCTCTGCACTGTGCACCTCTCAGCAAAAGCAAAGAATGAAAAAGTTTCCCTTTCATTTTCCACACATATACATGTAAACATCAAATCACAATCCTTCGCACATAAACTCAAAAGCAAACACACATTTCTATTGGTTAAACATTTCAACCCTTTCCAACTGAAATACATTTCAATCCTTCCCCCAATCTGCCTTCTGCCTGTTACCATAGAAACAGCTCATGGAACACTGCACTGAGCTCACAGGTCACAAGTTCAGCACACAATGTTCCTACACAAGGCAGGAAGTGTGCTTGACTTTTCAACATATCAGCTTATCATATATAATGTTCCTTACAATCTGTTTTTGTTAACCAATAACAATCATACCTTTAAAAAACAAAAATATACACCCTACCTTTCAGTGTAGAAAGTTGTTATACAACCAATGATTTCTTGTCGTTTTTCAAAAAACGTTGCCGTGGATCCGCGCACCCACCGTGAGAGAATCCGTGCATCCAACGCGATAGGATGCGCGCACCGTGCGCGCATTTCGCCGCTTTTTTTTTTTTTTTTTTAAAAAGGGGGGCCACAGGGAGTCCTTCTGGGACCCCCTAAGCAGATCTAGAGGGTCAGAGTATTTCCACTCTGCCCCCTTTATATCTTTTACACACTTATTCCCCTTCCATCATCAGCCTCGCTTCTACCGAGGCAGAAAATGGCCGCCAACAGTACCTGGTTTCGAATGTAGAGAGACGCTCGACTTTTTTCAAAAAACGTTGCCGTGGATCCGCGCACCCACCGCGAGAGAATCCATGCATCCAACGCGATAGGATGCGCGCACCGTGCGCACATTTCGCCGCTTTTTTTTTTAAAAAGGGGGGCCCCAGGGAGTCCTTCTGGGACCCCCTAAGCAGATCTAGAGGGTCAGAGTATTTCCACTCTGCCCCCTTTATATCTTTTACACACTTATTCAGCTTCCATCTTCAGCCTCGCTTCTACCGAGGCAGAAAATGGCCCCCAACAGTTCCTGGTTTCGAATGTAGAGAGACGCTCGACAGCCAATTAGCATTCAGCGCGCGATCGAGAAGGTGCGCGCTCGGTTCGGGGAGGGTGCGCTTACGGTGCGGGTACGGTCCGCGGGTCCTCCGCGGCCATAGATATCACTAACTTTTTTACCCTAATTTTCTCAGGAACTACTGAACAGATTCACACCAAATATGCAAATGGCACGAGTCCGAACTGAGGACTACCTCTTTGCCAAATTTGGTGTCATTCCGTTCAGCGGTTCGGGCTGTAGCTGCGACAACAGATCCTATGGGAAATTGCATGGGGAAAACGCGTTTTGGGACCCCCCTTTTTTCTCACCCCCCGCTTCACGGATCACCGCAAAACTTTCAGGGTAGGAGCGGAGCGGAGCTGGCCAAAAGTTTAGAGAAGTTCGCGAAGATTCGTCAATCGGCGCCAAAGATATTCCCAATAGAATGTTGCGGATTTCCTATGGAAAATAGGTCCTAACTATAACTATCTACTGGCGACCGCCAGTAGATAATATATCTAAATTCACTGAAAAAAACATAGGTTTCAGGAACGTTCTAGTTAGTTGGCCATTTCACTTGTATAAAACCATAGAAATTCCGGCGTTCTAGTTATTTCAGCTAACTATAACTCGCGCCCCCGCGATGCACTGCTGATGACGTCACATATTACATCATTCATGACATGGTCAGTGACATCACTGATGACATCACTGATGACATGTCAAATGACATCACTGATGACATCATCCAGTGACTGTGTGTTTCTGTAAAGTTTAAATTTGTTTTATATATATATGCCAAGCTGTATTGAAGAATGAGTGGGTGTATAAGTGTCTGTATGGAGGATTTAGTAGGTACGTGACTGACTGTATAAGTGAGTGAATAAATGTGTCTTACTGAATGCATGTGTTAGTTAATAAACTGAGTGAACGTTTGTATCAGTCTGTCTGTTGTTGTGTAAGCTGCTGTATGGGTTGGTGAGTAGTTGCATGAGTGTCTATATGGGATATTGATTACTTGCCTGAGTATTTGTATGGCTGCCTGAGTGTGTGGGTGTAAAGGTTCAAGAGTGCATGTGGAAACAGCTGTATGGGTGGGTGAGTGTGCATGGGTGTGTTGGTGACTGAATGGATGTCTCAGTGGTACATGTGCAAGTAACTACATATGTAAAAGGCAGTACATGTGAGTGATGGTGTATATAAATAACTATATGTGAGAGTCAGTAATTGTGAGAGTGGCTGCTTGGATGAGTGTGTATTTGTATCAGTGAGTCTATAAGAGAGTAATTATGTGTATGAATAAGTGAGGTGATGTCTGTATAACTGTATAGGTGAGTAAATGGTAGTATGATTGATTCTTTGCATGACTGACTAGGTGTGTGAGTAACTCTGGATATGTGGCAATGCATATGATAGTGTTGTATTGATGAGTGACTGCATGTATGAGTGACTGTATAGGTGAACAGTGGATGTGTGTGTAGACCTAGGAATCAGTCAGTGCGTATTTAGTTACTGGTATTGATGTGTCTATTTTTTTCGAAAATGGTAGTCTGTATTTTAGAGTGGGTGTATCAAAGGTTATATTCAGGTGTGAGGAGGTGCATCCGTTTTTCACGTGGACAATGTCATCAGTGATATCATTTGACATGTCATCAGTAATGTCACTGACCACGTCATGAAAGATGTAATATGTGACGTCATTAGCAGTGCATTGCGGGGGCGCGAGTTATAGTTAGCTGAACTAACTATAACGCCGGAATTTCTTTGGTTTTATACAAGTGAAATGTCGAACTAACTACAACGTTCCTGAAACCTATGGTTTTTTCAGTGAATTTCTATGGATTTTTAAATGCTAATTTCTAAATATAACATGCCTGAAACCGATGGTTTTTTCAGTGATTTTCTATGGTTTTTTAAATGCTAATTTCGAAATATAACGTGCCTGAAACCTATGGTTTTTCCAGTGAATTTCAAAGGTTTTTAAATGTAAATTTGTAAGCTTAATGTACCTCAATCCTATGTTTTTTTATTTTATATATATATATATATATATATATATTTAAAAAAAAATTGTGAATAATTTTTAGTTAGGAAATCTATAGTCAATCTTTTTTTTTATATTATACAGAAGTCGCGCACCCTTCGCGCACTCTACACGATGGCTGCGCGCATTCTGGTAGCCATTTTGAAAAGTCGCGCTGGGGTCGCAACTTCGGCGTAATTTGTAAAGTATGAAATATCTTTAAATTAATTATAAATCAAAGTTTTACTTTAAGTGTTTGTCTAAATGTATTAATAAAAGTATTTTTAAAGTATTATTTTCAATATAATTTTGACGAAAAGTTATTCGATTATTATTGGATTCGGAGGTTAGGAGGATGGCCATTTTGCTTGATCTGTTTTGCAAGATGTTTTGGTCTAGTCAGGTGGACACCCTCCTCCGGGTAACAACAGAACTCCTTTAGATCCAAACAGACTCTTCCACACTCTCACCGGAAGTGAAACCAGGCCACGCGGACACTTTCACAATACAACAGCCGGGAATGCACTTTTCGGTAAAAAAAACACATTCCTTCCACATAATTTATCAAATAAATGACTCACTGAAGAACAGGGGCCAGGTTCAATCGGTAAGCAGCCGTTAAAACGACTTTTTTACTTCGCGATACCATTGCAACGCATGCATTACCACGCATGCGTTGTACATCGCGAAGACATTACTACGCATTGTTTTAGAACGCATGGTCATTTACCACGCATGCCTTTACAACAAATTTCGTTGTAAAGGTATGTATGGTAAATGACCATGCGTTCTAAAAAACATATATACGATCCACGTTGTTGTAAGGAAACAGAGGCTGTTCTGTTTCCTCACAATGACGTGCACCGCCCCTCAGAGACGACGTGAAGCAGGAACCACGAGGAGAGACGAACCACGAGGAGTGAGAGATAAGGGGATTGGGCACGGGGTGGGGGTTTCTTTTCTAGGGTTTAGGGTAGTGCAGTGGTGTTTGTGTAGTGTAGTGTAGGGGGTAGTGTTGGGGTAGTGTTTTAGGGTTTAGGGTAGTGCAATGGTGTTTGTGTAGTATAGGGGGTCATGCGGGGGTTAGTGTTTTAGGGTTTAGTGTAGTGTAGTGGTGTTTGGGTAGTGTAGGGATTCGTGCTGGGGGTAGTGTTTTAGGGTTTAGGGTAGTGCAGTGGTGTTTGTGTAGTGTAGGGAGTCGTGCTGGGGGTAGTGTTTTAGGGTTTAGGGTAGTGCAGTGGTGTTTGTGTAGCGTAGGGGGTCGTGCTGGGGGTAGTGTTTTAGGGTTCAGGCTAGTGCAGAGGTGTTTGAGTAGTGTAGGGGGTAGTGCTGGGGTAGTGCTTTAGGGTTTAGGGTAGTGCAGTGGTGTTTGGGTAGTGTAGGGGGTCGTGCTGGGGGTAGTGGTTTAGGGAAGTGCAGTGGTGTTTGTGAAGTGTAGGGGGTAGTGTAGTTGTGTTTGGGTAGTGTAGGGGGTCATACTGGGGGTAGATTTAGGGTAGTGCAGTGGTGTTTGTGTAGTGTAGGGGGTCACGCTGGGGGTAGTCTTATGGATTAGGGTAGTGCAGTGGTGTTTATGTAGTGTAGGGGCTCATGCTGGGGGTAGTGGTTTAGGGTAGTGTAGTGGTGTTTGTGTAGTGTAGGGGGACGTGCTGGGGTAGTGTTTTAGGGTTTAGGGTAGTGCAGTGGTGTATGTGTAGTGTAGGGGGTCATGCTGGGAGTAGATTTAGGGTTTAAGGTAGTGCAGTGGTGTTTGGGTAGTGTAGGGGGTCACGCTGGGGGTAGTCTTTTAGGGTTTAGGGTAGTGCAGTGGTGTTTGGGTAGTGTAGGGGGTCCTGCTGGGGGTAGTGTTTTAGGATTTAGGGCAGTGCAGTGGTGTTTGTGTAGTGTAGGGGGTCATGTTTTAGGGTAGTGCAGTGGTATTTGGGTAGTGTGGGGGTTCATAATGGGGGTAGTGTTTTAGGGTTTAGGGTAGTGCAGTTGTGTTTGGGTAGTGTAGGCGATCATGCTGGGGGTAGATTTAGGGTTTAGGGTAGTGCAGTGGTGTTTGTGTAGTGTAGGGCGTCACGCTGGGGGTAGTCTTTTAGGGTTTAGGGTAGTGCAGTGGTGTTTGTGTAGTGTAGGGGGTCATGCTGGGGGTAGTGTTTTAGGGTAGTGCAGTGGTGTTTGTGTAGTGTGGGGGATCGTGCTGGTGGAAGTGTTTTAGGGTTTAGGGTAGTGCATTGGTGTTTGGGTAGTGTTGGGGGTCGTGCTGAGGGTAGATGTAGGGTTTAGGGCAGTGCAGTGGTGTTTGGGTAGTGTAGGGGGTTGTGCTGGGGTAGTATTTTAGGGTTTAGGGTAGTGCAGTGGTGTTTGTGTAGTGTAGGGAGTCGTGCTGGGGTATTGGTTTAGGGTAGTGCAGTGGTGTTTGGGTAGTGTTGGGGGTCATGCAGCGGGTAGATTTAGGGTTTAGGGTAGTGCAGTGGTGTTTGTGTAGTGTAGGGGGTCACGCTGGGGGTAGTGTTTTAGGGTATAGGGTAGTGCAGTGGTGTTTGTGTAGTGTAGGGGGTCATGATGGGGTAGTGTTTTAGGGTTTAGGGAAGTGCAGTGATATTTGTTTAGTGCAGGGAGTCGTGCTGGGGGTAGTGTTTTGGGGTTTAGGGTAGTGCAGTTGTGTTTGGGTAGTGTAGGGGGTCGTGCTGGGGGTAGTGTTTTAGGGGTTAGGGTAGAACAGTGGTGTATGTGTAGTGTAGGGGGTCGTATATTAGGATTTAGGGTAGTGCAGTGGTGTTTGGGTAGTGTAGGGGGTCGTGCTAGGGGTAGTGTTTTTGGGTTTAGGGTAGTGCAGTTGTGTTTGTGTAGTGTAGGGGGTCTTGCTTGGGGTAGTGTTTTAGGGTTTAGGGTAGTGCAGTGGTGTTTTTGTAGTATAGGGAGTCGTGCTGGGGGTAGTATTTTAGTGTATAGGGTAGTGCAGTGGTGTATGTGTAGTGTAGGGGGACGTGCTGGGGTAGTGTTTTAGGGTTTAGGGTAGTGCAGTGGTGTTTGTGTAGTGTAGGGGGTCGTGGTTTAGGGTAGTGCAGTGGTTTTTGGGTAGTGTAGGGGGTCGTGCTGGGAGTAGTGTTTTAGGGTTTAGGGTAGTGAAGTGGTGTTTGTGTAGTGTAGGGGGTCGTGTTGGAGGTAGATTTAGGGTTTAGGGTAGTGCAGTGTTTGTGTAGTGTAGGGGGTCATGTTTTAGGGTTTAGGGTAGTGCAGTGGTGTTTGGGTAGTGTAGGGGGTCGTGCTGGGGGTAGTGTTTTAGGGGTTAGGGTAGTACAGTGGTGTTTGTGTAGTGTAGGGGGTCGTATATTAGGATTTAGGGTAGCGCAGTGGTGTTTGGGTAGTGTAGGGGGTCGTGCTAGGGGTAGTGTTTTTGGGTTTAGGGTAGTGCAGTGGGGTATGTGTAGTGTAGGGGGACGTGCTGGGGTAGTGTTTTAGGGTTTAGGGTAGTGCAGTGGTGTTTGTGTAGTGTAGGGGTCGTGGTTTAGGGTAGTGCAGTGGTTTTTGGGTAGTGTAGGGGGTCGTGCTGGGAGTAGTGTTTTAGGGTTTAGGGTAGTGAAGTGGTGTTTGTGTAGTGTAGGGGGTCGTGTTGGGGGTAGATTTAGGGTTTAGGGTAGTGCAGTGTTTGTGTAGTGTAGGGGGTCATGTTTTAGGGTTTAGGGTAGTGCAGTGGTGTTTGGGTAGTGTAGGTGGTCGTGCTGGGGGCAGTGTTTTAGGGTTTGGGGTAGGTCAGTTGTGTTTGGGTAGTGAAGGGTGTCTTGCTGGAGGTAGTGTTTTAAGGTTTAGGGTAGTGCAGTGGTGTTTGTGTGGGGGGTCATGCTGGGTGTAGTGTTTTAGGGTTTAGGGCAGTGCAGTTGTGTTTGGGTAGTGTAGGGGGTCGTGCTGGGGGTAGTGTTTAGGGTTTAGGGCAGTGCAGTGTAGTTTGTGTAGTTTAGGGGGTCGTGTTTTAGGGTAGTGCAGTGGTATTTGGGTAGTCTAGGTTCATACTGGGGCTAGTGTTTTAGGGCGTTAGGGTAGTGTAGTTGTGTTTGGGTAGTGTAGGGGGTCATGCTGGGGGTAGTGTTTTAGGGTTTAGGGTAGTGCAGTCGTGTTTGCGTAGTGTAGGGGGTCGTGCTGGGGGTAGTGTTGTAGGGTTTTGGGTAGTGCAGTGGTGTTTGTGTGGTGTAGGGGCCGTGCTGGGGGTAGTGTTTTAGGGTTTAGGGTAGTGCTGTGGTGTTTGTGTGGTGTAGGTGGTCGTTCTTGGGTAAGTGTTTTAGGGTTTAGGGTAGTGGAGTGCTGTTTGGGTAGTGTAGGGGGTCGTGCTGGGGGTAGTTTTTAGGGTTTATGGTAGTGCAGTGGTGTTTGTGTCGTGCAGGGGGTCGTGCTGGGCTAAGAGTTGAGAGTTTAGGATAGTGCAGTGGTGTTTTGGGTAGTGTAGGGGGTCGTGCTGGGGGTAGTGCTTTAGGGTAGTGCAGAGGCAGGGCCGGACTGGCCGTAGCGGGCACCGGGCAATTCCCTGCTGCGCCGCACGGGTGGGGGCTGATTTTGGGCCCCTGGGGGCCGTTTTTGTTACAGGGCCGCTTTTGCAGCATAGCTGCAAAATCGGCCCTGTAACAAAATTGTCCTAAAACCGGCCCTGGCAAAGAGCTCGGAAGCACCCCAAGCCTCGGGGGGAGGAGGGGGAGGTAAGGGGGGGGGGGGGGCAAGCACTTTGCCAGGGCCGGTTTTAAGACAATTTTGTTACAGGGCCGATTTTGCAGCTATGCAGGGCCAGTTTTCGTTCCCAGTCCGGCCCTGTGCAGAGGTGTTTGTGTAGTGTATGGGGTTGTGCTGGGGTAGTGTTTTAGGGTTTAGGGTAGTGCAGTGGTATTTGTGTAGTGTAGGGAGTCATGCTGGGGGTAGTGTTTTAGGGTTTAGGGTAGTGCAGTGGTGTTTGTGTAGTGTAGGGGGTCGTGTTTTAGGGTTTAGGGTAGTGCAGTGGTGTTTGGGTAGTGTAGGGGGTCGTGCTGGGGGTAGTGTTTAGGGTTTAGGTTAGTGTAGTGGTGTTTGGGTAGATCGACAACAAAAGAACTCGCCAAGCGTGCAGCGCATGCGCCGCATCACTAGGCGAGACCTAAAAGCATTGCTCGTGCTTGTGTAGTTAGGTCCCCCTCAGATATATAAACACATTCTTCCTTTAATATCTCAAGAACTACTGAATGGATTTACACCATTTAAATAAAAGGTCTCTTTCTGAACCAAGGGCTACCTTTTTGCCAAATGTGGTGTAATTCCATTCAGCAGTTTCAGCTGGAACCGTGTCCAAAGTTTCCTATGGGAAATTGATTTTCCGACCTCTATTTTTTGAATTTCTCAGAAACTACTTAACGGATTTACTTCATTTAAAAAAAGGTCTCTTTCTGAAACAAGGGCTACCTTTTTGCCAAATTTGGTGTAATTCCATTCGGCAGATCGGGCTGTAGCCGTGTCTAAAGTTTCCTATGAGAATTAACATGGAGAAAACACGTTTTGGGACCCCCCTTTTTTTTCGACCCCAGCTTGGCGAATCACCCTGAAACTTTCAGGATAGGAGCTGACTGGAGCGCCCCACAAGTATTGAGAATTTCGTGAAGATTCGTCATCCGGTGCCAAAGTTATTGGGAAAACAAAAAAAGCTTTTCCTATGGAATCTAGGTCCTAACTATAACTATCTACTGGCGACCGCCAGTAGATAATATGCAGTAGTGTTTGTGTAGTATTGGGGCAGTGTTTTAGGGTTTAGGGTAGTGCAGTGGTGTTGGTGTAGTGTAGGGTGTAGTGTTTTAGGGTAGCGCCGTGGTGTTTGTGCAGTGTAGGGGGTTGTGCTGGGGGTAGTGTTTTACAGTTTAGGGTAGTGCAGTGGTGTATGTGTAGTGTAGGGGGTCGTACTGGGGATAGATTTAGGATAGTGCAGTGGTGTTTGGGTAGTGCTGGGGTAGTGTTTTAGGGTTTAGGGTATTGCAGTGGTATTTGTGAAGTGTAGGGGGTCGTGTTTTAGGGTAGTGCAGTGATATTTGGTTAGTGTAGGGGGTCGTGCTGGGGGTAGTGTTTTTGGGTTTAGGGTAGTGCAGTTGTGTTTGGGTAGTGTAGGGGGTCGTGCTGGGGGTAGTGTTTTAGGGGTTAGGGTAGTACAGTGGTGTTTGTGTAGTGTAGGGGGTCGTATATTAGGATTTAGGGTAGTGCAGTGGTGTTTGGATAGTGTAGGGGGTCGTGCTAGGGGTAGTGTTTTTGGGTTTAGGGTAGTGCAGTTGTGTTTGTGTAGTGTAGGGGTCTTGCTTGGGTAAGTGTTTTAGGGTTTAGGGTAGTGCAGTGGTGTTTTTGTAGTATAGGGAGTCGTGCTGGGGGTAGTATTTTAGGGTATAGGGTAGTGCAGTGGTGTATGCGTAGTGTAGGGGGACGTGCTGGGGTAGTGTTTTAGGGTTTAGGGTAGTGCAGTGGTGTATGTGTAGTGTAGGGGGACGTGCTGGGGTAGTGTTTTAGGGTTTAGGGTAGTGCAGTGGTGTATGTGTAGTGTAGGGGGTCGTACTGGAGGTAGATTTAGGGTTTAGGATAGTGCAGTGGTGTTTGGGTAGTGTAGGGGGTCGTGCTGGGGGTAGGGGTTTAGGGAAGTGCAGTGGTGTTTGGGTAGTGTAGGGGGATCGTGCTGGTGGAAGTGTTTTAGGGTTTAATGCAGTGGTGTTTGGGTGGTGTAGGGGGTAGTGCTGGGATAGTGTTTTAGGGTTTAGGGTACTGCAGTGGTGTTTTGGTAGTTTAGGGGGTCGTGCTGAGGGTAGTGTTTTAGGGTTTAGGGCAGTGCAGTGGTGTTTGTGTAGTTAGGGGGGTCGTGTTTTAGAGTAGTGCTGTGGTATTTGGGTAGTGTAGGGGTTCATATTGGGGGTAGTGTTTTAGGGTTTAGGGTAGTGTAGTTGTGTTTGGGTAGTGTAGGGGTCGTGCTGGGGGTAGTGTTTTAGGGTTTAGGGTAGTGCAGTGGTGTTTGTGTAGTGTAGGGAGTCGTGCTGGGGGTAGTGTTTTAGGGTAGTACAGTGGTGTTTGTGTAGGGTAGGGGGTCGTGTTGCGGGTAGTGTTTTAGGGTAGTGCAATGGTGTTTGAGTGGTGCAGGGGGTCGTGCTGGGGTAAGACTTAGGGTTTAGGGTAGTGCAGTGGTGTTTGGGTAGTGTAGGGGGTCGTGTTAGGGGTAGTGTTTTAGGGTAGTACAGTGGTGTTTGTGTAGGGTAGGGGTTCATGCTGAGGGTGGTTTAGGGTAGAGCAGTGGTGTTTGTGTAGTCTAGGCAGTCGTGCTGGGGTAGTGGTTTAGGGTAGTGCAGTGGTGTTTGTGTAGTGTAGGGGGTCGTGCTGGGGGTAGTGTTTTAGGGTTTAGGGTAGTGCAGTGGTGTTTGTAGTGTAGGGGGTCTTTCTGGGGGTAGTGTTTTAGGGTTTAGGGTAGTGCAGTGGGGTTTGGGTAGTGTAGGGGGTCATGCTGGGGGTAGTGTTTTAGGGTTTAGGGTAGTGCAGTAGGGTAGTGCAGTGGTGTTTGGGTAGTGTAGGGGGTCATGCTGGGGGTAGTGTTTTAGGGTAGTGCAGTGGTGTGTGTGTAGTGTAGGGGATCGTGTTTTAGGGTTTAGGGTAGTGCAGTGGGGTTTGGGTAGTGTAGGGGGTCATCCTGGGAGTAGTGTTTTAGGGTTTAGGTTAGTGAAGTGGAGTTTGTGTAGTGTAGGGGGTCGTGCTGGGGTAGATTTAGGGTGTAGGGTAGTGCAGTGGTGTTTGTGAAGTGTAGGAGGTCATGTTTAGGGTTTAGGGTAGTGCAGTGGTGTTTTGGTAGTGTAGGTGGTCGTGCTGGGGGTAGTGTTTTAGGGTTTAGGGCAGTGCAGTGGTATTTGTGTAGTGTAGAGGGTCATGCTGGGGGTAGTGTTTTAGGGACTAGGGCAGTGCAGTCGTGTTTGGGTAGTTTAGGGGGATCGTGCTGGGGTAGTGTTTTAGGGTTTAGGACAGTGCAGTGGTGTTTGGGTAGTGTAGGGGGTCATGCTGGGGGTAGTGTTTAGGGTTTAGGGCAGTGCAGTGGTGTTTTTGTAGTGTAGGGGGTCGTGCGAGGGGTAGTGTTTCAGGGTTTAGGGTAGTGCAGTGGTGTTTGTGTTGTGTAGGGGTCGTGTTTAAGGGTAGTGCTGTGATGATTGGGTAGTGTAGGGGGTAGTGCTGGGGTAGTGTTTTAGGATTTAGGGTAGTGCAGTGGTGTATGTGTAGTGTGGGGGTCGTACTGGGGGTAGATTTAGGGTTTAGGATAGTGCAGTGGTGTTTGGGTAGTGAAGGGGGATCGTGCTGGTGGAAGTGTTTTAGGGTTACGGGCAGTGCAGTGGTGTGTGGGTGGTGTAGGGGGTAGTGCTGGGGTAGTGTTTTAGGGTTTAGGGTACTGCAGTGGTGTTTCGGTAGTGTAGGGGGTCATGCTGAGGGTAGTGTTTTAGGTTTTAGGGCAGTGCAGTGGTATTTGGGTTGTGTAGGGTGACGTTCAGTGGTGTTTGTGTAGTGCAGGGGGTCAAGATGGGGGTAGTGTTTTAGGGTTTAGAGTAGTGCAGTGGTGTTTGTGTAGTTTAGGGGGTCGTGTTTTAGGGTAGTGCAGTGGTATTTGGGTAGTGTAGGGTTTCATACTGGGGGTAGTGTAGTTGTGTTTGTGTAGTGTAGGGGGTACTGCTGGGGGTAGTGTATTAGGGTAGAGGGTAGTGCTGTGGTGTTTGTGTAGTGTAGGGGGTCGTGCTGGGGGTAGTGCTTTAGGGTTTAGGGTAGTGCAGTGGTGTTTGTTTAGTGTAGGGGGTCGTGTATTAGGATTTAGGGTAGTGCAGTGGTGTTTGGGTAGTGTAGGCGGTCATGCTAGGGGTAGTGGTTTTGGGTTTAGGGTAGTGCAGTTGTGTTTGTGTAGTGTAGGGGGTCTTGCTTGGGGTATTGTTTTAGGGTAGTGCAGTGGTGTTTGTGTAGTATAGGGAGTCGTGCTGGGGTAGTGTTTCAGGGTTTAGGGTAGTGCAGTGGTGTTTTAGTAGTGTAGGGGGTCTTTCTGGGGGTAGTGTTTTAGGATTTAGGGTAGTGCAGTTGTGTTTGGGTAGTATAGGGGTCGTGCTGACGGTAGTGTTTTAGGGTTTAGGGCAGTGCAGTGGTGTTTGTGTAGTGTAGGGGGATCGTACTGGTGGAAGTGTTTTAGGGTTTAGGGCAGTGCAGTGGTGTTTGGGTAGTATAGGGGTCGTGCTGACGGTAGTGTTTTAGGGTTTAGGGCAGTGCAGTGGTGTTTGTGTAGTGTACAGGGTCAAGCTGGGGGTTGTGTTTTAGGGTTTAGGGTACTGCAGTGGTGTTTTGGTAGTGTAAGGGGTCGTGCTGAGGGTAGTGTTTTAGGGTTTAGGGTAGTGTAGTGGTGATTGTGTAGTGTAGGGGGATCGTGCTGGTGGAAGTGTTTTAGGGTTTAGGGCAGTGCAGTGGTGTTTGGGTGGTGTAGGGGGTCATGCAATGGTGTTTGTGTAGTGTACGGGGTCAAGCTGGGGGTAGTGTTCTAGAGTTTAGGGTAGTGCAGTGGTGTTTGTGTAGTATAGGGGGTCATGCTGGGGTACATTTAGGGTTAGGGTAATGCAGTGGTGTTTGAGTAGTGTAGGGGGTCGTGCTGAAGGTAGTGTTTTAGGGTTGAGGGCAGTGCAGTGGTGTTTGTGTAGTGTAGGGGGTCATGCTGGGGTAGATTTATGGTTAGGGTAATGCAGTGGTGTTTGGGTAGTGTAGGGGGTCATGCTGGGGGTAGTGGTTTAGGGTTTAGGGCAGTGCAGTGGTGTTTGGGTAGTATAGGGGTCGTGCTGGGGGTAGTGTTTTAGGGTTTAGGGCAGTGCAGTGGTGTTTGTGTAGTTTAGGGGGTCGTGTTTTAGGGCAGTGCAGTGGTATTTGATTAGTGTAGGGGTTCATACTGGGGGTAGTGTTTTAGGGTTTAGGGTAGTGTAGTTGTGTTTGGGTAGTGTAGGGGGTACTGCTGGGGGTAGTGTATTAGGGTTTAGGGCAGTGCAGTGGTGTTTGTCTAGTCTAGGGGGTCATGCTGGGGGTAGTGTTTTAGGGTTTAGGGTAGGGCAGCGGTGTTTGTGTAGTGTAGGGGGGTCGTGTTTCAGGGTAGTGCTGTGATGTTTGGGTAGCGTAGGCGGTAGGCTAGGGGTTGTGTTTTAGGGTTTAGGGTAGTGCAGTGGTGTTTGGGTATTGTAGGTGGTCGTGCTGGGGGTAGTGTTTTAGGGTTTAGAGTAGTGCGGCGGTGTTTGTGTAGTGTAGTGTAGGGGAGTCGTGTTTCAGGGTAGTGCTGTGATGTTTGGGTAGTGTAGGGTGTCGTGCTGTGTGTAGCGTTTCTGGGTTTAGGGTAGTGCAGTGGTGTTTGGGTATTGTAGCTTGTCGTGCTGGGGGTAGTGTTTTAGGGTTTAGGATAGTGCAGTGGTGGTTGTGTAGTGTAGGGGTCGTGTTCTACGGTAGTGCAGTGGTATTTGGGTAGTGTAGGGTGTCGTGCTGTGTGTAGCGTTTCTAGGTTTAGGGTAGTGCAGTGGTGTTTGGGTAGTATATGGAGTCGTGCTGGGGTAGTGTTTTAGGGTTTAGGGTAGTGCAGTGGTGTTTGGGTAGTGTAGGGGTCGTGCTGGGGGTAGTGTTTTAGGGCTTTGGGAAGTGCAGTGGTGTTTGTGTAGTGTAGGGGTCGTGCTGGGGTAGTGTTTTAGGGTAGTACAGTTGTGTTTGGGTAGTATAGGGGGTCGTTCTGAAGGTAGTGTTTTAGGGTTTAGGGCAGTGCAGTGGTATTTGGGTGGTGTAGGGGGTCGTGCAGTGGTGATTGTGTAGTGTAGGGGGTCAAGATGAGGGTAGTGTTTTAGGGTTTAGGGTAGTGCAGTGGTATTTGTGCACTTTAGCGGGTTGTGTTTTAGGGTAGTGCAGTGGTATTTGGGTAGTGTAGGGGTTCATACTGGGGGTAGTGTTTTAGGGTTTAGGGTAGTGTAGTTGTGTTTGGGTAGTGTAGGGGGTATTGCTGGGGGTAGTGTATTAGGGTTTAGGGTAGTGCAGTGGTGTTTGGGCAGTGTAGGGGGTCATGCTGGGGGTAGTGTTTTAGGGTTTAGGGTAGTGCAGTGGTGTTTGGGTAGTGTAGGGGGTCGTGCTGGGGGTAGTGTTTTAGGGTTTTGGGAAGTGCAGTGGCGTTTGTGTAGTGTAGGGGTCGTGCTGGGGGTAGTGTTTTAGGGTTTAGGGTAGTGGAGTGGTGTTTGGGTAGTATAGGGGGTTGTGCTGGGGGTAGTGTGTTAGGGTTTCGGGTAGTGCAGGGGTGTTTGTGTAGTGTAGGGGGTATTTCTAGGGGTAGTGTTTTAGGGTTTAGGTTAGTGCAGTGGTGTTTGGGTAGTGTAGGGGTCGTGCTGAAGGTAGTGTTTTAGGGTTTAGGGCAGTGCAGTGGTGTTTGCATAGTGTAGGGGGTCGTGCTGGGGTAGTGTTTTAGGGTAGTGCAGAGGTGTTTGTGTAGTGTAGGGGGTTGTGCTGGGGTAGTGTTTTAGGGTTTAGGGTAGTGCAGTGGTGTTTGTGTAGTGTAGGGGATCACGTTTTAGGGTAGTGCAGTGGTGTTTGGGTAGTGTAGGGGGTCGTGCTGGGAGTAGTGTTTTAGGGTTTAGGTTAGTGAAGTGGCGTTTGTGTAGTGTAGGGGGCCGTGCTGGGGGTAGACTTAGGGTTTAGGATAGTGCAGTGTTGTTTGTGTAGTATGGGGGTCATGTTTTAGGGTTTAGGGTAGTGCAGTGGTGTTTGTGTAGTGTAGGTGGTCGTGCTGGGGGTAGTGCTTTAGGGTTTAGGGCAGTGCAGTTGTGTTTGGGTAGTGTAGGGGTCGTGCTGGGGGTAGTGTTTTAGGGTTTAGGGTAGGGCAGCGGTGTTTGTGTAGTGTAGGGGGTCGTGTTTCAGGGTAGTGCTGTGATGTTTGGGTAGTGTAGGGGGTAGGCTGGGGGTTGTGTTTTAGGGTTTAGGGTAGTGCAGTGGTGTTTGGGTATTGTAGGTGGTCGTGCTGGTTGTAGTGTTTTAGGGTTTAGGGTAGTGCAGTGGTGTTTGGGTAGATCGACAACAATAGATCTCGCCATGCGCTGCGTCCTTAGGCGAGACCTAAAAGCATTTCACCAAGATGGCTGCCAACACTTCCTGGATTGAAGTGTTGTCAGCTAATTAGAGCCAAGCTTGTGCTTGTTTAGTAAGGTCCCGCCCAGATATATAAACACATTTAAAAAAAGGTCTCTTTCTGAACCAAGGGCTACCTTTTTGCCAAATTTGGTGTAATTCCATTCAGCAGTTTCCGCTATAACCGTGTGTAAAGTTTCCTATGGGAAATTGATTTTCCAACCTCTATTTTTTGAATTTCTCCGGAACTACTGAACGGATTTACTCCATTTAAAAAAAAGTAGCTTTTTTTTAAACAAGGGCTACCTTTTTGCCAAATTTGGTGTAATTCCATTCAGCAGTTCGAGCTGGAGCCGTGTCTAAAGTTTCGTATGGGAATTAACATGGAGAAAACATGTTTTGGGAACCCCTTTTTTTTTCAGCCCCCGCTTGGCGAATCACCCCGAAACTTTCAGGATAGGAGCTGACAGGAGCACCCCACAAGTTTTGAAACTTTCGCGAAGATTCGTCATTCGGCGCCAAAGTTTTTGGGAAAACAAAAAACTATTTTCCTATGGAAACTAGGTCATAACTATAACCATCTACTGGCGACCGCCTGTATAACATATATATATATATCACTATTCCTGGCTATTTGGTGGTGATTATTTGTTAATAAAACTTCATTGCTTTCCAGCATCTAACAATGTGTTGCTGACTGCTTTTTGAGCGCAACGTGGTCCGTGCCTGGTTATCCTGGGAGTGATTGTCAGGCCAAGGTTTGGAGTCTTGATATATACATATTGTTAGAACTGGGGGTCTCTAGTTGTCAGAGGTAGGTACCTTTGACCAAATATAGACCCTTGCTTCTAAGTCAGGGAAAGGGGATTACACTACTGGATAACCCCTGCTCACCCCCTTGGTAGCTTGGCACGAATAGACAGGCTTATCTCAGAGGCAGTGTGTCAAGCATTTGTGAACACATACAGTAATACAGTGACAACACTACAGATGGACACCACACAGGTTTTATAAAAATAAGTATTCTTTATATAGACTTAACACAAGACCACAAACGACAAAAATCCACAATACTGTACTCAAAATTGACTTAAAGATGGTAGAATTAAGTTAGTTCCAGTTGATGGTAAATGCGACACAGTTCTCACAAAAGTACCTGGATGCGCAACGCTAAATAAACAAAAAGCTTGCAGCGTTGGAGATGCGTTTGTTCCTTGCTTCGGGGGAAGACGATGCATCACGCCTCAATGATTGCGCAGAGTAGGGGATGCGTCTTGATCCTTACCGGAGAGGAGGTGATGCGTAGATTCTCGTACTGCGACCCGGTTGCGATGCGGCAAGATGGAGCCTCGATGCGATGCGACAATCCGGTCCGATACGATAAGATGGCGCCCTTGATGCGACGATGTGAAGACGATGCGTGCAGGCCCTGGCAGCCGTGAGGCGAACTCTGGACTTTGGAGCCGTGACAGGCCCTGCGACACGCTTCTCCGGTGATGTGACGGTGACCCTCACGGTGGCGACACGCTTCTCCGGTGATGCGACGGCAGACAGCTGCGACGAAGACATGCTTCTCGGGAGATGTGGTGGCGGCACGCTTCTCCGGCGATGCGACGACTACAGCTGTGGCGGCGACACGCTTCTTCTTGTTGTGTCGTGCTACCAGCTCTTAGCGACACACAGGCTTCTGCAAATAGAATTCCCAGCAAGGAAATTCAGAAATTCAGAGGGGAGCTAGTGGTGAAGTCTTTTGTCCCTGAGACTTCAGCAGGAGGCAAGCACAAGTTCAAGCCCTTGGAGTAATATTCTGCAAGATGATGAAAGTCCTTTGAAAGTTCCTTCTCCTCTCCTTGGCACTGAAGACACCACTGTAGGCCAACCCAGCAACACAGCACACTGGCAGGGGGACAGTACAACTCCTACAGCTTCCTTTGGTTCTTCTTGGCAGAGGTTCGTCTTGTTGTTCCAGAAGTGATCTAAAGTCTTGGGGTCTGGGTCCCCATGTTTATACTACTATTCTTTTTTTTTTTTTTTTTAAACCTTTATTGTGCATCAAGAAAAGGGTGAAGTATACAGCTTATCATACTGCCTACAAGTACTATCTGGCCGGCAATGCGACATTTCAAAAATACGAATAACTGTTCAAAACAGGAGGGGAAAAGGGATATGCAGCAAGCCGCCTAAAACCCTTCCGGGCCGGCCGCGTTGGTGGGGATGTTGAACTGTGTAGGCAGTGATATCCGTGCAAGCAGTTAACAATGTACATTAACGGTCAACAGGATCATAACCAGGGAATGATTCCACTAAGGCACTGTGCTCTAAGAGGGTGTGGCTAAGGTGACAAGGCTTTCTAACCAATAATTTTGGGAGTGCCGCCCCGTTTTATCCCTTGTCCTTCAGTGTGCAGTATGTGCAGGTTCAAGCAAAATATTCTACAAAAGGGCAATAATCAGTCATCGTGTGGTTTCCGCGTCAGTATCAATGGTGTGTTCCAATAAATAGGTTTGCAAGGGGGCCCATATGTCTGTTGGACGTGATGAGGGGGGTTGAACATCTGCATATGTATGGAGTTGCTCCTGACAAATAAGATCCTGGATCCAATCCTTAAAAATTTCGGCGCTCTACCCCTACCCCATTTGCAGGAAATTCGCCTTTTAGCAAGGAGCAGCGCAAGGGAGGTGTATTTGCGTATTTTGGCAGCAAGAGGGGCAGAGTATCCCAGCAGGGCAGTTAGGGGATCTTTGGGAATATGTAGGCCTGTCATTAGGTCCAATGCGGCGAGTACCTCTACCCAATAGCTCTGTATAGGCAAACAATCCCAAGCTAAATGTTTAAAGTCCGCCCCTTCCCGGCCGCACCTTTCACAGCGATCGTTATCTCGGATCTTCAACCGAAACAATCGCGCTGGCGTATAATATAATCGATGAACATATTTGTAATGTATTATTCTAAACCTACTGCTAGCGGAGATCTCTCCAGTCTGCTTACAGCAGTATGTCCATTGCTCCTCCGTGAGGGGATATCCCAATTCCTCCTCCCATCTGGTGCGGGCCAAAGGGGATCATAATCCCCATTAGTTTGTACAGTGCGATAAAGTAGCGAAAGCACATGGGCAGGGGGATCTTGTTGCAATCAGACATGCAGTGGGAGCATAACCTGAGGCTCAGGAGGGAACGTAGGTGTGACGGTTTTCACATCTTGACGGAGTCTAATATAATAAAAGCGTTCTAGTGGGGTGGGATTGATATTTTTAAAGAATTCTTCACTGGTCCTAAATTTCCCCCCTGTATAGAGGTGTCCCCAGGTGTGAATAGAAAGTTTACGGAAGAGCCAGCGGCATCCGCCTTCCTGCGTAACTGGGAGATCCTGTCTTCCAGCGAGGGGCAGGAGCGGGGAATATAGTAAAGCGCAGTGAGTTGCCTTGGCGAGGTCATGCCATGCACTAACAGTGGACTGAACTGTAGTGTTCACAAGGTGTCGCGGGATCTCGGAATCACTTAGATAGGCCGTGCTTGGTATGGGGGTCATATAGCCATCCTCTATCGCCAGATGGGGCATAAAAGGGGTGGGGGGTTCATCCAGTACGCGGCATAATGTGCCTGTGCACAACTAAAGTACAATTCAGCATCTGGTACCGAAAAACCACCTGCGCAGAAGGGGCGTGTGAGGACATCCCATTTTAACCTGGCTTGCTTCCCCCCCCCAGACAAGTCATATTAGTTCAGTCCTAATCGCCGAGAAAAAGTGACGGCTGGGGGCATAGGGGATATTTACAAATAAATATAAAAGTTTGGGTAAGATAACCATTTTGATTAACGCTGCTCTACCAGCCATTGACAAGGGCAACGCGATCCAGCCAGTAATTCTGTCAGTGATAGAATTTAACACCCGCCCATAGTTGTCCCTCATGAGTTCTTAGCGATTGTGAGAGATAATTACCCCCAGGTAGGTGAGGGTGTTGTCGCACCACTTGAGGGGAAAATCTGGTTGGAATTTAGCAGTGGAGGCAGCTAAGGGATAAATTTGGGACTTGCTCCAATTAATGTTGACTCCAGATATCTCTCCGAATAAAATAAATAGGCGCCATATGGGATTCAAGCTTATTTCCGGCTGACGCAGGTATAATGTGATATCATCCGCATATAATGAGATAAGGATCTGCCTTTCTGGGTAAATGATCGCAAATTCACGATGGTGTTGTCGTATTTTTGCGGCAAGGGGTTCAATGGCCAGGGCAAATAAGAGAGGGGAGAGTGGGCATCCTTGCCTGGTGCCCCTGGCCAGTAAAAAAGAAGAGGATCGCATCCCATTCAACATTACAGTGGCTCGAAGTCCTGTATACAGCAAATTAATCCAAGCTAAAAATGGGGAAGGAAATCCCATGCGCACCAAAACAAATGAAAGGGAGTCAAATTTCTTAGTGGCATCAAGGAATATGGCAGCTGCATCTGCCCCTGGATCTATGTCATGGAGCAACGCGAACAGAGTACGCAGGTTGTGGGCCGTGCTCCTTGTCGGGACAAACCTTGATTGATCCGGGAGAACCAACACCGGCATGAGAGGACTAATACGGTTAGCGACTAGTTTGGCGAAGATTTTAGCATCGACATTAATAAGAGATAGGGGCCTATACGAATCTAATTGCGTGGGCGATTTACCTGGTTTAGATAGTGATATTATAAGTGCCTCGCGCATTGATCGGGGCAAGATGCCGGTTTCTCTGGCCTCTTCGAATACATGCCGCAATATCGGGATAATGAGGTGACAATATAATTTATAAAACTCGGCCGGTAGGCCGTCTGGCCCCGGAGCTTTGCCAAATTGTAATTGCATGATAGCGGAGATTATCTACTCATCCTCATGGTGAGCTAAGAGGAACTCCTTCTGGCCATTACTCAGCCAAGCTATGGCAGTATCCTCAAAAAATGAAGCGAAGTCTACCGGAGCCTGACGATGCGTAGAATACAATGTTTTGTAAAACCTTTTAAACGCCTCAAGTATATCTGAGGGATTCCTGTGTATTAACCTGTCCTCGTCGACAATTTCTGCAACAATATTGGTGAACCGTGGAGGTCGGATGGAGGAGGCCAATGCCCATCCCGGTCGCTCACCCTCTCCGTAACACCGAGCTTTATGATATTTACCCCTAAATTTGCATTCCCGCTCAGCAGTATCTTGGTATTCTGTAATCAGTGTACGCAAAAGTGCTCGCAATGACGACGAAGGTGCGTTTTGAATGGCCAGCTCGGTACTCTTTGTATCTGACTCTATCCTGCGTAGAGTGTTACGAATGTCTTTTAATAACCCTCCACTTTTCGCTATACAGATACCACGGATGGTCACTTTGAAAGCCTCCCAAAGAGTAGAATATTGGGGGACAGAGCCAGTATTTCAGGTAAAGAAATCTGATATCTCTTGTTCGAGTTCATCTTTAAATACAGGGTCCAGGAGCGACTGCGGGTTGAGGCGCCAGGAAAGATATGGAGACTCCTCTTGTGATGGGGTGAGAGTTAGCAATACAGGAGATTGGTCAGAGTATGTGCGGGGGAGGTAAGACGTATGCGACACTCAAAGTGCCAACCCCCGATCGACAAGCCAGTAATCAATGCGCGACCAGGAAGCATGGACCGAGGAGTAGCAGGAACCCTGGCGAGTCAGTGGGTGGTGAGTCCTCCATGGATCCGTGAGGGCATGTTCCTCGACTATGTGCTTAAGGGCTAACTGCGCAGCTGTGTAATGATGTGGTTGCGGGTGCGACCTATCCAGATGTGGATTGATTGTTACATTAAAATCTCCACCCCATAATAGATGTGTGATACCCACATCCTGTATCTTTCCCCACAATATCCGAAAAAACTCAGGATCATCCGTATTCGGACCGTAACAAGATAGCAGTGTAACAGATTGCCCGAATAACCTTCCCCGCAGGATGCTGTATCGCCCTTGCGGGTCAGTGTAGGATCCAATGGGGATATATGGAAGTGTATGCTTAACCATGATGGAAGTGCCCTGGGCGTAGGAAGAATAACAAGAGAAACCTCTATGGCCCGCCCAGCGCTTGGCAAAAGTGGGGAATGAGTTAGTAGATAAATGTGTTTCTTTCAGCATGGCACAGTGAACATTATGGCGATCAAGGTATGCAAGTATATGACGGCATTTATGGGGATTGCTTAAGCCTCGCACATTCCATGTTAAAAAATTAAACTGAAGTTTTTCAGGACATGACTCCATTTCACGTGTAGCAATGAACTGTGGTAAAGCATAGTGTGTATAACAAAGTGAGACCTCATCCCTATATGTAACGAATACAGTGCAGAACCAAAAAATAACCTTAAAAACAGTCCTTGGTCCCTCCCCCCTCCAACAACAGCAACCCCAACCTGCCGTGCCAGTTACCTCCCCCCTCCCACCCAACCTCTCAATCCCTGGTCCCAACTGGGGACTGGTAGATACTTTCCCCAACATTTTACTAAGATTCCAATAATAGGGTTCACCTGGTGGACGGCAGCCAGAGGGCGACCAGGTGCTGCTCGCGAGGGTGTTCGGGTATAGAATCATGAGTCCATATCGACATATCAATAGGCGTATCCCACCGGTTTGCTTGTGTCTAATCAATAAGGAGCAATGCATTATTTGAGGCGGCGCGAGTACACAAGGCTGGTCCCAGGCTATAATAATTGCATTTTAACTAAAGATTGCTACTGCTCCTCGCGCATCCCACTTCGCCCGTGAGCAGTCTTACGGCCAGACCGTGGGTGGCATGTAAACGCTACCTATCTCAGAGTGTGGAATATCCTCTCTTGGCTAAAATAATGATACATTAGTCAATAGGCTTGTCCTGCGAGGCAGTACGGCAATTTACTCATGTTGGTAAAGCCTTTATAGGTAAAGCAGAGTCATAATGATGCCATCGCCGATCCCCGTGGGTGCGAAGGCACCATCTGTTCAGCGAGCGCAGTTGATAACTTTAGTGAAGGCACCACCGATTACATGGGATGATGTTACTCGATGTCTGATGCGTCTCTATTTTACTCCTCCTGCCGCCCTGGGGACGGACGGTTCCCAAGTGGCCGAGGTAACGTCTTGATGAAGTCCTGGGCGTGCTGTGGGTTAGTAAAAAAGTGATGTCGGCCTTGGGAGGTTACCTTCAGGCGGGCTGGGAATAACATGGCATATGGTTTGTTAAGCTGCTGGAGCTTCTTTATGACTGGAAGTAATTTACGTGTCTGTTCTTGCACAGCCATAGTAAAGTCTGGGTAGAAGAAAATTTCCATCCCCTCATGCTGTAGGCGGCCCTTCTCTCTGGATAATCGTAGTGCAGTATCCCTATCGCGATACTTCAACAATTTGGCAATGATAGGGCGCGGCGGAGTCCCGGAAGGAGGGCAGCTCGCCAGCGACCGATGTGCTCGTTCCACCACAAAGACCGTGGAAAACTCCTCTCTGCCAAAGTGTGTGATCAGCAACCGTTCCACGTATTCCTACAGCTTCCCAGTGGCTGTCGTCTCTGACACGCCTAGAATACGGATATTGTTCCTCCACGAGCGCGATTCCATCTCCTCATTTTTAGCGGCTATCACTCTCATCACTTTGTCCATCTCAGCGGCGCGGCTGGTGACGGCAGTGCAGGTATCCTCCAGGTCCGATATTCGCGTCTCTGCTTCGTTTAGACGGTCATCATGCTTATCCACCCTCTGTGTAAGGCCATCCATTCTGGCCATCATGAAGTCCATTTTGGATTCTATGGATGTCAGACTTGACTGCATGACCAGCAGCAGCTGTTTCAGGTCCGCAGTCGACAGGGCTGGAGCCTCAGCAAGGTCGCCATCCGGCTCTGACTGCGCTCGGGGAGTTTTCCGGGTGTCGAATGTAAGCTTCGATTGCTTACCGTCTGGTTTCCCCATGGCGGCCTGGCTTGGTATCATGCAATTCCGCGGGGCTCTGGGGGCCCGATGTACTCCCCGAGGGAGGGCAGGACGGGAGCTCCGGTTAGATATGGAAGCGAGCGTGCGCAAATTCTACAGGAACACAGGTGCTTTGCTATCGCTCATCCGGCCTTATAACCAGGTGAAATTATGGGGCCTCTCCGGCGCCGAGCAGCACAATCTCCGCTACGTGAGCCCAGCAAGCAGCGCCCCGGGCATGAGCGGCCCCCAGAAGCACAGATCCCATCAGGTTGCAGCAGGGCAGATAGTCCGAGAGCCACAGGCCAGTCTAGGCAGCCCTCCGGGGGGGGGGGGGGGGGGGTGTATTTCTTCAAAGATGAGCCCAGCCTCAGCGCATTACACTGGGCTTGGTGATCCAGGCGGTAGCAGCACAATCAAGGGCGCAAGTCCAGCAGCGGCCCCATCAACAACAGAATGCACAGCCCTCTGGGGTCCAGGGGTGCATAACGCGCAGTTTTGCCGCCCTCCGGCACCGCAGCCGGGAGCAAGGGCAGCGAGACCGCCCCGGAGCGATCCGGCAGCCCTCACAGCCGCCACAGTCCACAGGTCATCGGCAATCTTGGGCCCTCAGCGAGGCCCAGGTGTCGAGCTCTTCAAGATTGCCCCTGCCACCGCACCGGCCCACGACAACAGGCCGTGCCGCAGAGGAGCCCCAGGCAGCCGAGTCCTCTCCAGGGAAAGCCCAGCGCTCCAGCGACTGTCCCGCAGCTTCGGGGATCCCATACAAGGGCACTTACCCCAAGCCCAGAGGAAGGACACTGTCTCTGCTCCGCCACCAACGGATGTCCACGATCCCGCTGCCGGAACCGCCCAGCCTCCGGGCACTCTCCCCAGCGACCGCGCGCGGGACCGCAGGAGGCCAGGCCCGGACAGCGGTGGCAGCTGCAAAGGGGAAGATCTCCTTTCAGCCCCCACGCCTCAATTCTCTCAGCGGCGGCACTTCAGCAGGCAGCCAGTTCAGGCAGGACCCATCAGCGCTCTCCGCCACCATCACGGGAAACGCGGTCTCGCAGGCCAAGCATCCGAGGTCAGGATTCCCAGGCGCGAATTTCTTCTCTGTGGGTAATAACAGCCGCCCGGCAGTGCCAGTGGGATCAGAGCTGCATTTAGGAAGTTTTTTGTGCTAGGATGGCAAGGATATAAAAAGGATTGTCACCCGAACTGCAAGAGCCTCACGCAAGTGCGGCCATCTTGCTTGGCGCCCTCTAGCGCCCCCATTTATACTACTATTCTCTTTGTTCTCTGAAGGCAGAGAGGCCTTTGCCTAGTCCAAACCAGTTCTGGTCAGTCCTGGAGCACTTTGTTGACAAGACTCCTTTCCTTTGACAGTGCAGGCCAGGGACATCAAACGCACCACAGGAGGTGGAGCCAGCATTGTGGAGGGAAGACACAGCCCTATTCAGGTCCCAGGTGCAACTCCTCCCACCCATCTACAGGCCGATCTTCCTATTCAGCCCTGTGCTGACTCACCCTGTCTCCTGGAATCCTCCAGCCTCTGTCACTCAAACTCCAGACACACAATACACAACCTAGCAGAGGCAAGTTTGGACAGTTAGGCAAGAAAATACCTACTTTCTAAAAGTGGTATTTTCAAACACAGAATGTTAAAACCAACTTCACGAAAAGATGTATTTTATCATTCTGAGTTCAGGCATACTCGAATTTTTAGCATGTTCCCTGGGTCAGGTAGGATTATAGGATGTAATAATCAAACTGCCCATTCTGGCCTATGGGGAACAGGTAGCCTTGCAATAGTGAAAAGCGAAAATGGCTGTAATTCACTATTAGGACATGCCACACACACCAGAGCATGTCCTACCTTATACTTACAATGCACCCTGCCCTTGGGCCTACCTTAGGGGTGTCTGATATGAAGATAAGGGAAGGTTTAGGGACTGGCAAGTGGGTGCACTTACCAAGTCAACATGTGTCACAGACTGCACACAGACCCTGCAATCGCAGGCCTGAGACACACTTTACAAGCTGCTTCTCTGGGTGGCACAACCAGTGCTGCAAGCCCACTAGCAGCATTTGATTTACAAGCCCTGGGCACACATGGTGCACTGTACTAGGGTCTGACAGGTAAATCAAATAACCCAATCATGGAGTCACTAATCAATACATCAATTTAACATAGGGAGCACTCACGCCAAGGGGACCAGGTCTAATATATATATATATATATATATATATATACACATTACCTACTGGCGGTCGCCAGTAGGTAGTTATAGTTAGGACCCCTTTTCCATAGGAAATCCGCAACATTCTATTTGGAATAACTTTGGCGCCGGTCGACGAATCCTCGCGAATTTCTCAAAATAGGTGGGGCGCTACGCTCCGCTCCTACCCTGAAAGTCTCGGGGGGATTCGTCAAGCGGGGGCTGAGATAAAAGGGGGGTCCCAAAACGCGTTTTTCCCATGCATTTTTCCATAGGACCTTTAGACAGGGCTACAGCCCGAACGGCTGAACAGAATTACTAGAAATTTGGCAGAGAGGTAGTCCCCAGGTCAAGGAAGTGCCTTTTGTAGGTTTGGTGTAAATCTGTTCAGTAGATTATGAGAAAATAGCCTTTAAATCAATATATATATATCTAAGCGCGCTGGGTGCGCGCACCTCGCCGTGCGCGAGCGCAATTCTGATTGGTTGTTAGATCTTAGTAAACATTCGAATCGGTGGAAATCAGGAAGCGGCGGCCGCCATTTTGTCTATCGCATAAAGAGGGGGTGATAAACAAAGGGGGAGAACTTGAAAAGGGGGCAGAGTGGGTAGAAATAGACCCAGTAGGCATTGTAAGGGGGTCAAAGTAGGACCTTGTAGGGCAAAAAAAAAAGATTAATATTTTGTTAGAAAATATCGCCGAGTGCGCGCACCCAGCGCGCACCCGAAAAAAAACTTAATAAAACAAATTTTTAAAAAATCGCATTTAAGTGTTTAGATATAAGGTGGCTCTAAAAAGAGCCCTTGTGTTTATTGTTTGTTTTTTGGTACCTACAAGTAAGTACCGATGCAGAGTCTGAGGTTCAAGAGGAAGACTCTGTTGCCTTCATCAGTGAAGTGCACACCATCTCTTCTATAAATGTCTTGCATGTCGTAACGCAAGTTGTTGTGGTAAATGGAACCCATACCATAGTCTCTGAGGAAAGCAGAAATAGATTTGTTGACGTGCTTCCTTGCTTTGTCAATCTGCGGACAAAATTGGTTGGACCAGTTCCACTTTTGCCTTTGGCATATGTTAGAATATACAAAGGCAGTTTGTGGAAAAAGCGACATCAATGGCACAAAGGTGTCCTTAATAAGCATTTCCAGACCTACCCCAGTTAAAGTGCCTAGATCATTACCACCACAGTGCACAATAATAAGGTTAGGCTGTGGGAGATGTTGAAAGGTTTTCACCAAAGGCATTAATTGGTGCCACTTTAACCCTCTCTGACCAATCCATTTGATGTCTACATTTGGCAAAGCAAGGTCTCTCACCATACCTCTTTTCTCTGCAAATTTTTCACTCCAGAAGACATAGCTGTGTCCTACAATCCACACTGTGAACATCTTCAAAGGAGATCTGGATGCACTCAGGAGGTGTAATTCAGTAGAATGGTAAAAAGAAATGAAAGACAGTTTGGAAATGGAGGCATACATATTGTTTTATAAAAAAAAAGAACTGATTGGCTGTTTCATACCATTCTACACTAAAAACTAGGCTGTATGTGTAAAATAATAGAAGCATGTTTTGTATTGGTACAGAAAAATGTGTTACCAAAGAACAGTACTATGGATTTGCTGTAAGGTTTGAAAAGTCAAGCACTCTTGCTCTGTGGAATTGAAACATTGTGTGGCGAACTTCTGACCTAACTCCACACAGCAGTGTTCCATGAGCTGTTGCTATGGTAGCAGGCAGAAGTCAAGTTGGGGGAAGGGTACTAGGCAGAAGTCAAGTAGGGGGAAGGGTACTTTTGGAAAAGGGTTGGTTTTCAACCAATAGAAATGTGTGATTACATTTGAAAAAAAGGGGGAAGCAGTGAGATTTGAAATTAACATGTATATGTGTGGAAAAAGAGAGGGAAAGTTTGCCATTATCTGGTTCTGCTGAGAGGAGAGAGGTGTAGAGAACAGAGGTCCTGGCTCTGATAATCTGCTGTTTGAGTGCCACATTTCTATCACAACTAACTAATTTTAAAGGTGAGGTTAGAGTTTGAGAGGAGATGTATATGGTAAATTAAGAAATGAATAATAGAAATGTAATTCTTTTTGTTGAAGTTGTGTTTATTATTTTCTGTTTTGGGAGAAATTTAAATGTGAGGAACATGTAAAATAATATGGACTATGTTTTCACGATAAATTAAGGTGTATTGGTCTGGACATGGGCTTTTTAAAAAATCTGAAAAGTGGATTCATAATGTGTCAGTCTTTAAAAGTGATTTTCACTTGCCAACAAAAAAGAGCAGTAAGTGTGCATTCAAATTGGCAAAGAAATTTCGTTTTGTGACTAATGTGAAAACATGACTCTGTGTGCA
Organism: Triturus cristatus; assembly: GCF_964204655.1. Lineage (NCBI taxonomy): Eukaryota > Metazoa > Chordata > Amphibia > Caudata > Salamandridae > Triturus > Triturus cristatus. Next base: position 176,353,706 of record NC_140587.1, read on the forward strand.
AATAGGAATTACAGGCAGAGATTTATTGCGTTTTGCTCTGGTGATTTCACAGTTGCATTAGTAGGAAAAAGGGGGAGCGATTTTTTTGGTGCAGAAGCAGACTCTTAGCACACACCCACCTCCTTTCCATGTATAATCATGGACAGTATTTACAAGCGAGTGGGGTTTTGAGGTTTCAGTCTGTACTGCAAATACATTCAGCATCACTAAGGCTGGTTGCCCTTGCTGGAGTGTACTCAGTCACCCAGGATACACATGGTGGTGGTCTGAAAAAGCAGTCTGGACATGTGCATTTCAAAAAATCTGAAAAGTGGATTCATAATGTGTCAGTCTGTAAAAGTGATTTTCACTTGCCAACAAAAAAGAGCAGTAAGTGTGCATTCAAATTGGCAAAGAAATTTCGTTTTGTGACTAATGTGAAAACATGACTCTGTGTGCAAATAGGAATTACAGGCAGAGATTTGTTGCGTTTTGCTCTGGTGATTTCACAGTTGCATTAGTAGGAAAAAGGGGGAGCGATTTTTTTGGTGCAGAAGCAGACTCTTAGCACACACCCACCTCCTTTCCATGTATAATCATGGACAGTATTTACAAGCGAGTGGGGTTTTGAGGTTTCAGTCTGTAATGCAAATACATTCAGCATCACTAAGGCTGGTTGCCCTTGCTGGAGTGTAGGCAGTCACCCAGGTTACACATGGTTTGTGGTCTGAAAAAGCAGTCTGGACATGTGCTTTTTTAAAAATCTGAAAAGTGGATTCATAATGTGTCAGTCTGTAAAAGTGATTTTCACTTGCCAAAAAAAAAAAAAGAGCAGTAAGTGTGTTTTCAAATTGGCAAAGAAATTATGTTTTGTGACTAATGTGAAAAGATGACTCTGTGTGCAAATAGGAATTACAGGCAGAGATTTATTGCGTATTGCTCTGGTAATTTTACAGTTGCATTAGATGGAAAGGGGGAGCCATTTTTTGGTGCAGAAGCTGACTCTTAGCACACAGCCAGCTACTTACCATGTGGAATCATGCACAGTATTCACAAGCAAGTGGGGTTTTGAGGTTTCAGTCTGAAATGCAAATACATTTAGTATTGTTTTTAGATGATATTTTTTTAGAATATTATGCATTTCTGTAATGATAAGTTTAAGTGAGAAGAGATTCTGGGCTTTTTTAATACAATCTTTGAGATTGTTATTTTTTTTTTGCCCGCTGTTAAATGATGAATGCAATTGCTTTCACAATTTATAGTGAAATGCAATATATTCTGAAAACAGCAAAAATAAGGCAAAAATATTTTTTGATAAATATGTAAATATGTGTACTGTATTATAAAATGTTTTAAAAAATATTAATACTTTTTTCTTTTTTTTCAGATTGATATAGAAAATTTACGAAAACTAGAACCATTTTTAAAGCAATTTTTTAGAAAAATAAATGAAAAAATATTTTTTGGAGTGGGTATGGTAAGTCACCAATATCATGGTTCCTTTTTTTCTACTTCTCTACAATCACATTTTCAATTTTTAATTGTAGTCTCTCTCAAAAAAAAAAAAAAAAAAAAAAAAACCTTGGGTGCGCGCAGGGTGCGCGCACCTCAAAAAAATTTCAAAAAACATTTCTAAAAAAAAAATTTGTTTGGTTAAGTTTAGAAGTGGCTCTTAAAAGAGCCCTTGAGTTAATGGAGGGAAACAGGAAGAGAAAAACGCAAAAAAAGAAAAAACATCTATGGCCTAGTGCACGGATGCGCATCAAATTTTCTCTGAAGGAGATCAAGACTGGTCTCCCCCACAGAAATAAGAGAACCGCAATCAGTGCACCGTGTAGACAACCTCGCCAAACAAGGTGGACCAACAAGAGGTATAGAAACAGGTGAAGGCACCATCGCAGCTGAAGTGCTCCCCTGAGCTGCCGGAGATGTGCTCGGCTGAGCTGCTGCTGATGTCGTCGGCTGAGCAGGTGGAGGGTTTTCTCCAGAAGCTCGACGATAAGTTACTGGATGCATTTTGTAAACATGTCTCAACATAGTGTGAATGCTAAAAGAATATTTCTTGTTAGGATTCCCACGAGATAAGACTTTTTTACAAAGTACACATGTAACTTTCGGTGCATTTACCTTTTTCTCATCATCTGGAAAAGTGAAAAACTGCCATATAAAGCTGTCTTTCTGCTTCCTGTTCCTCTGCCTCTCAAGAGTGTCCTGGTCACTGTCTGAAGTAGGTTGCTGTTCAGCCATTGTCTCTCAACAACAGAATAGCTCCTTCTCCAAAGGAATCAGAACTAATAATGAGGGGAGTAGGTGTGGTTTGGGAAGAATCTGGAACAGAAAGTACTTCAAACCAATCAAAAGTGATGATTCTTGATCACATGACTTGCCATGAGGGGATTGGGTGTGGTATTGAAACAATTAGAAACTGAAAGTAATGATAACCAATAAGAAATATTGTTTTATTATGTATAAACCCGAGGTGCCCGCACTGCGCAAGCTCCGAGCGCGCACCCCGTGATGACGTATGCACGAACGCGTAAACGCGCAGGTGCATACGTCATATGCGCGTACCTTGCGCGCATACGTTGAACACGCGTATACGCGACCGTTATTGCGCGTAGGACGCATGCGTACGTACGTACGCATACGTACTGAGTGCGCGCTCCCAGCGCGCACCATGAAGTATATTTGCGCACGTAAATAACGCTCAGAGCGCGCACCCCAAGAATTTATTAAAAAAAAAAAAAAAAGTGGACATAAAATAATTTAAAAATGTAAAAAAAAAAAAAATATCCTAATTGAATTTTAAAAAAAAATAATTTATAAAAAAATACAGATAATATATAAATGAATATATAGTAATTTTATTTTAATAAAAAAAAATATCTTTAATTAAAAATACATAACTTAGCATATAAAAAACCATACAAATTCACTGAAAAAACCAAAGGTTTCAAAAACGTTATAGTTAGGGATTAGCATTTAAAAAACCTTGCAAATTCACTGAAAAAACCATAGGTTTCACACACGTTATAGTTAGGAATTAGCATTTGAAAAACCTTGCAAATTCACTGAAAAAACCATGGGTTTCACACACGTTATAGTTAGGAATTAGCATTTAAAAAACCTTAGAAATTCACTGAAAAAACCATAGGTTTCACACACGTTATAGTTAGGAATTAGCATTTAAAAAACCTTGCAAATTCACTGAAAAAACCATGGGTTTCACACACGTTATAGTTAGGAATTAGCATTTAAAAAACCTTAGAAATTCAGTGAAAAAACCATAGGTTTCACACATGTTATAGTTAGCTGGACATTTTACTCGTAAAAAACCAATGAAATTCCCCCGTTATAGTTAGTTCAGCTAACTATAACTCGCGCGCCCGCAATGCACTGCTGATGACGTCACATATTACATCACTCATGACATGGTCAGTGACATCACTCATGACATCACTGATGACATCTCAAATGACATCACTGATGACATCACTGATGACATCATCCTTGTGATAGAGTGGCAGACCTCCTCTTCCCCTAATATAACCTTTGATACACACATTCAAAAATAGAAATTACAATTTTAAAAACAATGGACTTACCAATACCAGTTACAACAACCTATACAGTAATTCTAAGATCCACATACACATCCACTCATTCACCAACAGCCCTATACAGTCACTCATACATGTACTCACTCATCATATGTACTCATACACCTATGCACCCTGTTACACAATGCCACTCATCCATACAGTTACTCACACACATAGTCACTCATGCTAATAAAGAATCAAACATCCATTTACTTGCATATACAGTTATACACACACCACCACACTTACTTCTACGGAAACTTACACATACTTAGTCTTTTAAATAATCACTTAACGAAACACATACTTATTCATACAGGAACTCTTTCAATCTCTCACTCTCACATATACTCGCTTATATACACCAATAGTCACATATACTAGTTTAAAACATATGTAGTTACTCATAGAGACACTATTGAGACAGTCATTCACTCACTAACACACCCATGCACACACTCATGCACCCATAGAGTCCTGCACACATGCTGTCTTCAACACATACAAAGACTGAGTCATTCATTCATGCACCTATGCACTACGTAATACCCCCCACCAAACCATACAGACATCAGACACTGATACTCAAAAAACCAACAAATAACCTATATAGACACTCATGTAGCTACTCACCAACCCATGCAGCCACTTATACACAAAGAGAGAGACTGATACAGATATTTACATATTTAAACATTACTCACTAAGCCATGTATTCACTATGATACACTTAATCAGTCAGTTACACAATCAATTTTTCAAAAACAAATCATCCATTTAGACACTTATATACCCATTTATTCTTCCATCGACCTTGAGATATACATATATAAAACATATTTATTTTTCAGAAAAACACACATTCACTGGATGATGTCATCAGTGATGTCATCAGTGATGTCATTTGAGATGTCATCAGTGATGTCATGAGTGATGTCACTGACCATGTCATGAGTGATGTAATATGTGACGTCATCAGCAGTGCATTGCGGGCGCGCGAGTTATAGTTAGCTGAACTAACTATAACGGGGGAATTTCATTGGTTTTTTACGAGTAAAATGTCCAGCTAACTATAACATGTGTGAAACCTATGGTTTTTTCACTGAATTTCTAAGGTTTTTTAAATGCTAATTCCTAACTATAACGTGTGTGAAACACATGGTTTTTTCAGTGAATATATATATATATATATATATATATATATATATATATATATATATATATAATCTACTGGCAGTCGCCAGTAGATAGTTATAGTTAGGACCTATTTTCCATAGGAAATCCGCAACATTCTATTTGGAATAACGTTGGCGCCGGTTGACGAATCCTCGCGAAATTTTCCAAAGTTTTGGCCAGCTCCGCCGCTCCGCTCCTACCCTGAAAGTTTTGCGGTGATCCGTCAAGTGGGGGCCGAGAAAAAAGGGGGGTCCCAAAACGCGTTTTTCCCATGCAATTTCCCATAGGATCTGTTGTCGCAACTACAGCCCGAACCGCTGAACGGAATGACACCAAATTTGGCAAAGAGGTAGTCCTCAGTTCGGACTCGTGCCTTTTGCATATATGGTGTGAATCTGTTCAGTAGTTCCTGAGAAAATTAGGGTAAAACAGTTAATGATATCTATGGCCGCGGAGGATCCGCGGACCGTACCCGCACCGTAAGCGCACCCTCCCCGAACCGAGCGTGCACCCTCACGATTGGCTGTCGAGTGTCTCTCTACATTCGAAACCAGGAACTGTTGGCGGCCATTTTCTGCCTCGGTAGAAGCGAGGCTGAAGATGCATGGGGAATAAGTGTGTAAAACATATAAAGGGGGCAGAGTGGAAATACTCTGATCCTCTAGAGGTGCTTAGGGGGCCCCAGAAGGACCCCCTGGGCCCCCCCTTTTTTTTTTTTAAACGGGGAAATGCGTGCATGGTGCGCGCATCCTATCGCGTTGGATGCACGGATTCTCTCGCGGTGGGTGCGCGGATCCATGGCAACATTTTTTGAAAAACGACAAGAAATCATTGGTTATATGACAACTTTCTACACTGAAAGGTAGGGTGTATATTTCTGTTTTTTAAAGGTATGATTGTTATTGGTTAACAAAAACAAATTGTAAGGAACATTATATATGATAAGCTGATATGTTGAAAAGTCAAGCACACTTCCTGTCTTGTGTAGGAACATTGTGTGCTGAACTTGTGACCTGTGAGCTCAGTGCAGTGTTCCATGACCTGTTTCTATGGTAACAGGCAGAAGGCAGATTGGGGGAAGGGTTGAAATGCATTTCAGTTGGAAATGTTTAACCAATAGAAATGTGTGTTTGCTTTGGAGTTTATGTGCGAAGGATTGTGATTTGATGTTTACATGTATATGTGTGGAAAATGAAAGGGAAACTTTTTCATTCTTTGCTTTTGCTGAGAGGTGCACAGTGCAGAGATTCTGTAAAAGAAAATATGGTGAGTGACTGATATACTTCTTAATCTACAAAAGAACTTGAAAGATGAGTTATTTAATTGTGAGGGGATGTATGTAGACTATTTTGATTTTAATCAGACTGTGACGGATCCTTTCCCCCGGCCCCCAATCCCTCACGCCCACCACCCGGACTACCTCCTCTCCAGAACTGTCCCTTCCCGGACTCACAATTCCGAAGGATCTCCAAAGCGTCCGTGACAACGGAGTCCCCACCCCTCTCTCTCTTTCAGGGTCCAATCAGGAGTGACGACGGAGCGGAAGGAGTCGCCCGGTGCCCCGGAAGTCCCGCCTACCTACAACCAGACGCCCACAGAAAAGGCGGATCCGAAGAGACTGGAGTGGTCGAAAGATCGTGGCAGGAACTCTTGGCTGGCGATAACGGAGAGAAAGAAGACGGAAGTGGAGAACTCGAGGAGTGGTCGGAAGAGTGGTGGAGTCCCACGGAGGAAGCTGAAGAGCGGCCGTAACTCGGAGGAGAGTTACGGCGGAGCGCGTGAGTACCTTCCACCATACTCTCAGTCTGTTAAAGTACTCTATGTACCCACGTAATCTTCCCTTGTATATAGCGTTTCTCTCTTCACCATCCCGTCCCGCCACCTTGTAAATTGTGTACAGCACCCTACACCGTGGATAGAGCCCGGTCTCACGAACCTTTCCGAGCACTCTTCCTTTACCAACCCCTTGCCTTTCCCCTTCTTACCCTTTTCCCACACAGTCTGCTTTCTCCTCTTCACCTTGTGGTAACGGGGCCAGCGTCTTCATCTGAGTCCCAGCAGGACTAACGGCTCCTCTTTCTTTCTCTTCCGGTCCTCCGAGGAGCCCCCACCCTATCTACTGTCGCCGGTTGCAACCAAGAACGGAGACGTCCCTGGAGTACCGACCCCGACGACCCGACCCCAACGACCGCGACGAGGGATTCTTCCACAGCTACCTCCAAACCCTCCACCCGTGTGAACAGAACTTCTGCTCAATAAAACACTATAGCCCACTATATCTGGCCTCCTTGTCTGACTTTCCGGCCCGCAATACCCACACGCCGACACAGACTAATGTATTTTTCCTGCTAAAGTGTACGGAGTACTTTTTTTCTCTACAATGTGTGTGCATGTAGAAACCATTCTGTGATAAGCATTTGTGTTTTTCATGTGTTTGTAGACAGATAACTGTGCTGTTTTTATATTTTGGTAGAATTAGAAACCAGTCATTGTTTATGAATTTGTGAAATTAGTTATGTTATATTTCTATACTAAAATGTAGTACTACTTCTAGATGAAGAAATGTGTTTTGGTATAGTGCAAGGGATAGTGTTGTTTGTCTAGAATCACACTGAGTCTGTGTGCATTTGGGAACCACTGTGAGAGAAGCATTTGGTAACATTGTGAATTTGCTGACAGATAACTGTTTTAACTTGTCATGTTGTGAAGTTTTAGTAGCATTAGAAGACAGTTATGGCTTATGATTTGATTAAATGAGTCAAGCTTTGACAGAAAAGTGCAGTCCTGAAATATGTAGAGTGTGTGCAGTTCCCTTACCACTTGCACAGTAGTGAATGAGTTTTGGTAAACTCATAGGGATAGTGGTGGTTGTCTAGAATCACACTGTGAGTTAGTGTGTATTAGGGATCAGTGTGAGAGAATCATTTGGTAACATCATGTATTTGCTGACAGATAACTGTCATGTTGTGAAGTTTTAGTAGCATTAGAATCCAGTCTTTGCTTATATGTTGATTAAATGAGTCATGCTTTGACACTGATGTGCTGTACTTAAATATGTAGATTGTGTGCAGTCCCATTACCCCTTCCACAGTAGTGAATGAGTTTTGGTAAAGTCCTAGGATAGTGTTGATTGTCTAAAATCACACTGCGAGTCTGTGTGCATTTGGGTAAGGATTGTGAGAGAAGCATTTGGTAACATTGTGTATTTACTGACAGATAACTGTTTTAAAACCTGTCATGTTGTCAAGTTTTAGTAGCATTAGACGCCAGTTTTTGGCTCCTAGCTAGAGGCAAGATGGCGCCTGAGTGAGAGGTCGGGAAAGCCTTAGCTTGTGTGCCTTACTCCTGTGTGCAAAATTTGAGACGGAGAGGACGAGAGGACGAGAAAAGAGACGAGGACAAAGATGGGCTGATTGAGAAAAGCGACGATGCAATGATGCAGCACGATGTAGTAAGAATTACGACTTGCAACTGACGACTTGCTTGCAGTTGTTTGTAGTGAAATTTATTTGTTGCTTACGCCCCTGAGCCGTCTCTGAGCCTGCGCCTGAGCCTGCATCTAATCGCATGCCCGTCATCTGTTGGCTGCCGATCATCGTCTTTTTGCTATTTGCCATTTACTGTCTGCTCTTTGCTATCTATCATCTACTATCTGTTCTTTTTTTTTTTACTGCCTACCTGCAACTGCTCCTGGGATCTCGGGAGGTCGGTGATCAATGACTGTTGAGTATTAATACGAATACGAATACGAGGCTGACAAGATGTCAAAGACGGCGGGCCTCTAAAGTAAGACAGTCTGAGAGGTAGAGCGAGACGTCAGAAGGACAACGGCATAAGAGGAGCCACGGAACACGATTCATGTAATTAAAACCACAGAGAAGCTACGTATAATTGCTCAATGGTAACTCACAATTTTTGCGGCTGCTGTAAAGGCTTGTGAAAGCTCCTGTGTGGAATCGGGGGTTTGAGGGCCTGAGGTTCTAAGGATGTCCTGGATTGAGCGTGGGTCGAGCATGGCTTTTTAGTGGCGCTGTGCCGCCTGTATTCACGCTGCGGTCGCTCCGTACCCTTGGGTGTCCGTATAACCCCGAGCGTCATCTGCAGACTCAGAGCGTCCGCATTAATTACCGTGCAAGCTGCGTATTACCTGTTACACGTTAGGCGTTACTCACACCTACGTATCCCCGGTATTGCTTTGAGCGTTGTCAAGGGAACGCCTCTGCTTCTGAATGCTTTTGAAGAGCTCAAGGAATGGGGGAGAGATAACGAGGCAAAGAGTGGGTTTGAGAAAACAACAAGGAGCTGAACCTTTTGAACCCTCTGAGCCCCCTGAATGCACGGTGACAAAAAACAGTTTAAGCTTCCTTATAAATAATTACATAAAACCAACAAGCAGAAAACAAAAAAGGAAAAGAAAAGTCTGGCTAAACTGGACAATCGATCAGATAACCCCTAAGTCCTTCTCGCCCATAGTGGGAGGGACCGGCTCACTTACATTATTTTCAGCAAAAGTGAGAAAAAGGACAAAGAAGACAACGGGGGCAGAGGAAATTCTAATACCAATAAGCCGTGCCAGTAAGGTACAGAACAGCCGATCCATTCGGACACAGATTAAGATACAGATAAAGACACGGATAGTACGAGATATGGCAGCAGCAGCAGAAGATGATGATTCGAGCACTCTGACACAATTCGAACTCATAGAACCTGCTGAGAAACATGTCCCTGTAACGCTTACTCAAGTGATGGGCGACGAGCAAAACTCACAAAAGAAACAAAGAGAGGTGGATACACAATTATCTGTAAATACAAAAAAAATCTTGATAACATAGAAGATGCACATGATGTAGGGAATTCTATGACTATACAACCGACGCCAATATCGCCAATATCGCAAAAAAAAAATGGGCGGCTAAAGGGACCGGAAACAAGAGGGTCTAAGACTAAAGGGAATAATGTTGAAAGAAACACAAAACATAAGGTCCAAAAAACTCAAGAGCGAAACAAAAAGAAAGAGAAAAGTAAAGAAAAAGAAAAAAACATACAAAAAGAAAAAGAAAATGAAAATGAAAAGGCAAAGGCGAAAATAAGACAAAAAGAAAATATGGATGAGAAAAGGAAAGAGGCTAATTCCGACACGGAATTGTCGGTTAAGAAAGCACAAAGACTCCAAACAATTAAAAACCTAAAAGCTGCTGCAAAAAACACTGGGCAACCGATAACTTCTCAACCTAGAATATTTACTATCTTTAGCCCTCTACCAAAGGATTGTCTTAGTAAATCTGGAGATAACGATAAACATGACAAAAATTCTAGTGATCCAAATAGCGATACGAATAGACCCAGGGATGAATATGCGGGTCGTGCTGACACTATGGGTCTTGGGCGACTAAACCCAGAGAAAGATACTGATCAACATTCCGCCTCTAGGCAGGTTATTTCCAGCACCTACTCAGAAAAAAGAAGGGGCAAAGATAACAACAATGGAAAACAAAACAAGAATCAGACATCAGGTACAAAATAATAGCAACAAGGATCAGCCAACAGGATTAACAATACAGGAACTTGCTTCCGACCCTGCCATTCCAACATCCTTAATCGAGATTCATAAACAGGTAACAAATAAAGTAACCACGGAGGAAGACTCGGATTCCGATATATACGAAACTGGGTTGTCTACATCAAGCGAATCTAGTGCTACTACAGGTACAAGCGAGTTGAGTTCTGGACAAATTGACGATGATTTAAACTCCCTTGATTTTCGAAAATCTGGTAAAATCAATTCAGGTACAACCCCCAGGAAAAGATTAGGGAAAAAAAGATCCAAACATCAAAGACATAACAAAGTAATTCACGATGAAATTAATGACCCCGGCATAGATACTGGCATGGTCAAAGGAAAAATAGGCTCTACACGGAAAAATCCCCTTTCAAAGAGTATGGATGAAATGGAACAACAATATTCAGGCCTGGAAGAGATAAAAGGGGGGAACCTCAACCTGAAAAACTTTGGTCCAACAGCAGAACCATCGCTTGGTGAAATTTTGAGCTCAATCAATCATTTTCATAAAGATATTAAGAAAGACAACCAAAGAAATCATGCTGCTATCGAAAAATTACAAGGTGCAATTAAGAAAGTTGGTAATACATGCACTGAGATCTCAGACAGATTGGTCTCTGTAGAAACACGTACAGAAAACCTGGAAAACGATGTTATCAATCTCCGCAAAAGAGAAAAAGAACATGACAGGATCATAAAAGATCTTATGTTTAAAATCGAGGACCATGAAAATAGATCAAGAAGAAACAATTTGCGGTTTCTTGGAATTCCCAAAGGATCCGAAGCAAGAGGTTTCATGATCAAACTTATTAAATCCACCTTCCCGGAAGTTGAAGGTTGGGATATGGACAAGGAAATACAGAGAGCTCATCGATTCCCCTTTATGTTACCCAAATATTCTCAGAAACCACCACAATACCCTAGAGCAATGTTAATTAACTTTGGGAACTTCCTCCTCCGTGAATCCATTTATAAATTAGCCAGACCAACATCTCAAAGGGAATACAAAGGGGTTACATTTTTTTTCGACCAGATTTCGCACATTCCACCATAGAAAGAAGGTGTAAGATGCGACAATTATTTACACCCTTTGAAAAAATCGGTGCGACTGTCTACCTTCAAAATCCGGCGAGACTAAAAATAATTTATAACGGCACTACGAGAAGCTTTATAAGTGAGATTCATGCACATGAATATTTAAATGAAATATCTGAGTCCGGGCCAAGAAATTCTGATAATCCAACCAAGAAAAAAAATACAGACCGAAAATGACATTTGTGTAATAAAGCATTATAAATTTGACTGTTTGAAATACAGGGGAGACAATTTGTAGAGGGTCTGCTACTGTAACAATCTAGGAATCTATATTACAATAGAGTATACTTAGTTAGTCGATTGAGATGATTTATTAACCTCTTCGTAATTCGCTTTTATAAGGGACACAGGAGTAGGCCACTGGGGGGCTGAATCGGGTGGAACACTCAGACGCCCACACTTGGGTACCTCGGCACCTAGGATGCCTCACTTGTTGGCCTGGGGGGAGGGGGGTGGTGGGTTGGGGAGAAGGAGGAAGAGAGAGGGGGGGAACGGGGACTCACTCAAAGGGAAGGAGAGCAGGACTCAATACTATCATAAAGAATATAGTCAACATATAGAGATTATTAAAAAAGAAAAATTTGGTAAATCTGAATGTGTTGGGAGAATAAAAAACTGTAATGGCTAGACTTAACATATTATCAATGAACGTCTGCGGTCTTAACGATTTAAAGAAAAGACAGAAAGTTTCAGAGGGCCTTAAAGCTACTGGGGCTGCTATTGTTTGCCTTCAAGAGACACACATCGAGGGGGCTCATCAATATTTACTCAAAACATTAGAATATCGAATAATTGCCGCCACAACTCAGGGGTCACGTACTAAGGGGGTCACTATCCTAGCGAAGGGCGGGGGAGTACAATTCCCGTGAGCTATAGCAGATACACTTGGACGATTTGCAATAGTCGAATGTCATCTTAACAATGGGGAAGAAAAACTAACCATATGTACAATTTATGGTAACACTAGTGACAATCCAGAGGTTTTGATCCAGATTTCTAATGAGTTAACGCATTGGCCTCTACCTATGATTATTTGTGGAGATCTAAACATTCATTTATCTAATGGATGGCTTACGGATCAAAGGTTTATCTATCAGGGTAGGAAACGTAAAGTTTTTAATGCTCTAAAAGAAACGTGCAAGCTTCATGGTTTAATCGATGGGTGGTCAACAAAATATCCTACAGATCCTGGATATAGTTTTTTTTCATTCCCTCATTCAAAACAGGTAAGACTCGATTATATACTTATGTCCAACTCTATGAGATCAAATTATCAAATCGATAGATTACCTAGAGTACTGTCGGATCATAATCCTCTAATGCTCAGTCTCACGATTTTTCCAATGAGATCTAAAATTAATACATGGACATTTGAAAGAGCGTTACTCTATAATGATGCATATTGTCTACAAATGAGTACATGGATCCCGGTCTTTTTAGAAGATAATGTTTGATCTACTACAATCGATGAAGGCTTGTGTCAGGGGCGAAACTTTGAAATTCTCTTTAAAATATAATAAAAAGGAAAAACAAAATATGGCATTGTTAGAGCAAGATCTACGAAGAGCTGAAGAGGATCTAACTAAAGCAATACAGGAAGGCAGGGCGATAGATAATGAGATGGGTAAAGTGACAGTAGCTAAAAATTACATCTCCGAAATACTAGTTGGAAAAGCTATCGTTCGGGCTAGCGCCAACATGAAAAAAATATACGAGTTTAATGAAACAGTGGGGCATCAGCTAGCTGTTAGAACTCAAGAAGAAATCTCATCCGCATTAATCAAAGAAATTAGAGATCCAGATCTGGGCCTAAGATCTGAACCCGCTGAAATAAGAATGGCTTTTCAGAACTTTTATAGGAAACTATACCTTGAAGATGATAACGATAGCGGGGACCCCAAAACAAACTTAGATCTGTCAATCCAAGAATGTTTACGATCAGACGATCAGGAATTTCTAGATAGTCCAATTCCTTGGGAAGAAATATTAAATGGCAATAACTGGCCTATCCAAGGGAAAAGCATCGGGCACGGATGGAATCCCTACTGAATTTTATGCTAAATTTGCCCCACAATTAAAGATCATCTTAACATTACTTTTCCAACATATCTTTCAGGGAGGGAATCCACCGAAGTCTTGGTCATATGCCAAAATTATCGTTTTCCCGAAGAAAAACAAAGACGTTAAAGAAATGGGCTCTTATCGCCCGTTTACTTTGATTAATGGGGATTCAAAAATGTATTCTAAAATCTTAGCAGCCCTACTGGTACCAATTATTCATAAAATTGTTTCGGAAGAACAACACGGATTTATTCCCGGGAGATCCACAACCGATCACATACAAAGGGTTATTTCTCTTTTTGATTACACAGGTGTGACAGGAGACCCTATGTCGCTTATACTGCTGGATGCAGAAAAAGCTTTTGACAGGGTCTCCTGGAAATTCCTTTGGGCCGCCATGGCAAATTGCGGGATTGGAGAAAAATATATTCTGGCAATAAAACAACTCTACATAAACCCCACTGCCCGTGTTTTGATCAATGGGATCTTATCTGATAGCTTTACCATGGTGAACAACCATTACAACGCAACTTTTACAACGCACTGCCATTACAACGAAACTGTTACAACGCAAATGCTGTGACAACGCATGCCATTACAACGCAAGTCTTTACATCGACTTGCACTAGATGGCGTGCTAACATTAAAAATAGTGTAGTTTACTATCCAAACACCTTCCCTACTGCAACGTGGACTGGAGTTAGAATAGTAAATTACCCTTTTTTAATGTTAGCACGCCATCTACTGCAAGTCGATGTAAAGACTTGCGTTGTAAAGACTTGCGTTGTCACAGCATTTGCGTTGTAAAAAATTCATTGTAACAGCATGCGTTGTAAAAGCATGCGTTGTAACATCATACATCCTTTACCATCCATAGGGGTACAAGACAGGGGTGCCCTTGTTCACCCCTTTTGTTTTCCATCTATATTGATGTATTTATACAAAGACTAAAATTTAAAACCTCAATACCTCCCATTAAAATACGACATCTAGAAATAAAATGTTTGGGCTATGCAGATGACATTGCTATTGTTACAGGCGATCCCATTGAAGCAATGGAACATATAGAGCAAGAAGCATTGGATTTCGGTCGAATTTCCGGGTATAAATTGAACTCCAGCAAAACTCAGATAGTTGTAAATAATAAAATCATTATGAACGATATGAGGATTGTTGATAAAGCAATATATCCAGGGGTAAGCATTAGTGCTAAAATCGAAAATATTGTGGATGATAATATTCAGCCCCTAATAATCCAGACTAAAAAAGAATTATCCCGGCTGCACAATTTACATTTAACTATTGGTGGAAGATCCAATGTGGTTAAAATGTTATTTTTTCCTAAATTGTTATATTTTTTTTAGAACTATTTGTCTTGAATTTTCCCCATTAATTTTCAAAAACATCGATTCTATGTTTTCACATTTTGTTTAGGGATACAATAAATCACTTAGAGCACTTAGATGGATTACTTTACCTTGAGAACGTGGGGGATGGTCATTACCAAACTTTAAACTATATTATTGGGCCACGGTACTAAAGTATAGCAATAGTCTCTTAATGGAGAATTCAATGGGTCACAATACACCCACTCCGCAAGAACTTATTCTGGGTAATGACAGTATTGGTTGCCTGTGGCGCCATATGAACGATGATTATTTAAAAAAAGTAAAATTTTAAACTATTTCTAGCATTTTCAAAGTATGGAGTAGTACAAAAAAACTAGTCGGTTTAGGTCGATATTCATACTATACCCCCGTACTTCAGAATGCGGATCTCCCAGAAATATTTCACGATATATATATACAGAGATGGGCTGAACTAGGTGTTAAACGACTTGGGTGTTTTTTTTTCTGGTAGTGGAATAAAATCATTTGATGAATTAAAAACTGAGTTCCATTTGACAAATCGGGATTTTTTTAAATTTCTTCAGGTGAGGGACTTTTTATGTAGGAAAATGGGTGGCCGCATTAAATTTCATCCGTGTGATATTATAGATACATTGAGAATAGTCAAAACCCAGAGAACTGGGGAGATATATGCAGGACTAAACGCCTTATTACCCGATGATATGAACAAACATCTGATGACATGGCAGACCAGGCTGGGGGTTACATCTCAAATCCCTTGCGACGCCTATGATATGTCTTTAACTCATTTAATGTCTATGAAACCTCAGGCACAATTCTTTAAAAAAATTTTTCACTTTACTACACTCCCGAAAAAATGGCAAAATGGGGGACGGGGAATGGAACATTGTGTCCGCGATGTGCTCTTCCAGCAGCAGATATAACGCATATGTTTGCTTCATGCCCCGTTTTAACTAAAGTCCTTTCTGAAATCTCCGACTTTCTATCAAGGATTTTATACTGCATGATTAACATTGGGAATACAGACGTAGTGCTGGGCGTTTCTAACAACACTCGATCCAGCGAGCAACAGGGGCTGATTTTTGTTGGTATGGCCATCTTCAGGATGTGTGTCGCTTCAGCTTGGATAGATCCAATACCCCCTTCATTCTCTGAATGGAGAGCTCGGCTATTGGCGACCTGCAGTCTGGAGGTTGCCATTTATAAGAATAAAGGGAGGGATAAGAGGAAGAGGGGTATGAAGATCTGGGCACCATTGATTGCTTGGACACAAGAAATTTGATTGTGGAAACTGGATATTGATATGTCGTATACCGCAAAATTTTGTTTGCCTTTCATCTTGTTTATGTACAAATAAGCTCTTTGTTGGTAAAATATGTGAGATACCTGTTCTCCGGGTGAGGGAGGGGGGGGGGGGGGGGGGTTAATGTGTTGTTTTGAAAAAATAATAAAAATATTTAAAAAAAAAAAAAGAAGCCAGTCTTTGCTTATGCGTTGATTAAATTAGTCAGGCATTGACATTAAAGTGTAGTCGTGAAATATGTAGATTGTGTGCAGTTCCTTTACCACTTCCACTGTAGTGAGTGAGTTTTGGTAAACTCCTAGGGATAGTGTTGTTTGTCTAGAATCACACTGTGAGTCTGTGTGCATTTGGGAACCACTGTGAGAGAAGTGTTTGGTAACATCGCGTATTTGCTGACAGATAAGTGTTGTAAAACATGTCATGTTGTCAAGTTTTAGTAGCATTAGAAGACATTTATGGCTTATGCTTTCATTATATGAGTCAGGCATTGACAGTAAATTGCAGTTGTGAAATATGTAGATTGTGTGCAGTTCCCTTACCACTTGCACTGTAGTGAATGAGTTTTGGTAAACTCATAGGGATAGTGGTGCTTGTCTAGAATCACACTGTGAGTCTGTGTGCATTTGAGAACCACTGTCAGAGAAGCATTTGGTAACATCGTGTATTTGCTGACAGATAACTAATTTAAAACCTCCCATGTTGTCAAGTTTTAGTAGCATTAGAAGCTAGTTTTTGCTTATGCATTGACAAAATGAGTCAGGGTTTGACACTAAGGTGCAGTACCATGTACTACTCTGTTCACTCTGTCACTCCCCTTGCACTCCTCTAGTGACCCATTCAGCATCATGTACTAATCAATTCACTGTGCCAAACCGTAATAAATTCACCCAGGCACTCTCCTTGCAGTACTCTAATCATTCAGTCAGTACCCAAGTACTCATCCAGTGACCCAGGCCTTAGTATATGGACTGCTTCAAACCCTTATCCACTATGCATGCAGTCCTCTAACCACCTACACAATTGTCTTTCTCAACTTCAATTCCCTAGTCAGTATCCATACACTTCCACGAAATACCCGGTCACTCCCTTTGCAGTGCTCTAGTGACCCATTCAGCACCATGTACTAATCCATTCACTGTGCTAAAACCCAAACACTTATAAATTCACCAAGATACTATCTTTGCAGTACTCTAATCATTCAGTCAGTGTCTAAGTATTCATACACTGAGCCAGGCCTTAGCACATGGACTGCTTCAAACCCCTATGCACTATGCATGCAGTCTTCTAACCAACTAGACACTTGTCTTTCACACTTTCAATTTCCTAGTCAGTATCCATACAATCCAGCACTTGTCACTGCCTTTGCACTCCTCTAGTGACCCATTCAGTACCAAGTACTAATCCATTCCCTGTGCGAAAAGCCTAGCACTTATAAATTCACCTAGGCACTCTCCTTGCTGTACTTTAATCATTCAGTCAGTACCCAAATAGTCATGCAGTGAGCCAGGTCTTAGCACATGGACTGCTTTAAATGCCTATGCAGTATGGATGCAGTTCTCTAATCACCTACACAGTTGTGTTTCACACCTTCAATTCCCTAGTTAGTATTCATACTCTTCTAGCAAACACCCTGTCACTCACCCAGTGTGTCTCCTTATAGTACTGTAATCATTTAGTCAGTTTGCATGTAGTCTTTTAGTGAGGTAGGCTTTAGGGCATGAACTGCTTCAAAGTAGTATGCACTATGCATGTAGTGTTTTAACGATCGTCACACTTGTGGTTCAGGGCTATAGTTTCTTAGTCAGTTTTTATATAAAATGTGTTTGTACAGTAATGGAATAGTATGAATTTGAAAGTTATTAATATACATTTGTGATTCTTTTTTACAGATACATAACAGGAGTGTTTCTCATCTGTTTGCACTCTTCTCGTGCAAGATTGTTTGGATGAAGGGTCCTTAGGTGTTTCTTCATACTTGCTGTGCCGCACGAGTATTTTTTGTTAGGATCCCCTCGTAACAAAACTCTTTGGCAAATCTTGCGAGTGACGAAGGTGGCATTGGTCTTTGTTTGCCCCTTGGAAAAAGTAAAAAATTTCCTAACCACTGAAGAAAAACGTTGTGGGCGTGGTGCCTTGTGCAAATAATTTTCCTCAGATTCGGTAAATATTTTAAAGCAGCAACATTTACAGTTTTTGTAAGTTAAACTTATAAAATTTTGTTAGCTGTATGCATTTTATATATCTGTGATTTGTTTCTTGTGGTATTTTGTTGAGAATAACATTTTTTTTTTTTTTTAACAATCTTTCTGATTTTCCAGGTCTGTCGTCGACATCCGTGGTTCCCACAGGAGTGTTCCGTCTTGTTGTTTTGTATTATTGTTGTTACATTTTGTTAATTAGTTTATTGCTTATATTTATGTTAATAAAAAAATAAAGTTTGAATATCGTTTATATATTTATTATTATGAAAAATAAAGTTTGGAAAAAAAAGTTAATAATTTTTTGGGTTGTTCTCTTAACTGCTGTGTGGATCTTTCTGGTTCTTATTACTGTTATTTGATGGAGTCCACCATGGTGTTAAATTTTGGGGCACTTATCGCTGGAATACTGGTGATATCTGCAGTTTGCACCAACTTCTGAATAGTGTGTTAGATTTATCTCAACTTTACTTCCGTTAAAGTGCTGATAATGAAATGGAGAGTAGCCGTTCCCGTGCAAAAAGACACAAGGTGCACCTTTCCGATTTATTCTAAATACTAAAATCCTGTATTGTATTGCACTGAGGTATTGGCTGCACTTACAGTGTACACACAAAATCTATTAAGAAATCTCATTGTATTTATATGGATTGGGAATAGTGCGTCAGGTGCTGGATCTTGACGAAATACACTGCTCAGTTCGTATATAGTTCTGCACACGAAAAAAATCACATCACAACTTTCACACCAATTGCAATGTGAAACAAATTCCGGCGATAAGACACGTTAGCACCAGGGATTTTACACCTGCTTTCTGCTGGTGTTAAGCAGGACAACTACCTGCACCATGAAAGGGAACACAGCCAAGAGCCACACCAGAACACCCACAGGTGCCATAGAGTCAATGAGCATGATACAGGGATACCCATGAGGGCCAGAAGACCCATCTCAACAACTCCAGGACCGCCAATGCCCCACAAACCCACATCTTAGTAAGTGTGTCCCTGTGGTCATTGTCTTAGCATGATAGGCACGAGCCCTGCAACATCACAGTGTGCTGTCACCTCAGCGTTGGCAGTGAGCCTGGATGTGTAGCTACGCACGCATCCTCCTGCATGCACAACTGGCGTGTGCTGGTCTGGGGTTCACAGGTCAGTGGAGGGGTGTGCCTATCCGGCAAGGGGAACGGGGTGTCTCGGACATGTCCGTTTACAGGAAGTGCGTTAAGTGTGTCTCTGTGTTCTGGTGTGGCCTGTTTCAAGAGCCGTAGCAGTCGATGTTGTAAAGTGGCATGCACCACCTCCAAACGGCGCTATGATGTTGTAGTTGGAATGTAGCAGGACATGTGCAAATAGGCATTACAATGGTGTGCCGTACGAGTGCACGAGATACAACAGCGCACTGTACAAAAGTGTGGGGGCTCGTGGGAGGGAGGAGCAGCCGTTTGGCAGCATAACACACAGTGAACTCGACCATGTGCCACATGCTGGGCATCTCATCCATGATGACCACGGTCGCAGACATCCCACAACACCAACGACTGGCCTTTGTACACATCCTGTATGAATACAGCGTGGTTTTCACTTCTATGCTCGTTCAGTGGTGTGATGTTGGCGGGTTGTGTGACTTGTGCTCCTTGTTAGTGTGTTTCATTTTGGCCATTGTTTGTCTATACTTGTGCTGTACTTAATTTTGCATGTGTGCCATTCTGCCCATCTCCCCCCGTCCCCCCACTCCCTGCTTCTTCCTCTTCCTAGTGCTGTTGTGTCTATAATTTTGTTGCTGCACACATAAATACATGTAAAGAATAAATTAGAATAGTTCCTTGATTCTTTTAGGTTTCAAAACTTCTCTATTGGTTTCTTTTTAATTTTCCATATGAACCTTTTTTTTTTAATAATTAACAACACATAGAAGTCAGAAGTGCAACATATTCTATCAACACACTTTCTAGAACATTCTACAATACGTGCAGGTTAAAAGTTCATCAATTTTTTAAAACTTTACGATATTTTTTTTGCAACATTTTCTTGAACATTTAACGACACGTGCAGGTTAAAAGTTGACGATTGTTTTAAGTTCGAACAGTGCCTTCCAAATGCAAGTAGCAGGTGTGGTTGAGCTAAGCAAATTTTATCCTATGATATGTACTCCACGTTGAAACTGCTTTTTCTTAACCAATCACAAAGATGCTTTTCCACAAAACTAATGTGCACCCTACTTTTAAAAAAGAATGCTTTTCATGATATCTTTAGAGATAAGTTATAGACAGGAATTAGCATTTAAAAAACCTTTGAAATTCACTGAAAAAACCATAGGTTTCATGCACGTTATAGTTAGGAATTGGCATTTAAAAAACCTTAGAAATTCACTGAAAAAAACCATAGGTTTTCAGGGGTGTTATAGTTAGCTGGACATTTCCCTCGTACCAAACCCTAGAAATTCCCCTGTTATAGTTAGTTCAGCTAACTATAACTCGCGCCCCCAAAATGCACTGCTGATGACGTCACATATTACATCACTCATGACATGGTCAGTGACATCACTGATGACATCTCAAATGACATCACTGATGACATCACTGATGACATCATCCATTGAGTATGTGTTTCTGAACAGTTTTAATATGTTTAATATATATAGGGAAAGGCCTGTTGAAAAATAAGTGGGTGTACAAGTGTGTGAATGGATGATTTTCTAGGTGCGTAACTGACTCTATAAGTGAGTCATTAAATGTATCTTACTGCAGACTAGTGACTAAACTGTGTGAATGTCTGTATGTGTCTGTGTGTTGGTTTATAAGTGGCTGCATGGTTTTGTGACTAGCTATATGAGTGTCTATATGGGTTATTGATTGGTTGTCTGAGTATCTATATGGGTGCCTGAGTGTTTGTGTGGGTAGGGTGTGTGTGACTCTGTGACTAGATGTGTGAGTGGGTGATTCAGTGGGTGCATGGTTTTAAGAGTGCATGTGATGGACTGTATGGTTGGGTGAGTGTATGTATGGGTGTGTTAGTGATTGAATGTATATCTCAGTTGTACATGTGTCAGCAATTACATATGTGAAACATAATGTATAGGTGTGTAAGAGTATATAACTATCTATATGTGAGAGTGTGTGATTTTGGGAGTGGCTGTATGCGCCATAGTGCAAGGATATTTGTGTCATGTGCTGTTTGTTTTTCTGCAGGAAGACACAGAATTTGTTAGTATTTTTATGAGTAAGTGAACTTGAGTGTTTTTAACTGTATAGGTGAGTAAATTGGACTGTGATTAATTATTTGCATGACTGACTAGATGTGTCAGTACCTCAATGGATGATTGGCGGTGTGTGAGTGTCTATATAGGTGTATAAATGCACAGAGTGACTGTAAGTATGAGTGACTGTACAGGTGAGTGAGTGGACATGTATGTAGACCTAAAAGTCAATGAGTTGGTGTGTAGTTATTGGTATTGGAGTATCTATGGTTGTCAAAATGGCCGTTTGAAATTTTGAGTCGGTGTATCAAAGGTTATATTAGGGTGTGAGAAGATGCACTAATTTATCACATGGATGACGTCATCAGTGATGTCATTTGAGATGTCATCAGTGATGTCACTGACCATGTCATGAGTGATGTAACATGTGGCGTCATCAGCAGTGCATTGCGGGGGCGCGAGTTATAGTTAGCTGAACTAACTATAACAGGGGAATTTCTACGGTTTTGTACGAGGGAAATGTCCAGCTAACTATAACACCCCTGAAACCTATGGTTTTTTCAGTGAATATATATATATATATATATATATATATATATATATATATATATATTCACTGAAAAAACCATAGGTTTCAGGGGTGTTATAGTTAGCTGGACTTTTCACTTGTACAAAACCATTGAAATTCCCCCGTTATAGTTAGTTCAGCTAACTATAACTCGCGCGCCCGCAATGCACTGCTGATGACGTCACATATTACATCACTCATGACATGGTCAGTGACATCACTCATGACATCACTGATGACATCTCAAATGACATCACTGATGACATCACTGATGACATCATCCAGTGAATGTGTGTTTTTCTGAAAATTAAATATGTTTTATATATGTATATCTCAAGGTCGATGGAAGAATAAATGGGTATATAAGTGTCTAAATGGATGATTTGTTTTTGAAAAATTGATTGTGTAACTGACTGATTAAGTGTATCATAGTGAATACATGGCTTAGTGAGTAATGTTTAAATATGTAAATATCTGTATCAGTCTCTCACTTTGTGTATAAGTGGCTGCATGGGTTGGTGAGTAGCTACATGGGTGTCTATATAGGTTATTAGTTGGTTTTTTGAGTATCAGTCTGAGTGTCTGCATGGTTCGGTGGGGGGTATTACGTAGTGCATAGGTGCATGAATGAGTGACTCACTGTTTGTATGTGTTGAACACAGCATGTGTGCAGGACTGTATGGGTGGATGAGTGTGTGTATGGGTGTGTTAGTGAGTGAATGACTGTCTCAATAGTGTCTTTATGAGTAACTACATATGTTTTAAACTAGTATATGTGACTATTTGTGTATATAAGTGAGTATATGTGAAAGTGAGAGATTGAAAGAGTTCCTGTATGAATAAGTATGTGTTTCTATAAGTGATTGTTTAAAAGACTAAGTATGTGTAAGTTTCCGTAGAAGTAAGTGTGGTGGTGTGTGTATATAACTGTATATGCAAGTAAATGTATGTTTGATTCTTTATTAGCATGAGTGACTATGTGTGTGAGTAACTCTATGGATGAATGGCATTGTGTAACAGGATGTATAGGTGCATGAGTACATATGATGAGTGAGTACATGTATGAGTGACTGTATAGGACTGTTGGTGAATGAGTGGATGTGTATGTGGATCTTAGAATTACTGAAGAGGTTGTTGTAACTGGTATTGGTATGTCCATTGTTTTGAAAATTTTAGTCTCTATTTTTGAATGTGTGTATCAAAGGTTATATTAGGGTGAGAGGAGGTCTGCCACTCTATCACAAGGATGATGTCATCAGTGATGTCATCAGTGATGTCATTTGAGATGTCATCAGTGATGTCATGAGTGATGTCACTGACCATGTCATGAGTGATGTAATATGTGACGTCATCAGCAGTGCATTGCGGGCGCGCGAGTTATAGTTAGCTGAACTAACTATAACGGGGGAATTTCAATGGTTTTGTACAAGTGAAAAGTCCAGCTAACTATAACACCCCTGAAACCTATGGTTTTTTCAGTGAATTTCTGAGGTTTTTTAAATGCTAATTCCTAACTATAACGTGCCTGAAACCTATGGTTTTTTCTGTGAATTTCAAAGGTTTTTTAAATGCTAATTTCTAACTATGCCTACAGAGATAGGACATGTGAAGAAAGAAGAAAAAATGCACAGAAAGAAACAAAAGAAGTGCAGAAAGAAGCAACAGAAGTCCTCAAATACGAAGATAAGTGCAGGAAGAAGGATAACGTGCAGAAAGAACAAAAAGAAGAGCAGAAAGAAGCCTTGTTGCAAAATCATCCTGTACCCTCAACTTTTTCAGACGGATACTGGTGGTAACTGAGTCTGACTAGCCAGTCCTAGAGCCAGTGCTATGTTAAAAGACACTTAGAATACAGTGAAAACACCTACATACACAAGGGAACATTATGCGTTGGGGTCCCCCTGTGATTAGCATGACCTCCTCTGTAAGCCCCTAGTACATAATAGGGCATGGGGCTTAAAACTACCTCTTAAAACAGGCCACAGGGCGTTTTTGCACACGTTAACTCAGGCCCTGTCCCC
Source organism: Triturus cristatus (assembly GCF_964204655.1). Taxonomy (NCBI): domain Eukaryota; kingdom Metazoa; phylum Chordata; class Amphibia; order Caudata; family Salamandridae; genus Triturus; species Triturus cristatus. The sequence continues at coordinate 176,377,837 of NC_140587.1, forward strand.
TCCCTTCACCACTGTGTAAACACGCCCTGTGTCCATTTTTAGTTGGGAGATTAAGTTCATTTGAATCCTGAGGGTCCCTAGGGTCCAACTAGCCCACTAGGTACCTCCAGTAAATGCCACAGAGCTGTGTTGCAGAGAGGTGTAAAAAGTGGCACGGCCTGGACCACCTCTCTGCAATGCAGCTCAGTGGCCCTTACTGGAAGCACTTGGTGGGCTAGTTAGCCCCCAGGGGCCCTCAGTATTGAAGGGAAATTATATCCCCAATTTAAAACGTGCCATAGTGCGTGTTTGCACACGTCACCTCAGGCCCCGTCCCCTCCCTTCACCACTGTGTAAACGCGCCCTGTGGCTGTTCTAAGTTGAGAGATTAAGTCCCCTTGAATCCTAAGGGTCCCTAGGGTCAAACTAGACCACTAGGTACCTCCAGTAAGCGCCACAGAGCTGCGTTGCAGAGAGGTGTAAAAAGGGGCTTGGCCTCAGAACACCTGTCTGCAGCGCAGCTCCCTGGCGCATACTGGAGATGCCTGTTGGGGGCGCGTTTACAGAGTGCTGCACGGAGGGGGCATGGCCTCCGGCACGATGCCAGTCTTTTATTTATTTTAATTTTTTAAGAAGGGGGGCTGTGTGGTTCCCCTTCTTATTCTAATTTATTGGCCCTGATGACCCCATCCCCCAGGGCCTGTCTCCTAATTATATTTTTTTGACCCCAATCCCTAGGGCCGGCCACTGTTTTTTATTATTTTAAAAAAATATTTATTTATAGACACACCTAGGACATGCTGGACAAACCGTACGTACCTATCACCATGACGATTTGCGGGATATTCATTAAAAGGCGACTGCATGCAATGAATCCACGTGGAATGTATTTACACTACTAGTGAAGCTCTGACATGTCCGATGCCCTACCGTGCCTAATCCCGGTAGACACCCTTGTCGTTTATTTATACAAACATGGGTAGCTATTGACGGGCACATTTAATACACATGCACACCAAGCCATTCAAAGGGATTCGACAAAAATTCGACCAAAACTATGCAAGAAACCCCCCTCATGGTTAATAAAACACACATCCACTGCCGGATGTGTAATACTTTTTATTTTACTCTCTGGAAAGGGGACGAACATCACTTGAGAGTCACAGCGCGCTCCTGACAGAGCCCAATGCTGTGTTACACCCACCATTGCCTGCTGAGTGCCACACACCTCTGTGTTGTATTCCACTAGCTAGTGCATATGCTATGACACTCTCTAGCCCATGTGCACTGTAACACCACCCCGTGAATATGTCATGCCACACTTGTCTTCGCACGGGTTATATTGCCCCATCTAACGTGCCTTCCTCGATGCCTATGTTATAACGCACAGTGCTATGCCATGCATATTACAATCTGCGATCCATATCTGTGTCACAGTGCATATGCAACGTTACACTCCCCAGCACATATTTTATATTACAACTTTAGAGACTAGTTAGGTTACACAACACTGCCCTGTGCATATTACACTCCAAGGCGCATATCGCATAGCACGCGCTAGTGCCTGTGCTATCTCGCGCTCTCCAATGAATCTGTCATTGCGCACAATGTATTGCATATTATATTTCACGCCCGGTTCATCTTATATCACACTTTTTGGTGCATAGTTTATACCATACACTATATCTAGTTTTCATTTTCAATCGTGCTCTCAGGACTATGTTCTATATAACACTGTGTTCACCTACCCTTTTCACGGGCATTACATTTTGCGATAGGGGGTGGAGGGTCAGGGGGTGTTTCTGCCAAGTGAGCCCGGAGTCACAGTCACAAACGTCCTCTTCTTCCTGAATAAAAGTGAGATTATGCTGCATACTTGTTCATATTTTAAGTAGTTCGCACAGACACAATGTTTTAAAAACAATAAAGTTCCTAATACCCGCCTTCTCTGAACAGTTAGCTTGCTGCCCCATCCCCCTCCTCCCTATCCTCTGTTGTGTGAATCCATGGAATAGCCTCCTCCCTCCTGCCATGCATGGTCTGATGTGCTGCCACTGCCCTCAATTTAGTATGATGTACCAGTCCACTCCTCCTGCCATCCATTGCCCAATTCTATGCCCCATCATTGACCTCCTGCTTAAACTCTGTGCTTAGCTTGCTGCCCCTATTCTCCTTCCCCCTGCCCTCCGATGTCTTTGTGCATGCCCCTGCTCCATCCTTTTTGCCCACCATGTCCCATGGACCTGCCACTCCTATCTACTCTGAGTGTTCTGTTGAGCTGCCACTCCCCTCCCACCTGCCTAGCATTGTCAGATGACTGTAACCTGTCCCTGCCACCTCCACCCTGCCTGTCCACATGCCATGCCCCTATCCTCTTCCTCCTGTCCTACATGGTCCATTGTACTGCCACACCCTTCTGCCCTCCCTGGTCTGTTGTGCTGCAACTGCTCCTCCTGCCTGCCCCGTGTGGTCTGTTGTGAGGTCCCTTCCCCTGAACTTTCTTGTCTGTGCACAGGTCCTGACCCTCCCTTCTATCCTCCATCGTCCTTTGTGCATGCCCCTGCACCCTCCTTCTTGCCCATCATAGCCATTGGTCTTCTGTGCTGCCATGGCCCCTCCCACCTTCCCTGTGTGGTCAGTTAGCTGCCCCTGACCCCCTCCCACCTTCCCTCCATGGTCTGTGTGTATGCCATCACAGTCTCACTGTTGCTCTTCATGGTGTGTCTTGCTTCTAGTGCCCATCCTGCCTGACCTCCATGGCTATCTTGCTGCTCCTGCCCTGCCCCCTTGCCCCCAGCCCTCTGTTTACATGTGAAGACCCCTACTCCCTCCCTCCTGGCTTGTCTGTTCCATTGTAATGCCCCTGATCCGTCCCTACTGCCCTTTATGGTCTGTAATGCTGCAGCTTTCTCTCCTGTCTGTCCATTATGGTCAGCTAGCTACCATTGCGTGTAGCCCCTCTGTTCTCTGTTGTCCATGTGCATGGTCCTGTCCCCTCCCTCTTGCTTTCTATGGATTGTTGTGCTGCACTCCCGTCCTGCATGCCCTGTGTGGTGTATTGTGCTGCTGCAAACCCTGATGCCTGCCCTGCAGGGTCAGTTTGGTGCACCTCTCCATGTCCCTCTTGTCCTCTGTTATCCAAGTCCATGTCCCTATCCCATTTCCTTCCATGATCCAATGTACCATACTTGCGAACATTTTGAACTTGGTAAGAGGGAGATTTTGGAAAAAAACTGGGGTATTGATTTTCCCCTTTGAGTTACATTGAAAAAGAGGATATTGTAGACAGGAGACAGATCAAATAAAGCCCATTTGAGCTTAAAAACATTGGACGTTTCCTGGCTGAATCGGGTCTGTTGGCATGTATGGTTGTACTACCATTGCCTCTTCCTTCTGCCCACAATGGTCTATTACATTGCCACAGCCTTGAAGGAGGGTAGATTTTGTATCACAGGGGGCCCCTGGCCCGTTCTGTCCACACCTGAAGTATGAGACCCTTGTCCTTGCCCTGCCAGCCGCATTTGTAGGCCGTATTAAATTGACCAGCGGGTCCTGTGTTGCTATATAATTATCCTGAGACATCCTTACCACTCAGCCAGCATAAAACCCCTGTGTAGGCCCTTCTGTTCAATATGTAGGCCTCTTTGTTAAATTGACCATAGCTCTGCAATTTTAGTGTATAGCAGTCTGAAGGCAGGTCTGCGAGGCCTTCTGCTCCAAACTAGTAGCCCCCACCCTACCCGAGTGCTCCGTGCTCGGTATCAAAGTTCAACATCCCACTGAAGCTGTCGACATACAGTAGGCTGCATCCTGGACTGGTACTTGCTTCCTGGGCAGGTTTCCCGCTTTTAAGGAAGTGGCAACCGCAGAGCGTCAAGTTAGGAGAACTGAGGAGATTTTGTACATGAATATATTGAATTCCCGTACAATACCCATTATTTTCTGCTTGCTCTATGGAACTTACGATAAGCGATTGGCCTGAGAGACTGACCTTTTCACCCAGTCCATTGTCAGCATTAAGTGGGTAAATGACGAAATGTCTGGTAAAATCTGCAGACGAAGCTTTTGGGTAGCATACGTAGGTAGATGTAGCGTGCAAAGGAGCCCACAAAATGATATAAAAAGGGAGCACCCACAGATATCGACGGACTACCTCGCCGTCTGTATGTAGGTTAACAGGCTGTGCAGGTTTTCCCCAAGAGCTGGGAGCTCTTGTCTTCCTTTGCTTAAAATGTCTTGCTCTGCTTTGCTTGAAGTATCTTATTCTATTTTACCTATATGAAATGTCATGTTATGTTTAACCATTGTTCTCTTTACTTTTGCATTTAAAAGATTTTGTATTGTAATTGCAGGAATGCTTGCTCTAAGAGTAAACATGAGTGTTCCTAGGTAACATTTTCCTTGGTGTAACTTGTTTCTCATGATGCATTTATAGATGTGTTTTCTCTCTCTCTCTGTCAGTACATTAATTGAGATACAGAGAATATCATGACAGCTGTATGATTATCTGGATTCTGTATTTTGTACTTTATGTCTCTATTCTGCGGTTTCTTTGAAGTTGTATCTTCTCATTAAACTGCCATTGTATTCTGCCACCAATTCCATGTCTCATATGTCTGTTTTCTTCATATTTGGAGCAAGCGTTCCTAGGCACCCCGGCTCAAATTAAGGTGCCCCTTTTGTCCCTGACTCACTCTCCTGCTCAGTTCTGTGGTGGCTCCCGGGGCTCTGGGGACCGCCTCTAGCTTCCTTGACCCGTAATAGATCTTCCCTCCAACAGCCTCTCTTGCAAGTCCTGTATTGTTGGTTTGTTGCCCCTGCCCCCCTTTCCACTGCCCTCCATAGTCTGTTGTGCTTCCACGGCCCTTCCTGCCTGCTCAGTGTGGTTAAATTGTTGCCTTTGCACTCTCCTACCTGCCTTCAATTTTCAGAGTCCGTGCCCCTGGCCTTTGCCTCTCAACAGTATCCCAATGAACAACTAGATTGCTAACTTTCTATATTTATTACAAAAGTGTGGAACGCCTGACATCATCTTGATGTAATCAAAACTGTAATACCTAGAGCATTTCCTTTAGAAATTACATATATGAGAGGGTCTTATTGGCATCAAAATTATGGTTAGTGCTCTAAAAGACTAAAATAAGGACATTTTGTCTGAGTTTTCAAATAGCGACAAAGCACTTTTAAATTATTTGTTATCTTTATGTTTTTTTATCCAGTTGACCACTTGATTAAATGTTGCACTTAGGGGAGAGGATGTGGTGTTACTTCCAGAACTGCAGACTTTGCAACTGGGGAACCAGGTTGAAGTTTCTGCTTCAGCTCGACATTCTGTGATTCTGGTCAAATCACTTAGTCTCCCCATGTCTACAACCAAAATGAATATGTGCTTGTGTGATGTAACCAATGCTCATGTAAAGCACTCCAATACCTGACAAGTCTGCACTATATAACACTGCAAAAACACTAAATAATAAGTGTTTTGCACACTTCTGTCATTGGGCTATATTTGGGCTACATCTGGGTGATTTTGGGCTACATTTGGGCTCTTTTGTCTCCGGTGGCCATCTTGGGAGATTTATTTGTTATGAAGTTTCCTAATTTCCTCATGTACTGCAGTCTCCTCAGTAGGAAATGCTTTCAGTTTTTTACGTTGATTCCATCATGAAGGTATTCAGATATGTCACACATTTGCCATAAATTCTGAATGTTAGCACTCTAGTTGCTCATTAGATCACTGTAGTAAAACTACTGTTCACCATGGAAGTCTGCTCCTGGTATTAAAAGTGCATGTTTCAGTCTGCATGTCAGAATTTTTTAATGAAATAGAAGAGGATTTGAGAAGTCACTCAAAATGTGCCCTCATTTTCTTTCTTCAGCATTAATGATAATTTCTATGGCAAAATGAACCCCCTCATTGTGTTCCTTTTTAAATTAAATGTTTTAAGTGTTACCAGTTTATTCCAATCAAGATGGCTTCAGGTGTGCCATACTTTTGTCATAATGAAGACAGTAAGCGCTCTAGTTGTTTTTAAGAACATTCTGGGACATTCTGTCATTGGGCTATACTTGGGCTACATCTGGGTGATATTTGGGCTACATTTGGGCTCTTTTGTCTCTGGTGGCCATCTTGGGAGACTTATTTGTTATGAAGTTTCCTAATTTCCTCATTTACTGCAGTCTCCTCAGTAGGAAATACTTTCAGTTTTTTACTTTGATTCCATCAAGAAGGCATTCAGATGTGTCACACATTTGCCATAAATTCAGAATGTTAGCACTCTTTTGCTCATTAGATCACTGTAGTAAAGCTACTGCTCACCAGGGAAAACTGCTGCTGGTATTGAAAGTTCATGTTTCAGTCTGCATGTCAGAATTTTTTAATGAAATAGAAGAGGATTTGAGAAGTCACTCAAAATGTGCCCTAATTTTTCTTTCTGCAGCACTAATCATACTTTTTATGGAAAAATGAACCCCCTCATTTTGTTCCTTTTGAAATTAAATGTTTTAAGAGTTACCACTTTATTCCAAGCAAGATGGCTTCAGGTGTGCCATACGTTTATCATAGGTAGGACTGTTAGCGCTCTAGTAGTTCTTTGGAACACTCTGGGAAGCTGCAGTAGAACACAAAGGAATCAACTGACAGTCTCTGCCCTTGTTGGATGTACATGTTTTACTGAGAATGTCAGACTTCATTCTCACATGACTGAGAAAGATAATGTGAATTTACAGAAAATAAGCTCTCAGTTTAGCTTATAGATCACCTTCCAAACCTCTGTGGTAAAAGCATGAGAAAATATTTTTCTCTCAATCATGATATCCCAGCAGAAGGCTTTTTCACATGGTGAAATCACCTTAGAACATACCACAATTCCTAAAATGAGTATGGTACCATCAACAAATGATTTATAATGTAACTAAAGTCTTAAAACCTTCTATTAACTGCAATGCTTTTTAATGAGGTGCTATCATGTATATTGGTCCCAAGATGGCTGCCAACACTTCTTGGATGAAGTGCTGACAGCCAATCAGATCTCAGGATGAGATGTGTGGTTAGGCTCCGCCCACATATATATATGCTTTTAAATGCTATTTTCTCAGGAAATACTGAACAGATTTACACCAAACCTACAAAAGGCACTTCCTTGACCTGAGGACTACCTCTCTGCCAAATTTCAAGTAAATCTGTTCAGCCGTTCGGGCTGTAGCCCTGTCTAAAGGTCCTATGGAAAAATGCATGGGAAAAACGCGTTTTGGGACCCCCCTTTTATCTCAGCCCCCGCTTGACGAATCCCCCCGAGACTTTTAGGGTAGGAGCGGAGCGTAACGCCCCACCTATTTTGAAAAATTCGCGAGGATTCGTCGACCGGCGCCAAAGTTATTCAAAATAGAATGTTGCGGATTTCCTATGGAAAAGGGGTCCTAACTATAACTACCTACTGGCGACCGCCAGTAGGTAATATATATATATATATATATATGTTTTCCAAAGAAGTCGTTATCCAAAATTGCAGAATAACTCCCAGCGGCACACCAAAGGACGAGTTCAATAAGGATTTATTGTCTCAAAAACAAAACAGTACTGTTTTGTTTTTGAGACAATAAATCCTTATTGAACTCGTCCTTTGGTGTGCCGCTGGGAGTTATTCTGCAATTTTGGATAACGACTTCTTTGGAAAACAATAATAGCGGTACTGTGTCCGCTGCTGGCACCGGCGTCGTCAGGAGGGTGAGCGGCTCTTCACAGTGACTCTCGTACACATATATATATATATATATATATATATATATATATATATATATATATATATATATATATATATAGAGAGAGAGAGCGAGAGAGAGAGATAGAGAGAGAGAAAGATAACTCTAGATATATAGGAGTCGGGCTCTTTAGCCTGACTCTAATCCTGGCATCCAATTTACCATTCACCACCTCAACAGAGAATGCTACACTCTGGGCAGGCAACTTTCTTGCTTGTGTCAACAGATATAGCTAATTTGGTCGCTGCACCCATTAATCAAATCCCTGCTTTTTAAAGGTAACAACTTTATTAACTACATCAGATTAATGGCAGACCCCCAATTATAACATGTTAACAGTGAATTGGCTAGAAATACTTGCTGCCCCAACGTTTCCTGGCCTCTCGCTGCCCACAGACTGCTCCAAGGTCCCGGGCAATCACAAGCTCCAGAAGGACTAGCGCGAGGACATGCTAAAAGAACAAGACGCCGCCCCACGGCGCATTGTGGCCGCCCCAATATTTATTGGCCTCTCGCTGCCCGCGGACTGCTCCAAGGTACCGGGGGACCACAAGATCCAGAAGGACTAGTGCGAGGACGCGCTATAAAAACAAGATGCTGGCCCGCGTCGCAGGGCACACCTGGGCCAAGGGCAGGCCCATCCACGCCCATCCACGCCCGGTGGAAGGCTGGGCTGGGCCCACTCTCTAACATCTGATATAATCTGAATGTACTGAGCTTTTTTATCTTCCCATTTTCGACTTTGGTGGGGGTTTGTAGAACAATATCCCTGCCTTAATATGAGCAAACGGAAGGGACCAAATGAAAAACCGTGGGGGGGGGGGGGGGGGGGGGTGTTGCAGCAAAGGGTTTCTTTGGATTCTTTCATGACACAAAAGCGCTCCTCCCTTGGCACCACTAGCACTACCAGCATCATGAGCACGGAACCCCTGCCCATAAGGTCTCCAAAACAACTCATCCCTAATCTGGTTGTCGCTACATTTCCCACCTCCGCTTCCTCCCTGGGTGTTATATCAACAGGCAACATAGTGACCCACGCCAAGTCAGTGCCCCCCCACCCTGACTCAAGTCACAGTGGACCCCCAGTCAAGAGAAGAAAGGGGGGCGGACCTGCTAGGCAAAAACCCACGAAAGGGGCATGTACTGGGAAATGCACCAGGACAGACGACTTGGAAGTGGCCCAACATGAACTAGTCAGCTCTGGGGTCTCAGATACTGTTAGTTTATCCATATTTCGGCATGAGGAGGACTTCCTGAAACGGATGGAGACTATGATTTCTGTACTACTATGAACCCTCTCCTGTATAAACTAACTATAATTGAAGAGAGGATGTTAGCATTTGAGGTTGGCTGTAGATCGCATCACACTTGTGACGACAGAACCCAGACAAATGTAACACAGGGGTTGTCAGCCCAGACACAGGCCTTTGTTATATTAACAAGTGAGGAGACGGACAGTCGCGTCTCTCACCAGTCTCCAGGGCCCGCAGTTTCGTCATGGGGGTCAGTTCTGCATACAATGAAGGGAGCTGCCTCGAATATTTACAACACTAATCCCCCGAAAGGTGAAATTCTAGGAACTACAAGGGCCCAGCAGGACATATCTTTTGAATCGGCTTCTACTAGGTTTACCCTTCCAACCAATCCCCAAATGGCCCCAAGGGGGGGTGGTGATAAAGTAGCCAAACCAAGACAACATTCCTATAGTGAGCACCACCCTCTCCAGCTCCCCCCGGCAGCAATGCCCTTAGTGATAGTACTGAGAAATGTTCCACCTTTGAGGGAGGGTCAAGTGGAAACCACTTCACAGCTGATGGATAAATCCCTTAATTGGCTGAACCGTTATGCAGCTGGCACCGGTTGAGGGGGGGTACATTTAACCAATCAAATCATCATGGCTAGAAGGACAGGGTGGTTGGGTGTGTCCCCGAAAGTGACTCAGGATGATTGCATTGTGATTAACTTTAATAACCCCTACGTTGTCAAATTTATTTTAGATTATCTCCGCAGAATTACCCCCGTAGGGACACAGATCACCTCATTTTCACTGGGCTACTTCTATAGGCCTCTTCCACCGCTCGTTTTGGGACCGCCACTTCAGATTAGGGAAAACCCAGGGAGCTACAATGAGATGAATAATCAGGGAATTCCCTGGGAGAACAGATTTGCTCCCCTTTCAGGGCTAGAAATGTGTGATTGACTACCCGAGAGCAGGCAAGCGGAGCAGGCCGTTTTGCCCATGGCAGGTTCCACAAATAATACCGACAGAGAAGCGACTATTACCCCTAGTAATAACAGGAGGGGGCACTCAGATATAATAAGAATAGTATCTTGGAATGTTGCAGGTATCACAAATACGCCCATTGGCTCAGACTATGGCTGGATCAAGATATCTCCTGCCTGTAGGAGACCTGGGCCACAGAAGAGATCTTTGTAAATGGTTACCGTTCATACCAGACAAGAGCTATCCCGCCCTCCTCAGGAAGAGCTAAAGGGGGCTTAATAACTCTAATCCCAAACACACTAGCAACAAAAGTAAAAATGCTTGAAGGAACCTCCCCATATTTTCATCTCGTTATTCTAGAGTTCTCTAATCAAGATCAATGGCTCTTAATAAACTTTTATAATAACAATTTTTGCCTAAATATGCAAAAAGTTTTGGATGAGGTGAACTGTGCCCTTGATAAGGCGACCAATTTTATTAAACAAAAGGCTGTCTTAAATATCGTATGGCTGGGAGACTTCAACATACACCCATGTAATTATAACTTAAAGCGGGTTTGTGGTGTGGAGGATTTGAGAGGCAATCATGTTCATCATTTCTTGCATAATATCTATGGAAACACCCTGAATATGCTAATCTCAATGAGAAATATGCTCATGGTCAAAAACCTAGCCACTACCAATGATACTCTGTCTCCAAAGTTTCACAGAGAACATCAGGAATCGACTATCAACTTTATATTGATCACAAACCACTTAAACATCAGGTGAACAAAGTAAATATCCAATTTAACGCCTTCAGTGACCATGCGATTTTATTATGTGAAATCCAACTTATGCAGAGGGCTGTGACAACCCCCCAGGTAATTGGTCAGCCTATATTCGCCAGACGAAACGGATATCAACTGAAGTGGCCCAAAATTGATAAAACAAAGGTGATACCCAAAATACTTAGGAAAGCCCTTCACATTATTAGTAATTGCCTAGATCCTGACAACCATCCCCAATTTGTGGTGTCTTCCTTTTTAGATTTTTTATAATGTATAAGGAAGTCACTCACTGGGAAGATGACCAGTAAATCATAAAAGGATAAGGGCTGGTTTGATTCGATCTGTTCCAAAAAAAAGAAAGCCCTTACCAAAGCTCTAGGTTCCAAACCAAGAAATTTCTCCGAAATTCCGATTCTCCGTAGGGAATATAAAATGGCCAGGAAAAATAGGGAAAAGGCGCTAAGGGAAGAAACTTGGGCCAAATTAGAATAGGGTTCGGCTTCAGGCAACTCAAAGGAGTTTGGGGAAATAATAAATGGCCCCCACTTTAAAACTCCGAATGACCCAGGGCTTGATGTTAATGTAGGGGAGGAGGAGTGGGTGGCTCATTTTAAAGGGATTTTTGCGGCATGCAGTATTGGGAAAGTCCCGATGGTGTCACAATGGATTTTTTCTTCGAAAACATGGATATATGGGGCCGCCTTTTAACCAATGTTTTTAACAAAATCGTTATAGTGGGCCCCCCCACATCTTGGAAAACCAGTTTAATCGTCCCAATTCATAAAAAGGGAGATAAAAGAAATCCTAAAAATTACCGTCCAATCTCGCTGATCGATACGACGGCCAAACTCATGGGCCGCCTTCTTTTGATGAGATTGGAGGCATGGGTGAGGAGCAAAAACATTCTAAGGGAGTCCCAATATGGTTTCCAAGAGGGAAAAGGCATGATAGACCAATGCCTGAACCTCTCACTGATCATGGACAGATATGTAAGAGCCTAGGGTGGGAAGATCTATCTTGCCTTTATGGACTTATCCGCAGCTTTTGACTGCGTGTCCCACCCTAGACTCTGGCATATTATGGAGGAGATGGGAATAGATCAGGCATTGGTCGACTTCATCAGACAGCTGTACTCTGACGCCTCTTCCTCAGTCCATTACGGGAAGAACGGGGAGTGCACCCGATCATTTAAGATCTTAAGAGGGGTAAGGCAGGGCTGCGTCCTGGCACAATTTTTATTCTCCATCTATGCCAATGGTGTGGGAAAACATCTTGAGGGCGCATCCTTGGATGTCCCTGTGCTTTCTAATCATCAGCGGTTACCGATTTGGGCGTATGCTGATGACGCTGTCCTGATGGCCCGAACTGGGATGGGGCTCCAGCACCTTATATCCGGTTTTTATGAACTCACTAGATTTAAAAGTCAACCAGAGTAAATCTTTCATTATCATCGCGGGGGCGGAGAAACGTGACAGACCACCTTCTTTTCTTATGTACTCTGGCAAAATGGATGTGGTGGATTCATTTCCCTATCTAGGCGTCCTTTTTTATAGAAAACAATTGAAATTGCTAGAGGGAAGAGCAATGGGTATGCAGAGAAGCCTAATGGCGCTGAAAACATTCTCCAAAAGGTTGGGAGTCAAACCTCTAATCCCAATGAAAAAAATGTATCATGCAAAAACAAAGGCGGCAGCGGTGTATGGGGCAGGGGTATGGGGGATGGCTCCCAGTGATTGTTTGCAAATGATTGAGAACACATTTTTTAAGTCTTTTACTTCCCTCCCACAGTCCTATTCGAATTATGTTCTACACATGGAACTCGCTCTACCATATATTATCGATTCAATCAAAATGGCACCACTCCTGCTGTGGCATTCTATTTGCAAAGCCAAAGGGGTCCGCCTACGCAAAATTTTATAACACTTATTTTAAAATCTGATAACTACAGTAGGATCAGGTGGCTAAAGTACGTGGAGTCGGAACTTACTGCAATGGGCCTAAGTCACCTTTTTAATGATCCATCCACTTGGTAAGTCCCTAACAAAGCGGAAACTGGTTGAGATATTCATCTTGAGGGCCCAATACTTGAGAAAGGAAAAAAACTTCCACAGTCTGTATGAACTAACTCCAGCGCTGGAGGAGGAAAGTTTCTTTTACCTGGCTGATGTCACATTGCCATACCACACATATATTTTATTAAGATTCCGGCTAAACTTGATTCCATTGATGGTAGGACACCCAGGGAAGCAATACAAACACTCCGATCTTTCCGTGTGTCCGTGCAACAACAGGTCACCACAAACTAATCTTTATGTTTTATTTTTTTGTGGTTTTTACCATCAAGAAAGACATACTTTTATTTGACCAATTTGCAAGCTCCACAATTTTAAATGTTGTCGTGTGGCATTGTATTTCTTCAAATCCTTGCAGAATTCTTTTGTGTGTTTCTCGCTAGAATGATTCTTATGGGCAAGTTTGAAAAAGAGAAAGCAGGTTGGCCAATAAGATGAATTAGGACTGTCTATTATAATTTTACTGTATCTAGTTTTTTTATACATGGATGACATGGATTTTATGATAAAGTGGATGATAGCACTTTTTTAAACTATAATTTGTGACTGTAAAAACTTATGATCTTATGTGTAAGATCGGATAAAGGATTTTGACTTGACTACTTGCTGCATGGTATGTACTACTTGAAGCCTGTCTTTTAGGGCAAGTACCTTGAAAATTATTCAAAGTAGAAGGGAAGGCAGGTAGGAAGGGGTTTCATGTGTCCTGCTGGACAGGCAGAAAAACAGTGGGTGTGGCAGTTGGTGATGATTTAATAAAGAGATGGAGCTCACTTACAGAGGGACACTTGTGCATGTAGGGACAGTTCTGTTATTTGAGAATCATTATCCAGATCCCAGTTTTAGTGAAAAGCAAAATAAAAGAACTGACATCACTGACAAGGATGACAAGGTTATGGGCCTATATTGTCACCTCCAGAAAAGACATCTTGTAGATCTGCATCTGACTCTACAGTAGTGGTAGCTGGCCCCTTGCAAATCTGTATTGATAAACATAATTCTGGATCCAGTTTGAAGACTAGTAAAATATATAAATAGAGCAATCTCAAAGGATTTAGTATCTATTCGAAATTAAGTATACAATGAAATGTCCTGATGCCCTCAATCATGCAAGGGGATATTCAAATTGCCCTGATAAAGGTGGCGGCATGAGTAAGTACTTGAATAGTGAAACTATACACTAGCAACAACAAACAAGCAATGAAAAGAGACTTCAGAAAGCAGAGGAGACAAGAAAGACAGGCAAGTAGAATTCCATGAAAAATTATAACAGCTAAAGAAGCTAGCATATAATGAATGAGTGAGAAGGTATAAGAAGAACAACTATCTAGCATGTTTGTAACATTGTGTTAGTATATAAAGACTTCTCAAAGAGTCCTCACCATTTCTACTACTTCGACATCCGCCTCGATACGTAAATGGTATAGAAAAGTGGCCAGGTCCTTTCTCATCTGGATGCTGTTATCTTCCATCTGAGCCACAGTGAAGATTCGAATTTTGCACTTACGCCAAACCTTAGACATTTGGGAGAGAGTATTACTTCAAATAAACAACAGATTATTCCACAGTTCTAGTGAACCAGTCTTTGAAACAAGCAATACATCACTGTTCAATAGTAAAAGCACATCTTCTGGGCAGCTCTGTAACCGTGAGGAATAGAGACAGAAAAAGTAAGTGACATAAAACTTAAGGCGTATTTCTTAGATTCAAGCCTTCATCCTCACTAAGTCCTAGGTATAGTGACAGCAAACTATCGTTACACAACAAAGAGGATGTGGAGCTCATAGTGCTCAACCTAGCAAATGGCTCATTAATTACTGCTAATGTAGTTACAATTGAGTTGCTATTGTCATCATGCTCATCCTTGAAAGTCAATTGGCAAAACAGTAAATCTCTTGAAACTTGTAGGGCTGTCAGATGTTATAGAGCCTGATCTTTCAAGGAAGAGAAGAGCAATGTCAATCATTTTCATCAAAAACTAATTCTTTCTCCATGCAACCTTCAATGCAATGGGAAGTACAGCAACATTAAACACTCGAGTAGTCCAGAAGCATGTGTGCTCACCTTGTGCTGCTTAATCAAGAAGGGAAGCAGCATCAACATGCCACCATCATGCACAATCCACCACACATCTATGTTTCCTTCAGCGAATGGATCTGAATTGCAAGGGAAGGAGGAGGTGTTCTTGGCCACCAGTAGGGCAAGACGTGCTGCTGTTGTCACTCGCACAGTACCTGCAAGGCACAATAAGGTTACATTCAGCACACTAAAGGAATAGATGAATACGTTACCTTTGGTAATGCTCTTTCCTGTGTACACTATCTGCCTGCAGATTCCTCACCTTTTGAGTATCTCCCAGATGCCAAAGAATGTCCGGAACTTTCAAAGCAACTGTTCCTGGACGCTGATGGGTGGCACCACTGGCTCCATGGTAAGCCTGCGCCATTCAACAAAGTGACAATAGCCATATAATTTTGCCACCTTTGTGCACTCTTCGATGTCCTTAAACGCATGTCAACTGTTCAAGACTGCAGTGTGAGTGTGTAAAATCTAGGTTGGGACCTTTATAGAGCCTTAAAAGTCCATTCTTTAGAACGTGGAGGAGAGAGAGCAGGGAGAAATCTGCATTTAGCATACCCACTAGAACAAATATCACCAAAGGCAACTAACTTGTTATCCTGATGGATATTTCTAATCCAACTAATGTCATCTTTGAACAGATACCAAAATAATACCTCCCAAAGGTGGGTCTGAGAAGTGGACTTATACCAGGACGCCCTGCACGACTAGGCAGATGTACTGGGCCTCCCTATGGACTTGGTTGTCGACACAGTAATGCCTGATGAAAGTAAGAATGGATGCCAATTACACAGCCTGCTAGATGCCTAATCCTGGAACACCTCTTGCCAATGGTGGAGTGGTGGCATGAGCCCGAAGGCCTTAGAGAGGCTCCATTTCAGCCTGAATGTAGCATGTTTTAACAGGTCCTACTAACCTTATTTACTTGTCTCACAGTAAAATATCCCACAGTGAACATATTTAAGTTTTGAAAATGTATTTCATAAGATTCTGATTTTTCTTTTTTTTTTTTTTTACAAATCTTTATATAATTTTTTCATAATGTTTGTGTACATAATTTAAACATGATTATTCATCTATTATAAACAATATACATTCATTTGTTTAAAAACAAAGACCATATCACTACACAATTCAACAACCTGCCCACATGAGCTCTCCTGTACCATACTCCCATCTCACATACCATTCATTCCATATTCCCTCATACATCAGTCCAGAAAGATTGCGTCCACCATACACCGGTAGAATTTAATTTCTTTTCTCCTTCTGGTGTATAGGCCCAGACTGGACACATCAACAGTCCTGTGACTAGTAATTCAGGGTAGTAGGAACTCTTCTTTTCATCTATTCATTTTGTAGCATGTTGTAATACACAGGATGATCCACCTGATTTAAGTCTGCTTCTGGACCATCTTCCCCTTCTTAGCACTGGCAAAGCCAATAAACAGGTGAGCATCTATCGGGTGCTCCTTTATACACTTTATGTATAAGCTAATAACTCTTCTAGAGTCCAGCCTGTGAAGACTTTCCTCCTCAGAGGTGTGAGGTGGATGTAAGAAAAAAGCGAGAATGGTGTACTGTCCTATGTGGAAGGTTGACACCACATATCGCAGATAAAAGGTGTGAGTTCACAGAATCAATTCATCCAGAAAGAAGAGGGCATAATGAGTTTTCAACAGCTCATTGACAAGGTGTGTATAAGTAAGCAATGAGTAATACCAATGTAATGGTCAGTAATCTTAGTGAGCAATTGCGCATAGGCTCGAAGGGTGTGCACCTCATCAACACAAGGACCAAGTTAATATTCCATTGTGGCATAATACAGGGCGCAGTAGGAAACATGTATGCAAGCCCCTTCAAAAATAGCATCACAACTGTTGACTTGAATAATGATGGTTGGTTAGGCAAATGTACAAAGGTCTGATAGGAATCCTATAACACTGCCCACAAATCTTTGCTGGACCAAAGACAAACATCAAAACATCAGCCAGTTTTGCCTGTAGGTGGTCGACATAATGGTCTCTGCACCAGGCCACGACATTTGCTCAACATCCAGTGGATGGGTGCCTAGACACAAAAATACCATCTACTACTTCAGTGGGCAGACCAAACCCATTCATTTGGTGCCGCTCAAACTCCACCCATGGAATTGTAGGGTGTAGGGATTCACATGGAGGACCCTCTCTGTTGCTGGGATGTGGCATTCTCCAGAATAAGCAAAAGAAACATAGGACAGATACTCAGGCTCTGAAGATCAGAGTACAACCCTCTTCTAGGTTAATCTGGGGCAGAATAGCAGAATCAGCTGAGCAAAGTCTATTCTAGCCCTCACAACTCTGGGAAGGAGAGGTAGGGGTTCAAAGGCGTAAAGTAGACTGGAGTTCCACTTCAGACGGAATGTGTTTCCTAGGTGGAAACTCTAATGCACAGTAGTTGTGACACTGTGTTCTCGTGGTAGTGAAAAGATCTAGCTAGGATATGCCCCATTGGGTGAAGAGGTCTTGAACCATCAGCATATGAGATCCCTTTTGCGGCCCACCAGATGAGATTGTCCGCCCTGTCATTCAGAGACCCTTCCAAACGGTTGACCTTCTGAGAGCTCCTCTAGTATTTCAATCATTTATTAAGCAGCAGTGCCTCCTGCAAATCTGTACCGCCATGCTTGTTGAAGTATCACATGGTGGTCATGTTGTCCATTCCCTGAATTGACTTTCCTCTAGTGGAGGAAAGAAAGGACTTCAGAGCCAACCAAAAGGCATGAAACTCCAGACACTTGGTGTGGTGTCTTTGCTCTACTAGAGACCACTGATCTTTATCTCTCCCCGATGAATGCCCTAAAACCAGGGACAATGCATCCATCACTACTGTGAGCTCTAGGTGAGGTCGGTAGGAAAGTTTGCCGCAGGTCAGGTTGGTCTGCAGTAACCACCATTGCATGTCCCATTACTTCCTCCTCCGAAATATGGATGCTGTCCAACAGGCAGCCCTAGTTTTGAGCTTACTCCACACATAGGTTCTATTGCAGGGCCGGCATATGCCACCAGGCCGAAAGGACAGTCGGGATGCATGATGCTGTAGAGCTGTCCACTCTGGAACCCAGGTGTGAGCCCAAAACATAGGATTCCCAGACATGTTGCAGGGTCAGAAAAGCTTTGCATGTCACTATGTTCATGATGGCCCCTGCAAAAGGGATCCTCGCGTACACTGCAGGTGGGATTTTGCCACTTTGCTGGAGAAGGTGGCTGTGTCAAGCCCATTTCCAGCAGCTAGTCATCGAGGTACAAGAATAGATGCATCCCAACCTGAAAACATAGGCCACAACCACCATCTTCATCTTCATAAACTCCATAGAGCCTGAGGTGAGGCCAGAGGGCAGGATGGTTAACACTTAGTTGTTCGAACAAAAAAATTATATAAATACAGTTACATGAAAGTATGCGTATGCAAGTTAAAATACACCATACAGCCTCCTGGATCCAGGGAGGAAAGAAACCCTGAAGCAGAGTCAACATTTTGAACGTCTTTCAGAATAAATGTTCGGAAGTCAAAGGTCTGAAATTTGTCTATGACCTCAGTCTTTCTTAAGGAAAAAGTTACTTACCTTTCGGTAACGCATTATCTGGTAGAGACCGTATATAGCTGCAGATTCCTTACCTTTAAATTTCCCAGGCATCAGAATGGATCCGGAAACTTTTGCGTGAGCAATACCCCGGTGTGCCTTCGAGTGGCTCAGTTCGGATCTGCGTGGCGCATTCGTTGGCACCGGATGTAATGTCGCGGTCACCTATATAAGTGCTGCTCAGGCGTGCGGACGTTAGTTGCTTTTCACACTTTCCATGCCAGAAATGCAGAGCCATGAAGTGAACGGACTAGTGTGTCCCCAAACTGGGGCCCTGAGAACGTGTCCGCAGAGAGAGGAGGTATGGGTGGGTCTGCAAGGAATCTGCAGCTAGATATTGTCTCTACCAGAAAGTGTATTACCAAAGTTAAGTAACTTGTTCATCTGATAGAGACTTCTAGCTGCAGATTCCTTACCTTTGAATAGACAACAAAGCCATAGCATTCAGGCAGTGGGATGCGGACAGATTGACTAAACTAAGAAGTCCTGCAGGACCGAACGGGTGAAATGCCTATGCCTATCCCTGCGGACCTGATTGTCTAGGCAGTAGTGTTTGGCAAATGTGTGCAGGGACACCCAAGTTGCTGCCTGTAAGATGTCTAGGACTGGAACACCACAAGCCAACGACGTGGTTGCAGCTTTTCCCCTGGTGGAATGGGCACGTATGTCCTCAGGAGGCTGCTTTTTAGCCAGGACGTAGCAGATCTTGATACAGAGAACGACCCAGCATGAATCGGTTTGTTTCTGAACTGCCCGACCTTTCGTAGCCCCTACATAGCCCACGAAAAGTGGGTCATCCACCCAGAACTCTTTGCCGCTGTCAAAGTGGAATGAAAACGCTCATATTCGGTCTAGAGTGTGGAGTTGTTCCTCCTCTTTAGAGGGGTGTGGAGGAGCATAAAAAGTTGGTAAGGCAAAAGATTGTCCCAAATGGAATGGGGTCACCACCTTAGGTAGTAAAGAGGCCCGGGTGCGAAGCACCACCTTGTTCGGGAATACCATAAAATAGGGAGGCTTGGATGATAAAGCCTGCAGCTCACTGACCCTCCAGGCAGATGTTATCGCCAATAGAAAGGCGGTCTTGATGGTAAGCAGCCGGAGGGGACAACTGTGCAACAGCTCAAAGGGGGCACACATGAGGTAAGTGGGAACCAGGTTCAGGAGGAGGATAAGCCGGAAACTGCACTGTGTCCAGAACGTCTCCGATGAAAGGGAGCGTCTGAGGAGGAGTCAGGTGTGACTTCAGCACATTTATAGTGAGCCCCAGCGAATGCAGAAGGTACGCCGTAGTCTGGAGGTGGAACACGACAGTCTGCGGTGAGGCCACCTTCAACAGCCAGTTGTTGAGGTAGGGGAAGACTGACACCCCTAACCTGCGCAGATGAGTGGCCACCATGGCCATCACCTTGGAGAACACCCAAGGGGCACTGGTAAGGTCAAAGGTGAGCACCGTGAACTGAAAGTGCTTGTGGCCTACCATGAACCACAGGTAAAACCTGTGGGCAGGCAGGATGGGGATGTAAAAATACACATACTCAAAGTCCAATGCTACCAGCCAGTCTTCTTGGTCAAGGGCAGACAACACCTGAGCCAAAGTGAGCAACCTGAATTTGTACTTTTTGAGGAAGAGATTGACGGCTCAGAAGTCTAGAATAGGATGAAGACCCTTGTCCTTTTTGGTTATCAGAAAGTAGCGGGAATAGCAAACACTGCCAACGTCTGATGGCATCAATTGTGAAACCGTCTCCTATAGGGTATGGGAGAAACGGCCCAAAAGGCATGCTGTGTTCACTGACCGCAATGCTAGGCTGGTGGAAGAAAACATCTTCTTCTCAAGTGTTTCCAGCCTCTTGGATTCCCTAGCCGGAGGAAACGTGCCATGAGATGTTGAGGCTTGGACCACCAAGCTCCCAGGGGTGGGGTGCTGGCTGAGGAAACTAGGATCATCTGAGGCTGGGCAATGGCGGCGTGCTATTGTCCTATTCACAGGAGCCCCTGTGTTAGGCTTGAACCAAGTGCCTAGAAGGACATCCGTGAGTGCTTCCTTGAAGGGCAAAAGGGGCTCAGATAAGGAAGCCCCAGGCTGAAGCACTTCGGTCAAGAGGTTAGTCTTGACCTGCACTGAGTGCAGCTACAGGCCTAGGACCTCTGCTGCCCTCTTCGCCACCATTGCATAAGATGCTCCCTCCTCAGTACAGTTGGTGGAGCGAGCTTACCAGTATCTAGAGAGGTGTCCAGTCCACTGGCCTCTGCGTGTTCCTTATACCAGTCCACATTCTCACCAGGGCTGTATAACTGGCGTTCTAAAGAGTCCAGTGACCCCTCCCAGTCCTCCCCTATGCTTATATGCCCCTCAAAACGCTCAGGCAACAACCTAGAGACACTGGGCTCCGTTGGCGGCGGATTGATGACGTTCTGACCCAGAGTCGTCAGGGATAAGAATGGAGCTGGTGCTGCCAATGGGCGCCGGGACCATCGACATTGGGACCGAAGCTGGATAAGGTTGTGTTGGCACGACTGGCACCAATCCGGGATCAAATCCATGAGACCTCATCGGAGCCGTCGGCGCAGAACCTGATGAGGCCTCCTCTGACCCAGCGGGGACCAAAGACCACACCAGAGGGGTCAGCCTAATCGAATACTCGGCGCATGGCCTTGTAAAACTCTTATTTGAGCGGCGGTCGCTCCGGCTCCCAGAAACGGGGGGAGGTGCAGAGCATACCTGGCAATAGCTCCATAGAACCGTGCCCAAAACATCGATGTTCTTCATTCGTCTCGTCAATCCTCGACAGACGTGGTGAAGTCGAAGTCTATCTAGATTTCTTCTTTCTGTGCTTCTTCCCCGAGTGTCCCGAGGACCTGAAGTGTAACAAAGACGACCTGGGGCCCCTGGAGCGATCCCGTGAACTTGTCCTTGACCGGGACCAAGACCTCCTAGGAGTCGCGCTAGATGGCGTTGACTGCCGGGCAGCAAGCAGCTTTAGGGACCGCACTCTCAAAGCCTTCGGCATTCTGAGCAAGACTTGTGTCATGGTCGCACTTGAGACACCATAAACAAACAAGGTGTGGGTCAGTAACCGACACGGCGCACTGACCGGTGCCACACAGCTTGAACCCTACCTTTCTACAGGACATTCTCTCGACACCCAAGAGATAATCTTCGACAAAACGTCTAATAAGAGTCTGTCAAAAATAGGCAGAGGGGTAGCTCTTCTCCGGATCAGCTCTAACTGGCGCAGAAAGAAAAGAACTGACATCCGGCCTCTTGGGTGATGCCTATATAGGTGACAGCGACCTCACCTTCGGCGCTAACGATGCCATGTGGATCTAAACAGATGCACCCGAAGGCACACAGGGGCACTGCTCAAGCAAAAGTTTCTAGATCTAGTCTGACGGGAAACAACCTTTACAACGCGGTCTTTGGATGGCGCTCTACACTAAGGAATAGTATGATTTACTATTCCAACACCTTCCCTACTGTTACACAAACTTGGAATAGTAAATCATACCATTCCTAAGTCCAGCACCTGAAGTGCAAGTTGTTGTAACGACTTGCGTTGTAATAACCGTGATGTAATGTACCGTGAGCTAAATTATCGCTTTGTATCGTCACATATCCAGTCTGACGCCTGGGAAATTCAAGGTAAGGAACCTGCAGCTAAAAGCCTCTATCCGATACCAAAAAAATAGCATAAATAATTTAGGGGCTATTTTCTGATAAGAATCATATGTGCATGTAAACGTAAATCTATTGCAATTGAAACAAAAACACAGATGTTTAGAAATGCATTTTAAAGCCTATCTTTAACTAGGCCTCGACTCCATGTTTAGCGTCTCATAATAATCATTTTGTGTATATTTTTCTCATTAGACACCACACGCAGCAAAATGTGCAGTTTGTTTTGTAATGATACGCTGTTCTCAAGAGAACTCCGGAGGAAGCCTTTGCTACTATCAAAAAGAACAAATGGACGGAATGCTGAACAAATCAAACATTCACCCCCAGTCACAGATATGGGTTAAATCCATCGTTTATTTGTTCAGACATATAATTGAGAAGAAGGAGATGTTTTTAAAGGAGTAGTGCAATCCCTTATTTCTATCAGTTGATTTTCTGAAAACACTGGTTGAAAATGTTGTCTCATTAATGTTTACTAAAACATCTAGAAATGCAATTTGGTTATTGTCTACTTTGTGTGCAACTTTAATGGTCCGTTGTTTAGTATTCAAATCTGAACCTTTCCATAAAACATCAATCATCTATACAAAGTATAAATATAGCATAAAATCTGTACTCCATCTCTCCTGGTCATAAAAGTAGCTTTCCTGAAAGTTCCCCATGAAAATATTGGACCTCGTAATACCCATAGATGTACCAATTTTTTTGTAGGAAAAAGTCAGTTCCATTGAAAATATCTGTAGTGTAATACAATGTAAAGTATAACAATTTCAACAAAAACACTTCATTTGCTGCAATTTCTTCTTTTTTCAGTAATGCCCACTCCTCTGCTTTCATACCATCAGCACGTGGAATGAAAAATTTCCTAGCTAACGTAACGGAAAGTTTCAATTCTATTAAGGGCTCGGAGGCGAGGATTATGCTATCCTTTCTTCACTTTATTGATAGCAGCCATTCTAAGTCAAAACAACTACCAGTCCCATGAACCATAGGGAATAAACATTAAAATTATAGAGATAGAATGTCCCCTTCAATGCACCAATCAGGCGTCCCCAGGGTGTTGATAGTCGTCTGTTTGTGACTATACTTCATCTTTCGTCGCTCAGTCAGCCAGTAGATTCACATCAGGAGTCTTGTTTACTCGAGTCCCCTGGAAAATTAAAAGAAGGCGTAAGTGACAGCAGTGGCTAAGGTTTAGCCCTGAGGAGAGAATGCGACAAAGCATATACCAGATCACAATACCAGAAGGTCATGTAAACATTTTACTTACCCCAATACGAGGGAGGGAAAACAACCAAGTTGTACCCTGGGTGGGATAATCCTCGCCTCCGAGTACTTAATAGAATGGAAACTTTCCGTTACGTTAGCTAGGAAATTTTTCATTCCATGTCAGGCCCAGAGGCGAGGATTATGCTAGTTTAAAGCTTGCTCACAACCAAATGAGCCATGTCAATAACCGGATTAAAATAAAACCGCTTAAAGGTTGAGTCTGAAAACCAATCCACTGCATTCAGGATGTCTTCCAGACAACCTCCCAGGGTAAAGGCCTTGGGGGCCATAGCTCCTCTTGTAGAATGAGCACCAAAAGCTCGGAAATCTATGCCTGCCTCCTGCATAATCCAACGGACCCAACGGGCAATCGTGGGAGAAGAGACCGCCTTATGAGGCTTCTTAAGCGCAATGAGCAACTGGCGTTCCCCAGGGGGTCTCAACTCCTCCGCCATCTCCTTGTAGGCCTTGAGACAGGCCACTACACAGAGTTTGGGAGAGTCAGGGAAAGCAGGGTAGGAGACAGTAGTCGTCCC
This sequence comes from Triturus cristatus, assembly GCF_964204655.1. NCBI lineage: Eukaryota > Metazoa > Chordata > Amphibia > Caudata > Salamandridae > Triturus > Triturus cristatus. The sequence continues at coordinate 176,401,827 of NC_140587.1, forward strand.
ACACTTGGTGCGTCTACGAATGGTAAACGTGACACCGGTGGGAGAGAAGATCCTACCAGACACATCCAAAGCTCTGACATCAGAGACCCGTCTGCAAGAAATCAGGCACAGAAGCATGGCCATCTTAGCCGAAAGTTATTTCCTGGACAGAAACATATTCGGTTGCCAAGACTGAAAGAGGTTCAACACTCTTAACATCCCATAACTGGGAATACCAAGGCTCCAGGGGAAGTGACAGACGTTTACCCGAGGAGTCGACAAACCAAGGGATGTTCTCCGACAGGTGAACCATCAACCAAAGCATGACCAGCAGAAATGGCGGACCTGAAGGTGTTGATGGTCTTATACGCGAGACAATCCTCTGCTAGGGAGGCCAAAAAATTCAAGATGTCGGTCACATCAGTTGCCACGCGATTGAAATTCCGTCACAGACACCACCGTCTCCATGTGGATCGATAACGCTTCAGAGTGCTGTCTGCCCAGGCCTTGGACAGGAAAGTCTCAGCCGCTCCCGAAACGCCCGGGACCGCCCATCGTCCCCTGTAATCCGCCACGCCATTAGAGTCAGGGAGCCTTGTTCGATCAATGGGTGAGGATATCCGTCTGGACTCAGAAGAAGAGCAGAAAACTGGGGGAGTGGGATTGGAGAATCCCAGGAAAGTTCCAGTAGAACCGGAAACCAGACGTGAGACCTCCAAATCGTCGAGATGAGAACAATGGACGCTCTCCGCCGGCGAACCTGAGCCGAAACCCGGGTTATCATTGCAAACAGGGGAAAGGCGTAGCCCGCTTCGGTCCGCCAGCCCTGGAGGAAAGCATCCGTCTGTTCCGCCAGAGGGTCCGGCCTCCAACTGTAAAACCAGGGAAGTTGGTAATCCAGGCGGGAGGCGAAGAGGTCGACCGAGAAGGGACCCCAAAGACTCTGAAGATCTGCAAACACCCTTGGATGTAGCTTCCAGTGACTAAGATCGTGGAAGTGTCAGAGTGAAAGTCCGCCACCTGGTTGTCCTGGCCGGTCAGATACTCTGCCGTGACCAAGATCTGATGGTCCAGGCAATACTGCCAGAGGTTAACCGCAAAGTCCGAAAGTGCTCACGAGCGAGTGTCCCCAAGATGATTGATATACCGGACTGCGGAGATATTGTCCATTTTGAGAAGGACGCAGGAGCAAACCGAATCCTTGGTCCAACACTTGATGGCGCATGAACCCGCCAAAAGCTCCAGACAGTTGATGTGCAACAGCTGTTCCGAATGAGACCATACACCCCCCATGGTGAAGTCACCACACTTCGCGCCCCATCCAGATCTGCTCGTGTCAGACTCGATAACGATATCGGGCGCAGAACCAAAGATGGCATGCCCATTCCAGGCTTCCATGTGGGAGAGCCACCATTGAAGCTCCTCCTTGGTTTCTGTTGTCAGGCCCACCTTGAATGAATAAGGGTGACCCTTGCGGAGATGTTCCGCTTTGAGGCGTTGTAAAGCTCTGTAATGGAGCGGGCCGGGAAAGATGGCCTGAATGGAGGCTGACAGAAGACCGACTATCCGAGCCAATAGTCGGAGGGAGATCCGAGCCAGCCTTAAAGCTCTCCGAAGTTCGTGGCGAATCTTCGTCAGCTTGCGAGCAGGAAGGCTGAGAGTGGACTCCACTAAGTCTATCAGGAATCCGAGGAAAACCACTCTTTGGGAGGGAATCAGAGTAGATTTGTTCTTGTTTATCACGAACCCCAAATTCTGGAGAAGATCTACCGTGGTTTGCAGGTGTCGAGACAGGGTGCTCGGATCCTGCGCCATCAGCAGGATGTCGTCTAAATAGACAATGAGTCTCATGCCTGACGCCCGCAGGTGCTCCACTGCCGGCCTCAAGACCTTGGTGAAACACCAGGGGGCAGAGGACAGACCGAAGGGAAGGGTGGTGAACTCGTAGGTTTTGTTGCACCACTGAAACTGAAGGAACCTGCGATGAGGAGGGAAGATGGGCACCGCTAAATAAGTGTCCTTGAGATCGAGACGCGCCATCCAGTCTCCAGGACGAAAGATGTCTCGAAGGAGATGGATTCCCTCCATCTTGAAGTGGCAGTACACCAGCCACTCGTTGAATTGTCGCAAGTTGGTAACTGGACGTTGACCCCCATCCACTTTGTCTACCAGAAAGAGGTTGCTGACAAAACCTCTTGGATGCGGCACGGTTTCTTCTATTGCACCTTTGGTCAGAAGAGCATGGACCTCCTGGTCAATCAAACCCGCGTCTACCTCTGAAAAACAAAGTGGTCTGGGAGGCACTACCTGCACTTGGGTTCCTTGAATCTCTATATGAAAACCTCTTACTGTCTGTAGGACCAAAGCGTCCCCCGTGATAGAAGTCCACATTGGGAAAAAATGCGCTAGACGGCCCCCCACTTTTAGAAGGGAAGATGGGACAACACTCACCGGAAGAAATGGAGCCGCCTCCTCCTCTGCCGCCTCTGTTCTTGCCTCGTCTGCCCCTGGTGGGGTACAAGTTTCCAAAGCGGGCTTGATCTTGATATTGTCCCTGGTTGGAGCCTTGTCCTCTGGTCTGGTTTGGATGGCCAGAGGAGCGGACCCTACCTCGTCCGGCCCCCCTGAAAACACGAGGGCGAAACACTTTCCTGATGGAAATTTGAGCCCTATCTAGGGAGGTGAAGGTGTTAATGAACCTCCCCAGCTCCTTGATATAGGGTTCACCAAAAAGGCCACCCTGAGCCACAGGGCCCGCCTCAGTGTCCGCCAGGTCCCCGAGTTTGGGATCGACTTTAATAAGAAGAGACCTGCGCCTTTCTGTGTGCTCTTGGAAGGGAGCCACGGACGGGACCACTCAGGAGAGGCATCCGCGTCCCCTTGGTCATCAGGATCCCCGCCCGATGAGGTAGAAGGTATTGGTGGAGGTACAGAAGAGGGGGTTGCAGGGGGAGCAACACTAGATAGGAAAGCCTGCTTAAGGCGGGCAAAGGCGTTGGAACTTGTCCCTGCATCCCTAGCCCGTTTAGGTGGAGGGGAATGAGCATCTGAGGCAGAGTCTTTGGGAGGAAGGCCTGAAGCTGAGGATTGTGCGGCCCTGGCCAGTTTTTCACAGGCTTGGTCAATTGTGCGGGATAACCGCTCCTCCAAAGGAGTCATGGCCAATTCCACCGCTTTGTGGATGGATTCATCAACAGCATCATAGAAATAGTCTCCCCAGGGAAGAGCCGCCACGGGGTCCTCTTCCCACTGATCATCGTAGACGGTGTCGTCAACGGACAATTGGCCAATAAACTTGTAAAGGAGGCTATCCTTACCTAGGGGTGGCTGGGAATCACCCAAAATATGGGCGGGCAGTGCTCACAGGGAAAAGGCCTGAAGCCTAGGACCCAAACAGCCCTGGTGCAGAATATATTACTATGGGCAGTCTGCCTAAAAAGGGTCCTTGCAGTATAACTGCGCTACTGATTGTGCATAAAACAAAGCGTTGTTGGCCTAAATATACTGACCACCATGCAGAAAACTCTGCAATGCTACCTAATGGCAGATACAGACACGAGCAACCAGGCGTTCACAGGGGCGTTAAACAGTTAAAAGATGCCTAATGGCAAGGTACAGACCCTTGTCAGGGGCGTGCAAGGCAGACAATAGACAAGGCTCGCGAGCGGCAGTGCAGCACTGGGTTCCGACGCTTCGTTCCGACGCTTTAGGAATGATCGGAATCCCAAGCGCGCCCGCCGCGTCAGAGGACGTCGTTAGGCGCCCTCTGGTGGCGTTGTGAAGCAACCGCAAGCCCGCACCAACAACAGCCGCCAGGGAGTTGGAAGACTCCCGCGGCCAAAGTGAAGCGCTGAGTAGCGGCGGTTTGCTCAAGACCACACAGCACAGAAAAGACGCAAAGTAAATAACAAAAAACAAGGAGAGCGCGCCGGTGAATTTGACGCGCGCGCTCGACACAACCGCTCCATGAGGGAAATGGAAACCGCGGTATTTTGCGCACGGAAAAGCCGCACTACAGCATATTACCCAGGTAATGAGCGCACATCAAAGCGATAAAGGCAAATAAGTGCATAAACAAAACAGCAGATAAAATTACAAACAGTAAGCAAATAGAGCAAAGGTGACTTATCTTGACTGCAAGCAGCGAAGAAAGAGGAAGTATAGTCACAAACAGAGGACTATCAACATCCTGGGGACGCTCGATTGGTGCATTGAAGGGGATATTCTATCTGTGGACACTCTATAGTTTTAATGTTTATTCCCTATGGTTCATGGGAATGGTAGTTGTTTTGACTTTGAATGGCTGCTATCAATAAAGTGAAGAAAGGATAGCACAATCCTTGCCTCCGGTCCTGACATAGAATTGATTTGTAAAGTGAGTTCACAACTATGCTGCAAAGCCAAGTCTGATTAAGTTTATCCAATGTTTGTGATTGCCAATTTATTGAGAAAATCAGTAGTGTCTTTTATATACAATTTTTGTTCTTTAACAGTTGGTTGAAGAAAATCTACATCTTGTCCCTAAGGTTCATCTAATCCATTATAAGCTAATATAATACACCAGAAAAGAGGATCAGTAGGATGCTTGTTTACTTTGGGTAATGTACAATTAAGAACTGCGTGGGAAAAGAGCCTTCAAACTCTTGTTTTTTCTATAATCATGCCATAATCAATTGCTTTATCAAGAATGGTATTATGAATAGATGAAAATGTTAGTGTTGGATCTGTGTCAAGTGCCTTATATGTAGTAACTTGACTTTGATAAAAGTGGCAATCAAAAACGTCAATGAAATGAGAATATTTCATATAATAAATGTGTGGAAACACTAAAGATATAGAGGTTAAGATTATTTGTTTTGCAATTAGGAATATGGGAATGATTTCTTACATTCGATTTCATTAAAAATGAACACAATTTGGTTGAAATATTGATGATTGTATTTACTTTGAAAAAACAAGCTTGGGAGGTGGAAAATGAGTTGGGGCAGATGTGAAGGAATGGGCATACCCGTGCTGAACGACCTGCAGCACCCACTGGTCTAAAGTTATAGCACACCAGCTGGGTGGAAAAAAAAATGTCCTCTCCCTACAGGTTGCACGTTAACATAGCAGGGAGAATCAAAGCAGCTTGGCTACAGTTGCGCCGGGAGAGTGCAGTAGGAAGGGGACTGCTAACCGTGGTGGAGTCCATGGTCTCTACCGCCACCATGCCCTCTAAAGCTGCAAAAGGGTTGTGCTGGCTGTTCTATCAGTTGATAGTGGCCGGCAGTAGGCAAACCAAATTTCCGGTATTGCTGATGAGATTGATGGGCTGGAAAGTGTAAACCTAAATGCAGCATGTCTTTAAAGTGCTCGAGTGCAGAGTCAGTTTTTCACCAAAAAGCCTGGAACTAGCAAATGGCATACCCATAAGGGATGAGTGCATGCCACAGAAGGATCCTGTGGTGCCCATCCAAGCACAATACCCGATAATGACAATGGTGAACATGGCAAATCCCATGCCTACTATTGTGATCAGGCTAGCCAAACAAAAATATTTAGCGGCATTCTTTCTATCCTGAATTGTTGAAGTGAAAGTTCTTGAATTTGTCAAGGAAGGCCAGAAAGATCTCAATGGGCATATCCTACAAGGCATGCGAGTAGTGTTCCAGGAAGCAGGCGGTGCTCATGGACAATCGTGCTAAGCTGGGGAAGGAAGAGACTGTTTTGCCAAATGCATTAAAGCGCTTCCACTCGCTGTCCAGAGGCGCAGTGGGGAATGCATTGGGATTCACCATGTTGGTAGAAACCTGAAGCCCCAAGCTCTAAGGAGTCGAGTGCTTGACAGGAAGGCTGGGTCCCCCTGGGCAGCTCTATGGCACCTGCCACTCAATGACAGAGGGTGAGCAAAACACAGTGTATACCAGATACCCATTGTAGGAGAGTAGGTTCTTCTTCTTATGGTTACCCCCACTTTTTGCTGATGTTTCACTGTTTTTCGACTTTAGTCTGGCTGGGGCCCTGCTATTCAGGACCCCAGCCTAGCTGCTTCCTCTCTAAATTGATTCCTAGTACCTTAGGTACACCACAGATTGGATTCTGGGGTGCCCTTATAAGTCCCTAGTATATGGTATACTATGTACCCAGGGCATAGGTACCCCAGAGGCCTACCAGGGGCTGCAGGATGTATTATGCCACCCCTGTGAAGCCCTCCACAATGACACCACAGGTCTGCTACTGCAGCCTGGGTAAGGTGGTGCATGCACGCACTCCTTACTGAGATATAGGTTCACTGTATCTCACCTATCACTACACATATAAACCTATCAGTCACCCCTATGGCAGGCCTTATCAATCCTGAAGGCAGGGTGCTTGGTTTTGTGTGAGAGGGTGCCCCTGCATGAGCAGAGCCCCCTCTGCAGCCTTCGGAATCTCTTCTCTGGGGTGGTCTGTGATGCAGCCTGACCATATACTCTTATGTGCATTATAACCCAACGGTAAATGCTAACTTTGGACTGGCTGCACGGAAACATGTTGTGCTTGGTGTCAAACACCTTGGAATCATACCCCCACACCAGTAACTGGTGTGGGAGTATGATCCCACCCTTCTAGAGGGAGAGACATGACAGCACCAGTATACCTGGTAGCAGCTAACCGAGCCATGGCATCACAAAATGGATGCTGTCAGCCACAGACACGGGTCTGGCCTCCTGCTGCTGACCGAACCTCCGGCAGGGGAGGCCTGGACAATAGGTTTCCTGTCACAGGGAGGTGTTACCACCTCCCAGACAGGCCTTAGTGGATTAGGGCTGGGTGGGAGCACTCCAGGAGTGCTTTGAAGTCTGCACTGGAGCCACATTTGGTGTCCCTGTGCATAGTCTAGCTCAAACCGGTTGCAGGGGCAACCAGCCCCTGCTCTGGCGCAAAACTGGACAAAGGAAATGAGTGTAGCCTCCCCTCTTTCCAAACCCTTCCATAGGTGGATCCCCAGAGTAAGTCCAACCCCTTCCTTGGGTATAAAGAAGGAACCCCTGTCCTTAGGACTTAGATTACACCTGGACGAAACTCTGCTACAGAAATCCTGGAACTTCGACGATCTACACAACTAGATGACTGAAGAATCTCCCTTGGAGTAAAGGAGTTACTCCTCTGCTTGGCAGGCACCAAAGACGCATCTGACCGGTCTGCATCTCCGAAGCTCCCGACAGACGCCGAAGACTTTTCAGCCCAGGAGGTGTGTTTCCAGACTTCCCAGAGGCTGACCCGAGTCCCCAGCAAAGCTGAGACCCGTTGCCCTCGTGGGTGCCATGCAGAGGCGCAACTAGAGCCAAATTTCGGGGGGGGGGGCTAAGAAAAAATTTCGAGGGGGGGCTGAATCTTTTAAGCCATAGCAGAGTGGAGCTGCAGGGGCTCTTAGAAGGGGTGAAACAACAGCGAGGCCTCATTAACATGCAAATGGTCTTTTAAAGACCTGTGAAGTGCTCGGGTGCGGCTGTGTGTGCGCCGCGAGGCTGTCTCATCCCGGGCTGCCACACGCGACAGGGGGGGCTGAAGCCCTGTGAGTCCAATGGGTGTTGCGCGCCTGGTGCCATGGAACCGGAACCCCTGGACACCGTGCACATTTGCAAGTGCATCAGCTTCTCAACATCCTTTGAGGCTGTGCATTGGGTTACTTGTAGCCCAGACCCCGAGCACCTTTTCCACCGAAGACTGCTGGCCTACACTCCACGAGTGTTCCGTGAGCCCGCCCTTTGTGTGTTCGCTCGAGGCTTCTTCGCGATCCGTGGTCCGTCGACTGTCCCCGTGAAGGCAACTCTGACTTCAGTTGGCCTTCCCTGGTTGCTCCAGACGTGCCCTGATTCTCCATCACTTGGGGAGTCCCCAGGACCTTGCTGGTCCGCATCGAAGCATTTCTTCTCTTTCTGCGTGGGTTGCTGTTGCCAAGGCTTGTTGTGTCCATTCCGGGCACCAACGCTGCAGCACTCGACATCCTTCGTGGGACAGCTCGAATCCAGCTCCTGGTCGTCCTCGACACCCCCTGGTCCTCGTGGCTGAAGAGTCCAGCTTCCCCTCTTCTCACCTGAAGCACCCGACATCGGTGGGCATTCGTCTATCGTGCCCCTGGTCACTGGCAAGTGACCCAGACCCTGTCCCCTCTGCTTTCAGGTCCTTCTCTTCTTCGATCCAGGCTTGGATCTCTTCGGACACTTCTCCTCTTCCCGGCATCAGCACTTTTCAGTCTTCTGCCATTGAAAACGACGACGCGACCTGACACCTATGCACCCGGCTTTCCTGGGTGAGGTAACACGAGTACTCCGGTGCTCCCGTGGGTGTTGGCCCTAGAACTATCTAAGTCCAAAAGGGTTTGTTCCTAGTCCACCTCTAAGTGTCCTTAAACTTTCAAATTCTAACCGCGACTCTCCCCATAGAAGCTAACGGGAGCTCGCGTCTGTGTTCTCACGCTGCACACGGCCTCCGTGGGTCCCCTGTGTCTCTACCTTGGGTGGTTCCTTGGGGTCCCAGCGATTCTACAGGCTCTAGGCCTTGTGTCTAGTTAAGTTGTGGTTCTTATACCACTTTTTTAGTATATGGTTTGGTCCGCCCCTAGGGCCTAACGTGTATTGTGCTAATTTACTGTAATATTTGAAGTGTAACTTATGTGCTTTTGCCTCTAGCCTCATAAAGAGACTAGAGGGGTGTGTTTAGTAATAAATACATATATTTTATATATATACCTGGTGTGGTCTCCTTTCATTTAGCCACTTAAGAGATTATAGACTGGTAAAACAAGCTGCTTTACATTCCTTCAAGACTTAGCCTGAAGTCTGCTCTCCATAGCTACCACTAGGATAGCTTTCAATAAAGGTTGTCTTTAACCTATCATCAATAAGGGGTTGTTTGGACTGGTGGAAGGTGCCCACTATAACTCGTGGACAGCATATACCAGGCCAACGTCTCACATTGGTGTGCAGCGGTTGAGATTCAAGCTCGCCATTGTTTTACCAGACAATCTCAAGTGAGTGACTAACTGAAAACCACTAAAGGTACCTAAGGTACATATAATACAAGCTTAAAGTACAGTAAGTTCTACTGAACTTAGAGTTGTGTGTCAAGGGCTTAGCACACCCTTTCTACAACTCAAGAGAGTTTAGTAGGCCACACTAGAGTAGGTAGTGCATACACCACACCTCACTAGTGATGTCTTCAAGGCCAGGAACCAGTGGGACCCTGCCAGAAGCCAGTGGGCTTCTAGCCTCCAAGTATGACAAACTTCCATTCTTAGAATTTAGAGCATTTTGTAGTACTAGGAAGTTGAAGACAGGAAAAAGTGCAAACACCCAACGCCTCATAGAGGTACTGCTGTTGGATGATCTCAGAAAGACCTCAGGGTCTGAAGGGGTAGGCAGAGTGGGTGGGACAGCAGATGAGGTAGGGCCCAGGGGTACAAACACCCCTGACCTGACCTCAGGAGCTGGCCAGGAAGAGGACAATGATCTTGACCTGGACAATGCAACTTCACCTGAAGATGAGGAAGATGGCCATGATGGCCCTCTCTTTACTCCACCAGGAAGAATTGGGAGTGTGCCTAGAAGGTCCAGATCTCATTCTCAGGAGTCTAACCATTCTGACACCTCAATAGGGACCTCTGTTTCCTCTCATAGGAGGGAATCCTCTCATGAGAGAAAAGAGAGACTGCTCAAGTATGAGGAAGCTCAGCTTAGGATCAGAAGAGAGCAGATAGCCCTAGAAAGGGAGTCCCTGGAGCTTCAGAAAACTAGAAAGAAGCTGGGGCTAGAGCCTCATGGTGGCAGCAACGTCCCTATTGTTAGGGAGAGGTCTCATGACCATAGAAACCTAAACAAGATTGTCCCTCCCTACCAGAGTGGGGATGACATCCACAAATGGATTACTGCACTTGAAAGGGCCTGTAAAGTACAGAGGGTCCCCCAGGAGCAGTGGGCAGCAATCTTGTGGCTCTCCTTTGCAGACAAAGGTAGAGATAAGCTCCTCACTGTAAGAGAATAGGATGCTGATGATTACCAAAGCTTGAAGAGTGCACTGATTGAAGGGTTTGGCCTAATCACTGAACAATATAGATTAAAGTTCTTAGATACCCAAAAGGCACAGAATCAAGACTGGGTGGAATTCGTAGATTGTGCTACTACGGCTCTAGAGGGCTGGCTGCTTCGCAGCAAGGTGTGTGGTTTCAAAGGATTGTACAACTTAATTATGAGGGAGCAGATCCTTAATAATTGTCAAAATCAGCTGTTGTATCAGTACCTGATGGACTCTGATCTGACCTCTCCCCAATAATTGGGAAAGAAAGCAGACAAACAGGTCAGAACCAGGGTGAGGCAGAAGGTTCAGACCCAAGGTGGTGACCCAAAGAAGCAAGATTCAAAGAACTCTGACAAGGGTGGGGAAAAGGGTAAAGACCACAAGTCTTCTCAAGGTCCCCAAAAATCTTCATGGGGGGGGGTGTCCCAATCTAACAAACTGGTTAAACAGAAAACCCATTGGACTAGTGACTGTACAAAGTCCAAACACTCAACTCCAGACACCATTTCCCCTAAGGCAACTGTTCCCCCTAGTGCAGCTACAATTGGTAGTACTCAGAATAAGGCTGTAGGAGGGTTATGAGATGGACTCTGGCCTAGTCAGAGTTCCAAATCAGGCTGTCCTGATCTGTGTTGGAGGCATGGATATGTCCTCCTTTGTGAGTCCTAGTAACTTGGGCAAATACAGTACAGACAGCAGTCTTTGATATATAGAAAAGAGGCTTTGGCATTCAAGGGGACACAGGAGCAAGTGTCACAATGGTGACAAAAGATGTTGTGGATCGTGGGCAGATTATACTTGGTAAAATGTACAAAGTGACCAATGCTAGCAATGTCAGGACAGACCATTCTTTGGCAGTTGTTAATTTCTCCTGGGGAGGGGTAACTGGCCTCAGTGCTGTGGTAAGTGCAGACCTCCCTGTTGAATGCTTGCTTGGCAATGTCAGCTTGGGCACAAGTGGAGCTCAGGACACATGCAGAAATGCTAGGAATCCCTGCACATGTATTTGCTGTGACCAGGTCACAGGCCAAAATGTCAAACACTGAACAGGCCCTGGATTCTGGAAGAATGGACCAGGTGCCTCCCAAGAGGAGGAGTAGTAGGGTTAAGGCAGTGCCTTCCCCTGTCTCAGAGTACAGATCAGCCTCCTGAGGGAGATGATCTTAGTCCTGAAGAAGGAACTGTCCCAGAGGAGCTTGAGACTGACCAGGTTGAGTTCTTGGGGACAGGGGGCCCTTCCAGGGCGGATCTGAGCCAGGAGCAAAGCTGCTGATGAGGCTGCTGGGAATGCTAGTGGCACCCATACAATTTAGTCAGAGACCCCAAACCTGGTGCTTCTAGGAGGTCGGTAATACCTTTGAGGTTTAGGGGCTTCGTATAGACACTAGCCCATGATATTCCCCTAGCAGGTCACCTGGGCCAAAACAAGACTTGGGACAGAATTGTTCCTCACTTTCATTGGCCCCCACATGTCTGAAGACACCAAGGAGTTTTGTTGCTCCTGTGTAACCTGTCAAGCCAGTGGGAAGGCAGGTGGAACACAAAGGCCCCCCTGATAACACTATCAGTGGTGGGGGTTCCCTTTGAGAGGGTTGGGATTGATATAGTTGGTCCCATGGATCCTCAAACAGCATCTGGGCACAGATTTATCCTGATGGTGGTGGACCATGCCACTAGGTACCCAGAAGCCATTCCACTTAGGACCACCACAGCACCTGTGCTGGCAAGGGCCCTCTAGGGTGTATTCTCAAGAGTGGGTTTTCCTAAGGAGGTAGTATCTGACAGGGATGCAAACTTCATGTCTAGTTACTTGACTGCAATGTGGAAGGAGTGTGGAGTGAATTATAAATTCACCACACCCTATCACCCACAATGCAATGGTTTAGTTGAAAGGTTCAACAAAACCTTAAAGGGCATGCTCAAAGGTCTCCCAGAAAAGCTTTGGCGCAGATGGGACATCCTTTTGCCCTGCCTTTTATTTGCCTACATGGAGGTGCCTCAAAAGGGGGTTGGTTACAGCCCTTTTGAACTTTTGTTTGGCCATCCTGTTAGGGGTCCTTTGTGTCTGGTGAAGGAGGGATGGGAGTTACCTCTCAAACCCCCCAAACAGGACACAGTGGACTATGTACTTGGTCTCCGCTCCAGGATGGCTGAGTATATGAAAAAGGCAACTAAAAACCTTGAGGCTAGCCAGGAATTGCAAAAGGTCTGGCATGACCAAAAGGCTGTGCATGACTGTTTACCAGCCAGGGCAGAAGGTGTGGGTGTTGCTGTGGCCCCAGCAGCCTTCCAAGATAAATGGAGTGGCCTCCATACAATTGTTGAACAGAAGGGGGAGGTTACCTACTTGGTAGACCTTGGAACCCCCAGAAGGCCCCATAGGGTACTCCCTGTCAACAGACTAAAACCATATGTTGTCAGGGCAGACATGGGCTAGCTCATGGCTACTGATGAGGGACAGGCGGAAGAGAGTGACCCACTCCCTGACCTGCTCTCTCAGAACCCTGATGATGGATCAGTAGATGGTGTAGCCTTGGCAGGCAGCCTCACTGTCCAGCAGCAAACAGACTGCAGAAAAGTTCTCAGCCAGTTCAGACATATGTTTTCTCTGACTCCAAGTCAGACTACCTGGTGCACTCATGAAGTGGACACTGGGGACAGTCTGCCTGTTAAAAATAAGATTTACAGGCAACCTGATCTGTTGTATTCCGCTTTAGGTGTCAGTATATAGGTTTTCCTGATACATGTCCTTATATAGGCACAATTCGCTTTGCCCTTATATAGGCATAGGATCCCATTCCTTATTTAGGCATTAGCCATGCTATCCAAATATACGCATGGTCACTTACATCCGTCCACCACAACGTCACTACGAGTTCTTAGAAAACAGACCCATAAGCTGTTGGGAATTTCCCAAGCCCAGGTTTATTGATTTCTACAAGAACTCATTTATTATGCATGAACCGCTATACCCTAAGGGTTCATTCATGACGTCTTCCTCTGCCCGACTTTACGTCAATGCAAACATTCCTAAACACCTTCCAGGTATAAATATACCTTACCGTATCATGGCAAGCCACAGCTCGGCTGCAAGACTTGATACTGCTCGCCACGGCGGCAAGCAAAGAGGAGACCTCAACTTAGAGGAGCCTGTGTCCCGGCCTGACACACTGACAAGACGCTGCCATCCCTGCTCGCAGAGAATCCCGCTTTTAGTGTTCTGACTCCCTTCGCGGGGTGTTAGAGTTTGAGAACCGGATAGATATTCTAGCCTCTCTCATTCTTAAGGTATGGAGCTGACAAGAACCTAGAGGGACTCTTGCCATACAAACCTGGCATACAAACTATAGCATACCATACTATAAATTACAGCACCTACTTCTTACCTTGTCCTACACTTAGGTACACTGGGGTAGAACTAGTTAGAGAATGCATCGTATGGGTACTCGCATTTTTAGTCTATGTTATTTGTATATCTGAATAGATGTCATAGCTAAAAGATAATGCTAGCGCAGTATTATTTCTTTCTACTGTTTACGTAGTACATGATATATCTTGCATACTGTCTTATGATTGTAACAGCACATATCTCTTACACGAGAAATAAGACTGTTCAATAAACTCTTTTATTGAAACGCCCATCTACTCTTTCTGTGTAAGCTCTGCAGAAACTAAGCATGCACAATTAGCTGAGTGAAACTGTTATCTATTGTTTCCACGATTCTGAAAGTGTTCCGATTCTAAAGGGAAACAAAGTTGTCATGTTTATGCGGTTGCCAGAAACTACTCCCTTCTTGTTTCACAAGGAGTTTCTAGTGGCCTCTGAGTTAGCTGGCACACAAAGTAATTAAGTTTAATATACTCGATAGGGGCATACTGACCTCAGTCCTATGCCAAAACTATAGTGTATATTATTCCAATGTGCAGAGCCTATTAGGGAAATAGGAACTACACTACATGGTGCCCAACATTTGGTAAGGCAGTAATTTAACGCTAGATACTGAAGTAACTCAGTCGTGCTTTTCTCAGAGACCCCTACTCACATACTCCAAAGACATTTGGAGTGGGTAAGGTTAAGTATCCACCAAAACTGAATAGGACAAAAATCCTAGATTAGCTGTTTGTTTTGTTCAACGTTGAAGGATACAGTGTTCCAAAATATTGTGCACCTTATCTTTGTTTCCTTGAAACTTGTTCTACATTTTTCAAAAAACAATGTTCAATTTTGGGGATAATGCTGAGGCTATTCCAGCCAATGAAGCATTACATATTGTTGTAAATTCTACCAGTTTTAATGAAACCGATGAGGATGCGATTCCTATCCATCCGAATATAAGAGCCATCACTCTAAAACTTATACAACATGGCCTAACACCAATAGGTGGTAGAACAGTTTTTGTGATAGAGGCACCCAAATCTTTTCAGACAGAGGTATTCTATTCATGGATAGTATTCCCAGAATCATATCCAATAACAAAAGTGTTTCACTTCTTTAAAGAAGATGATCCACCTGAGGAATATATTCCTTTCGAGGATATTGAAATTCCACTCACATACCAGGAGCATGATCTTTGGTTTAAAGGTGCCCTAAAACATCACAAAAACATTACCAGGCTCGGTCCACTAGGTAGACCAGGATCAACATGGCCAATTTTAGCCGGCTACACACCTCATCCTGACATCGAAGAGATGTCAGATGAGGAATTACTCACTCGGTCCACTAGGTAGACCAGGATCAACATGGCCGATTTTAGCCGGCTACACACCTCATCCTAACATCGAAGAGATGTCAGACGAGGAATTACTCACTCAACTAAAAGAGTTAATAAAGATTTACAGACAATTAGTCCAATATGTCATGCAGACTTTCACAGTCCAACCACCAATGAACATTGCAAATCAAACCCCTCAACAGGGTAAAACACTGAAAATTACTCCACAGACTTTACACGCAGTCATGGGTAAAATGCCCACAAAACGTGAACAAATTTCATTCTGGATAGCTCAAAAAATTACTCAAATCGAAGCAATATTTCCTAATACTAGCCCTTATAAGAAACACAGAATTCTAACAATCTGTTTACCAATTGGGATCACACCACAACTGGAAGACTGCACCACTTGGGGCACAGTCTTTGCTGCCATCTATACTAAAACACATGGTGTTCCGTCAATTGCAGTAATACCAGATATCCTGAAACAAATTAAAAACTAATACGGGGCAGAGCCTGCTCTAAATTTAGGTATGAAATTACTGAAAAAATTCGACCAGGTCTCAACAATAATATTATCTAATATTAAAGGGGAGGCAGCATCAGTGGCGATCCGCCAACGATTAAGGGAATTTTGATGTAACAGAACATCAACATGAACTACCCAGAATAATAGGGAAATCTTATGCAGAATTAGGCAGAGACAGTTTGGGTGGAAAACCTTTGAAGCCAAAACTGTCTGAAGGTCCTGAGGAGGACTGTATTAAACAAAATCCTACATCTTCTAAAAAGAAGTGGGAATCTAATAAACAAAATTCAAAAGAGAAACGTTCTCAATCCAGAGGTAGGTCTCCTCAAAAGAAGCCCTCTGAAAGGAGGTATAACCTCAGGAATAGGGATAATTTGAGAAAACCTGACAGGTATCAGGATACTGATACATGTTCCTCTCGTACCTTTCAGATATCGCCACAGACATACGAAAGAAGAGGACGGTCAGATCACAAAGAAGAACGCGTGAAGTCCTGAGACGATCAACAGGTTCAGAAAAATAAATCAAAACCTCAATTCACCAAGAAAAAGGTAGCAGGTCTGAAGATCAGACATGCCGAGAATATTGAGAACACAACTCTAGAACGGAGAATGGGCTCAGACAATGCTGGACAGTGCAGCAGAAGTAACAATAGCTCGCCAGAACCCGAAGGAACTTCTGGAAATAGTGGACTTGAATGAGTACATAACAGTAGAGACTATAGACACCAGGGTTAGTACTCCACAAAGGTTATATGAAATAACACTCCGGATGGAGGGAGACCTACCAAGAAAAGTGAAAGCACTCTTTTGGGTGAAACTTTCAAGGGGTTATGATATACTTCTAGCAGAACAGGACTGGCCACCAGAATTTGTCATGGAGTGTCCACATGGCGAGGACATCATTATGCCAGCCTTCTCCAACCATATTCCAATTCACTTAAAATACACTTATGCCAGGTAATGGGCAGTTGCCCAGGCCCCAGCATTATACAAAAATCATGTATGATGGGATGAGGACTCACCTCGCCACAAAATACAGTTATAAAATCAACCTACTGCACAAAGGCAGTATCCAATAAAGCAAGAAGCTAAAAAACAGGTCAGGGAGATCTTAGATCAACTTGAATACTAAGGGGTGATTAAAACATGCACCTCCTCAATTAACAATCCTTTGTTTCCTGTATCCAAACCAGACAATACATATCGTCTAGTTTTGGATTACAGACACTTGAACACTTGTTCTAAAACATTTGCAGTGCAAATGCACATAGTACAGCATTAATGAATAACACTGTGCTTTCTCAATAATGAGAATGCATCGTCACTTTTGTCGACTCCCACAAGGGTTTAAGAACAGCCCAGGGTTATTCTCAGCAAGAGTAACAGAGTTACTACAAATTTATTATGATGAGGCATTGTCATATGTCGATGACATATATCTGACAGACGATGACCTAGATAGGCACTTGAACAGGGTGAGTATCATTAGACTGGGCTTTGCCTCTGAGGGCTATAAATTCAACTTTAAAAAATCTAGAATTGCCCATCTCAATGTCCTTTACCTAGGATATGAGCTTTCAAGCGAAGGCAAAAGCCTGGCAGCTAACTTTTTAGAAAGGTGTGCGCTGCTCCAACCTCCAAAAACGCTGAAAAATGTACAGTCGATTCTAGGTTTGCTAAATTTCAGAAGAACATACATTCTAAATTACGCAGAAAGGAATAAACCTCTCTACAAATTTATCAAACCTGATTTTTCAATCGAAGATTGGACTCAAGAACACCCAGAAATATTGCGTTCACTCCACGCTAACGTTGGCAACAAATCACTTACAAACATTCGTAAATAAACGCAATTTAGTGAGCCGAATAATTTCGGGTCAATGCGGATTCACCTATTTAACATTTAATGAGGGTGAAAAAGTACCTTTTGCATACAAATCACATTTGTATACACAAGCAGAAATGCGCTTCACTTCAACAGAAAAAATACTGACAGCAGTTCAAATCGCTGTAGCAAAAGAAAGAGCTCTAGCCCAGGGGAAACAAATTATTGTCGTGACTCCAGTACCAGCCTTAGAGGCGGTTACAAAAGCGAGCATTCCAAATGCAAAAGCTTTACATTCAAGATGGATACAATGGGTTAATTCTCTTGCTGCAACAGATGTTGAATATGTTTTTGATCCGGATTTAAAAACACAAGCATTCCTACAATATGAACATGAATGTCCTCTGCCCACTGTGATTCTTCCTCTTGATCAGTACGAATTTATAATTTATACTGACTGATCAGCACAACCCGCTACAGGGAGTAAGCAAGCTTACAGTGCAGCATGCGCAATCGTTAAAGGTCGCGTGCGAGATGGTATCTTCAGACCTATGGTCCCTTAAACTCAATCCCTAGGAGATTGTGCAGCTCAGCGAGCTGAACAACAAGCATTCAAACTGGTACTCAAACATATGGATCGCGAATTCCCCACACTTATAGTGTGTGATTCCTTTTACTGTGTTCAGTCATATAATGAATATTTACAGAATTGGCTTCAAAATGGGTTCAAACATGCAAAAGGTGGCACAATAAAGCATAACACGCTTTGGGAACTAGTAGTTCAGTTGCGAAACGGACTAAAAAAAAATCATGTGATACACACACTGAGTCATCAACGTAATGGCGTTCACGTTGCAGGGAATTCATTGGCTGATGAAGCCGCGAAGGGGGCTGTGCAATCGGCTTCCGTAGCTGCGATCACTCGTTCAAAAACGAAAATAGACAATGAGATATTGTTGGCTGTCAATGCTTCAAGCAAAGGCAGTGGTGCAGCGTTACCGAAAAAACTTTCCACTCAAGTTCTCGTATGTAATTGATACGAACAACGTTCCCTTTGCTCCAATCCCTGGAGTGGGGGTAAGGTAATTCCAAACAAGGAATGTAGAGCAGCTTTGATTTATGAAGCACATCTTGGGGAGGATCTGTCACATCAGGAGATCTCTAAAACAATATCAGCATTAAAAGAGATGTACTGATGACCTGGAATGAATACACTTATTCACATCTTCATCAATAACTGCATAGGCTGCAATAGACAGCGTTGTGCAGAATGCCACCAGACTACGAAGTAGCCTGCCCAGTACAGACACCGTTGTTAGATAGCATTAGAGTATCTACATACAGGCGTCCTTTTGGACAAATGCAATCCCATAAAAACGAAGTCAAGGTTCCTATGGATGTGGCCTCAGCGTTCGGCTGACGCTCGAACTGTTATAAAAGATTTGCGAGTCTTTATCGGCACATACGCAATTGGCACACTACATTCTGACCAGGGCCCTGCGTTTAGCTCTCGGGCTTACAAACAAGCCATGGCCAGTTAGGGCGTAGCATTGCGGTACTCCTCTCCGTTTCATCCTGAGGGAAATTCTGTTGTGGAAAGGAAAAACCGAGATATAAAGCTGTCTATAACACCTAGAGTATTAGGTTTGGGTGATGGGTGGGTCAAACATCTTTATGGGGTTCAACGCTCATTAAACTATTTGCCAAGAAGTTCTCTGGGGGGGGGGTCACTCCATATGAGGTCCTATTTGGGACAAGAATGTGGGTTCCTGATCTCGAATGTAAAGGCAGTGGTGGCAAATAAAACCTTTGATATCAAAGATCATTTGGCTGTTTTACAGGATCTAAATGAACTAAGATCGAAACAAAGCAACGTGTTCCTGAAGCCAACCACCACTGGGGAGAGAACATTGCGGACAAGAAGGAATTTGGGCCTTCCTACAGACAACCAGTACCTGCCCTAGCTATCCACGGAACAAGAACAGTACTTCTGCCGCCCCTTGCTGGAAGAAAGGAGAAAAGATTTGTGTCAATCGACCTCATCAAACCACACTATGTGGCCAATACTAAACAGTAGGCCTTGTGGACTCCGACTTAGTAGCAGACGTACGTCTCTCGCTACTATCCAAGAGGTTCAGACTCAAAGGCTCATCACCATCGAGAATTCAGCAGTTACAGGTGAAGGACTATGCAACCATGCTATGGAACTCATCCCTCTTGAAACTCAAGTAACAGTTCGTCCAGACACACCTGTCTATACCAATGTAACACGTGATCAACTGGTTCCAGCGATTTCAACGAATCCTGCTGCAATTCCAACAATTGACAAACTGCTTCTGGCTACTTCATTAACTTTGATACGTTTACTGAGGATCCAAGTGAGCCCGAAACGACGCCAGCCCAAAAAACTTCCAAAGAACAAGTACAAGACTTTTTTCATTTTCTGAAAGAGACATATCAGGTTTAACCATAGATTGAAGTTTGGATTATTTCTGGAATATTTTTCTTTCTGCTTTGGCTAGCTTTAGTAATGACTATTAGCGTGCTCGTGAATGGCAGGTATATTCATTTAGACACTGAAAATAAACATGTGAACTTACTTTTAAAGCCACACAAATCATCCCATTGTGAAGCAAGAGACTTGTCAGCAGTGAACATCACAGCCGTTCCTTTACAAGATGGTATAGTTTGGGACAAAACCGATTATGATTTTTTCGGCCCGTCTGAACTTTTGAAGATTCTACACTTATTTAAAATTTCATTAAGTGACTTTATTACCTCTAGTACCTATTCTGATGATTGGGACATTGGGACATTGAGACTGTTGATAACATGATGTCTGATATAGAAAGGTCTGCTGCATTTTCTAACAATGAAAACTTAGGGGGTTCATCAGACTACAAACAGCTTTATTGTTATAACCACTATGGTCCTCATTTCTTGCATAAATCTGCAACACCTAGAAATGTGTTTATGTTTAACCAATGGGAACATTGTCCTACCTCATCAAAGGGTAGTTCGAAAACATTTGCAGATAAGTTTCCATATTTTTCAGGATACAATACATCTGATCCAGAAACATTTTACTATAGAAAAGTAAACAATACAGGACTGTAAAGTATGTTAACAAATACTAAACAGATTTATTCTGCAGCCTTTATTATCCAACTGTCTAGACGAGGGTTTGACTTTTGGAGAGAGACAACTAACACAAAATCTGTCTGGGGTTCTAAAGATTGGCAAGTGCAGGGGATGGAAGCTTTGTTTAGAGCCTAGATCATACCACAGCAAATAATGTTCTTGAATGACTCTGTGCAACAAACATCTTGCCTTGGATTAGCCAAGATCAAGGACATGAACACACCTTCTGTGCCAACACCTGCAAGTAATAGCACTTCACAGGAAGCGGTCACAGTAGACACCATACTACAATACAACAGATCAGATCCTGAATGGGAAAAATTGTTGCTCTGGCCCACAGACACAAACATCTGCCAAGAAAGATTCCTGAATAGAATACAGGGTTTTACTATCAATAGGCCAGACCCATGTGATGTTCAAAGACAGCATCCAGAGGTAGTAACAACATACAGTGTAGGAAAATTGTGCCTCGAATGGTTACAAAAATCTACACTCGAGGATGTGAAACAACACTTACCTTTACTTAAAGAAGGCGCGGAACGTAGGGATTTCTTGCTAGGACCAAGAAAACCGCATCAAAAACGTTTCATATATGCTGGCATCTATGCTGCTTATAATGAAATATGGAAGGTTACACAAGCAGAAGCCGCAGAAGGAATACGAGAAATTGATTGTGTTAATTTAGCAAAATCTCTTGCTGTGGTCGACAATGGGTTAATGACTCTGTCATCCAGGATATATTCACTGGGAAACATTGTATCCTCTGCTATTGACATACTGGAACAAGATTTAGCCATACTGCAACAAGGCCAATCTTAATTACGTTCTATTGTGTTATTAGGCTGGACGCCACACAACTTGCGTGCAGGCTATGTGCCTTGGCGTTTCGTCAACACTATATCTCTGTTTACAGAATACAATTTCACTGATAAACAGATCGAACTGGCACAAAGGGGAGCAAAGTATACAGTGCTGAGCATTGAAAAACCGGAAAAATTGCTGTTTACGGTAGCAGAAAAACCAGCAACAGAATGGATCATTCATGGCAAAATAACTTTGCCTGTTACAACTCTCCATTTTCGGTATTGCCTCAAACAAATGCAATCAGGCAAATATGAAAGGTTGGGTGAAGAATACACTAAGACATACTGGGATTTACCTCACACACACAGATGTTGGAGTGGGGGTCGTAAAGTGTTTATTATCGGTACACACTGTGAAAATGCACTGAGCGGGTCACTCATTTGTCGGGATATTAGTTTACACGGGGCTTGTAACGGTTCTATGGCAAACCTGTCCTGCCACCTGCAGTGTACACCAGCTGCTGTGATTAATCCAATGTTTGGCCAACTTTCGAATGGGAGTTACCTCATGTTGAATGATCAGAGTTGCTGTGGCATGCTGCCAGGAATCCCATATCTGGTAACGGTTAGTGCCAGGGTCACTTGCTGTATGCGTGTATTGTTCCCCCAAATATACACAGTTAGGGAGTAGCCTTTATGACCTTAATTGAATGTTTCTTCTATACGATTCGATACTTTAACCAGAATGAAAGCCATGCTTTTACAACAAACCGTGCCTTTGACCTCGGCCAAAGAAACCTATGATCTACAAATTGCAAGGACTTCGGCTGCGATACAGGTTTTAATAAGTACAACCTGCCCTATACATTTCGTAGAAATGATGGAACGTATCTTCAATATGTCTGATACGAGCGGCATTGTACATGTATTTAAGAGCATATGTTCAGGACTGTTAGCACCTTTTCAGGCAGTCCGTGGAATCATTCCAAACTTCGTGCACTCGGTGTTTGGTGGTCTACCACTAATTCTAGCACTCGTTGCAGGAATCCTATTTTTATAGCTGCTACTCTGCTATGGCAAGCCAATCCACCGGCGTCAATCCTAGCAACTTGGAGAAAGCTCTCCTGGAATGGGAGTGTCGTGAGCGCATGGTACAACTTTTGTGCTTACCTCGTCTACGAGAATTAAATACAACATGGTTTCTGTCATTCAGACCAATCTGGCAAAATTGCATCTTACCTGTTCTATGCTGCCTGCTTTGCGGTGAAGAATGCATGCTAGACATCTGTCTAACACTCCCATCAGTCATGCCAATGGATATCGATACTCTGCTGGACCCGATAACGGCCCATGCTCAGTGTTGTCCCCAGAGGCTATCAGCCCTGATGACAGCATTCTTTGAGATATCACAGACGCAACATGCTACTGCTGAGGTACGAGATGGATCAACAGGCACACAGGTAACATCGGATACGAACATTGCTACTGGCGATGCTTCACATCAATGTGCAGATAATTTTCTAAACGAGGTATTCCAACTATCACCGACATCGGTAGACTATCTTTTGTCTACAGGAGTAGAGGATTTCATATTTTCATCACACCCTTGCACTGACTTTGATTCGGCTCACAGTGTACCAGGGATGTTATGAATTTGGCCGCCATATTTTCAAAACAGAACATATAAACTTGGAACGCTTCCTAGAATTAACTTTTTTCAAAATTTGAATGTACATGGCAATTCGTTTCAATCTGCTTACAGTACAACTATTCATAGAGAACAGACTTCTTTGAACACTTCCAGGGACACATTGTCACCTTTATTAACCACAATTTCATTTATGTACCATGACCTGAAATGGCGTTAGAATAATTCTTATAAAATGTGAACCGTTTTCATCTTAGGTATATATTCATGATTCATTTATTTAGCATCTTTTGTAAACATATGCTTAGAATGTATAACTGCTTTAATATGTACAGCACCTTTGCATTTCATGTCTAGCTAAAGTTTTTTATAACAAAGACTTATTTTAGTATGCTTTTACAACTATTTTTAGCAACGTGTGGTAGTCAATTTAATTGTTTAGCATTTTTGTTTAGCATCGTTCATTCGAAAATGGAGTGGGTGTTGTATTCGCTTTAGGTGTCCATATATGGGTTTTCCGGAAACATGTCCTTATATAGGCACAATTCGCATTGCCCTTATATAGGCATAGGATCCCAGTCCTTACTTAGGCATTAGACATGCTATCCAAATACAGGCATGGTCACCTACATCCGTCCACCCCAACGTCACAACGAGTTCTTAGAAAACAGACCCTTAAGCTGTTGGGAATTTCCCTAGCCCAGGATTTTTGATTTCTCCAAGAACTCATTTATTATGCATGAACCGCTATACCCTAAGGGTTCATTCATGACGTCTTCCTCTGCCTGACTTTACGTCAATGCAAACATTCCTAAACACCTTCCAGGTATAAATATACCTTACTGCACCATGGCAAGCCACCGCTTGGCTGCAAGACTTGATACTGCTCTCCACGGCGGCAAGCAAGGAGGAGACCTCAACTTAGAGGAGCTCGTGTCCCGGCCTGATGCACTGACAAGACGCTGTCATTTCTGCTTGCAGAGAATCCCTTCGTGGGGTGTTAGAGTTTGAGAACCGGATAGAGATTCCAAACTCTCTCATTCCTAAGGTATGGAGCTGACAAGAACCTAGAGGGACTCTTGGCATACAAACCTGGCATACAAACTATAGCATACCAGTCTATAGAATAAAAGCACCTACTTCTTACCTTGTCCTACACTTAGGTACACTAGGGTAGAACTAGTTAGAGAACGCATCGTATGGGTACTCGCATTTTTAGCCTATGTTATTTGTGTATATGAATATATGTGTCATAGCTAAAAGATAATGCTAGCGCAGTATTATTTCTTTCTACTGTTTATGCTGTACATAATATATCTTGCATACTGTCTTATGATTGTAACAGCACATATCTCTTACACGAGAAATAAGACTGTTCAATAAACCCTTTTATTGAAACCCCCGTCTACTCTTTCTGTGTAAGCTCTGCAGAAACTAAGCATGCACGATTAGCTGAGTGAAACTGTTATCTATTGTTTCCACGATTCTGAGAGTGTTCCGATTCTAAAGGGAAACAAAGTTGTCATGTTTATGCGGTTGCCAGAAACTACTCCCTTCTTGTTTCACAAGGAGTTTCTAGTGGCCTCTGAGTTAGCTGGCACACAAAGAAATTAAGTTTAATATACGCGATAGGGGCATACTGACCTCAGAATATGCCAAAACTATAGTGTATATTATTCCAATGTGCAGAGCTTATTAGAGAAATAGGACCTACACCACAGATCATGTCAGGAACTGTATCAGGACAGAAGTCCAAAAGATGTTGGATTTGGGAGTTATTGAACCCTCAGATAGCCCTTGGGCTAGTCCAGTAGTCCTGGTGCCTAAACCTCACACCAAAGATGGTAAGAGAGAGATGAGGTTTTGTGTGGATTACAGGGGTCTCAATGCAGTCACTAGGACTGATGCCCATCCCATCCCAAGGGCAGATGAGCTGATAGATACTTTGGCCTCAGCCAAGTTTCTAAGCACATTTGACTTGACAGCTGGCTACTGGCAGATCAGACTAGCTGATGATGCAAAGCCAAAGACAACATTTGCTACTCCTAGTGGGCACTATCAGTTTGTGGTGATGCCCTTTGGTTTGAAGAATGCACCTGCCACTTTCCAATGGTTGGTGAACAAAGTCCTTACAGGCCTAGAAGACTATAGTGCAGCATATCTGGATGATATTGCTGTCTTTAGCTCCACCTGGGAGGATCACCTGGTCCACCTGAGGAATGTTTTGGAGGCCCTGCAAAAAGCAGGCCTAACTATCAAGGCTACTAAGTGCCAGATAGGGCAGTCAGGTTTTGCACCTGGGCCACCTTGTAGGTGGATGCCAGGTTCAACCATTGCAGAGTAAAATCCAGACCATAATGGAATGGGTTGCTCCCACTACCCAGACTCAGGTGAGAGCCTTTTTAGGCCTGACTGGGTATTACAGAAGATTTGTAAAAGGTTATGGATCCATTGTGACTCCCTTGAATGACCTTACTTCCAAGAAAATGCCCAAAAAGGTTCAGTGGACAGTTAGCTGTCTAAAGGCATTTGATGACCTGAAGCAGGCCATGTGCACTGCTCCCATTCTGCAAAGTCCTGATTACTCCAAAAAGTTCATTGTGCAAACAGAAGCATCTGAGTTGGGGGTAGGGGCTGTACTGTCACAGTTGAATGATGAAGGTCAGGATCAGCCAGTAGCTTTCATAAGCAGAAGGCTGACCCCCAGAGAGAAACGTTGGTCAGCCATTGAGAGGGTGGCCTTTGCTGTGGTTTGGGCTCTGAAGAAGTTGAGACCATACTTGTTTGGTACTCACTTCATTTTTCAGACAGACCATAAGCCCCTCTTATGGCTAAAACAGATGAAGGGTGAAAACCCCAAACTTTTATGGTGGTCCATTTCCCTACAGGGGATGGACTATACAGTGAAACATAGACCTGGGGGTAACCATGCCAATGCAGATGGACTCTCCAGATATTTCCACTTAGAACATGAAGACTCAACTGGTCAAGGTTAGTTTAATGTC
Source organism: Triturus cristatus (assembly GCF_964204655.1). Classification (NCBI taxonomy): domain Eukaryota; kingdom Metazoa; phylum Chordata; class Amphibia; order Caudata; family Salamandridae; genus Triturus; species Triturus cristatus. The sequence goes on from NC_140587.1 coordinate 176,427,509, forward strand.
CCTGCGTTTGGGGGGGGGGGGGGGAGGTTGTGTAGGAGAATAGAATCTGCTTCTTATGGTTACCCCCACTTTTTGCTGATGTTTCACTGTTTTTCGACTTTAGTCTGGCTGGGTCCCTGCTATTCAGGACCCCAGCCTAGCTGCTTCCTCTCTAAATTGATTCCTTGTACCTTAGGTACACCACAGATTGGATTATGGGGTGCCCTTATAAGTCCCTAGTATATGGTATACTATGTACCCAGGGCATAGGTACCCCAGAGGCCTACCATGGGCTGCAGCATGTATTATGCCACCCCTGGGAAGCCCTCCAAAATGACACCACAGGTCTGCACCTGCAGCCTGGGTAAGGTGGTGCAGGCACCCCTTACTGAGGTATAGGTTCACTATATCTCACCTATCACTGCACATATAAACCTATCAGTCACCCCATGGAAGGCCTTATCAATCCTGAAGGCAGGGTGCTTGGTTTTGTGTGAGAGGCAGAGCCCCTCTGCAGCCTTCGGAATCTCTTCTCCGGGGTGGTCTGTGATGCAGCCTGACCATATACTCTTAAGTGCATTATAAACCAATGGTAAATGCTAACTTTGGACTGGCTGCACGGAAACATGTCGTTTTTGGTGTCAAACACTTAGGAATCATACCCCCACACCAGTAACAGGTGTGGGAGTACGATCCCACCCTTCTAGAGGAAGAGACATGACCGCACCGGTATACCCGGTACCAGCTAACCGAGCCCTGGCAACACAAAATGGATGCTGCCAGCCACAGACACGGGTCTGGCCTCCTGCTGCTGACCGAAACTCCGGCAGGGGAAGCCTGGACAATAGGTTTTCTGTCACAGGGAGGTGTTACCACCTCCCAGACAGGCCTTAGTGGATTAGGGCTGGGTGGGAGCACTCCAGGAGTGCTTTGAAGTCTGCACCGGGGCCACATTTGGTGTCCCTGTGCATAGTCCAGCTCAAACCAGTTGCAGGGGCTACCAGCCCCTGCTCTGGCGCGAAACTGGACAAAGGAAATGGGTGTAGCCACCCCTCTTTCCAAACCCTCCCATAGATGGGTCCCTAGAGTAAGTCCTCCCCTTCCTTGGGTATAAAGAAGGAACCCCTGTCCTTAGGACTTTTGATTACACCTGGACGAAACACTGCTACAGAAATCCCGGAATTTCGACGATGTACACGACTAGATGACTGAAGAATCTCCCTTGAAGTAAAGGAGTTACTCCTCTGCTTGGCAGGCACCAAAGACGCATCTGACCAGTCTGCATCTCCGAAGCTCCCGCCGGATGCTGAAGACTTTGCAGTCCAGGAGTTGGGTTTCCAGACTTCCCAGAGGCTGACCCGAGTCCCCAGCAAAGCTGAGACCTGTAGCCCTCGTGGGTACCGTGGAACCAGAACCCCTGGACACCGCACAGTTTTGCAAGGGCATCAGATTCTCAACGTCCTTTGAGGCTGTGTATTGGGTTACTTGTAGCCCAGACGCCGAGCACCTTTTCCACCGAAGATTGCTGGCCTACACTCCATGAGTGTTCCGTGAGCCTGCCCTTTGTATGTTCGCTCGAGGCTCCTGCGTGATCCCTGGTCCGTCTACTGGTGGAACCTGTGAAGGCAACTCTGACTTCAATTGGGCTTCCCTGGTTGCTCCAGATGTGCCCTGACTCTCCATCGCTTGGGGAGTCCCCAGGACCTTGCTGGTCCGCACCGAAGCATTTCTTCTCTTTCTGCGTGGGTTGCTGTTGCCAAGGATTGTTGTGTCCAATCCGGGCACCGACGCTGCAGCACTCGACATCCTTCGTGGGTCAGCTCGAATCCAGCTCCTGGTCGTCCTCGACGCCCCCTGGTCCTCGTGGCTGGAGAGTCAAGCTTCCCCTCTTCTCACCTGAAGCACCCGACATCGGTGGGCATTCGTCTATCGTGCTCCTGGTCACTGGCAAGTGACCCAGAGTCTGTCCCCTCTGCTTTCGGGATCTTCACATCTTTGATCCAGGCTTGGATCTCTTCGGACACTTCTCCTCTTCCCGGCATCAGCACTTTTCAGTCTCCTGCCATTGAAAACAACGGCGCGACGCGACACCATTTGACACCTATGCACCCGGCTTCCCTGGGTGAGGTAACACAAGTACTCTGGTCCTCCCGTGGGTGTTGGCCCTAGAACCATCTAAGTCCAAAAGGGTTTGTTCCTAGTCCACCTCTAAGTGTCCTTAAACTTTACAATTCTAACCGCGACTTTCCCCATAGAAGCTAACGGGAGCTCGCGGCTGTGTTCTCACACTGCACACGCCCCTCGTGGGTGCCCTGTGTCACTACCTTGGGTGGTTCCTTGGGGTCCCAGTGATTCTACAGGCTCTAGGCCTTGTTTCTAGCTAAGTCGTGGTTCTTATACCACTTTCTTAGTATATGGTTTGGCCTGCCACCAGGGCCTAATGTGTATTGTGCTAATTTACTGTAATATTTGAAGTGTAACTTATGTGTTTTTGCCTCTAGCCTCATAAAGAGACTAGAGGGGTGTGTTTAGTAATAAATACATATATTTTATATATATACCTGGTGTGGTCTCCTTTCATTTAGCCACTCAAGAGATCATAGACTGGTAAAACAAGCTGCTTTACATTCCTTCAAGACTTAGCCTGAAGGCTGCTCTCCATAGCTAACACTAGGATAGCTTTCAATAAAGGTTGTCTTTAACCTATCATCAATTGGGATTAAGCGCTTGCTGAGAGATCTGTACATAACCCCATTTCACAGGCCTGAATCCCGACAGGGCAGGCTCAGGCTTTCATCTTTCAGAGGCTGATACAATGAACACCTGCACTTCGCAGGCGCAAACGGGTACTCTAAATAGTAAGTACCGTCACTTGCATTTATCCATTTAGAGCACTCAGTAACACCCTTTTCAGTGTGCCAGGTAGCACTAAAGCTCTGGGCTCAGGCGCTATGTATGTGACATAGGACGGCTCTCTTGCGCATGATGGAGGACTGCTCCTTCTCTGTATAGGCATCAAATCTGGAGCCCATGGTGAGCCGAGGACACCCCTCACGTGGAATAAATATCCTGTCCGCAGATGAAGTTAGAGGGTATACCCACCTCTGTTTGCTGTAAAGTGTGCAGCTCGGCTGAGGCAAAAGCAGTGTGAGCGTCAGAGAGGTTTAATTTGATGAGTGTTTGACTGTGCAGAGGGTCCAAAAGACGTACATAGACCCAATTATTTCTACACTATCAGCAAAGCTGGGGAATGCCTCTGAAAAGGAGACAGAGTGGAGCTGCAAAACAGCATGAAGAGGAGAGATAGAAGCAAGGTCAGCGTAGGGCCACGATTGTACAGCGGGATATACACAACGTAATAAACAAGTAACTGCAGAATCAAAATGAAAAAGGCTGCAACAGTGGGAATGCATTCAAAAGCCCAAGAAATGTGTCCACTATTCCGTGTATACCCCCCATAGCGCAGGCCGGTACACCTCCTCCCCCTGCAGCCCTACACCCTGGCCTACACCCTTGCTGACCACCCTCCCACTCTGTAAAGCCCCCGTGCACTTACATCCGTGACTCACCCTCCAGCAGCCGGGTGATGAGACTGTCCACGTTTAGTTTTCCTTCGACCATTTTGGGGCTCTCAACCCTGTTTCCGGGCCTCCTTCCGCACCAAACTAAAAACAGCAGCAGAGCAGCGCTAGCGTGCTGGCTCAATCTCCACTTGAAACAAGACTTCCGGAACAACAGAGGGTTGTTTTCCAGTACACTACGGCTTCGTCAGGCACTATTTTAAAACAAGCATTTGCAATGCAATACGACACACATTCACGCGAGAAGTATTGCATTACAAATGGGACTGCGGGCATTTAAAAAAGCAAGAACGGGAGTGGAGGGGGTGATTGGGGGGGCGAGAAGTGACGAACTGCAGGAGGGGGAGTGGGGGAGACAGAGCATAAAATAATGTTTGAGTAAAGGGGCCAATAGCCTCGGATGTGTACAAATTACGCCATGGCCGTCAGGAGAAGGGACTAACAAGTAGAAAACCAATGAGAAGGCAGCATTTAGGCTCTAAGCCAAACAAAAAGATGGGCAGAGAGTGGGTGGAGCTTATGCAAAGCGTCCCCACTTTAGTATACACTACATGCCTCGCAAAGCGAGCAGCGCATGCGCTGTAACGCTAGTCGAGACCTAAAAATGAAGGGAAGAATAACGAACTTCGTAAAGATAAAAAATTAGGAAACTATTCCTTTAAGGAGTCAGCAGCTTCCCAATCCCATCATGCCTCGTACTGACAGTTGCCGTAGACCACCAGTTCTTTTGGTAGTGTTTTACCTGGAGATTCTAGGGACATTTTCCAAACTTCAGCATTTAGTTTCAAGCCAGGGTGTAGAACTAGGACTGCAAGTAACATTTCCGTCTGCACTGCACAATCTTCATCGAAAGCCAAACATTAGAATAGCAAGCTCATAACAGAACTCCAAAACTTGAAGATACCAGAAAACTGAGACAAGATCTGAAAATATTGATAATGTAAGGAGAAACAGTTTACCCGGATTCAATGCAGAAAGGATTGCATTGAATACTTTATGGAATCTGACTTCCAGGTCACAGTCTTGCAAAATTCTGATATGGGGACATTATTTAACCAAGCAGTTGTAGCTACTCTACCCTTTGTTCAATGAGCTTTAGACTTACTTGATAATGAGTGGTTAACTAACTGGTATCATTCATTACACTCTCAAGGAGTAGACTGCTTGGATGTTAACAAGCCCTTTTGTTTTTGGCCACAGTTAAACACCTGAGAAGTCTTTCTACTTTCCTTAGGCTTGTCCAAGTAAAACTGCGAGACTTGTCTTATGTCTAATGGCTGTAACAACGGATTTTAAGTACTGGTGAGAAGGTAGACTGATCAAAGTGGAAATCTAAAACTACTTTTGTTAGAAAAGAAGGGGGCGATCTCATAGTCACTATCGGAATTTAGCACTGTGTAAGGTTCTTGGGCAGAAATGGCTTGGATCTCACTCACCAAAATCATGGCAATAAAATAAGGTCTATTCACTAATAGATGCTGCAAAGAAACTTTAAGTGTAGGCTCAAAATGGAGATGGTATCATGTTTGATAGAACATTAAGTTTGCAAGTAGACAGCACTCAATTTGTGCCACTGTTTGACAGTGCTCAGAACCAGTACTTAGCGCTTATTGCCAGCACTTATTTCTGAAACTCCACTGCAGGTGGTGTTGTCTATTGTTCAGCAGAGCATATCAGTTTAACAATAAATGTAAATATTAAACATTTCTAGAGTGTCCAGGCAATTCTTACACGTTTGTGTGGCTTGGCATTGTCCACAAAGTGTCATATGTAGGAGTGTGATACTTAATAAGGAGTGTTCATATTGAAATTTGGCAGAGTTGGCAGGTCCAGTTGGTAGTGCAGGGTGCAGTGACATCCTGACAAATACATTGTGCCAGGCACTTATTTTTGTTGTTGTTTTGCAAATTAAGCAGTGCAAATAGGTGCAGGTGTCCAAATTGGATGGCTAACTTTTCTTTAAGCCCTTAATGACTGGCGTTGTGAATAATTAATTCTGCATCAGTGCCTTTCCATAAGCAGTAATAGCTGCCAACTGTACCTTAATCAGTGAAAACTGAAGTTCAGACTTGGCCAGCTGCAGTGTAGGTAGGACAGTGGTTATTCCTTTTGACAGGATATGGGGACAATGCCCTTATGTTGGCACCATAGATAGAAACATTTCCATTTAAGAACACAAATGGCTCTTGTAGTAAATTCCTTCTCTTCATTAAACATGCCCTGCTGGTCTTTGGGCAGATTCCACATTGAATGTATTCAAGAACAATGCTGTGAAATTCAAGGATTCCAGATTTGGATGGTGTACTTTGCACTGACACTTGGACAAAAGATTGGGTTTGCACAGTAGACTAGATTTTTCAGAAAGATTAACTATGTTAGAGTACCAATACTGCCAGTCTGGTAAATCAGATCAGGATCATCATTGTTTTCACCTGTCTGACTTTCAGTAGAGTGGTAGGTGTTAGAGGAATTGGGGAGAAGTGTATTGCAAACTTACTGACCTAAAAGGACAATTCCCACATAGCCTGGCAATGGGATCCTAGATGCATCTGGGAATTTGGTGTTTTCTGTAATTGCAAACAGGTCCTTTTGCTGTACTCCCCACTGCTCAAAACTGTCTCTTAGAACGTTGCTGTTGTTGTGGTTATTTTCATACAATCCGCTTAGAGCGTGTACCTAACTGTATTATGCTCCTTGGAGATGCATCGCCTTTATCATTAAACCTCTCCGGATTAACAACTTATTTATTGCATGTGCTTCTCTTGACAAAATTATGGATCTGGTTCCCCCCAGTATGTTGAGGTAATACATTGTGGTTTTATTGTTCATTCAAATTTTGTCTGTTGTCAGAGAAGGGAGAATCAAAGGGCTCAACTAAAACAGAGCTCTAACATGTTCATATGGCAACGAGTTTCCTTCTGTGACCAGATGCTCTGAACTTTTAGACTGTCCAGCTGTGCTCCCCAGCCAATCAATGATGCATTCATGACTACTGATTTTGTTGGGGGATGATAATGGAAGTGGACTTCCTAAAGGGGATTCCACTGAACAGTCACTATGCTAGAGACTGTGGGACCTCTTTAGCTAGATTAAGTCAGTTTTCCAACGAATCCCACTTTTGACTCCCCTGATCGTCCAAATCTGTTGTAGTGGGTGTATCTTAAATCTGTCAGCTGGGATTATGTATACGGATGAAGCCATGGAAGCCAGAAAAGAAGAGATTGACAGAACATATGCTCTCCAATGGCGGAAACACTTTTCCTTGCATGGTGTCGAGTGCAGGCCAAGTATGTAATTTTCTTAACAGGTACTGATTGCTGTAGAGTGACTTGCAGACCCAAACTGTTGAGGAGTTTCAGGGCTGTTTGAAAATCCTGTATCACCCTCTGCTGGTTGCTTGCCTTGATTACCCAATCAGACGGGCAAGAACATATCTAAAAAGTCTGCTTTTCTTTAGATGTGCTGCAACCACTGCCATGCATTCCAAAAAAGGATCTTGGAATATAACTTTAACCCGAAGGGACTAACTTTCTATAGGTGATGAATTTGGTCCACTACAAATTTCAGAAACTTTCTGAAGTTGTTGCCGAAGTGAATGTCAAAATATGCATCCTGTAAATCCACACCACACGTCCAATCTCCTTTGTTCATTTATGCAAAAATTTGGCAAAATGCAGAATATTTCTTTCTTGAGATATTGGTAGACTTTTCTGAGCTCCAAGGTCGGCCTGCTGGTCTTTTTGAGCACTAAAAAATACCTCAAGTAGACGCCTTTGACTTTTTCACAATGCACATTTCAGTCTCTTTTTTTTAAGGCGGAGTAGAAACTTGGGGGCCTTCTGTGGTGGAAATGAAGGAGTTGTCTTGAAACGTAGAGCATAACCATTTTACACATAAGTGAGAACCCCTTTGTCTTTGGATATACGCTGCCATCCTTTGAGATATGTTCTCACAGTAAAGGGACACAGAAAAGGGGAAAGAAATGGGAAAGTCATTGGCAGGAGTTGCAATGGTACTTATGCCCAAACTCTGGGGGATGTTGCTGCAACCTTGTACTCTGATAAGACCAGCATGGTTGGTACCTTTGTCACTGCTGAGGCTTACTATTGATGTTGCGAATTCCAAAAAGGGGGTTTAACCTTCTGAGCCAGGTACAGATGGTAACTCCTTTCCTTATACTTGTACTGGGCTTCGAAGAATTTTAATTTTTCTTCCACAGCACCACCGCTTTCAGTGTTTCTGCCTCACACAGCATCCTCTATATCGCCTCATCTGTTTGAGGCCAGACGAGAAGCAAGCTTGTAAAGTACATTCAATATCTTCATTTGTGCATCATGTTTTAAGGAAGTTAGCCTCAACCCAGATGTTCTTCATAGTGGTAACCCCCGATAGTAGTCAAATGCAGCCACATTCACTGCATCAAGGGAGAAACCTATTACCTTGTTAAACCGCATACAACCTTGGCTAATTACCTCCATGTAGCCTTAACGTCCATCTTAAGGCAGGTCATCTGCAAACATGCTTATCGTTTCACACTGGTCACAACGCCTTCCTAGACTGAATGGGTGCCCATTTATAGAGATGTTGCAGCAGTCCTGCAGATTTTATGCTGTAAGGTGTCCAGGCATTCGCTCTCTCTGAGGCTGCATTGTGCTTTCCGAAGCCAATACGTGCGGTTTCCTCACTGCTGAAAACAACCATAGAATCAGGTTTAAGATTGGTAAGGCTAAGGTGGGTCGCGTTGCATGCCTTAAATGTCTTTAAAAGTTGAGGTGTTGCTGTCTTTATGGCCGTTGGTGAAAGGAACGTTAAGTCAGCAAGCTCTTTGAAGTCTGGGAGTAGTGGCAGTAAGGATCTGGGCTGAGCTTTCTGCTGGGAAGTCTCAACTACAAAACAGGCAATACTTTGTGGTACTTTGAATGGCATATCCAGGTTTGCTATTTAGAGTAACAATAGATCCTGGAAGGTGTTAATATTGTCTATCAGTGATACAATAGACAACAAGCCTGGAGCAGGGATATGAGTGTAGGTATCGGAATAGGTTGCAGTATCCAAATATTGTGACGGCGAAGGGAATGGTGGTCTTCTCTTCTTCCGAGGTGGTTGATCTTGTGGTATGTGGTAAACTGATAGGACCAGTCTGAGGTGACAAAGCTTTAGGTGTGGGCCAGGTGTGATCTAAGGTGTAGGAGGGACGATGTTTGTGAGCACCACAACACCCGTGGAGGTAGAGGCAAAACTGGTGATTGCACTGGATCATCATTACGTATGACAATGATCGGGGTTACTTGGATGGGCTGGAGAAACTACTAGACAGGGAGAAGTTGATGGTAATCTTCTTGAAGTCAAACTCTTGTGCTTCAATGTTTATGTTCTCAGTCGAATATCTGAAAGCCAAATGCCTCAACAGCAAAAGATATCGGTGACGCCAAATGGTGGGTCTTCTTCAATGTCTAAAAAATGTCCTTTTTCTAAGGGCAAGCATGTAGGAAGCATGCCCATCTTCAACAATAGCTTCTTGGAAGTTGTCCTCAATGGTGTCCTCAACATTGATTGGATGCAAGGTCTATACCTGTAGCAGCAATGCTTCTTGTGTCTCCTCCTCTCCCTGGATCTCTCTCTGAGGGGGTTCTTAGGGACTGCGAGCTCTGAACCAACTGATGGAGCACATTCAATTATGCCTCCCGCACTTCCTTTATCAGGTGGTCCTCCAGTCTGTCTTTAGGGCGGATACCCTCATGATCCTTCAAAGTTTTTTTTGTCATTTTTGGTAGAAACACATTCCTGCAGAGTGTGGGAATTGGAGAGGCTTAATCACACAAAGTGCGAGAGGATCATTTGGTGTACTTGACAAACAGAGATGGAATGAATGCCAAACTCTGTGGAGAAAATGTGGAAAAAGATGGAAAGATCTACAGATTGTTAATCAAAAAAATCTATGGCCTAAGGAAGACGTTGAGTGAGGGCAAAAACTTGGAAAAAAAGACTTTTTCAGTCAAAATATAAGGTTTTAAAAACTTGGTGAGTTATAGAATCATTCTTTTAGGACTGGAAAAATAAGTGGTGCTCTGAGCCAACTGCCAGTACAAGGCATGATGTAACTGGGAAACTCCTTAAGGGAGCATTGCCTTAATTGTTAGCCAGAGTTCAGCCTGTCTGTTTTTGCCTTCATTTCAGATACTTTTTTCAGGGCTCAAAGGGCAGCGAGGTTGTAGTTACTCTCCAATGTTATGTATTAATGTTTTCAATTAGACCTCATTATAAAAGAAGAAAACACCAGAATTAGGTAAACCCAGTCTTGGACAGGCTGCATTACATGGTTATGCGTTTAAATTCATGCGATAGAACCATTTATTTTGATTTTTATAATTTTGGTAGAAAGTGTTCCAGAATCTGACGGCTAGGTGGGACCAGAATTCTTGATTGGGTGTACCAGCAGGAGAGCTCACAAAAGGAGTGATATAGGGCAAAAGTCATTCAGTGTTCTACACACCAATGTCAATATAGAAGAATACCTACTGATAAAGGTTTTGTAGGCTCTGGTATCCTCGCTTTGTCTCCATGCATTGGGCCAGCCCATGAGCACTGTATTGTGCTTCATACCGCCCAGACCGCAGGACTGGATGAGATGTGAGAGGCCGTCTCGCAACTTCTGTGCAACCACCAGCTGGAAGAAACCCTTCGTTTTTTCCTTCTCCATAACATACTTGATTGTCTGAAACAAATCATATGGGATAAACATGTTAGGAAAGCTTGGAAGGAATTAGCTACTTACTTGTAACTCCAGTTTTCCTGCATTGCTGAAATCATTCCTCGTTGTTAGCCGGGAAATCCCTAGTAACTTTAAATAACATCAAACAGTGTTAAAATGGCCATAGGCCTCAATATACTGTTTGTTTAGTAGAGCGTCCACCTTATTTAAAACAGCCAATGAGCTGAAACTGCTGAGCTCTCTTACTCCCTCAAGAGCCCATCATGGTTCAGATTATGTGAAGAGTACATATCATAATAGTGAGCCTTATTCTAAGGAGGAGGAAAGGTCGCATTTAAACATATGAAAGATATCAACGATGGAAAACTGGAGTTACAGGTAAGTAACTCATTTTTTTCCTTGAGCATTGGATCTTTCATATATTCATATGCTTGAATCCGGATAGCCAGCAGTACATAACATTTGAATAAAGAGGGAAGCTGCCTTACCTTATTCATATAGGTTAAGTAGAACTGCCTGTTCCACAGCTGAGTTGGCTGCTTCATTCATTTGTAGGTAGTAATGCCTGGTAAAGGCTTGCCTGCTTTTCCATGTGGCTGCACAGTAAATGTTCTGTAAAGACACTCCCAGCATACACTGCAGCTTGCAGCTGTTTTGCCATTGTTTTGGTAGAGTGTGACCTCACTCCACCCAGGAGTGGATGCTTTCTATTGTTGTGAGAGAAGGTGATGACGATGGACAGCCAAATTACAATGCCTTTTCCTGGACAGAAGAATGAGACAAATAATTCATCTGACGAAAGCAAGTCCTTGGTTTTATTTATGTTGAACCTGGTGCACCTACGAAGATCCGGCAAGTGGAAGGATCTCTCAGCAGAAGTAGACTGATGAGAGAATAAAGATTTTAGGATGACAGATTGATTCAAGTGAGCATTTGTTAGGAGCTTTGGCATGAATTTTGGGTTGCTCTGTAAAATCACCTTGTCTTTGGTAAAGCAAAGAAAGGGTGAAAGACTGTTGATTCTCCTACTCTGCTTACTGTGGTGAGAGAAAGAAGGGCAGCCTTCTACGAGAGGAATTTCAGGTGCATTCTATATTTGGGTTCAAAAGAGACAGCAGGAGTTGGCTCAAAACAGGTGTTGGCTTCCAAGGAATTGGAGGACGTCTGACTGGAGAAAGGCACTAAAGTGACCTTTCATTAACTGCTTTAAAATTCTCTGTTAGAAATTAGATGAGGAGTTTTTCCATCCTACGGAATCTTGTGATGGATGCCAAGTGAAGGATGAATAATTGAGAAGCTCTTGGCTAGCCCTAGCAAGTACGATAGCACCTGGTAGGGCCGCATGGAAAGCGGGACAAGGCCCTTCATTTTGCACCATTCGCTAAGTCTTTTCCACTTCGCATTGTAGGCCTTAGCTGTAGATGATGTAGGTGCCCTCGCTAAGGTGTCTCATATGCTTAAAGGGTTAGTCATATGGACATACTTCAAGTGGTCAGGAAACATGTAGTCAATCTCAGTGGCTTCGAGTTGCACTGAAGAATCTGTCTGTTGTGTATGGAGGGAAGCCTGGGGAGATTTTTCAACTCGAATGGCAGGTATGAGGACAGCCTCAGCAGGTCGCAGTTCCAAAACAGACTAGACCTTGCTGAGACAACTGGAATCAGGTAACAGTGATCGACTTTTACCTTCCTCAGTACCCAGGGAATAAGGTTAAATGGAGGAAAATCGTAAGCAAACACGTTTTTGACCATGTCTTCGAAATGGCGTTGTCTTCAGGCCACTGCAGATGGAGCCTGCTGCCGTAGTACTAGTGCTTCTTGTTTTCCATGATGGAGAACAGATCTATGGTTAGCTGAACCTATTTCCCAGATGTATTCTACTTAGTCTGGGTGAATTCTCATTTGTGGAAATATGAAACGGCATAGCGGAGGACCATCTGCCTGGTTGTTTTGGTATTCCAGAAGACATTCTTCCTTATAGCTTACCTCAATGATGATGGCCTATTCCCACAATAGCTGTGCCTTTTCTGGCAGTGAACAGGGCCTTATTCCTTTGCAATGCAGTACATAGAGGTTGTCTTGGCCATCCATATCAACACTGCTTGTTTTGTTAACCTTGGAAGGAACGACTGCAAACTAGTCTGAAGGTCCATAATTCCAGAATGTTAATGTGGGGTTCTTTCTCCACCACTAACTAGAGGCCTCTCTTGGACAGCTGCATGTGTGACCCCAATCCATCTGGTGAAGCATCTGTTGTCATCATTATTCTGGTCTTGAAGGTTGATCTTATTTGAGATTTGATTTAAGTCTTCACCACAACAGGGGTCGGTTGAGCCGTCTTTTGACTTTAACTTTGTCGCTCCATGATCTAGTATCCTGCTATCACTGGAGATACAGATCCTGATCAATAGTCATAAAAGGTACTTGTATATCCTCACAGGCCCTATTTGCTTGGAGCAAAATGCCTTTGCCATAATCTAAAGTGTTGTAACTATTTCTTACAAGAGGAAAACCTTCCCCAGTTGTGGGTCCAAAATTACCCGTAAGAATTGTAATCTTTTCACGTGATAGATGGAGGGTTTCTCTGTATTCTGGGTCAGTCTAGTTCTTGGAACTGGTTCGCATAGGTGGCTGTGGAGGCACAAGCCTCTTCCTTTGGTGGACCCATGACAAGCCAGTTGCCCAAGTACAGGTATACTTGGTGACCTTGCCTTTGAAAGAAGGCAGCTATCAACACCGCACATTTAGTAAGATCAGTTCTGCTACTCCGCTGAAAAACTCAGGTTCAGCCTATGATTTGAATGTAGAAGGACGTGAAAAATATGCATCTTCAAAATGCATGGATGTCAGGTAGTTCCATTCCTGAAGCATCAGGAGTTCTTTGAGGGTTATTATTTGGATTATTTTTTCAGAAACATGACCTCCACTGGCTTGAATTGTTTTTGAGCAGAAATATTCTGGAGCAGAATCTGTATTTCTCTGGAACTTTGGAACGTTTTTTATTTCTCCTTTCAGGAGAGCCAGGACCAACTCTTGTTAAAGCTCCAACTGGTTCAGACAATGTTTGTTCCTTTCTGGGTGGAAGGGCAAGTGTTTTTGTATAAACTCCAGCGATGAAAATCAAGCTCTCTTCTGGTTGTCCTGGGAGCATAGTCGGAAAGCTCCCTTTTTCTTCACTGATATTTTGCCATAGCATTGGCTCTGATCTGTAACTATAGAGTAGCCAGATCTTCCTTAGATTCTGTGTTAGGAGAAGCCAAGTCTGTAGGTTTGAGATCTCCTTGAGCCATGAATAGTAGCAGAGGCAGGGCAACTCCGAGGAAGCATGCTGTGTTCCTGTCCCACCAGCCCAAGAATACTGCTCTTGTGAGCTGCCGAAAGTCTAAACTGGAAACATCCATTGCTGTGTCGATAATGATGGCCAATATATTTACATCCTCCTTGATAATGGCATTAGCCTCTTCTCCCCCCTCCTACAGGATGTGGTTGAGGGTGAAAGATTGAGGGTGTAAGATTGTGCCACATCTGGGGATCATTTCATCCGACTATGGCCAAGTCATTTGCAGATTTTATGGATGTCGCAAACATAGAGCTGACCCTGCAACTTTTGTTGTTCATGGGCCTGCCATCCCTGTCTAGAGGTGCTGAAGCTGAGTGACAGATTTTTGATCTACACTGGTCCTCCGCCTCAATGACCAAGTCAGGTTTTAGGTGGCCAGTTAAACACAATGACAAAGAAAGTCGTGCCCAGTACTTCTTTTCAATGTGTATAATTCTCTGTACAGTGTTGATGTTTGCATTGGTTTGACACACTTCGACCAGTCGTATTCCAGTATCGGAATGGATCTTGTTTTCAGAGTTTCTTTGAAATCATATAGAAAACATTGCCGCTCCACAGAGCCCAAGGGAAGATCAAACTTTTTTGCTGCTCTTTCTAGCAGGTTGTGAAAGTGGGTGATGTTCTGTTGAGGTAAATCAAGTTATGTAGGTGATTTGTCACCTTCCGTAGAAAGGATGTAGACCACCCACTCATTGTCATGTCCATCTTCGCCCAAAACATATCTTGCATGCAATAAGAGTAAGATGTGGGGGCAGATGTATTATGTTCCGCTAGGTTTTGGTAGAATGGGGCCTAGAAATTGATCTGGCCCCATGGGAATAGGCAGGGGCAAGAAGAGCAGTTTTACTGGTTGCAGAGGAGGTGGGGGTGTTGGCATTCAGGGAGGAGGGGGTGGTGGCACTGGCTTATTAAATAATAATCCTGTATGTGGTTGAGAATGAGGCTGCTGTGCTGTCCAGCCTCTTGGATTCCCTATCTATTGGGGTGGTAGGGAATGCACAAAGATTTACATGGGAGGTAGAAGTTTGGACCACCAACCTCTCCAAGGTAGGGTGTTGTGTGAAGAAATTGGCATCCCCAGGGGCAGGGCAGTCACGGCAGGCAATTGTCCTGTTCACAAGAGGCTCGGAGCTGGGCTTGGACCATGTCACAGGCAAGATGTCTGTAAGGGCTTAATTAAATGGGAGAAGCGGTTCTGATGGGGGTCACTCCCAGCTGAAGAACATCTTGCAAGATGTTAGTCTTGGCTACCACAGAGGGACAGCTAAGGTTCAGGACCTCGGCTACTCTTCTTACCACCATTGGAAAGGACGCTCCCTCCTCTGTAACCACTGTAGGGTGAGAAAGCATGGCAGTATCCGAAGAAGTAGAAAGTCCATTAACTTCCACCAAGTCCGCACTCCAGTCCATGTTTGGGTCAAAAGGCTGGCATTCTTCAGGGTCCAGAGACTTCCCCCCAATCCTTCCTGAGTGCCAGGCCATAGGAATAGAGCTCCAGCTCCGACCTGGAAGGCATGGCTCCAGTCGGCACCAGAGTCTGCATTGGATGACGTTCCTCTGGCTCTGTGTCGGAGTCGGGGATCAGAATGGGGACAGTGCCGTTGGTGAGCATCGGCATTGGCACTGGGGAAGGTCGAGGTGGCACAACCGGCGTCATTCTAGATCCATACATGGATCCTAGGGGTTTGAATGGTGCTGGGATGGAACCGCCAGCATTGATCAAGCAGGGGTCCCTCCTCCACCTGCGGGCCCTGAAGGCACGCCGGCGGTGGTGGGCCACTCAAATATGAGGTGCATGACCCCATAAAACTACTTAATTTGAGCAGGGGGTCATACAGCTCCTGGAAACTCGAGGAGGGGCGAAGCCAGCCCAGGCGCTGGCTCAATCACAGAGCTAAACCTCGAATGTCGACTCTCCTTCGTCTCGCCTGCAGACGGACGAGATGAAGTCGAAGACCTCTTCGACTTCTAGCTCTTCTTCTTGAGGTAGGACTTACCAGAGTGATCTGAGGACTTCGAATGTAATGAAGATCTTGGGTTCTGCAACCAATCCAGAGACCTTCCTCTCGACTGGCATCCACACTTTTGGGCATTGCACGCTGAACCATCAGGAGCTTGAAGGACTGCTCCCTCTGGGCCTTCACATCATGGTTGGGTTTGAGGAACCTGAGACGAGCAAGGTGGAGGTCCATCACCAGCATGATAGGTGACAGGAGCTGCAGGACTTGAAGTCGGACTTTCGAGATGACATCCCTGTCACACCAGGAGAAGATTCTCTCAAAAGAGTTTGGCAAAGGTGGAAAATAAGCTAGTCAAAAAGTGAATAGCGGGTAAATCTATTCATAACTGCGATGACTGGGGCGGAAAGAAAATAGCTGATGTCTGCAGCCTGGGGTGGCGCCTGTATAGGCACCACACATCACTACAGGTGTGGACATTGCCAATAAAGCCAGACGGAGCCGAGCGATGCCACTCCCAGCAGACAGGGGTACTGCTCATGAAACTTTCCCAGATCCAGACTGACGCCTGGGGATAATTTTAAGGTAAGGAATCTGCAGCTAAAAGTCTTGATCAGATTACATCTCACAGTCTGATGACAGGATCAATGACAGAAGAAATCCGAGCTATGGTGGCCTCTAGTGAGAGAATGAAACCTCAACACTTCCAACTCATTGGCTGAAATTCAGGTGGGTTCAAATGATGTGCATATGCTACTGAAAACACTGTTGTTCAGGCTGAAGGCTGTTTTAGCATTGTTTGCTTCTATTTAAAATTACTGGCGATTCAGAGCCTTATGATGGGGAATGGTTCAAGCACGTCAATTTATGAAAGATCCAATGCAGAAGAAATATAAGGTATTTATATTAAGAACAACACCCCCACAGGGGAACTTAGTAAAGGTATTAAGCATCAGTGAAGTAGTGTGGGAATGTACTAGTAGGGAGAAACAATGCCCCATATTAAGCCATTAACTAGAGGTGAGGGAGTAATTTTCCACACACATAGATAGATGGAGGAATAAAACGCTATACTGTGGTAGATGCACTTACCTCCTGGATGTAACAAAGAAATCCTCCAAACTGATCTTGTCGCACACTAAAAACTATCTCCTAAATGCAGCTCCATCACATGTTGTTCAACACACATTTTACATGCTCACTTCTCTTCCCCTATAGTAATTTCTTTTGCTTCATTTGATTTGATTTATAGACTTATAAAGCGCAATGTATGCCCGAGGGCGTCTTGGCGCTAGAGTAGGTAGGAGTACTGAACTATTAGGTGGTCCTAGGAATTTGGCGTTTCAGTTGGCAAATAGCCAAGTTTTCAATAGCTTTCTAAATGACATGAGTGATGTGCTGTTTTTTATCTGAATCGGTAGGCTGTTCCAGGTTTTCGCTGTTCCTAACAGGAAACTTCTGCCTCCCCAACAGGCCTGCTTGTACCTGGGGATTGACAGTAATTGCGAATGACCTGACCTTAGATTTCCGGTTGGTATATATCTTTGGAGATGTGTTCTTATATACAAAGGTCCTCTGCCCTGTAGGGCCTTATATGCTAGGCATTGTGACTTGAATTTAATTCTCTTTTCCACTGGAAGCCAATGGAGGTCTCTCAACCGATGGGAAACTGGTTCGTATTTGGGTATATCTAAAATTAATCTTGCTGCTGCATTCTGCATTCGCTGAAGCTTCAGTAGGAGTTGAGACTGTAACCCCACATATAGCGCGTTGCCGTAATCCAGTCTCGAAAGGGCCAATGCTGTGACCAATGTCTTCAATGCATCTTTAGGGATGAACGGGCTGATTTTCCTGATCATTTTCAGGATGCCACAAAAAGTTGAGGCAAGTTTGTTGATCTGACATTCAAATGTCAGTTTTTCATCGAATATTACCCCCAGGTTTCTAACATTTGGGACTGGAGTAGGGCATTCACCCATATTAACTGGCCACCATCGTGGGGACCAGAAAGAGGTGTTTGCCCCTAATAGTAGTACCTCGGTTTTTTCACCGTTCAATTTAAGGCAGTTTTTCTGCATCCAAGTGTTTATCTGTGACATACAGATATTGAATTGATCGGGTGTGTCATTGATGTTATTTGAGATTGATACCACCACCTGGGTGTCGTCGGTGTATGATATCACTGAAAAACCACATTGCCTTATGATTGCTTCTCAAAGATCCCTTCTTCCTTCTTCCTATTAGGCTACATTCCTTTTAATGAACTTGCTGTTCCAACCCTTCAACCCTTCCACCATGCTCTTTTCCAATAAGTCTGCCCTTAAACTCAGAATGCTGGTTCTGTTGTTGGAAGCTAACAGATGAGGAAAATGTGTGCCCCTCTCAACACAACTTCCCCATTGACGAGGAGCCAAGCTCTGCATATCTTATCCAATTATAGTAGCAATTCACTAGTATGATCTCAAACGTTGCCTCTTTCTATCGTTATTGACCACCATCATTGAAGATTCCGAGAGAAAGTTGGTGCCAAACAAGATGTCATACCCAATGACATTTAAAATAACTAAGTATCAATAATGTAGTTGCTTCTTTAGGATATCGCACCCCGCTGCAAAACAACGTCATAAGAGACATGGGGTCCCTATGACAACTGACCTGCTCAGCTGCCAGGGATTCTCCATAGTTCTCCAGGAAGTTGCCTACAAGAACAGAGGCGACAATAGTGAGCCCTTTTCCTGCCTTGAGCTGAGAGGCAAAAGTCAGCAGACGAGGGTGCTTCACGTGGAGGTCCTCATCCAGCTTCAGCATCACCAGGAGCTGCGGCCTGCAGGGGTAAAGCAGGGATGGGTAAATAGAGAACTGATTTAGATAGGTCCTGGATGTGATAAACATATTAGGGACATTTTTATATGTTTGTGAGGATAAATACACTCCGCAAATCACCCGTTTTACATTGAAAGGTTCACAGCAATAGGAAGTATCTTTAGATCTAAAGCAAGCACCGCAAATAAAGCTACTCAAACAGATTCTATAGTCTTGCAATTGACCCAAAAGCGGTCACAAGTGATGATATAATTGTGAGCACATACACTCCGAGCGTTTCCATGGGCTCATATCACCCGCCCACGTCTTCGAGGCCTTCTGCATCATAATAGTCAATGATGGAACACCACCTTACCTGGAATCCAAAATAAAGACATCTAGAGAACACCACAAAACATGCAGCACCAGCATCAGTCGATGATTAAATATCAGCAAATGCAGTAAAAAGTAGTATGTCAAGCCATTCACCACACCTCAGGGGTACAAAATGACATCCTAGTTAAGTATTCCAGGACCAATCCATCCTCTGCAGCAGAACCCAGCTGAAGATCCTGCTCTTTCAAGCATTCCTTAACAACAAGTTCTTGATCACTAAATTATCTGAAGAACTGCCCATCCTGTCTTCTATGCCTGCCCACTCCTCAACGGGACCCCTGCTAATGAATGCTCACCGACCTACACCACAACTATAGTTGGGTTTATGCTCACTAAATTCCCATATATACATATACAAAGTGCATTTAACTTTATTGAATATTCTCTGCACATAAGTTGAAGGCCTACCTTTGTGAATGATTCTTTGATACCTGCAGTGGATCCTCATTTTTTTAAATTATAATTTGTAATAGTGCCTCTAGGTCAAACCATTGCAATTAAACGTGAGGTCTCTTTCAAGATATCATATTTTTACTGTAGCAATGCAGGCTGACCACTGCAAACAGAAGTAAAGGAGGGACATACAATTGCCCCAAGAGCCAGAACAATTTATGAAAAGAATATTATATTTCATTGCTTCAATATGCATTCATGGGGATGATCTTAACATGTGAAATGGATGTTCTCAGAATAAGAATCTGTCAAAGGTTGAATTTCATATGATGCAAACTTTCCTTTTGTGGCTGTACAACTAGCTGACCCCAATCCACCATGTTTACACGCCACTACAGCTTCTGTAATACTTTTAATTCAATTATTTTTTTAATATTTCCCGTATTTCGTTTTTTCCTCACATAGAATTTTATCATACATACTTGTTTTTGGTTGAAATAGAGGTTGTCTTCATTTCTAACTAATAGTGCTATCCAGCATATAAATACTAATTAGATTAAGACATAACTGCACAGAATTATCATATTTTATCACATTTGTCTTTTCCTGTAAGAGTTTGGGTATGCGTTTTCGGCTTATGCTTCTCATATTTTATTTTAATGTAAACATTTATTTATGGATTTGTTTTTAGTTGGTCAGTATGTTGCTCAAAAATATGTTCACCCATCTTACGTGGGAGCCCATGTATGCATTTCGGTTAAAATTTTAATGTTAAAGGTTTCCTTCTGCTACTTTAGGGCCATCTTTGTGTACTAGCTAGCGATGCTAGTATGAGTTAGAGATAATCTAAGTAAAAAACATGGTGTAATTTAGTTTTTTTTGCTCTCCTCGCCACTTTATTTCAACAAACAATTAGCTATGTTTATTTAAGGCAGTGATTTTAAGCTAAGTTTTGCTCATGTACATATTTTATTCTGCTTTATGTCATCATAGTCAATGTATGTGTGACAGCACATGTCTCTTAAAACTCTGATGCTCAGGGGGTATTAAGGCTTCACAGTTAAAGCTTGCTTTCAAAGCTTGGTTGTTAGGGTAGAAACGCAGACCCAGTAAACACCTAGATAATAAAGAATACATTCAGTTTTAGTTGTTTATTCATTGAAGTTTAATAGCTCAGCAAGTATCAGTTAGTTAGCAGTTCAAATAAAAAGCTACCCAGTGTAGGGGCGTACTGACTTTCTCAAACATAAACCCCACTTTGCAGGGGCACATTAGAAAATAAAGAAAATGGGTGGAACATGTGTGGATGGTTCTCAGTTTGAGCTTAAATGCTGTATGCCTGACTGGATAGAAAGTAGAATGAGTTCTGCAGCAACTGCTTGTGCTTTCGGGTCCCTTGTCAGCAGCACGCACGAGGGCGCTTGATGGATAATGGACCAAATGGTAGTGACCAAGTCTGCTGGGAGTTTGTCTTTCTGAAACATGCCTGAAGTACATGGCTTACCAAAGGTGCAAGTAAGGTGGAAAAAAAGTCCTCCTTGGTCACTTTCGCCTTGGAGAAACTAGGGTAGGGAGCTCATTCACCTCTGGAATGACACACAGCCAGCAGTGCAGCCTGGAACTGCCTACACTAAGACAAGATACAGTGCACAGAAAAGCTGTTGCGTGGGGTGACTGGCTGTGCTTAATTTGTGCCGGTGGCTGTAGGTGGTGGGCACTGACACTCAATTTTGGGGACCAGGACTTAATGTTCATCTTTAGACTCTGACCCAGGAAAAGAGAGATAAAGACACAACAGAGAGAACAAAGTAGTAAGAAAAAGATAGGAAAACAGTTACAAAGGGAGAAAGCAGAGATAACAGGTGGGGTGGAAGTAAGCGGCTTTAGGGGAAATAAAGACTATGTAGCGCCTGAGGAGGGCTTCTAAGAATAACTTTGGACTCCTGAAAGTATTTAAACTAAGCCCTTGTGAATGGGTGGAGGAGAAAGAGTTGGCTGCTTGATTTGTCACTGTATCTACCACTTGTAGCGGGGTGTTCTGTCAGATGTATTTGTTTACTGTTTTGGGCAACAGGATGATTTATTGAACCGTTCTAATCCAGGGGAATTAAACCCAAAGAATTGTTCCTGTTTCACTGAAGTGTATACAAATTCAGAAACAAGAATAGTTTCTGCTCCACTTAAGTGTGTATAAATCCAGAAACCGATCCAAAATCAAGCATACAATGGCTGGCATAGGGACTGTGGAAGAGCAGCATTGCAGACATGCAAGAAAAGAGAGACAGTAGTTTCTAGCATTAACAAGCACCAGGCAAACTGCTCTTAGGGTGGGATGATTCAAACTGCTCCTGAGTTTGAGGCCTTGGACTTCTATTTGGACTTGTGCAATAAAAAACAGAAAATCGACTTTGACAACAGGTCTTTGGATCTTAACTCTGCGAATAGGCCTTTGGGGTATGGTCTTGGGTCACGGGCTTCTATAGACTGGGCTTGGTAAAACAACCGATGACATGCTTTTGAGCACTGGCACTCTCATCTTCAATGGTTGTCGCTGTTGCGCCCATGCTCCACACGCCTACCATCTTACAGCCTGTGAGTATTACTTGTGGGTAGGCCAGAGATGACAATATTAAAACTCACTAATAAGTCTGCCAAAGATTAACTAATTGTATGTAATTAGAAGAATGGAAAAAAATAGAACTGACTGCTGAACAACAGTAGGGAGGAATACGACTGTTAAAGGTCCCTCCTTGTTTCACAACATAGGCCCTCATTCACCTAATAGATGGCATGCTTCATCCTCAGGCCCCTCCTAGCACCCGTTTGATGAATCAATGAGCAAGCTACTATCCACCAAGTAATTGGGAAGCATAGGAGGGTGTACTATTTAAACAAATTTTTTGCTATGACACTATGATCAGTATACATGTGAAGGTAATGTGCAGACAGGAATTAGGTGTGTATGTTGCAGCTACCTCCTAGATTGACTAGCTGAATTTATTGTGTCCTGCAGTGGTAGAATAAAAGAAAAGTGGGGGTTAATTCTACCCACTAGCGTAGATCGATATGTTTTTGCCTAATCAACCATCTAATGAGGTGTCAGTAACATTCTTCAGGTTAGAGTCACCCTCTCTGCTTGAATGTATAGTAAATGATGTTTACGTCACAATCCACATCTGATAGATTGCAATGGCAGGGTTGCCACGATGAAAGAGTTCTGCAAGGAATTCGGTCTCTCACCTCCAGTTCTTGGTGTGTGGTGCTCCTTCCTCAAGCCGCAGTAAAGCAAAGCGGGCAGCACTGAGAGACACGCCCCTTATCCCATCTCCCCACTCTTTCTCGGCTCTGTAGTGTTGTGACAAAAGAAACAGTAATGAGAATGAAGATCATTAAACAGCTAGAGCAGAATTAAAAAAATGTGAGTTTTTCATATAACTTTAAAGACATTTTAAAGATGTGTAAATAATACCTAAAACACGTTCTTCAGTACTCTCACATAGCAAATATGTTGAGTACTGAGACGATGGCCTGGTATATGATGTCCACTATTGTAAGTGGGCACCTTGCACCAGTCCAGACAACCTGTATCGTGATTTAAGGCTTAGTCCAGAAGGAGTGTAAAGCAGCTTGTTTTACCAGAATGCAATCTTATAGTATAGATTAAGTGAAATACAACCACACAAGGTATTCATAAAAATATGTATTTATTATAATATACTCTCTAACACATTTAGATATCTCCTACTAGATAATCACAATGCACACAATACTTTGCAAAGAAACACCGTAAATAGCACAGAATACACAGTAAACCCCAGGGAGGGTCTAAACCATATACTAAGAAAGTGGTATAAGAACCACCACTCGGGTCAAGACAGTGTTGAGAGGACGTAGAATCAATGGGGACCCAAGGAACCACCCAAGGTGAGTAGATAGGGACCTTTAGCAGAGCGTGTGGAGTGTGGGAACACGACCGCGTGCTCCGTACAACTCTACGTGTAAGTTGTGGTTGGATTTTTAAAGATTAAGGACCCTTCCCAGGGGACCCTGAAGAAATCCAGTGGAAGACAGAAGGTTGAAGAGCCACCCCACCCATGGATATCCTAGTACCCATGTTACCTACAACACGGAAGCCGGGTGAATAGGAGTAAAATGGTGTCGGAAACCGCAGTCGAACCCAATGGAGGAATTCAGGAAAGGGTCGCTGCAGAAGAAGGAGAAAGTGTCCGGGGGAATCCAAAGGTGGATTCTAGATGAGAGGTACCTGCAAGCAGAGGGGACAGAGTCTGTCACTCAGAAGTGACCAGGTGACTTGGAAGACGAATGCCCTCCGATTTCTGGTGTGGCAGGATGGTTGACGATGACCTTGACTCTGCATCCTTGAGGACCAGGCGATGCTAAGGAAGACCAGGAGCCGAGCACGGGCTGTCCCACGTCAGATGTCGATTGCTGAGGGGTGGGTATCCAGCGGGAGCACCAACAAGCCTTGGCAAATACAACCCATGCAGAAATCAAAAAAGGTGCAATGTTGGAACCAGGAAGGTCTAGGGGACTCACCAAAAGCAGGGGAGTCAGGGCAGGCCCAAGTAATCAGGGGAGCCCAAAAACAACGGTGACCCTCAAATGGACCCACATGCCAGAGGCCCTGGAGTCGTGAGAGGACCTCAAGCAGCTCACCAAAAGATGCAGGGCACGATGCACACGATGCGGTGTGGCTGAGGATTCTGTCACTGGAGGTGATCGAGGTTGGGGCTACTTGGAGCCTGAAGCTCTTCTTGGACGGAAGCCAACAAGCCTTTGCAACTGCAAGTTGACAGTCCACAGATGTTCAGTTATTGTAACCCCCACGAGGAATACTGGCCTCAAACTTGGTGAGAGGGCAGGCCTCGAGAGTTATGGAAAACCACCACCTGTGTTGCAGAACCTTACAGAGTCTGGAGGAGCTCAGGATCAGCAGACGGGTCGACTCAGTTGCGGTGCCTGAGAATGCAGGGGAGTGACTCCTGCACTCCAAGGGAGATTCCTCCATGTGTCTTTGATGCACACAGGACTTGGAAGGTTCCTGTATGGTGAAAAGGCGATGCAGCAGACTGGAAGTGCGACGAAGTCGAGCACAAACGAAGTCCAGAATACCCATAATGTAGTGGTTTCTGATCTGAATCTTATCCCACGACAAATCTAGGGACCCAACCATAGGTAAGCCCTTAAGTACCCTCAGGAAAGGGCTGGGACGATTCAGGGGACCCTCCCAGGGGAGGGTCTGGACAGGGGAGAGGTTGCTCCCATGTCCTTTGTCCAGTTTCGCGCCAGAGCGGGAGTCATTTACGGTGTGGGGGTTTGATTCCAACATGTTTGATACCAAACATGATAGGATTCGTTGCAGCCAGTTTCGAGATGGTCATCACGTAATTATGCGGTGCCCCTCTATTTAGTGTATGGTTGCTTCACTTACAACCCAGGAGAATGGGCTCCGTTGGCTGCAAGGGTGTTCTGCTCATGCAGGGGCACACTCACACTTAGAACCAAGCAACCTGCCTTTGGGATTGATAAGGCCTGCTATAGGGGTGACTTATAGGTTTTAAATGCACCGACCCAGATATAGGAAACCTATATCTTTAGTAAGTGGTGCTAGCACCAGTTTACACAGGCCTGTAGTTCCATTTTGACTGGCCTCCCATGGGTGGCATAATGCATGCTTCAGTCCATGGGGGATCTCTGGGGTACCTATGCCCTGAATAACTTAGTACCATATACTAGGGACTGATAGGGGTACCCCAGTATCCAATCTGGGATGTACCCAAGTACTGAACATACCAATTTAAGGGAGAAAGCAGATAGACTTTGGTCCTGATTATCAGGATCCCAGTCAGACTAGTCAAAAACGGCTTAGCACCAGGCAAAAAGCAGGGGTAACCATGCAGAAGGATCCTACCTTCCTGCAAGAACTTACTCTTGTATCTTCAGAAGGAGATTATAAAATGACTGACTACACAAGGCAACTGAGTATCGGTTGCCGTTTGTCAACAAACAGGACTGAAAGCCCATCAAAAGTAAATTCAATAGCATTCTTTGGTCACATTCAGACATGTCAGAATTCTTTATTTACTCATAAGGATGTGCTTTCAGTACGGTAGTTATTGTTTGATTCTAAATCGCAACATGATTGAGATCTTAAACAACCATCTCATTTGGTGGCCCAATGTATACACCAGTATATGTGACTAGTGGGGAAAGAACATTTTTTGGGTGCACTCCATCAATGATAATTCTCAATGTTTCGGTTTGCTCTGTTCGTTCTACCTTGAAAATATAAGCTCAGAATCACAAAATATAGTTACAAAATTAAAGCCACTTGGTCACATTTTGTTATGCATTTTTTGTTGTTAGTGAAAAATCTAATTAATGCACACCATCTTCATAATTCAAAAGTCGAAAGGTACAGATATGTTCAAATAGTGCATCCTCAACAATATTTTTCCCTGTGAGGATAAATGTTTGTTTCACGATTCAATTCAAATGCTTCCTGAGGGCAAAAATATTTAATTTGTTTATTCAGTAAAACTTTATTAACAAACATAAATAAAAGTACATTTAAGAACCTCATAATTTACATCATGAAAGCAAATCAAACAAAGATACATCTATCAGCATCATGCAATTCTAGGATGCCATTATATGTATATTCTCTAATTTCTGCATATTCGCTTACTCTTCTTACACTATTTGTGCTGTGCTATCACTTAAAAATATGACAAATATTAATGTTTCATATAAATATCGCTGTATTGCAACATTTATTTCACAGTCACAATAGCAGATAAGATGTAGGTGCTGCACTGTCGCCTCAACTCAAAAGCAAATTTAATCAAACAGTAAAAGACAGGTCTATTACATTTCTCTTTGTTTATGAATAAGTGAAACTTTATTCATACTTGCTATAGCAGTATGCCGCTCCAACTGATTTCCAGGTAATGTGCACCATCTTCGTAACTTACTATGTGTCAAAAGAAATTACTTTCTCCGATTAGTGTAATTTCAAAAGTATTCATCCCTATAGATACTAAAAGTGTTATCATCCAGGCAAAAGTAATCTAAAAGATTGACCTCTATGCTTTTAGTATAGATGTCTATACACATCAAGTAAATATCCGTTTGCTGTGGTAGCTCACTCTCAAGTATCCATATAAAGTTACAACAAAGAAGTCCGCCATATGTTTTTTTGCCAGTTTAAAATGGCTGATCCTGCATAAAAATGGTGCCTCTATATATACTCTATGGTCCATCCTGACAGAACAGAACTCCCAGCATGGTATTTAGTCTGCACATTTCAAAAGAACATTTAGGTATTGTCTGCCATTGAAACAATCATGTTGGATGAAAATCTATTTCATTACAAGTTATGATAAATTATAAGGGAGCATTGTGTGACAAAATTATCCTCTGGATTAAAAGTTATGAATTCAGGATAAACCATTTTAATGTATAACATGCCTGAAGAACGAGTTACTTACCTTCGGTGATGCCTTATCTGGTAGGGACTATCTAGCTGCAGATTCCTTACCTTGGAATTTTCCCCAGGCATCAGACTGGATCCGGAAATTTCTAGTGAGCTGTACCCCTGTGCGCCCGTAGGTGGCGTCATTCAGTTCAGCATGGCATAATCCATGCTGGAAATGATGTGCCCGGTGCTTATATAGGTGCCACACCAGTGCAATGATGTCAGATTTGTTTTGGAACTTTCCACGCCAGGAGCTTGGAGCCATGAAGAACACTGACCACTAGTGTGGAAAACTAGGCCCCTGAAAGAGAAACAGCCATAACCCTAGAAATCTGTTCACTGAGTGGGGAGGATGGTTGGGTCTGTAAGGAATCTGCAGCTAGATAGAGCCTCTACCAGATTAGGCGTTACCAAAGGTATGTAACTTGCTCACCTGAAAGAGATTTCTAGCTGAAGATTAATTAACTTAGAATAAATACCCAAGCAATACCTTTCCAGAGGTGGGTCTGCGAACATGATTCAAACCAGAAAGTCCTGCAGGACCGAACGGGCAAAGTGCCCATCCAGACTGACCTGCCTGTCCAGGCAGTAGAGTTTGCTGAATGTGTACAGCATGGCCCACGTTACTGATGTCCAGGACCAAAACTCCACATGCTAATACAGTGGTCGCAGGCTTGGCTCTGATGAAATGAGCATGCAAACCCTCTGGGGGTTGCTACTTGGCTGATGCGTAGCAGATCTTGATGCAGAGCACAATCCATCGGCAAAGTGATAGACTGGCCTACATGGAATGGGGTGACTATCTGCCAGCTTGTCTGGGAAGTAAGACACATATGGAGGCTGAGATGACAGCGCCTGCAGTTCACTAACCCTCTGGGCAGATGTAATTGTCACTAGGAAGGGGGCTGTGTGTGGTTTCTACCGGGTTTCCTGCAGTCACTGTGGCGTGCTGTGAGGCTGAGGTGATACTTCCACCTGCTTTTCAAGAGTGCCTGACACTGTGAAGACCAGTAACACCAATCAGTGGGATCACTGCGAGCTGCAGGGGGTGAACCGTTCCGTGGTGCAACCACTGGGTACTACAGTGCCCAGAATACCCTGCAGGGACTTCAGCTGCTTGTAATCTGCCCTAAAGGGTTTCAGAGTCTCGCTGCATGGGGCGTGTGGATTCTACCGGGTTTCCTGCTGTCACTGTGGCGTGCTGTGACGTAGAGGTCATACTTCCACCTGCTTTTCAAGAGTGCCTGACACTGTGAAGACCAGTAACACCAATCAGTGGGATCACTGTGAGCTGCAGGGGGTGAACCGTTACAGAGAATACTGTTTAATGGTTACTCCTTCACCTCTGTTAGAGGGGGCAGGGAGGCGTTGATGCTTATTGACCACCTTACCAACTGTAATGAAACGATCATTTATCTGGATGTTTTTTGTTCATCAGATACATTTTTAGAGAAATTTGCATAACGCTCATTCTTTTTATTACAAAAATGGGGATGATTTTATTTTGATATTTTATGGTTATCCTGAATGAATTTTGTATATGTTTTATTGCTGTTTTTACAAGATTCTCTGTAGCGTACTTTTATGGTTTTTATTAACCGAATAAAGTGATTATGACTGACTGACTGTTAGAACTGGGGGTCTCAAGTTGGAAGAGGTAGATACCTTTGACCAAATAGGGACCCTTGCTTCTAAGTCAGGGAAAGGGGATTACACTACTGGATAACTCCTGCTCACCCCCTTGGTAGCTTGGCACAAGCAGACAGGCTTATATCAGAGGCAGTGTGTTAAGCATTTGTGAACACTTACAGCAATACACTGAAAACACTACAGATGGACACCTCACAGCTTTTATAAAAATAAGTATTCTTTATATAGACTTAACACAAGACCACAAACGACAAAAGATGGTAGAATTAACTTAGTTGAGGTTGATGGTAAATGCGATGCTTACATCACTTTATCAGCTGCTTCTGTGGGTGGTACAACCAGTGCTGCAAGCCCACCAGCAGCATTTGATTTACAAGCCCTTGGCACACATGGTGCACTGTACTAGGGTCTGACAAGTAAATCAAATAACCCAATCATGGAGTCACTAATCAGTACATCAATTTACAAAATAGAGCATATGCACGTTCGCACTGATCAGCAGTGGTAAAGTGCCCAGAGTCATAAAACCAACAACAACAGGTCAGAGAAAATATAGGAGGGAGGCAAAAAGTTCAGGGATGACCCTGCAAAAAGGGCCAAGTCCGACACTGACCATCTTAATCACTTTTATTAGTAGCTTCACAAATGCAAGAACACCAGTCTAGAGTGAGGTTGGGTGGGGCAGGGGTTGGGGGTGAATACCCCTTGGTAATCGAAGTGCCTATATTTTACTTCTCTATATTTGTCCTGGGGAAACAGAAAGCGGAGGCTAAAAACTCTTGATAAAAGACCCAGAAGCAGTAATTCGATTTTATCTTTCTTGAATAAAGCGGTAGGAGCCCTGGCTGATGAAATTTTGTCTGTGGAAGAACAATTGACACACTCTAAACAGGGCCTGGACACTGACAGTAGCGGAGGTTACTGCCTCCTCGGACTTAAGAAACACTTTGGCCTGTAATAATAAAAAAACATCTGTTGGCGGGGCTGTGGCAAACTATTCGGATTGTGTGGTTTTGGTTGCCCTGCTTGTAGGGCAAGAGAAGGGGGCACTGGGTGGGAGTGTTGTTACAAAAAAAGGCCTGACAGAAATAAAAATAATAGGGTGGTACCACTGCCCCCTCTGTCGCCAAGTACAGGAACCGTAAAGAAACCAAAAAAAAAGGCGGCAGCAGGTGGCTGAAAATGTGCGCTCTACATAGTGATTTACACAGGATATACCTAGTACCATGGTAAATAATATCTCACCGGCTCTTGAAAAATTTTAGACACAGATTGGATACACTTCAAGAAAAGGTGAACTCCTTGGCAAGCTCCTTAGTGACCCTCAGAGATCAGGTTGAAATTATGCTGAGTAGAACCGCACATATTTCGAATGCCCCGTTTATCAATGTACAGGTGACTAGGCCTATCCCAGAAAAATCTTTTAGAGGAAAGCAGTGTCTACCTCCTATAATTGAACCTGTCCTGGGGGCAGACAGTGTGAGTGATTCAGTACCAGTAGATAGTCAGCATACCATCTCTATTAGCGCTAAGGGACCTCATTTGGGTACAAACCGTTATTCAATCCCTGAGGGCGGATCTATGCTAGACTCTCATGCACAAATTTTAGTGCAATATCAGGGTTTTTTCGCATTAATTCTGATGTCACTTTACACTTACCCCCAGGGTGTACTCCTTAAGTTTTAGTACTGGCCAACGTTCCACCTGTATCGTAATCTTCTCAAGAAGATTTTCAGCAGCTCAAAAATAAGGCAGTTTACTCAAGACCTTCCACTGGCTTGCAGGGGGAGCCCCTCAGGAACTCAGTTCTATGCTCTTTCAGGAAATAATCATGGTACGCAGGGTGGGCTGGATTGTTAATGCGCCTCAATTAATTGGGAGGGATTGTGTTGTATTCAACTTTGCCATCAACTTCAGGGCAGGATTTATGTTAACTAAACTTGGTCAAGCCTAGCATCTCCCAGTGGTATCATAACTAGTCCCCTAGGTTATCTCTATAAACCGGTGTCCCTGAGGTTGTCCTGTCAGGGGTCTCCCCTTGAGACGTATGCAGGGGTCCAGCTAGAAGGGATCTTGTGCCCTTTAGGTCCTCCCACCGAGAGGTTTCTCCTAAAGACGTCTACAGGACTCCTGTTAGAAATGATGTTGCGAACTCTGTAACTCGTAACTTTACCCAGCCCAATCGCTATGGACCCATGACAGGTCTGAATGACCAAGACTGACTGAGGATGGCGCCCTCTCCAACAGTATTTCTTAAGGGTACACCCACTATCCGGGCACTTCAGGCTATGTCGTGGAACATGGCGTGTTTGTGGGATAAGTTTGAAGAACCTAAATGGACCACTTCCCTTGCCCCATTTGATATTGTAGCCTTTCAGGAGATCTGGGACACGAGGGGTGAGATTTGTTTGGATGGTTATGTAGCATTTTCAATCAATGCCTCCCCCTCACCTACTGGGAGAGCCAGTGGGGGCCTTGTGCCTTTTGTTAAAGTAGATTTAGTTTATAAAATGGAGGAGATAGAGGGTATCTCTTCCCATATTCTTGGAGCCTTTCTCTCTTTTAAGAACACCACCAGGATTTTGTATCTAAATGTTTATAATGCAATACATGGGAGGACATCTGAGAATGGGATGGCCTCTTAGTATTTTTTGCATTCTTTCTGCCATGGTCGACCAAGTGTTCATACTGTTATGATCATACTAGGGGATTTTAATTATCCACCCTGTAGTGATTGCAACCTATATGAGGGAGGAGGCCTTCGAGGAAGGTGATCACAAGGATGAAGTCCATCTTAAGCATACCCCCCAGGGGGATTTCATGAATGAGTTGTCAGCTGAATATATTTTGGTGAATCTCTTGGATTTGGAGAGTTTGCTCACGGACAATAGTGCCCATACTTTTAGGAGTTCAGGTAATGGTTCTCACATTGATCACATCCATGTAATGGCAGGTTTATTTTCCTCTCTTAACCCATTCTCAGTGAACTGGAATATATCAGTGATCACAACCCTCTCGTTGCCAGCTTTCACTTGGAAATTGAGCAAACTGTACCTTTAAATCACCTTAAAACTCAGTCTAAGACAATCTTGCAGCGGTGAAGACTGAAGTGGTGCGATTCCTGAGACATTTATTCCTATGTTTGTTACATCTTGTTTTTCAGAAAGCCCTGTTTGAACACAGAGGCATCCTATCGGAGTATTATAGAATTGTCTGACGAGTTGGGTTCTTACATTAACACTGCCCTTTCAAGATCGGCCAGGTCGGTCCCCCAGCAGTTTGCCGCTGGTTTGATAATAATTGTACTAGTTTACAAAAGTCGCTCCTAGCTGAGTAAGAAAAAAAAACCTTGAGACAGGCGAAGGTAAGAGGATGTAGGGTCACATAGAGCTGCAGTCAATTGCAGGAAGAAGGTACTAAAACCAGAGTTGTGGAAGGATCTTCTGATGGCTAGTACATCGAAAGATAGAACCCTTTTTTGAAAGGCTGTCTCCTTCCCTTTTTTTTTTCTTTAAGGAGGAAAGAGTGGCAGATTTGGCCGGCGTGATTCCTGTTCAGGTCTGGGATGGCCATTTCTCTGCTCCATATCATGGGGATAACTCATCTTGTCCACCCAGTTCAGGGTGCCAAATTGATGATGAAGTGGGAGGAAATCAGAGATGCAATTATGTCACTTCCAGTGGATAAGGCCCACGGGGCTAATGGGATCCCTGGTGACCTGTTTAAGTCTTTTGTGGATCTCTGGGCCCCTCTCCTTACAATCTACCTTGAAGCCACTATTAGATATTGCCTTCCAGAGTCATGGTGGCACTCAGTTATCATACCCGTTTTTACAAAGGGGAACAGGAGTGACACCGCTTGTTACAAGACGTACAAGTTACCTACATTCGGTAACAATGTATCTGGTAGAGACGATTCTAGCCGCAGATTCCTTAACGTAAAATTATCCCCAGGCGTGAGACTGGATCCGGAAAATCTTTGCCACAGCACCTCTGCGCGCCGGGGGGCGGTACCACGCGACCCCGCCCTGACGTCATCCGCGGACGTGACGTCAGTGAGGTCACATAAGTCCCACCCCGACGCGCTGACGTCAGTTTTCTTCAGAAAACTTTTCTGCGCCACAACGCGGAGCCATCACCAACAAAACTGTGAGAGTATGGGAACAGTGTACAAAAAAAATCAGTGAAACAAAAAGGGAAGAAGCGAATGGTGAATAAAAGCACCATTAGGGACAGTGCCAAGCACTGCGTTACTGCAAATCATGGAAAGGAAAGAGCAGAGCACCACTGTGAGAAGCAACCCCGCAAAGCGAAGGCGATAACCTCCATGGAGGCAGAAAAAACATGACAAAAATGACGTGGCAGACGACAGAAAGTCAGCAACCACCATCTAGAACAGTGAAGGGCAACAAGTCTGGAACAGAGGAGTAACGACAAAGCACCCTAAGACAACACTATCAAGGAGTGTCGTATCCCCCGTAAGAAGCTAAGGGCAGAGGCACAGCCAAGAAACCCCAACCTAGAGGATTGCGGAAGAGTAAAAAAAAAAAAACAAGCAATGACAAAGAGAGAAAAGAAGAGTATGAGTAGGCATAAGCATGGTGAAGGGATGCAGAAGTACACATGCACCTACCATCCAATGACCACAAAAGAAGGAGTGGAAAAAGAAAAAGAACAAAGCATCCCGCCAGGAAGGAAGAGAAAGAGGGCACCCGCAGGAGACAAATGCCATCCGGAGGGAAGCGAGTGCAGAAGACCGGCTGAAGGGTCCTCGCAGAACGGAGAGGAAGGGAGGGTCATGAAGGAATCTGCGGCTAGAATCGTCTCTACCAGATACATCGTTACCGAAGGTATGTAACTTGTACATCTGATAGAGAAGCAGTGGCTCAGAACAAGGCGAGCGCAAGACGAAGACAGACAGGCCCCAGCCGGAATGGCAGAGAACGAGGTGGAAACACCAAGACACGACGCTGTAATCAGCATGACAAAAGTCGGGCCGATGACCCAGAGGCGAAGAGGAAGGGACCTCATGGGAGAAGGAGAAAAACATCAAAGAGATAGAGAACGCACCAAGCGGAATCCACTCCCGCCTAGCTTAAAACAGGGCTATACAATAGCCAACAAATACCCCACCTAGGGTATGAATCGTCCCTGAACAAAACAGGGAAACCCGCAGCAGAGGTCAAGAACATAAAAGACCTCTGGGAACACCACAGACGGCTTACCAAGCAGCCAAACACCTCTTAGGGAAACCCGCATCAGAGGCCAAGAACCGAAAAGACCAGTGGAAAACACCACAGACGGCCTACTAACCATCCAAAAAGACACCAAGGGCCCAACCTGAGGACCTATACCGCTGCACTCAACAGCAAAAAACACACACCACAAGCTGAAGGGCTGAACCAGCAGCCAAAAAAATATCGGGGCCAACTGAAAGACCCCGAAGGCACGCAAAGCTGCACACAGCACACAACGGGCCAACCGAAACCTAAGGCCCCAAGGAGAAAGGAGGAATAACGCCTCCCATAAAGTATCGGAGGGCCGAGCTTACAGAGGAGGAGGAGGAGGAGGAGGACGGAGCCCTGCAAGGAGTCTCTGAATAGCTCAGTCCGCGTGGGCGTGAAATAACAGTGTTCCATCAAAGGGTAAATCCACTAGATGCTCCCGAATATTCTCTGGAAAGACACCATCCCGCAGCCAAGCATGGCGGCGGAGGGCCACAGAACTCACCATAGCACGGCCGAAGGAATCAGAGACGTTCAAGGCCGAACGGAGAATTAAAGTAGCTAACTCCTGACCATCCCGCACATGGTGCCGCAGATCTGCGCGGGCACCCTCTTGGGAGGCTCGAGACAGAAGGGACTCCGCGGAATCCCACAGATCGGAAGTAGCCCTGGCCAACACAAAAAGAGTGTTGAGTGCATGCAAAGCAGCGCTAGTGGAGGCGAAAATGTTACGCCCCCAGGAGTCCAGCCACCGAGTCTCCCGTGACGGCGGAAGTTGCACTGAAGGCAAGGAAGGAAGAGCAGCCCGCAGGACAGGGCCCTGGGCCGAGAGGTGGGAAAAAATAATGTCGATCGTGCGGAGCAGGACGGTGGCGGTGAAGGAGCGGTTGAGGCACCGGATCCCCCGTGGCAGGGCACCCCCAGAAAAGAGTTATGGAGCGACGGTTCAAATGGGAGAAGCGGCTCCCCTCCACCAGAGCCCTGGTGGAGAACCTCTAACAAGTGGTCCAAAGGGAGTGGGGCAACCGGTTTTCCCATCTGCAGAATGCCAGTGGCCGTGGAAATGGCCCGGACAAAGGCCACACTCACCTCCGTAGGGCGTCGTGGGGGGAAAGCAACTCCTCCGTGGGCGAAGGCTGCAAACTGAGACGCCCGTCCCCGTGCCCCGCTGGAGGGAGAAAAGACCAGCCCCTGAGGGATGGGAAACCCACAGACGAGTGGGAGACCTATGGGGTCTCTGGACAGGGCGGAGAAGCCTGCGGGGCAGACAACTGCAGAGAACGGAAGAGGGGTCCTGGGGTTGTGGACATGGAGATGGCGTAGAACCCGCCCTGGAATCCGCCGGAGAAAAGGCCACGACGCGGCGTCCAGTCTCCGACGAAGAGGAGACAAGGAGATGACAACCCTCCGGAGAGGAAGGGACATCCGGAGAAGAGTCGACGATCCGACGTCGGGACGGCGCCGGGGAGTCCACCACAGACACCAATGAGTCCTCGACCGGCACCGAAGTGTCCACCAGCAGTGCCGGGTCGACCTCCACCACCACGTGCCGCCTCGGAGAGGGGGGCAGGGTCGGAGCCTAAGCGGCCAATTAACGGCGCCGAAAAGGCACCGGCTAGGACTCCGACGAGGCAGCCGGCTGCACCGAGGGCCGAGAGGGGCCCAGGGAACGTCCCGAATCCCGGCCTCCACCCGCGGCGCTGCCCGTGCCGGGGAGGAAAGCCGTTGACGCCGGAGAGGCATCGGCTCGACCTCCAGGAAGACAGCCGCCTGCCCAGAGGATCGAGGGAGACTGGGGGGCAAGCCCTGAGTCCCGCCGACCTCCTGCGACACCACAGGGAACCCCGCGGGGCTTTGCAGCGAGGTAGGGACTCCATGGGCCGAGGGGGGGAACCCCGAAGGGCCGCACCTCGACGGCACCACACCTCCAACAGCTGAAGCCGAACGTGTCGGCGCTGGGGGCGAAGCCACTCGCAGAAGGCCCCGCGCACGGCAAGGAATCTACGGACATCGCAGGAAGAGGGGGAGGAGGAGGGCTCAAGGAAGCCTGCAGAGCCATAGCTTAGGCTTGCATCTGGGCCGTCTTCGCCCCGACGCAGGGAAACAGCGGATAGGGTGGCGACGGGCGAGGGCGCACATCCCGGGAGGGACCAGCGCCCTCTGCCGAAAGAGGACAAGGCCCCGGCGGCAAACTGCAAACGATGCGCATGGGTTCTCGGTGAAGGACGATGCCGCAGCCGGAAACGGCGGCCCCTGGACCTGTCCGAGGTAGGAGACGGACGCTGCGACAACACCGACCTGGACAAGCGCGCCTACAGCAACTTCATCTGGTGCTCC
The DNA here is from genome assembly GCF_964204655.1 of Triturus cristatus. Lineage (NCBI taxonomy): Eukaryota > Metazoa > Chordata > Amphibia > Caudata > Salamandridae > Triturus > Triturus cristatus. The sequence continues at coordinate 176,463,378 of NC_140587.1, forward strand.
CGCCGGGACTTCGGTTTGAGATGCTGGCATGCCTCGCAGTCCGTAGAGTCATGGTGCTTGCCCAAGCACCACATGCAAATAGTGTGAGGGTCTGTCGCCGACATCTGACGTGCACAAGAAGTGCACGTCTAGAAGCCCGAAGGCATGGTACACTGTTCTCAACTCAAGGCGCTAAGAGGCCCGAAAACAGGCCAAGGGGCACACTCCGGATCCGCGTTGCACGTGGAAAAGAAGGAAACTGACGTCCGCGCCGGAGTGGGACTTATGTGACCTCGCGGACGTCACGTCCATGGACGACGTCAGGGTGGGGTCGCGTGTACCGACCCCACTGGCGCGCAGAGGTGCTGTGGCAAAGATTTTCCGGATTCAGTCTCAAGCCTGGGGATAATTCTACATTAAGGAATCTGCGGCTAGTGGTCTCTATCATATCATTTCTTTAATTGAGGTTGAGGTAAAGATTGTTGGAAGGGCCATATTGAAAAGACTAACTTAACGGCCTGAGGAACAGAACATATTGTCTGATATAAAATCAGTTTGGTATAGGGAGGGACCCTGTAGGGCAGAATGTCCTTCTCCTCCTTATAAATACTAACTAGGTCTGCCCAAAAAATGGCGCTCTCCATCTAGCCTTCATGGGCCTCAGCTCTGCATTTGGTCTGGTTAACAGAGAGAAGCTTTGGGCTGAGCTGGCGTGGAAGAGGAATTGGTAAGTTTTCTGGCTTCTGTTCACTATGTTGCACGAAGCACTTTGGTCTGAGTAAGGGGGTCCGGTAAGATTGTATTTTGGCCAACTGCCTTTTCATTATGTATATCAGTCGCCTTGAGAAAGCACTCCCCGTGCAGGGTATAGAGTTGCCAAGAGCCGGGGGCTGTCACTCCCGGCTCTCTTATATGCTGATGATGCTTTCTTAATAGCTCATACTGCTAGAAGTCTACAGCGACTTTAAGAACTTTTTGTAGACTTCATTAGCAGCTTGGACCTGCATACCAACTTTAACAAGTCACATGTTATGGTCGGGCCCGAAAAATGTAAAAAGTGTGACTTTCTCCGTTCAAGGTCGTGTTTTCAGCAAGGTTGAAAATTTTACCAATTTAGATATCTAAATAGACTCAAGACTTAGCTGGCAACCCCTTTTAAAAAAGGATACTGGAAATGTTAAAACAGCGTGTCTTAGTGTACATGCTTTTTCCACCCGTTTGAGTCAGAAGCCACTCAGAACTATGTTGGAGGTTTATAAAGCTAAATGCATCCCTAGTTCTACATTTAGTAGTGAGATTTGGGGATGTGTGAACCTAGAGACTCTCAGGGTGGTGAGTTAGGTATGAGTTAAAATATAGACTTAATTCGGCTGCGACCCCTTTTGTTATGGTGTGCTGTCTGGTTAAAGGATGCTCTAAGGCTGAACAGATTAGTTTTCTCAGACATTATGGAGCTGGACAATATGTCTAACATTCCCAGGCTGGTATACATTATACAGAATCTCAGAGCCTTGGGGATAACAGAGATATACTTGAATCCAAAAGGTATCATGAAATAAGATGTTGTTTGGTAAGGAGGGTCTTTTTTACAGAGATTGCAGGGGGGGGGCATTGCTCTAGTTATTTCAGAAATTTGTTATGGGTAAAACAGTTCCTGTGATAGAGCCATATCTTCTCTTTGAGATGTCTATTCAAAAGCCTTATCTTTAGACTTTCTATAGACTGGGACTGCTTCATCAGTTGTAGTATTCTGTAGGAACTTGGTATAAGTATTCGGATCCACCCTTATGACCTTATTTCCAAATGCAACACTTTGCACACTGTTTAGCTATGTCCCTTTTATAAATCTCTTCGGTACAAGTTTTTAAAACATCTGGTTTTATCATTGGATTTCTATCAGGCTAGTCCTATTTTCTATATTTTCAACTTTTATCATGTTAAGTATGTTATAATGTATCAATGTTTCTCATGGGGGTTTATAGTGCAGCATGTTTTCAGCTGGGTGGTTTTAAAGGTGCTTATATAAGTTGACTCTTTTTATATTTATGTTTGTTTTAAATTACAAATGTAATAACTGATTATCTTTCCTTGATGTCACTTGTATGATTCATTTTTTAAATCAAGTAAAGTATTAAAAGTTAAAAAAAGAAAAGTTAGTAAACACTAGGAAGGCCGTCTTGATGGTGAGAAGCCTAAAACGGCAGGTATGAAGCGCCTCAAAGGGAGCACACCTACGAAAAGTAAAAACCAAATTGAGGTCCCATTGAGGCATTACAAATGTAGTTGGAGGAAACGTGTAGGAACCTATTTACAATAATGGACTTGAAAAGGGAAGGTTGATCTTGCAGCTGCAGGAAAGCAGAGATGCCAGATAAGTAACCCTTTTAGGTGCCCAAGGCAGAGCCCTGCTAGTCAAGGATAAGGATAAACAAGAAGACCTGCGAAAGGGGGCTCAATCTGTTTTTCAGCCCACTATGCCACTGTTAGACCTGGCACCATTGGCGTGGGTCTCCTTTCCATCTTTCGCTTTTGTCTTCTCTGTGTTTGCTGGTGTTGAACGCTCTGGGCGCTGGGCCACTGCCATTCAGTGGCACAGCGCGAATGCTCCCTATTGTAAAGTGACTGTATGAATTGGTATTCCCTATAACCCTAGCTGACCCAAGGAACATGTTTGGAAAGTCGATTTTAGTATGCCTGAGCTCAGAATATTGAAGTACATCTTTTATTGAGGATTATTTTTGTATTCGGTGTTTGAAAGTATCACTTCTAGAAAGGAGGTGTTTTCTTGCCTAAGTCTTCCAGTGTGCTCTGCTGTTATGTGTATAGGCTTTCTGGTTTTGGAGGGACAGGGCAGGCTGAGCCCGACCTGGATTGAATAGAGAGATCTGCAGTTGGAGTATGGGGAAGGGGGACCCTTTGATCTGAGCAGGGCTGTGCCTGGCAAGGTGAATGATGGCTCCACCTCCCACTGTGCATCTGATGGCAGAACCCCTCTTCCTGAAAGGCAGGATGCAGCCTTGTAAACAAAGTGCTCCAGGACCACACTGAACTGGTTCTGGCTGGGTTCAGTGACTTGTGACTTTTGAGGAAAAAGACTTTTGGGGTATAAATATCGGTGCAAAAACCCCTACACGGTGTGTTACTTCGGGATGTCACGACGAACCTCCGTCCATGTAACTAGACGAAAAGGACTTTGAAACGTTCATCCATCTTAATGAAGCAACTACCCAAGGCCTGATTTGAGCTTGCCTCATGCTGGAGTCTCAGGGATATTAGACTTCACCCATCAGCCTTCTGAATTCCTATTGATGGGGATTCTACTCGCAGGTGAGGCTTCTGTTGAGGATTCCAGAGCCTCTGGGTCTACTGCGGGGAACGCGGGCTGAAAATCATCGCTATCGCTATTGTGGGCCGCTGCAGCTGAGGAGCTTTTGCTGCGAGAGCCCGCATTTGCCTGTGCTACGAGAATCATCGCTATCGCTATTGTGGGCCGCTGCAGCTGAGAAGCTGTTGCCGCTGAGAGCCCGCACTTGCCTGTGCTACGAGAATAATCGCTATCACTATTGTGGGCCGCTGCAGCTGAGGAGCTTTTGCTGCGAGAGCCCACATCTGTCTGTGCTACGAGAATCATCGCTATCGCTATTGTGGGCCGCTGCAGCTGAGAAGCTGTTGCCGCTGAGAGCCTGCATTTGCCTGTGCTACGAGAATCATCGCTATCGCTATTTTGGGCCGCTGCAGCTGAGGAACTGTGGCTGCTGAGAGCCCGCATCTGTCTGTACTATGAGGATCATCGCTATCACTACTGTGGGCCGCTGCAGCTGAGGAGCTGTGCCGCCGAGTGCCCGCCTTTAGTCACCGTCTCAGGATCATCGTGAGTGCATGCCGTGGATCGCTGTAGCTGGGGGGGTGTGGCCGCTGCGAGTCTGCCTGTCATCATCGCGGCTCCCTCACGAAGCTGCGTGCAGTGCCCCTTTAAACCTCAGGTACATTGTGCATCACCGGGTCGCGTAGACACCGGCCTCGATCTAAGTTAGTTTCACACGCTTTTGATTGCTTTTATTGCTTTTTAAGTGCATCTATATTTACGTGCATTGAGGCTACCTGATCGCTTTTGAGCCTTGTGTTAAGCCTATATAAAGATACTAATTTTTCTATAACTACTTTTGTGGTGTCCCTTTGTAGTGTCTTCACTGCGTTATTGTGTATTGTCATAAATGCTTCACACACTGCCTCTGAGATATGCCTGTCTGCTCATGCTACGTTACCACAGGGTTGAGCAGGGGTTAACAAAGGGTGTAGCCCCGTTACTCTGACTTCGGAAGAAGGGTCCCTAGTTGGACACTGGCGCCAGCCTCTGCCAACTAGAGATCCCCATTTCTAACAGCCGCAAATTTATTCCAACGGCCAGCGTACACTGCCTTGGTAGAGGGATGCAGGGCTGCCAAAAGACCATTGCAGAATTAAGGTGGAGGGTCGATTGATGTCAACTGTCACCACTCAATCTCCATACATGAAGGTGGAGCGATGACAGATTCAGGTGCAGAACCCCCCCCGGCTGCTGCGACAAAAGAGCCTTTCAAAAGGATAGCCTGATCGGAGGACCCATGGCCATGCTCAACAGCTCAGAATTTTAAACTCTCCAAGACCAGTCCGGCACCACGAGGATGACTTTGGCCCTATCATTCCAGATCTTCTTGAGTACTCTGGAGTGGTATGTGCGGAACAGTGTACAGGAGGCCCGAGTTCCACTCGAGACTAAAAGCGTCGCCCAGCAAGAGCAGCCTTGGAAACTCCAGCGTGTAAAACTGGCATTGCACATTCTAGGCTGTGACAATCCAATCTAACCAAGGCTTTCCTCACTACTGAAAGAGACCTAGCACCACCTCCGGGTGGAGATGCCATTCATGATCCGCCGTGCATCTGTGGCTGAGTTCATCCACCCTAGTGTTCAGAGAGCCTGGCAGGTGTTAAACATCCAGGGATATGCCCGGATGTTCCAGTCATGCCCAGAGGTGCAGGGCCCCACCCCGCCCTGTTTGTTGCAGTACCATATGGCAGTGGTGTTGTCCATGAACACAGGTACTAGCCTTCCCTTGATGGAGAGTAGAAAGGCTTTCAATGCCAACTGGACTGCTCGGAGCACTATAAGGTTGATGTGGAGTCCAGATTCCGCCAGAAACCAGAGGAATCTGATCGCCTAATCTCCCTGATCATTGCCCCCTCCTAGGAGTGACGCATCTGTCACTACAGTCAGATATGGTTAGAGAAGGAAGAGGGGTCTGCCGCTGACCCAATCGCAGTTCATTAACAACCACTGCAGATCTTTTGCAGTACTCTCAGAGACCTGGACCCTGATGCTGTACCCACTGGAGCTTCAGGTCTCACTGGAGAGCCTGCAGCGGGCATGTGACATAAGCAAGAAGCAGGAGGCCATGAGACCCAGCAGCCTCAGTCAGTCTTCTCCACAAAGCCCATCGGTATCATAGCTTGAAATATTCTGGATTCGACGTTCGGGAGAATAAGCCCGAAATTACAATATGTCCAGAACAGCTCAGATGAATGGGAGCGTCTGAGGAGGGATAAGGTTTGACTGCAGCACATTGATATTGAACCCAAGCAAGTGCAGAATGTTTGCCTTAGTCTGGAGGTGGGGGATGACAGCCTGGGATGACCCAGCCTTCAAAAGCCAGTCGTCGAGATAGGGGAAGACTGGCACCCCTGAGCTCCATGGATGAGCTGCCGCTACTGCCATCACCTTGGTGAACACGCAAGGGGTGCTGGTAAGGCCAAAAGGTAGCACTGCAGATTGAAAGTGCTCGTGGCCTACCAAGAACAGCAGCTAATTTCTGTGGGCAGGCAGGACAGGGCAATAAGCATCCTGCAAGTCCAACAGTATCATCCAGTGTCCACGAACCAGTGCAGACAAGATCTATGCAAGTGTGAGCATTTTTAATTTCTTCTTTTTCAGGAAGGAACTGAGCGGCCTCCGTCCTTTTTGGACACTAGAAAGTAGCGGGAATAGCAACCATGAACTACTTCTGATGTGGATTCCCTTGGCCAACAGAGCTGCTACTTCCTGGCGGAACAAGGATAGCTGATCCGCTGTTAACCTGTCAGTAGGACCAGTGTCAGGGAAGGTCGAGGTGGTATGACCAGCACCAGTCCAGATCCATCTGTGGATCCAGGAGGCCTGACTGGTGCGAGGGCAGACCCGCCAGCGGTGAACCATTAGAGGCCCCTCCTGAATGCATAGGCCCTGAAGGCGCACCAGCAGGAACAAGCCACCCAAACATGAGGTACACGGCCTCAAACAACTCTCGGAGTTGGGCAGGAGTCGCCCCAGCTCTGGGAAACTCTGGGAGATCCACAGACGGCCTAAGGGTTGGCTCAGTCGCGGAATGTGGCCAGGAGTGACAACGCTCCCTCGTCTAGTCAGATGACTTCGATGGACAGGGTGAAATCGAAGATCTCTTCGACCTCTTCCTCTTTTTCTTTATGTGGGCATTACCTGAATGCCCAGACAACTTCAAGTGCGACGAAGATCAATGGCGCAGAGACCGATCCTGGTAATTTCCTCTCAACCAGGATCGAAACCATCATGGTGTCGCATGTCGAGTGGCAAGGAGCTTGAGCGATCACTCCCCCAAGGCCTTGGGGTGCATGGCATGACAATCGGCACAGGTCAGTGTTGTAGTTGTGCTCAAGGCACCAGAGACAGACACAGTGTGGGTCCTTCACCAACATCTGCGGGTGACAGGCACCGCAAGGTTTGAATTCAGCCTTCCTCATGGACATGCTTGCCACACAAGGAGATAAATCTACAAAAACTTCGACAAAAAGATGGAAAAAAGAAGCTCTCTCTGGATCTTTACTGATGCTGAAATAAAATAACTGACATCAGCGTGCTGGTGTGGCGCCTTTAAAGGCACTGCGCACATCAATTACGGCACAGACGCTCCCGCAAAGCGGAGCTGACCAACAACACCTATTGACGCGCAGGAGTACTAATCACAAATAATTTACGGATCCAGTCTAATGCCTGGGGAAAATTTTAAGGTAAGGAATCTTCGACTAGAAGTCTCGATCAGAAAGTGATAAATAAGTAGACCTAGTTCCATCAATATGGCATAATAAACAATAATTTTTAAAGGGCATAGTTGAAAGAGGGTGAAGATGGTTTATATTAATACATGAGAAATGTAAACTAATTGGATACATTGAACAGATAACATCTATGTGATCAAGATACATGCCTGGTGTAGATTGGTGTGATTTAACCATCACAGATTATAAGATGCATATAACAGGGAAGGCCCAACACTTCATTAAAATATTGCACAACTACGACTCTGGCGTAGTTCTACAAGATTTGCTTTCCCACTCAGGGGTGACACAGGTGAACGTAGTACAATGCACCACTGCTGAATGTGAAGGACCGGTTACTGTAGTCCTGCAGAACCCCACTAAATACATAGTTGAAGTAAAGTAATTGCTTTTGGGTTACTAACAATTCTCGGAAAGAAATCATGGGCACCGTGGTAACAGTAAACCTATTTCACTTTTTAACAGTATCACACACACAGCACTAACAGAGCAGATACATTTGACTAAACGTATTTACTGCAAGAGGGCGAACCTGTTTTTTTAGTACATCTAAACTAATTACAAAGGATATCATAAAAACAGCAAGAAAGCACGCTATAAACAACGAGAATAAAATGGACATTTCTAATATGGTTAAAATGTCATCGAAAAGCCTAACACCCTGAAACCTACATCTATGCGCTACCCTGGGAGAGCATGTAGTAGAGAAACATGTACTATTTAATTATTTGGGAGAAATGGCGCACTGCATACCTTGTTTATGTTTAGGTTTTTGTAAAGCGCATGGTTACCCAAGTGCTTCCCAGCGCTGGGTGAGATAGTTGCTGGTGGAGGTACATGTTGAACAGTTATCTTGGGAACAGCCATGCCTTGAGCTTCTTCCTAAAGCTAAATTCTTACAGCAATCTCAGCTCCCTGGGCATTGAGTTCCACAGCTACGGATTCAGGCATGAAAATGATCTGCCTACCCATCTTGATCTCTTGGTTCTTAGCGTTCCCATAAGGCGGTCTTGTGAGGACCTGAGGCATCTCTTAGGTGCATATAAGGAGATGAGGTCTCTGATTTGAAGTGGGCCCCTACCATTCATTTCATTGTGAGCGAGGCATAGAGATTCAAACTTGATCCTGATTTCAACGGGCAGTCAGTGAAGCAGGTTCAGGGAGGTCTTTACTGATTCGGGTCTTGGGATTTTAAGGAGTAGCCTGGCCCCGGCATTCTGTGCAACTTGCAGTCTGTTGGTGACCTATTTTGGTGAGCCCAGGTACAGTGAGTTGCCATAGTCGAGGCAGGAAACCAAAAGGGCTTGGATCACAATTCTTCTTAGCTGTTCTGGGATAAACCCTGTGAACTTCTGGATCATTTGAAGTAGGCCAAAGCAGGTGGCCGCTAATTCTTTTGCTTGATCTTCCATCGTTAATGTTTTATCCAACCACATGCCCAGATTCTTTATAGAGGATTCGGGGACGGGAGGGTTCCCCAACCATCTGGCCAGCTAATCACAGGCCTGGGGCAATGATTCTACCCAGCATCATCAGTTCTGTTTTGTCGCAGTTTAATTTCAGACAACAGTTGGCCATCCAGTTAGCCACCTTTTCCAGACAGGGCACGGATTGTTGTTTCGAGTTCTACTCACCCACCAACGATACCATCAGTTGCGTGTCATCCGCATAGGAGACAATAGATGGCCCAAACTCCTGTATGATTTTCATCAACGGACGCATGTATCAGTTGAAAAATGGGGGACTAAGCGACAAGCCCTGTGGTACTCCACATTAGGCTGGCATTGATTAGAGAGAGAGGTGGTCTCCGTGATTGGAAATGTTCTGTCGCTCAAAAAGGAGGTAAGTCACTTTAGGGCTTTTCCATATATTCCGACTTCCCTCAACCTTTTTACCAGAATTGAGTGGGCTACGGTGTCAAATGCCGTGCTTAGGTTCAGGAGCAGGACTGCGGCCTGGCCCCCCTGATCCATGATGTTTTTAAGCTCCTCGGTGACCACCAGAAGAGCCAAGTCTGAGCTATGTTATGGTCGAAAACCCATCTGTGTCTGATGTAGAAGGTTGTTCTCTTCCAGAAACGTGGATAAGGTATGGTTGACATGTTTCTCAAGTATTTTTCCTAGGACGGGCAGAAGCAAGACAGGGCGAAAATTGCCCAATATCGCTGGATCTAGATGGGTTTTCTTCAACAAAGGACTAACTGATGGAGAGGATGGCCAAGCGGCAAAGCAAGATGACCACAGGTTGAGAACTCTCCGAGCCTAACCCACTCTTCCCGCATATATCCGTCCAACAGATCCGTGCCCTGAGGCCACAATCGACTTACGGAGGCCCCGCGGAACATTTTAAGCCCAATATCGGGTCACTGGGACCCGAGGAGCCGGTGCTGCTGCCACGTCCAGTCCTGGCCTACTCATTGGGGAAAAGCCGGGGACTCGAGTACATGTGAGGCCCAGGTCAGTGAAACACCCAGCAGATTGCACCCAGGGCCTGTCTGGCGCAAGAGCGGGGGGACTGAGAGCTGCCATACGTCGTGCTGAGTGGCACCACTGGAGACGGTGAGATCGGTGAGGGACAGTAATTGCCGCGGACCCAGAAGCACAGAATTAACTCCGACCCGGGACGGCACTGCTGGGGTAGGGGCGTGAATCGGAGAGTCGCCACCCCGACGTTGCAGAGCGCTGTGAGGGATGAATCGTCCCATAGCAGAGTGGATCCATCCTACCTGCAGGTCGGCTTGGAACACCGCTGGAGGCCGGAGGAACTCGGAGAGCAGACTGGGACCTGGAGCGAGGCAGAGATCAGCGAGTAGTTTGCAGCGATTCCCCAGAGTGGCGCTGCGGGAGTCTGGGGAGGGTCTTACCCAGCGCAACACCCGTAACTGCTGCAGTCTAACTCGGTAACACAGCAGGATGGAGGCCCTCTGCAGTGCGCACATCAAGTGTAGGGGGCCCCAACACGCTGGTAATAGAGGAAGGGCCCACAACAGTCAATACCCCCTCGGGGTTAGAACTCGCCGATGACGTGGCACAGCACAGAAGCAGAGGGGTGCCCTTGAGATGATTCCCGAGCGTCAGGAAAACGCCGCCATAGTAGACCTGCCTTTCAGGACATGTGTCCTGAAAGGGAAACAAACGACTTGGCCTATTGGGAGTGAAAAGGGAACCCCCTGGTGTTCTTTACAACAGAGGGTCTGAAGCACTGGCCCTGCTGGCGCAGTATATCACAGCCTGGTGAAGCTGCAAGCATCATACTGCAGCCCGGGAGTCGTTACATAACTCACTGCACGGCGTCATATCCTGTCCAAAAGTATGTCTGGCGCCAGGGGCCCCAAAAACACCCAAACTAACAAACTAGCTCGGAGGCGGCCATGGTGGAACAGCACCTACCCAAGGATAAGCCAGCAGGGGAGCCAGAAGACTGGACCCCAGAACACACCTTGAAAGATGTCCTGGAAGCCATTGGGGGGATAAGCACATCCCTGGAGCAGAGAATGGACGCGATCTCCTCCAAGGTCATGTTGATTAGAGCTGACCTGGCAACTAATAGAGAGAAGGTTAAACAGCTTGAAGTAACCACAACTAGCCTAGTAGAGGACACTAACCAGCTACAAAATGAAGTCAGAGAATTGCAAGCATTCTGTAAGTTCGCCGAGGGGAAACTGAACGATTATGAAGGTCGCAGTAGGCGCAATAACGTATGTATCCTTGGTGTGCCTGAAAAAGCGGAGGGGCAAGCGGTGGACCTCTTTGTGGAGAACCTAATCACCAAACACCTGCAACCAAAAGGCCTATCCAACATCTGGAACCCATAGGGTGCCAGGGGGACGGCCGCTATCGGGCCCCCCCCCACCCTATACTGGCTAGTCTCTTGAATTATTGACACAGAGATGCCATCCTGTTGCAGGGATTCTGCTTATGCACAGAACTATGCGCAGGAAACCAGGACCTCAGTGAATTGTGGTGTACCAAAAACTCACCTCAGAACCCAGAACCCCTTATCCAACCAGCATCAGTGTCCCATTCGTTATCCGAGGTTTAGCTCGGCGGTCCCAATGTATAGACAACCCAGAACAAGCGACTTAGTGTATTTCTCAGGAATGGTGGGAATCAAAAATACCTGTTCATAATTATTCTCATATCAGTCCACAACAGAATAAACAGAGACACAGTAAAGTTTAAAGAGTATATTTTATAAACCTCGTGTCCTAAGATGCAGTACTTTGGCTAACATTAGCAGACAAACGATTAAAATCAAAACCATCAGCATAGTTACAATACCATAGAAAATGAAAGGAGTAATCATACTAAAATGACAGTGGATCTCATCCACCTTCCTTTTCCTAGCAAACTAATATTATTATTATTAAACTAGTAAAAGGTCTCTAGGCTTGACTGGGGAACCCCATACCGTAAAGATCAGCTCAGTGAGATCACATCACAGGATCAGCTAGGCTCTGCTCCTGGGAAAGCTCTTCTTCCGAATGTAATGAAAACATGTAACACTGCAATATTAAAAGCACCCGACTTTCAGGTATTTGCAGCTGCGTGCGTGTTATGGCTAAATAGTGGGCCGATCAACCTGAACTCAACAACATGCACCGTCTAGCGACCCAGACTGTTTCTTTACACTATGTACAGACCAAGGTCGCTGCTCACTGTTTGGGATGTGAACAACAGACAGTTCTCATGTGAAGCAAAGTCGAGCAAGCATTTCTCAATTTTATAACATGTGACTACAGTGTCGTGTGCAAAAGCAGCAAAAGCGGCAAGATGGCTTTCTAACATCTAACACGGTTGTGCTAACTTAGCATTGTACATATATAGATAACGATCTTCACTACAATCCTACAGACAGCCAGAGTAGCTCCGTCCGTTCGTTTGGAGAACTCGGAGGTAACCTTTTTTCCGGACTTCACTCAGGCGGTACAGAGACATTGCAGGTCGTTCCTGGGAGTCAAGTGGAGTTTGAGAGACAGAGGTTTTAAATACGCAATGCTGTTCCCGGCTCGACTGCGGGTGGAGGTCGGGGGAAAACCAGATTCTTTCAGGCACCGGAGGAAGCGGACGAGTGGCTGGACGGCTGGAGAGGCTCATAGGATCACAGCACCCAGAGAGACTAGGATTGATGAGGGGACCTAAGACGTTAGATCAGCACCCTCAATCACTGACTGGGTCCCTGTTCTGTATAGACGTCCACCACTCACATGCAGAGGGCGTGTGAAACAGACTATGTGTATGAAGCTGGCTGATCTAGGGGCAATCATTTACAATGTGTTTCGGTAGGGGTGGGAGAGGGTAGAGGGATGTTTCCCCCCAATGTTCTTCATTTAGTTTGACTTCTGGGCGACAGGCACTCTGCATTGAGATAGTTATGGGCAGTTCTGAGCCCAGAGTGCAGGGGAGCAGGGAGGGGGGGTGTTGGGAGGGGTTAAGGAATAGTTATATGTTTTTCTTGAATCAACGAGGCATCGTAGACCTGCAGCGAAGGCAGATTGGTAACACGTAACTGTCTATGAATACCCATTGGGACAAACGATTTAAACTGATGAGCTGGAATGTGAATGGTTTGGGAGACAAAGTGAAGAGAACAGTGGTGATGCAGTGTATTAGGAGACATGCCCCTGATGTAGTATTGTTGCAAGAAACATATCTGGTGGGAAACACTTGTAAAGCCCTCAACCACTGGGGATACACTCTCGTGGCACATTCGGGGTCGAGAGGCACGGGGATACTGTTGAGGAACTCCTTTCCAATGATGGTGAAATCCACCTGGGTAGACACAGGGGGGAGATACATAGGCATTACGGGACAATGGGAGGGAAAAGTGTTGACCCTCATGTCGGTATATGTACCGCCTGGTCTTTAGGGACTCGCATTTAAAGACCTGGGCTCTATTCTGCTGACGGTACCAGATGGGCTCCTGGTCGTGGGAGGGGACCTAAATGCAGTGGTCAGCGGTAACCAAGAAAGAAATCCTCAGAGAGAACTCCGCCCCTCTAACAGCTGGCTCCTGGACTTTCTGGCGTCTCTGGGGTTGCAGGACACATGGCGGTCGTACCACCCCTACACTATACAATACACGTATCGCGCGGGCGCTCATAACAGCCACTCCAGAATAGACTACTTACTAGTCCCCCCGGACCAACTGGCACACATACGAGAAATCAGACACATGGCACGGGGTTTTTCAGATCATTCTCCACTGTGGGCCCAGCTAGTGGTAGGTCACCATAGAGTGGGTAGAGTAGCGCCCATAAATCCCTGGCAACTCCGAAACCCGGTGGTTCGCGATGCGCTGAAAACCTCCATAAAACAATATTTTCAAGAAAATGAGGGATCTGTAAGCTCCCACCAGACACTGTGGGAAGCGTTTAAAACAGTGGTTCGGGACCAAGCACTCTCCCACATTGGGGGGTTTGCGGAAAGAAAAGGTCAGGGAGGAGGAGGCATTGGAGGAAGAAATCCTCCGTTTGGAGGAGGAAATAGCAGAGGAACCTAACCCAGATACCCTACATGTTCTGCAGTTCAAGAGGGACACTTACAAAGCCTTAGTGATGAACAAGGCCAAGGAATTGGGCAGAGAGACACTGGGTAGAATATACGATCAAGGGGATAAAGCTGGGAAATTGATTGCATGGCTAGATAAACGACAACTCGCTAGTAGATTGGTGCCGGAGCTAATAGACAAGACGGGAGGCACATTCACTGATCCCCAGGACATTGCTAATGCATTCGCACTCCACTTCGAACAGGTATACTCGTCGCAAAAATCTTACACACTGCAAGACTCCCTTGATCTCCTGCATGACATTACAATGCCTAAGCTCACCTCCCCAGAATTAGATTATCTGGAAGGAGCACTTACAACAGATGAGATTGCACAGGTGATCAGGGGCCTTAACTCTGGGAAAGCGTCGGGACCCAACGGCCTGCCGATTGAACTGTATAAACTCCGACTAGACATTCTTGCCCCTCATTTGTGTAAGATGTTCGAAGAAAGTAAAGAACGAGGGGAATTGCCACGTGACCACAGGGTGGCGACCTTAGTAATGATTCACAAAGAAGGCAAGACTCGCACAGACTGTGCCTCCTATAGGCCTATTTCATTGCTAAACGCTGAACCTAAGATACTGGCTAAACTCCTAGCCACTCGATTAGTCAAGGTAATTATTAACCTGGTACATCCGGACCAATCCGGCTTCATGCCCCAGCGGAACACCGCTTTGAATCTACATAGAGTACACAAGGTAATGGGGAGGGCAACAACGATTCAGGAAGAGGCGATACTGGTTTCATTAAGTCTGAAGTCTTCAACCTTAGCAGAGGAACCCGGCAGGGATGCCCTCTCTCCCCCCTTCTGTTTGCTTTGGCCCTGGAGCCCTTGGCATCTTGGGTGTGGAGAGATCCGGTGATAAAAGGCCTAAGATGGGCGGACACGTTGGAGGATCGCATATCGCTTTATGCAGACGACATACTGTTATTTCTACGATCCCCAAAGGCCTACCTTATAGCGGTATTAGAGATCTTTGCCTTTTTTGGCAGGTATTCAGGATATTCGATCAACTGGGCTAAATCCATGCTATATGTTCTTCGGGGACCACTCACTCGCCTACCCAGGAACTGCCCGATACAGGTCACCACACAGGGCTTGGTATTTATATCACGGCCGACCCCGTGAGTAGATATGCTCATAGCCTACTCACAGCCCTATGCTGACTTAAGAGTGATTCGGAACGCTGGAAGGCACCTCCGCTCTCGTGGTTGGGCAGAGCGTCCTTATTTAAAATGATGTCCTTGCCACGGTTTCTCTACGTTTTGCAGAATTCTCTCGATCTAGTCTCCTCGAGTTTTTTCAAAGAAATTGAATGCCTGTTACGGGGCTTGCTCTGGAATGGAAAACCTCGCATAGCACTACCCAAATTGAATCTAAACTGGTACGACGGGGTTATCGGACTCCCGGACCTTAAAAAATACTATTGGGCAGCACACCTGGCAGCTATTAATCATGGCACGTACAGGCAAGCAGATGATCCGGGCTACGCGCTGGATCGGTGGTTGCTACCAGGAGGGAATTACAACCAGGTGCTTTACTACAGCGCAGGGAGGCACCACCTGACTGGGCCAACCAAACACTCGGTGCAAATATGGCCAACAGAAGCATGGGATGGGAACGCAAGGTAACTCTGGCCACCCGACTATGGGATTCTGAACTGCTTGGGAATCTATGGTCATCTAGAGGGTTCGACAAGTGGGACCTTATAGGTATCTCAAAGATCGGCGAGCTCTGGGTGAAGGGTGAGGTCAAGTTGTTTCCCGACTTGCAACAGGAGTATGATCTGGCCCCCATGGAATACTTTCGATACATGCAGGTTCTGCATGCATTGCAGTCGTGTCTCCAGAAGGGAGTAACCCCTCCTGAATCCTCCCCCCTGGATGACCGAATTTTGGACAGACATGTACCAACGAAGGCCATCTCGCTTACCTACAAAAAGTTAGTGAAACATTCTGGCGAACCCCTCCTGAAGGTAAGGGAAAAATGGGAAAGAGACTGCATTATACTCGACGACGAAGATTGGGTAATAGCTGTCACCTCACCTCGGGAAGTAGCCATCGCAGCCAGACTGAGGCTGGTGCAGCTAAAGATTCTGCACCGTATCTAAATCACTGGGCTGGGTTTGGTGCATATGGGGAGAGCTGAGGATAGTACATGTAGAAGGGGCTGTGGCACTGAAGGAACGTTCCTCCATATATTATGGGAATGCACACACATACAGAGATACTGGGGAAAGGTACATGAAGTAATGAGCGAGGTGCTCGCACATAACATCACTTTGGAGGCCAAGAGGTGCCTCCTGAATGTGTGGGAACCCACCGACCTGAACCGCACACGTATCACCTGGGTCACGTTAGGGTTGATGATAGCGAAAAGTAATATTGCACAGAAATGGGGGGCAGCGCAGGCACCTAAAGTATCCGCCTGGAAGAGGGATTTGGACTGGTGTATGTTTCGTGAAAAGACTGTATATGTGGCCAGGGGATGGCCCAAAAAATTGACTCGAATCTGGAAGGACTGGAATGAATGTACACCGCCAATACTCCCAGCTCATAATGAGCAAGTGTAGACAGAATGTGGGATACCAAGCTTTCAATCCATGTACGTTTAAATGTAGACTTATTTGATTTGTGGGGGGAATAATAGTGTACTGTGATATGCCTTGTGATGTTGATTCAACTTGTTAATAAAAAGAAATATAAAGAAAAAAAAAACAAGGGCCTAACTACTGCATGCTTCCACTTCTTTGAGAGAAACACAGAATCTAGAGAGATTTTCAGAAGCTCTACTGTGGTGGGGAGAATGGATACCCAACCCTTGAGTAAGATATGGGGGGGGTGCCGGATCTAGGGGGGTTCCTAATTTGATTTTTCCCAAAAGGAGCCGAGTATTGTCCTCATTCAGGACTGGAATGTGATTCAGAACAGGTGCAGCTGGATCACTGTGGCGTCTGCTCCTAGATTCTGAACGATACCAGGGTTATTACAACGAAGTGCATCATAGATATCATCCACTTTTTTTTTTTTTAAGATCGCTGCAAACTTGTAGCATCCTTTTTTAGTGGTTTGCTGAGCATCGTCGCCCTGCTCAACCTTTGTCAGGGATTTCACTATCTTAAATAGTTCTCTGGGGGGAATTGGCAGCCTTGTTGGTCTTCTCCTCATTGTGTTTAGCCAGGGCTTGTTTAATTTCATTGTGATAGTGTCTAATGATCATTTTATATTGAATTTTTAAGGCAAGGTCGTAAGACTTCCTCCAGTTCCTTTCTATTTTCTTTTTTTTAAAAATTGAGGGAGGATGAGTGACTATTAAACCAGGGGGCTCTTTTGCCGTTTAGTTGAGACCTTGGCCTGGCTTTCCGAATACATTTGTCTAGCGACTGATCAATCTAGTGTTCCCATTGTAAATAGGCCTCATCTGGATTGTCTGTTAGGTGTGGAGTGGAGGCCTCCAGGGTCTTGGCCCAAGCTTCAGATGTAAGACTGGACCAGCTTCTGACCAGTCTTGAGGTGATCTTTGATGGTACTCCCGGTAGTGTCTTTAGAGAGTGAAAGGGATAACATAGTGATCTGACCATGGTACAAGGATGGGTGTATTCAACTGAATCTTTGGGTCGTTGGAAAAAATGGGATCAAGAATGTGGCAGCTCAGGCAGTCTTCATTGTAAGAGCTGTGAAGTAAAGGTTCCCTGTGAAAGGAAAACGGGTGCTACGGCAGCAGCCTCCCTAGGGTACTCAGCTTTTATCAGTGTAAGGCAAGATGCATCATCTTCCTTGAGTGCAGGCAATAATCAAGATCATCTTCAGATGGTATCTTGCAGGATAATCTGGGGCGAAGGACCTCTCTACTCAAGTGGTCAAATGAAGGTCCTTAAAAACTAACCATCATCAGGGATGAAAACCTTCAACATAATTTCAGGAATGTGGCAAATAGATTATGGGCACCAAAGAAAGGGTCCTAGAGATATCTTTAGGAAGATGGGAGCTGAGAAGACGTCAATTTGGCTGTGAGCTCACACGTCACTAAGTGCCCCCGTCCAGTCATCCAATACCTGCTTCCTCCTGGCCAAGATACAAGCCTTTAGCCTATGTGGCTTTGATGTGCAAATGCACTCCTTACCTTCGGCTACTGGCACCTCGCTCCAGTCAGTCCCACGTGAACAGGACTTTTACTCTCATGACACAAGAGACTCAGAGAGCGTGCCGGTCGGCTCAGGCTGCAGCAGGATGTTATCAATTTCCTGCGGCCCAGGTTCCCAGGAATTGCTGCTGACACTGAGCGTAGGCTTAAATTATAGGAGCAAGAGCAAGATGTGTCCATATTTCCTGACCTGGACATGTGCTGTACCCCTGCTGAGTGTGTGGGGGGGAGGGGGCGAGGACACCAGGGTTTGTGTCTGGTCATGGTGAGTCTGAGAGCAAGTGTGGTGTGTCTTTAAAAGGCAAACAGCACGGCTCTCAAGACAGTGGTGCCACGATGATGAGCTCCTCTCACCGGCCGGGACAGTCTTCAGTTTGGGGGGTTGAGGGGCGGTGTTAGAACCATACAGAGAAACGCTAAATGGTACATTTGTAAATTAACCATTGAGTGTGTAGGAGCAATTGTTACTTGTTGAAGATCACACTCTCTTCGTGGGTAGCGGAGACTCAAGTTTTTTGGAGCTGTTTCTTCACAAATATAGTTACTCAGACACAAGTGCAAATCTTTAGGGTAAAAAATTGAGGAAGGGAAGGTAATGAAATATGGGGACAGGGTGAGGATGGATTGCGGAGCCTGAGGGGGAACTTAAAAATGTAGGTGCGCCATCAAGAAAGGAAAACTTTGGAGCTGGCCTCAGTGGGTCTTTTATGGTCTGTAGTAATTGTGATCACATCTAGCATGCATATTCGCAAAACCATATTTTATGAGGATAACTGAGTTATTGTTTTTCTAACAGAGATCCTTTTGTTTGCTTGTGGAACTTATACAGCACAGTGCTGAATTACTTTTGTGTCTAGGAGTTTTCATGCAACAATAAAAATGTCAAGTTAACTGCAGAAGAATGCTCCTGCTGTTGCAAGAT
The DNA here is from genome assembly GCF_964204655.1 of Triturus cristatus. Taxonomy (NCBI): domain Eukaryota; kingdom Metazoa; phylum Chordata; class Amphibia; order Caudata; family Salamandridae; genus Triturus; species Triturus cristatus. The sequence continues at coordinate 176,482,078 of NC_140587.1, forward strand.
TAGCGTTTTGTCATGATAAAATAGGGCAGAGGATAATTATGCCTGCTGAAAAGTACGTGAATCACGTAACAAAGGCACTAGGCTAGTGTCCTTCCATTTCTGGTACTTTGCTGAAGTTTCAAGACATTCTTAGAGTTTCTAATTGCTCAAATGGGGGTAATTTCTGATATTTATCTGTTTCCCTAGATCTCATTGTTTAATTTTGTTAAGGAGAAAGTGTCACTCATAGTCGTTGAATGTCACTCATATTTACAATGAATTTATGAAAATGTCACACACAAGCAATCTGAAACCTTGGCAGCTATGCACCCAGCAGCAGCGCTTCAGAACTGCTGGGGATATTTTAAGGCCCCTTTTAGACCATTGGGTTTCAGAAAAGTGGATAATTTTTTTAATTAATTTCCTTGCCTTTGCCTACTCACAAAGTGTCACTTAAATTACCACCCTTAATTTGCAGCATTACATTCTAGTAAAGCGCTCTAGCAGCAAAGCAGAACTCCCTGTATGGGTCATATTTGTATTAGCAACATATTTTTAATGTTGAAAAGGATGCTAGAAATTACTGTTTTTTAAAATGGACAGATCCAGGAGGCAGTGGTACACTGGCAGGGGTGCATACATGGATACTATAACACCCCAGGGAGAAATGGGGCCCCCTCTCACGAGGTGCAGATTGGAGCTGTGCTTTCGTAGAGCCGCAGACACTTTAAACATGCCAGTTTCACAGCGGAATACCCTAAATCAGTTTACATTGATTTAAGGGTGAAAAGGAATGATTACGAGTAAAATAAAGTTCTGCAATAATGCAGCTAAATTTCGGTTTTTGTGCCGCTAAATTTGCAAATCTATGCAGCAAAAGCCTGGGGGGTCTGATTAGTACCTTCTTGTGAATACTAGTCTTTCATGATACAATGCAGGGTTTATATGAAGGTGCAGTTTTTAGGCTATTTTAAAAAGGCAATATAAATCTAGTGGCCATCTATGTTGTAACTTTACATGGTTACTGGAGATAGGATTACCATTCCCAATGTACATTCAAGCGGTACATTAATAGGCACTGATTAAAAGCAATTAGATCAATATTTCAGGTATAATTAACAATGTTATTATCTATGGGGTTGAATGCTGTTAAGAATGTACTAATTTAAGTAATTGGGCACCTTTGATTTTTGATAAATTATGAAGATTGTAGTTTTTAATTAGAAATCAATTTGAGGTGCTTGCTCCAATACTGGCATGAATGACATTTTCAATGCTACTTATTCATACGCAAATTAGAGTAACTTTTGAGTGAACAGGTTGCAGTTCAGCATCTAAATCTAACCCTTCACTGTGAATTTACAGGGAGCATTATTTTATTGTAGAGTTCATACAAATCATAAATATTGTCTGGCTTCCGGAAGTGCTTGGAAACTTTGGATAATGGCGCAGAGGAGACTGAAGGCAAAAGTACACAATAGTTATTGGCAGTTGTTCACTCACTTCCTCTGTACTGTAGCATTTCCAGGACAGAGTTGGTCATTTAAAGCCAACTCAACATGAAGCAGATGCCAGGCAACATTTTGTCGGTTGCAGTGGCTCTACGCTTCATATTAGTTCGCACCTGGATGTTTGCTACGTTTGTTTTCTCCCTTTTCTCTTCCCCCATGGTTACAGTTCTTCTTTACTTCCTAACATTGTTGTTTATGCATATTTTTGGGTATCCTATCCACTATTTCCACTCCTCAGGTCTGGTGCTGTATGTCGTTGTGGCATCTGTGGATCCTGGTTGCTATAGTGGCATGTTAGGGGCTCATACTGGCAACACCTGCAGGTGTGACCAGTAAACATCATTATGGCTTTCACAGTGCAGCTCTGCTCCCAATGGTATTTTATGATCGGTTGTGGCTCACTCATTACAACTGGTCAAGTGACTCTGCTGCCTCCCTGCTGCAGAGAACACCACATTACTGCATTGCAACTGAGATGAATCACTCGAAGGTGACAATGCACCCCTATTTCTTTCTCACCCTTTCCCTGTCTTTACTTCAGTCCCACTGAAGGGATGTTGTTACCATGAAACATCTACATAGGGATTGAGGGGTGGCAGGGCCTTGCAATGGCTCCGCTTTCTGTGAACCTGGCCAAACATATTTCTAATCAATAGGCGGTGGTGCAGCACGTCCACAGTGAAAAGAGAATATTCAGTAATACGAGTAAGACTATACCAACATTTTGAAATAGAATATTATGGAGAAAATTATAACTATTTGAGGTATAAAGTACCAGAAAAACATGATCTACAAAAACGGGATGCAATAATTCAATGATTTTCATAATGCAAATCATGAGATATTTAAACTGACTTTTTTGTGTTTGTGTTTAGCGTTTTATTGAACGAACAAATGAAATGTTTTTGTCTTGAGGAAACAAACTTATTGAATCAGGATGTAATCAGAATGAACTGTGAGGCACATTTCCTCAACATGGAATACTATGGTAGCAATAATAAAAAGTCATGCGACGGAAGCTTCTTTTTAACTGAATCTGACCAAATGTGCCCGACTTTGAAGAGAGTGACTTATCTGATTTGTAACATTTTAAATTAACATATGTAAGAGGAACATTGATAATATTTTTTATATGAAAGGAACCTAGGGCAGATTAGTCATGTTCCATGACTGGTTTAACCAAGGAATCCCACATTTATCATTCACTGCAAAGTCTGATAACCAATTGATCAATCTTCTAAATCTGAACATACAACATGAAGATTGCTAAAGGGACAATTGCTTAGGCTATAAAAAAAGCTGCAAGAAGAAAGAGAGCTGCTTTAGAGAACCTCATCTATGCCAAGTTAGCTGAGAGAAGTTACCCATGTAAACTTCTAAAACAGTCAACAAAGTGCACTATGTTCTGTGCCCAGGTAAGTCTTGGGATTACCCTGAATAACAAACCATGATGATTCATGTGCCGCAACTTAGAATCTTAAAACTTTTGTGCATCCTTTTCCTCGGCTTGAAAATATTCAAAGGCGGGTGCATATTAGCCACACCTTTAGTAGGTCAATACAGCAACACGGACTTCACTTTTTATAGCATAGCTTGCTGTTTGGGTATAATAATAAACTATTTTCCATGGTACACAAGGAAATAGTCAATAGCCATTTCAATATATTCCCTTCAAAAAAATTCTATCAAATTTAATATGGTCTCACAGCAACAAATGCTCAAAGTGTTGTTAAGTACATCAGTTTTTGTCTTTAACCAAAACATTTTGAATATAGCAGATGTAGAAAATACTGAAACAAGACTAGCCTCTAAATTTTGATGATGTACAATCTCGATGACAAATGTTGACTTCCCTGGCCCTCTAAAATGAGCACAATGCCTACCTTACTGATCCCAACACTCATGTACATACACAGTGCTGAATTCAAAAACACCACTTTATCCTTGAAAATGCTCTGCACCTGCCAAAGCATAACTAGATATGACACAGAGGGAAGTGATGCTCACCCCCTGGAGTATGCACATAGGAATCGTTTCACTCACCCCTGATATTCAATGTACTTGTAGATCATGCCGGCGATCACCATGGCAACAATGGCATAGTACCAAGAGGAGATGAACATCAGTGCCAGGCATATACTCATGCCTAAGAAGGAAAGTGTCCTGGAAAAGTGAGAGGCGAGGGCATGAGAAGAAGAAGAAACCCTATATTTTACTTACACATTTGCAAACATCTTCTATTATCTAGAAACAGGTAATAAAAAGCAACAGAACCCTTTCCACTCAGGGAAGAAACAAGTTACTTACAACCACCACAGTTCTCCAGTGTTGCAAGTATTTCAACAAAAGATACCAATGCTTGAGAGCCGTAGTTCGTGGTAACCTATTTCTTCTCTAGCATTGTATATTGTATACATGGACATACATGAATTCAAATAGCAAACAATACGGTAACAACAAATTGTAATTGCATTTATACATCTCTTACTACCCCTGACGAAGCGTCGAAGCGCTTTTCGGCAAGTAGCACACTATTCCAGAACCCAAAAAGGATTAGTGGTGAATTAGCATTGGAAAATATGAAATTAATTAGAGCAGTGGACATGTGAGTCTGTTATTAAGTCAAGTCTTTACCAATTTAACCATAATATTCAGCACAGGTGAGAAAGTGGGTCACCATACTGAAATAAGTAGCAAAATAAAACATTCTTAATTGCTGACTCTTCCCAAATTCTGCTTCCAAACAGTAATGTCTCATAAAGGCTCCTCTGCTTTTTCATGTGCCCGATATGCCAATGTCCAAAAGAGTAAGCTCTGCATAAAGGAACGGTGTTGTAGGCATGCCTTTTATTAACTTCAATGCTACCCGTAACTGAGTGGTTTTAGAGTGACTGAAAGTGATGGCCCCTGCAATCCACTTTGCGATCCCATACTATCTGCCCTGTTATTCCATGCTTCTGCGATCAATGACAGAAGATGGGACTGTCCTTGCTGGTTGAGCAAAAGTAAATACATATCTGGTATGTGCCCTTGTGGGTCTTTTGTTCTTGCCACATAAAACTTCATACATTGTCTATTGAATGCAGTTGAACTACTCGCTGCAGAAAAAAGGAATTAGAAAGAATGACATCCAAACATCCAGTTAATTCTGTGAAATTTTGAAGGACCTTTGTAATGATCTTGGGAGCTGCTCAAATAATGACTCTGGAGTTAAGCTAGGGCAAGAAAACCACCTAGATGGTAAAAACATGGATGTCACTGATTTTCCTCAAAGATCAGAGCAGCAGGAGTAACTTTCTAAATGTGATGAATAGTATTTTGTATGTTGTGAATCTTACTGTCATATCCGCTCTGATACGTCGCTGCCTTCTTGAAGATGTCATTCAAAAAATGCCATCCCAACAATCAAACAACCTATTCTGCACTTTTTGATAGAGGTGGTGCTCCTCAACCAACCCCAGCTAATATTCACTATGTTTATGGTTGCTTTGATTATAGCAGAAGAGGTATGTGCATGGGTGTTGTATTGAGCCTTTTATAATTTATCAAGTTGTAGAAACAATACCAGGAAGGGTAAAGGGAGTAAATGTAATCTTTTTTTCCTTATATAAGAACCACAATAGTTATCACCTTCACCAGTTTCCCAAATGATTCACTAAGCTGTAAAGAAAGCAGCTTGGCTCATTGGCTGTGACGGGCAAGTTGTATCTCTTAGGGGCCCTCTGGTAGGAGAACGCAACACTGCAGAATCTTTGTTGTAGAACCAGATGCGGGAGTGTTTTCACATCTGCCATCGGAGCTATGTAGTCCACCTATTGGCTTCCTGTAGCGCCCTTGAGTGTTTCTTCATCTTCTTCTTTGACTCATCTTCAAGTTCATTGCCCTACATAGTGCCAGTCTTGAATTGTTGAGGGGGTGTGACAGGCAGTAGTGGTGCGTACTGTGTCAGTACGAAGACCATCTGCTGCACTGGTGGACCACGTTGCTGTGCCAGATTAGGTTTTTGTTGACCATAGCTTGTAAGTCATAGCTGAGGTCTGCCTGTATCTTTAACATCAGTGGCACTTCGTACCAAAGTCTTACGTTGTAATAAGAATCATAAATTTCCAAATATTTGGTCTGTGTTAAATTCAGTGCTGGCCACCCTTCTCCTGGAAGTAGGGGTGTTGTCAACTCTCTGGATCGACCTTGGTACTAGCCAGGATCTTCCTCTTGGTCATCATGTATTTCACACACAACATTCCCAGGCTGTAAGCTGGGGCATTATGACCTCCTTATATCCATCGCCCTTCGCCTCATCATCCTCCTTGTTATGCAAGATCTTAACCGGAGGTTCTGCAGTGGCATTTATAGATAATGTTACTGTCTAGTAATAGAAAGCATCACTTCAATGGCTTCCAGATGGGTTGAAACTGAATTGAACCTGATGTCTGAAGACCATGGCCGTCTTGGAAGACCCCTGAAAGGCTCCGAGACAAATGCCTCCGAAAAGAGCTAACAGGCTACCAACCTAACATGCTTGTCCTTTTGGTACTGTATTTAACTGTTAATGATACATCTGAAAACTGCCATATAGAAAAGGACACTGAACAACGACAGAGAAAAAGGTTTAAATACATTATAAACACCAAAGGAATATCATTCTCTAAATAGGTTCACTAGGCACAAGCAAAATTCTGCTCCCAAAGGAGTAAAACAAAGAAAATTCTTGAAATAAGCAGGGTCCTGTCTTTAGAGATCCTGTCAGGCAGAAGAATAGGTGAACAGAGGGTGAAGGACAAGGCACATCTTTCTGGGATACTGAAGTGGTGCGGCTATCTGGCTTATGGTCCACATTGTATTCTTGGCGCTTTAAGGCATATATTCATCCTCTTCATTGCTTTCACTTCTATTTTCTTATGGAATATATCTGGTCATGTATTTTAAGCTTGCTCTGGTGGTTTCTTAATGTGGTTTTAAAAATTAGGACAAAAGAAAACAGACTATATATATGGATGAGAGACGTGAATTATTTCATTAGTCTCCTTAGGAGTGTGTTTGGAGGGAGGAGGGGGTGGGGGGGGGTGGGAGGGGTATTCAATAAACCGGTTTGTAGTCCGTGAGAGTTAGTGATATTATTAAAGAATTCATGATAAAGGTACATTTCATTAAATTAAATGGCAAGTCATGATTTAATATTTTAAAACCTCCTTAATTCAACTATAATGCAGAACAGTATAAGCAAAGGTGCATGCCAATTCTACAACCACCATAAAACAATTCAGATTCTACACAGCCACCAAATAGAGTTTTTCCATTGTCTTTAATGCATTTTGACTAAGTGATAGAAGTTAACTGAACAAATTGCATGTACATTTAATGTTAATTACATAATATCTAAGTTTTCCTACTTTTAGTTTCTATTTTTCGTCAATACTGGTAGGGTTATTTTAGTGCTTCTAAACTTGAAGGAAAAGCAAAAGTGGCTAACAGTCTTAACATTTGTGTGTCGTAACAATGCATGTGGACACTGGACAGGGTTTTTCCAGCGTGTGTTTAAATAAGTCCGCTTTTATTCGCCGCTTTCCCTCGTTCATGCCTGTTAGACCTGGCATCCTTGGCGTGGTTTCCATTGACCACTAATAAAGGCAACTGTACAAGTCAACCTTTTTTGGGTGGGAGGCTTTCACATCTACATTAGTTTTAGAACTAGCACACCGTGCCTTTGGACCGCACCCTAACCCAGGCTGCCCCCCCCCGAGACCAATCATAGCTCGCCCTCTAAATTTCAAGGACCAGGACACTGCATTGTAATTGGCTAGAGAAAAGGACACCCTAACGTGGCAGGGGTCATCTATATCCTTGTACCCGGACTTCACTGCAATGGTGCAGGAAGCCAGGCATAAGTATACAGAGGTAAAAGAAAGCTTGCGCAAACTTGGTCTGCGCTATGCGATGCTGTACCGCGGATGGCCGTTTCCGTGTGTTTGACTCTCCACACGATGCTCAGGAATTCTGTCAGGCATACACCAGACCGGGGCGACATCGGGGAATTCCCTATCCGCAACACTCTCAGAATATTCCTGACTCGGGTGCAAGAGCGGACCTCTTTACAGCCAGTTAAAATGACCATGCCTCTTTAGGAAAAGTGGCAGTCTTGTGCCCTAGCGCATATGTTAACACCCGCTGCAGTATTTTTTTGGTTCTCTCACTTCAAGCTAATGTTGCGGTGGCCGCTGGACGAGGTGGACTATATCACATTCAATTGGGCGCATTTGCGCCATCAGACTTGGGGTAACAGCGTGGCATTGCTACCCCCGTGCAGATGCACTTACTATGTTTGACACAGTGTGGTAGAATGTTGTTTTTTTCTTATATACCAGACATTCGTAGTTAAGGGATGGGTTTTTCCCCCGAAGATGGGAGGTGGGAGGGGGTTTACGGGACTTTCAAGCATGTTTTTGCAATTTGGTTCCTTTGTATTTTTCTATTACAGTGCAGCAATAGGTATACAGCTACAGGCAGTACATCTACTTATGTTTTAGATTATGGTTAACACGGTACAATCAGAGGCGAATATTGTAATGATGTCTTGGAATTTAAGGGGCCTCAATAACGCATGGAAACGCAAACCAGTAACCAATTATCTACAACGGCACCAGGTGGACGTTGCCTTCTTGCAGGAGACGCATCTGGCGCCTACGGCCCAGGCCAAAATCAGCACCAATTGGGGGGCACATACATATTTTGCAGGCTATAGCTCCTATGCTAGAGGGATTGCAATATTGATTCCTAGACGGGTACCCTTTTGGGAGGTGGCGGTGTATAGAGATGTAGATGGGCGTTTCCTAATCGTCAAGGGATGTTTATTAGAACACTCGGTATTGCTGGTAATTGTCTATGCACCAAATGTTGATGATCCTGATTTTTAAAAATCCATTCATGCACAAATTGAACACATGGGGGGAGACCAGATATGCCTGGGAGGGGACCTCAATATACTCCTCGACCCAGCGAGGGACAGCACTGCCCCCACCACAGACTCGCTAAGCTGGCCGACATTAGTGAGGCATATGAGTTGGTGGATGCATGGAGATACCACTGCCCTAGGCAAGATGGGTACACGCACTACTCAGTGCTCCACAACACTTGGACCCGGTTGGACTACTGGCTCCTCACCACAGGGGCGGCCCTATATGGGTTAGCGCCATTAGGCATTTTCCCAGCACATAGTCATAGCACTCCCCTGTCTTCATGCAGCTGCGAATTCCGCAGGAAGGTGGTGTTGAAAGGCCGTGGAGATTCCCTGACATGTCCTTAAGGGACACAGTATTTGAGACTAAGCTCCGCAAAGCGATATTGGAGTACTTTACACTCAACATCGCCTCTGTAAGCTTGAAGGCCACCTTATGGGAGGCGTTTAAGGCATACACTAGGGGAGTGTGTATCTCGAACAGTGCTGGAGTACTTAGGGAACTCCGCCGCACGCTAACAACTAGAAGCGCAGCTGACGGAACTTGATATGTGCAACGCCCCCAATTTACAACCCCCCAGTTTACAACGCCGTGCATCCCTTATGGCAGATTTTCGTGAGGCAGCGGAGCAGGAGGCACATTACTTGGGCAAATATGCAGTGGCAAGGCGTTATGGGGAGGGGGAGCGGCCAGGTAGAACCCTTGCTAGATTGATGCAACAAAATCGCAAGCTGACATATATAGCCGAACTACACGGGTAGGATGGCACGTGGATAACCGGAAACATGGGCGTCGTTGAGGAGGTCCTCACCTACTATATCAACTTATATACATCAAGGGTGTCGGAGGGATCCAATGATGTATAAGGATTTTTTGGACAAGATATCTCTGATGTGGTTAGAAAAAGCATACCAGGAATTTCTGGCCGAACTCTTTACTGAAGACGAGGTAATCGAAGGCATTGATGCACTGGATGGCTTCATGGCCCCAGGGCTTGATGGGTTCACGGGATGCTTCTATAAGAAGTTCAAAGGGATCCTTGCTCCTTACCTTATAGATGTGTATTAGGAAGTGGTGGAGTTGCGAGTGCTCCCGCCCACTCTTAGGGAAGCGGTAATAATACTCCTTCCTAAGCTTGGAAAGGACCCTCTGAAATGCGGTTCGTATAGGCCGCTCTCACTTTTAAATTTTGACAATAAGATTCTAGCTAAAATATTAGCAACACAGCTCATGCTGATTATAGATCAAATGCTTTCAGCCGCTCAGTAGGGATTTATTACCCATAAGTCAACTTTCCTCAATCTCCAGATGTTTTTCGCCACACTACACAGAATATCACCCTCAGTCCCGGCGGCGGCCGTTCTACTTGCAGGACAGGCATTTGACTCCCTTGAGTGGCCCTTCCTGTACGCCGCACTGGGTCGCCTTGGGGTGCCGGAGCAGTTAATGGCCGTCATTAAGCTACTATAAACACCCCTTATGGCGCGTATTAGCCTCAATGGCACCTTAACCCCAGCAATCCACCTCTCGCAAGGAAACGAGGCAGAGGGGCCCGCTTTCACCTTTATTATTTGTCATTGCACTGGACCCCCTAGTGAGACGCCTGCAGGATGGGCATAGCCAGCGGGGCCTGCAGTTCATTACTGGTCCACTTCTCCTCAGTTTGTATGCAGACGACATTATACTATATGTGAGGCACCCGGACGATAACCTTGCTCCGCTCCTCCGTGAAATAACCAGATACGGCACATTATCGGGCCACTGTATTAACTGGGAAAAGTCAGAGGTCTTCCCATTAACCAATGCGCCATGCGGCGATGTTGTGGGTTATCCACTGATAATTATTTTTATTTAGGGAATCTTGTATAGCGCACAGATACCCCAACGGGGTGTCCCGGCGCTTATGTGAGAGCTGGAGCTGTGTTTGACTCAGTTGGTATCAACAGAAGAGGAAGGTTTTTAGAGCTCTCCGGAAGGGGAGTTCCTCCTGGATGGTCCGAATGGACAAGGGTAGCTTGTTCCAGTGGAAGGAAGCACAGACTTGGAATGTTTTTCCCCCAGAACGAGCTTTTTTAACTCTGGGGGTAGATAGGAGGTGTTTAGAGCTCGAGCAGAGAAGTCTGGTATTGCTATATGGACGAAGGCAGGAGGATAAGTATGCAGAACCCTTTCCCTTGATGGCCCGATGAGCTAGGGTAAGTGCCTTAAATTCCGCCTTTTTATGAGCCGGGAGCCAGTGCAGCCTATGTCGATGGGGAGTGATAAGTTCACGAAGGGGGAGACCACAGACCAGGCGGACAGCAGCATTCTGGACTGTCTGGAGGCGACGCTGGAGGCCCAAGGAGAGACCAAGGTACAGTCCATTGGCGTAATCCAGATGGGAAGTGATTAGAGCCTGCACAATAGTTTTCCTAGTTTGACTAGGGAGGAAATTGATGAATTTTTTCATCATCCTCATCTTAGAGAAACAGGCCGTGGATACCGACTGAACTTGTTCTGATATGGTGCGAGGATTCCGTTAATTACCTTGTTATACATACACATAGGGATGCGGCTCACATCCTGCAGCTTAACTATGGCCCTGTATTAGAGAGGCTGGAACGCAACATTGAGCGTTGGCTGGCATTGCCCCTGTCTATGGCGGGGAGTATCGCCATAATTAAAATGGTGGTCTTCCCGCAGCTGTTGTATTTATTCCAAAGTATTCCCATTCCACTGTACAATAGTTTTTTCTCCACACTTCAGACACACTTGATTCGGCTGGTATGGGCCGGTAAACAACCACGAGTTAGTTGGGACATCCTAATGTTACCATACGAGAGAGGAGGGTTTGGGGTGCCAAATTTCGGTATATATTACTTAGTGGCCCAGGCGAGCTTTGCCTGACACTGGTATCACGCTGATGCCAGGATTCCATATTTCAGGCCGAGGCTGATCTGGGTCCCGGTGTCCCTTAATACACTATTACCTGTTGGGTTTCACCGGGACCCACAAGATATACAGTCACTCTCCACTACAAGCTGGGCTTGGCATAGATTACTTAAAATAACTGGTTCTGCCGAGCTGCCACTGGCGAGCAATGGCTGTATCCCTATCCCTCAGGAGACGCTGGTGAAACGGACTTTGGCAAAATTTCATTTGGTAACATTTGGAGACCTATTCCCCAATAACCATATTTTCTTGTCTACAGAAGATCCACGTTTTCGTGAGGCCACAGTTATGGATTATATTGTGCTGCAGAGGTTACAGAGGGCTTTGAGGGCCAACTGTTTTAGTTATCCAATTGAACAACCCGATTTCCCCCTGTTGACATGTATCATCAAAAGACACAAGTGGGATTCACCTCATGTCCAGACTATATAGGCTGCTGTGTCGATGCTACCTAGCAGGGACGCTGGGGTACGGGCGGCATGGGAGCGACTCTTGGGCCATCCTATCTCTTACTCACAGTGGAGTCGCTGCTGCACGCAAATTCGCCGAGCCTCCCCCAACCACCAGCACAAGCTGCTGCATTTTAAGTTTCTCTTGAGGGCATACATGTCGCCAAACACTTTACATGGCATTGACCCATCCTGCTCACACCATTGCCCTAGATACAGCACCATAAGCAGACTTTGCGCACATCACATGGACATGTGATAAAATAGCAGGATACTGAAGGGTAATCTTAGGGAAAATTTCCCGTATGCTAGAGATGGAGCTTGCACCCACACCAATGCTGGTGCTTATGGGGTATATAAATGACCTCCCCAAATCTAGGCGGCGATTCGTAGCCACTGTGCTACTCATTGCCGAACGTGAAGTAGCCCTTAATTGGGGCAGCAAACGTGTGCCTGCATTGAAGACATGGCTACGCAGTATGGCATATTGCAACACGAACAGCGTCATTTAAAAAAAAAAAATCTTGTATTTATTGGTTTTGAAGAAACAATACAAACAGGCAGATAATTGCGCGGCACAATATACAATGACTCAATGGCATCGGCACATGGATTACATCATTACTTCCCCTGAGAACCTTAGGAAGAAAACATGCATGAGAAAGAAAAAAATCGAAAAAGGCACATTTCAGGCACAAAGATCTAAACAGTGGTGTGAGCATGTTACTCAGATGATAGAGGGTCAGTGGCAGGGGGAAGGGGGTCGTAAGTAGTTCGAGCAGGGGAGGCCTGTATAACAGTGCTGGGGGAACCAGGTTAGGGACTGACTCCGGCGGTTAAGCTCTGTAAGTAGGAAATGAGGGGGATCCAGATGTCGGGGGGACGACTAGCAGCGGGCATCAGGTACCAAAATTCACCCAATAATGTCAGGCAATGGGTAGCGTTGTTTAGCCATCCAGCCACTGTAGGCGCCAGTCTGCGCCCCCAGTGAAGTGACACCCTGCGTTTGGCAAAGGCTAGGAGCATGGCGATCAGCTTGCGACTGGCGTTTGGTAGATGCTTGACATAGCCAAGGAGACACACCAACAGGTCAGGGTCCATTCTCACAGAGGTGCTATCACTAATGGCCGCACGTACAGCCTGCCAGTAGGTGGAGACCTTTGGGCACAGCCAAGCCAGATGAGAGAAGTCGGCAGCGGGAGCAGAACAGCGCACACACCTATCGCTAGCGAGGAGCCCTATTCTATGCAGTGACGCGGGGGTACAATATAATCTGTGCATATATTTAAAATGGATTAACCGCAAGCGATAGTTAGGCGATAAGCGCTTTATCTGATTGCAGCAATACAGCCAAACGTCTTGGGGGAGATCCCTGCCGAGGTCCTCACTCAACGCTGTGTGGGCTCTTTCAGTGCTAGCGTGGGAAGCAGCAAGCGAAAGAGCACTAAGTTCCTGGAGGAGCTAGAAGAGTATACCAACTCGAGGGCAGCAAGCTTCGGTGGAGGGTTCGGAAACGTGGGGTGGCGTTCTCTACAGGTAGCTCGGATTTGGTAGTAGAGGAGCAGATCTAGCGGCCCAGCATCTTCGGGAAGGGCGAAGAAAGTATCGGCAGGATAGAGGTCAGCAATAGTGGTGAGAACTAATGATGTAGCGCGTTTAACCATGCCGGACGTTTGGACTAGAGGAAACGCCGGGTTACAAGCTAGCGGCATGGAAGGAGCATAGTGTAGATAGGCCAGCCAGAAGTGGCCCAGTGCAGACATTCCACCGTGTCTACTTCACCACGCGGAGGCTTTGGCGCAATAAATAGTGCAGTCTGGAGTAGCCATGGGGCAGCAAGATCAGCTTCGACAGCAACGTGGGATTGGAAGGGGGTGGGGTGGTCAAACAGCGACATTTATGCGTCACTACAGTAACCGGCTGCTCGGCCCCTGGGTGTATGGCAGCCATTCCATGCTTATTTACTGTCCACGCAGAGTGCCAGTGATGCTCCACCATCACAGTCACATACCCCTATGGGCACAGGGACAAATAAGGGAACACCCGGGCTATCTGGGCCAATGTCAATATCATATGGTTGTACACATGATTTTCACCATCTTGGCAATTAGAATTGTTGCAAATACATGACAGCTTTGTTAGCCTCTGCCAGTTAATTTTTCTGACCTGTACGTACTATTATATCATGCTTAAACTGTAGCTGCAATATGGCTTTGTTTTTATTTTTTTTCCTCATATGACCTCCATAGCTATAGCAATCTCTCGACCTGATCCACCTCTGGTGCATATAACTTGGTGGTTCCAATCTCAGCTTGAGTTCTTACGGGGACCGCCCGTTGTGCACAACCTGAGCTGACTCAGAGGTTTTAATCATTGGAACTTATCCTATACCTTGATCTGATGTAATCTAATCAAAAAGAAAAAAATGAATCATCCAACAAGTTCCAAAATAACCCAGTATCTGGCTTTTCTCTATATGCATTTACCCTCTGGTCTAAGGCTCTAAAATATCTTACAGAATTCCACCAGGCATTCCAAGTAGGGGGTACCACCTGACGCCACAATTTACAAATCTCTCTCCTGTCCAGCAGGATCAGATAAAACACCAATTTGTGTTGCAACCCCATCGGGCCTACCGCCCTCCCTCCCCCCGGCATGGATACAATACCAAATAGAATAAGAGATGGGCTTACCTCCACAACAGTACCCAGGACCCTGGAGATAGTCTTACCCACGCTTCTCCAAAATTCTTGAATTTTGGGACAAGAGGTGAATACGTGGATATAATCTGCATTCTGGAAACCACATCTCAGACAGCTAGTTTCTCCACCGCCCTTTATTCTGGATATTTTAAGAGGGGACCAGTATATCCTGTGGAGTGTGAAAAAGTGGTTTCTCCTGAGTGCGGCAGATTTAATCAGTGGGTAAAGAATGTCTAGAGATACTTGCCAGAAATCTTTCAGTTCTTCACTCGGCAAGTAGTTCTCCCAGACCCGGTATGGCTTTTCCATCTTTCTGTCTACTGCAGCCAGGAGATGGTTATACCAATGAGCCACTTCTTTCTTCCTCAGGGCCAAATCTTGTAGTTCATTTCCATGGGATTACCTTCCAAAAGGGACCAGCGTTGACTCTTACACCAGGATGAGATCTGATAGAACTTAAACCTAGACAGAGTTCCACTCGTAGTGTGGCTCCAAAAGTCCCAAGAATTACATTTATTACCCACTACGATGTCATTCGAGTGTGAGACTCCGGCCTCTTTTAAGGGCTGAGCTAGAGCGTCCAAAAGAAACTCGGTGTTCCAGGGGAACACCACACTGGGGCCCAATCGCTATAATAGGAAAGTCCCAAGCAGTCTCAACAGTCCGACCATAGCTTGGCCGCCATACCCAACGTCTTTAGATGGACATTTTTAAAAAAATTGGAGGAGCCGAACTTATACATGAATCCTAGGTCCTCTACGCCAACTAACATAGCTTTAAACATGCTGCCAATCAGCGAGTCATCTGGAGTAAGCAGTAACATCCAACCGTTTTTTAATTGGTAGGCCCAACAATACAGCTGGAGGTCTGGTAAGCCCATACCCCCACGCGTTAATTTGCGCCTTAATTTTTTCCAGGACAGCCTAGTTCATTTACCTGCCCAAATAAAGGAGGATATCTTGCCCTGAATTTTAAGCAGGTCAACTTTTGCAAATTTTAGGGGGATCTTATTAAACAGATCAGTATATTTCGGGAGCACGCACATTTTAATCAAATTAACCCGTCCGTAATGGGAGAGCGGAATATTCTGCCATTTTTTTAATAGAACATCAACCTCTTTTGAAACTCTGTCTAAATTAGTTTTTGGGATTTCTCTGAGATCCTGAGTTATTATAACTCCAAGATATCTGAGCTCCCTGGCGAAAATCCTCTCCTGATCAGCGATGTTCCATGCCATAATCTCAGTTTTGTAATGATTAATTTCATAGTCGGAGAATTTCCCAAAGATCTGGGCTTCAACAAGAAGCTCCGGAAGAGTAATGTTAACATTTGAGGATAATAAAATTAAGTCTTTCGCATATAGCGCTAGTTTCCTCACAAACCCATTTACTGCAAAAGGAGCAATCTTCTTATTCTGTCTTAAACTCTGGGCTAAAGGCTCGATATATAAATCGAAAAGAATGGGGGACAATGGGCAGCCCTGCCTAGTGCCACGCCCTATTTTAACAACAGGAGAAAGGCTACCATTGACCAGAACCCAAGCCCGAGGGGGATTTATATATTTTTTTAAGAACTTCCCAAAACCGTCACCGAAGCCAAAGACCTTCAAGGTCCTATCCAGGAAATGCCAATTCACACGGTCGAAGGCTTTGGTGGTGTCGACAGTAATAATTGAGAGAGGGAGACCCTGTGACGATGCCAGATCAACCGCCCCAATTAAAGTGTGCAACAGTTCCGACATCGGCCTACCCGGAAGAAACCCCTTATGATCTTCATGAATTATTGGCCCTATGATCTTACAAAGCCGGTTATTCAAAATCCCTGAAAAGATCTTATAGTCGGCATTTAATAATGAAATTGGCCGATATGACTGGCACTGGGTCGGATCCTTACCGGGCTTCAGAATCAGTGTAATAACTGCATCACTCCAGGAGTCAGGTAAAGGGCAGGTACCATCTAAGATCTCATTATACAGTTTCAGCCAGACCGGGATGACCTCCTCCCTCAATAAGGCATAAACCTCAATCGGGATCGCATCGGGGCCTGCCGCTTTCCCTTTCTTAGCTCTGTCTAAAACAGTTCATATCTCACACCCTGTTATTTCTATTGTAAGAATTTTTTGACTATCCTCGATTATTTTTGGAAGCTGTTCCTCTTTGAGCCAACTGTCAATGTGTTCCTCCGCAACCTGAAGATCTTCTCGATATAGCTCCTGGAAGAATTGCGCAAAAGCCTGTTCTATATTCCCTTTATCCTCTGTGATATGTGTACCAACTTTAAGCTTACTCATGTAGTTATAAGATCTATCGACTATACTCTTCATGGCGAGAAGCTTGCCACAGTTCTCCACTTGCTCAAAATCCCTCATTTTACTTGCCTCCCATTTTTGAAGTAAAATCTCTTCAGACTTACGTCTGAACTTCAGCTGCAGGTCTTCCACTCTCTCTGTTAAGTTATCATTCTCTGTTACGGGAGGACACCTAGCCTTTAAATCTGCTTCTGCCCCTGCTAGCTGTAGTTCTAAGTCAGCCAGCTCTTTCCTCTCGGCTCTAGCCCAATCCACAACTGCCCCTCTTAGTGTCCCTCTCAGCCAGGCCTTAAAGGTATCCCACACAATATACAAAGGGGCCGACCCCAAGTTGTCTTGAAAGAAGCTAGCGGTTTCAAACCTCAGAAGACCTGGAGTTGAGGATTGCAGAATGAATCTCCTATTTAAAGTCCATCTCCTCATGGGGAACTCTAGAGGGAGTTCCAGATTGAGAGCTATGGCACCATGATCAGAAAGGTGTATGGGCAAATATTCAATTAAACTTACTTTATCGAGTTCTGAGTGCTCCACGAATATATAATCAATTCTGGAATAATGAGAATTCTTCTTACTATAAAAGGAGTACTCCCTAGACTCACCCATTTTTTTCCGCCATACATAAGAGAGGTTACATTTTTTTAGTATAGTCAAAAGATGGGCTTTAACACGTGGAACTGCTACATGTGTTCGAGGGGAGGACCTATCTAGCTTGTTATTTAAAAGCACATTGAAGTCTCCTCCCAATATCAGAGGAGCCTCATAATCGGCCAAGGCAAGACAAAGATTGTTCAGAGGCGTGATGTGGTCCTCATTAGGACCATATTAACTAGCTAGAGTGTATTTAGACTCCTGACATTTAATTTCCACGATAACCCAGCGTCCTCTATCGTCTACCTGGGACTTAAGGAGCTTGACTCCTGAATTCGCTTTAAGTATAACAGCAACCCCCTTCGAGAAGCATTGCTGGTCCGAGGCTATAATCTTATCAACCCATCTTTGTTTACCAAATAATGCTTTACATTCTGATTGTAAGAGATGGGTCTCCTGGATCATAAGGATCCTTGCTGAACTATTTTTTAAGTACTGGAGAATCAGGCGCTGTCTTCCTCTAACTCTTAAACCATTGACATTCCAACTTAAAAATTCAAGATGCCGATTCCCTCCCGGAGCAGGTCTTTCCCCCGCCATTGTCCTGACTCCACCCTCTGCTGCAGCTACTGGAGGTTGTTATGTCACATGAGATTGTTGTTACAACTTTTTTTTATTTTTTCCCAATGCTCCCCACCAACAAACGTGAAAAACCCCACAGCCCCACAAATCCCCGACCCACTCACAGGAACCCTCCCTGACTACCCATCGGCAATAAAGTATTGCCTTTCGAGCCGGAGCCTCCTACATAAATAGATAAATCAAAATAACAATAGACACTGAATTCCCTTAATCTATAAGCTAAAAGTTGGATTTAGTTTGTGCCAAGAAGGTATCTACTCCCTCCGGGAAGCTAAAGTTATACATCCTATTAGCCCATACAACTTTTAGAAAGGCAGGAAACCGCAGCTGGATTTGAGCTCCCTGGTCCCTTAATGCATCCACCCGCTTACCCTATTCCCATCTCCTATCTTCTGTAACCCGAGAGATATCAGACCGTATTCTGAAGGAATCATCCCGAACCTGTCTAGTCTTACGTTTAATGGCCGCCCCCAGTAGTTGCTCCTTGAGAAGATAGGATTGGATACATACTAGGATTTTCCTAGGCTTTTTCCGAGCAGAATTCAACTTAAAGGGGTCCCTATGGACTCGCTGAATCTCAGTTTCCCAAACAGGGGCTGCAGCGACCTCGGGGAAGGCTTTAGTCAAAATGTCTATAACAGAAGACTTTAAACTATCACCTTCCAGCCCTTCTTTTAAGTCTAAAATCCTGATATTGTTCCTTCCGAGATATTTTTAAGTCTCTCCAATCTCTCCGCCAAGTCCCGCTCTCTTTCTTTCAGTCTAACCACTTCTTTGGTGTTATCTTTAACCTCCAAACCCAGTTCCCCCACTTTATTCTCAAGAACCTCCATCCGATGCGTCAGTGCCGACAGATTTTCCTCTAAGCTGGTGCAGGTATCTTGAATCTTCTTCTGATGTGTTTCTGAGGTGGAGAAGTGAACTCCAATCTCCACCGATAGCTGCCTTAACATCCCGTGTAATGTATTCGGGCCCTGTGCTCCTACCACCGAATTCATATCCCCTAACTCATCTCGTTCGTTTTGACAGCCCCCCCCCGCCATAGTGGTTGTCTCACTTAACGGAGAGAATCGGTTAGAAAGAGAAGTGGCAGGATTTAATTCCAGGGATCCACCCGACACTGACGCAGCCTGTTTTAAGTATTCCATATGGCCCTGAGTGTTAGCCATGAAGTATGACCTAAGTGAGGGAGTCACTTTTGAGAGGACTTTGTTTTTATTTTTCTTCCTGCCCTTCACAGGAGTAGATTTCCCAGAATTATAGATAGGTTTCTTATGCTTGTGATTTTTTACTGAAGTCTCAGTGGCTTGACAAGGTTGGTTAGGTTGTTGCGCAATAGGTTCTCCTCCAAAAAGGTACGTGATCTTAATTTGTATCTTTTGCCCAGTGGTACCTCATTGATAGGGGCACCAAGTACAGATTTATTTGGGTTTGGTAGATCCCTCTTGGCAAGCTGATTCCCTTTTTCCTCAGATTGCCCAGATTGCTGTGTGACTAACTCCATGGGGTAAGGGGCGATCTCATACCTTAATCTACTTATTGTACTTGACTGATCACTAAATGTAACAAGACTGGCCACTGAGTAGCTCCTGCACTATGTCTTTGTTTAAATTATTATGAAAATCAATAAAGAAAAGTTATTTAAAAAAAGAATTAAGGCAGATCTTTCATTGGTTTTGCTGAGTTTTATTCAAAATACATTCCAAATTTCTCAGAGAAAACTTTTCATATTAGACAACTTCTTAAAAATAAGAATACATTTGAGTGGTCTGTAGATTGTGAGTTGGACTTTCAGAGTGTTAAAGAATCAAGTGCAAATGTAGCCTCATTAAAGGAAATTAGCCCTGAAGCTCATTTTGTTATTGCTGCTGATGCAAGTAATAAAGGGCCTATATCTAATTCTCCAACTGAGGAGAAATATTCTGTTATTGAGAAGGAGGCTTTAGTATGTGCAGGGATGTGTAATCACTAAGGCTTTTGATAGTGGCAATCCTTTCACAATTAGATTTGTTCATAAACCTTTATTGAGGATATGGACTACGGAAGGGAGTCTGAGTGCATCTCCAAGGTTGGCAAGACATTCTGCTAAAATGCAAGATTACAACTACAAAATGGTTTGTGTGTCTGTGACAGATCTTTTTTCTAATCAAGGATGCACAAACAATTGGATAAGTGTGAAGATGAATTGTGGAACTAATGTCAGGTGGTACATGTTTGGGTCACAAATTATCAACAAGGAAAAGTGGGGTCATTCAATTGGCGGTGAAAGGCGGTTTATCTTTGGAAGTCCAATAAGAGAAAGCAGTTTGGGTTTTTAGGATATCTGAGAATGAAGCCACAGGATTTAATTCTTTTGTAATGATGAGAGGTAGGAATGCCAGAACCAAGTACAATCCAGGGTGGTTGTTTAAGTCTTGTGTAAAACAATGGAACATCCACGAGGTTGGAGAGAGGTTAAAATATATCACCAGATGAAGCATAAAGGACATTATGATCTTAAGCATAATACCAAACCTGTGTGTGGATGTGAGTGTTAGTTAGTGGGTCAGAGTAAAGAAACCTCTGAAAGTTCCCAAGTAGGACAGTCAGTTTTCAGGAACCTATAAAGGTAATTGAAATCCTGGGAAATGCAGTTTGAATGATGGCAGGGTGTGGAATCTTAAAAGAACAACTAAAAGAATAAGTTTGGAAAGAGATTGTGACATACAGGGAAAGAGAAATCTGGTTGAGAATTATCCTCTGGGTGATATGTTTGAGGATAATGATGTTCTTTCCAAAGACGGTGTAGAGGGAAATACCACCGGGGGGGGATGTTTCTCCACAGTAGTCTTGTAGGATGTCTTTACATATTGAGACCACTTGTTTGTGTGCTGAGGTTTATCCTTACCAGGTAAATTATTCGTAAGAAGATTCCTCGCAGTGGAAGGGGCTTTTGCCTAAAAGGGAGAGAAAACCCCCTGCATGGATAAAGGATTATACAATCGATTAATTATTTTTTGAAAGCTTTGTTTTGTCATACTAATTTTTCTTCGGTGTATTTATTATGACTGTTTTGTTTGTAGTTTATTGTGTTTTTAATTTTTAATCTTTTCAGTTGACTCTTGTCAAATTATCTTGGATTATCTATTGTTTGTTTTGTTTTACTTTAGGTATTGAAAGGGGAATGTGTTGTGCTGGTTCTTGCGTAGCTCACATTCCATGCTGATGTAATGGAATGCGAGCTGGTGGATCGTTGCTGACAGAACAAGATATGGATGTGTTAACGGACTACTCTACACATTTCTCTAGATTTGGAAATAAACTACTGTTACCATACAGACGTTTTGGACCATTCTTTCGGACACAACAAGAAACACCCAAAATGGGTTTCAGGGCTTTTGATAGTAGATCAGAGTCTTCTGTTTGTAAAATCCTTATAAAGGTCGGACCCAAAACATGCCAGTTCCAAATTCATCTAGACCAAAGAAGGATGTGCTCTGCAGGGTACTTAATGAACTTCTTTGATCTAGAACTGGTGTCTGTGTGACAGCCAGTCCCGAGAGGTGAGGGGGCATCACCTGGAGTGTGCTAAACTAGCTTATGAATGGTGGGTCTCCCTGGCATATATACGATGGCCATGCATGGTCAGAGAGGAGGATTTACTTGGGAACTGTAGGAGCAGAAACTGTCCAGTAGAAGAAGCCCAGTTGTGCTCGCAATAAAAAAGAGATTGCCGGAAATATTCTGATGGGAGTGGCCAAAAAATGAGTTTAGACTTGCTTCCTATGCTCTTCCCTGAAGGGGTTTGCCTAGAATATGTAGACTTTAGTCATGAAGTCCAAGCTCCAGAAAAGAGGTATTTTCATATTCTAAAGAGTGAGGGTACAAAGGCTGAAGGCTTCAACACCATAGGGAATGACACTGAACAGGTTCAATCTATCAATTAAACATTATTGTTTTCAGATAAAAAGCCATTACAAACATTATAATGTTAAGAATACCATAACAATTTCAGATAAAATAAATTATAACTATTCACTTAAAAAACAACAACTGCATCACATTGATACAGCAAAGATCGAGTATTAAAACAATGAAAGCTACAAATTCCTACAACTGCTAAACTTTGCACCACCCTCATTCTAGGGTAATGTTTGTGCAGCATCAAGATTCAAGTGTTACATTCCATCCACTGTCACAGCTACTTTCTTATTTCTGTAGTTCTCCATGCAGCCCAGATCTAGGAGGCCATGGCGAAGTATATTAATTCATCAACAGACCTTTGGTAGAGGGTCAAAGCATCTTCATATTGTTTTACTCTATATTTCTTAAAGAGCGGTATCAACCACTTCTTATGAAATGCAGTTGTTTTGAAGCAGCAAATCATAAGATGTGACCACCAAAGGCACACAGTGCCCCTTATGATGGATTGATGGGTATGCTCTAGACATATAGCCCTGTGTAGGTAATGTAACAAGACGGAATTTAAAAGGGGAATATCAGTATTGTTTCAATATAGTTTGTAGCTGTAATTTATTTTTAATTAAGATACTTGGTCATCATGCTTGGCCAGTTGTAGGAGCATAATATACTTGGTGTCCAATAATTCTTCTTGCCCATATATATGGAGTAATATTTAACAGAAGAGGGATCAAGCCAAAGATCCTCTACACCCCCTCTCCCTCAGTTTGATCTTCACATGACAGGACCATGTTTTGTTGCTTATGCCTTCAAGCGCTACAATCGCAGACACAGCCTTGCCTCAGGCTTCAGTAAAGGGAGTCATTTGGGGCCTCAGCCAATAAATTAATGGGCGTAATGCAATTTCATCAGTAAATTAGATTGACACCAAACTCAAGGCATAGTGGGATTACTGGGGTAGTGGATTACTGGGTTTAATCAGAGCAGTGAGCAAAGGAAGGTATATAGCACCCTTTCAATGGATTGGTCATTCAAGTGAATCCAAAGCTCTGCTCCATAGACATCTGCCGCTACTGCCTTCGTTTTGTAAATGTGAAATATGGTGCTAATTGTCTGACCTCCCAGTCTTGCCTTGCATCTTAAGAATTCTGCTGTAGCATGTCTGAGTACAATATTAGCTTTTTACCTTTGTGTTGGCCAAGACAATTTTGAACCAGTGTAGTTTCTGAAATAGTCAAAATGTTCTACTTTATTTGTTGCCCATGATTCCATAACTTTTTTGTAAGATGGCTATTAGGTCGCACAATCATAAATTGTGTTTAGGTGACATTCGGTAACATCTTACACTGATTTACAAAGCCACTGAACAAGTTATGCATCAACTTCTCTGTTGATGCATAACTTGTTCAGTGGCTTTGTAAATTTCTCTGTTCATGACAGTAGGACAGCATCATCAGCAAACAACAAGAGTGGCAGCTCTTCAAGGCAAATCTTTGGGCTGTCAACATTTAAGGTGTTAAGGTTGGTGCCTATCTCATTCAGAAATAGACTAAAAAGTAGGAGTCTGAGGGCACAAACCTCTGCACTAATAGAAAAAGATTTGGTATATGAACTTTGCTGTGCATAGCATAACCATAGGCCTTTTACACCTGCTATCAAGTTGTTATTAAGGCATTTTGATTGTAAAACACTGCCAACTTTCTCTCTGTATACCAAATCAAAAGCAAATTTCAGATCTCTAAAAGTCATTAAAACTGGAGCCTTTTTCAGTTTGGCGTACTTAAAACAAAAAAGCTAAGGTCTTATGTCCTGGTCAATCATACCAATGCAATTCCTAAAGCCAGCTAATAAATTAGTGAGAATGTCTTCTGCTTCATGCCAGTCTTGATAGGATTCAACAGGAGGTGGTCTAAGATTTTCCTGCACCTTCCAGTAATAAGATAGGTCTATAATTGGCAGGGTTTTTTCTGTTGTCTTTTTTATGCACAGTATAATCATGACATTGCACCAGGGTTTAGGAACAATATTACTAGATAATACTGCATTAAAGACATTGGTGAGGACAGATGCCTATACTTTTGATTCAATTAGATATTGATCCACCAGTAACCCATCTGGATGTTTCCACCTCTGGGACAGTGAAGGCTAACTCTGGCCTACTTGAAATGCTTGAAGTGTAAACAACTTCCCAGAACTTCTTGGTATCTTTCAACTGTGCGGCCTGCTTCAAGTCGTCCCAGATTCTTTTCTACTATAGCTGGCGTTTTTTAAATTCCTATTCAATATCAGTTTTTATAGTCTCTCCTAAGATTTGTTTTTGCATCAATTCACTAACCACAGTGCAATACCTCTTTTTTCTTTTTCAATGCCAGTGCCAGCTTGCGCTTCCTTAACCAGCATTTATCATCAAACCAATTGTGCTGGTCGTTGATCATCGCATTCCTTGCAAGTTTGGCTGTTGACAGAGGAGGGCAGCTTTGGCAATGATTTGGTGAAATGGTTTTAGCACCAGAATGTCATCATCAGTCCCATGGAAATAAATGTGTTCCAATTCTCTCATTATAAGGTGTATTATAAAAGGTGCAAACCAAGGATACCTCTCCATTTTCGTTCTTTTCCGTTGTTGATAAGAACCATGTCTTGATTGTCAGAGTGTAACTTAACATTATGTTGTCCTGAATATTTTTGTTTAGGCCTAGCTTTACAATCAGAGTTTTGTGGATGCTTTCAAATTGTGGGATATCGTCCATATCCTTAACTACTGACTCAGCCTCTAGGTTTATTATAATTGTATAATTGATTAGCTTAACCCATTTTCCTGCACTAAAGGTGTTCTGTACTACTATTTAAAAATCGTAGGACAATGTCAGCTAGGAAAGACATATAAGCCCTATTTAGTTTTTTGTGTTTTAAAGAACAAGGGAACCCCAGTATTCTGACCAGGGGTGAGTATTTGGTTTTCAAAAAACACAGGTCTGAGAGAGGCCACTAAGGTCCTCAGGTAGCCTAGGCTACTGAATTATTAGAGCAGCGTTAATCAAATGGAGCAATGTTGAGGAGTCCGCGCAGGACTGGTTATGCAATATATGCGTGGACACAAGGTTTGAGATGACATCACATTTATTAACAGCATAAATGGAATCTCATTGTAAGTTTCTTAGTAATAGTTCCAGTGCTCACATAAAAAGTGAAAGTGCGTGAAGTGAGGGGTGCTAGTGACATTAAAATTTACATTGCATTGACAACAACAGTGAACAAAACTCCAATTAATTAAATTCGACGCACAGACCACGCACCCTACCACCGAACCAACGCCCGCCACCACCACCCTTTGCAACTGGACCCCGATCAGCACCGAAGACACCACCCGCACGATGAACACTATCTACTCCGGATCCCCCACCGACCCCTGCCCCCACCACGTCTTCAACAAGGCCGACGCCATCATCGCATTCCCATCTCCGGGACATCATCAACACCTCCTTCCACACCGCCACCTTCCCGGAGAGCTGGAAGCTCGCCGAGCTTAGCGCCCTCCTGAAGAAACCAACGGCAGACCCACCGACCTCAAGAACTACCGTCCCATCTCGCTCCTTCCTTTTCCTACCAAAGTTATTGAGAAGACCGTCAACAGACAGCTCGCCGCCTTCCTCGAGACGAACGGATCCCTCGACCCCTCGCAGTCCGGGTTTCGGGCCAACCACAGCACCGAGATCGCCCTGATCGCAGCCACCGACGACATCAGATCCCTGATCGACAACGGGGAAACAGCGGCCCTCATCCTCCTGGACCTCTCTGCTGCGTTCGAGACTGTCTGCCACCGCACCCTAGTGCAGCGCCTCAGCAACATCGGAATCCAAGAGAAGGCACTGGAGTGGATCATCTCGTTCCTCACCGGAAGAATCCAGAGAATCCGCCGCCCCCGTTCAGATCCGAGGCCGCCGAAGTCATCTGCGGCGTACCACAAGGATCATCACTCAGCCCAACCTTCTTCAACGTCTACATGAGCCCCCTCGCAGCCATCGCACGCCAACACAACCTCAACATCATCTCCTACGCTGACGACACCCAACTGATCCTCTCCCTCACCAACGACCCCGCCACCGCCAGAGCCAGCCTACACGAAGGGACAAAACTCCGATTGCAGACATCCGAAGGGCTCCCGAATAATCCTGTGCTCACATGTGCGTGACCTGAAGCTCCGCTGAGGATCTTGCCCTGCCCGGACCCCACACGCCCCATCGGGACTCTTGCATAGGTGGACTGCCCGGCAGGCCGCTGCTGAACAGGCGAGGCCAACTACGCGAGCCCGTGGCTAGTTCCCGCCCACAAGGCCGCGAAAAATGACGCTGCTCATGTGGAGCTAGTCCAGAGTTAATCCCCGCGGCCCCCCTGGTGACAGCTCAACCGGTGAACTCAGAAAAGCTGCGAGACCTTCATGTGGCTGGTGCGGGGCCACCTGCATCTCCCCGCTATCCTTATCCAATCAGGCGGGGAACTTGGCATTGTCGGGCAAAAGTGAAAGAGACCCACCCGGACCGAAACTGCCTTCGCATCGCCCGGTGTGTCGAGGTGCCACCGGTCCAGCGCCACCTCGATTCTCCTTACTCTCCTGCTGCGCTAACCGGAATATTTGTCTTGCCTGGATCCCCGCCGGGGGCGCTGGACACCCCCGGTGAGTGGGACATCTCGCTGCTGTCAGCGGCGGGGGTGGGGCCGCCTGAGCACGCCCGGGGCTCCGCTTCGCTTACGAGGCCACCTACTTCATCACACGAGCCACAAGGAGAAACGGGGAGGGCCCCCTATAATCACCCAAGAAGACGCCCTGTGTGACCCGTGCCGGAGGTCCCCCCTGCTGATAACACGTGGGAGACTAGGCTCTGCCTGAGAGAGACCCTGGCCTACACTCACAGCAGCGATAGATCGCAAACGCATGTAGTGATAAGCGGGACTCCCTCCACGGCGCCACATGCCCAGACTCTATTACCAAAGTGTGCTGGCCGCGGAGGCTTGGGCTAGGGTCGGGCGGGCCGATCCCGGGGTGGCTGCCGCCAGTGATCACGTCTGTATGTAGAGGTAAACAATCCACATACCACAGTGTGAGAGACTTCTTGCAGCAGCAGCACCGTGATGCAAGACGTGGCATGGGCTGCAAAACACGGTTTTACCGCACACTCCTAGGCGCACTCTGCCCTCAAGAAGACTGCCTGTGCAGTTTAGGAAGAGATCGTACTGCGGAGGGAGTGACCGGATATACACTTGTGGACCTTTAGCCAGTCTCCCCGGTTGTAACGCGCTACACGCTTGGTCCCAGCTAGCGCAAACACAAATTCACTGTGACACCTGAAAGTCCATAGGCACAATACCAGGGCCATCTCACATAGTGCGCAACACTCTGTGTAAAACATCCTGCGACTCATGTCGGGTGGCACCTGCGCACGGACTGGAATGGGAGCAGCACAAGCACCACCTCTCTCTACCAAATCTAAGCCGGAAAAGATGGCGAAATCGGGACCAGCGGATCAAACCTCTAACAAGATAGATGCGGTACTAGCAGCAGTGGAGAGGATGGAAGATACCATTAATCAAACCTGCACCTCCTTAGAGACTAAAATTGACAAGGTGGCCATAGACCTCACTCATCTGCATGCGGATCACCGGAAGCTAGTAGATCGTAACACAACTTTGGAGACCACGCTTGCCGACATCAAACCGCAGGTGGCGCAAACAGATAAGCATGTACAAAATTTGCTGAATCGAGTGGAGTTGCTGGAGGAGAGGGCTGAAGATGCCGAAGGGTGTGCATGACGGAACAATGTACGCATAGTGGGTCTGCCGGAGGGAAAGGAGGGGAAGTGGAAAACTGGCTCTGTGATCTGCTGCCGGAGGGGACCCTCTCACCCCACTTTGTAATTGAGCGTGCACATAGAGTACCAGCGAGACCCCCTCCTACGGGCTCAAACCCGCAGCCCCTTCTTATCCGGCTCCTCAACTACAGGGACAGAGACACAGAGCAATTTACAATACTCCCTGTTATTTCCGGCCCGACTGCGAGTGGTCGCCAACAGCAAAACACATTTCTTTTCTACATCGGAGGAGGCGGAGGATTGGCTAGACACCTTCGGTGCCGCGGGATCTCGGGGCTCGGACGCAGTGGTGAAGAAGCCAGTGTCAAGAGCCCCTTTCCGTCGCTGCAGAAGAGAGAAAAGATCGGTGAGGGCACGAACACCGTCGCCCCTGTTGCAGGTCCGCACTCAGAATTGATCCTAAGTGGACAGAGAGAAGATTTTCAGGCGGTAGCTGAAATCTGTGGTTCCTTGTTAACCGAAGATGCCTCCAACTCCAGCCACAATGACCAAACAAGCGATGATGATCAGGTTTATGGCATACAAACCTCGCAGGACTCATGCGACCAACCGACTGTTACCCCGCAAACGGTTGATGATATAGTATGAACACTGAGAGACACCGTTATTGGATGGGATACTGGTGGAGGTACCAAGGTTTGAGTGCAGTTATATGTAGCCAATTACGATAAAACTCCGCAGGATGGTCGTTGATAAGAACTCAATTATGGACATGTGACCGTGGGGTGTGTGTGTAGTCCGGGTTGGGGGGTATGTTTTAGCTTACTAAACCGGGGTGTGTGTGTGTAGTCCGGGTTGGGGGGGTATAGTTTAGCTTACTAATTCTATTGCCGACTTTTACGCTTCTGTGTGTACTTATATTTCAACGGACGGCTGTATGTCGGCGAAGGTAGCCCTATTCTTTTCTATATTTGGTTTGGAGATGGGGAGCCTCCATGAAACAGTCCATACATTTTGATATTTAACATAGCGCAGTGCGAAACACACCCCCCCTAGACATTCTTTGATTGTTATCTCTGTTGATGGTTTGGACGACTGCTCGTTGCATTTTTGTCCTTTTTGGAATGGGGACGCTCTTCCTGACCTGGTGGAAGATACTTTTACCCTCGAGCTCGCCGTGAGGAGAACGGCTCGACACACGGGCTTACCTGATCGCCCTTTGCACCACGGACATCGCCACCACCATTGCCGTGAGGGGAACGGCTCCTGGAAACTCCAACTCCCAGAGTGCTTAGCCCCGGGCGCTCACTGCTGATGTCATCGCAGCGCCCGGGCTGCATTTAAGCCTCCCAAGCGCCCCGCGGCGCGGGACGCGCGCGGGCAGCGCCCGGGCGAAGCCCGGGCCAAGGGCGGGCCCGTCCTTGCCCGTCGGGGTCCGAAAGAGGCTGGGCTGGGCAACCCCCCTGACATATGCAGTTGGACCTTCAAACCGTAAGTGCTGTGGTGTGGTCGTATGGATCTGGGCTTTGACTGTCAGTCCTTGCTGGGTATTGGAGTTTGTTTACAAGTTAATCTCCCTTGTCTGTTAGCAGCCCTCGCAGCGCTCTTTGGACTTGTGCTAATCGATTGATCTGGATCTGGCCTTACACTTTCATCCCGTGGCATAGGTCACGTAAAAAAAAAAGTGGACATCAGACTGTGGGCTACAGAAAATTGGACTGGGCAATTTTTTTTTTTATTTTTTTTTTTATTGTATTGTTTTTCCATAGGTTGCTGTTATTTTTAATTCTGCCTATTTTGTACTCTGCACTCCGTTTGTTACCCAGTTGTGGCCTTTTTAAAAATGAGCAGGAGGGAAAATAAAAAAACTGCCACAGGGGCTGGAGTAATGGGCACATTGGACCAATTCATCACTAGAGCGGCTTCTGTTTTGGAGAAAGAGATTGCAAATTACAGAGCGCCGTCTCTCACTGGAACCTATGGCAAGTAAAAGATCTTCCCTGGGCCCGTTAGCCACAGTTCACTCTCCCATCCAGCCTGCTCCTACGGTTTCGCAGACGAGGTTTATGGATCCTCTGTCCCCCCAACCTTCCAGCTCTGGTAGTGATCTTGTTAATTCTGTTACTGCTCCTTCACCTGTGCATGTAGCCGCACGCAGTAAAGGGAAAAGAGTAATAACTAGAGCTGCTGTCGAAAATAGGCTCAAACCTACCATTATGACGTCTGATCCCTCCACTAAAAGGAAAAGGGGGGGTGAGTCCCAAAGACCTTGCTCTGCCAAATTGCCGAGATTAAACATTCAAGCAAAGTCGGCGATCTCTGGCCAGGTCACTGAGTCTGCCCCCTCTACTTTTTCAACTATTCCTTCTAACCCAATAGATAATGCGGACTTTAGTCTTCTAGGTGATGAGGTTATGTGGCGCAGGTTAGAGAACCTTATGTCTACCCTAATAACTCCTACTACCTATAGGCTACAAAAAATCGAGGAAAATGTATCAAAACTCCTCACATTGGGTAAACTTACAAATAAGGATCTCCCTGCCTTTGAAAGCCAATCTCCCTTTTTACTGCCCCCTTCAAATCCAATAGATACTAGGTTTGACACCCTCCTTCCATCTCAGCCTACAGTCGATCCCCCAAGCCAACCTACTGGGGTTTTTAATCCTATAGGGTTGGGTGCTGCCAAGTCCTCCTCTCCGACTCAAAAGCTGACGCCCCAGCCTGGGTCTTTGGTTAATTTGGCTAACACTTCAGGAGAATTTGCCCAAACATCTCTGCCTTCCTCCCAGGAGCATAACTTGACCCCAGTTGGTAAGCCAAATGGTCTCCCTCGTTCTAGTAGTACTGATAATACCAGTAACAACCGAAACAGGCCAAGCCTCTCACTCCAGCTCGATACAAAGATGGATAAGACCTTGCAAGGACAAAGGCTGAGTAGGGACTCTCTCCATTTACCGCCGGAAGCGGCTCCCCTAGTGGTCATTTTGAGTAATGTTCCCCAAAGTCAGAGTAGTCGCCCTGAATCTACGGGGCAACTGTTGTACAAAACAAGACACTGGCTTAGCACTAAACTAAAGGGAGCAGGTTATTGGAACGAGGACATTCTTAACCACATGATTATGGCTAGAAGAAGCACATGGGTTGGTCCCCGTTACAAGGACTTGAAAGGTGACTGTGTGACAATTAATTTTGATAATGTCTATTTTCCCAGATTGATACTTAACATCTTGGGAGGAGCCTCCAGGCTTAAGGCAGACTCAATATCAGTTTTACCCCTGGGGTTTTTTTATGACCAGAATTCTTGTCCATCTTTTCCATGTCACCCTCCTAACGAATCCGGGTTTCTTAGAGCTTCCTCGAGGGGTGATCGTAGATTAAGAGAGACTCTTGTACAAAATAGGTTTGCCCCACTATCTGACCTAGAAGCCTGTGATTGACCGCCAATTATTAATTCCCCACGTAGGGACCATATAGAGGAGTGCGTCAAAGGACCAAATTATTCCCCACCCCTCTTGGCAGTCCAGCCATTAGCCCCAGGTCGGGACTCCCCGTATGTGCTACCGATTCCTTCTATTACAGAGCACTTGGTCTCCCGTGAGATGCCCCTAGGCTCAAACCCTCTTGCCCTGATGTCTTGGAATGTTGCTGGACTATCTGCTAAACTTTGTTCTACTGAATGGTCGGATCTGGTAGATAGCCATGATTTTGTCGCATTCCAAGAGACTTGGTCAATGACAACTATCCACCGCCCGAGCTATCTGGCTTTTGCCCAAGTAGCAACCTCTAAAGGGCTGGGACGTCCTAGCGGTGGATTATTGATCTGGGTTAGGCAGCACTCATCCCTTCAAGTCAGAGAAATTCCAACTAATAGTGGAGACATTTTGGCCTTAAAAATTCTGAGGGATGGCCTCGTGCTGTTTACCTTGATCAACATTTACTCACGAGGTCAAGTGGGGGGCAGACAATCACCTACCATTCAGCACTTGGACTCTCTGTGTGATGGCTTAGTTCACTCCAAATCCTTGGTGTTAGTGGGTGATTTTAACTGCACCTTTGAGCCCCTGGGCTACGAAGATGGCAGCCTAAGTGCGGAAGAGGACTCAACTTGGGGTATTCCACTTTTATCTCTCCCTCCCATTAAAAAGTGGAGTGAGGCGGCCCTTCAACTAAAAGGTTTTTCCCTGGGGCGGGGCCTTAGGGCTTTGAATGGTAGAACCTCTTCAGATCTGAATGGTAGTCACACTTTCTCGAATGGGAGGAGTGGCAGTAGGATAGATTACATCTTTGTTAGCCTGGACTTATGGCCCACGGTATTGGACATGATGGTCATTCCCAGACCAGAAAGTGACCACGATCCCTTATCAATGAGGCTGGCCTCAACGATTTTAGCGCATAACAACTCTGAGCGTGAGACGCTAATTGGTGATCTGGTAGTATCAAACGATTCTCGTCGTTTGAAGTGGGCTTGCATATCAGGCAACGACAGTATCCTAAGCAAATTCGGTATGCTAATCGAGGAAACTCTACTAAAACTCTCAGCCCTTAACCCCTTAGATGAATCTCTCCCAAGTATAATGAGCGAACACGAGATTCTCTTTGCTAAGTTGAAGCTCCTTCTAACTGGGAAAAAACCGAGAAACAAATCCTTTGTACGGAAGGCAGCTAAATGGTACGATAAAGAGTGCTCTGCAGCCTTTAATCGGCTCTCGATGGCCATTAAATCTAAGGATATTGTTCTAATCAAAACCGTAAGGGTTGAGTACAAGAAGGCTCTCCTTAAAGCAAAAAAACGGTTTGATTTAGACAGATGGGAGGACCTGACGAAGGCATCTTTTGAGAAGAACTGGACTCATTTTTGGCATTTAATTAAATGGGGCAGTGGAGTGGAAGTTGCCACCCCACATAATAATGTCCCTCCTGACAAATGGGTTTCTCATTATCAAGCTCAGTTCACTTCCCCATCCAGCCATGTATCTGGTTATAGTGAATTTGAAACTTCGGAGGTTCTAACTTTTGGCTTATCGGAAGTTGAGGCTTCAATAGACTCGGCACCAGTAGGTAGGGCACCAGGTCTGGATTGTATCCCGTCGGACCTTTTTAAACGTAACAGAACAAAATGGGCCAGGTATATTTGTATTTTGATTAATTCTATAGCTCGGGGCGCACCTCTACCTGCCTCTTGGTTAGGCGCTGTAATTGTTCCAATTTTTAAACAAGCATTTGCAATGCAATAGGTCTCGCATTTACGCGATTTTAAGCTATTGGCATTGTAAATGACAATGCCTTTTATGTATGCTGTAAAAATGAAAACAAAAATAAAAGGCATTGTCATTTGCAATGCCAATAGCTCAAACTCGCGTAAATGCGAGACCTATTACATTGAAAATGCTTTTTTTAAGTTGTAACACTTTTTTTTTTACATTTAAAGCACTAATAGCCATATTATACTAAATTAACACGCATACACAATTATTAAAAGACACAGTAAAAGAAACCCTAGATTTAGCACACACAGTAAATCTTTGACCACAACATTAGTAACACAGCACCAGATGCTGCTAACCTCTGCAAAAGGTTTGTAGGCAAACGGACAGAAGAGTGCTAAAACCCACGCCCCCACTTCACTTCTAAAGTGAACACAAGGAATGTTTACGGTGGAACAAAAGGATCTTATGAAACTTGTGCTTATCTCGAGCAAGCGCCTTCCTCAAAGGCTCTGTGAAAACTAGCTGAAACGCGAGAATAAGCCCCCAGTAACAACACAGGTTGTTTATGGGCTGTTACTAGAGCTATTATAAATATTAAACCAGGAGAAATTAGAAGTTGACCCCCAACAACTGTTTAAACCTATGCACAAAAATAAAAAAATATGAGACACACACTGATTTGCAACAGGCACAATAAGCTACAAAGTAAAAAGAAACAATGCGATTAAGGTGGTGCAACCTTTTTAGCCCCTGGCACAGAGTAATGTTGGAGAATAAAATGTGAACTAGGTCAAGTTTCCCTGAGCAGCAGACAATCACAGCTGCACTGATACTGATTTCACACCTATATGTGAAGTAATGGTGATTTCACACCTATATTTGCAGTGATAGTTACCTCACACGTATATGTGTAGTGATAGTGTTTTTATACCAATATCTGCAGTGATGGTTATTTCACATCTGTATGTGCAGTGATAGTGATGTCACACGTATAGCTGAAGTAATGGTGACCTCACACTTATTTCGCAGTGATACTGATCTCACATCTATATCTGCAGCGATGGTGATCTTACACATATATCTACAGTAATAGTGATTTCTCAACTTTAGCGTACAGTTATGTAAGTGAGAGAATGGAAAACTGAAAATATTGTGGCCCAATTTACTAGACCACTGATAATAAGGGCCATAGTAGTAATAACAAATCCTTTTTAATGGTGAAAATATTGAAATTATTTGAAACTCGACTGGTTAAATGTCCTTTATAAAAGCTAATAAATAGTGTTAAAAAAGCTATCCAGTGTCTCAGGTTCTAATTTAGTGTTCCCTCCATAATACAGTGGATTGTATATAACAGTAGAACTGTGATTATTTGCTGCGCAAACCCATAGTTCACCCTACTCCTGTGTTTTTAGGGCCCAAAAGAGAATATGCATTCTACTGATCAAAATAGCTTTAAATCCTACTGAGAGATAAAACATAAAGCCCCACAGTACAGCGGACATCAGGAAGCATGTGTAAGATAGCTCAGTGAATTGAGCAGATACTGCAGAAAACGGTGTGCAATGTTAACGTTTCAACTTTATCTCCACAATAAGCGGTGTGTCGGACTTAATACTGTGAAGGTTGATTAATTCTCAGAAGACTGATTATTTGACATGCCATTTTCATGGTAGTGTAAAACGCTGGGCCCCAAAAGCAGGCAGATTGCCCAGAGGTTATATGAATTTGTAAACGTGTCGCTTTTATAAAAAATGTTGGAGAGAACACGGAACCTACATACCATGTAGAACAAAATAGGGGCCTGATTACATTTTTTTTTTTTTGTTTTAATAATAAAACGTAAAAGTCCATTTAAAAAAAACAAAGTATTAACATTCATTTGCCAAATAATATTTACGGGTTACCACTGTCCTGGTACCGGAAGCCTTCACTTTAAGTAAATTGCACTTCACCCGTGACTAGGCTTGAAGCATGTTAAGGCCGTTCCCTTCACATGAGATTAGTTGGTGAGTAAGCAAAGTCAACTGCATAGATACCCGATCAATAGTTACGGGATAGTAACGTTTTGGTACTGAAATCCTTCCATTATTGTTGAAAATTGCCATAGCCGAAATAAGCCATAAAAACGAAAGTAAAGCATAAGCATTTTAAACCCGCATGGTTCGCGTGCGATGTGTTGTTTAGTAACAAAACTAACAGCAAAGCTAATAAATAGTGTTACAAAAGCTATCCAGTGTCTCAGGTTCTAATTTAGTGTTCCCTCCATAATACAGTGGATTGTATATAACAGTAGAACTGTGATTATTTGCTGCGCAAACCCATAGTTCACCCTACTCCTGTGTGTTTAGGGCCCAAAAGAGAATATGCATTCTACTGATCAAAATAGCTTTAAATCCTACTGAGAGATAAAACATAAAGCCCCACAGTACAGCGGACATCAGGAAGCATATGTAAGATAGCTCAGTGAATTGAGCAGATACTGCAGAAAACGGTGTGCAATGTTAACGTTTCAACTTTATCTCCACAATAAGCGGTGTGTCGGACTTAATACTGTGAAGGTTGATTAATTCTCAGAAGACTGATTATTTGACATGCCATTTTCATGGTAGTGTAAAACGCTGGGCCCCAAAAGCAGGCAGATTGCCCAGAGGTTATATGAATTTGTAAACGTGTCGCTTTTATAAAAAATGTTGGAGAGAACACGGAACCTACATACCATGTAGAACAAAATAGGGGCCTGATTACATTTTTTTTTTTTTGTTTTAATAATAAAACGTAAAAGTCCATTTAAAAAAAACAAAGTATTAACATTCATTTGCCAAATAATATTTACGGGTTACCACTGTCCTGGTACCGGAAGCCTTCACTTTAAGTAAATTGCACTTCACCCGTGACTAGGCTTGAAGCATGTTAAGGCCGTTCCCTTCACATGAGATTAGTTGGTGAGTAAGCAAAGTCAACTGCATAGATACCCGATCAATAGTTACGGGATAGTAACGTTTTGGTACTGAAATCCTTCCATTATTGTTGAAAATTGCCATAGCCGAAATAAGCCATAAAAACGAAAGTAAAGCATAAGCATTTTAAACCCGCATGGTTCGCGTGCGATGTGTTGTTTAGTAACAAAACTAACAGCAAAGCTAATAAATAGTGTTACAAAAGCTATCCAGTGTCTCAGGTTCTAATTTAGTGTTCCCTCCATAATACAGTGGATTGTATATAACAGTAGAACTGTGATTATTTGCTGCGCAAACCCATAGTTCACCCTACTCCTGTGTGTTTAGGGCCCAAAAGAGAATATGCATTCTACTGATCAAAATAGCTTTAAATCCTACTGAGAGATAAAACATAAAGCCCCACAGTACAGCGGACATCAGGAAGCATATGTAAGATAGCTCAGTGAATTGAGCAGATACTGCAGAAAACGGTGTGCAATGTTAACGTTTCAACTTTATCTCCACAATAAGCGGTGTGTCGGACTTAATACTGTGAAGGTTGATTAATTCTCAGAAGACTGATTATTTGACATGCCATTTTCATGGTAGTGTAAAACGCTGGGCCCCAAAAGCAGGCAGATTGCCCAGAGGTTATATGAATTTGTAAACGTGTCGCTTTTATAAAAAATGTTGGAGAGAACACGGAACCTACATACCATGTAGAACAAAATAGGGGCCTGATTACATTTTTTTTTTTTTTTTTTTTAATAATAAAACGTAAAAGTGCATTTAAAAAAAACAAAGTATTAACATTCATTTGCCAACTAATATTTACGGGTTACCACTGTCCTGGTACCGGAAGCCTTCACTTTAAGTAAATTGCACTTCACCCGTGATTAGGCTTGAAGCATGTTAAGGCCGTTCCCTTCACATGAGATTAGTTGGTGAGTAAGCAAAGTGAACTGCATAGATACCCGATCAATAGTTACGGGATAGTAAAGTTTTGGTACTGAAATCCTTCCATTATTGTTGAAAATTGCCATAGCCGAAATAAGCCATAAAAACGAAAGTAAAGCATAAGCATTTTAACGTGAAGAGTCCTAAAAAGAAGGTGATGGCATGGACGAGTAGCTGATCGCCCTGATCCAGCGGTTCCAGGTCCAGCAGCACCGTAGCCCACTCCAGACCTGTGAGATGGTGGCCTCGCTCACCCTCACCTGCAAACAGGTGTAGACGGGAGTCCGAGGGAGGGAAGGGGTAAGGGAGGGTGACGAGGTGGGCTTGGGGCAGAAATGACGGCTGGGGGCTTGATGCAATCTATGCTCCGGTGGTTGTAGGCTGGGCCTCTGTCCACCTCCAGAATGGTACGGCTTGACGTCCTTCAGCTGCCATGGTTGCCATCTTAGCTGCCAGGCCCTAGTCGCCTATAGTGTCTGACAGGGCAGTATCACGCGGACTGAAGTCCTAAAACAGGTCTGGAAGCTGCCTGCAGGTATAGGGGCCGACTCAGCATTTCGTACTTGAATTTTAGATAAAATGAGCATGGCTAATGGTGCCACCTATTATTCAATTACACTTCTGTTTGTGCTGTGCGCTACTTAAG
The DNA here is from genome assembly GCF_964204655.1 of Triturus cristatus. Lineage (NCBI taxonomy): Eukaryota > Metazoa > Chordata > Amphibia > Caudata > Salamandridae > Triturus > Triturus cristatus. The sequence goes on from NC_140587.1 coordinate 176,519,597, forward strand.
GAGTTCATATATTGTACCCATGCTGTATTCTGCACAGATCTGAGTTTAGCCATTAAAACCTCCTTCAAATTTTTTTGCCGAGCTCCATAGCTGGTGGCCGCCTCAAAACAATGATGCAGGTTTAAACCACGAGAAGTTCCTTCGTTACCGCAGTAAGTAATGTGTTCTCACATTTCTGCCTGTGTTAACCTGTGAGCATCTTGGGGCATATCAACAAGGGCTTTATCTCTGCTTTTTTGGCTTTAAAAGCCAAAAAAGCAGAGATAAAACTAGCACCCTATCAACAACAGGGTGCTAACACGCAAATTTGCATGTTAGCACCCTTTTACTCTACGCTTCCACTTGCAACTCTAATGAGATGCAAAGGGGGCGTTCCAGAGTAAAATAATAGGAGAAATGTCGCTAAGCGACATTTCTCCTATTATCAAGAATGTCGCTAACCCTGTTAGAGACAAAAAAAGCAGCGCTAACCGCGGTTAACGCTGCTTTTTTACGTCTGCTAATTTTCAGACTTAGCCATGATATCCTATGGAAGGAGGATATCATGGCTAAGTTTGCCTATCCCTATCAACAAGGTAACGTGTGATTATCGCTGGGTTTCCAGCGATAATCTCACGTTAGCCTGTTGGCGAGTAGATTTTTATCGCTATTGAGATAAGCGTTGCTAATAGCACGCTATCTCAGCGATAAAAATTCACGCTAGCCGGCGATAATTATCCTCACGCTAAGAGCGCTGAGCGATAATTATCGCCGGTTGTTGTTGATATGCCCCCTTGTTTGTCTCTGAGTAGTGCTAGGAAGTCCATAGCAGGTATGCAATTGGCGCTACGACGTAAGAAACATGGGGCCATATTATCAAGAACAGCGATAACATTATCGCCGCTTTAGTAGCAGGAATCTGCCGCTGAAACGGCGATAAGGGGCTTGATAATATGCCCTTGAGAATTCCAATAGAAGCCCAGGTTTGATGTCCTTGACACCAGAACATGGGCTTCTCTTGGAATTCTCTAGGGCATATTATCAAGCCCCTTATCGCTGCTTTAGCGGCAGTTTCCTGCTGCTAAAACGGCGATAATAATGTTATCGCCGTTCTTTATAATATGGCCCATAAATTTATTACAGTTACCTGCCTCGGTACTTCGGAGGACGCAGAGGGAATCTGTTCGTGCCTGCTTGGGGGCAGGTTGGCAAGGCGTGTGTCCGAGTTGCTCTCTGGTGTGTGCCTGCTCCAGTGCCCACTAGCGGAGCTGCGTTACCGCTGTGCACCAAAAGGCAGCCTCGTGTGAATAAATAACAAACATTGACATGTTAATGATGTTGAAATGGCGTATGCTGTTGTGGAGACAGGCTCTTTGTCAAATGCTCAATAAGTGCATTCCATGGCATGTTGTCGAGGAGAGCGCTACATCTAATACGTATTCGAGTTTAGGAATGGCGGTGGTGTGTTTGGGGAAATCTGTCTGAGCGACACTTACAAAATCCCGGGGGCATCTAATGAGTGGTGTTTATTGGCAATTAGGGTGTATGCGGTACATGTGGTAAACTTGCTGAAAATGAGGGATGTTTTAGGGATGAGTAACGTGGTGTGTTGCAGAGAGGGGGTGCAGTGCCTTCTTGTGCACTAAGCATGCCACCCTTCCCCTTTAAGAAACCCCAACAGAGGAGTCCACCGTCATCAAAAGACGGATTTGCCATTTAAGCAGTAAACTGAAAGTTAAAGTCGACCCCTTTGCCATGGGCTTCTAGAGTATAAATTGCTCCCATTTTTCAAATGCTCCTCCAAGTGATTCTGAAGTGTAAAAAAGCACCATGAATGTCGTTTGCCACATGCCAGGGCGAGCGCTTACTACGGATATCAAAGGTGACTGTCCAACCATTCTGTAACTGAGATATTTCGTTACACTTACAGGACAGAGTAGTCCGGTATTTTGAAAACCTCCGCATGGTTAAACTGTTTGTATCTAATTGTTTTATTGTACACAGAGCGAGTCGATGATATTCGATTGTTTTGTTGAACTTTGATCAAACCTGTGCTCACTTTCACTTAAATAGAAGTCATTATTCAAAATGAACCGTATTGGAATAGGAGCCTAACGCTTGCTAAGTGACCGGGGTTCTACAAGGATCCCGCCTCGCTTCTTCTCTGAAGGGCATTCATTCATAAGACACACTGTAATGTGTAATGTTTTCCGCATAATTATGGATTTGCTGTATCTGCCACAAAATCTACCATTTCCTGCATAATCGCCAGATTTTAACAGAAATATTTTATTTTTTGCTCAAACAGATCAAAAGTTAATTAAAACGTAGCAATACATGTTGCCGGACCCACAATAATGTGCTGCATAGGTAAATACGGATAATGTAAACGAAAGTAAAGCATTAGCATTTTAAACCCGCATGGTTCGCGTGCGATGTGTTGTTTAGTAACAAAACTAACAGCATTTATAGCCGATAAATATCAGCGGGGTACCAAAGTGAACAAGCACACATCCATGCTTTTAAGGCACGGAGAAACTGATCAATTTGCCTAGAATCGCAGAATGTTGAGCCGATGGCGAGACTCGAACCTATTTCCTTAGTTCCTAACTCGGCTCAGTGTTACGTAATTAACACATGGCACGCTGCGTGTTCCAAAAGTTATTATCCTACTATTCTTTTTGTTCTGTCTCTTTTAGGTTGACAATGAGCAAAAAAAAAAAAGCAAAGGAATTACCTGATAAAGTTTTCTTTCCTTGGCCTTAATGTTGCCAGTTGTGGGTGTGCTGGCAGAGGAGGCTGGGTCTGCGCAGCAAAGCGGCCGGGCGGCCGCGAAATTGAAAGTGATCGTGATCAAAGCGGCCGTGCGGCCGCGAAAGTGAAAGTAAGTGCGGCGCGCGCGCCCGCGCACATGCACTGTAGCTTTAGGCCACGGCAGCACTTTGTAAAGCCCAGATATAAAATGTCTCTTCGAGCCTTTGGCTCGCGAGACCTAAAAAGGGGATCGTTCCTGTCCTGGCAATTACAGACCTATCAGTTTAATTGACTCACTTCAAAAAATTGTCGCCCGGACATTATTAAAGAGGGTTCACGATTGGTTAGACGAGTCTAGGGTGCTATCTGATTACCAAGCAGACTTTAGGTCACATGTAAGCACCATTGATCAGGTTTTTAGATTTATTATGATTTATTGGCGTACGGTCATTTTATCCGGGGGAACTCTGTATGCAGCATTCGTCGACTTAAAATCTGCTTTCGACTTAGTCCCCCGTAACAAACTCTGGGATTCCCTTAAGGAAGCCGGTATGCCGTCCCCTCTTTTACTCTTTATAATCAGACTCCATACTTCGAACTTTGCTCAAGTACGATGGGGTCAACAGGGCGAAACAACCGACAAATTCCCTGTAAACAGAGGTGTCAGGCAGGGATGCGTTTTAGCTCCCACCCTGTTCTCCCTTTACATAAATAGGGTTATATCCTACTATATAAACTATCCAACCGACGCCCCTACCTTAGATGGATCCAGGGTCCCGCTTCTTATGTTTGCAGATGACACTCTGATTTTATCAAAAACCCAATCTGGTCTGCAGAAGGCCCTGGATCGCTTCATGGTGTTTTGCAATGATCACGACTTGGTAATCAACGTTGAAAAGACTAAGTATATGGTGATGCATAAACATAAAAAAATCAAGAGCCAAGTGTCACTGGATGGCACCCTATTAGAACAGACTGATACCTTCCCCTATCTGGGCATTACAATGAATCGGAAGCTATCTTGGAAGCCACAGATAGACTTATATGTCCTGAAACACAATCAGCTTGCTGGAGCTATTTTAAAAGAATTCAGAGCTTCCTTCATAAAATCGGTAGGACCCGCAATTGCTCTACACAAGGGGAAAGTTAGAGCATCAATAATATATGGAGCGGAGATCTGGGGCTTTGATAACCTATCGCCTTTAGTTAAAGCACAAAATAAGTTCCTGCGCTCACTCACGTCCCTCCCACAATCTACCCCCATACTGCCCTTATTGTTAGACTTGGGTGCAGGGCACTAAACGAGGAAGCCGAATATAGACCTCTCTCCTACTGGAGAAGACTGTGGACCACCCCCGAGTTGCTGTCGTATGCCAATGCAATTTGGTACATTAAGAATCTCGACACGCAAAAGAGAATTCCTTGGCTTCAAAACATCAAAAAGGGTTTGACGGAAATGGGGCTGAGTCATTTATGGGTGGACCCTAGGGGCAATCAGTTTCCTAGCAAGTTAGAGTTTAAAACATTATATTGGGACTTCAGGATAAGAAAACTGTGGTCTGACACGAACAGCAGCTCACTATCCGGTCTCTTTCTGTAACATAAACTTTTAGGTAGCTTTGAACCCTACTGGAATTTTGTTTCCAAAACAGGAGACCGTAAACTATACCACCAGTTTAGAGTGGGGTCTCTCCCGCTCAATTCTTTTAGTTATAAGTGGAAGGGCGGACCAGATAGTTCCTGCCCGTTCTGCTTAACTCAGGTCGAGTCTACTGCTTATGTCTTGTTTGTATGCCCAGCTTATGCTCTCCCTAGGAAAAACTGGCTTAAGCCGATCTGCTCTAACTTAGGTACCAGATCACATAAAACAGCTATGCGTCTTCTGAGAACTAATACTCGAGAGGTCATAGTTGTTGCTCTAGCCAAGTTCCTCAGTTGGTCTTGGGCTACACGTAGGGTCCAGGTTACTAGGAACAATCCCCCATTGCTATCAGCTTTAGAACTCTAGATTCATCTAGCTCTGTTATACCTAGTCCTCTTTTTATTTTTCTTACTCGACAATGAAAGATCTTTACCTTTTACATGGTTTTAGTATTACCTCTTGGGCTGGTCCCATTTGGAGGATTTTGTTGTATTCGTGTTTTATATATATTCTCTTTTTTGTATTGTATCTTTCATGATGTAACAATCGAATAAAGATTTGTTGATGATGATGAATTTATTAGGCGAATGAAGTTGTTGTGGTTTTCTTTAGAGATATTCGTTATTTTATGCCAGATTACGAAGAGTGACATGCTGCACATTAGAAAGCTGAGCGAGTCGTTAACTGCTGGGTATATCGCACCACATGTGTTCATCAAGCGGCCATGTATACACCCAATGTCAGTAGATTGCAAACACTATGGCTTCACTTAAGATTGGCACATGGTATGTGAGAGGTATCCACACACCATCACGCAGATATGAGATATACTCGTATCTCAAGCAACACCAAATACAAATAGCTCTCCTCCAGGAGACACATCTAGCTAAAGCTGAAATCACACACCTACGTAGCCGCTGGCGCGGCCAATTATATGCAACAGGATATTCGGCATTCGCACGAGGAGCGCTCATTTGGGTTCGGCCAGGGGTTCCATTTCAGATCACTGATTCGCTGGTAGATGCAGACGGCCAGTATGTAGTAGTTAGAGGCACACTGAATGGCAGGCAGATTGTCATTGCGTCGCTTTACGCCCCCAACACGGAACAAGCTGTTTTCCTCAACACTCTTTCGCGCGTGCTTGCGCCACGGCATGACATTCCCATGTTTTTAGAGGGAGATTATAATAGTGTACTGGACGTCTCTCTCGACCGCTCCTTCCCACCCCTCCCAGGCACGAGCACTCACAAAGCTATGAAAGCGCTAAATAGCTGGGCAACGCAATGGCACCTGAGGGATGTGTGGAGGCATCGCAACCCCCATGATAAAGTATACTCCTATTATTCAGGAGCTCATGGGTTGCATGTGCGACTAGACCGTTACATGCTTTCAGAGGAGCTGCTTCCACACATCTCCGCGGTATAATATTTAGGTAGAACGCACTCGGATCATAACCCGCACGTGTTGGAGGTGAAATGGGAACGCACCAGGCCACCTATTCCCACCTGGCGGTTGCAACCTGATGTTCTATTAGATGCGCCGTTTCGCAATCTACTTGCCACTAACATTACACACTACTTTGAGGACAACGCAGATACAGCCACAACGCCACTGGTGTAATGAGATGCGTTTAAGGTAGTGGTCAGAGGTGATTGCCTATGCGCGCAGGCGGGTATGCGAAGGCAGCTGGAGGCTGAACTAACAAATCTTGAAAACACATTGCTTCAGAGAGAAGGTGAGGCGGTGGGAGGCTACACAACACCATTGGCGCAGGATAGAGGAACATTCCCGACTACTACAGCGATTCCGCCATTTAAATTATGCAGCACACTCAGCGCGGACGCACCATATGGGGGACAAACTGGGCAAATTACTGTCATGGTTGATACGGCAAGATGCTGTGACCACACCAGTGACATCCATAAGCACTGCACGGGGAATCACAGTACATGCGCAGAGAGACATACATAGCGCTTTTGTAACACACTACATCGAAATGTATAAATCTTACTTGCAAACTACAGCCGCGGACATACAGACCTTTCTCGACGATTTTGCAGTACCACAACTAGCCCCATGCCAGCAGGAAGAATTGAACTGCCCTATTCTACCGGAAGAAATTAAAGAAAACATTTTCTCCCTTTCAAATGGCAAATCTCCGGGTCCTGATGGGTTACCGGTAGAATTTTATAAAGCTTACTCGGACATATTAATACCGGGGCTACTGCGGGTATACCAAGCAGCAATAGAAGATTCAGCGTTCACATCCACGCAAAACGAGGCACTGCTGATCTCCCTTTTGAAACCAGGCAGGAATCCTGAATCCCTAGGCTCCTATCGCCCGTTGGCACTGCTAATACTGATTATAAAATATTTGCTTCCATGTTAGCCAAACGCATAGCCCCGTTGGTCAAAACTTTGATACACCAAGACCAAACTGGATTTGTCCCAACCAGAAGTACCTCTTTAAATATACGCAGGCTGTTCAGAATTCAGAAATATGCATTAGACCGCTGGCCACGCTCTGGCTGTCTAGTGCTGGATCTGGAAAAAGCTTTCGATTCTTTGGAATGGCCCTACCTTGCAGCAGTATTGAGCAAATATGAGTTGGGAGACGGGTATTTGCAAATGGTACAGCTACTATATCAGTCCCCTGCGGTGCGGGTCCGCACGGGTAAGCTAATCTCCGAAACAATACGTGTGAGACCAGGAACCAGGCAAGGATGCCCGCTATCCCCATTGCTCTTCTCTCTCGCCATGGAACCATTAGCAGTCCTACTCCGGAAAAAAGGGGCACAGACTGGGGTATCCCCCTGGGAGATGGGTTACACGCGGTTTCCCTATATGCGGATGATTTGCTTTTATACGTGAAAGATCTGCATAATATTCCCCCAGCCATATCTGAATTATTTCAAACCTATGAAACGATGTCGGGGCTCAGGGTGAACTGGTCTAAATCGGGTGTCTATTCTTTTAATAATAATGTGGCAGAAGTAGAAATGATTATCAATGGGACTGCCCTCGCCTGGTACCCTACCACATTCAGATACCTAGGCATTTACATATACAGGTCCCCAATGGATATATTAGATGGTAACCTGGTGCGAGCCATTTCTTCTGTTAAGGCACAGATACAGTTCTGGAAGACCCTCCCATTAAACGTAATGAGTCGCATCACGTTAGTCAAAATGATAATATTACCGAGATTGCTGTACTATTTAGCAAATCTTCCAGTATATGTTCCAGTTAGACTATTTCGAGAACTGGATGGCCTGATCCGAGGCTTGATTTGGAATAAAGGTAGGCCCAGAATAGCATTACAGAAATTACATGCGCCACCGGAACGAGGTGGATTGGCAGTTCCGAACATGAAACTCTATTACCTAGCAGCCCAGTTACAATGGGTTACTAAATGGATGAGTGGCAAAAACATAGCTGACACAGCAACTGTGTCGCCTCCATGGACACAGCCCCAATTGTATAAACTGTTTCATCCGCTTGCGAAGCTCCCCTGCCCACCTCAAATACATATTGAGCTAGCTCATAGATGTTACCGGAGGAGCTTGCAACTCACCAGAGATACAGTCCCGTACGCCCAGACATTGCCACTCACCGGTGCACCCAGAGGCAGAGACGCTGTGACAGAAATAGAGCTGGTGTCCTGGTGTGAGGCAGGCGTGGAAACGCTGGGCGACCTGTACGTTGAGGGCACACTTTCTTCCTTTGAAACCTTGGTAGGAGATAGTGGCATACCTGCGGGCCAATTTCTTCTACACACTGCTATAATTCGGGCATTGACGCAAACATGGGGTGAGTTGACAACTGAACCGCCAACACATTTGCTGGTACAGTGTTTGCATGTCATGGGGGAGGGATCGCATGTGATCCACTGGTTGGTACAAGCTTTACTCATACACGTTCTAAACCGTTAGCGAATCTTCGCTCGCACTGGGCTGAGGATAGAGGCCAACTCTGGTCTGATAAAGAATGGGGATGCATATTAGCCGGGCTACATACATACCGCGTAACTCCAGGTTTAAACTTCTACAAACGTATATATTGCATGGAGCGTACCTCTCACCGGATAAAATAAACAAATATTTCAATATAAATACCTCTAGTTGCCCGCGCTGTCGGCTCAATGGAGCGGATTTCCTAAATGTCTTGTGGTCCTGCCCCTCACTCCAGACATACTGGTACACAGTTGTAGAGACACTCGCGAGGTGCACCCATGCTCAGATACCCAACACGTGGGAGGTCTGTATCCTGGGGCTTTACACTCGCACTAAAAATAATAGGGTGAGCTCTAGATTCCGCGACCTGGGCCTCATAACTGCGAAACGGCTGATTACCAAACGATGGAAACACGAAGATCCTACTGCGTCGGCTAGTTGGCTGAAATCCCTGGAGGTATGGGCACAGGCAGAAAGCACCGTTCTCCAAAGGTAAGAAACGGCAGGGCTGCGCAAGTATCTAATAGCGCAATCCTGCGATGATATCCTCAAAACACTAACACACCCTAATGCTGCACTGCACTCACCTCCTTCGCAGCAGGCAGGAGACAACGCTGAAGAGGACACCCAGTAAATATACCACGCTGTAGGTGTTGTTGACACAGAGTATCTGCCGAGATGAGACTTGAACTTGCGTTTCTGAGGCACATTCCATGTAAGCAAACTCTGTTATACGTCACCCTGACATTCATTTAGCCATAAATAAAACATGAAGCGCGACTCACACTGCCCACCAATGACTCGACTTAGCTACAACATATATCAGATGTCACTTTTCATTAATGGCATTTACTTTGATTTTTTGTTTCTCTTTGTTTTCTTTTAGTTTTAGTTTACATATGAACATAATAATATCTATCACTTCCAAAGATATACATGTATATTGCTTAGGCACCATTATTTGCAATGCTCCGGCATGTGATATATATGTGGAAAGTAATGGTAAGCACTTGGGTGAATTTGAAGACTTCGAACAGCTGGCAGGAAAATGCACTAATGGTATGGAAACGCTGTTATGTTAATAGAGATGACGATATTGACATGTGCAGGGAAACTGCAACATTTTATGCATACAGGAAAGTACGAATGTTATAATTGTACATACTATAGTGTTTACATGATGGAAAAGTCTGATTCCACATACGCAAGTTCATAACTGTATGTCTTTTGCTCTATGTAACCCATGTACACCAGTATGTTTAAGTGCGACAAACAAAATGAAAATTAATAAAAGAATGAATGAATGAATGAAAAACGATTTATATCGCGCAAACTAAGCCCAAAGGCATCAAGGCGCCTAACAATACGATCAAAAACACAGAACCCAGCTCACGGATATGCCTTAACAAAAAGCCAAGTCTTTAATGCTTTCCTGAACAGGGGGACCGAAAGTTGAACTCTAATTTCCATGGGGAGAGCATTCCAAAGCTTAGGAGCTAAATGAGAAAAGGACCTTCCTCCCCACCTGGCTCTCCTGAAACGAGGCACAGATAGCAAGTTCTTTCCTAAAGAACGGAGATTTCTAGAGGGGACATAGGGTACTAAGATGTCCTTGACCCCTCGGGCTCCCTGGCCTGATATCACCCCGTACGTAAGGCTGAGGATCTTAAAGGTGATCCTGGCAGAAATAGGGAGCCAATGCGGACTATTCCTAACAACAGTAGCCGAGGAAAGCCTCGGGGCGCCAGTCACAAATTTGGCAGCCGCGTTCTGAACAATTTGTAGCCGTTGCACCAAACCCTTGTCTAAACCAGAGTAAAGGGCATTACAATAGTCAAGTCGTGAGATCACAAGGGCAACCACAATTTGTTTACGCGCAGGGGGAGCAAGATAGTGTTTTATTTTTCTTAAGATTTTGATAATGCCCCAACAAGTAGAGACCGTTCTATTTATCTGTTGGTTCATGGAGAGAGAGGAATCAATCAGGACTCCCAAATTGCGAGCTGAGTCAGTGGGTGTCGGACACAATCCCAAAGAGGGGGGCCACCACTCAGCCGACCATAAGTCACTCTTACCACCAAAGACAAGAACCTCCGTTTTTTCGCCATTAAGCTTCAAAGAATTAAGAATCATCCATTTAGAAACTGCCTCCATGCAGTTTCTGAAGCCGAAAGCAGAGGAATTGCCAGGGTGTGAGAGGGACACCATGATCTGGGTATCGTCCGCGTAGGAGACCACCTCCATCCCATAAGATCTTATTAGCTTGGCAAGTGGGGCCACATAGATATTAAAAAGGGTCGGACTAAGAGCCAAAAAGATATTTAAAAAAAAAAAAATGGTACCTTGCCAAATCATAAACACATCATCAATGTGCCAACTTCTGATCTTGTTGCGATCTGGATTGACTTGGTTAAGGACAAATGATTTTTCTATGTCGTCTACAAAAAGGATAGCAAAATTAGGGGCAAAACCTGCTCACATGCTGGTCCCTTTGCACTGTTTGTAAAACTTGTCATTAAACATAAAATAGTTCTTTGTCAGTGCTATCTCTAGGAGAGAGGTAATGAACTCAGTCAGTACTTTGTGTGGTCTTGGTCTGTTCAAATGGTTCTCGATCACCGCTGTACCCCTATCCTGCAGGATGTTGGTGTAGAGGGATTCTATGTCCAGTGTGACAAGGAGTTTATGTGTGGGGGCAAATTTTTTGCGTTCAACCAGATTAATAAAGTATTTGGTGTCTTTTGCATAGGAAATGGTGTCAAGTACTAAGTCATGGATAAAGAAGTCGATGTATCTACCTAATGGCTCAAGGATGGAGCTGCATCCTGAAAGAATGGGTTTACTAGGGGGATTATTTTGATCCTTATGAACCTTTGGAAGTGTGTATATAACTGGTGTCCTGGGATTTTTATTATTCAGATAGAGAAACTCGTTGTGACTAATAGAGCCTAGTTCCTCTGCTTCCTTGGTGGTGGTCTGGGTGAGGTTTTTGATCTCATTAAGGGGGTTGTGTCTCAGTAGTTCATAATGGGTCGTGTTGTTCAGTTAGCGTTTTATCTCATTGTCATATGATATTTTGTCTTGGATGACAATCCCTCCTCCCTTGTCGCATGGCTTAATGATGATATTATCCATGTTTTTTAGTGGAAGGAGACTCTTCTTTTCCTCTAGACTGATATTGTAAGGAATAAAGTTGTGTTGTTTCTTTCATTTTTCAAGGTCTTTCAGCACTAAATTTCCAAACGTGACAACGGGGGTAGGGAGCCAGATGGTGCATTGAAGGTCAATTTTGGACGGAAGCCTGTCGTGTCCTAGTTGGGGGAGACTCTTTATTAAGAAAAAAGGATTCCAATTTTTCTAAAAAATTGAAAAATCTCGGTTTGTGTGGTGAACCAGTTGGGTTTCTCTGGGAGTACATAAGAAAGTCCTTTACTAAGTAGTGAGATTTCTGCAGAAGCCAATTGATGGTTAGACAGATTGAAGATGGGGATCGTAACCATGTTGGGAGAGGAAGAAGGATCCTCCATCCCCACGGTGTTTAATACTGGTAGCCCCATTGATAAAACTTCCGCCGTGTCTGATGTTCTCCCGGTGGGAAGTTGTATCATGGTCTCCCCCTCCCTGTCTCTGTTTGGAATGGTTGGCCTCGTCCTAAAAAATTGGGATTGTTGGAGGAGGAGCTAGGTTCAGCCCCTGCGTCAGAGGAGTCAGAGCCTGCAGATGAGTCAGAAAAAGACACCGGTTGTTTGTTCTTAAACCGACCTCAGGTGCCTGCCTGTTGTCTCTGTGCGTACTGGGGATTTGTGAAGTAGTCGTCTAGGAGGTATGGGTAGGTCTTCTCTTTGCTATAATTTTTTATATCCTTAGTTACTTTAATTTAATTTAATTTAACTTTGGTTGCTTTTTTATGGTGTTCAAATTTTTGGAAGTCAGAGATAGTCTTTTCTCATTTCTAGAGGACTGTCTTGGCATCTGCCAAGCTGTCCAATTCTAAAATAGCTTTCTCTAGTAGTTGTATTTCTTCCAACTCCTTCTTGCTGTGTTCGAGAGCGGTGTCTATGCCGAGCACCATCCAATGGCGAGAGCACGTAGTGCCAATGTGAGCAAAACCGTGCTTGAATTTGGGGTCCTGTAAGAAGATTGCTGGGGTATTGCAGACCTGTAAGCCTATGGGTATTATGTCTGCTTTTAAGTACTCAGTTAGCATACGAGCATGTAACTCGGTCTGGATATGTTTTTTTTAAAGATGTTCTAGAGCCGTTATTTTGTCCGTGGCTGCATCAGTAGGTGCTATAGATGGCGCAGGTGTTTGGAACAGGGATGGGCCACTTATAATTTTAGCAATGTAGTCCTCTATGTAGGTGGGGACAACTGGTATGGACATAGTTTATTGGTCTTACTTTAGAATAGGTCTGCCTTTGGTATACACCATGAAATGTCTTCTTTAAGTAGGTTAATAGTTAAACTAGCTCTACAAAGTGGGGTAATACAAAGCTCACATTCTAAAACGTAATTATTTAAGGGAGTGGTTAAGTAATTTCTCACTGTCGTGATCACTCCTTCCAGTGCTGCTAGCATATCTGAACTTGAGTTCAGAAAGACCTTGAAGAGTTGGCTCTTTAGCCAAAGCTAGAATCTTGGCTATTCACCTCTCCTGCTTGCCCGCTAAACCGCCGGGACACCTCTGTTTGAGGTAGCTGTTCTGCTCTATAAATGCTGATATTATATTGATATTATTTGTGATGTGACCTGACCAAACAGACATTTATCAAGTCCACCGTTACCTCCCCCGAGCCCAATTCACCTAATATGCTGTACGCTCAAAGACATTACCTTAACTATCATTTACTCTCTCATGAAATGCAGCTTAGAAGAAACCCCTGTTGCACTGCCTGACTGGACTTATCAGCTGGTACATGGTAACACGAGAGGGCATCTAAATCTATTTCTGACAGTGCCCAGGTTTCCTGGACACAGCATATAAAGGTTCATCATTGGTGTCATAGGAAGTCTTAATGAGCCTTCTTTCGGCACACAAACATGAAGGCTTTACCTTGGTCCTTGATGGGGCTCAACCTAGAGTACACTGTGGCTCATTGAAAGGCACAATGTAATTACAAGTGACTGAGATTCATTGAAGCTGACCAGAAAGGCTGAATTCTGGGCTAAACAGGACTCTCCCGAGCCAGAGGCACCAGTCAGGTAGTGCTTAATTCACCTCAGCTGGAGGTAACCATGGAGGATTTATTTTTCCCTTTCATCTATATCCTCTGGTAAATATGAAAAAAGAAACCTTCTTTCACTTTCGCTTTCAGAACCCATGTGCGAGTTCCGAGATGTAGTTAAGAGATCCTTTGAAAAGCACAACAAAAAGTTAAAGGGAGCACTTGTCTCTAAATTAACTTCTCGAATACAAAAAAAAAACCATTGGAATAAATGACCTTTTTTATGCTCCTGCTTACCTGTCACGAGAAAAAGGCAACAGCCTATTGAACAAAAATGTGATACATCGAAAAATAAAAAATACATTTGCATGAAAGCCTGAATGCTGGCCTGTGGTCGCCAACAATGAACAAGTTACTTACCGTAGGTAACGCATATTCTGTTGGATACTCTAACTGGAGATTCCTCATATTTAGAATATCCCACAGGTGCCAGAATGGATCCAGAAGGTTTCATATCAGCGGACGCTGTGCGGTTCCACGTTGTGTTCTGTCCCGAAGTGACAAAGCAGAGCTGCATTTAACTGCCATTCCTGATTGCTGGTGTCAGTTTCTTTTTAGAAGGTAAAAAGATATCACTCAACAGAACAGGGAGTTGGGATGGCAGTGGGGAATCTGGAGTTATTTAGAGTAGCCACCAGATAGACTAACTGAAGGCAAGTAACATCTGGTGGATATGTATGATGAACAAGTTAATTACCTTCGGTAACACCTTTTCTGGTAACAACTTTATCTAACCGCAGAAATCTCATCGTGTGAATACCCCCAGGCATCAGACTGGATCTGGATATTTTCAATAGCAATTAAGTCGTGCATCAGTAGGTGGCATTGTGCTACTCCGTGTTGGATCCGTCCCACTCCAGATGTTATGTTAGGCCACTATCTGCACCACCTCCACACGCTGATGTCCGTTTCCTTTGGATGTCTGTCCATCCTGCCTGACACTTATCCCATAGAAATTAGAATATGCCAGTGTGCAGATCTCTAGATTAGGATCTTATTAGTGGACTGTACAAGTCCATTCCAAAGAACAGGGAGGTGGGTGGGTCTGTGAGGAATCTGCAGGTAGACAGTCAGAACCAGAAAAGGCGTTACTGAAGGTTAGTAATTTGTTCCTCTAATAGAGACTTCTAATCACAGAACCTCACATTGTCAACCAATATCAAAGCAGTACCTCCAATGATGGAGGGTCTGTGGAATGACTCAAACCAGGAAATCTTGCAAAACAGATTGGGCGAAGTGCCTGTCTCGCTGTACCCAAATGTTCAGACAACAGTGCTTCATCCACGTGCTATGCCCATGTTGCAGCTTGACAGATGTCCAAGACTGGCACATCATGCACCAGTACAAGGGTAGCAGCCTTTGCTCTGGTGGAATGAGCTTGCAAGCCTACTGAGGGCCGCTTCTTGGTTAGTCCATAGCAGATGTTTGCATAATACAATCGATCGGGAGATGATTCACTTTTGAATCTTTTTCTCGTTTTTGGCTCCAGAGAGAACCACAAAATGTTTATAATTCAAACGCCTCCCAATACGTTATTTGAAAAGAGATGGCTGATCTGGCTAATGTAAACAGGTAACACTTGACTGTTGCCACAGCAAGGCCTTGCTGGGCTTAGGAGAGAAAAAGCAATAGAATGCCATGCAACTTTGCCTGAAAAGGGTGAATGTCAAGGGAAGAGCACCAGAGTAAATTTCTATCAGCATCTTTCACATATCGTTTTGGTGGAAAGACGCCTGGCTGCTGGAATGACACCAACCACTTCAGGAGTGAGATCGAAAGCCATCAAATGTCACCTCTAAATGTCCTTGCATGAAAGTGTAGGAAATTAAGGTTTGGGGCTGCTGCGTCATAAAGTCCTCCCTAAGGGGCAACCAAGTGAAGGATAGATGCTCATGGTCAGTAGTTGTGCTGGCCCAGTCCAGGGCACCAGGATGACTTGGGCCCAGACCTTCTTGATCTTTTTCAGCACTCTGGGGAAAAGAGGTAGGGGCAGAAACACATACAGGAGTCTCACGTCCCAGTCGAGGCAAAAGGTGTTCCTGAGGAAGAATAACCTTGACAAATCCAAAGTGCAAAAGTTTGTACCATACATGTTCTCTACGGTGGCTAATAGATCGAGCTAGGGTTCTTCCAATTGTTGGAAGATGCTTTGTGCCACCTCCGTGTGTAACTGAAATTTGTGATCCACTAGGCAACATTTGCTGGGTTTGTCCGTCCTGGTGTTTGAAGATCCTACCAGGTGCTGGGCGATTAGTTAGATGCCCTCAGCATTCAGCCACTTCCAGAGACTCAGGACCCACTACTCCATGCTGACCTGATTGATGCAGTATCACATGGCAGTCGTTTTGTCCATTAGAATCTGTACCTGTTCTTCCTTGATGATTGGGAGAATGCCTTCACGGCCAAGCAAATCGCTCACAATTCCAGCAAGTTGATGTTGCGTCAAGTCTCCACCAGAGACCAGAATCCTCTGAACTCCAGCTCTCACAGATGACAGCCCGACACAGCAACGATACATCCATTGTGACCATCAACTCTGGGTAGGGTAGGGAGAGGGTTCTGCCTCCAGTCCCAATTGTTGTCAAGCAGCCATCCCTGCAGGTCACTTGCAGTCTCTTCCGAAACCAGAATGGAATCCGGGAGGTTCCCTTGGTGTTTAGCCCACTGAGACTTCAGATCCCACTGCAGGGCTGGCATTTGCCAACAGTCGTGCTCTGCAAGCAGAATGCAGGAGAGGAAAAAGCCAAGAAGTCTCAATGCTACTCTACCTAAGACCCAAGGCACGGGTTGAAAGTTGAAGCCCAAATGTCTTGACTTCATTGAGGCGGAGGAAAGGCTCAGAAGAGTACTGTGTCCAGGAAGGCTTTAATGAAGGGGTGCTGTTACAAAGGAGTCAGGTGTGACTTTGGCATGTCGATGAAAAAGCTCAACGATATCAACAGTCAGTCGTTGTCTGGAGGTGGTTTATGACCTGGCAAGCTTTTCCTTTGTAGCCAGTCGTCGAGGTATGCGAAGACTGGTACTCCCAATGGAGGCAATTGGGCTGCGACTACTATCACTATTGTGAATACACAAGCAGCACTTATGGAGCCAAAGTGCAACACTAAGAATTGTGCTTGTGGTCTGCCTAAAACCAATGGTAACGTCTGTGGGACTGCAGGACGAGGAATGTGAAAATGGGCAGCTTTCAAATCCAATGCTAGAGTCCAACCTACTGCTTCCAGGGTGGACATAATGTGGGCAACTTTGGACAGAATGTGGGCCACGGTGACCACTTTGACCTTGTCATTCTGAAGGAAAAAGTACTGAGGGTGAAGATTGAGGATGAGGAGAAAGCCTCTTTCCTTTTTAGGCCCCAGGAAATTACAATAATAGTAGTCTGTCCCAATCTCTGATGCCGGCACCCTCTCTATAGGATTCAAGCTAGCCTGGCTGATGAGGGCTGTTAGCCCGAAACCGGTCCCAGGATGCTGGTTTCCGGTTCAGTGAAGACCTGGCTTGGCAGTTCAGGCTGGACTGTTCCCATGAGCCACAGGGTCAAGACTGATTTGCAAAAGGCTAGGTCTGAACTGAAGTGGCAAAGTGAGCTAAAGAACAATGATGGATTCAACCCAGATCTGTGACTGAGGGTGAGTGTTTGAAAAGTTTCAGCACTCCGTCCATCATCTTCTTGTGTTTTACCCGGTAATTGTCTCTAGACACTGCTGGCCTGTTCCACTAACTTCACCTCAGAAGGACTATTTGGTGCGTTTTGGTACGGTCTCTGATGGTATCCCCTAAGGAAACCCCCAAAACAGAGAACCCGCTAGGCCTGTCTGTGGCAGTTCTGAATACCAGATCCCTGCAAAAACACCATCTGGAGATCTTTACTCTGCTGCAGGAGGGGGATATTGATATTCTTTCCTTGACAGAAACCTGGTTGGGGGACGCATCAGCCCCTGACATCATCTCATCCCTTCCAGGAAACTTCGACGCTATCTGGCACAACAGGCAAGATGGCAGAAGAGGGGGAGGGGTGGCTACTTTTTTTAAATCGAATCTCTCGGCCACTATGTTAGTATCTGAAAGTTTCGATAACTCCGACATTTTAGGAATTAAGTTCTCCCTCGCTTCCTCTTGTTTCACTCTCCTGACAGTCTATCGCCCCCCGGATGCAGCACCTGGCTTCTGTGATCACCTTGGTGAAATCTTGTCTGACCTCAGCACTCGGTATCAAAAGCTCATGGTCGTAGGTGATTTCAACTTTCATTGGGAAAATCTCCCACGAGAGCCACAAGCTAATCTAATCGATCTGACTATGTCAAATCTAGGACTCTGTCAATTGGTGACCCGCCCCACCCACATCAAGGGGCACACCCTTGATCTGGTTTGGTCACCTAGCCAGCAAGCTAGGCTTGTTAACATCCTGCCATGCGCCTGGTCCGACCATTTTCTAATCACTTGCTGGGTCCCCTTGGATAGCCCTCCCACTCAACTCCGCGTGGAATGGAGGAGAGTGCGAAGTTGGCATAAGATCCAGTCGGGAAACCTCATTGATACCCTCCGGGGAATTCTTCCCTGCAGGCCAGAGGAAGGTTATACCAATATCGACACAGCCAGCCTGACCATTAGCAATACCCTCCAATCAGCTATTGACCACCTAGCTCCAGAACATCGGGAAAGAATTAAGCCCAAACGTAAGGGGGCTCCTGGGTTCAACGAAGCTCTGCGGGTAAAAAGGCAGAGTTTGAGGAAAGTGGAGAGACAGTGGAGGAAAATCTACAACTCCACTGATCTGACCCTCTACAAAGCAGCTCTGACCTTATATAAGAAATCCATCATCTCGAGGAAAGCCGAATTCTATGAGGCTCGGATCTTAGACGCCCCTAATAAACAGAAGGAAACCTTTAAGATCCTAAAGGAACTTAGTAAAAAAGGTGATGTCAACTCAATCTCAATCCCTTTCAATGTCAATACCCTGCAGACCTTCTTTCTGCAGAAAGTGACAGATATCCTCGGTGAGATCAGTAGATCCCCTGTTGCTTTAAGTTCCGAGGAACTGGCGTTGTCCTCCCCCTCGCCAGTCCACTTCCTTACAGACTTCCCTCCTTTGAACCCCGAAGCTCTGGCCTCTCTAATCAATAAGACCAAATCTGGTTCACCGGCCGATCCCGGTCCTCCGAAGATCTTCCAGATGGCCCTTCCAGCCTTGGATGGTCAGATCCTCTCACTTCTAAATAATTCCCTGGCCATTGGCCAGGTACCATCTAATCTGAAAGAAGCTAGAGTTACTCCCCTACTGAAAAAGCCTGGCGCAGATAAGGCTGAGCTGAAAAATTACCGGCCTATTTCGCAACTTCCTTTTTTAGCTAAGGTTATGGAGCAGCATGTTCTGAAAACTTTATCCAGCTTTCTCGAAAACTCAGAGCTTCTCCACCCTCGCCAGGCTGGCTTCAGAGCCCACCATAGCACGGAGCTTGTTATGCTATCTGTTCTCGACGATCTCAGGCTAAAGGCTGACAACAAAGCCCCGAGCGCCCTGATACTTTTAGATCTCTCTGCGGCCTTCGACACGGTTAACCACTCCATTCTACTGTCTCGATTGGCGGATCTGGGTTTCAGGGGTGCTGTCTACAGCTGGCTACAGTCCTTTTTGTCGGGACGGTCGCAAAGGGTTCAACTCGGCAGCTACACCTCGATCAGGGGAGATATCCCCTGTGGCGTGCCCCAGGGCTCGGCTTTGTCCCCTCTGCTCTTCAATATTTATCTGCAGCCCTTAGTAACTGCACTATCCAAATTGGACTGCCGAGTGTTCAACTATGCAGATGACACTCAATTCATCCTGAGCATTGACAACTCGGCCCAAGCTCAAGAAACTGTTCAAAATATCCTTCGATTTACCACGAATTGGATGACTGTTAACTCTCTAAAAATTAACCCTGACAAGACAGAGGTCCTTGTCATTCCAGCTAAAAACAACTTCTGGAGTGGCCTGTTCTGGCCCAAAGAACTTGGGGCCCCCCCATGTCCGTCACCGTTCGTGAAAAGTCTGGGAATTAAAATTGATTCGGAACTTTCCTTGAGTCAACAGGTCCACTCAGTAGTGGGCACCTGTACCGGCGTCCTGAGACAACTGAGGAAACTGGTCCCTCTCTTATCAGTTTCCTCTTTAAAATCAATAGTCTCAGCTACTGTGCTATCGCGCCTCGATTATGGTAATGCACTCTATTTAGGACTCCCTTTGAAATTGATGAACCGCCTACAAGTTGTGCAGAATGACGCCGCCAGGCTGATTTTTAACCTTCCGAGGAGGACCCATGCCTCCCCGTTGCTGCACAAACTACATTGGCTACCTGTCAGACAGCGGGTAAAATTCAAGGGCCTGTGCATCGCCCATAAAACTCTTTATGGCCATGCCCCTGGCTATATTCGGGATCGCCTAGCTAAATACGTGCCAGGGCGCGTACTTCGCTCTACAGAGGCCTTCCAGCTAGCCTGCCCTCGGAGTAATCTGGCTACCAAGGGTGGCCGAGCTTTTTCAGTTGTTCTGCCACGTCTCTGGAACCAACTACCTGACTCTTTGCGTAAAGAAACGGGTCTGTTTCCGTTCCGAAAGCTGTTAAAAACCCTGCTATTTGAAGATACTCTTTAACTGTGCTCGCTACAAGGATTGTCTGTACCCTCTGATGCTATCTCCTTCTGTCAAGCGCTAAGAGACCTGCCGGTATATATGCGCTATATAAATAAACAAACATAAACATAAACATAAAAGGGGCAAAGCTGCTGGGGGAACTGCCAACCAGGCAGAGCTAGGCCTAGAGAGCTGGTAGTAGCCTTGCTCTCCTTAAATCTTTCCAAAGTGGATTCCATCTTTGATCCAAAGAGCTTATAGCCATAAAAGGGCATATCTAATAAGTCTTGCTGGACATGTTGGAGAAGCTGGTGGTGCAAATGCAAACATGGCATCTAAGCATCATGCTGGTCCCGAATGTCCTACACAGCCAGTTGGTAGGGTCCATGCCTGAGTATATGGAATACTTCGCCCTTTTCAGACTGTCTTTTATGAGATTCTGACTGTCTTTTATGTCTGTAAGGTTGGCAATATGTCCCCTGGAATAGCTGGCAAACTATCTGACCCTCTATCCCTCAATGCACATGAATACCTCCATAGGAGGCAGCTGGTGTTGACAGACTTAAGTGCAAGGCTGGCAGTCGAAACCATTTGTGTAGCAGAAGATTCATTGTGCCACCTAAGTGTGTAACTGCAATTCCTTATACACTCATTGATGAAGATTTCCATGAGTTTGGACTCCCTGTCAGGTTGGGTGATCAGAAACGTGTTTGGATTGATTCTGCTCATTTACGCCTGGACCACCAGGATTTCCGTAGCTGGATACAGCAAGACAAAATCCAGATCCCTGGAGGAAGGCCTATGTTGCCTTACTAACTGCTTGGTGGGCTAGATCCTGGCTTTTCCCAGGTGCCAATCAGCACACCAGAAGGAGCCTCACTAAATGTGAGAAGAGGTTCTTTTTTTTTTTTTTTTTTTTTTTTTTGAAACCGTTTATTACAGTATATAAAAGTTACAGGTATGGGCCTACAACCACACGGCCGGCCGCTAGGGCATCAGAAGTATATTACATACATACAGCAAAAAGTCTCTCAGCGGTGCACAGTAGGAAAACAGGGGTAATCAATGGTGTAGGCCACATAGCTCCATGCCCACAATACGGTTCCATTTTCTTAAAACAAAACAACATCAACAAACCACAACCGCAAGGCAACCCGCGATCCAAAGTGACAACACGTGCTCCATAAGTGGGGGATCCAAACAGCAGCAAAACTCTGAAGAGGGGGACGGGAGTAGATCAGGGACTGGGGGACCGCGCGCCCGCGGCCGAGGGCGGGGGGGCCATCTAGGGAGACGGAGCAGGCGAGGCAGCCGGTAGCAGAGGCGGCTCACAAATACCCCCGCGGTAGGCGTTCCAGGGGCCCCAGAGTTTCATCCACGCCCCAGGCTTACCCCTCGCCACATACACCACCTTTTCACGAAACATACACCAATCCATATGCTCTTTCCAGGCCGACACCGCAGGGGGCCTCTGGGATCCCCACAATTGAGCAATATCACGCTTAGCTATCATGTATCCCAGAGTCACCCACCGCGTCTGGGGGACCGAATAATCATTAGGTTCCCAGACATTCAGCAAGCATCTCCTCGCTTCAGGCAGCAGCGCGACACGCGTAACCACTCGTAGAACCTCATGCACACCACGCCAGAATCGCTCCACCTTCGGGCACTCCCACAGTATATGCATGAAAGTCGCCAACGCACCACAGCCACGCTTACACATTCCATCACCGGCAAAACCCATACGTAGAAGCCTTGGCCCCGTCACGTAGACCCGGTGAAGGATCTTGAGCTGGACGAAACGAAGGCGAGCCGGGATGGCCACCTCTTTCGGAGAGGCCACCGCAGAAATCCAATCCTCGTCGTCCAGCTCCAGCCCGTCGGCGACCCAAGCCGCGCGGAGACTAGTCAGCAGGCACGATCTATCGTTGATCAATTTTTTGTATATGAGGGAGATCGTGCTGTCCGGGACATGGCCATCTAGCACTCTGTCCTCCAGGGGGGAAGACTCCGGAATGGATGCGACATCCGGGAAGACGGAGCCCAGCGCATGGCGGACCTGTAGGTACCGAAAGTACTCACTGCCCTGCAGCTGAAACTCCGCCTGCAGCGTCTCAAAAGTTTTGAATCCCCCCCTCGTCCAGAGATCTCCCACCGTGCTGATTCCGATCGTGTCCCACTTCTCGAAGCCCTTCGACATCCACAGGGAGCCCAACCTCTCAGATGCATACAGCGGAGACGCTCGGGTCAAACGGTCCTTCCACCCCATAGCTGCATTAGCCGCGTGCCAGACCCGCACCATGACACGCGTCGGTCCCGTCAAACGGGAGTCGGGCGCGCCAGAGTAGAGCGCTCGATTATAATCGCCACCGGGCAGAAGCATCCTGTCCATCTCAAATGCCGGGTTCAAGGCGGGCCCGTAAAGGCCATGATTAATTGCAGCTAGTTGGGAGGCCCAGTAATACCGTTTGATGTCCGGGAGGGCGACCCCTCCATCGTACCACGGGAGCGTCAATTTAGCCAGAGCAATACGCGGCCTCCCGTCCCAGAACAGGCGCCGCTGGAGGCCCTCCACCTCGCGAAAGTACCGTGCCGGGACCAAGTCCATGGTATTCTGGAGGGCGTAGAGGAAGCGCGGCAGGGACATCATTTTAAATAAGGCCGCTCGGCCGAGCGGCGAGAGCGGCAAACGCCGCCAGCGCACCACGTCTTCCCTCAAACGCTGGAGGGGGGGCAGCAAGTTCCGCTCATAGCGGGCCTCCGGGTCAAGAGTGATATATATACCCAGGTACCGGAAACCCTGGGAGGCAATCTGGATCGGACAGTCCCGTGGCAGGACCGGAGCCTCCCCGGAAAGCACATAGACACAGGATTTCGCCCAGTTGATGACCAGGCCTGAGTTGCGACCGAAGGAGCGCAAAACATCAACCAGGACGATCAGCGATTTGCGCGGGGAGGCGAGATACAAAAGGATATCGTCAGCATAGAGGGACACGCGGTCCTCATGCTCGGGGGTCCAGCGGAGACCACGGATAGAAGGGTGCCACCGCAGCCACTCCGCCAGGGGCTCCATGGCCAGGGCGAACAGGAGAGGCGACAGGGGACAACCCTGTCGCGTGCCCCGCCCCAGCGCGAATGGGGCCGATACTCGCCCATTCACCACCACCTGCGCCAATGGGCCCGAATATAGCAATTTGACCCAGCTGACGAAACCCGGGCCGAACCCAAACTTCGCCAGCATCGCCCAGATATATGGCCATTCGAGCGTATCAAACGCCATGGTAGCGTCCAAGGACGCCAAGATGGCCGGCTCCCGCACAAATGGAACACGCGCGAGCACCCCATGTAAGCGCCGCAGATTAAGCGCCGTGTTGCGGTGTGGTATAAAGCCCGATTGGTCTTGGTGGACCAAATCGCCCACCACGCCAACCAACCGGTTGGCCAACACCTTGGCGAGGATTTTGGGCTCCGCGTTCAAAAGCGAAATCGGCCTATAGGATGTGACCCGTTCACGGGGCTTCCCCTCCTTATGGATCACCACAATTGTAGCCAGACGCTGGTCCGGCGGGAGGGAGCCCTGCGAGTGGGCCGCAAGGAACATCGCGCGCAGGTGGGGCGCCAACACATCCGGGCGTAGCTTGTATAGCTCAATGGGAATACCATTGGGGCCCATGGCCTTGCCGGATGCAACCGAGCGAATAGCCGAGGCAATTTCGTCCGAGGTGGGCGGGGCATCCAGCGAATCCCTGTCCTCCACCGTAAGGGAGGGCAGTGCGATGTCCCGAAGCAAGGCATGGGAATCTTCCTCCGAGCTGGGAGAAACCGGGGAGTAAACTTCGCGGAAATAGTCCGCGAAGCAGGAGACAATGGCTTCCGGCTCGGTGACACACACTCCATCCACGCTCTCAATCAAAGGCACCACGCGGCTCGCTCTCTCCCTCTTATCCAACCACGCAATCAGTTTGCCAGCCTTGTCACCCACATCATACAATCGCCCCTGCTGCTCTCTACTGAGGCCCCTGGCCGCCTCCGTGACGAGGGCCCGATAGGCCGCCTGCTTTAAATGCAACACATGCAACTTGGCGTCTGTTACCCCGCTCCCCAGGTCACCCTCCAGTTCTGCAATTTCGGCCTCAACCCGGGTCACCTCCTCCCGCTCGCGCCGCCGGGCATTGGAAATAACGGAGAGGGCCTCCCCTCTAAGAACCACCTTGAAAGCCTCCCACAGGGAGATGGCAGACGGAACCGACCCCACATTCTCATCAAAATAGCGCTGTAAGGTTTTGATCAAGTCGGCACGAATGGTGGGGTCGCGCAAATACCATGCATTAATCGGGGCCACCCTGCCATCCCCCCTCGGGAAGACATCGAAATGCAACAACAATGGGGAGTGGTCTGAGATACCCCGTGCCAAATGGCGCACCTCCCCCACCCTCCCCGCATGGGCCGCCGGGACAAGGATGTAATCAAGCCGCGAGAGGCTACCATGGGCCCCCGAGTGGAAGGTGTACTGTAGCAATCCAGGATGCTTTAAGCGCCAGCAGTCCACCAGGCCCAGCGTGTCTAAAAGGCCGGGCAGCCATGCCTGTGCCCGGGGGAGGTCCCTAGGGGGATGGCGATCCATAGACCCGGAGGCAACCGCATTAAAGTCCCCTCCAACCACCAACAGGCCACTCGGAAGGTCCAGAAGGAGGCGCCCCAGGTCTGCAAATGTAGTGGCTTGTAACCCAGGCGGGACGTACACTGAGATAAAGATAAACACTCTACCCTCCATTCGTCCCACCAGAACAGTGTAGCGTCCCCTCTCATCATGACGCACCTCGTCAATCTCCAACGGGAGCGAGTTCTTGACCATAATACCCACCCCCCGCGAGCCCGAAGTGAAGCCGGAGTGGGCCGCCAAACGATATCCCCGCCGATTCATTGCATGAAAGGTGTTACCTATAAGGTGCGTCTCCTGCAGGAAGACAACATCTGGTGAAATACGTTTTAAATACTGCAGGACCACACCACGCTTAATCCTATCCCCCAGGCCGTTAACATTCCATGACAACACAGTCAAATCCCTACCCCCCATCATACGTCGAAACAATCGGTCGTCCCCCACCGAGCATCTTAAAAACGACAAAACAGTTGCGGGTTTGCCTTGCGGTGCTAACAAACGACACACCCCCCCCACCCCCCGGTCCCAACAGAATTCCCCCCTCCCTGCACCCCTGCATGAGCCCAGACAGCCCCCCCAAAGTGCAGTGTGCCTGTCGCCCCATAACTAAATACTAACTAGTCCCCCAAAGGAGGAGGGAAGCCCCCAGCAGACCCCACCCGACCTCCATGGGAGGGGAACATACGAAAGCACTATATGGTAAAGGAACAACATCCAGAGCAAGGCCTATATAGTCACCCCTCAATTCTGATCCGGCGGGCCCTCCTCGCCAGCCGCGCCCCCCCCGCCCCGATCCCCAGGCAAAGTGTCTAACCAGTCCCCAGCCGCCTCGGGCCGGTCGAAGAAGTGCGTACGGCCATCCACCTCCACCCTCAGCTTAGCCGGAAAGAGCATTGAGTACTTGAGGTTTAGGTCCCTTAGGCGACGTTTAACTCCAAGAAAGCTCTGTCGCTGCTTCTGGACCGCCGGAGTAAAGTCTGGGTAGAAGTGTACGTCCATGTTGTCCAGCCTGACCGGTCCCTGTTGCCTGGAGGTCTGGAGGATGGCATCTCTGTCCCGAAAATTAAAAATCCGGGCAATAAGAGGCCGCGGCGGGGCACCGGTCTTAGGGCGGCCCCCGGGGACCCGGTGGGCACGCTCCACCGCAAAAAGCTTACTCAGCCCCCGGGGCTGGAGATGGGTCAGGATCAATTCTTCCACGAAGAGATCCGCCGCCTCCGCCTCTCGGCCCTCCGGCACACCAATAATACGGACATTATTCCTCCGGGCCCGACCCTCGGAATCCTCTAGTCGCCGGTCCATCAGGGCGCTCACCTGGCCAAGCCGGCGCACCTCCCTCTGGAGGGCCACCACGTCCGTCGTGAGGCTCGTTGTGGTGTGGGCCAGGGAGTCGACTCGGTCGTTTGTTTTTGACAAGTCTGCCCTCACAAGGCCCACATCCACCAGGACCGAGTCAATTTTTTGCGCCAAGGTATCGAAGCGCTGGTCCACTGAGGCCTTCATCTCCGCGATGGCGCCCATGACGTCCCGGAGGGTCAGATCAGCCGGATGGGCAGGTGCCTCCGTCGGGCCCACCGGGGATGTCCGCGATGTCTCCGGAGAACCCTTCTGGAGCGTGTAGCGATCCATACTATTGGCCTGGTGCGCCGTGCCACGGCGAGTTGTCTTCATCTTCGCCCGGTCGCCATCTTGTTTGGTGGACATGCTGGCTCTTCCACCGTCGTGCCAAGATCTCCAAACGGGCCGCCACACCAAATCACGGGTGTCAGGGGGGGGCGGGGGCGACCACCGGGCCGCGGGTCAACCCACCGCCGGCGGGTCAGCCGGGCACCTGGAAAAGGCCACACCACCGCACCCCGCTCCGCAGCCCGACCCCGCTAGAAGCAAGGAGGGCGCAAAAGCGAAAGTGAAAGTGCGGGGTACGCGAGCCGCCCAGCCCCGCTCGCCGCTGTTATTCACTTTGTCCCCGGATCGCCCCACTATTCCAATCCGGGGGGCCGGCGAGGAGAAGGCCGCAACCGTCGATCGATGCTCCCACCGGTGTTCGGGGTCCGATTCGAGCCCAAAAAACGGGCGGCGCCTCAGCTCGGGTTCCCCGACACAGTCCCCTCAACAAGGACAGGATATCGCCAGGATTAATTCAGGAGGTCGCGGAGGTCCTCGGGAGCCTCGCACCTACGCGGCCATCTTGGTTGCGCGCTAGGCTCCTCCCCGAGAAGAGGTTCTTGGCTTGTCTGTCCTGAGTTGAGGATATCATTCAGAACATTTGTTATGACCTCTGCTGTGGGTAAGATCAGGTCTAATACTTCAGCCATTCTCGTGATCATGGTTGCAAAGTAGGACATGGCCAAATAAGGGGAGGAAAGGCCAATTTCTGGGGCAGTAACAAGGCCGCTGGCATCTTGTAAATCATGAAACATTTTCTAATCATCCTAATTATCATCAGCATTATAGTCAAGATGTGTTGTTTGTGACCTGGGGAGAGATGGTAGTGTGAAAATGACTCTTGCAGTCCAACAAACTGGCAGTGTCGGTCATGGCACAGAAGGAGGCACTACATGTTGTGTCAGAATTGGCAGAGCCAAGCACAAGGAGAGGACCAGCCTCTGGTTCAGATCAAGTGGTGCGGTCATTGTCTGGGATTAATTTGCAAATCGGAATACCACTGGAGTGGCGAGAGACGCTCCAGAAGAATTCTATGGGGTACCGAAAATCTGGTCCATTACTAGTCTTAACTCATGGAGCTGTTGGGCTTCGCCGATAGCCTGGGAAATCTGGGACCATCAGGCGCAAGGATGTAATCGAATGAATTCAAAGAACAACTCTGAAATGGACGTACCTGGGGTGTCACACGACCCCCAACGTAGGTGTTGCTGGACGAAGGAGAGTCATGTTTGGAATTCTTCTGCTCTTTGATTTCTTGGGCTTATCTGAGCTATATGACTTCAATGACAATCAATTACAAGATTGGCCTAAGGAGCAGAAGCGCAAGTGTGTCTTAGCACCACAGTCACTCGACGTTGAGTTGTACTTGGACCCGAGACTTCTGGAGATGGCAGTCACCGCACTGTTTGAGCCCTGTAGTTTTAGGCAGGGACATGCCCCTTGCACACTGTGAAAATGTGAGGGAAATGGATTCTGTCAAGCTGACAGGATTTGATGGTGCGCTGGATCCGCATCAGAAGGTACGGAAAGAATGGAATGGTGCTGATATAGTGGCCCTATTGTCACATCGGGGGCAGGTCCGGTCCGATGTAGAGTCCCATGGCACAGTAAAATGTGAGTAAATTGCTACTGGAAAGTTTCCCAATCCAGTCTGATGCCATTGACAAGGTAGCAAATCTATAGTGAGAAGTCTATTAGAAAGCAGGTTGTTTATCTTTAGACTAGATACCAAAGCAGTATCTTGCAAGTGAAGGGCCTGTGGATTGGGCTCAGAACAAAAAGTTCAGCAGAGCAGAATCGCCAAAATGCCTTTCTGTTAGTAAGTGACTATCAAGGCAGTAGTGCTTTGTGAAGTTATGCACTGATGCACAGGTCACGGCCTAACTGATGTCAAGGACAGGCACTCCCCATGCCAATACGGTGGCAGTAGCCTTGGTCGTGGTGAGAAAGGTCCTCAGTCCTTCCGGACACACTTCTTGGCTAATGGACAGCAGATCGTAATCTTACTAAAATCCTTTTCTGCACTGCCTTATCTTTCTCCACCCCAAAGAGCCTGTCATGTAGTTTCAATAAATCTGTATAGTATCTGCGCGTTTAGACAACATAAACTAAGGGATTGGTGTCCAGACTGATTCCAGTTCCTCTTACCAAGGAGCGAATAGTTTCTGGCAACTATTCAACATGACAACTCTGACCTCTCAGGGATCGTGGAAACAGTAAAGTACTTTTCGCTCAGTCACTCGTGCTCACTTTGTCTCAGAGAGATAGACAGAATAAAATATGGGGACGTTTTCATTAAGTATTTATTGAACCAGCGTCATTCTAGTGTAAAATAAGTGTGCTGCGACAACCATAAGATAGAAACTGATATATATACGGTTATTAGCATCAACAGAGTAAAAAAAGGTAGAATTCTACAATAATGCTAAAACAATTAATATATGCAGGCATATAGCTACATAACAGTAAAAATGTGTACTCCTACGATGCAAGCCCTAACTAGATGTACCTAAGTGTACCTGGCATGTAGTAGGTGTATAGCCAAGAATCCCCTTAGGATAGAGCCAACCCCATTACTTGATGTGGGAGAGCGAAGGACCCCGTCTTGGTCTCAAGGAGGACACCCCGCGAGGGATGTCAGACCACTGCGTGCTGGAGTGTCTGCGTGCAGAAACCTCAGCGTCTCACGTCAGCAGGGAAGATTTTTTCTCCTCTTGTTTGCTTAGGGAAGATGTAGCGCTTATATACCTAAACGGTACTTTCAGGGGATCTACCTAGAAGTGTACTATGGGCATGTCGGGCAAGGATGATGATAGAGGTGACCCTTATACAGAGGTATAATGCAGAAGATGGTAATCCTGCTGCGGTACTGAGAATCCTCATTCATAATACATGAGGCTAGTTTTTGGAGAAAACCACACGACACTCAGGTGGCACCTAACTAGGTAAAAAGTCAGACGCGTTATGCAGAACAATGGGAGGACAGATGTAGGTAAAAGGTTGTGTAACTACCTTGGCCTATATTGGGGTACACTGGGGTTCATATCAAGCCAACAAAAAGCAGATTGCCTTCTTGATGATCTTGGGCGTAACTGATTTAAACGTTTAAGGATCCTTGCAACTAGTGGAGTCTCTCCTCCTCTTTCAAGGGGGGAGGAGGAGCAAAGAACATTGGGAGTAATGGATTGTCCGATGTGAAAAGGAGTCACAATTTTTGGCAAAAAAGCAGCGGTGGCCCTCAGCTATAGTTTGTCTAGAAGAGAGGTGATGTAGGGCGGCTGCAACAAGACACTTTGCAGCACACTCATGAGACGATCTTAAGTGATTGCCCTGAGCAATTTTGAGAGTTGGAAGGCACAGCGAGCAGCGATGGATTGGCTAGGAGGGCCTGTACATGAGGTGCATCAGAACCAACATTTTATCCTACTGTGGCATCACAAATGGTTTGTGAGGGAATACAAGTATCAAACCCTTTAGAAATCTCATTACAACAGGTGACATAAAGAAGGTTGGCTGGTCTGGCGAATGGAAAAAGGCCGAAAGGACAGACAAATAACCTTTCATAGTGCCAACTGCAAGACCTTGCTGGTACAAATATAAAACAAACCATAAAACATCCAGCAGTTTGGCTTGCAACAGACCTGCTTTACAAACTCCATAACAGGCTACAAACTTACCCATTGCCCGGCATAATCCGACTTTCGCAACCTCAGGTAGTAGATCGAATGCAATGAATTGCTGCCGCTCAATCTCCAAGCATGGAGGTGCACTTTACGCAGGTCTGTGTGCAGAACCTTTCCCTGCTGCTGCAACAGGAGATCTTCCTGAAGTGCCAGCCTGATCAGAGGACAGATGCTCATGCCCAGTAGGTGAGGGTACCACATCGTCCTGGCCTAATCCAGAGCCACTAGGATTAATTGGACCGGGTCTTTCCTAATCTTCAGAAGCTGGGGCAGGAGAGGCATACAGGAGTCCTACGCTCCATTCAAGGCTAAATGAGTCTCCTAGAGGAGTGTTCTTAGGAATGCTAACAAAGAAGTTTTGACACTGCATTTTCTCAACGGTCGTGAAAAGACCCACCCTGGGTTCTTCCAACTGTTGGATACACTGCGCCACCTCCGTGTGCAACTGCCATTTGTGATCCCCCAAGTGTTGCCATCTGAGCTCATCCACTTTGGCATTTAAAGATCTTGCCAGGTGTATCACGATCATGGAGAGGCCCGAATGCTTCAGCCAGTTCCAGAAGTGCATAGCCTCTTGGCACAGGATCAAACTCTGCCCTGCTCGTTGCAGTATCATATAGTGGTAGCGTTATTTGTGAGAACTTGCACCAGCCTTCCCTTGATAGACTGCAAGAAGTCCTTCAATGCTAGGTGGGTGGCCTGCAGCTCTAATAGATTTATTAGGAGCTGTGATTTCACTGGAGAGCATAGCCCCCCAGATGGCCTCTCAGCCCAGCAGTGATGCATCCTTCACCACCATCAGCTCTGGATGGGGAAGGGTCTACTGCTGGTTAGAATTCATACAAGTAGTCACCATTGTGGGTCTTTTGCAGTCGCCTCCAAAACCTGAATGATGCATGGCAAGTTCCCTTGGCACTGGGCCCACAGACTTCAGATCCCACTGCAGAGTCAGCATATGCCACCTGGTGGAATGGATGAGCAGGATGCACGAGGCCAGGAAGTCTCAGAGCTGCTCTCAACAAGACCCAGATCTGATGCTGAAACACCAGGATCAAAGCCTGAATGTCCTGGTCACACTGGAACGGAGGTAAGGCGCCGAACTGCACTGTGTCCAGAACAGCTCCAGTAAAAGAAAACCTCTGCAAAGGAGACAGGCATGATTTTGGCTCATTGTTTGAGAACCCCAATGATTCCAGGAGGTTCACTGTCGTCTTTATGCAGTCTACTACTTACTACGGTGAGCCTGTCTTGAAAGGCCTGTCATCAAGGTAGGGGAAAACTGGCATCCCCAACCTCAGACATTGGGCAGCAACCACCACTATCATTTTTGTGAACGCCCACACTGGTAAGGCTGAAAGTGAGCATATCAAATTAAAAACGCACCAGGCCGACTTCGAACCATAGGTGCCGTCTCTGGGGCTGCAGCACCGTCACATTAAAGTATGTATCCTTCAGGTCCAGGGCGACAAGCCATTAACTGAGATCCAGGGCAGCGAGAACCTAGGCCGGCATGAGCATTTTGAATTTTGAACAATCAGGCAATTACAGGATGAAGATCTAAAATAGGATGAAGGACTCCATGCTTCTTTGGCATGAAGGAATAGCGGAGAAATAACCTAGTCCTATCTCTGACGTTTGCACCTTCTCTACAGCATCTATGGACAGAAGAGCTCACCTCTCTTGAAGTGAAATGGATAGGTGCTGCTCTGATACAGTGGGTCAGAAAGAAACGACAGGGCATAGCCTTGTTGAACTATCTGGGGGGTCCCATCTGTCAGTTGTGATGGACAGTCACTCTGTAAGAAAATGTTGAGTCCTGCCTCCCATAGTCTGGTGATGTGCTGCTAAGGGCAAAGTAAAGTGGTTTAGAGGCAGATTACGCAGAGGATCTTGGCTGGGACGATCAGTGCCCCTGGTGACCTGCATGTTGTCAGCTCAGTCTCCGTACCTGGCCACGAAAGGGATGAGGTACCTAGAACTGGGCTGATTGGAGACTGGCACTTTCTACACACCAAACCTCTGGAGGAGCCCTGAAGACCTGAAATTGTTGCGTTAACTGTCTGGCAGGGGTCGAAAAGGCACAAAGAGTGCACTGTAGCCCAGCTTTTATTGAAGTGCTCCAAAGGGGAATTAGCTTTTCGCCCACCAGGAATGAGTACAAATAAAAAGGCATATCCATGGGAGATGCCTGCGCATCCCCAGAAAAGCCTGCAGATCTCATCAATGCGTGGCACCACACCAGTGCCAACTGCTCGCTGCAAACAATCTATAGTGTACAGGCCAGTCCAAATTATATATTTAATCACATCCTGAATGGTTTGAGCCAGAGAGGCTCTTAGCTCCTAAGTAGCTGCCAGCAACATCTTGCAGGCCATGTCCCAGCTGCTATGCGTATTACGGCCCAGTAAGCAATCGACTTTGACCTGCTTCAAGGCTAGACTGACCGCAAATAACATTTGTTTCCAAAACCCCTCAATGGTTTTCGACTTCCTGTCCGGGGACGAGGGAGTCATAGTGAAAGCATTAAGAATAATTTTGCTAGTGGATGCTTGGCCCACAAAACTCACAGGCGAAGGACGATGCATATACAAATGAGGGTTGCCAGGTATCAGTCTGTGGCGTCTGGCCACCTGTCTGTTCACTTGTGGGCAAGCTTTAGAATAAGTGCCCAAAAGTGGGCAAGAGCAAGCTTTAGTCCAAGTGCCCAAAAGGGTGTTGGTTAGGGCATTATTGAACAGCAGTTGAAGAATTTCTGTAACCACATTTGTTTTAACCTCAACAGAAGTCAGTTGTCAATCCAGGACCTCAGCAGCGTGTCTGGTAACTTCTACAAAGGAAACACTCTTGTCCATTGACAGCCGAAGGGGGGAAACCATTCCTGTATCAGGGGAAGTATTCAGCCCACCGGCCTCTTGTGAAGCCAAATATTAACTGTCACCATCATAATGCAGGGTAAACCATCCCATCATCTCCATTGAAATCTCCAACTGGAGCTATGGTCAGAATCGAAATAGAAAGCAACTGAAGACAGTTATGTGACAGCTGAAGAATGTTTTCCAAATCAGATTTTATGTGACCTGGGGCTGGAGTACAGCAAAGTGTGACCTTAGTAGGAGTCGAGAGGGGTTGGGGTTGTAACCTGGGGTCGACACAGAATCCCCTCCAGTGACATCGGGAGTGGCGTTCGCAAAGAAGGGAGTGACGCAGGTATTGGAGCTGGATTGGGAGTCAGCACCAGAGACCCCAAGGCAGGTTCCAGGGGCTCCGATGGTGGAGATTGCTGACCAATGAGCGGCAACGGCTTCTGCGGACACTTGGGCTGTGAAAACATGCCACATGGAGCTGGAAGAGTGCCAACAATACATACTATGGCCTTCGTAAATGCCTCAACCTGCTGTGACATCGGCAATGGTCTGGGAAACTCTGAGCTCATTGATATCAACTGTCAAACAAATAAAAAGAGGCTCTCCGAACTATAATGCAGGAAGGCTACAAGAGAAATCAAGAAGCCTAAATACAAACAAAGACGAAAAACCTGCCTCTGATTGCGTAAAGCGGAAGTATCTCACTGTTCAATATTATAGCCTTATAGCCCGCCGTAGCGGGCTATACCGGCTGTTAATGGCCCGCTGCAGCGTTAAAGGCCCGAGCCGAAGGCGAGGGACTTTAACAACAGCAGCGGGCCATTAACAGCGGTATAGCCCTGCTACGAAGGGCTATAAGGCTATTAGAACATTCTGCCACTAGAGGGCAGAATGTTCTACCAAAACAAAGCCCTTCAGGGAGCGCGAGGGGATTGAAATCCCCTCAGGCTCCCTGAAGTCTTTGTTCACAGCCAGAGCTGTGAACAAAGACACATTGGAATGTTGGCGCTCCGGGCTTATACCAGCCATTATAAGCCCGGAGCACTCCATTGTCTTCAATGGAGCTGCCAACGTTCCAATGTTCTAATAAACAATAACCTGCCACATACTTGTTTTGAATTCTTTACCATTTAATCAAAATGGGTATCAGCCGTTTATATACATATATTATGACCACTTATGAAACTACACAGTAATATGTTATAAGTACACATTTTACCTTCTTCTGTCACCCCCATTCACTCATTCTATTCAGTCTCTCCTACACAGCAATCATACATATCACATACAAACTATTTCCACCAACATACACAAAATATAAATGGACTAGCATTTGTAAACACAAACAGGAATGCATGTAATGATAAAAGGATCAAAATCATATATATTTCTCTGTTCACTTAGAGAGTTCTGATAAAGCTTAGTGCGCTAGTAAACATTTCAATTAGTCTTTTGATGTAGAACATAAGTCTGGTCACCAACATTCAGTTTTGTACATTGATTTTTTTTTACATTATATGATGTAAACAGCATCATCCAGAGGAGTGATCCTTATGTTCCTGTTTCGTCATGTGCCGACGTCTGACCAAACCTTCCTCAGGGTGCTCAAATTAACAATTTCTTAACTCGATGTGGGGTTGAAAAGTTGAGGGGGAGAAAAAAAAATACAATTGAAGGTCCACACAAAGATTGCCTCCACTCTTGTCAGGAACATCAGAGAGGGACAACAAAGAAATAGAATAGTTGTTGCCCAGATAGAAATGAAGTGATCCGCCGATGACTGTCCTCAGGAAAGGATACATTATCTGGTTCTGATAATCTACAATCCAATAGACGTAAAATGACCAAATTCACAGGAGTTCTTGGATACCCAAAAGCAACAGATAGAAATGGATTTATGGGAGATACTGGAACAAAGGAAGCGTACGAGTTCAAACTCCCTTTTCGGTAAAATGCTGTTGAAGAGCAGACGTATTCCTCAATATGCCAATCAATATCGACGCTGGCGGTCCGCTATATATATCAATGGGTGCGGCACAGGGCCGGCTTTAGGGCAGTGCGACTGGTGCCATCGCACTGGGCGCTGACCTCTGTGGGGGGCGCTGGGACCTCAGGGGGCGCTGTGTTTATCAATATCTTACGAAAGGAGAGATGAGGGGCACTTTTGCAGGTGGTAGGGATAGAATCCAAGGAGGCAGTCATGAGATGTGGGGGTTCCAAAAGTGATTGTCGCACTGGGCGCCACCAGCGCTAAAGCCGGCCCTGGTGCGGCATGAGGTAAGCTCAGGTCCGACGGAGGCCAAATCGTCACATGTCTCTTTCAAATCATGTGACCGGAATGAAATGGTTCTTTCTGTAAACTAGGTTGCAACAGCCTCACTGAAAAGTCTTTTCAGTGCCACCGTGGGACCGGAGCTTACCTCAAGCCGCCCCCATTGTTTTTTATAGTTGGGCCATACCAGATGCTGATACTCATCTTGATTAAATAGTAAAGAATTCAAAACAAGCCTGTGGCAGGTTACCGTTTACTACTGAAGCTCGACCCATTTGGAGATTTGCTCTCCTTCTACTGCGAGGTACTTCCGCTTTACGCAATCAGAGACAGGTTTTTCATCGGCTCCTCAATCAGGGGTTGGAAGTGAGATCGATTGGCACCTTGCCACTTTCAGAATGTCTCTATGGATAGATAAGTGGCAGGTTTGAGTCGAGTACATCTTTGTCTTCTTGTTGTTCCACTTAGACTGAACGGACGACCTGTCACAGGTCAACAGACAACTGTTTACTGCAGTCATGAGATGGCTGGAACCCTGTAGCTTTAGTTGGGGACATGGTTACCTTGCACACTGAAAATTCAATGGAAAAACTTGTCAACTGACCTGACTTCAAAGGAACAGCAAGGAAGGAACGGACGTCAGAGAGCAAGAGGGGCACCTATAAGTGTCTCTGCTCTGTTCATTTAAGGGTGGAACAAAGTTAATGCAGAATCACATGGCACCATCTGAGGAAGAACTGCTCTAAATATGTCCGGATCCAGAGTAGCGCCTTGGGATATTCCAAAGGTGAGCAGTAAAAGAAAAAAATACTTGCAGCAGCCTAAAACTTAAAAACAGCATCACATCATTTGTGTACTTCCACATATTCCTCAAAACACAAGCATGAGGAATTCTCACCTCTGCTTAGAGAAGAGCTGCATGACCTTGAAAAGAAATATTTAAGCAGTGAGGGTCCATTAAAGGAAATTAGATCATTGTTGACAGCTTGCTTAATTTTTTTTTGCAAACCAAAGGCAAGAGGCTGACCTTATTTTTGTCTGCCCACAATGCTAATGTGCTAAAATATTTGGCAAATCAACAACACTTACCAGTGGTAATAATGAAATCGGGGGCGCCAATTGGGAGAACGGAGCAAAGTCTGCAAAGCACATGCTAATTCACAAAGAGGTAACACATCAGAAAAAACCTGGGGACAATGAAAAAGAGAAATACAAAATGTATTAAAACGGCACTAAGATTCGCATTTGGCACTCTATCAATAATACCCGTCTAAGACCATTATCACGAAAACAACATTACTTTCAAGACAAAATAGAGTGGCACTGACTGCTGACAGACTTCAGAGGTTGCTAAACTTGTTGTAGCCATGCGGGCTTGATAGTAACAATAGAACAGGCAAAAGCCATAGACTTCCATTGATAGCTTAAGGTGATCTTTTCAAAGACCGACCTCATTTATTTGACTCATCTACCCACTTACTGCTACAAATATTCCTGCAGTCGATCCTTCCAGAGAACAGTCAAAGAATCCTTCACATGCTGTGATGCCTTTCTTGAGGACAAGAAATAACTCATCACAGAATGACAATATTATTGAAACAGAGGAACATGAATCTAAGAATGAACTGGTTTATAAATGATACAACACAAAAATGCCCCAGTTAATATATACCCTGTTTTTTTAAGTTTTAACACTCACAATACATGTTATATGACGCGCAAACAATATAAGGCATGCACGCTCTCCTTATGCAGATTCTCATTGGTGTATGTTCAATTATGCAAATCATGCATGCAATTTGAATAGAAGTTTGTCAAACTGTATCTAAAATGTTAAAACTCAAACAAATTTTATACAAAAAAAGAAAATGAACTGCTTTAGTCAACAAATTAATCTCTCAGGTTTAGAGTCCATCAAAGACTAAAGAAGAGAGTTATGAATACACTGTGGTTTCTATGAAGGGATATTTAAACCACAGCAATGCGAGAACACGTACATGGAGAGGATTGGTGCCACAAGGTCCAGCGAAGCAATGAGGATACCCAATTCTGCAATGGCAGCTGTCAGGAGGAGCGCCCATGTCGGTTCACCATTTGACTTTCCATGCCCAAAGACCTGTTGGGTTGAGAAATAAGTAGCTAATTTAGACAAAGTTCAGACATGGAAGACTGTGTGTACCTGGTTAGAGTGCTCTTCGAAAGAAATATGGCTTGGACCTCACACATGGAAGTGCTGACCAGGATTGGTCATACTAGCAAATGAGTGTCCCTAGTCAGAAGTGTGTGGTGGGCATTGTATTGCTCCAAAGCATGCAAAGGCAGTCAGTGAGTCATCCCCGGTGAGGTGAAGGTAAAAAGAGAGGATTGGATGATTTCGCCCTCACATATTGGATTATTCTTTCTGCTTTGTCAGATTGACTGAAATCATTAAGGACTGCATGAGATGAGGGTTTCTTTGGTTGGACTAAAGGCGAGTCAGTGTATCTGGCTTAAAAAAAGAGACCATGGCTTAAAAAACAGACCATGTGCTCCAAGTGTATCAGTCTAAATGCTGAAGGTAAAAAGGGCAAGAGTCACATACATCACTGAAAAACAATATGCTGATGGAAATATCGCACCAGCAGGAACAGGGGTGTTTGTTCATAGGGGGAGTGGCAGGTGGCATTGTGGCAGATGTTAAAATATGATAATGGAGAACTCTTACCCGCAGGAACGGAATTATATTGTCCTTGGCTATGGCTTGCAGAAGTCGTGGGGCACCAGTCAGGCTCTGAAGACCGGCTCCACAGGTGGAGAAGAAGGATCCAATCACAATCACCCAAGGAGATGGCCATGACAGTGTACCAACAACCAAGTTCCCGTTCACTGCATGGCCAAACCTGAGGAAAGGGAAAACGAGTTTGGTGTTTGCTGGACAGTTTAGAAATGTGTTCTCTAAAATAATACATCACAAACAAAAGAGCGTAATTGGTGGCCTTGTGCACAACGAATCTATAGAAAACCCATAAGGTAGGGTAGACCATCTCAGCCAATGCAAGCGTAAAATAAGCATCAAAAACCGACCTTCTACAAAGCAGTAAAAGGAGGAATACTTCAATGCTCCCTGGATTAAATAATCTGCAGGCTATCCTAAGCATGGCTTTAAAACAACTAAATTGCCTTAATAAACCTCAATCTGCATTTACTGTGGATTATTCATTACTTTCTACTACTTAATGTAGCCCATTTTGGATTCCAAAACAAATGACAGAAAAACAAAATACAAAGATTACAGAATCAGGGAGTTAGATTCTGCCTCAATAGTCACAAGTGTGACCACATAAAAACAGCATTGCAAACATTCAACATAATATTAGTTACCAGCACTTGAGCCATATGGATACCTTGAGTGGGGAGCTGGGGGGTATATAAGGATAACCACCATACAGAACAGACTCAATGATCTCCTACAACTACACTCAAAACCAGCCAATGCCTTCAAGATCAGTAGATCAAGGTCATCAACCATAAGATCATTAGGCACTGAAGCCACATAGATACACTATTAGGGAAACTATAATAAGGACTGGCATGCACAACAGACCACAGGGAACCAATTTTCATTATGTCATAAGCATAAATTCACTATTAGTATTATCCATACTTAAGGACTCAAGTAACGAAGTAGCTAACAAGGAAGAACTCAGAAGTCCGCTATGGCATCATACTTGCACTATGCTGAAGTGGTAATACTGAGTAGGAAGAAGTAGAATGGTGCAATTTAAAGTACCTGATCTGTAGAAAGCTTCTGAGAGTAAGCCTAGAGAATATATCTAGGTTTCTCCAAACGTCTAGAAGGATGAAGCCTAGACTTCAGGTGGGACTCGAACTCAAAATCCCTGGCTTAAAAGGCCAATGCCTTATCCATTGTGGCACTGACCCTCCAATCCTGCTCACTAGAAGCCTTTTTTGAAAATTATTTCACCGTAACCACTTCCAGCTAAGCTTTAGCTGTTGGACAAGTGCTCTCACAATTTCCTCGGAAGGAGCAGTTGTAGATAGGAATGAAAAATTTCCTAGCTAACGTAACAGAAAGTTTCAATTCTATTAAGGACTCGGAGGCGAGGATTATGCTACTCTTTCTTCACTTTATTGAATTGCAGCCACTTTAAAGTCAAAACTACTTTTCCCATGAACAATAGGGAAATAACATCAAAACAATAGAGTGCCCACAGATAGAGTGTCCCATCCATTGCACCAATCAGGAGTCCTCAGGTAGCTGATAGTCCTCTGTCCCTGACTATGCTTCCTCTTTCGTCGCTCGGTCAGCCAGTTAACCCGCATCAGGAGTCTTGTTTGCTTGAATCCCCTGGAAATTAAAAAAAGCGTGAGCGACAGTAATGGCTAAGGTTTAGCCTTGAGGAAAGAAACTTCAAAGTATGTATGCAAGTACAATACATTGGAATCGTATCAAAACACCAGTACCAAAACATCGTACTTACTCAAATACGAGGGAGGGAAGGTAGTCAACGAAGTTGTACCCTGGGTGGGATAATCCTCGCCTCTGAGTCCTTAATAGAATTGAAAGTTTCCGTTACGTTAGCTAGGAAAGTTTTCATTCTATGTCAGGACCGGAGGCGAGGATTATGCTCGTTTAAAGGTTGCTCACAACCAAATGAGCCATGTAAACCACCGGTTTGAAGTAAAACCGTTTAAAGGTAGAGTCTGAAGACCAATCCGCAGCATTCAGGATGTCTTCCAGACGAGCTCCCAGGGTAAAAGCTTTAGAGGCCATAGCACCTCTGGTAGAATGAGAACCAAACGCTCGTACATCAATGCCTGCTTCTTGCATTATCCAGCGCACCCAACGGGCAATCGTGGGGGAAGACACCGCCTTGTTGGGCTTTTATAGTGCTATGAGCAACTGGCGTTCCCCAGGAGGCCTGAATTCCTCTGTCATCTCCTCATAAGCTTTGAGACACGCAACAACACATAATTTCGGGGAGTCCGGAAAGGTGGGGTAGGACACAGAAGTCGTACCGCATTTAGTGCGCCTACGAATGGTGAACGTTACACCAGCGGGGGAGAACATTCTGCCGGACACATCCAGAGCTCTGTCGTCCGAAACCCGTCTGCAAGAGATCAGACACAGTAGCATGGCTAGCTTCGCTGACAGTTTCTTCCTGGAGAGGAATCTATTCGGTTGCCATGATTGGAATAGATTCAACACCCTGTTGACATCCCACAACTGAGAGTAACGAGGTTCCGGGTTCCGGGGGAAGCGAGAGACGTATACCCTGAAGGAGACGACA
The DNA here is from genome assembly GCF_964204655.1 of Triturus cristatus. Classification (NCBI taxonomy): domain Eukaryota; kingdom Metazoa; phylum Chordata; class Amphibia; order Caudata; family Salamandridae; genus Triturus; species Triturus cristatus. The sequence goes on from NC_140587.1 coordinate 176,560,198, forward strand.
AACTAAAGGATGTTCTCCAACAGGTGAACCATCAACTAAAGCATGACCAGCAGAAATTGCGGACCTGAAGGTATTGATGGTTCTGTACGCGAGACCGTCCTCTGCTAGGAAAGCCAGAAAATTCAAGATGGCAGACACATCAGCTGCCACGGGATTGAAACTCCGTCGCATACACCAACGACACCACCTTCTCCAGGTGGACCGATAACGCTTGAGGGTGCTGTCTGCCCAGGCCCTGGACAAGATACTCTCAGCCGCTCCCGAAAGGCCTGGGACCGCCCATCTTCCCCTGTAATCCGCCATGCCATGAGAGCCAGGGAGCCCTGCTCTATCAACGGTGAACAACCTTTACAACGCAACTTTTACACCGCACTACCATTACAACGAAACTATTACAATGCGAAATCTGTTACAACGCATGCCATTACAACGCATGCCATTACAATGAAATGCACTAGATGGCGTGCTAACATTAGAAATAGTGTAGTTTTACTATCCAAACACCTTCCCTACTGCAACGTGGACTGGAGTTAGAATAGTAAATTATACATTTCTAATGTCAGCACTCCATCTAGTGTACGTCGTTGTAAAAGCATGAGTTGTAAAGGCTGGCGTTGTAACAGATCTTGCGGTGTAAAAAATGCGTTGTAACGGCATGCGGTGTAAAAGCATGCGTTGTAACGTCATACATCCCTATCAACGGGTGAGGACACCCGTCCGGACTGAGAAGAGCTGGAAAGAGGGGAGTGTAGGATTGGAGAATCCCAGGAAAATTCCAGAAGAACCAGAAACCATATTTGCGACCTCCAAATCGGCAAAATGAGCACAATGCTTGCTTCTTGGCGTCGAACCTGGGCGGAGACCAGAGTTATCATTGCAAACGGGGGAAAGGCATAGGCCATCTCGGACCGCCAATCCTGGAGAAACGAGTCTGTCTGCTCCGCCAGAGGTTCCGGCCTCCAACTGTAGAACCGGGGAAGCTGGTGATCTAGGCGAGAGGCAAAGAGGTCTACAGAGAAGGGACCCCAAAGACTCTGGAGATCCACGAATACCCCCGTGTGTAGTTTCCAGAGGCTCAGATCGTGGAAGTGGCACGAGTGAAAGTCTGCCACTTGGTTGTCCTGCCCGGGCAGGTACTCCGCCGTGACTGAGATCTGACGATCCAGGCAGTACTGCCAAAAGTTCGCAACCAGGTTCAAAAGAGCTCTGGAGTGAGTGCCTCCCAGATGATTGATATACCGGACAGCCGAGATATTGTCCATCTTGAGAAGGACGCACGAGTGAACTGAGTCCTTGGTCCAGTATTTGATCGCGAACGATCCAGCCAGAAGTTCCAGACAGTTGATGTGTAATTGTTGCTCCGACGGAGACCACACACCCCCCGTGGTGAAGTCGCCACACTTCGCGCCCCAGCCGGACCTGCTCGCGTCGGACTCGATAACGATGTCTGGCGCGGACCCGAAAATGGCCCGACCATTCCAGGCTTCCATGTTGGAAAGCCACCACTGAAGCTCTTCCCTGGCCTCCGGTGTCAGACCCACTTTGTGGGAGTATGATCGGCCCTTGCGGAGATGCGCCGCTTTGAGACGTTGAAGTGCTCTGTAGTGGAGCGGGCCTGGGAAGATAGCTTGGATGGATGCAGATAGTAAGCCCACCACCCGAGCTAATTGTCTGAGGGAAATCTGAGTCAGAGATAAAGCCCTCCGAATCTCGTGGCGAATTTTCGGCATCTTGCGAGCAGGAAGGCTGAGAGTAGATTCCATTGAGTCTATTAAGAAACCGAGAAATACTACTTTTTGGGAAGGAACCAGAGTGGACTTGGTTTCGTTCATCACGAACCTTAGGTTCTGAAGGAGATCCACCGCGGTTTGCAGGTGCCGAGAAAGGGTTCGAGGATCCTGCGCCATTAGCAGAATGTCATCTAAATAGACGATGAGTCTCATGCCCGACGCCCGAAGACGTTCTATCGCCGGCCGCAGAACCTTGGTGGAACACCAGGGAGCGGAGGACAGGCCGAATGGGAGAGAGGAGGACTCGTAAGTCTTGTTGCGCCAAAGGAACTGCAGGAATCGGCGGTGAGGGGGAAAGATGGGGATCACTAAGTAAGCGTATTTGAGGTCGAGGCGCGCCATCCAGTCGCCCGGACAGAGAATATCGCGAAGAAGATGGATCCCCTCCATCTTGAAGTGGCGATAAACTAGCCACTCGTTGATTTCGTGTAAATTGATGACCAGGCGCTGGCCCCCGTCCACTTTGTCTATGAGGAAGAGGTTGCTGAGGAAACCTCTGGGGTGCTGCAGGGTTTCTACTATCGCCCCTTTGTCTAGAAGAGAATGGACCTCCTGATTAGAAGCGACCTGCGCCGCTCTGTGGAAAGCGTGCAGTTGGCGTTCCCGAGGAACACCACTACACGTTGGACCCAGGAGGAGAGATGTTCGGGGGATATGAGAGAGTCCGAGGCCTTGGCCTCTTCGGCCATATCTAGGATTTTGGTAGCGGGCCCCAAGACAGCCAGTAGTTTGTCTTGACAGGCACGCCAGGACCTGTCGATGCCTTTCTTAGGGTCTTTGACAAATTTTTGTAAAAAGGTAGCCATTCTGGGGTCAATCTCAGGAGTGGCGGCTACCTTCCCTTCCAAGGAGAGACAGGGGCACTCTGCCCCAAGGCAACTACGAGCTGTTGGCTCGAGAGGGCGCCGGATCCTGCTGGCCACATACTGGGTGACCTTCTCGGAGGGGCCCAGTCAGAGGAGCGTGGATGCAAGACGTCGTCCGGGTCCAGCATGTCTGCAAACAAATTTGGCTCGCTAGAGGTTGGCGCTGACTTGGAAGGAAGCCAGGGACGGGACTGTTCAGGAGAGGCGTCCGCGTCCCCAGGGTCCCCGTCTGCCGAAGTAGAGGGGGTTGCGGGCGGGACAGAAATTGCAAGAAAGGCTTGTTTAAGGCGGCTGAAAGCATCAGAATCCACCCCCGCCTCCCTAGTACATTTGGCTGGTGGTTGGTGTATGTCCGAGGCCGGACGGCTGGGGAAAAGACCTTTGGACGAAGCCTGCGTGGCTCTGGCTAGCTTTTCGCAGGCCTGGTCAATTTTTCGGGACAGTCGCTCTTCAAGAGGGGTAATGGCCTGCTCTACCGCCTTATGTATAGAGTCATCGACCGCATCATAAAAGTCATCATCCCATGGAAGAGCCGCAAGTGGGTCCTCTTCCCATTGATCGTCTTGATAGACATCTTCTTGATAGTTCTCCATGGAGAGGTAAGTAGAATAACAAGTAAGTGATGACTAGGGCTGTAGAAACTAGGAGTGAAACCTCTAATAAAGGGGGGCTGGGTGTCAGCCGGTAATATGGGCGTGCAGTGCTCGCAATTTAAGGCCCAAAGCCTGGGACCCAAACAGCCCTGGTGCAAATATATATATAATTGGGCAGTCTGCCAGCCAATGGATCCCTGCAGATTGAATCTGCACTACAGACTCTAAACAGAGTGTTGTTGGCCTATAGAATACGGACCCCCAGGCAGTGAAACGCTGCCAAAGACTGCTTAACAGCAGTTACAGACCTGTGAAAACGGGCGTTCAAGGGGGCGTGTGAAGGAAATTATAAAAAAAATAAATGCCTAAGGGCATATAGCACAGACTCTTGTCAGGGGTGTAGGGCAGATGCGACAAGGCTCACGCGGCGATGCAGCCTGGGATCCGACGCGCTCAGGAATGTGTGGAATCTCAGGCGCGCGCCGCATCAGAGACGCTCTCAGGCGCCCTCTGAGGTACGGCCGCTAGGGAGCAGGGAGACTCCCACGGCCGGAGCGAGGCGCCGAGTAGCGGCGACTCGCAGCTGAATTATCCCTGAGAAAAAACTCATTTATCAGGCAAAGCGGGCGCCGCGCGTTCAAAATGAAAAATATGGCGCGCGCGCCCCCGAGAGCCTCCTTGCAGATAACGCGTAACAACACAAAGAAACGTCGCAGGCTGTCAAGCCGTGTAACAAACAAAGTCTGCGATCGAACAGTGCAGATAATACTAATCTTGGTGAAAAACAATATTAAGCAATACCATAAATTACATCACAAAGCACTACAAGGAAAAGGAGACTTATCTTGGCTGCAAGAAAGAAAGAGGAAGCATAGTCAGGGACAGAGGACTATCAGCTACCTGAGGACTCCTGATTGGTGCAATGGATGGGACACTATCTGTTGGCACTCTATTGTTTTGATGTTATTTCCCTATTGTTCATGGGAAAAGTAGTTTTGACTTTAAAGTGGCTGCTATTCAATAAAGTGAAGAAAGAATAGCATAATCCTCGCCTCCGGTCCTGACATAGAATTAATGGTGGAACAATGACTGCGAGGCATTTGGTGCCTGTTGATGCAAAGGAGATCTAAATCATCATGACTCCACCGCCATGCTTGATGGTTGGTTTGGGGTTCTTGTGGTGGTATGCAGTGTTCGATTTTCACCCAATATGTTCCTATGTGTTACAGCCAAACAACTCAACTTTGGCATCATCTGTCCACAACACACTGTAGTTCATTCAGGTGTTTCTGCAAACACAAGCCCTGCAGCAATTTATTTTTTCAAGAGAAGGTGTCTTCTCCTGACTATCCTTCTACAAATGTCACACTTATTCAGCCTTTTCCTATAGGTAGAATCACAAACTCTATGAAATATGATTTCTAAATCCCTGAACCAGGCTTTGGGTTTCTGTACAATCTCTATGAGATTCATTCAGGCTGAACTTGGGATGATTCTCCTCACGCAATGCTCAGCTGACAACATTATTAAAATATATAGTTCTAAATATTCTTTTTCACTAAGGAATGATGGATTTCATATTGTTTGGGAATGGCCAGACTGATGAGTAGGAATGATTCTTTCTTCAAAGCAGCCTTAGATATCTGTTGACCTAAGCATGACGCGTTACCAGAAATCAGAATACTTGAGACCAAACTGAAAAGCTTATTTTACATGCCAGAGACAGTTCTTCCTGATCATCACAATCTTGCAATCTTGGTTAGAAGCATCTAATTCCAATTACCTTATTTACTGGTATGGAAGCAGCAAGGATATGCTTAGATTTTCACACAAGGCTTCCAAACGTTGGCTGATATCTGGGTGTGATATTAGTCACAAGAGGTTACATTTATTGATTGTGAAGACTTGATGAACCCAGGTTATTTATATATAATATTTTATATATATATTAGAGAGAGAGAGAGCAAGAGAGATAGAAAGAATCTTAAGAGGGTGTACTTTATTGATTCATCATGGACTGATAGTAAGAATGTATTATAAATTACAGCATTTGAGGTTGGCTAGATTGACTTCTGCATTCTGGGCTGAATTTGAATTTTTTCCTCTTAAGGGAACATATAGTGTCACACAGAATGTCTGAAACATTCCAATTATATACAACTGTAGTTATCGATAAGAATGAACATTTCCTTAATTATTGTCCGTAAGGGAAGCAGTGCAATAAAAAAAACCTGGATGGTTCCCGAGCGTCATCTGTCAAACGCTAGACTGGGTTGTTCAAGCAGGAGTGTTTGTGAAAGTAATGCCCATCTACCAAGTTACTGCTTTGAAGATATCCAGTAATAGCACTCGCACAAAGTCTGCAACTCTAGCTGTCCTGCCTTTGTTGGAATTCTAAGAGCATTTAAGAGATAAACATCCTTATCGCCATTGCTATGGCAGAAGGCTATTCACGCTACAACCTCCTTATCAATTCTATTATTTTAAAATTGTTTGCTCTTTGCGAAAATGGCCAAAGAAGACAAACAGTCCAGGAAATGCTCTAAAAACATTTGCTCTATCTATGGAGAACTTAAGGCATCTTTTCATTTCCACGTAATAGAGAGCCTGATTTGCTTAAAATGATGGCTCTGCAAAGAGAGTGGAAAGAACTACATAGTGACTGAGGTGAAAATCTTTAAGGTCAAATGTAATACATATTTGCTTATTTCTTGGCATTGCCTAGAACTTAATCATTGCGGGACCTCAGGGACCCCCAATGAATCATCTTGGAATCTAGGGACCCCCATTGAGAAATTAATGGAAGCCTGTGACCTCAGGCTAAGCGTTTAAGCATTTTTTAGATTTTTAACCACAAAACATTACAGAAACAAGCAATCATCACAAAAAATATAGAAATTATGACAAATGTTATTTAATTCACAAGACTATGAAGGTCGGAGCTTTTTTAAATTCAATTGAGGCCACTTATCATACATACTATGTTCTGTTTGAATGTTTGATGAACTATTTTTTAGCTTCCAATTTTAAATTCCTAGGCATTTACAGAATGTTTTAAAATAAAATTTTCAATTGCACATTTTACTTCTCTAATTGTGTACCATTTATTAATCTGTTAATATTATTTAATTTTCTAAGACGTTTTGGGCCCTCTGAGTAGGCTTCACGAATGGCCAAAGATGCCCAGACCACAGGTTAAGACCAATTGACCTAGGGTTCTTCGGTACAGAAAAGATGCTTATTGTGTTAGGATGAACCATACTGAAATTCCATTTACATGGCGCTTACACAACCAGTGAAAATGTGCAAAAGAGGTCTTCATAAACTTTTAGCATGCACTGAAATACCAGCAAGTTGGAGTCTGGCTCTATTCTTTTTTCTTAAAATACCAGCAACATGCACCCTGATCAACTAGTACTGGAGGTCAAAGTGTGTAAAGATAGACGTTATGCCACAGCTGGAGAGCTTGGACAGAACTGGATGCAGACCCTTACTTTCTAACTGGTGACAGACCCCTTTCACTTTACTGTTATAGCTTTCTTGACGATTGTGCTCTAAGTGCCTGGTGGATGTTCCTACAATCCTTAGTGATATGGAGCGTTTCAAACTCCAACTCCTACTGAGGCAAGCAGCTAGCTGTAATGAGAATTGTTTGATTGTTGCAAACAGACCAAGAAGAATTCTACACTTGCTGAAGACATAATTTACCCGTCAACCATTTAGCTTTTGTACCTGATGAGGGTTTCTGCCAGGTTGTTGGTGAGGCCTTGAAAGTGCTCATTCAAAACGGAAACCTTGTTCTAAACTCCCCAGTGCCATAACCTCTATGCTTCGGTGGAAAGTATACTTCAGTTTATGCCCCCTTGTTTTATCTCTAAAAGAGGAAGGTCATGTTATTCATCTGGATCCTTAATGAAGGACAATCAATTTAGGGCCAAAAGGTTTTCACAGCTGTGTCAATAACTCCGCTCTGACACATTTATCTATTAAAGTATGTGCAGGTGCCTTCCTTTGTGGACAGAATACTTAAGTGGGAAACTCTTAAGGTAAACTGAGGTTGCTCAAAAGAGAAGCTGATGGAAAGATTGAAAGCATGATGCTATGAGACTAACCTAATTTAGGCTCCCGTAACCTTTACTATGTCTTGCAAATAGTCTTCCATCTGTTGCTACTAGCTAACCAGATGTTCTTGGTTTGGCCTCCTGGTTACTCAAAAGTAACTAGTGGAGTGCTTAAGGATATGGCCCAGGGTATGAAATTGTACTTCCATAGTTTGCGGGATGAATGGCTTTTGATCTGGGCTGCAAGTCTCCAGCTATTTTGTTGTCTTAAGAAGGGAGCACTTCAGTCTAAACCGTAGTGTTAAGCTTGTTTAGCTTTCAATGCAGAAGAGCGAGGATTGCAGTTGTTGATCTCTGCTTATCCCACCAACAATTAATTTTGCAGGTACTCATTCAAATAGTGCAATATTTAAAAGTTCAAGGTGTCCAACGTGACAAAAAACTGAAGAAATATCAGTTGTTTGGGATGAGTGTGCATAGGAAAGTAGATATCTTGGAAGAGGGTGAACAATAGCAACTCTATGAACCAAGAGGGATGTTGTCCTAGAGCCTGAGTCATCACGGCTTTCTTCCAAAAAGTCTTCATGTACTAGCGTCTCTTTATATGCAAGATTTCACTTTGAAGCCATTGATAAAATAGTTATTTTCCCTACTGTGCACTAAAGGAAAATGTAATAGAAATCCACTATTCAATGAAAGCCATTTTCAAATATTTGGGTGAACCAGCAGATCTGCAATGGGTGGTCCAACGTCCCCATTCTTCATCTCCCGGAGCACTGTAATTCCCCTGCCAATTGCTATCATTATCGTACAACATATCCTTACATGATTCTTCTTGACCTGTATAAATAGGAAAATAAGGTAGGGAAGCCCCTTGGTATTCAACATGAGCTGGAGGTTCTTGAACAGTTTTGGTGGTACACAATTGGACACAGAATATTTTGCTGATTAAATGCAGAGGATAAGAGGATGGGCCACTGACTCCAGGGATCTCCTATACAAGAGGTCCATCGTTGTTAGAATTGATGACAAGACGTTTGCTGGACATCTAACTGCGGGGGAGCCAATTGTCACAGCAGTGATGAAAGGGGGGTTTTAATTGGACACTACCGTCTTGTACTTCATAATAATTCTAATCTTAGCTAGGGACAAAATGGATTTCAAGCTAGCCAGGACGTGACAATAAGCACGTTTTTACCACCATTAAGTCATTAACAAGACTGAGGACCTAACAAGGGGCAATGGCATTATTTTCACAAAATAGACCTTTATTTAAATTCTAAAATGTCCTTTTATCTTGAATAGTTGGTACAACAGCATGCATATAATTTTGCATCTTTTTAGAAGCAGAAGTAGGAAAAACACTCCTAATAAACTTTTCTCTCTGAAAGAAAACAGACTTTTCCTACTCTTTGTGGTTTCTGCTGAAACGTACTTGAACATTTCACAACAATTAGGCACATGCTGGGATACAAACGATAAATGCCTTCTGAATATGGATTGCCAAAACATATCCCAAGAATAATATTTATGCTAAACCGTTAATTTATTTATTTAGCAGGAGGATCAGACATGGTTATAATGTAGATCTGAATTAAATGGTGTTAACTGGAGTTTTCCCAGAGCCGGCTACCCAGAGAACCATCCTAAGTGAGTCACAAACAATACAAGGAAAAATAAATTAAAGTGCAATCCTATCATCTGGAACAGATACAGTAGGCAACATGCAGAAATGGATTACATCTACAAAAACTAGTAAAAGAAGTGTAAACTGCTGAGAAGAGCAGAGGTGTCAGAGGATTTCCCTTCACATTACAGGCGGTAAAAAATTGTTGCATGGACAATTTGTGCATGGATATCTCAAGAAGTAGAACTTAAAACCTGTCGGAGCATGGCCAAGATGGACGACCGGAGCGGACGCGCACTGAGTAGCTCAGCTGAGGTCCACTCAACATCCTGGAATAAGCGCCACTACACGGGGGCCCAAAGGTCGGAAGACTGCCCTTCATCATTGGGGGGAGCTCCTTGGACCCGCAGGGGGCAGTTCCGCGACGAGCAGTGGCACTTCTGCTGCGTCCGACATGGGTGGTGGCAGTGCGCCATGACCTCTGACACCAACTGGGAGGCGCATCGCACCCAGTGGGGAGATCTTGGCGGGGGGAGCCGACATGGCCGTGCACGGCCAGAGCTGTGCGGGACATTGGCGGGAATGCAGCTGAGATGTGGCCCACCCGGAGACAGCGACGACCCAGAGGTGCTATGCATATCATGTAAACCTCGGCTACCGCGGTGGGCCGATTGCGATGGAGAATCTACGGTGGCAGGCCTGAGTGCGGACCCTTAGGTGCCGGATGCTCCTGATCCGGGGACAACTGTGCTGCCTGCCGGCACCTGGCACCCTCGCCCCCCCCCTCTCAACTGAAATAGTGTGACCTCCCTGGGGGGAAGGCACAGATGGTCAGCTGCGCCTCCTGCTGTCAGGTGCCCCAGACCTGGGCGAGGAGGCCAACCCCAATGACCAGACTCCACGTCAGGAACAACAAGATGCAACACAAGAGATTGGCCCACAGTGGAAAATAATTCTCGGTAACTGAGCAAGACTGGCTCCAAAGAAGTACTGGGGAGCTCTACTGCTCCATCAACATGTCTGCATCATGAGAAAGCAGCACACTGAGGCCTTAAAGGCCCAAAATTACATGAGAGCACTTGGATTTACACTCGCCATGGTAGTGCCACAAGAACTCCATCTCTCTGTATACAAAGCTAAGGGGGAATAGGAGGGAAAACTCCACTCTAGCCCTCCACTACTACTGCCCCATCAGAGGGGAGCATGGGCTGCGGTCCAAGAGATACCATCCCTCACCTTCAATAAGCCCCAGACTTCAGGCTCAGCGACACAGAGCCCCATGGCAGGCTAGCGGTTATCAGGTGGGGGCGGGGGGGACCTACAGTGACGTGTAATCTAAGCAACTATTCCCCCACGTCCCACGCACACAGGAGGGGTTAAGAACTGTCCCCCTGCCTGGGACGGAAGCATCAGCCCATGGAACTGACCGGGCCCTGCGGGGATTCAAATAGGAGGTGCCCCCTCTCTGCATTCCACAAGGCCACAACCCAACGTTGAGAACATAAACACTACCTCCCTCAAGATGGGCAAAAATAAACTGGATAGGCCCAAGCACAAACAGGGGGCGCCCCCGACCCTGCGGACTGATCACAGAGACAAATGCCAAAAGCACTACTTGATCATTCACATTCCTTTGATGAACTCAAGGCAGAAGTCCTAGATATCAAATCCATTCTAGGACCCAAGATTTACTCACTATGCAACGAGATGGGTCTCATGCGAGAAGATCATAAGCAACTTAAACATAGGGTCGAGAATTCTGAGTCAACGCTGAAGCCCACGGTAAAGGAAACGGATAAACAGCTTAAGACTCTACAAAAGGAGGTGGAATACATTCGGGACCAGGTGGAGGACCAAAAAGGAAGATCCCGCAGGAACAATGTCCATATAGTGGACCTCCCAGAGTGTGGTGAGGGCCAAAGCTTGATTTGTTGACATGGTCCTACAGGGCAAACAATCAAAATTCTTCTCTGTGGAGAGGGCCCACAGAGTGCTGGGTGGCCCACCTCGACCAGGATCCCTGCCGAGGCCTGAGATGGCATGCCTCTTCAACTACAGATCATATACTGCATGTTATGAGAGCATGCAGCCCTTGGTTGATCGAAAACGCCCTGATGCACATAAACCCGGAATACACACTAGCGGTACAACGTCGCAGGTCCTTCTTCCTCGAACTGAATAAAACCCAGAGGGAAAACTACGTGACTTATGCCCTCCAATTTTCAGCCACTCTTAAGATACAGCATGAAGACAAAACCAACTTCTGGATTAAACCGAACGGCCTAGCCCCCATCAAGATAGTAACGACCAAAGGTCGGCAGCGGTGGCAAACACAGAGAGGCCGCGGACAATGGAGCAGACGTCAACAGGAACCTACCAAGGACCAAGCTGCGAGGGAGAGGGCTCAGGCGGAGAGGAATGCCGAAAGGTATGTGGAGTCTTACCCCCATCAACATCCAGGTCAGAGGATGAACCTGGCGGAGGACACCCCATCACTGACGGACTCACAGCAAACAGCAGTGATGGGCAGAGGACCTACCGTCACCCTGCAGATGTCCGACAAGCGGATGTGATGCACCCCACACAGGTTTGGTACATAATCCCACAACGAGTGAGTACCGGCGAGGGTTGCCACAGCACCCCCGCCTGAACATTACTATATAAGACACTTTAGGGTTTTGAACAATAATCCACACAAGCGGGCACCCCCAGCTCACCATACATCCCTCACTCCCCACTCACATTGTGTGACTGACACAGAAGCCACATCAATACTTTTATCTTTTTGTCTCCTTTCTTTCTCTCTTTAATCGTAAGTACAATTGTATTGCAGTTAAGTGCTGATGGCCGGCTGCCCGCTGGCACATAGGCCTGGGAATGGGAGTTGGGGACTGTTATTGTTTATGTAGCGCTGTCTGTGCTACAAAATAGTAGTCACTACTCAGGACAAACAACTGCCCGCACAGCACGCGGGATACATACACACACGTGCAGGAAGGGGACCCGCTACTGACCCAACGGGACTCAGACCGTCTCTTTATATCAAGTCTACGCACATGGGCACCCAGGAAACCCAAATACTGCTACTGACCTAGAATGTTCGCGGTTTAGCGGGACATGCAAATGACACCGGGTCTACCAATACTTACGGAGGCGTAGGATTACTGTTGCGCTTCTTCAAGAAAACCATGCGTCCACTCAGACACTCACTTCAACTCCGGATATCCAAGAGGGGCTTTGATATGGGTGGGACCCGGTACCCCAATGGAGGTGCTCCACACCCACATTGACCCGCATGGGCCCTACGCGATATTAACGGGGTTACTAGATGGCCAGCCGATACCATTGTTCTCACTCTATGCTCCCAACTCCGGCCAATCCCTATTCCTGTTATCGCGGATACCAGCACAACTTCAGGATCTCTTAACACCAGTTTACTGGGGCTGGGACTTTAATTGCACTCCAGACTTAGAAATGGACCGCTCACACCTTCCGCTCCCAGGTACTCAATCCATCACTTTGTCACAACACTCAGAGACATGGGACACCACTCTTCACTTGCAGGATGCATGGCACGGCATATCTCCTACTCAGAGGGAGTTCTCCTACTACTCAGGACTCTCCAACTTACACACAAGAATAGACCTAATATACTGTTCCCACGAGGCCCTCCCCAGGGTGTCTCATGCAGAATACCTTGGCCGTACACTATCGAAACACAGCCCTCTACAACTACAGCTAACATGGCGGAAAACCAAATCTAGAATCTTGAATTTGCGCTTGCCCCCAGAGGCACATAGGGCCAGATGTAGGTGGCCAGATACCGAGCGGTAACGCAGCAATTCGCAGAATTTCTGCGTTACCGACCGGTATTTCGCTGAGAGCAATGTAGGTGAGTGTAAACCTACTTGCAAAATAAGGAATCGCAAAATTGTGATTCCTTATTTTGCTCTTGCATTTAAGGAATCGGAAATTGCGATTCCTTAAATGCAATGGAAGTGGCACAAAAAAAAGTGCACTTCAGCCTTAAGGAATCGCTAATTACCACCAACTTCAAGTTGGTGGTAATTAGCGATTTCCTTTAAAAAAGCACTTTTTTACTTTTTTAAAAGTACCATGTGGCCCACATCCATGCCCTTAGGGCATGTATGTGCGCCACATGTGCACACATTCACTTTTAACGAGTGCAACAGGGTGTCCTTTTGACACCCTGGCACCCTTGAAATAGCTCCCGCTATTTGCGATTCTTTAATACCGAATCGCAAATAGTGAATATCTTCCCTTTCATTCCTATGGGCCTCTTAGCCCATAGGAATGAATGGGTAGGTATTCCTTATTAACGAATCTCAATTTGCGATTCGTTATTAAGGAATATTAAGGAATCGCTAATATTTTAGCGATTCCCACCTACATTCAATTTAGCGAGTCCTTAATAGCAAATCGGTAAAATTCGCTATTAAAGACTCGCTAAATTTAATTTACCTACATCTGGCCCTTAATGATGCCCCATTATGCACCTCTCTATCACAATCCATTTCATCATATTTTCAAGACAACGAGGGTACCGCAACCAATGCTGGGCTGGAAGAGATGCTTTTAAAGAGGTCTTACGTGGATACATGATAAAAGCAATGCACCATTTACCTTTTACCATTCCCCTTTCCCCCAGACAGAACGAGGTTGGGGGAAAGCATAATAGCCTATTTAAAATAAGCTCTTGGAACATGGCAGGAATTAGCAAAAAGCTGGATAACGTACATTGGTAAAATCTCTGGCAGGCAAATGATATTATCTGCTTTCAGGAAACATGGTCCATGGAACAAGTTTTAATCATTGGCTACTGTTCTTTTCAAACAATGGTCTTGCCATCAACTACCGGGAGGGCGAAGGGGGGCCTCCTAACTCTAATACCAAATACATCGTCATTAAAAATAAGGAAGTTTGATGAAAGGAGCCCTTTCTTTCACTTCCTTGTTTTTGAGTTTCCGAAAATGGGCATTTGGATTCTGATAAAGTATTATTATAATAACTTCGACCCAAAAATGCACATGGTTGTAGATGAGGTCAACACCTAAATTGAGGAGATGTTTAAATACAACAAGCGAGATGAGGTATTTACTATAATTTGGATGAAGACTTTAATATCAACCCATGTAAACATAATCAAGACAAACCATAATCATTGTATTTGTATTGGTGTATGTTGTTTTGTGGATATTATGTATTTCATGATTTGTATTGTGTTGATTTTTGTGCTATTGGTGGTATTGTATTATTTGTTTATATTTTCAATAAAAACCTCTAAAAAAAAATAATCAAGACAAACCATGCGGTTTGGTTGACTTGATGGGTAATCCTGTCTCCCATTTTGCCCATAGCACCTAATTGGACCCTGTTTTCTAGAAACCTGGCCATCATGAACATTGGGGGTAATTCAGAGGGTTACCCCATGAAAACTTTTACCTGAGAGGCCTGAGTCAACAATAATTTTTTCATTAGTTTCTTCTACGATCAAGGATAGTTTCAGTAATACAGACGCTAATTTTAATAGTTTTAGCGACCATGCTATTTTAACTGGTATAATAACTTTGAATTCTAGTGAGAAGGTTACGCACTTGGTAGTCGATCACCCTGTATTGGCCAGAAAAACGGCTATCAATTGAAATGGGCTCAAATTGATAGGTTTAAATTTATTCCTGAAATAATAAAAACGACCCAAACTAGTATTGAAAGGTGTGTGGAATTAGGCATAGCACCGTCATCCCCTGGTCCTTTTCTTCACAGATCTTCTGAAGCATAAAAGTATTGGAAAGAGCCCTAATCAAAAGGAATGGTCGGACCCCACCTGTAGTAAAGCCAAGAAAGCCCTTACCTTTGCTCTCAAAACTCGGCCACGTGATCAAACTCAGATTGCCCTACTCCACACTCAGTTTAAATTGGCTAGAAGAAAAAGGGAGAGAACACTAAGGGAGGAGATTTGGGAAAAGGCTCGCCCAAGCAACTATGTCGGGAAACAGCAGAGAGTTTTGGGGGGCATAATCAATTCACCGTACTTTTAGACCCAAAGGGACCCCTCGCTGGATACAAACGTTGGTGAGGAGGAGTGGATGGAGCACTTTGCTAATATCTTCTCGTCCGCGGAGTCTCCTGTCCTTTACTCACCGTTCTTCTGAATAGAAGGAGGGCATTCCTGTCATTCTCACTTACTGAGGTTAGGAGCGCCCTATCGTCATGCAGTACAGGAAGAGCCCCTGGCCCGGATGGGGTCCCAATTGACTTCTCCCAGGACAACTATGACCTCTGGGTTCCTTTACTGACCAATGTTTTTAATATCATAGCATATCGTAGCCCCTGCCATGGAAAACAAGTATAATAGTTCCTATCTATAAAAAGGGGGACAAGAGTAGCCCAAAAAATGATAGGCCTATCTCCCTCCTAGATACCAATGTGAAACTCATGGGACGTCTGCTCTTAGCTAGATTAGAGGCTTGGGTAGATAAGAACATACTAATGCAGGCCCAGTAGGGTTTCAACAGGGCAAAGGAACCGTAGATCAGTGCCTGCACCTTTCATTGATCATTGACCAATATACAAGGGCTAAGGGTGGGAACATTTATCTCTCCTTTATGGACCCTTCAGCAGCGTTTGACTGCCTTTCCCACCCAAAGCTCAGGTATATCATGGAAAAGATGGGAATTGACCCTCCAATAATTGATTTTATCCGGCAATTATACTCGGAGGCATCCGCATCGGTCAGATATGGAAAAAATGGGAAATGTACCCTCCCTTTTAAGATCTTAAGGGGGGGTAAGACGGGGCTGTGTCCTCGCGCCGTTCCTATTTTCCATCTATATGAATGGCGTGGGGAATGCCCTTTTGGGTGTAACCCCTGACCTCCCCGTGTCGGATTCCATCCAGCTCCCAATTCTGGCATGTGCAGACAACGCAGACCTCATTGCCAGAACAGGGATAGGGATGCTTCGTCTAATCACCACCTATGCCGCCTTAATGGACTCTCTTGACATGAAGGTTAACCAGTCAAAATCGTTCGTAATTATTGCTGGGGGGTGCTAGAGGTAAACCATCCCATCTCCACACAGAGTCAGGGAAAATCGAGGTGGTGGAGTCCTTTCCCTATCTTGGGGTACTCTTTGATAAGAACCAAACGTGGTCAAGATTAATTGACGCAAGGGCCATGAGAATTGAAAGAAGCTTGGGAGCACTAAATGCATTTATGTCCAGGATGGGCATAAATCCTCTGGCTACTGTCAAGCATATCTATCATGCGAAAACAAAATCGGTGGCCACATATGGAGCAGGTGTCTGGGGTCTGGCACATACTGAACCACTCCAAATTATTGAAGATTAGTTTGTTAAATCCTTGGTCTCTCTTCCCCAGTCAACATCTAATTATGGTCTGCATCTGGAGTTGAGTCTACCCTATATCATGGACTAAATTAGACTGGCTACTTTGCTCCTGTGGTTCTCTATCAGGCGAAGGAAAACTCTCCCCTTAACTCAGAGTTTAATAAAAGATTGCCTTAGCCTAGATAATTATAAGAAAATTATATTGATAAAGTACGTCGAGAGAGAATTGATGGAATTGGGGTTGAAAGTACTGTTTACGGACCCAATGGCTTGCAGACTAATGTCAAAGCAAAGATTGGCGGACACTTTTAAGCTGAAAGCCCAGTACACTCGCAGGTAGAATAACCACAGGAAGCGCTCTATTCTTGCCTATCAACCACATTTACCTATTTGGGAAGGTCAATACCCCTACTTAGAGGAGGTCATAATACCGCACCATAAATTCATATTATTGCAGTTTTGGTTAAATCGAATCCCACTAATGTTGGGGTTCCCATCGAAAACATTTAACCACTCAGACCGGATGAATTGCCCCTGTGATAAGTCCTCTGCCCAAACAGACCTTCATATACTGTTCTTCTGTGGTTATTATATTAAAGAAAGGAAAAAGTACATTATACCAATTTTAAAGAGCCATCACTTTGTTCAATGTAGGGTCACATTATTTTTCTTAAAATCACTACCTGACCACCTAGTGTGTTTCTCGCTAGCTTCATTCCTTTGTGCTTGTATAAAAAGACAAAAGTCCTTGGGTTCATACATTTTTTATGGAAATTCATTTAATCATATATATATTGTATTTAAACTTATATTTGACCTGGCAGCTTTAAGTACCTATAAACTGAAACCTCGCATGAATTTTGTACCCTCTTTTATAAGGATCTAGATGAAATGATTACCGTATTACATCAACGAGAACTATTTTTTGAATTTATTGTTGTTTATGTACTTTTATGATCGTACCTAATAATGATCGAATTAAGTTGAAAATGAATTGATTAAAGCAATGTATGGCGCCCGTATGACCCTCAATAGGAAAATACAAGTCCTTGAGACGGAGATACAGCGGTGCGAGCGCCTATCGCCCACCGACCCACGGAGCATGCATGCACTGGCCCCGGTCAGGCTGTCTTACAAAACGACGCTAGATCGGCTGTGTGCTCTAGATTACAAAAAATACCTAACCAGAAGACATGAGGAAGGGGACAAGGCGGGTAGGACATTAGCATGGTTGCTGAAGATCGACTAATCTCAAACATCCATTACCGCACTCTACAATCCGGAGGGCCGCCTTGTTAACACTCTGGCCGAGATCAAGTCGGCCTTCTGGCAATATTACACCTCCCTACACAGTGTCCCTCCATCCTACGATGACAGAGCTATAGCCCTTCTTTGAACAAATAACATCTCCCCAGATCCCGCACATTTACTATACAGCCCTAGAATCCCCCATCTCGGGTACCGAGATAACAGAAGCTATCCAGCAATTGGCAAGGGAAAAAACCGGGGACTGATGGATGGTCCCTGGAATTGTATACTTCATTCAGCACGCAACTAGTCCCTTGCCTGTACCGGCTGTACACAGAAGCTTACGAGCGAGGCATACTGCCGCCCTCACTTTGTGAGGCCGTATAAGTGTTGCTCCGAAAGCCGGGCAGAGACCCGGTACAGATGGGATCGTCCCTCTTGAAAACAGATTACAAAATACTGGGTAGGGTACTGGCCAATAGATTTAGAAGTGACACAGCTGGTGCACTCAGACTAAAATGGATCCTTTACCGGCAGGACCAACAGCCTCAATTTACGTCAACTCTTCCTGCTATTAGAATGGGCATGTCTGATGGGGGAATCAACCTGGATTGCCTCTAGATACAGAGAAGGCGTTCGATACCCTGGGATGGGAGTATCTAAGAGCAACATTGGCGGGTTATGGTTTAGGCCCCAGTTCTTACAATAGACACCGCAGGCACGTGTCAAGACAGGCCGCATGATCTCGGATTCTTTCAATATCGAGTGGGGCACCAGACAAGAGTGTCCTTGACCTGTGCATTACGCATCCTTATGATTGACTAGGGTATCAAAGCGCACAATCAATGGCACACCATCTCACTTTACGCTGATGATGCGCTGGCGTATCTTCGGGCCATCGGACAGTGTTTTACAGCCTAATGGAACTGTTGGATCGACATGACTGCATCTGTGGCCTCAAAGTTAATTGGGGAAAATCTCTCTTGTTCCCAATGACACCTCAGACTTTTAAACAAACGGTGGGCCTATCACAGGCCCCACCTATTTGGTCTTATGACTCCTACAAGTACTTAGGAGTACAAATATATTATTCTCAAGCAGACTAAATAGATAGCAATCTGGGAGGGGAGATTACAAATGATCGCTCCTCTATGGCGTTCTGGACGGAACTGCCACTCTCCCCATGAGGCGCATAGCTATATCTAAAATGCTGTTGCCTCCTAGGCTGCTATATTCCTTTGCAGCTCTCTCATTCCTGCTGCCAGGTAAATTGTTGTGAGACCTGAATAACTCCTAAAGTCTCTAATCTGGGGTAAGACCAGAATGAGGGTTGCCCTCACAAAACTCTATGCCCCAGTCACAGAGGGTATCCTGGGAGCTCCTAATTACAAGCATTATTACGCAGCTGCACAGCTTCAATGGCCACTGCGGTGGCTGGCAGGCCGCAACACTACTGAACTGGGTCACTGGATGTGATTTGATTTGATTTTGGGTTTTATAAAGCGCTCTTTGCCATAAGGCGTCTTGGTGCTGATCTAAGCAAGAGAGGATTCAGAAATAACAGCAGGGTAAGAGATATATTATTTGCAGAAGAGCCAGGTTTTTAATTTTTTTATAAAGATAAGGAGAGTAGGGGCAGTTTTTAAATCAAGTTGAAGTTCATTCCAGAGGAGTGCAAGGTTTTAGAAAGCCTCTGCCACCCCAAGTAGTCAGTCTGTGATGTGGCACAACTGTTTTCGCCAGGCTTGAGCGGAGGGATCTATTACGAATATACCAGCAGAATTTCTTTTTCAAGTACTAAGGACATGTGCCAGCCAACGCCTTATAATCAATACATAAAGATTTAAAAGCACCTTGCTTTCTCACTGGAGGCTAGTGGAGACCATTCAACGCTGGGGTAGCAGATTGGATTTTAGGCAAATTTTTAAGAATTCTAGCGGAGGAATTTTGTACATTTTGCAATTTCCGCATAGTATTCACTTGCAGGCTGAGACAGAGGTCATTGCAGTAGTCAATACGTGAGAATACTAAAGCAATGACCAATGTTTTCAGAAGGTCAGGAGGTATCACATTTTACATTTTCTTCAAGGTTTTTAAAATAAAAAAAGAAGAGACTACTGCATTAACCTGGTTTTTATATGTTAATTTATTGTCCAAAAGGATTCCTAGGTCCCTGATTTTATTCTTAGGGATGGGAAGAGTCAGCATATCTTTGGACCAGCATGATGGGGTCCAGAAGAATGTGTTATGGCCAAACAGCATCACTTCCGTTTTAGCCGAATTTAATTTGAGAAACTTCCCATCCAGTCGCTTACTGCAGACATACAGTTGCGAAAGAATTCATCAATACCTTGATTAGAATTGGAAAGGGATACTATTATCTGGGTGTCATTGGCATATGCAACCAATGAGAATCCAAAAGATCTGATGAGTGCTGCCAGCAGAGTAACATAGATGTTCAACAATGATGGGCTTAATGATGATCCCTGGGGAACCCCGCAGGGTAAAACATAGGATTCAGAGGTCCAGGGAAGACATGGCTTGGCAGTTCGGACTGGACTGTTCCCATGAGGCACAGGGTCAAGACTGATTTGCATATGGCCATGTCTGAACTGGGGTGGCGTAGTGGGCAAAAGAACGATGGATTTAACCCAGATCTCTTGACTGGGGGAGAATGTCTGCATTGTCAGCATTCCGTCCATCATTTGTTTGTTGTAACGCTTTTCGCCCTAAGTGGGATGGGTATGCCCAGACGTGGGTCCCGTGCTCACTACGCCACTGGAGTCAAGCTATCCTGGCTGATGACGGCTGATAGCCAGAAACCGGTCCTAGGATGCTAGATTCCGGTCCAGGGAAGACATGGCTTGGCAGTTCGGACTGGACTGTTCCCATGAGGCACAGGGTCAAGACTGATTTGCATATGGCCATGTCTGAACTGGGGTGGCGTAGTGGGCAAAAGAACGATGGATTTAACCCAGATCTCTTGACTGGGGGAGAATGTCTGCATTGTCAGCATTCCGTCCATCATTTGTTTGTTGTTAACTCCTAAAGCGCATAATAGGTCGACCACACAAAAGTGGTCGACTGTATCAAATGTGGCGGAGAGATCATGTAAGACCAGGGCCACTCTCCCACCTCTCTCCAGAGTTGCACGAATCTCCTCAGTAGCAACTATAAAGGCAGTCTCTGTGCCATGTCTAATAGGTTGTTTTGTTCAATGAAAGATGTCAACTGTTCATTCATGGCTTTTTCCACAAGTTAGGTATGGAAAAGGCAACCTAGCTATGGGGCGGTAATTGTTGGTGTCTAGGAGATCAAGATTAGATTTTTTTAATTGTGGCAAAACCTAGGCTTTCTTACAGTCTTCAGGAAAAGTCCCTGATTGAAACATGATGTTAAAAATAGTAACAAGCAGTTTTGTCACAATATCCAGGACCATCTTAATTATGGATGATGGACAAGGATCAAAAGGGGAACCTGAATTAGGAGTCAAGATCAACTGTCTAATCTTTTCCACAGATAGCTCAGAAAACTCTTATAGACCTAGATTCCTCATTTACATAGGGGTAGGAAGAGGCAGGCACTAGAGAACGCTGATTAGTAGTCAGAAAATGTCCTGAACCTTCTTCTGAAATAAGAGTGCCAGAGCATTGAAATATTAATATTGATTACGGTGGAATTGGGAATAGGTTGGAGTGAACATCTTGGCTGAAACAGACTTGAAAGTCGGAGAAAATCTAGTCCCGTTAGCTCAGAGACAAAGGCGGCATTGAATCAGCTTAATAACGTACACCCGTCATTAGTTGGCCGGGGCAATGTCCTCAAAAAGATTTTTTCCCCTGAAATTTTATATTTTTTTAGAGCTATCTCCCTTGAGTTCACTAACACAAAGCTAAAGAAGTTTGATGGTCTCTTCTCACGATTTATCTGGGCCTATTCACAGCCAAGCAGGTCCCTGGGCGCTTTCAAATCTGAAAATATACTACTGGGTCACTATCTTGCAGATATGCCCAGTATTTCTACAAGACCAGCCATCAGGATTTACAACGGAACTTTCATCTCCGTTTGAGCTATCACTTGGGCCAGATGCCTGGGGGTGCTTATGGCGCCAGCTCGAATTCGGGTATTACAAGAAGGTAAAGTTTAGGATCCCTATGGGAACCTATAAGGTCTTTACCACTATGCGCAAGCTATTGTGGATTGGCAGACTGAACCATTACACCCCTACCAGCAACAAGAATCTGCCAGATATATTTGGGGGCTCTTATTTTCAAAATTGGCTTAACTCCGGTATTAATAAACTGGGGGTCCTACATTCGATCAAGGGCGTTCTGGCATTCGAGAACCTTAAAACTCAATTTGGTATGAGCCATGAAGAAGCCTTCAAATATCTAGCTATCAGGAATTTTTTATCACGCTAGGCAGGAGGGCCCTTGGGGTTCATAAAAAGCGAACCTATTGAGAGATTGTTAGATCCCAATATCCCCTCGAATAGGGTCCATCTATGGCACTCTTAAAAACCTAATGCCAGATGATCTGGTCAAAATTTCTGGGAAATGGCAACGGAAACTAGACATCTACAATAACGTCTTACTGCTAGCTCTTCAATCTGCTCAAAGTGATTTACTATCAGCTAATTAACAAGCCCAATTTTACAAAACATTTTTTTCTGTATTCTACTCCGAGTAAAATTGCGAAATGGGGAACTAGTAGAGGTATTAAATGTCCCCAGTGCACCTAATATAGTGCAGACTCCATTCATATGTTTGCCACATGCGAGGAACTTGGCCATTTGCTAATTGAGATCCAAGGCTTTCTCAGGATGGCTCTATCGTGAGATATCCTGCTTACTCCCATTACAGTTCTACTGGGAGAACAAGACTCCATAGACAGGAAAAGTGGAGGGGCCTTAATCTTTATCGCTATGGCAATTTATAAGCTGAGTATAACATCTGCTTGGCTAGACCCCAATCCCCCATTTATTTTCGCAGTGGCTGGCCCGGTAATATTCAATACACAACCTGAGAGGGCTATTTACGCTAAGAAGGGTATCCGGGCCAAAAGGAAGGCTTTGGTGATCGGGGAACCATTGTCTAGTTGGCTTTGCCAGACAAACCTACAATATATTTTGGGAGGGTGGCAATGCCACCTATTCCTGAGCTTGTCTGGCAAACCGCTAGAAGAGCGATCAGTCTATTTAATTGAAGATTAGAAGGGTCTCATCTGCTAAGTTATCTCTATGCACCTTTTGCACTTTTTCTACGCACTTTGCATTTTCGATTGAGTCACTTTATATTTGTGAATGTATTCTTGCAAGCTGATCAATTACACTTTTTGCACTTTAAGAATGGTTGGGGCCGGGAGGATTGTGTTATGATTATCGCTGCTTACGAACTTGATGGTCTAATATGATG
Organism: Triturus cristatus; assembly: GCF_964204655.1. Taxonomy (NCBI): domain Eukaryota; kingdom Metazoa; phylum Chordata; class Amphibia; order Caudata; family Salamandridae; genus Triturus; species Triturus cristatus. Next base: position 176,583,165 of record NC_140587.1, read on the forward strand.
GATCATTTAATTATGCAAAATGGATTATTCTCTAAATGATGATTTTTTGTTCTCAGGATCGTGTTGGACCGGGAGGTATAGGGTGGAGGGGGGAATTGACCTCGGACACTGTTGCGCTGTTTTTTTCTTGCATGGTGTATACTTAAAATGCTAATAAAAATCTAAAATAAAAAAAAAAAAAGGAATTGGGAGTAGGAATAGTAGTTAAAGTGGTGATCGTGCAAAAGAGCTCCTTAGAAGAGTTTTTGCCTGTTCTATTTTTTCCGTAAAGTATTCTGGACATCTGACCTACACCACTCCACGATCTTGGAGTGGCTGAATGGCTCCGAGACAGTGATCCAGAAGAAACCAGGAAATATACTAATGTCCACGGCTTCCAGCTGCTGGATCTGCTACCTATGAACTAGGCACTCACTCTCACCCTATATGCCCCGACCTGCCACTCGGGGTACTCCCCAGCCCTAATACAAGAGCGAGACGCCCGGAATTGGCAGATTGGACCACATCCAGCCTAATGACCTGGGATGATTTATTCGTCAACTCAACGCTCTGGGAGTTTGCAACTCTTGTGGATGAGCCAAGGCAAGAGCCATCTCGGAGGCACAAGCATGGGAAAGCGCTGTGACAGGAGAGAGAGAGAGAGAGGGTCTGCAACCACAACCAGAAAGGGAAGGGCCACAAGCCCGGAACAGAGGAACAGCAGCAATCCATCCCCAGACTACACTGCCAAGGATGGCCATACCTCTGAAAGGAGTAGGAGGTCAAGAACAGATAAAAGAACCCCCAACGAAGAAGACCGGGGGGGATCAGAAACTCTAACAACAGAGGGAAAGAGCAAAAGTAGGCCCTCACACTGGAGAGAAACCAGCTGGAGGAATGCCTGACCGTAAGAAAACGAAGAGGATACCCACAGAAGACAAGCCACCCATAGGGAGGTGACTGCAGAAACCCAAGCAGAGGTTCCTCGCAGAACGGGGAGGAAGGGTGGGTCGTGAAGGAATCTGCGGCTAGAATCGTCTCTACCAGATCCATCATTACCAAAGGTAAGTAACTTGTACATCTGATAGAGACTACTAGCCACAGATTCCTTAACGTAGAATAGATGCACTAGCCATACCCAGAAGGGAGGAGGGCCTGCGTGAGAGCCTCCCCACCAGGAGAGACCAGGGCCCCAGTAGGGGACATGGCAAAAGAACAAGAAGGAAAAAGGGGCCAGGAGATCCTAAGCCCAACCAAGAGAGAGAGCGCACAACACCCCGCAGGGGCAGACAGCACCCAACAACCTTTAAGGAACACAAGGGTCACGTCGAACCCAGTGAGAAGAGGCAGGGCCCACTGGAAGAAACACATGCACAGAGATAGAAAAGAGCTGAAAACACCGTGGTCGCAAGCAGCGGACAAGGCCGGAACGGCGCCACCGCCAACAGCACAGGCGGAAGAAGAAAAGCACCGTTGCATGAAGCCCCAACGGAACCAGAGGCAGGGGCGCAAGGAAACACAGCAAGAGCACCACAGTGGAGCAGAACAAGCAGTCCCGCACGGGCACGCGTTGCCAGCAATAGGCAACACCATGGAACAGCGCACCCAGGAAAAGGCAGACGCCAACCAAAGGCAGAGGCCCTGGAGGACCAGGATACACCCCTAGGGTGGGGCCGAGCCAGAACACACACACACACACTGACCATGAAGAAGTGGAGGAACCAGCAGAAAATAAGAGGGAGACGGAGGATGGGCCCAAGCCGGCCACCCGAACACAGAGGCCAAGGAAAGCCAAACCCTCTGGAGCAGCCGGCAGAGGACCCAGCCAAAACAGTGGACAAAAGTCCGGAACCGCCACAACACGATGCCGCAGACAGCAGGCCAGACCGGCCAAGCGGCATGGTGACAAGGAGAAGGACAGACCTAGAGCAAGCCTCTCCAAGACAATTGGCAAGAAAATCGCACCTGCGACATACCGTGACGCCACAGAGAGCAAGGAACCCGATAGGGTGACCACACCTCCCCAGCACATTACAGAGCTATGTAATAGCTACAAATACCCCACATAGTGTAGGTTACGTTCCAAGAACCATGGGAACACCTCTTAGGAAAACATCTCCGCAGCAGAGGACACAACAAAAAGACCTGCAGAAAATACCCGCAGACGGCTTATGAAGCAGCCAATAAAGAAGAGACAGAAGGCCTAATCTCAGGGTCTACCGGGCTTACCAACAGCCCAAAACCACAAGACAACCAAAGGGCCGGACCAGCAGCCAACAGCACCAAGGGTCCCACAAAAGGATCCCCAAGGCACATCAACCAGACAGAACACACAACCTGGACTATCCGTTATAGGGCCCAAGGAAAACAATGGGAGAACATCTCCCAAAACACAGACCGACAGTCAGGTCACTGAGGGTGAGGAGGAGGAGGAGGAGGAGGGCGAAGCCCCGCAAGAAACCTCTGAATGGCAGAATCCGCAGGGTCGTGGAACAACAGAGCGCCATCAAAGGGGAGGTCAACCAGCCGTTCTCTAACGTTCTCAGAGAAAACACTATCCCGGAGCCAGGCATGGCGATGAAGGGCCACCGAAGTAGCCTTGGTACGACCAAATACCTCCGAAACGTCCAGAGCCGAGCGAAGAATAAACGGCGCCAGCTCTTGGCCATCCAACACATGGTGCTGCAGATCAATGCAGGCACCCTCCTGAGAAGCAGAAGACAGAAGGGACTACGCCGAGTCCCACAAGCAAGAGGTGGCTCTGGCTAATACACAAAGAGTGTTAAGGGCCCGCAAAGCAGCACTGGAGGAGGCAAAAATGTTGCACCCCCAGGAATCCAACCAGCGGGCCTCCCGCGACAGGGAAGACAACACCGACGGCAAGGCGGAAAGGCAGTCTGTAAAAGAGGGCCCCTGGTAAAAGGGTGGAGGGAAAGACAGACAGGATCATGCGGAACAGGACGGTGGCAGTGCAGAAGAGACTGGGGCACCGGGTCCCCCGTGGTAGGACGCCCCCAAAAGAGAATTGTGGAGCGCAGCCTCGAAGGGAAGAAGCCTTGGTGAAGAACCTCCAGCAGATGATCTGTAGGGAAATGGGCAGCTGGATCGCCCATGCGCAAGATGCCCGCAGCCGTGGAAACAGCCCGAGCAAGGCAGCACGGCTGCAAGCTAAGGAGGCCGTTCCCCAGCCCAACCGGAGAAAGGAAAGGCCAAGCCCGAAACGGGGGGAGGGTGGACAGATGAATGGGGAACCTGAGGCGCCTCCGGCGAGGATTGCAGGCGCGGAGACGGCGAAGAGCCGTCCTTAGAAGACGCCAGGGAAAAAGCCACGACGCGGCAACCCGTCTCCGGAGAAGATGAAACAAACAGCTGCTGAACCTCCGGGGAAGAGGGGGCGTCCAAAGACGAATCAACGACCCGACGTCGGACCGGCGACGTAGAGTCCGCCACCGGCGTCAGGTCAACGTCGACCGGCGCCGAAGGGGATGCCGGAACAATCTCCGCCACAACACGCGGCACGGGAGACTGGGCCTGGGTCGGAGCCGGGTCGGCAAAGGAACGGTGCCGAAAAGGTGTCAACTCGACCTCCGACGAGGCAGCCGCCTGCGTGGAGGGACGAGGAGGGCCTGGGGACACGCCCCGACCCCTAGCCAGCCCCTGTGGCGCCGTCCGGGCCAGCAGCCGCCAGCGCCTGAGCGGTGTCACCTCGGACAAGGCCGCCGCCTGCCCAGAGTACCGAGGGGGACTCAAGAACACGCCCTGAGCCCCGGCAACCCCCCGCGACACCACAGGGACCCCCACAGGGGTTTGCGGCAAAGCAGAGGTGCTGTGGTCCGAAGGAGGGAACCCCAAAGGGCCACACCCCGACGGCACCACATCCTCTGAACCTAGATCCGAACCTGTCGGTGCTGGGGCCGGAGCCGCCGGCGACGCCGCAGGAATCCCCGCACGTGGCGAGGGATCCGCAGACGTCCCAGGAAGAGCCAACGAGGCCTGCAAGGCCACCGCATAGGCCTCCATCTGGGCTCTGGTCGCCCGCGGAGCCGCACCACTCGCGGAGAACCCACGCCCCCAACAGGCCGGGGACTGGGCCTCGGGGACAAACTGCGACACTTACCAGGTGAGCGACACCCTTGCGGCCTGGGAAAAGGATGATGTCTGATACGGAAGCGGCGGGTCTTGAAGACGTCCGCAGCGACACCGCCGACTGGGACATGCGTGCCGAAAGGAGTTTCATTCAGCGCTCCCGCAGGGACTTCGGCTTCATTTGCTGACACGCCTCGCAGTCCATTGAGTCGTGGTGCTCCCGCAAACACCACATACAAATGGGGTGAGGATCCGTCGCCGACATCTGGCGTGTGCAAGACGAGTACGTCTTGAAGCCCGAAGGCATTCGCACACTCTACCCAAGAAAAACGCTAAGCATAAAAAGAAGGCCTGAAAACAGGCCAGGAACACGGGTCCACGTTGTAAGCGGAAAAGAAGAAAACTGATGTCAGCGCGCCGGGGTGGAGCTTATGTGACCTCGCTGACGTCACGCCCGCTGAGGACGTCGGGGTGGAGTCGCGTGGTGCCACCCCCCCGGTGGGCAGAGATGCTGGGCAAGAAAGTTTTCCGGGTCCAGTCTCACGCCTGGGGATAATTCTACGTTAAGGAATCTGCGGCTATTAGTCTCTATCAGATATTATTAACACAGGGTAAAGATAAGAGGGCAATTGGAATTTGCCTAACAGAGGTGTGGGTAAGTTCCAATTCTATTAAGGACACGGAGGCGAGGATTATGCTATATTCTCTCTTCGCTTTATTATAATAAAACATCCAGCAGCCAGAGATAAAGCCATTGTCGTGAACCAGAAAAAAAAACTACAACTCCCTACAACCCGAGAGATACATAAGTCCATAGTCCTTCCACCATTTCGATAACAGGTCCTCATAGTCCCCTGTCTGTCTCCTCTCGTCCTCTTTCTTCGCGCGAATCACGCCAATTATCACTGGTCCTGTTTTGACCCCTCAGTTCCTGGAAGGACAAAAATCAAATATCAGGGAAACGGCAAACCAAGCTGAAGACAACTCAAACAAATTGCATGAGAGACGACAGCATCGAAGCACCTTAAAGAACTCAAAATATTTTACTTACTACAGTACGGGTGGGTTCGCACCATCGTGCACCCGGTGGGATAATCCTCGCCTCCGCGTCCTTAATAGAATTGGAACTTACCTACACCTCTGCAAATTTCGATTCTATGGCAGGACCGGAGGCTTCGGATTATGCTAGTTCAAAGCTTACTTACCACCAACTGGGCAACCTCCAAAACCGGTTTAAAATAAAACCTCTTGAAGGTCGAATCCGAGGACCAATCTGCCGCTCGCATCAGGTCCTCCAAACGAGCTCCCAATGTAAATGCCTTAGAGGCCATGGCTCCCCTGGCCGAATGCGCACCAAACTGTTTTGTATCAATGCCCGCTTCTTGCATGACCCAACGCACCCATCTGGCAATTGTAGGCGAAGACACAGCTTTGTGTGGCTTCCGGAGTGCAATCAAAAGTTGACGCTCGCCCGGAGGGCGAAGTTCCAGGGTCAGATCTTCATAAACCTTGAGGCAATCCACTACACACAACTTCGGGGAATCCCGAAACGCAGGGTAGGACACCGATCGGGTGTGTGATTTGGTCCGACGTCCAATAGTAAAAACTACGCCTTCTGGCGAAAAGGTGCGTGCCGAGATATCCAGAGCCCGGACATCCGACACTCTCTTACATGAGATCAGACACAACAGTGTAGCCAATTTAGAAGATAACTCCTTCAAGGAGAGATATTTATTGGACTGCCAGGACAGAAAGAGGTTCAGCACCAAATTAACATCCCAAAGGGCCGAATACTGAGGCTCCGGTGGCAAGGACAGACGGATTCCCCGCAACAGCCGGCAAACCAAAGGATGTTCACCGAGCGGTTTGCCATCCACCGGAATATGGCCTGCAGAAACTGCTGATCGAATCACGTTCACCGTGCGGCAAGCCAGGCCCTCGGTCGCCAGATTGGCCAGAAAATTTAAGACGTGAACAACATCCCCGACCACGGGATCCAGGTCCCTTCGAACACACCAACGAACCCATCGAAACCAGGTGGACCTGTAACGTTTCGTGGTACTGTCAGCCCAGTCCTTAGACAAGAGCGTCGCAGCCAATCTCGAAAGGCCTGGCAGCGCACAGCGTTGCCAGAAAGGCGCCATGCCATGAGACGGAGTCGCCCCTGAGTGACCAGATGGTGCGACATCCCGTCCGGATTCCGAAGCAGATGAGGATACAGGGGGAGTAAGATTGGAAAATCCCAAGAAAGTTCCAGAAGAACCGGAAACCAGACTTGAGACCTCCAGCACGGTGTCACCATGGTTACTTCCGCCCCTTGACGGCGAATTTGGGCTGCCGACCGAGTGATCATTGAAAACGGGGGAAACGCGTAACCGTTCTCCTCCGACCAAGTCTGAAGGAAAGCGTCCGTGGCTGCCTCCAGCGGATCCGGCCTCCAGCTGAACTAACGAGGAATCTGATTGTACAACCGGTTGGCAGAGAGATCCACTGAGAAGGGACCCCAAAACTGGAGCCACTGGAAGATCGGTGGATCCAATTTCCATAGACTGGAATCGAACAGGTACCGAGAATGCCAATCCGCTACCTGATTTGTCCGGCCCGGGAGATATTCTGCCGTGAACGAAATATGGTGATCGAGACAGAAACTCAAAAAATCTTTTTCCAAATTCGCTAAAGCCCGGGACCGGGGGCCCCCCAAGCGATTGACGTAACAAACAGCTGAGACGTTGTCCATTTTCAGAAGAACACAGGACTGCACTCTGTCCTTGGTCCAACACCAAACTGCCAAGGACCCTGCCAAAAGTTCCAGACAGTTGATGTGGAGACTCTGTTCGTCGACAGACCACAACCCGCCGATGGAAAAACCCCCGCACCTGGCGCCCCAGCCCGTTCTGCTGGCATCGGATTCTATGATCAGGTCCGGGACTGACCCGAAGATTGCCCGACCGTTCCAGGCCTCCATGTGGGACAACCACCACGCAATTTCCTCCTTGGCCTCCTCCGAGAGGGGAATGATGTGGTCGTAAGACTTTCCTTTCCTTAAATGGAAAGCTTTGAGGCATTGCAATGCTCGATAGTGCAGGGGCCCCGGAAAGATTGCCTGAATGGACGACGAAAGAAGGCCCACAAGCCGTGCCAACTTCCGCAAGGAGATGTGAGGCTTGGAGATCATCTGACGCAACTCCTGACAAATGTTTTCCATTTTCCGTGACGGAAGGCTCAAAGTTGCTTGCACGGAATCTATCACGAAACCCAGAAACGTTACCTTCTTGGAAGGCTGGAGAACAGACTTGTTTTCGTTTATTACAAAGCCCAAGTTCTGCAAAAGAGACACCGCCAATTGGAGCTGCGAAACGGGGGTTCGCGGACATTGAGCCATCAACAGCATATCGTCCAAGTAAACGATCACGCGAACCCCTGGGGCCCGGAGAACTTCCACCGCTGGATGGAGGACCTTGGTGAAACACCATGGTGCGGAAGACAGACCGAACGGAAGGGCGGTGAATTTGTACACCTGCCCCCTCCAACAGAATTGTAGGAACCGACGATGTGGAGGATGGATGGGAATTACCAAATAGGCATCCTTTATGTCGAGACGTACCATCCAATTGGCTGGCAGGAGGTCGTCCCGTAGAAGATGGATACCCTCCTTCTTGAAATGCCGGTAAACCAACCAGCCGTTGAATTCTCTGAGGTTGATGACCGGCCGCCGCCTGCCATTGGTCTTGTCGACCAAAAAAATATTGCTGAGAAAACCGCAGGGATGGAGTGTTGATCGACAAACAGCCCCTTTGTCGAGCAACGCGGAGAGCGCTTCGATCAACTGAGCATCTTGGGCGCTGAAAGAGATCAGGTGAGGCGGAGCCTCCTGCAGGGGTTCCCCCTGAAAGTCTATGTGAAACCCGCGAATGGTTTGAAGAACCCAAGCATCTGAAGTTATTTCCGCCCAAGCATTCCGAAACCATGCCAACCGACCCCCAATGCGGATCTGATCCGCTGGAAGCACACTTACCGGAGGGAGTGGCCCCAGAGTTGGACCTGAAGTTTCCACGTCCGCGGAAGCGTTGCCCTCTTGTGGGGTAGAAGTTATTGAAGTTTGCCGAGGTGTTATACTGACCACGAGTGGAGCCTTGCCCCCTACCGGAGTTCTGTTGCCTCGGCTGGAAGAGCGGCCCCTACGTCTCCCGGCCCCGCGGAAAACCCACTGGTTGAAAACCCGCCTAATACTGGTCTGTGCCTTATCTAGTGACGTGAAGGTTGCCACAAACTTCCCCAGTTCTTTAACAAAGGGGTCTCCAAAGAGGCCACCTTGTGCCACAGCACCAGCCTCCGAGGATGCCAGGTCCCCAAGTTTTGGGACTAGTTTTATCTGAAGCAACCGGCGGCGCTCGGTAGATAGAGCACAATTAGCATTGCCTAAGAAAACGATGGCACGCTGGGCCCAATACGAAAGAACTTGCGGGGAAATGGCCGATCCTGAGACTTTCGCCTCCTCAGCCATGTCCAGTATTCTGGTCATGGGGCCCATGGCGTCCAACAACTTATCTTGGCAGGAACGCCAAGACCGGTCGATGCCTTTCCACGGGTCCTTGACAAATTTAGCCAAAAACATAGCCATCTTGGGATCAAGCTCCGGCGTAAATGCGATTTTATTTTCTAACGAGGGTCTGGGGCATTCCGCCCGAAGACAACCCCGAGCCTCCTTTTCTAGTGCTTCCGGAGCCTACTGGCCACAAACCTGGCCACCTTATCCCCAGGAACCCAAGCCGCCGAACGGGGATGCATAATCTCATCCGGGTTAAGCATGTCTGCGTCCTCTGGGTTCGCAGACGCGGAGGTGGAAGGGGTGGCTGACGGGAGCCAAGGCCGTTAAGACCCCGCTTCGTCATCAGTATCCCCTAAAGTACCATCGTCGTCCGTCGCAGGTGAGGGTGGTTCTATAGGTTCCTGCGAGACATCCGCCGGTAAAGTCGGGGGAACGGAAGGTCCCGCCGAATCCCCAAAAGCGGACTTGAGGCGCTCAAAAGCAGCCACATCTTCACCCTCAATGCACTGTCTCTTAGGAGGTGGAGGTTTCTCCCCGGACTGTTTGAGAGGCTCAGCTGGGGGTTCAGAACGCTGCGCCGCTAATTTCGCACACTCCTGGGATAGGCGTTGTTCCATGGGACCCACCACCTCGTTGACTACTCTATAAATGGAGGTGTCCACCGCCTCCAAAAAATCATCATCCCAAGGGGAAAAACCCTGGACCTCCTCTTCATAATAATCAGCCTGATCAGCCATGACACTAATAACCTCCAGACACACACTGCAAGAACAAACAACCCAAGGTGATCCTCTCTCCTTAACACTAAGGAAATTACAAAATAGAGGGACGAGCCCTCCAATAGTTTTAGAGGCAGGCTGTTACTTGCAAAGATTATGGGCAACCAAGTTGTGGCAATAGGCGCAGCACAAAACCCCCTACGCGCGTGGCCCCTCAAGAGTTGACCGGGCCTGCTGCCTCCCTCGCGCGTACCGCAAGATGCGTGAGATTTAGGAGGGCGCGTTCGCGCGCCGAAATCAAAGCGGGTCTTCGTGCAAATGCAATGCTCAGATGAGCGTGTCAGTTTCCAAGGCCAATACGGACCCCCGCCGGGGCGTTTAGAATGGTATGCGGGATAAATACAACCCAGGACGGGCGTCAAGGTGAGGCAGCCGGGACAAGGCAACCGCTCGTAGCTCTCGCAGCGCAACTCCTCCGTGAAGAGCGCCGCTGCGAGAGCAACGAGAGGGCTGAGTCCCTCTAGTGGGCAATACAAGCACCGCAAGGGTCCGAAACCGCTTAAAGAGCGAAGGAAAGCGCTCCCGCGGTGAAACAAAGGAATCTGCAAAGAAAAATGCAAATCACACAAAGAATAGGAAACGCATGTGAAAAGCCCACACAAAAAATACCAAAAGCCACTGATAACAAAGAGAATATATAGGAGCACTTAACTGGCTGCGAAGCAGCGCAGAAAGAGGAAGAGAGGAGACAGACAGGGGACTATGAGGACCTGTTATCGAAATGGTGGAAGGACTATGGACTTATGTATCTCACGGGTTGTAGGGAGTTGTAGTTTTTTTTTCTGGTTCATGACAATGGCTTTATCTCTGGCTGCTGGATGTTTTGTTATAATAAAGCGAAGAGAAATATAGCATAATCCGAAGCCTCCGGTCCTGCCATAGAATCACTATGTTGTATAACTCCTTGAGACCAGCCAAGCTATCCCTCTTAGCACCACTCAGAGAATACTGGGATGCGGCACTATCAACCACACTAACTGACAAATAGTGGGCGCAGTCCATAGTGTTCCCTAAAATAATTTCTACAAATGACAGAATTAAATATACTCAATTTAATTACCTCCACCCCACATACCTTGCTCCAAACAGGCTGGCACAAATGTACAAGAACTCCCCAGATATATGCCCCTGCTGCTACGACCCCAAAGCCAAGTTTATACATGTGGTGTGGGAATGCCCTCAGGTAACAGCATATTGGAATGAGGTGGCCACTACACTCTCCGAGGCCACAGCTACAACGATTGTAGCACATGGTCTTCTCTTTCTGCTGGGCATAAACAAGCACAACATGACGTAAAACCATCAACACATTTCTAGACCTACCACTAGGTCGAGCCAAATGCAGCCTGGCTATGTGCCAGAAGTCGAACTCAGCACCACAAATACACCCATGGATTACCAACCTCCGCGGGGCACTAGTGGTGGAAAATGAGTTGGTACACAGCAATACTTTCAACTACCCCACTGTTACCAAAACTGCCAGACTGGCAAACGTATCTAACACTAATAGAATCAAAACTGCACCGGGCTCCATCCGAACCAGGGTCTAAATAGAATCAATTCAACATCCAATGGTAGTTGACCCCCCCCCCCCCTCCTTCTGATGATTGCACTCTTGCCGGCCGCATACCGCTTCCCCTCTCTTCACCTCCCCCTTAACAACCTCCCCCATAACCAGGACGAATGCATAGCACAGTCATCTCTGTACATCCATGCGGTCAGGCCGTCACCTAATTCCCTCCGCAAGCAAACATAATTAGTCCGGAACCCACAATCTACAAATTGTTAAAATACACTAAAATAAGTATGATAGCACGAATAGCCTCATCGGTCCATCAAGACGCTTCATCTGGTACATGACAGAAGTGTTAAAATGTATGATAATAGTGTTATATGGAACTACAGTAATCCGTAGGGACATCGCTAACAGCTTTATATCTGTGTCAAGTGCAGTAGTTGTTACATTGTAATATAGGGTCATAAAATAATATGTATAATGCCCATTGTCCTTGAGGCTGAGTAAACTAAAGTCAATATCAATAAACATTATTTAAAATTAAAAAAAAAAAAAACTTAAAAATTGTCCACCTCACTTACTGAGTGCAAACCCGAGCAAACAGGTGGATGGGGAGCATGCGCCATTATATTCAAATAATTTATCCTTAAAATCACTGAATATAGCATTTTAGCAAGAATTCCATGTCAAACAATGAAGAAAATGTCAAAATACGTGAATTTTAGAAAAATCCAAAGGTTGAGAATGGCATTTTTTATTGACTTTCCCAGGAAGACAGCACTTCAACGAAGGTGAACAATCCCTAAATTAACTCTTGGTGGCAAGTATGTTCTAACACCCATCAAGAAGCAAATTCTTCAATGAAGACTTTAAGGTACTCTTTGCCAGTGACCTTTTCATCTCAATTAAAGGATAGCGTTTAATGAAGGTGTAAATGCTTTAATCATCTCGTCAACACCAGCATTTTTCGTCTTTGGTCTCTAACATGTTATTCCTAAGAGATCTTGGGAACTGATATCTTACTTACTTGTCTCTGAGAACCACTCCTTCAACGCAAGCCCCAAACAAGACCACATTACTCAGATCTGCAGCATCAGATGATCAAGGAAAAATCATTGGATACGAGCATAGTTTACAGCTGGTCAGAAACCCCAACCTCTATACCCATCCACCACAAACAAATTAAATGGAATGCACATACTTCCAGGGAAGAACGCAGTATCTCTGAATGACAGGAATTTTTTCCCACTACAAATGAGATCTCTCCACTGGATACTGAAAGGCCAAGAAGATTCACACACTTTATAAAGTTTCCATTATATGTAAGGCTCCCTGTTGAACAAGTTACTTACCTTCTTTAACAATATATCTGTAAGAAACATAGGTTAGTTATAGATTCCTTACCTTGGAATTACCCCCAGGCGTCGGACTGCATCCAGAAGGTTTTGTGTCAGGAGTACCGCTGCGCGTCGGAAGGTGGCGTTGGTGGACTCTGCGTTCGTCGTTGGCGTTGTGGTCCCGGAGATGACGTTGCGGTAGCTACTTAGACGCCGCCCTTGTGTGCTGAAGTCAGTTCTGTACACGACTTTCCACGCCAGAAGCGCAGAGCCATGGAAGACACTGACCACTGGTGTACAAAACTAGGGCCCTGAAAGGAAGTCCTTTACCCTAGAAGTAAGTTCACAGAACGGGTAGGATGGGTGGGGCGATAAGGAATCTATAACTAACCTATGTTTCTTACAGATGTATCGTTTCTGAAGGTAAGTAACTTGTTTATCTGAAAGAAACAGTAAGTTATAGATTTCTTACCTTAGAATAGATACCCCAGCAATACCAACCCCGGAGGTGGGTCTGCAAACTAAGTTTACACCAGAAAGTCTCTCTGGACTTGGCAGTCCAGGCAGTAGTGTTTGGTGAACATGTGCATTGATGCCCACGTAGCTGCCTAACAGATGCCATGATGAGGGACTCCCTGTCCCAAAACAGTGGTACCTGCCGTCCCCCTGGTGGAATGAGCATGCAGTCCCACCGGAGGCTCCTTCTTTGCCAAAGAATAGCAAGCTTTGATGCACAGAACCACCCACCTGGAGAAGGTCCATTTGTGCATGGCCCGACCCTTCTTATCGCCAACGTAAACAACAAAAGCTAGTCGTCCACCCGGAATTATTTGGTGCGATCTGTAGGAGAGTAGGGTCTGCTTTCTATGTTCACCCCCACTTTTTGCTTTTGCTTCACTGGTTTTCGACTTAGATGTGGCTGTGGGCCTGCTTATCAGACCCACAGCCCAGATGTTCTCTCTCTAAATTCATACTATGTACTTTAGGTGCATAACCCAATTGGTAAGGATCACCTTTCAGGGCCCTGTACAGTGTACCTTAGGTACCCAGGGCATAGGTGTACCCTAGGCCTACCAGGGGCTGCAGCATGTATTATGCCACCCATGGCTGGCCTTCCATTATGACACAACTGGCTGATCACTCAGCTGGGGCAAGGTCGTGTAATCACCCCTTGCTTAGGTGTTTTACTCCTATACCTACCTTATATATAGACACATGTGTACCTATCAGTCACTCCTATGGCAGGCCTTAACAATCCTGGAGGCAGAGTGCTTGGTAACATGTGAGATGGTGCTCTAGCATGAGCTGAGCCTGTCTGCAGCTTTCGGAACCATGTCCTTATAGCTGTTCTATGATATCGCCTACCATATACTCTTAAAGTGCCTTATAATCCTCACGGTTATGGTAACTATGGTTTGGCTTTATCAAAACATGTCGTGTAAGGTGTCTAACACTTTGGAATACTACCCCCACACCATTTCTGGCGATGAGGATATTATTCCTCCCTTCTAGAGGGAGAGACATGTTAAAATCCTACTTTGCTGTTTAACTCTCACCAAAGCCTCAGCATCACAAAATGGATGCTGCTGCCACAGACCCAAGTCTGTCCTCCTGCTGCTGGGAGTCCTTCCAGCGAGGGAGGCTTGGACAATAGGTTTCCTGCCTTGGGAGGTGCTAGCACCACCCTAGACAGGCCTTAGTGTATTGGGGCAGGGAGGGATGAGTGAAACGAGACACTGCCTGGGGCACACAAGGTGTCCCATGCATAGTCCGGTTCAAACCGTTGCTGGGGCACTCCAGCCCCAGTCCTGGCGCGAAACTGGACAAAGAGAAGGGGGTGTAACCACCCCCCTCCCTGGTCCCACCCATAGGAGGGACCTAGCAGGTAACCCAGCCCCCCAGATTAGTATAAGAGTGGGAGCTGAGTCCCTAGGACTTTGGATTATCCTGATAACTGAAACTTGAACAGAAACTCTGGACCTTCGACAGTCGACTACGGAAGAAGACTGAAGAATCTCCCTTGTGGCCAAGGAGTGGCCACCCTGTGCAAACAGGCACCATCAAGCGACCTGCCGTTTGCTTTGCCCGAAGTTCTACGAGGAACCGACTGCGGAGCCCGACCAGCGCCTTGACTTCCAGACTTCTCCGACCCTGATCCACATCCACAGCAAAGCTGAGATCCGTGGAGGCGACGAGAGACGAGAGACGTGGGACCGGCTACCTGGGAAAATTGGCTACTTGCTTCCAGCGCAGCTTCTGAGGCATCCTCGAAGTTGTGCTCTGGGGATTGAGAAGCCCCAACCCCGAGCACCATCTGCACCGAAGATTAGCCCTCCACACTCCACGAGTTCTGCGTGGGGCCCTTCTGCATTTTCCTGCTCGAAGCGTCTGTCCGGTTGCTTGCCCGTTGGCTAGTGACCTCTGCGACGAAGAACCTTTGACTTTCCACCGCTGGTTTGGCACCTCCAGACTGGCCCTTGCTTCCCTGTGAAAGAGAAGCACCTCAGGCCTTCCTGGTCTGCAACAGAAGCGAATCCTTCATTCTGCGTGGGTTGCGCTTGCCAAGGCCAACTCGACATCGACGCCGCCGACAGCAAGAGCCCTCGTGGGACAGCTCGCCTCCTGGTTCTGGTCGTCCTCGACGCCTCCTGGTACCCGTGGCTGCTGCAACAAGCTTCACCTCTTCACCTGCATCTTCACGACATCGCCTGGTTCCTCCCTGGTTCCTTCCCGGCTCCTGGCTGGTGACCTAGACTCTGTCCCCTCTGCTTGCAGGTATCTTCCTTCCTGATTCCATGCTTGGAATCCACTGGACACTCTTCACTGACTGCCTGTCAGCATCTTTTCTTCAGGCATCCATAGGAGTCGACGACGAAACCCGACGCAAGTTCACACCTATGCACCCGCAGCCTGTGGGCTAGGTAACTTGAGTACTCCGGTGCTCACAAGGGTATTGACTATCCTAGTGTCTAGTTTCCAAGTCTCTAACTCCTAGTTCCTTCCGAAGTGTCCTAAAACTCTTAATTTCTAAATACTACTATTTCTATCGACTTTAACGCATTACGCGTGAGTGTTTCCACTCTGCACCTGAATCCCGTGGGCTTCCCACTGCCTAACAACTGATAGGATAGTGTAGCTCCAGCGATTCCCTAGGCCTAGGCCTAACCTGTGTTTGTGACAGTGGTTCTTATACCACTTACTTAGTATATGGTTTGCGTGGCCCCTAGGGCCTAACTGTATTACTTACCTGTGTGACTTATGTATGCTTAAATAAGACTGTGTTGTACTTATCTCGAATCTCATAAAGAGTGCTGAGGGTATTTTGACTAGAATAAATACATTCTATTTTTATAATATATCTGTTGTGGTGTCCTTTCATTTGGTATTCAGGGGATTGCAAATGGTATATCAGCTGGCTTCACATGCCATACAGAGTTTAGCCTAAGACTGCTCTTGTCCATGCTACCACTAGGATAGCTGGTCTATAAGGTTGACTTTACAACCAATCACCATAAGGGTTGTTTGGACTGATACAAGGTGTACACTAGAACTAGTGACATCATATATCAGGCCAACTTCTCACACGATCCAAGTAGAAGGAAGAAGGAAAGCGCATGTTTTGGATCTCTTCCTCTTTTAAAGGATGCAGAGGTGGAAAGAAGGCAGGCAAAGTGATGGTTTGGCCAATGTGGAAAGAAGTAACCACCTTGGAAAGAAAGAAAGGTCTAATTATGAGGACGACCTTGTCCAGATGGACAGACAGAAAGGGAGGCTTGGAAGAAAGCTTGTAGCTCACTCACCCTGTGCGGTGATGGCCACCAGAAAGGCAGTTTTCAAAGTTAGAAGCCTGAGAGGATAGTTATGTAGCGGCTCACAGGGAGCACACATAAGGTAGGTAAGAACCAAGTTCAAGTCCCACTGAGACATTACGAAGGGAACAGAAGGAAAAAGAGGAGTAATGCCCTTAAGAAAGCGATTTACAACAGGGGACTTGAAAAGAGAAGGCTGATCAGGAAGCTTGAAAAAGGCTGAAATGGCTGAGAGATAGCCCTTGAGAGTGCCCAGAGCAGAGCCCTGCTGGGCCAAAGAAAGGAGGAACAAGAGAACCTCAGAAATGTGGGGTGGAAAGGGGATCCACAGCCTTTGCTGTGCACTATGCCACAAATTTGTTACATCTGCCGTCTTAGTGGAGGGACGCCTGGCTGCCAAGATAACATCACAAACTTTGGGAAGCAAGTCAAATGACGTCTACTGCCGCCGCTCAATCTCCATGCAAGGAGGTGGAGGATGGACAGGTTCGGGTGGAGGACCATCCCCTGCTGCTGTGACAGAAGATCCTCCCGAAGAGGCAGTCTGATCGGAGGATCAATGGCCATGTTGTGCAGCTCGGGATAACAGACTCTTTGTGCCCAAGCCGCCTTGGAAATCCCAACGCGCAGAATTGCTGAAATTGCGCGTTCTCTTTGGTGGCGAATAGATCTTACCAAGCCTCTCCCCACTGTTGAAAGAGACCTTGCACCACCTCCGAGTGAAGACGCCATTCGTGATCCATTATGCACCTGTGGCTGAGTTTGTCCGCCCTGGCATTCAGGGAACTTGCCAGGTGTTGAACCACCAGGGATATGCCCTGATGTTCCAGCCTTGTCTAGAGGCGGAGGGCCTCCTGACATAGGGTCCACAACCCCACCCCGCCTTGTTTGTTGTAGTACCACATGGCGGTGGTGTTGTCCGTGAACACCTGCACTACTCTTCCCCGGACAAAGGGAAGGAATGCTTTGCGTGCAAGACGAATCACCCGAAGCTCCAGAGGGTTGATGTGGAGCTCGGACTCCGCCGGAGACCAGAGGCCTCTGATCTCCGCCTCCCCATGTGGCCGCCCCATCCCAGAAGTAATGCATCGGTCACTACTGTGAACTCTGATTGGGGAAGTGGAAAGGGATCTGCCGTCGACCCAATCCTGGTTCGTTAGCCACCACTGCAATTGATGCACAGTGCCCTCCAAGATCTGGACGCAATCTGGACAGATTCCCCTGATGTTGTGCCCACTGGAACTTCAGGTCCCACTGCAGAGTCCACATATGCCATCTGGCATGGTCCACCAGCAGGATGCGGGAGGCCATCAGGCCTAGCAGCCTGAGGGTCATCCTGACCGCAACCAGGGATAGATGCTGAGAGATCGGAATCATAGCCCGAATATCCCGCACTTGCTGTTCAGGAGGATAGACCCGAAACTGCGTTGTCTCCAGATCCACTCCGATAAAAAGGAGCTTCTGAGTCAGGTGTGACTTCGGCATGTTGACTGAAAACCCCAGCGAATGCAGGAGGTCGGCCATAGTCTGGAGGTGGGAGACGACAGCCTGGGACGAGCCCGCCGCCATCAGCCAGTCGAGAGGGAAAGACTTGAACCCCTGATCTGCGCAGATGAGCAGCGACCACCGCCATCACTTAGTGAACACCCGAGGGGGGCTGGTAAGGCAAAAGGGGAGCATGGTAAACTGAAAGTGCTTGTGGCCTACTGTGAACCACAGGTAATGCCGGTGGGCCGGCAGGAGAGGGATGTGAAAATAAGCATCCTGCAAGTCCAACGCTACCATCCAGTCTCCAGGGTCGAGGGCAGACAGGACCTGAGCTAGCGTCAACATTCTGACCTTCAAGATAGGACGCATGCCTTTGTCCTTCTTGGGCACCAAAAAGTAGTGGAAATAGCAACCACGACCTACTTCTAGGACAGGAAGTCGCTCCATGGCCGCCTTGGCCATGAGTGCTGAAACTTCCTGTTTGAGAAGGGCCAGATGATCCTCCGACATGCAATGGTACTGAGGTGGCATGGCTGGAGGGGTAGTCTCGAAGTGGAGGGAGTACCCCGAGGTTCAGGCCGGGGTTGACGTCTGCTGGGGACTCAGCCGACACTGGCTGCAGACGTGGTGCCGGTGGAATTGGCGCCAGGGAGGCGTGACTAGGTCGACCGGCGCCAAACTAGATCCAGGCCTAGATCCAAGGGAACCCTGCGGTGCCAAGGGCGGAGTCGCCGGCGTCGAAGGCCCAGGACCTCCAGCCGAGTCCGCGGAGCCTGAAGGAACGCCGGCGGAGTCGGGCTGCCCAAAGATGGCATGCGTCTCTTCGTAAAACTGACGAAGCTGGGCAGGGTTCGCACCTGTCGGAAAGGGGGGGAAACCCGGAGTCGACCTTTTGGGCTCTGCACACGGAGCCGCGGGAGGGGCACCACCCGCATCCCTCGTCGCGTCGCCCAACAGATGGGGAGAAGTTTAAGAGCGAAGATGCTTCTTCGACTTCTTCTTGTGCTTCAACTTATCTGACCCTGAGTGCGAAGACTTGGAAGAAGAATGATGGTGGCTCCATGACCGGTCCCTCAACCTCCTATGTGATCGGGACCTCGAGCGGCCTGGAGCCGACTGCCGGGCCTCGAACAGCTTTCGGGAAAGGTCCCACAAAGACTTCGGGTTCATGGTCTGGCAGTCGGAGCACAACTTGGGGTCGCGCTCCAGGCAGAAGAGGCACAAGCGGTGCGGATCCGTCACAGACATCCGTCACCAACCCTTGTGCACCAGGAGTCGATGGACTCAAAAATCGATGTCGACAAACATCGAGAAAAAGTCAGTCAAAAAGTGACTGGGGGTACGGCTCTCTCCGGATCTGCGCATGCTGTTGTGGTAAAAGGAAGAACTGACGTCAGCGCGTGAAGGCGGCGTCTATGTAACTACAGTGACGTCATCCCGGTGACCACGACGCCAACAACGAACGCGGAGTCGACCAACGCCTTCTTCCGTCGCGCAGAGGTACTGCTGACGAAAAAATTTCCGGATCCAGTCTTATGCCTGGAGGTAATTCTACGGTAAGGAATCTATAACTGTTTCTTTCAGATTTCCGTTTTTATTGATTTTTACAGACAAATAAAGACAAAAAATAGTTTATTTTCCTTGAATGTATTTATTTTTAAATGTGGATAAAACTGGAAATTGGGTTGCTTTTTTAATGATTCTAAATACTCTCTGCCATGACTGCCAGGCCAATAACTGTGTGGATTGATAGGTAAGGGGGTTAAAAAAGAAAGGAATTTTGGCAAAGAGGCTTAAACAGTAGAAGATATGCACATGGTTGATACTAAAATGTGCATATTTTCATATAAGTAGACTGAATTATCTTCTGCGGGTGTTCAGATCACTGAAACTTGGCAGACATTAAAGCATGAGTGCATATTTATCAAATAAATGTGGAAATATACCAGTTTAATCTTTAATCTTCATTTGTTCACAAAATCCAAAATAAATATGGATAAAAACAAAAAATAAATATGGAGAAATCTAGATGGAAAAGTAAAAAAAAAAAATAAGAAAAATACCATATAACTGGGAGCCCTAATTATGGGCAGTGGCAAGGATAATTCTAGAGCAGAAGGTTTAAGCATCTCTTCGTTAACGAGGAATTTTGCCATAATCTTCTGAGCTCCTCATAGGAGCAAATGGATGCCCGGAAAAAAAGATCAAAACATCCCCCATAGGAAACCTAACTGGGGAGACATAATACTGCTAGCTTGTGTTCGCCTAAGCAAAAAAAACATTCAGAACGAGATTGTGACAGCCTTTTATTCTTTAAAATTGGTCACTTAAATGTTATACTGTTTCTGGTGCCTGCCTCTGGATTCTCATGTCAATGCAAAAAAGTGGAATATTAGTTTCATAGTTACTCACATCCAAACATACTTCTAGAACACATCAATAATAGATTCACATTCTATTAATCTATCTCAGAACACATGCAGACAATACTTTTAGCCTTTCACTCCCTTTGCAGGCAGTGATTTGTTTGGGGGTCTTAATTATATTAAATTTCACCTAATGTTGCCTTGTGATCAGGAATACAACAGAGAACATCATTTTAGAAAAATTAGGCTTAGGAATGCTGAAAAACAGTTGTTAGCTACTGTTGACATACCTTTTTTTAAAGATTTAAATATTGTAAATGGAAGTGATTATCAAAAGGGAACAGAAGATGCAGTGGGGGGGGGGGCAAAGGGGGAATTTCTGAGAACTCACAGATGAGACCTTATAATTAGTGCTACACAATAATGTTTACAGAAAGCATGAAAATATGTGTTTGTGTTGGACTTCAAAATTATAGCGCCCTGGCCATTTTCCAAGATGCTTGAAAAAAAATTGATTGGTAGTTAGGTACATAATCATAGTACGAATTGTGAAATAGTTTTTCTCTAAAATGATCCACCCTTGTAAATTGACATTTATACCAACATTTTACACAATGTTTGTCATCTTGGGTGGCTTTTACTATCCTTTTCACATCTTTTACTTTGCAACAGTGCTTTTATATGTTTTTTGCTATTATTTTTTGTTGTGTTAGATTAATGTTGGGCCTTTCTCCCTTCACTGTCCATATTTTTGCATTTATAGTTCTGGTGTGTATCATCCCACCTCCTCTTCGGCCCTGGTGTAGTTAAGCTAAGAGAACACTGTTTAGCATTTGTCCGATAAATTGTCAGGAACAAAGTAGGGAAAAATACATTGATGATTAATGATTTCAATTATTTTACAATTTTCCTTGCTGATCTATCTCTTTACTAAGAAAAGTGTTTTAGGACTGATAATCAGTATAGCAACAATCCTTTAGGAAGAAAGGGTATTGTACTCCAATAACAGAGCTACTAGTTCAGCTTATGAGGTTCACAAGTTGTTTCTAGAGCATTTGTAGATATTCGCTTGTTCTTATCCCAGGTGCAGAGGTCTCAAATACGAAAGCTGCGATATTTGGAGAGTGAATGTTTCTGCAATTTTCTGGTTTGATATGTGTTCCATTTCACTAATTCAATTTTCAAACGCAATGTTGGGATAAAAACGTCAGAGTTGTGAAGACAGTGGCCCTGAGCCAAAGCCCCCATTAATCTTGTCAAAACTATAACCAGCAATCCAGATGATGTGGTTCACTTGAGAAATTAGAAAACTTTCCTGAGGTCGTGTAAGAAATCTTTCATCACTTGAATTGTGGAAACAACCTATACTTTTATTGATGGAAACTTGAAGACAGGCACATAATGTGTCCAACAGCTTCTCTAGACACCAAAATGCAGAACTTCTCTAACTTAAAGGCTTAGAATAGTATTGTGAAAAGAATATGTATGTGTAACTGCATAACGCAAACCTAGGCAAAAAGGCAGCGGAGCAATGTTCAGGGTCAAAAGCAAGCACAGTCAACGAGTGAGAGGACAGCTTGTTAGTTATTACTGTGTGAGTTAGGATCCAAGTAGGTACTGGACATTCAGGTCTGAATGAGGTGCAGACAAAGTTTGAGATGTTGGATGTCTGGGGCAAAGGAGAGTTTCTGTAGGAGCAGTATGTCATGGGCATACTGGTGAATGTCGATGTTGTCTGCTAATAGAGCTCAAAGGAACTCAAACAGGTTGAAGATGACAGGAGACAGTATGGAACTCTGTCGGACTCTGCAGGTAACAATAATCTTCTGGGACCTGGAGGTGCCTATGTGAACAAACCGTTTTCGACTAGAGAGTTAGGAGGAGCACCAGTGATGAACATTGCCTTTGAATATCATTCAAAACTCCAGGGTGTGGTTGAGGTTTGTATGAGCAGCTTAGTTGATGGCAGGTGAGCGGTCTAGCAGTATCGGGAGGCAGGGGCCTCTTTATCTGTTTGGAGGGTGTCGTCTGTGATTTGTACATTAGCAGTCTCCATGCAGCAGCAAGACTTGTATGTTAGCTGTCTCTGTGCAGCAGCATGATCTGAAGACAGGCTGATAGTCATGTAGGAGATGGTTAGCACTGATGTGACAAGGGAGTTGAACATAAACTGCTTTTTCCGTGATCTTGCTAATGACGAGTGAGCGAGTGATGGGCTGGTGGTTGGAGAGGTCATCAGGGTCTAATGTAGATTTCTTTAGGATTAAGTGGATCTGACCTGTCTTGAGAGCCATTGAAAAGATGCCCTGAATGAGGGCGGCAATGATAATGGTGAGTGGGGGTGAGAGCGCTTCCCCATAGCGACATCATCTTCATAGGTAAAGGCTTTGAGGGAGCTGGGTATGTCAGCAAGATTTGTGAGAGACAGGGCTTTGAAGGTCACCATTGTTAAATTGTAAACTAGGGAGTGGATGTTAGAGGAGAAGACTTGGTTTTGTCAATGTTCTGTTGGATGCTCCTTATTTTTCACTGAAGAAGAGATTGATGGCATTGATCTTGTCTGTAGAGTGTGTAATAGGTGGGTCAGGCAGGGGATTAATGCAGTGATTCATTATCTTGAAACCTTTTCTGCTTCAGTTAGTGTATTCAGTAGTTTCAGGGCGTGTGGTAATTAGTATGATACGTACAAGGTTGGGTCTGTGTGTTATGGGGATAACATGTGGCTGCTGGTTGAGGCACATGCTTATATCTCACCATTTAAATTTCTGTGAAAAAGGGTCTCTGGGCTAAGGCCATTCCTAGCACTAACAATGCCCTTTAATGGGAATGTCATGGGGATGTCATGGTGATGGGACGCCCTGAAAGGTTGGCTGAAGTAGGGAGAAGGCAAGAAGTGATGAGCAGATGGATTATGTGAAATCAAGTCCCCTTGCCCGACTTCTTTTAATGATGGTTTTGGCAGGAATCCGAAGAAGTGGTTTCCTGCACATATGGATGGATCATTTCCCTTTTTCAAAATGTCCATTTCCAGGTAATTTAGAGAGAGTCAGAAATCTGCAATCCACGAAGTCAAGATCTAAGCAGTTAAAAGCAGTGACGGAAGGGTTTGATGAAAGATCTTGCATGCAATTCTGGTAAGGTAATCTGGGTAACACCAATGCTGTAGCTGGTCAGGAGAGATCAGAATTATTCTTATTTGTGCTGATTTGGCATCAGAATCAAGTTGCAAATTAGAGAAATTGGCAGAAAAGGCAAAGAGATATTACTCTGACTGATCAATGAACAGTGAATTGTTTCTGGATTTATGATATTGAATTTGGGGGAAAGGTTTAGGCATTTATTTTGTTTTTCTGGTGCTAATAAATTGATGTCCATTATTTTCCACAGAGTTATGGTGTGTTCCATAACATTTAAAGTTTAGGCCCATTCATGCTTATCCATGTTGTTGCTCTGTAGAGCTAAAGGTGAATTGCTAGGATGTTGAGATTCTCAGGAAGAAATCAGTTCCCGATTATCAATACGATAAGCAGCCAAAAATGGCCG
Organism: Triturus cristatus; assembly: GCF_964204655.1. NCBI lineage: Eukaryota > Metazoa > Chordata > Amphibia > Caudata > Salamandridae > Triturus > Triturus cristatus. Next base: position 176,606,617 of record NC_140587.1, read on the forward strand.
AAAGGAGCAAATGCTTTGTCTCTCATCACTTTTACTACTCATTGCCAACATTTAACTGATTTGTTATTGATTGTTTTAGCAAACCCTGCTGCTCCCCATTTGTCTAGGTCCAAAGAATAAGTTAACTAGGTGGGAATTAGAGTTGATTAATGCTTAACACCAAGCACTGGAACATGAGGGAATTTGGGAGATGAGTTTAGTTAGGGCTCTTAAAAGAACCCTTTCAAAAACCTTGCTATTTGAAACTCCAATTCGAAACGCCTATTCTGACACTTCCAATAACCAATCGACTCCCCTTGCTAAAAACCATTAGCTGTTGGCATATTCAGATGGTGGCTTTTAAAGAATAAGCAATGGCCAATAACAGCATGGAACAGACCGTATACAAATATCATTACAATTACTTGTTGCAACAAAATCTAATACTCGATATATTTAATCCACCAATCAATTAGGGATTTGTAAAACGCGGCTACTCACCTGTGAAGGTCTCAAGGCACTGAGGGGGGAGGGGCTGCTGATCCATCTTGGGTGGGGGGTTCAGACGAAGAGCCAGGTCTTGAGGTCCTTCCTGGACCAGGATTGCCTGAGGTGGAGGGGCAGGGTGTTCCAGGTCTTGGTGGTGAGGTAGGAGAAGGATCTTCCTCCAGTTCTGGTCTTGTGGAATAGTGGGACAGAAGTCAGGACAAATTGGGTGGAGAGGAGTTATCTGGCAGGTGTGTGGAAAACAAGACAGTGGTTCAGATATTCTGGTCCTGCGTCTTGGAGGGCCTTGTAGATGTGTGAGGAGCTTGAAGGTGATTCTCTTGTTGATGGGGAGCCAGTGGAGTTGTCAGAGGTGTCGGAGGTGTGTCATGTGGCTGTGGTGAGGGATGCGGAGGACCAGTCTGGCTCTGACGTTTTGGATGTTCTGTAGTTTTTCTGAGCTGTTTCTGGGTGATGCCAAAGTAGAGTGCATTGCCATAGTCCAGTCTACTAGTGATGAGTGCGTGGGTGACCATCTTTCTGAATACTGTGGGGAGCCATCTGAATGTCTTTTGAAGCAGACAGAGCGTGTGGAAGCAGGATGACGATTCTGCATTGACTTGGTGGTTCATTGAGAGTGAGGAGTCCAGTATAATGCCAAGGTTGCATGCGTGGTCCGTAGGGGTGATAGAGATTCTAGTGCAGCGGGCTACAAGGAATCAGTCCAGGCTGAGGGGGTAGGTCCCAGGATGAGTACTTCGGTCTTGTCCGAGCTGAGCTTCAGGCAGCCATCTTGCATCCAGGTAGCAACTGCCTTCATTCCGTTGTGAAAGTTGATTCTGGCAGCTGTGGGTCCATTGGTTAGGGAGATGATCAGCTGGGTGTCGTCAACATAGGAGACGATGTTGAGTCCATGGCTTCTGATGATGGTTGTGAGGGGAGCCGTGTAGATGTTGAAGAGGGTGCGGCATAGGGAGGAGCCCCAGGGCACTCCGCAGCTGATCTCTATACGTTCTGAGAGAAACGGGGGTAGTTTGAGTCACTGTGTTCGGCCGGTCAGGAAGGAGTGGAGCCAGTCTAGTGCCTTGTTGCAAATGCCGGTGTAGTGAAGTCTTGTGGTGCGGTGGGAGAAGGCGGCCGAGAGGACCAGTAGGATGAGGGCTGTGGTATCGCCCCAGTCGAGGAGGGAGCAGATGTCATCGGTGGCAGTGAGGAGTGTGGTCTTGGTGCTGTGGTTGCTTCGGAAACCGGACTGGGAGGTGTCCAGATGTGGTTTTCTTTGATTAACTCGGAGAGTTGGGTGTTGATGGCCTTCTAGAGGACTTTGGCTGGGAAGGAGAAAAGGAAGATGGGTCTAAAGTTCTTGAGGTCTGTTGGTTCAGCGGATGATTTCTTCAACAGGCGGTTGCTCTCAGCGTGTTTCCAGTCGTTGGGGAAGGTGGGGGATTTGATGGAGCAATTGATGGAGCAGCGAACCTGGGTGGGGGCGATTGAAGAGGCTGCTCTGTGGAAGATGTGGTACAACAAGGATCCGATGGGGCTCCTGACTGGATGCTCTTCATTGTCTTGAGTATGTCATCTGTGGTTAGTGGAGTCCAGTTGAGCACGATCTATTGGGAGTGCAGCGTGGTTGCATGCAGTGGTGATGGGTGTAGTGGCCGGGTCTTGGGTGTTGAAACCGTCATAGAGCTGCCTGATCTTCTGGTGGAAGAAAGGTGCTGAGTTTGTTGCAGATGTCTTGGGAGGGAGGGATGTCTGATCTCGATGTTGGGCCTGGCGAACTCCTTGATGATGGCAAATAATTCTTTGCTGTTGTGTGCATTGGCATTTATCCTGTCTTGGAAAGCCGTTTGCTTTGAGGTTTTGAGGAGAAGGTGGTGTGCGTTGACGGCGGATTTGAAGGTTGCATGTGTTTCTTGGGTTTTGTTCCTCCATCTAGTCTCAAGTCATCAGCAGGTGCGTCTGGACTCGTGGAGGGCGGGAGTGAACCACCGGGCTTTTTTTAAAGTGTTGCTTGCCTGATGTTTTCTTTAGGGGTGCCAGAGTGTTGACGCAGTTGAAGGTCTATCGGTGAAGAGCTGCTGTGTTAGCATCTGTTGATGTTGGCAGGTTGGCCATGCCGAGGAGGTCGAAAAGACGTTCTTCGGTGGCCTTGTTCCAGGTGCGACAGAGGGGTGGGGCAATGAGGGCAGTGGTGTACGATGGGCGTGGCGAAGGCCAGATGTATGTAGTGATGGTCGGTCCAAAGGCGTTCGGTGGTGTGGCTGTAGGTGATGTTCCCGCTAGCAGAAAAAACAGGGTCGAGCATGTGTCCGGCTGTGTGGGTCGGTGCAGTCACTAGCTGCATGAGCCCAATATTGGCGAGGTTCTCCAGTAGGGAGGCCATTTTCTGGTGACCAGAGTTGTCTAGGTGAAAGTTGAGGTCTCCGTGTTGAATGTACTTAGTGGATGCGAGAGCCTGGGGTGAGATGAGGTCTATGATGGTGTCAAAGGATGGCGGACAGGGACTGGGTGTCTGTAGACGAGGAGGGAGGTTTTGGGGTTGGTCTGCATCTGTAAACGGAGGTGTTCCATGGTTGTCGTTGAGTCGTATGAGTCATTTGAGTGCGTGGCCAGTCAGAGGGTGTTCTTGTACACGATGGTGATGCCTCCTCCTGGTCGGTCAGCGCGGTCCTTGCGGGTGATTTCATAGCCGTCGGGGATGGTGATGGCAATGTCCAGTTCAGAACTGGGGTTGGTCCAGGTTTCTGTGAAAGAAGTCGATATCGGGAGAGGCGGCATCAAGGAGGTCCCAGATTTCTGTGGTGTGTTTGTGGAGGGATTGCACGTTCAGGAGGATGCAGTAGAGCCGGTCGGGTGTGCTGTTGGTCGGCTGAACAGCGAGAAGAGTAGGTGTGTTGGCATGGGTGAAGGTGTGGTTGCAGTTCCGGCAGGAGAAGGGTCCATCTATCTCCTTCAGCGACGCTTGGTGGCAGGGTGCTTGCATCGTAGTGGTGAAAGATCTGAGAGCTAGGGTCCCTGGTACTGGGTGCGGTCCAGGCACAGCCAGCATGTCTTTGACACACCTGAGCACGCTTGCTGCACGGCTGCCATTAAGTGGTGATGCAGGGGAGCTGGGAGGTGCCAAAACATAGGAGCGGGAAGGGTCAGCTGGGCTGCGGTGATCACAGCGGCAGGGGCGACAGAGGAAGAAAAACAGGAAAGAAGGAAAGAAAGGCAATAGCGCAAAAGGCAGAGGCAGGAAAAAATAAAGAGAGAGAAAAGCAGAAGGAGAGGCAGAAGGGCAGTCAAGCAGCAGAGCTGTTACGCTCTACCACTAGCCCACCATGGATAAGGCGTGGTGGAGGAGGGCCTCGCACTCCTGACCAGGTGTCAGCAGCCGCCACAGCAGCAGCTACCAGACGGAGCTGAGCCGTGAAAGGAGCAAGTTCACCAAAAGGTTAGTGCACTATATTGGTTTATATGTGCTATCCCTTTGTTAATCTTGAGAGGTGACCCCTTTTGTGGTTTGGTAATCTTAGACTTCACCGGATGTTAGTTTCAGAACCAAGGCCAGGCATTGCACCACTATGCCCTACCAGTTCAGGAATATGAGCACAGAAACAACTCCACTGATGTTGTGAAAGTTCTTAAAAGTGACAGATACCCTTATCTTCACAAGCCTGAGGATACTACAGCAGCGGTAATTAAAAAAGACGTCATCAGCACAAAAGCCATCAAAGTATGAACAGATCACCTTACAGGCTACACAGCAAGGGCCCACAGAGAGCCATGAGAATATCATCAGGTTGGTAATTCAAAACAGGGCACAGGAGACGTAAGTAGCCCAATTGGGCAGGGCTAAGAGAACAAGACCACCAAAAGGACATTTGAGATGAGTCCTGGAAGAGATGATCATGCATATTTTACCACGTTTCCAGAGCATTAAAGGCTTCCTGTTGTGGATGGGCAAAGGTAAAAATAGGGGGGGGGATCTGAAAACTGTCTAATCACATCAATACAGAGTCCCTTTCAGATGACCCTTACTGCCTACAGAAATATTCTGGGGTAAGGATTCCATTCGAAATGAAAAACTCCCACAGAAAGAAGTTGGCAACAATACAAAGCAGACAAATCTCCAAGCAGACATAGACAGGGGCAGTAGGGGGGCCCAATACTACATGGCCAAAATGGCAGACTATCCGATGTAATTAATACCCCCGGGGGTGCCTATGCTACAGGTGAAAGGAGCACTAATGCAGCCCAAACTCCCTTTCAAAGATATAAGATGAAAGTTCATGTCATTGTTCACAAAGGGACCAGAAGCCAAATGCTCTTTGCTAACTGCTAATTGCTGCAATGCCACCATCGAGAGCTAGATGCAGTGTCTCCATTATGCCAAACATCCCAACAATTAACTAGGCCACACTCGCTATCATAGTTACATGAAATGTTCTATTTACAATTTCTTTCCTTTATTTCCATTTTGTGTGTTAAAACATTTTCCTTGCTGCTATCAAACTAGGACAGCTGACATTTTCTACCTAGTGGAGAGGATAATCTATCGGACTCTAAAATACTGGGAATATGAGAGTAAGGTTAGATATCCTACCTAACCTGCACATTGGGAGTGTTCCCTAAGCACTAGGAAGCGATGACAAATTAAATGAAAAGGCTGCAATGAGAAAACATATCAAAGGCTAATATACCAAACACCTCTTCATAGTGTCTACATGGTTTAAACAGCTCCTTGTTTAATGTGAATTTCCCCCCTCAATCTCAGTTTAAGATTTTGTAACAGCAAGCAGCAACATTTCATTCTAACCTCCTGATTCGTAAAATATTGGCGACCTCAACAAAATGTAGGTGGAAAAAAGTAATGTCACAATCCGGATTCAGAGAACCCGAGTCAGTAAATATCTGTACCTGTAATAGGAGATAACAATGTGAACAATCCACAAATACGGAGGACTGCCCGGTGGAACTCGTTTTGGGGACGGAATGGGAAAGGTGTTAAGTGGCATGCAAAACGCTATACATGCCTTCGCATGCACAAACATTTTGCAGGCAAATTCCCACTTGGAAACGCACATAAAAGCATTCATTTTAACATCAGTAGTAAGTGTTTTTTTTTACAGGGTGGAAAAAGGGAGTAATCATCCCTATATTCTATTTTGTGTAGAAGGGAGTTTCACCAGAGAGAACAAATGTTCTATGTGCCACAAATACATAACTGTGCACATGTAGATCCATAGTAAGCATATTCAAGCAGATTGCTGGCTATGCAGACAAAATATGCAAGCCCGAGCATGCCAAAGAATGATATGCATAGATTTCCATGAGTAAGCAAGCTAATTCTTTGTGGATCCCTGAAAAATGTTGATCCAGGTAAATCCTAGGCATAAAGCTATGATGCACAGACTAATAACTTTTCAAGAATTCTTACTGAACCGCCACAATTTTATTGTATGGGCCGTAGACCACATAAATGTATATAGAGTGGAGAGGACATCACAGAATCCGTCGATTTCTTTGAGAGTCCCCTTTTACTCTGGCACAGTGGAATGCTTTCTCAGAAAGCAGTGAGAGGGTAAAGCATTAAGAGCCACCCCTATTTTTAGTGCTGTTTGCTTTTCTTAGTGGAGGAGGAGTGCTCTGCTTGGAGAGGGGATGCATCTATTAATTAGAGAATCTTTCATTTCCATTGGCATTCTTCTTGTAATGGCCGTCTGAGCTCTTGTACAAGACGGAAGAAATCTATGTAGCATAGAAAGGACACAAGAGAAACTGCCCCTGTGTGTGGCTTCCAGGTTTTCATTTTCAGCTATTCCTGCCTGTTTCTGGAGACTCAAAGACCCCATACAGTTTTAAAAAGAAAACAGAGAGTGCCTTCATTATACACAAATGTCCTTATTTCGCCAGCAGAAAGAAACCCTTGTCTGTAAATAATGAAATTGTGAAGCACCCTGAGCCCCCAAAATCTGGTCCTTATTAATTTTCAAGGATACAGACAAAAGACGTAGTAAGAATAGCTAGAATGGTGCCAATGGGAATGGATTTCTGAGCATCCTTTAAATCTCCAGAGCGATTGGATCCAGCCATGATGCCTAGGAGGTAGAAGCAAAATGTTAGGACACAGGCAATAGCAAAAACAGGAAAATCCTTTTTCAGGTGATCAGAAGAAAGGCTGGGGCACAGGCAGAGAGGGAACAGCAGCACCTCGTGTATTGCATTTCTAACATTTGACAATTGTTTTATTATCAAACATAACCCATGTTTCAGACTATCTTTCCTCTAAAAAACGGGCACACTGAGCCACAACAATCCCACCCCCTAATCATATTCATGGAAAGAGGGGGTGGAGCCACAATTGGTGTGAACAAAGAAAACTATATTGAATATGCTACTTACCAGTATGCATCTGTTCTTGGCATGTAGGGCTGCTGACATTCATATCTGTGCATAGATCGCCGCCTAGTGTTGGGTCCGGATGATTGCATATTGTTGTCCTGGAAGAGTCTTCAAAGTATCACAAGATAGGTGGCTCCTCCCCTGGACTACAGTTCGCATGGGCATCCTCTCCATCCTCAGATTGTTTTTCGCCATTGTGGCAGTGATGGAGTAGATACAGTAAGTGATGACCATGCTATACAGTAATTCTGAGTGCTGCAGCCGCTACAGGCGCCGGGGAGGAGGGTGGGCGATATGAATGTCAGCAGCCCTACATGCCAAGAACAGATGCATACTGTTAAGTAGCATATTCGGTTCAAAGCATGTGGGCTGCTGAATTCATATCTGTGCATAGATTATATAGCAGTCCCTCCATTAGCGGCGGCTGCCCGTGTCAGCTGCAGCAGTCTGAAAAAGGGTCTTGAGAACAGCCTGTCCTACAGCTGCCTGCTGTTTTGAATGTACATCTACACAGTAGTGTTTAGTAAATGTATGTATAGTGGACCATGTGGCTGCTCTACATATTTCCTCTAAAGGAATGTTCCCTAGGAAAGCCATGGACGCCCCTAACTTTCGTGTTGAGTGGGCTCTTGGGGGAATCGTTAATGTGCGTTTAGCTTTTTCATAGCAAATTTGAATACATTTAACGATCCATCTGGCTATCCCTGCTTTGGAAATGGCGTTGCCCTTGTGTTGTGGAGAAAAGGCAACGAACAGTTGTTTTGTTTTCCTAAAATCCTTTGTTCTGTCTATATAGTACATGAGGGCCCTCTTTACATCTAGTGTATGGAGCATTCTCTCTGCGACATTTTCTGGATTTGGAAAGAAAACAGGCAGTTCAATAGTCTGATTCATGTGGAACTGCGATATCACCTTAGGCATGAATGTGGGGTTGGTACGTAGTACAACTCAGTTTGCGTGAACCTGTATGAATGGCTCTTGAATGGTTAGTGCCTGGAGTTCACTAACTCTTCTCAACGAAGTTATTGCCACTAAGAAAGCTACTTTCCAGGTGAGGCATTGAATCTCACATGAATGTAGAGGTTCAAAAGGTGGGCCCATCAATCTGGTGAGGACCACATTCAGGTTCCATACCGGTGCCGGTGGGTGTGTTGGAGGAATCACTCTTTTGAGTCCCTCTAAGAAGGCTTTGATGGCAGGCACTCTGAATAAAGAGAGGTGCTGCCTGTTCTGAAGATAGGCTGCTATGGCGGTTAGATGTATACGGATGGAGCTGTATGCCAGATTGCATCGGTATAAGTGTAACAGGTAACAGATGATGTTCTGAATGGATGCATTCAGCGGATTAATGTCATTGTTTTTACAGTAAATGACAAATCTTTTCCATTTAGCCGCATAGCAAGCTCTGGTCGTGGGTCTCCTGGCCTCCTTGATGATATTCATAAATTCTGGAGGCAGGTTCAGGTAGCCAAACTCTAAGACTTCAGGAGCCAGATCGCCAGGTTCAGCTGTTGCGGATCTGGGTGCGTAATTTCGCCATGGTTCTGTGTTAAAAGTTTGGGTGTTAGCCGCAGTCTTTGAGGCGGCACCACGGAAAGTTCTAGTAACGTGGTGTACCATGGCTGGCGTGCCCACATTGGAGCAACCAGGATGAGTGTCATTGAGTGTTGCCTTAGTTTGCGTGCCACGAGCGGTATTAATGGCGCTGGGGGAAAAGCGTACGCAAATCTGCCTGACCAGTTCATCCATATCGCATTGCCCTGCGACTGTGGATGTGGGAACCTGGCGGCAAAGATTTGGCATTTTGCGTTTTCCCTTGTGGCGAATAGGTCTATCTCTGGATGACCCCACTGCTGGAAGTACGGTTGGAGTACTGATGGATGTAGCTCCCACTCGTGCATTTGGTGGCTGTGTCTGCTGAGCAGATCCGCTATTTGGTTGTCCTTGCCCGGGAGGTGTTCTGCCATGAGGAACATGTTCCTCTGAATGGCCCACCTCCACATGCTCTGAGCCAGATGAGACAACTGTGGAGAGTGTGTTCCTCCCTGCTTCTGTATGTAGTACATGGCAGTCATGTTGTCTGTCCGGATCAACACGACTTTGTTGCACAAGTGTACTTTGAAAGCCTTCATTGCCAGGAAGATTGCCATCAGTTCCAGAAGGTTGATGTGCATCTTTTGTTGCTGTATCGTCCATAGTCCCTGCACTGTGTAATTGAGTACATGAGCTCCCCATCCGTGGAGAGACGCGTCCGCCGTCAGTATTATTTGTGGAACAGGCTCTTGGAACGGTCGGCCCTTGGAAAGGTTTTGTGGATTCCACCAATGCAGAGAGTTGTATGCCCGACCACTCACCAACACTAGGTCTTTCAACTGTCCTTGAGTCTGATTCCATTGACGTGCCAGGCACTCCTGAAGCGGGCGCATATGTAGTCTCGCGTGCAGGACTATGAAGATGCAGGAGGCCATCATGCCTATCAACTGCATGAACACTCGCGCTGGAAGGGAGTGTTGAGGTCTGAACTTTTTGATCAGCAGTTGCATGCTGTTGATCCTCGCTAAATTTGGCTGAGCTTTGGCTGCCAGAGTGTCTATGGTCGCGCCCAGGTATTGCCATACGTGGGCGGGTTGAAGATGTGACTTTGGATAATTCAGTGAGAATCCCAGATTGTGAAGAAGGTGAATGGTGTGGGATATGTGGCTGGCACACTGCCTGGCTGACTTTGCCTGAACAAGCCAGTCGTCCAGGTAAGGGAAGACGTGAATGTGCTGTCTCCTTAAGTGTGCAGCCACTGTCGCTAGGCACTTGGTAAAGGCTCTGGGCGCCGTTGTTACTCCGAAAGGGGGGACTTTGAACTGATAATGCTGATCCTGTAGAGTGAACCTGAGATATTTTCTGTGTGATGGGTGTATGGGTATGTGGAAATACGCATCCTTTAAATCCAGTGTTGCTAGGAAGTCTCCCTGACTGAGTAACGGCAGAACCTGCTGGAGGGTGAGCATATGAAAATGCTCTGACAGAATGTATTGGTTGAGAGGTCTCAGGTCCAGTATAGGTCTGAGAGACCCGTCCTTTTTTGGGATTAAGAAGTACAGAGAGTACACCCCTGACCCTCGCTGTTCTACAGGCACGAGCTCTATGGCTTCTTTCTGCAGCATACTTAGTACTTCTTGCTGCAATAATGCCAAGTGCTCTGCGGACATAGGACGGTGTTTTGGTGGTATGTTGGGTGGATTGGATGTTAATTCCAGACAATAACCGTACTGGACAATTTCTGTGACCCACCTGTCTGTGGTGATGGATCTCCAGACTGGCAGGAACTGTTGGAGTCTCCCCTCGACCGGTGTTATGTGGGCGAGGGGCAGTGACAAGACGTCACTGTTTGTTATTGGTGGAGGACCTGGTGTTGTTGTGTCCTCGTCCTCTGCCTTTGGTGCTGGATCCACAATATCCACCCCTATTGTTCTTATTATAGGTATTCTGGGTAACTCCTTTACTGTACTGCTGCTGGGACCCCTGACCTCTAGCTGCTCCTCTATTCCCGGGGCGACGAAAGGAGCCACTCCAAAACTGCTGCGACTGTAGAGCCCCCATCGATTTCGCAGTTTCAGTGTCCTTTTTAATCTTTTCCAGTGTAGCGTCAACCTCGGGGCCAAAAAAAAAGTCTGGGTTGACTGGTTGATTCAAGATATTATTTTGAATCTCAGGTTTGAAACCTGATATTCTCAGCCATGCGTGCCTCCTCAACATCACACTAGTGTTGATTGCCCTTGCTGCAGTGTCAGCTGCATCTAGTGCGCATTTGATGGACGCATTTGTAATGAGTTGCCCCTCTCTGATGAGGAGCTCCGCTCCATCTTTGTATTCATCTGGTAGGTGTTCTAGCAGTGTTTCTAGGGTATCGTAGTGTGACCTGTCGTATCGGGCCAGGAGTGCCTGAGTGTTGGCAATGCGCCAGATGTTTGCGGCTTGTGCTGCTATCCTCTTTCCTGATGTTTCTAGCACTTTGGACTCCTTGTCTGGAGGAGGAGCATCACCTGTAGTCTGCGAGTTAGCTCTCTTGCGAGCATTAGAAACTACCATGGAGTCCAACGGCAATTGACCCTTAATGTACGTTGGGTCTCCTGGGGCAGGTTTGTATTTTTTCTCTATTCTCGGGTTCAATACCCGTGCTCTGGTTGTCTCCTTAAAGATGTCCTTAGCATGTTTAATAACCCCTTTTAACATTGGTAGAGTCTTGACCGTTCTTTCTGATGTGGAGAACGTGTCCACCAAGAAATCCTCCTCCACAGAGTCAGAATGAAGTTCCACTCTGTGATTGGCAGCCGCTCTTTCAATGAGGGTGTTAAAAGCAGCAGTATCTTCAGTGGGAGATGGTTTTATATTATAAGGATGAGTGTCAGGAGCATTTTGTGGGTCTCCTGGGTCATTAGGGTCTCCCCATGCTTGATCCTGGTCTTGCTGTTGTTCATCAGGGTCATTATCCACAGGATAAGTGGTATCATCCTCGGTATAGCCCTCTCCTGCATCCGCCTCCGAGTGTGTGGGAGAAAAGGATGGTGGTTCCTGATCATAGGTGTGGTAAGGTTCTACAAGCACTCGTGTCGAACCTGACGCCATTTTCCTTTTTAGTGGAATTTTGTATGAGTCCAAAGCCTTTTCTGGAACAATTCTCCGCTTGCGGAACAACAGCCTACCAGTGTCGGCGTCGATAAACTGGTCCTGTGAGTCTTCGACATCGGTTCTTTCCGTGGACACTGTTCTTGGTTGTTCGATACTCTTCCTAAGTTCGAACATCTTCAGTGCCCCCGGTGGTGGCAATCCAAACTTGATCGGTGCCGGCGCCGAGTGAGCCTTGGCGACTTTGTGCGGTTCGGGACCCGCTTTCGGTTCGAGAGTGGCCCGTTCCCTGATGCGCTTTAGGGACTCCGACACCTGTTGCAACGTGAAGGTAGACGGTGCTTTGGAACCGACAGGCTCTTTGGAGACAGGCCTCGACGCGGTCTCCGGTTTCTTTCCAGTCTTCGGGTGTTCGATCCAAAGTTTGGGATCGACGCCTTGTTGATCCGGTATTTTGGCAGTCTCAGCACTCTTCGGTGTTGATGTAGTCGGATCGACCACCTTGACCTTGGTCCCCCAACCTTCGGTGCTATAGGCCGTTGCGTCTTCTCGGGACCGAGGGCCTTCTTCTGTTTCTCGGTACCGAAGTCCTTCTTTCTATGGTCGGCTCTGACGTCCTTCTTCGGTGTCGACGGATTGGAGGGCTTCGATGCCTTCGATCCGACCTGAACCAGTTGCACTTTCGGTTTCGATTTGACCGGTGCTGGTTTTGGTTTCGATTTCACGGAATCGACTCCAGTCTTTTTCGATATTTCTGGCTCTTTTGAAATGTTCGAAGCCGGGCCTTCAGGCGGGGCTGTAGAACGATCCGACTGATCTTGGGTAAGGCCCGCAGGCGATCCCTCGACCTGAGCCTTATCAAGACTATCTCCCTCGGCCTCCGCATCGACGGATTGGCCTAGCTCCTCGCCTTTGCTATCTTCCTCGGCCCCAAGGGCGTCATCGTCGTCTCCTACCTCGTCGACGACGTCTTCGTCCTCGAAGATCTCCTCATCATCGTCGTCATATTGGGATTCATGCTCCGAAGCATGGCTCGAGTCTATCTCTTCGACGCTCTCGACTTCTTCATCCTCGGTGCTGAATATGTTAACCGGGTTAGGCGCCGATTTTTTGGCCTCCAATCTAGCCGCCCGTCTATTCCGAAGGGTCTTCTTCGACCGGAACCGGGCGCAGGCCATACACCTGGACTCATCATGATCCGGTGATAAACATTTGTTACACACCGGATGGACATCAACGTGTGGATATTTTGCGTGACATAGAGGACATCTCTTGAAGGGAGTCCTCGATTCCATCTTCGAACGTTGATCGATGGTCGGACCGAAACTCGGTCCGAGAAGGGTGAATAAGTCCGAGAACGAGTATAATAATTTATCGATACCGAACGCAAACAATACCGAAGATATCTAAAGACTTTTGGCCTTAAATATAGTTTTCCTAACTTGAGCTAAGATAAGCACATCCGAACCCAATGGCGGAAAAAAACAATCTGAGGATGGAGAGGATGCCCATGCGCACTGTAGTCCAGGGGAGGAGCCACCTATCTCGTGATACTTCGAACACTCTTCCAGGACAACAATGTGCAATCATCCGGACCCAACACTAGGCAGCGATCTATGCACAGATATGAATTCAGCAGCCCACATGCCTCGAACACTCTTTTATGCCTTATACACAGCATGTTTTTACTTTTCTGTTTTCACGGCCCAAAATATTTAACAAATTCAGTAAATTTCATCACAATTATTCAACTATTTGGGGATGTCTGAGTAGTCATGGACATGCTATGAAGACAAATTAAACATTGTACCATGGTTCTCCTGACAAAATCAAACATTCTATGAGTGATAATATGAAATGATAAAAGCAAAGCCGATCACAGCAGTCTTTTCAGGTCTCCAAATGAGCACCACTAACTATAAGCTTGTCCTGAAATCCAAGCACCACATACCTGTCACAGACGGAAAGAAGATTCCAACTAAAAGAGTGAAGGAGGTAGCGACGTCTGCAAGAACATAGTCTTGGTTCGTAGCACCCACAGCATCCACAGATTTGGCAGAGGGCTTCTCGATGATATCACCTTTCTGAAGATAAAAGCTCCACAGGTTCTCTAGAGAGGTCGGATAAAGAATGAAGGACCTAACTAAGCAGCAAACAACTGAGAAAGACAAGACTGAACAGAAAGACATAGTTCAGGCTGGAAGCCAGGACAAAGTTGCTCTTACCTGTAAATATACCACTTGCCATTCCAGGAATGCCCTCAATGACTGTGACATTGTTATGAACAAAGTATTCATCACAGGAAGCGTTTAGCTGGTTTTTGGAGGGGCAAAATAGGTTCCAGAGTTGAGTGGGCACAGTGATATTATCCTTCTCCTCAGTCTTGGCACAGACATCTATGTGACGCTGGGAGAGTGTACGGTTTCCAAGCAGGCATACACTAGGAGAAAGCAGACAATAAATTACAAATTGAGAACAGTAGGCGGAAGTGAAAGATTGATATCAGACAGCCAACAGTAGGCAGAAAAAGGGACTAAGAATCAAGATATTTAATTGGGGAGAAGAGATTTATGCAGAATTTATGTGGGAAACAGAAGAAAGCAGCTCAAAGAGAAATGGGAATTAGGGATATTTGTCTCACCCAAGACTAACAAATTAGCTCACAGTGGCTAAGTAAGACGGATAGTAAAACTACAGATTTATGTACTAGCTTCTCCAAAATTGGCATTAGATCACACAGAGTGATTTAAACAATGAAATAACAGATTTGATTCTGCACCCACTTAAATGGACATTTATTCACACGTCATAAAGACAGTGAAATCAAATAGATTGAAAGAGCAGGAAAATGTAGCTTAAAATAAGTATCCTAAATTGTGCAATATATTAACACAAGAATGCCCAAAGAATGAAATAATCGAAAACGTGCCTTTTCTTAAACATGCAAATTAACGTGTAGCATGTTTTTTTTTCATAGTAAGCATCCATTTCTATTGTAATTATATTGTCAAGCCAGACTAGGCTAATTTATTTCTCTACTTCTGCCCTGCCTTCTTTTTTAACTTTCTCCTTAAATAGATGCCTTTAGAAGATGCTGAACAGTGCTGTAATAAACAAATAGTTCTCGTTTAACATGGCATCTTTGTAGAATGTGCTGACTTTAAAAATGTAATGCTTTTTTGTTCAAGCTACATGTTCTCATCGTATTTAGTTAGATTTTAGTTGCTACATATTCACAATAATGAATTCTAAACAGTATATTAAAACACTGGTGTATGCAGGAAACTGTGAAGCTCATGACTTAATTCTGTAAAAATTACAACTAGAATGTTTCTGCTCTAGAATAGTTCATTGTCACACAGTGGAGTTCTGAATAGATAGTAATTTAGACTGTAGGGTTCTCGTGGGACCTCAGAGTGAATTTAACGCACATTAATGTTAGCAACTAAGTAGACGACCTGTAGATAATATCTTGCTGACTTTGTACGTTTACCGTGGGAATGAAGACAGCAGCAGACCATCGGATGATCCTTTTCCATGGTTCGAGATGACCTAACACTGGTGTGGATAGATACGTGTCTTTGTATTTAAAATATGTGTTTCTTGTTAGATTGGAGAGAGTGTTCTTACACCGGCCTCTTGAGCTCGCTCTGACGGCTTTTATGCTGTCCAAACTGGCCCAGGCTATTTTCTCTGTGACAGTCATTTTTTCTTTACCCCTTTTCCCCTATTTGCTATAAGGTACTGCAGACAGTGATTTTTAAATTCTTAAATGGTTATAGCTACTGAGGTGCCTACTTTCCTAGCTTAACTTCCAGCCGTTGCTACTGCGACTGTTTGCTGATGCTGTTTTGAGAGAGTAAATTCAGACGAGTTTCCAGGACTACTCTTCATGAGGAGTTCAACTACAATCCGATGCTATTTCAATGCTCCTTTAAAACTCACTCTTTTCTGCAAGGACTCTTTATGGGTTCTGGTAGGGTAGAATAGGGGCTTAGTATTGTCTTTACAGAACACGCTGTAATGTTCTTGCTTGTCTTTAAGCATTATTATTTCTTGATATTTCTGTAAACAGATTGATCAAATTTCTAATTTGAATAAAGATACCTAAACAAAATACTAAACTCTTAAAGACCAATAAATGTTTTTGAACTATATTAACCCCTTGAGTGCCCCGCCCTTTCCCCGCCCTGTGCCGGCCCTTTCATTAGCGGGCGGGGTTCATGACGAGATAGTCTCGTCATGGGCACAGCGCAACCGCGGCCCATGACGAGACCATCTCGTCATGGGCACTCAAGAGGTTAAAACTCATTTTTGACTAAATATCATAAGTTGAGTTTAATGAGATTCTGGTGACTTATGCTCCATTCTGAAACGGTGGCAAAGATCCAGGTGACCTGATGAACAAAGCGCAGAGTTGGAGACTACCTTTGTAAGTCAAGGGCTGAAGTGATTTAAGTATAAAGTATTTCGCACCAGCAAATGACATCAATCACATGCAGGATGAGGATAGGCAGTGAAATCACAGATATGAATCATGTGCCCCGTGAAACAGAGATTAACTCCTTTTGTACAAGAAGAACGACAATGAAATCCTTATTAGTTCATAGTGCGACAAACTGTGACTGGATATCCTGGTCTGGATTCATGTATCTGTACTGCAATTAACATTAGCTTAACATAACATTAAATTAACAGTGAACAAGAAATATTAAACTGAATCCTTGCACCCCTCTTCAATGGAAAATAGGTTACATCGTTGCCCAGGACTATGGCACAGAAATCACTGATTCTATTCCAGTGCCTATTTTGTACATTGTATATACATTGTATTATGACTTGTATACGTACGGAAAGTTAGGTGGTGCAAATGAAGACTTTATTGCTCCAGCATAAATGGCAAGGATGGACACAATCACGCAAGCCAGGAACAAGGAGGCAAACTTGTTGACATACTTGACTCCAACAAAAACCACAAGAGCCATTATCACTAGGAAGATGGAGCCATAGATACGCATGTTATTCAACATGGCTGCTGAGCTCTCTCCATCTTCGTTGGTGTCGAAGATTTTAGCCTCTGGAGCAATGTACACCTGCAAAGACAAGCAGAAAAGGGAAGTGTTAAACTCTAAAGTAAAAAACTACTTAATATTCCTGACATAATCATAACATTTTGATATGATGGGAGCAGACAACAAATAGTACTATCATATTTCTAAAAATGTAGTACTAACTACTAGTTTGGCGTTCTGTTTTTTGGAACAAGTATAAAGAGCTGAATTTATTCCCTTTTTTGTATTGATTTCAGTACATTACCTGAATCTAAATAGAATATTATGATCAAACGGAGTAGCAATGTTGTAGTAAGGAGGTTGCTAATGTGGAACAATAGTGAATTTTGCAACGATTTATTGCTTTTTTTTTTAATAACAAAGGCTAAGTAGTAATCAAGCACCTTTAAAGTCATCTAGCCTAGAAAGCTTATTGGCCCATACCGAAATCTGCACTTTCGCTTTGAAACAGAAAAAAGAACTAATTCTTCCTGCGGTCCCATGAGAAGGCTGTTACTCTATACAGCATCCCTGTGCTCGAGGTCTATTAATACAGGTATCTTTCTTATCGGCATGGTATCTTTTAATGTATCAGGTGAAGTGGTCCTGTCTGCGTCTCCCTTGCTACTGTCAGCCAGTGAGGCTGGGAGAATGCTAGGAGCATGGTGGGTGTGTGCTGGGGCTGGGGGTAGAAGTGAGGATCCTGACCCTGATTTTACACCAAGCTGCTGCGGACATCTGCCCCTGCTGCTGTCAGTTTTTCTTCAGCAACCTCAGACGCAGACCACATGACACATTGCTAATGTGACATCTAACTGTGGACCCTTTCAGAACACTAAAAGTGCATGCCATTGAAAGTGAAGTTAGAGGGCAGCGATGAATCTGCAGATACAAAATCCACCAAAAGGAGCATTACCAAAGGAAAGCAGCTCGTGATGGATATTTCTAACTATGGGCTCCTTATCTTTTGACCCGATACCAAAGCACTACCTCCAAAAAGGGGGTCCTGCGGAGTGGACTTAGACAAGGACTAGCAAATTAAATGGCACTCCCTGCCAAAGGCAGTAATGGCAGGTGAAGGTGTATACTTGTTCTCATGCAGCAGCCTGGAAGATGTTTAACACTAAATCCCCCCTAGCCAGCCCCATACAGGTGGCCTAGGCTTTGGTAGAATTAGCCTTAAGGCATTCAAGGGGCTTCCTTTTGGCCAGAGCGTGGCACGTTTTCATGCACAGAGCAATCCTGTACCAGTTTATCTTTGAAGGAGGAGAGAAAGGCCTTCAGAGTCAAACAGGTGGAACGAAGCTCAAATAGGTTGACGTGGTGCCTCTGGTGCAAGGTCCCTATTATTCACCTAGTCTAGATGACTGCTCAATCACAGGGACAACTCATCCATCACTACACCTCTGAACCCAAAGCCTATCCAGAAGAAAAGAGTTAAGAATGTGGGTAAAACACATTGATTTATCTGCTGTTAAGGCCCTTTTCTTCCAATGTCACTCATTAAAGCATATTCTTTATCTCTTTTCATTTCCTGCCCAGGTACTGATTCTTAATACCTTTGTGTCGGCATGACTCAATTACTTGAACTCGATCTATCTTGGTCTTCATAAGTACTTGATCCGTAAATGGTAGTTGTAGGAAGGTGGATATCTGACTATGGTTACCCCCAACTTTTTGCCTAGTGTCTAGCTGGTTTTTCGACTTAGTTGGCCTGAGATCCTGCCATTCAGGGTCTCAGGCTGTCTGCTCTCTTTAAAATGGACTCCATGTACCCTAGGTACATACACAATTGGTAAGGATCACCTTATTGGACCCTGTACAGTGTACCCTAGGTACCCAGGGCATAGGTGTACCCTAGGCCTCCCAGGGGCTGCAGCATGTATTATGCCACCCCTGGCCTGGCCTTCCAATCAGACACAACAGACTGATCACTCAGCTGGGGCAAGGTCGTGTAATCACCCCTTGCTTAGATATAGTATACCTATATCTATCCTTAAAATAGACACATGTGTACCTATCAGCCACTCCTATGGCAGGCCTTAACAATCCTGGAGGCAGAGTGCTTGGTAACATGTGAGATGGTGCTCTAGCATGAGCTGAGCCTGTCTGCAGCTTTCGGAACCATGTCCTTATAGCTGTTCTATGATATAGCCTACCATATACTCTTAAAGTGCCTTATAATCTTAAACGGTTATGGTAACTATGGTTTCGCTTTATCAAAACATGTCGTGTAAGGGGTCTAACACTTTGGAATAATACCCCCATACCATTTCTGGTGATGAGGATATTATCCCCCCCTTCTAGAGGGAGAGACATGTTAAAATCCTACTTTGCTGTTTAACTCTAACCAAAGCCTCAGCATCACAAAATGGATGCTGCTGCCACAGACACGAGTCTGACCTCCTGCTGTTGGGAGTGATCCCAGCAAGGGAGGCTTGGACAATAGGTTTCCTGCTTGGGGAGGTGTTAGCACCTCCCCAGACAGACTTTAGTGTATTGGGGCAGGGAGGGCTGAAAGGAATGAGACATGCCTGGGGCACACAAGGTGTCCCATGCATAGTCCAGTTCAAACCGGTGCTGGGGCACTCCAGCCCCAGTCCTGGCGCGAAACTGGCCAAAGGGAAGGGGGTGTAACCACCCCCCTCCCAGGTCCCACCCATGAGGCGTGACCTAGCAGGCAACCCAGCCCCCCAGATTAGTATAAGTGTGGTAGCTGGGCCCCAGGAGATTAGATTATCCTGAACCTGCAACTTGAACAGAAACTCTGGACCTTCGACATTCGACGAAAGAAGAAGACTGAAGAATCTCCCTTGTGGCCAAGGAGTGGCTACCCTGTGCAAACAGGCACCATCAAGTGACTACCCTTTGCTTTGCTGAAGTTCTACGAGGGACCGACTGCAGAGCCCGACCAGAGCCTTGACTTCCAGACTTCTCCGACCCTGATCCACATCCACAGCCGAGCTGAGATCCGTGGAGGCGACGAGAGACGTGGGACCGGCTACCTGGGAAAAGTGGCGAGTATCTTCCAGCGCAGCTTCTGAGGTACCCTCGAAGTTGTGCACCGGGGATTGAGAAGCCCCAACCCCAAGCACCATCTGCACCGAAGATCAGCCCCCCACACTCCACGAGTCCTGCGTGGGGCCCTTCTGCATTTTCCTGCTTGCCGCGTCTTGCCCGTTGGCTAGCGGCCTTTGTTACGACACACCTTGAAATTTTCACTGCTGGTTTGGCTCCTCCAGACTGGCTCCCGCTTCTTTGCAAAAGAGAAGCACCCCAGACCTTCCTGGTCTGCACCAGAAGCAAGTCCTCCGTTCTTCGTGGGTTCCGCTTGCCAAGGCTTGGTGAGTCCTAGTTCGACTTCGACGCCGCCAACAGCAAGAGCCTTCGTGGGACAGCTCGCCTCCTGGTCCTGGTCGTCCTCGACGTCTCCTGGTACCCGTGGCTGCAGCGACAAGCTTCACCCTTCACCTGCAATCTTCACGACATCGCCTGGTTCCTTCCTGGTTCCACGTGGTCACTGGCTAGTGACCTTGACTCTGTCCCTTCTGCTTGCAGGTATCCTCTCTTCTTGATCCCAGCCTTGGGATCCACCGGTCACTCTTCACTGACTGCCTGTCAGCAACTTTCCTTCAGGCATCCATAGAAGTCCACAACGAAACCCGACGCAAGTTCACACCTATGCACCCGCAGCCTGTGGGCTAGGTAACTTGGGTACTTCGGTGCTCACAAGGGTAGTGACTATCCTAGGGTCTAGTTTCCGAGTCTCGACTCTCTAGCTGCTTCAGAAGTGTCCTTAAACTGTTAATTTCTAACTGCTAGTAATTCTATCGACTTTTACGCATTACGCGTGAGTGTTTCCACTCTGCACCTGAATCCCGTGGGCCTCCCACTTCCTAACTGTTGCTAGTGTAGTGTAGCCCCAGCGATTCCCTAGGACTAGGCCTATCCTATTTCCGTGACAGTGGTCCTTATACCACTTCTTTAGTATATGGTTTGCGTGGCCCCTAGGGCCTAACTGTATTACTTACCTGTGTGACTTAATGTATGCTTGAATAAGACTGTGTTGTACTTACCTCTTATCTCATAAAGAGTGCTGAGGGTTTGACTAGAATAAATACACTTTATTTTATATATATATATCTGTTGTGGTGTCCTTTCATTTGGTATTCAAGGGATTATATATGGTATCACAGCTGGCTTCACATGCCATTCAGAGTTTAGCCTAAGACTGCTCTTGTCCATGCTACCACTAGGATAGCTGGTCTATAAGGTTGACTTTACAACCAATCACCATAAGGGTTGTTTGGACTGATATAAGGTGTGCACTAGAACTAGTGACATCCTACATCAGGCCAACTTCTCACATTGGTGAGCAGCGGTTGGGATCTGAGCTTGCTGTTGTAATACCATTGCAATCTTGAGATACTAAATTGAAAGATCACACAGATATTGTTTAGGTACATATAACATAGATTATAATACTTAAGTCCTACTGGACTTGGTAGTTGTAGGTTGAAGGGAGTAACACACCCTGACTACAACTACTAGAGAGGTTTAGTAGATACAACTAGTGTAGGTAGGTGCACACACCACACCCTCACTAGAATCATGTCCCTGAATGGAGATCACACTGATACTCCCTCAGGAGAGGAGAATCCTAGACAGATTCCCTCTAGATATGATGCATTCACTTTCCAGGAGATGAGACAACTGTGTACCTCCAGGAGATTAAAACAGGGTTCCAACCCTACCCTTCGACAGCTAGTGGAGCTTCTGGAGGCCTATGATGCTGAAAGAGCTGCCAAGTATGGTGCCATAGCTGTAGATAAGGGCCTCCCCTCCACAGAAGAGACCCCTGACTTAACTGATACAGATGAGTTAGAAGAGACCTCAGAGGAAGAGGGAGGTAGCACGACCCCAGTCAGAAGACTTAGTCAGGCTAACTTAAGCTTGCATGGGAGCTTGCATGGGAGCTTCCCTTACAGGCCCCCAAGTAATCTTAAAAAGAGAGATAGGAGGGGTAGATCTCCCTCAGGGGACTCTCTCCACTCCTATCACTCAAGAAGCTCCAATGCTTCATCCCACAGGGGGATGACTTCCCCCCAGAGGAGAGAGCATCAGGCCAGAATGAGGGAAGCCAATCTGAGGATTGAAAGGGAAGAACTTGCCCTTGCCAAAGAGAAGCTTGCTCTGGCCAGAGAACAAAAATTGTGTGGGTCAGAACCCACTGGTGGCAGCAACATTCCTAGAGATAGGGATAGGTCTTATGACCATAGAAACCTAAGCAAGATAGTCCCCCCGTATCAGAATGGGGATGACATCCACAAGTGGATGACTGCTTTGGAGAGGGCCTGCAAAGTACAGCAGGTACCCCAGAGCCAGTGGGCAGCTATCTTGTGGCTCTCCTTTTCTGACAAAGGTAGAGACAAGCTCCTCACAGTCAGTGATGAGGATGCTAACAATTACAAAGTCCTGAAGAGTGCTCTGATAGATGTGTTTGGCTTAACCACTGAGCAATATAGGTTGTTGTTCAGAGACACCCAGAAGACACAGACACAGGACTGGTCTGATTTTGTGGATTGTGCCACTAAGGCTTTGGAAGGTTGGTTAACTGGCAGCAAGGTGCAGGACTATACAGGATTGTACAACTTGATTATGAGGGAGCAAATCCTTAATAATTGTCAAAACCAGCTTCTCCATCAACACCTGGTAGACTCAATCAATCAATCAATCAATCAAAGCATTTATATAGCGCACTACTCATCCAAGGGGCCTCAAGGCGCTAGGGGAGGGGGGTCCGCTACTGCTCGAACAGCCAGGTCTTGAGCTGCTTCCTGAAGGCAAGGTGGTCCTGGGTCAGGCGGAGGTGGGTCGGGAGGGAGTTCCAGGTCTTGGCAGCCAGGTAGGAGAAGGACCTTCCTCCTGTTGTGGCTCTTCGGATGCGGGGGACGGCGGCGAGGGCGTGGCTGGTCGATCGAAGCTGGCGTGTGGGAGCGTAGAAGTTGAGGCGGCTGTTGAGGTATCCTGGGCCTTGGTTGTGTAGGGCTTTGTGTGCATGGGTGAGGAGGCGGAAGGTGATTCTCTTGCTGACCGGGAGCCAGTGCAGATCTCTCAGGTGTCCGGAGATGTGGCTGCGACGGGGGATGTCCAGGATGAGTCGTGCTGAGGCGTTCTGAATCCGCTGGAGTCTCTTCTGGAGTTTGGCGGTGGTTCCGGCGTAGAGGGAGTTGCCATAGTCCAGACGGCTGGTGACGAGGGCCTGGGTGACCGTCTTCCTGGTTTCGGTGGGGATCCACCGGAAGATCTTACAAAGCATGCGCAGGATGTTGAAGCACGACGAGGAGACGGCGTTGACGTCTGGTCATGGAGAGGGAGGAGTCCAGGATGAAGCCCAGGTTGCGCGCGTGGTCTGTTGGTTTGGGTGCGCTGCCCAGGGCGGGGGGCCACCAGGAGTCGTCCCAGGCGGAGGGTGAAGATCCCAGGATGAGGACTTCCGTCTTGTCCGAGTTCAGTTTCAGGCGGCTGTTCATCATCCAACTGGCTACGTCTGTCATCCCTTCGTGTAGGTTGGCTCTGGCGGTGGCGGGGTCGTTGGTGAGGGAGAGGATCAGCTGGGTGTCGTCAGCGTAGGAGATGATGTTGAGGTTGTGTTGGCGTGCGATGGCTGCGAGGGGGCTCATGTAGACGTTGAAGAGGGTTGGGCTGAGCGAGGAGCCTTGAGGAACGCCGCAGATGACTTCGGTGGCTTCTGATCTGAACGGGGGGAGGCAGACTCTCTGTGTCCTTCCGGCGAGGAACGAGGTGATCCATTCCAGTGCCTTCTCCTGGAGTCCGATGCTGCTGAGGCGCCGCACTAGGGTACGGTGGCAGACAGTGTCGAAGGCCGCGGAGAGGTCTAGGAGGATGAGTGCCGCTGTTTCTCCGTTGTCGAGCAGGGCTCGGATGTCATCGGTGGCTGCGATCAGGGCGGTCTCGGTGCTGTGGTTGGCCCGGAAGCCGGACTGCGAGAGGTCGAGGGATCCGTTCGTCTCGAGGAAGGCGGCCAGCTGCTTGTTGACGGTCTTCTCAATGACTTTTGCAGGAAACGGGAGCAGCGAGATGGGGCGGTAGTTCTTGAGGTCGGTGGGGTCGGCTGATGGCTTCTTTAGTAGAGCGCTGAGTTCGGCGTGCTTCCAGCTCTCCGGGAAGGTAGCGGTGTCGAAGGAGGAGTTGATGATGTCCCGCAGGTGGGGTTCGATGACAGCGTCGGCTTTGTTGAAGATGTGGTGACGGCAGGGGTCGGTCGGTGATCCGGAGTGGATGGAGTTCATCTTGCGGATGGTGTCTTCGGTGCTGATCGGGGTCCAGGCGCGGAGGGTGGTGGTGGGGGGCGGTGGTTCCGTCGTGGCGTGCGTCGGTTGAGTGCTGAAGCTGTTGTGTATGTCCGCGATCTTGTTGTGGAAGTAGGAGGCGAGGGAGTTGCAGAGGTCTTGTGAAGGGGTGATGTCGTTGTTTCCGGCGTTGGGGTTGGAGAGCTCTTTAACGATGTTGAAGAGTTCCTTGCTGTTGTGTGTGTTGCTGTCCAGTCGTTCCTTGAATGCAGTTTTCTTGGTGGTGTGGATCAGTTGGTGGTGTTTTCGGGGGGCGAGCTTGAGGGCAGTCATGTTGTTCGGTGTTGGGTCTCTGCGCCAGGTTCTCTCGAGGGCTCGGCAGTTCTTCTTGGAGCTCTTGAGTTCGTCGGTGAACCATGGGGCTTTCTTGCTGCCGGGTCTGCTAGGCTGGGTCTTCAGAGGGGCGAGGTCGTCTGCGCAGTTGCTGATCCACTTCGCGAGGTTGGTGGCGGCCTGGCTTGGGTTCGTTGCGCTGGTGGGAGGGTTCATGCTCAGGGAAGTCGCGAACTGCTCGGCTGTGATCTTGTTCCAGCTTCTGCGTGCAGCCTGTTGCTGGTGGTGGTGGATCGTGGTCCTTCTGAAGCTGAAGTGGACGCAGCTGTGGTCCGTCCAGTGGAGTCCGGTGGCGTGGCTGAAGGCGATGTCCTTGCTGGATGAGAAGACGGGGTCGAGTGTGTGTCCGGCGTAGTGGGTGGGGGTGGTCACCAGCTGCTTGAGACCGAGGTTGGCGAGGTTGGCCAGCAGGGTGGTGGTGTTGCGGTCGTTGTTGTTCTCCAGGTGGAAGTTGAGGTTGAGATTTGACCTCTCCCCAAGAATTGGGAAAGAGGGCAGATAAATGGGTCAGGACCAGGATTAGGCCTAAAAATCAGGGTGGTGACCAAAAGAAAGATACCACCAAGCCTCAAGAGAAGGGTGGGGATAAAGCAAAAGAGAAACCTTCCTCAGGGCCCCAAAACTCCACACAGGGTGGTGGGTCCCAAGCTCCCTCCTCTACCACAGTTAAAAAGCCTTACTGCCATGAGTGTAAAACTCCTGGGCATTGGAAAACTGACAGCAGTTGCCCAAAGGCTAAAAACAAAACTGTTCCTCCAACTACTCCTGTCACACCACCTATTACTGTCAGCAGTAATCCCCCAGGTGGTGGGAGTGCCCCCAAAAATTTGGTTGGGTTTTCTTGGGGGAAACACAGGGGGACCCTGGCTTAGCCAATTCCCCTACAGCAGCTACTCTTGTCTGTGATGGTGGCATGGGGTTTGCCAACTTCACTGCCTGTCCCAACACTTTGGGTAGGTACAGACAGGAGCCCTACATCAATGGTAGAAAAGCTGAGGCCTACAGAGACACTGGAGCTAGCATCACTATGGTGGCCCATAGGCTAGTTCCCTCTGAGCAGCTTTTGCCTGGTTTCTCATACCAGGTAACTAACATTGATGGCAAACAGAACAGTCATCCCATGGCAGAGGTATGTCTCAGCTGGGGAGGTGTCACTGGCCCTAAAAGGGTGGCAGTGTCTCCAACCTTGCCTGTGGACTGCTTACTGGGGAATGACTTAGAACTCTCAGCTTGGGCTGGAGTTGAACAAGACACCCATTCTAAAATGGTAGGCCTTTCAAAAAAGGGTAGTGGGGTTGTGCCAGCCATAACCCCTGTCCAAGTAGATTTCCTCCCTGAAAAGGTTGGAAGGGCAGTGGTAGCCACAGCCCAGGCAAAGACAGACTTCCCTGTAGAGATTGGCAGAGCTGTGACAGTCACAGCTCAAACCCAAACTGAGTGCCTACCTGAAAAGGTTAATCAACAAAACAAGAACAGTGCCAATGCTGCACTTAGCTTTAAAGAGGATTTGAACTATGAACTGAATGAAACAGTTTCACTCTCAACCACTTTTTCCGTTGGATTTAATCCAAATTATTTTCATACAGAACATTTGCATATTAATTTGCACAGTTTCAATATAACATTATGACATATCAAAAATAGAGAATAAAAAAAAAAAACAATACAACATTAATATCCACATTGCATATACAAATTAGAGCGACACCACCACTAGCATACACCAATCACTCGGACGAAAAAGCAGGCAAACTCATCAATCACACTAACTAGACACTGTTTTCCACAACAGATATTGATTGAATGAAGTAAAAAATATCAAGCCATCAACATATATAACTTGTCATAGTTATAGTATACTGCATTTGATTATTTGGTAAATGATTGGCCGAAGGCGAAGAAAGGTCTACGCGTTTCGAATCCCTTTACATCTAGGGATTCTCATCAGGACCAACACTCTCTGCGACTGAATGTGCACATGAAAGATATTCAAAGTTTATCAATAAATCCGTCAGACACCTTGTCAGGCTAATATGGTGTCAGAATAGTCTTTCTGTCCTCTGGCGTCAAAGTAAGGATTTTGAAAATGCTGTATTCACAGTTCAGCAATCCACAGGCCTTTAATGTAAAGGTAACTTTTACCGTTGTTTGTGTATTCAGAAACTAAAGACGATCGTTACAAGAAATTGAAAGATCCTCAGTCCGTGCAGGTGACGCCATTGTAGTAAGAATGAGGTGCACACGGACAAGGAAACTCTTTAAATGCCGGTGCTTCCGCCAGAGTAGATGCCAGGGAATTGTAGTTTCGTAATGGGTTGTCTCGTGCGTACTGCGCGTGTGTCACTCACAACCAAAACAGATTGAAGCCCACTACAAGTAGGCATTCAAATTTAAATTAGGCTGCAAGAGTTCCGTAGCTATCTTAAAAAGGACGCCCTAAACGTTTCTTAATAGCCCAAGTATCCGTGTCCAGTGAAAAGGTTGGCAAGGCTGTAATGGTCTCAGCCCACACTCAGACTGACATAGGTGTAGTGAAGCCTGAAACTATGGATCACTCCACACAAACAGAGAGTAGTGGGGAGGAAGAAAAGTCTCCCTCTCCCCAGACATTAGGAAAAGGTCAGCCTCCTCAGGGATCTGACCTCACCCCTTGTGAAGGAACTGTCCCAGGGGTAGCCAGGCCTGGCCTGGCAGAGCCTCTGATGTCAGTAGCCCCTTCCAAGGTGGGACCCAGTCTGGTGCAGGTAGCCTGCCTCTCTCTACCCTGCCTCTGTCAGCCCAGGGCTGCAGAGGTCAGGGAGGCCAGTGGACCCCAAGAGGGCCCCTGTCCACAAGAACCTCCCCATCAAAAGAATGAGGATTGCCTGGCTAGTAGCCCTAGCCAGGTGATGGTTAAAAACATTCCTGAGGGATCTCCTTTACAGGTAGTTAGGGACCTCCCCCAGAGGGAGTCTGTTGGACCCAGCCAAATATGGGACCTTAGGGCCCCAAACCTGACCTGTCCCTCCAGTAAGCCCACAAAAGGGACCCAGCCTCCAGCTTTAGGTAGCCAGAGGCTGACCCTGAGAGCACAGTGCAACTCAGTTAAAGATAGAAAGGCATCCATGGTGGAGGATGATTGGAGGAAGCTGAGGCCTCACTTTGAGGACACTCACTTCAGTACTCCATCTCAACACCAGCCTTTTACTTTGCAAAGACACACCAAAGGTAGAGATTCCCTATGGCGGAGACCCTATGATACCTTTAGGGTGAGGGATTGCTTAGTGGACCATGAGACAGGGGGTAACCATGCCAGTGCTGGTTCTTCCTTATATGGCCACTTAGGCAATAGAGGCTTACCTTGTCAAGGCCAGCCTTATCTCCTTTCGTTTGGGGGGGGGGGGGTTGTGTAGGAAGGTGGATATCTGACTATGGTTACCCCCAACTTTTTGCCTAGTGTCTAGCTGGTTTTTCGACTTAGTTGGCCTGAGATCCTGCCATTCAGGGTCTCATGCTGTCTGCTCTCTCTTTAAAATGGACTCCATGTACCCTAGGTACATACACAATTGGTAAGGATCACCTTATTGGACCCTGTACAGTGTACCCCAGGTACCCAGGGCATAGGTGTACCCTAGGCCTCCCAGGGGCTGCAGCATGTATTATGCCACCCCTGGTCTGGCCTTCCAATCAGACACAACTGACTGATCACTCAGCTGGGGCAAGGTCGTGTAATCACCCCTTGCTTAGATATAGTATACCTATATCTATCCTTAAAATAGACACATGTGTACCTATCAGCCACTCCTATGGCAGGCCTTAACAATCCTGGAGGCAGAGTGCTTGGTAACATGTGAGATGGAGCTCTAGCATGAGCTGAGCCTGTCTGCAGCTTTCGGAACCATGTCCTTATAGCTGTTCTATGATATAGCCTACCATATCCTCTTAAAGTGCCTTATAATCTTAAACGGTTATGGTCACTATGGTTTGGCTTTATCAAAACATGTCGTGTAAGGGGTCTAACACTTTGGAATAATACCCCCATACCATTTCTGGTGATGAGGATATTATCCCCCCCTTCTAGAGGGAGAGACATGTTAAAATCCTACTTTGCTGTTTAACTCTAACCAAAGCCTCAGCATCACAAAATGGATGCTGCTGCCACAGACACGAGTCTGACCTCCTGCTGCTGGGAGTGATCCCGGCAAGGGAGGCTTGGACAATAGGTTTCCTGCTTCGGGAGGTGCTAGCACCTCCCCAGACAGACTTTAGTGTATTGGGGCACGGAGGGCTGAAAGGAATGAGACATGCCTGGGGCACACAAGGTGTCCCATGCATAGTCCAGTTCAAACCGGTGCTGGGGCACTCCAGCCCCAGTCCTGGCGCGAAACTGGACAAAGGGAAGGGGGTGTAACCACCCCCCTCCCAGGTCCCGCCCATAAGGCGTGACCTAGCAGGCAACCCAGCCCCCCAGATTACTATAAGTGTGGTAGCTGGGCCCCAGGAGATTAGATTATCCTGAACCTGCAATTTGAACAGAAACTCTGGACCTTCGACATTCGACGAAAGAAGAAGACTGAAGAATCTCCCTTGTGGCCAAGGAGTGGCTACCCTGTGCAAACAGGCACCATCAAGAGACTACCCTTTGCTTTGCTGAAGTTCTACGAGGGACCAACTGCAGAGCCCGACCAGAGCCTTGACTTCCAGACTTCTCCGACCCTGATCCACATCCACAGCCGAGCTGAGATCCGTGGAGGCGACGAGAGACGTGGGACCGGCTACCTGGGAAAAGTGGCGAGTATCTTCCAGCGCAGCTTCTGAGGTACCCTCGAAGTTGTGCACCGGGGATTGAGAAGCCCCAACCCCATGCACCATCTGCACCGAAGATCAGCCCCCCACACTCCACGAGTCCTGCGTGGGGCCCTTCTGCATTTTCCTGCTTGCCGCGTCTGTCCGGTAGCTTGCCCGTTGGCTAGCGGCCTCTGTGACGACACACCTTGAAATCTTCACTGCTGGTTTGGCTCCTCCAGACTGGCTCCCGCTTCTTTGCAAAAGAGAAGCACCCCAGACCTTCCTGGTCTGCACCAGAAGCAAGTCCTCCGTTCTTCGTGGGTTCCGCTTGCCAAGGCTTGGTGAGTCCTAGTTCGACTTCGACACCGCCGACAGCAAGAGCTCGCCTCCTGGTCCTGGTCGTCCTCGACGTCTCCTGGTACCCGTGGCTGCAGCGACAAGCTTCACCCTTCACCTGCAATCTTCACGACATCGCCTGGTTCCTTCCTGGTTCCACGTGGTCACTGGCTTGTGACCTTGACTCTGTCCATTCTGCTTGCAGGTATCCTCTCTTCTTGATCCCAGCCTTGGGATTCACCGGTCACTCTTCACTGACTGCCTGTCAGCAACTTTCCTTCAGGCATCCATAGAAGTCCACAACGAAACCCGACGCAAGTTCACACCTATGCACCCGCAGCCTGTGGGCTAGGTAACTTGGGTACTTCGGTGCTCACAAGGGTAGTGACTATCCTAGGGTCTAGTTTCCGAGTCTCGACTCTCTAGCTGCTTCAGAAGTGTCCTTAAACTGTTAATTTCTAACTGCTAGTAATTCTATCGACTTTTACGCATTACGCGTGAGTGTTTCCACTCTGCACCCGAATCCCTTGGGCCTCCCACTTCCTAACTGTTGCTAGTGTAGTGTAGCCCCAGCGATTCCCTAGGCCTAGGCCTATCCTATTTCCATGACAGTGGTCCTTATACCACTTCTTTAGTATATGGTTTGCGTGGCCCCTAGGGCCTAACTGTATTACTTACCTGTGTGACTTAATGTATGCTTGAATAAGACTGTGTTGTACTTACCTGTAATCTCATAAAGAGTGCTGAGGGTTTGACTAGAATAAATACACTTTATTTTATATATATATATCTGTTGTGGTGTCCTTTCATTTGGTATTCAAGGGATTATATATGGTATCACAGCTGGCTTCACATGCCATTCAGAGTTTAGCCTAAGACTGCTCTTGTCCATGCTACCACTAGGATAGCTGGTCTATAAGGTTGACTTTACAACCAATCACCATAAGGGTTGTTTGGACTGATATAAGGTGTACACTAGAACTAGTGACATCATACATCAGGCCAACTTCTCACAGTAGTTAATCCAGAACTATGGCACAAGACTTGCCAAAGGCCTTTACCCAAGGGATCTCATTATACCTGATGTTTATAGTACATTGGTTTACATTTAGAGATCAGATTCTTTTTGAGGTCGTGTGTGGTACACAGAGCTCTCTTTACCCTTGAACTATCACCACATAACCATCATTTTCACTGGAACAGTGTTGCGATCACAGTACAAACAGAAGGAAGCACCTGTATACCTGTAGGACTTGTATATGAAAGTATGTGTTCTTGAAAGTACAGGACACTATCCAGCACCCAGGATCCAAGAGAAAAAAGCCTGGGTTAAAGTCAACATCTTGAACTTGTCCTTCCAAATGAGGTGTTCAGAAGTGGATGGTATCGAGTAGGCTTGAGTCTGGCTTTTTGGGCACCAAAAAGTATAGGCAGTAAAACCCACTGCTCTTAATCTACAAAATCCTCTGTATGGCCCCTTCCCCAGTAGAGATTGAACTTCTAGAAGCATAGCCTGATGAATTCTGTAAAAACACAGGTGGGTCATAAAGGGGACCAGCAGTAAAGGGGAGGATGTAACCATGCTGAATAACCTGCAGCACCCACAGGTCTGATATAATTGCATGCTAGTCAGGAAAAAATGTATTCGGCCTCTTATTACCTATGCATTACCATGAAAGTGGGAATCAAAGAGGCTTGGCAGCAGTCACAGCAAGTCATGACTGCCATTTTTGGTGGTGGTCCCTGTCTTAGCTACCAAATCATCATGTGGAGCCGTGAAATGGCTGCTTGTTGTATGG
This sequence comes from Triturus cristatus, assembly GCF_964204655.1. Lineage (NCBI taxonomy): Eukaryota > Metazoa > Chordata > Amphibia > Caudata > Salamandridae > Triturus > Triturus cristatus. The sequence goes on from NC_140587.1 coordinate 176,637,751, forward strand.
TGTACAAGGGTTGCCACTGGGAACAGGCAAAACTCAGAGTATCCTCTAAATTTCTAGTATTGCTAATGGAATTGATGGTGACAAAGCCCCAGAGCAAGGTATAGCAAGATTGTCTTTGAAGTGCTCTAAGGCAGAGCCTGCCTTTTATCCAAAGAGCTTTGAGCCGTCAAACAGCAAATCCATAAGCGATCCTGTGGTTCTCAACCAGGCCTTAAGCCTGATCACTACACTATTGCCCATGGTGCAACCCCCAAAGTCTGTCATGTCCATGCCGGCCCTCAAGGCACACTAAGCTGGATGGTGTCCATCTTGGATGGTCTGAGAGAAAGTTTAAGTTAGAAATTTAACATTTACAGCATTTTTATGTCGTGATGCCTCAGTATTACGCTGTTTAATGGTTGGGACGTCCTAGTCTCCTGGTGGGTGGACATCATATGTTACCCCTTACATGAGGGTGGTTCTGGTCATGGTGGGTGGTTCCCATCTTCTTGTGTTGTGTGTGCAAGTCGTTTTACGTTGCACGTCTTGTCTGTTGTTGTGTGTAAGTCGCCCTGCGCGTCCCATGTTGTCCTGTGTAAGTCGCCCTGCGCTTCAGATGTTGTTGTGTGTAAGTCGCCTTGTGCATCATGTGTTGTCCTGTGTAAGTCGCCCTGCGCTTCAGTTGTGTCGTGTGTAAGTCGCCCTGCGCCTCACTGTGTGTACCCTCTATGTGGTCCATGTTGTGGTACACGTGTATTTGTAGTGTTGGTTCACCCTTGTTGTCTGTTTTTGGCCTCGGGTGTTTGTCGTGAGGTGTTTACCTTTCACTACATGGATTTCAAATGTTCAGGGGGAAGGATGGGGTCACTGCTAGTTTAAGTTGCTTGACAGTTTAAAGTTTTCCCCAAAGTACGCAGTGTTATTCTGCGTTGTAACATGGTGTAATAATCTTCATGAGGGAGGATGGGTGATGTTGATGCATTTTTTCTTTGATATGTCGTTTTTGCCCATCTTTTCTTTATCTGCATTGTTTTCGCTTCAGTGATGTTTTACTCTTAGTTACATTCCTGAGTTATGAACATTACTGTTTATTTTGTGTTAGTTTTCTGCTGTAGTATTGTGATCTTTGTTTTCATTTTAAAAGGAAAGGGATAATGTTATATCCTGAGTTTTACTTAATTGTAATTAGCCTAGGTCTTCCTAGCTGCTCAGCCAGAGTGAGAGATGGTAACGGAATGTTGGTGTGACTGTGATGAATGGAATGCCTGGGTGCCTGTGTGGGTGAGTGATGACAGTTGGAGATGGGCTGAGCAGCTAGGCAGGCTGCTCCTGGTGGGGCTGTTACATGGGCTGACTTAGAGGCTGTAACAAGGGCCTAAGATAGGTTAATGATGAAGCTGGTACGCGGCTGAACCTTGTCTGAAGTGATCTGGAACTGGTACAATAAAGAAGACTTTGAAACCTACAACATGGCTACAAGTGTCATCTTGTACAGATCACAACAAATTCCTTCCTACATTTGTCAGCGATGGCCAACAAGAGCTCACTAGCCATATACCAAAGGGCATATGTATAGTGTTCTAGCAGGAAGATGGCATTCAGGAACCTCAGAGCCAAACTAGAGGGAAGAAGACTCTTTCCTGAATGAGTCGGCAGGCTTAGATTCCATTTCTGGCAGCGCAATATGGCCTAAGAGGGGAACCAAACATGGTTTAGACCAGGTCGCCATTAAAGCTTCTACCAAAGCCTCGTTAAAGGACAGCAAGGTCTCTCAAGGAGCAAGACAAGACTCCAAAATGTCATTCTGTAAATTTGCCTTTGTCTGTATATCTATAGTAGGTAGCTGAAGGCTTTATGCAGATTTGCAGGCTACAAATGGAAAAGAAGTAATCTCCTCAGTAGGAAGCAGTGGGATCGACAGCAGCCTGTGGAGTTCTGGGCATAAAGTGATCAGCCTTGGAATGGGTTCCGAGTAGGATGAAGGGGGCGGAAACAGTGCATTTGAGTGCCAACTGTGCAACTTCTCCTTGACGAAGAGTTAAAAGATTGCGACAAGTTCAGCATGAACCTCTTGCGTTCATGGCAAAACTAGTCTCTCTATTTTCAATTCCGCTTACCCGAGGATGGTGACGTGGAACAGGACCGGGCGGGACGAAGTGGGAGTACTGTCTTCAGCAAAGTACAATTTTACTTAACATTCGCTAAAGGCTTTCAGGTGCATCAGAAAACATTTTTCCCAGGACCTGGAGTTGTCCTTAGACATTTGCCAAACGTCATGTGAATCCGTGACTGATATATGCTTCCTGTAGTTGATCCACGTTTCAAAGCCAGTGGTTTTTGGCAACTGCATCATCCCTAGCACACCATCTAAGAAAACCAATTATGAAATCATTGAAACGCAGGAAAAAGTTGGGAGCAGGGCTCCAGATCTGCATTGACGGACATGGGAAAAAAAGAACTGAAATCAGGATGCAGGGGAATTGCCATATATAGGGCTCCATGTCTTCCCTTTCAGAGGTGCTCTGAATTTACCGCAGAGCCAGATGGAGTCACCTATAAGTGCATAGGAGTTATTCAAATGAAAAGTACCAAATCCTGTCTGGTGCCTGGGGAGAATTCAAAGGGTGTGTGGGAGTTGTGATTAGAAGTATCCATGAAAACAATAGTTTAAAAGGGGTCTTGATTCAAAGAAAGAGGTTAAAAGGCAGCCTTTATGGGATGTTGAGTGGTGAAGTGAATGGAGCACGCCAGGTGCTGTCAATGTGCTGTTGGTTAAATGTATTTTTTGTGAAGAAGACATTGATAAAATTGCACTTGTCTGTTACATGTGACATTTGTGGGTCTAACAGATGGTTGCTATAATGGTTGCCAGTCTTGAAGAACGGTCGGCTTCTGTTGGATTCTTCAATGATAGTATTGATGCAGTATTTTGCTTTTGCTGATATGAGTAGTCTGCATGTCGTGCAAAGGCAATTGAGTAGGGCAAGGTCGTCAGGGCATCGACCTATCTTCCCTTTCATGCCTACAAACGGTGCACTACTTGTTAGATGGGTTCTTGGATTACCAGGGTGCTGTTTGTTACTTTTGAACTTGAACGTTTTCATTGGAGGAAGGATGTTTACAGGATTGGCCAGCAATATTTTCAAGTTGTTGTAAAGGAAACTCATGGCAGATGCTTGGGGGGTGGTGTTGACTGATGGGTTTCAGCTGTAGGTTGTTGATGAAGAAGTGCCTGAAGAATATTTACATTTATTGTTATTTAGCTGCCTTTTATGTATTGGGTGGATGGAAAAACGGGTTTTGGGGGTGGCAAGATGGCCAGTCAACACCAGGAGTTGGGAATGTTTGCACTGAATGCTTGGTAGTCTTCAGAGGAAGAGGTCTACGGCCTTCACCATGAATTGGTTTGGTGACATGCTGTACCTTGCTGAGTATTTCTATGTTGAGAAAGGCGTGTCTAAATATATTTGTGCTTTGGGTTGTCAGGGAGGTCGAAGTCTGCGCAGGGTAGTATAGGTATTTTAGATAGATGGGATAGTGAGAAGGTCAGAGAACTGAAGAGCACCCTGGTGGCAGAGAGTAGGAAGTGGCGTGTGAGACACTCCATGGTCCTGAGTGTCACTTGTTTGCCTATGGGGCGGAGCCTGGAGGACCTGTGGGTGACAGAAAGGCCTAACCCTTTCTGTGGGCATACTGATTGTTGTACCCTGTGGGCACAAAGGTAAATAGTATGAAAAATGATGTGGTAGCAAGCCAGGTTGCAGTTGAATATTCATCAGCGATCTGCTTTTCTTCCATTTTTTCATATTAGCCAATGATGCACTTGTTGTCAGAGACGTCTTTGGAGCAGTATGCAGTCCACTTCTTAGGTTTGAACTAACATGATTTTATTGGTGCTTGAGTCTTTATATGGTTACCTAGGAATATGTTAGAGTTACTGGGAACTAGCAAGTGTTTGCTGGAACAATGTTAGAGCGATGAATTGTGGGCTTTTTATTTTATTCCTACCTTAGTAGGAGGTGAGATGCAAATGTGGAGTTGTGATCAGCTTATTTTAAATTGCTTCTAATGTGCGAATTAGACAGGCCACATGATGAGCTGAAAAGGGACCTGGTCTGCTAAGAGTATCTGGTACAGCCTAGTGTGGCCTTTTATAGTATGTGACTTCACCGTGGATTCAACCGTGCAAGACCTACTACAGATGTCAGAAAAGCATTCACAATGTATAATACATTGTGAAGTATGAATTAATGGTTTACGCCCTTGCTTCAGTATCTTGTGAGGACAAATGTCTCTCAGGTAGTCTTAAGTCTTGCTTCCTCAAAAAATTGTTTGAATAATTTTTCAGAAAGCTGGTGAAAATTCTTCAAACATACTAACAAGGTATGATCTATCTCTGTTCATAATGTTAAATGCTTTCATATTAAATATATTATGATTTGTTTAATTTTTCCAGTTGTATGCAAAACATTGGGGCTAATTTCTAAATGAGTGATTGATGGGGTAGTGTGTTCTGGATGGAAGGACAGGACTGATATGTTAAAAAATCGATTACTACTAGAAGATATCTTTATCTATATTTTCAAGCCATGAAAATGATCGTCATTATACTATCATATTGTTTTAGTTAACAGAAGATCACATTCTCAATTATATCCTGGTCAATGAAAGAATTTACAGTTCACGAAGCAGTGAGGGACATATATTTCAGAAACCGGGACACTGAAGTGGCACCTGTGTTTTGGAAGCAGGAAACTCCGGGATGGACTTAGTGATTCTTTCTGGTTATGGGACTTTGGTTATCGGATCTGTGGACTACAAGCTATCATTTAGCAAAGCTTACACGTAGCCTTTATTTGCTTATTTGTGCTTTTTGTAGACTAGGTTTCAGATTGGAATGTTAAGTACTGTTTTAATTGTGATACTCTGACCTCTCAAAGGAAGTAAATTACTTTTCAGCCATTAGCAAACAGTTGAAAGAGTAGAATGTAATAGTAATGGTCATTAACATATGATAATTCGGATTATTTACTATTATAGAGAGATTTTAGAATTATTCTTCTCCTTTGCTGTGATTTACTTGTTTGAGTCTTGCGACTAGCCTGTGTATCAAAAGCTTAACTGTAAATAATTTTTGGAGTTAATAGGCTTAACCAACTACCCATGTCTTTTAAGCCTCTTTACAACTGTTACATTTAGTAAAGACATTTACTGTATGTTGTTTCTCTTTATCTATGCAATGATATTAATTAGCTGGTCGATAAACTAATTTGCCTCTTTCTGGCAGTGGTGGAACCTTGAATAATCTAGTGTCCAGACCTACTCAAATGAAGACACTCTTGATACAACATACTAGTTCCACTGTGTTCAGAAGGCGAGGAAAGCCTAACCCTGTGGTGTGATAATGACTGGTACGCAGATAAGAAGTCACACTAAGTCTGTCAGCTCAAGGATTCCTCTAGAATATATTGAATATTTGTGTATGCAGAATTGTAATAGAAGAGAGCCACACCACAGGGGTAACTGGGTCTTAAACATTTCTGGGCTTCAATTTAAGATGAGGGAGAATAATCAAAAACCAATTAATCCATCAAGGGTTGTTGAAGAGGGGAGACCCTCGGTCTGTGATCAGCTCTCCCCCCGCAGCTCCGCTCGTACCCTCTCTGCCCTGCAGTCCCATACAGGCAGGGTTCAAGACCTCTCCCTGCTCGCACTCGCATTTTTATTTTAATTTCCTGCACTCACATTTTATTTTAATTCTCTTGCCTTATTTTATTCCTGGCATTTTCGATATATTTCTTGGCTCGCTCACTTGCTTCTTGACTTGCCTGCCTACTGCCCTTCTGGGCTTGTTTCCCCCCCCCCCCCCGCCCTAGTCCATATTCGCTGCTAGTGCGTTTCTTTTCCCGCCATAATCCGCCCTGCTCCTGCCTCCCAGCCGCTCACCCCTCCCCTACTTAAATAGCGTCCGCTGGCACGCCGAAGGCGTACCTAAGGCAAGCCCATCTGCGCCCATCCGCGCCCAGCGGCAGACCTCCTAGTCCCCGCAATAGCCACGACAACCGACGATGCTACGACACAGACTTCCTCTATGGACTCAACACCAAACGATCATCAAACTGCTTCCAGGCCAGCCTGATACTCACCCACGGACCCTTCTCCTGCCGACACTGCAGCTTCTCCAGCCGCCGAACACCAGCATGCCCGCCCCACCCGTCAAGACAGGACGCAACCACCTCAGATGCTTTCTACTCAACACCCCTCCGTCCACAAGCACGCCATCGAACTCTGGGACCTACTCAACTCAGCCTCCCCAGACGTCGCCTTCCTAACAGAGACCTGGCTGAACTCCTCCTCGGCACCCAACATTGCCACTGCCATCCCAGATGGCTACAAGATCACCAGGAGGGACCGCAACAACAGAGCTGGAGGAGGAATTGCCATCGTCTACAGGAATACCCTCAGAATCTTGACCAGCACAGCAGACACCTCCAGCACCACCGAACATCTCCACTTCCAGATCCACATCGAACCCAACACCACCCTCAGAGGAACAATCGCCTACAGATCCCCGGGGACCCGGCTACAGTTCGACGCCATCTCAGACATCGTCAGCACGCAAGCCCTTGCATCCACAGACCACATCCTCCTTGGAGACCTAAATTTCCACCTCGAGAAAACCGACGACAGCAACTCCATCGCCCTGCTCGACAACTTCGCCAACCTCTGACTCAAACAGCTCGTCGCGGTCCCCACCCACACCACACACGCTAGATCCCATACTCTCCGCCAGCAAACACATCACCTTCAGCCACACCGCCGAACTCCACTAGACCGACCACCACTGCATCCACTTCACCTTCGAGAAACCCACCACGCAGCACCACCCGCAATGAATCCCCAACCGCAGCTGGAATAGGATCACCGAAGACCAGCTCATCACCACCTTCACCCACAACCCACCTACCGACACCACCAACACATCCGCCCACAACCTCAGGCAATGGATGGACGACTGCGCCAACACCCTCGCCCCGATTAACAAACCCTCAAACCGATGTACAGACAGAAAGACCGGCTGGTTCACCACCGACCTCCAGGAGTCCAAGCGGAATTGCCACACACTCGAGAAGTGGCACCATGAGCAGACACCGGACAACCACGCTGCCCTCAAGGACACCAGCCGCAAGCACCACCAACTCATTCGAGCCACAAAAAGGACCTCCTTCCAGGAACGTATCAACAACAATGCACACAACAGCAAAGAGCTCTTCAATGTCGTGAAGGAACTCTCGTAACTCCAGTTCCACAGCGGACCCAAAAGACCTTAAGAACCTCCGGCCCATCTCCCTGCTCCCGTTCCCGGCGAAAGTCATCAAAAAGATTGTCAACAAGCAAGTGTCCCACTTCCTCGAGGAGAACATCATCATGGACCCGTCCCAATTAGGATTCCACAGCAAGCATAGCACCGAAACTGCCCTCATCGCTGCCACCGATGACATTAGGACCATGCTGGACAACGGCGAAACCGCGTCCCTCATCCTCCTGGACCTCTCGGCCGCCTTTGACACAGTCTGCCACCACACCCTCCGCACACGCTTCCACGACGCAGGAATCAGCAACAAGGCCCTGGGCAAGATCACCTCCTTCCTCACTGACAGAACCCAGAGGGTCCGCCTCCCCCATTCCGCTCGGAAGCCACCAAGATCATCTGCAGCGTGCCCCAAGGATCATCCCTCAGCCCTACCCTTTTCAAGGTCTACATGGCTCCACTCGCCAACATCGTCCGCTCGCACAACCTCAACATCGTCTTCTACGCCGACGACACCCAGCTGCTCCTCTTACTCACCATGGACCCGCCACTGCCAAAACGAACATCCACGAAGGACTGAAGGCCGTCGCCGACTGGATGGAGAACAGTCACCTGAAACTGAACTCGGGCAAGACGAAGGTCCTCCTCCTCGGCTCCTCCCCCTCCGCCTGGGAAGATTCCTGGTGGCCGGCCATGCTGGGAGTCGCACCGACACCCACCGACCACGCACGCAACCTGGGATTCATCCTGGACTCTTCACTCTCAATGACCCAACAAGTCAACGCTTTCTCCTCCTCCTGCTTCAACACCCTACGCATGCTTTGCAAGATCTACAGATGGATCCCCACCGGAACAGAAAGACGGTCACCCACGCCCTCGTCAGCAGCAGACCGGATTACGGCAACGCCCTCTACGCTGGAACCACAGCCAAACTCCAGAAAAGACTGCAACATATACAGAACGCCCCGCACGCGTCGTCCTCGGCATCCCCCGCCACTCCCACATCACTTCCCACCTGAAAGACCTGCACTGGCTCCCCTTCAACAAGAGGATCACCTTCAAGCTCCTCACCCACACTCACAAAGCACTCCACAACGCCAGACCAGCATACCTCAACAAGCGTCTCACCTTCTACACCCCAAATCGCCAGCTTCGCTCCGCCGACCTCGCCACCGTCCCATGCATACACAGAACCACCACCGGTGGCAGATCCTTCTCCTACCTCACCGCCAAGACGTGGAACCTGCTGACCTTCATGAGACACCTCAAGACCTGGCTGTTCGAGCAGTAGCTGCTACCCCCCAACCCCCTCAGCGTCTTCAGACCCTCACGGGTGAGTAGTGCGCTATACTAATGGCTGATTGATTAATTGATTGAGATGAACCACTGACAAAATGCAAGTTGCTATACCCAGAATTATTTAGAAGAGTGCAATTTCAATCTTCAGCCTTTACGGACACTTTTCATAAGTATAACCCAAAATGGACGGTTTGCAATACCAACAGGAGAGTATCTTGAAATGCAAAAAACGGCATGTAAGCAGAACCTCTGACTAAACGCTTAGTAAGGTAACAGACACCAAGATAATTAAAAAGTAAGATACTATGCAAAAGTGCCGTTTCATGCCTGAGAACTGACCTCATTCCTGTGAATGTAGGTTTCCAATACTTAACACCATAGCTAAAGGTTATTGACAGTGTCAAGTCAGACATATATTCATGTGAGCACTGCAACACTCAAGGTCAATACTCTTGGCACCAAAGTGTGCTGTTATAACTGTCAACATGTTTGACATTATGAGAGCACAAATCAAGGGAATGTTACATTTATATAATTTGAACACTATAGTATCCAAACTACTATGACAAGGAATCAGAATGGATCCAAGGGTGTTTATGTGTAAAGATGCTATTTCTTTTCAAGATGGAAACATTTACACATACGAGAAACATAATTAAGTGTTACTGTTAAGGGCCTATTTAGAAGTTCAGCTGTCTGTGAACATAGATAGCAATGCTTTGTATTTTCTTTCTTCAGTCGTTCATTGAAGAGACTGACTGGTCAATGTAAGTGTAAAGCAGCCTGGATGTACTTCATGAGACCAACATCATTTTTGAATAATGTTAGGCAACAGGTAAAGCAAGCCATTTAAAAATAGCATATCCAATCAACACCTCCCCCAAACATAGATCTGTACAATGTTTCCAGCTCTGCATTAAAAGCCAGCAAGCCAAAATGTACATGATGTCCCAAACACACGATCATTCGCACTCAAAGGATTTGCTAGGTTTTGTACAGGAAAAACATTTCATTCCTATTGGGGCATTTCAGAACACAATTAAAATAAACAAAATCTTAACTGACGTTTTAGCAATAGACAAGGTATAAGGACGGATGCAAAAAGTAATTCCTTCTATCAGCAAAATATTTTTGACTAATACTACTTCACAAAGTAATAATTGATCAAACAGGGGCAACCCTATTACCCGAACCTGGGGCAAATTAAAGACTATAATACTAACAAAGGTTCAAGCATAAAATTGCACAAATCATAAATCTAACTAATATTGAAAACAATACAAATGAAAGAATTATACTAACAAATCATGAAAACTATATCACATAGAAATATTTTTGCTAAATTATAAAATGATACACCTACAGACTTAAGCAATATGTGCTGCTTTTACTAAGACAATAATGTAAAAAGACAATTCAATAATAGACCAATTGTGCTCACACACTTACACAACAAACCTTATAAAAAACACAATTGGCAGTGTAAACAGAAAAACAATGGCAGAGGCAAATAAATTAACAAAGACTGATCGAACAAAACCAGAAGTAGCAATCAATGCTTCCTCTTCAATATGTGCCAAAGGTAGGCGTTCACGGCGTTTCGACCAAACTAAATTGGTATGGTAATCATTAGGACAGACAGTATAATTATCAGAGCATCCAACAGAAAATTCTGAAACAAATGTATATAGGGGTATAAAAGTCAAAGAATCAAATTCAATGATATCAGCATAGCACAAGACCAAAATATTAGTGTCAAGCTTTCTAATATGATAGTGTGCTAATCAGCAAAAAAAGAGAAAAATCCAATTGAATCTTAAAAACACACCGGGTGGTGGAAAAAGGCAAATCAGTGTGCTCACAGTGTCATGCATTAAGGAAACAAGAAAGAAGACACCGAGATATGGTCCACCAACAGTGCATTCGTCAGTCAATCATAGCACGAGGGCTCTTAGGTGATCAAAATCTGTGAAAACCTACTTGATTATGACCCCAATTTTAACTAGGATTGCAAAAAAGGTGACGCCACTCAATGTAAAATGTAAGTGGCTCCTCGCCTGCAGGGTTTCACTATTGGTTACAGACAGGAAGTATGAAAACCTGGTACTAGTAAATGTATATATGCAATGGGGTTTCCAGGTTGACTATGGGGTAGAGTTGGAACACTTCAAGGAAGATGTGGATGCATTGTGCGAAAAGCATGGTAATGATTTGATCATTGTGATGGGTGATTTTAACCATAAATTGAATCCAAAGAAATTAGATCCTTGGTTTAAATAAATACTGGGTGCATACAACATAGAGCCAGCAGTCTTTCCCAAATGCACATCAACTAGACAAGATTTAACATTAGGGAAGTACTTGGGGTCGAAGATCTTGTTTAGTCTAAATGGCAGGATGAAAACTGCCCTGCAAAACAAACCTTTAAGATAGGCATGCAGCATTGCCCCATTGATTACATGTTTATTCAAGCATGGAATTTTTCAAAAGTAAAAGGCTTCCAGGTATCCCAAAGAGAAGGCAGCGACTATAAGCCCTTGCACCTTAAAATATTCAGGGAGTCTATGAGTCACCGTGAAATAGTACTTTCACAACAATTGATGTACCCAAAAAGCCTGACAACGAGACTAACAGAAGACTACGTTGAAAAATTGACTAACTTCCAACAGCCTCTAAACATGGAAACTGCAAGGGGGCAAAATGTTTCTTGGTTTGAAGAAACAATATAACATGTAGTCCAATGCTTCAGAGTTGAGCTAAAAAACAAGAAAAAGTGTCATAGTGAAAAACCAATAATCTATGGTAGACATTCTGGGTGGATCAATATAGAATGTGTGAATATGAAAAGGTTAATAAGAGAAGAAAGAAGATTAAGAACAAGTAATTAAACTGAAACAGGAATATAAAATGTTAGTTAGGAACCAGAAGAGGATTTGTAAAGAGAAAAGCTGGGAGAGCCTACTGGAAACAATAGAAACAAAAAATATACGCCAGTTCTGGAGACTAATGCAGGAAGCCACTGGACAGACACCTGGGACCTTGAGCTGTGTAGTGGAGGAAGCAGCATGGTAAGAGTACTTAGGCGAATGGGACAGCAAGTAAATAAACACACTGTGGTGGGGAGGTTGATGAATTTAAAAATCTCTTTACTGTAGATACCGTAAAGAATACTATAAGAAAGTTAACATTATCCCGGGCAGCAGGCCCTGAAAACCTCCCTGCAATAATAAAGTCCCAGTTAAATTGGTGGGCAGAATTTTTATCTCACATGCTTTTAGCCATATTAGAGTCTGGTAATATTCCCAAAACTGGAGGGGGTCTATAATTAGACCAATACACAAGAAGGGAGACAAGAAAGCCCCAAAGAACTATAGATTGATTAACTTGTTAGATATTGGTGAGAAGGTCTTTTCAAAGATAGTCCTGGTAGCTTGAAGGATTGGGTGGTCCAACGGTCGATTGTGCCGGTGGAACAAGGAGGATTTAAGGAAGGACACTCAACGATCGACCACTGTTTTGCTCTATGGGTAGTGGCGCAAAAAGTATATGGAGCAAAGAGAGAAGTTGTACTATTGCTTTGTGCACTTCCGCACCGCGCTCGACTTGGTCGACAGGAGTTGTCTTTGGGAGACCTTGAAAAATATGACTTCCCAGAAGGGCGCCTGGTGGTAATCTAGCAGTTACAAACTCAGAACTGGGCCCAAGTAATTAAGGATAGGGTGGGATCCTTGACACAGAGAATTGCAATCAACAATGCCCTAAGACAGGGCTGTGTTTTGGCCCCCTTACTCTTTGCTATTTTTTCGGCAGATCTGCCAAGGTTTTTGGAAGTAGACAGAAGTGCAAGCCCAAAAATGAACGGAAAACAAGTATCCTGTCTACTTTATGTTGATGACCTAGTAATTCTGGACCAGACAGAGCTGAGTCTGCAGCGGAAGTTAGATGCATTTAGCAAATATTGTGGTGCAAAGCATTTAACCGTAAATATGGAAAAGACTAAGATTCTATGCTTTGGGAAGAGAGATTAGAGGCTCAATTGGTACCTGGGCACATCTAAATTGGAAATTGTGAATGAGTACAAATACCTATGGGTCTGGTTTGACAAATCCTTCAAGTGGCGTATGCATTTGGAGGCCCACAAAGTCAAAGCTCGGACATCTGTCTATGGGCTCAAAAAATTAAATTGTATCTACGGGTACATGTCTCACAGACCAGTGTTAAAGGCCTATAATGCTATGATACCACCACAACTACAATACGGCTCTGAAGTAATTGGCTTAAGTGGCAAAAGCAGCTGGGATGTAGAGGAAGGGGAATGTATAAAATCCCCAATGTCTCAACCAGGCTCATCCATGGTCCAGGCAATTAGACCGGAGCTGGGAGTACAGGCACAAGTGCCCTTAGTAAGATTTTGGAAAAGATTGGGTGTAAGCCCAGCTTAGTGAACTAAAATGGGCAAAAGAGGTCAGGAAGAAATTGTATCTAGTTTGTGAAAACTTAAATGTGAGAATTGACCGTAACGTAACAAAAAGCGAACTCAGAACTCTAGGGACAGAATTGTCTAAGATGGAAGACATGGAGTATCTGAGAAAGAAGAGTCAGTGAAATTTATGATATGATATGACAATTCTTGAAATTTCAGCAGCCATCGCAGATTACATGGAGGCCGCAAAAAGGAGTTTCATGGAAAGGGCAACGAATGGCTGAGAGATATGATGGAAGTTAGGATAGTTTCCTTGTCAGAAAAAGCCTTGCGTCTTATATTGTTTTAAGAATATTGTATAATAGAAATTTGTTACTGTTTTTAAAAATTCTATGTCATTTTATAGAAGTGTGTATGTATAACAGTTTTAATACCGAGTAAACTAGGGAAAAAGCTCATGGGAATTGGATAATTGTACTGGAAGTTATGATGAATTGAACATATTTTTAGATTTATTGTAAAGGGTGATGTTTAATGGGTTTAAAGACTAAATGGTCTAAATAAACGTCATGTTTGACTTGACTCAGAACACATGAATTCCAAGTTACCAAATCATTGAATAATCCGTAAAACACACCCACCCAGAAGTCCTGGCCTGCCTTCGTCTCAATCGCTGTGCATAAAGGTGTAGGTATGTCGGAAGCAGCATTTAATAAGGCACTGCTCCCCAGCATGGAAACGGAGGAAAGACAACGTAACTACGTAGTAGTCAAACCTACTGACCGAAGGTCTTAAACAAATAAATAACCGGGCTGAAAATAAATGAATTAAAACAAAATAAGGAAAATAATAAATAATATTATAGAAAATTAAAACAGAAGGTACCACACATGCATGGACATAGTGATACTTTTAGACCGATCGTAACCAGGTAATTGGGACAACAGCACCAGGATAAAGCAGTCCAAAAAAGCAATCCTACTTACAAAAAAAAATATAACACCTTTTGGCTAAGGCCCTATATTTTATGCTTCGAGCAAGTCAACCTCATATTTAGTGGGGTATGCAAAAAGGAATGCTCAAAAAGGATGCACCAGGACAAGAACTAGCTGCAAGCAATCCTTATTGCTGGACTCCTAGATCCGGCAATTTGAGGTCAAGCTTAGTCCCTGGAACGCCACCTCCACCAGTCATATTCCACAATTACTGGATTGTGTGACTCAGCAAGTAGGAGGCCTGAAAAAGGCTCACAGGTTACCTTGAAACATAGGTCTGTCAGCTTGAAAAGCTGCCACCCATAGCTTCAGGTATAGAGGACAGAACCTGTGCAGTGGGGATGGAGGACAGCTACATGCAGATGGCGTCCAGTGCTGACTGTTGCAGTACAAGTATCTCAACCATCTATCTGGGACACTTCAGTGGCACAAAAATGGGGGCTGAGGAGAAAGTGTAAAGCCAAACTGAGCCAACTTTGGCTGCATGCAGAAAGTCCCTTCCACACACCTTCTTTAGAACCACATGGAACAAGAACTCTAGTCATCTAGGCAGCTATGTTTAAGACAGCCAACAAATAAAGGCTAGAGAGCAACTGATTTTTAAAGTCTCCCATGCGAGATCAAGCCATAAATCTGACAAGAACACCAATAGCAAAAAGTAAGTCCAACATATACCACAAAAATATGACTGCCCTGCCTGCCTTATGGACTAAGCATGCACACAGGATGGAAAAAAAGTAATTCAATGAAACACACACACTTCTCCAATGTCCTTGGAAGTCCCCTATTTTTGTCTACTTTTAATCGTCAGATTATTTTTCAATAAGGGAATACATGGTCTAAGAAATCCTAGGATAAACTCTCATTCTGAGTGAATTCCCTCAACAACAGTTAATCCTCATTCAGCCACACTATTAGTAAACAGACATGAAACAATTCCTTCAGACTAAATGAGTTGTCCTGGCTCTGGTAGAAATACCCAACAGGGCCAGACGGCATAACTGCATAATTCATCACATTTTAAAGGCATGACAACTGACAGTAAATATAGTAGACATCACCTATAACATCTTTCATTTGCACATTAACCAACATCTTAAATTCAAATGCAACCTTGCAGGCGCTGGAAGATATACTGCCATCTACCCATTCACAAATCCAAATGTGACAATCTCTTCAAACACAACCTGCTAATAAAGTATTCAGAGACGAGTTGAGTTTGAACTATTGTACGAAAGGGCTGGTCTCATAGCTGCCACTAACAATGACTGAGATCGAGTTGATTTAGTGAAAGATAACCTTTAGCCTTAACAAGCTACCCCCAATGAATAAGAATTGGTGTAACACAAACGTGTTCAATGCAACAAATAAATAATGCAACCATGACCTGGCACTAATAAAGGCACTATTAAAGAAAAATA
Source organism: Triturus cristatus (assembly GCF_964204655.1). Taxonomy (NCBI): domain Eukaryota; kingdom Metazoa; phylum Chordata; class Amphibia; order Caudata; family Salamandridae; genus Triturus; species Triturus cristatus. The sequence goes on from NC_140587.1 coordinate 176,653,180, forward strand.
CTGTAAACATGACTGTTGCTGGTGTGAATCACAACAAAACAATCTATCAATGATTAGAAAGCATTATCAAAAGGTCGTTTGGAAAAGGAAAAAGGTTGGCGAACCAATTTCATTAAAGAAAACAAAGGTAATCTTCGGCATTTATAAGGAACTGGTAAATAGGGAATGTAGTGTCGCGGTCTAGTGGACGCGCGCACTACGTGATGACGAGGATGTGCGTAGCGGCCGTTCGGACGCTACTGCGCATGCGCGAGCCATAGCGCGCGAGCGAGAGACGCGATCGGAGCGTGTTGCCCGGCGCTCTCTCGGAAAGTGATCCAAATGTGTAATAAAGGTTATTCCTACCTGCAGAACGTTTCCTGGGAGTCTTTGGGGGAAAGCTACATATAGCCAGGCACCCAGCAACATTACAGTGGCGACGAGACTGGGACAAGGAGAACCCTATGTGCAACAGGTGGAAGGTGCCCCCCAACCTGCATCAGAGAGGAAGCCCACCAGGAGAGATACCACCCTACGCGGTAAGAAGACCGGAGGGGCCGAGGGCAGACACCTACACACCGGGAGAGCGCGGCAGAGGCAGATAGAAGCCGGGGAGTGGCACGTGGGCAGCAGAGGAGCCAGCCACGAGGTAGAGGATATCGCAGGCGGACAGCGGAACCGCAGAGGAGATCCTGGCGGAGTCCGGGGACGACGGAGCAGCCAGCTCGAACGCAGTCCCAGGTACCCGAAGCAGGGGAGCGGGGACAGACGCACCAGGTAGCCCAAGGAAGCAAGTGGACGCCAAAATGAGTGCACAGTCATCGACGCTGACGACGCCGATTCCATTCCTACCACGCCCGGGAGAACCCATAATGAAGTGGGAAGACTGGAGGGAGTACTTCAAAAACTACCTGGAAGCGCTAGAAGATGAGAACGAGGAGGCGTTCTCTAGTGCCAGGAGGAAGAGGATACTTCTACACAACCTAGGACCAGAAGGGATACGGGTGTTTCAAAACCTCACACCGACCACCAGACCAGTAGGGGACACAGACGTGTTCACCCACGCCATAGAAGATCTGGACAACCACTACCGGCCAGCAGTGTGCACCTCCATCGACCGCTATAACTTCCAGCAGAGGAAGCAAGAAGCGGGGGAATCCGTAGATGACTACGTGGCGGCGCTGCGGAAACTGGCGATGACGTGCAGATATGGCGGACTGCAGGACGAATTCATCAAGGACCAGATCGTCATGCACACGACAAGCAAGTCAGTACAAGACAAACTATGGGCGAATGGAGATGCGACGCTGAACGAGGTGATCGCCATAGTGAAAAGAGCGGAGCTAACAAAACGCTGTGCGGAAGCGGCCAAGAGAGAACCGGCCCCCAGACTCACAGTCAACAAGGTGGACGACGCGGACCACCAGACGCGGGGAAAACAAACGACGGGGGAGTACAGAGGAGCGGCCAAAGGGAAGCCAAGACCCGGACAGGCATGGAAACAAGAAAAAGGCGAGGCCACGAGATGCTACAGGTGCGGAAGCTCGAACCATGCAGCGCACGACAAACGGTGCCCCGCATTCAGAGCCAAGTGTGCGTTCTGCGGCCTAGTTGGTCATTACGAAAAAGTATGCCGCAGAAAAGGAAGACAGCAGGCGGTGAAGTTCGTGGCACAGGACGAGGGGGAAGAAGTAGAAGGCCGTGAGGAAGACGAAGAAGTCCTGTGTATCGAAGACCAGGTACTGGGCATAGAGGGGAGAAGAACGCGCAAACCCCAGTGCGACATGATCATAGGAGGAATACCCATCACCATCGTGGCGGACTCAGGATCTCCCTACACGATCATTCAACGTTCAGTATGGAACGAGAGGTTCAGACCCACGTGGGGCGCACAACTTGAACCCCCCGACATTCGACCCGTCACCTACACAGGGGACCCAATCCCGATGGTAGGGTTCAAGACAATGAAGTTCCAGTTCAAGGAGCGGAGTGCGCTCTGCAAGCTGTACGTCGCGGAGAAGGGACCGTCAGTCCTGGGCTGGATGGACCAAGGAGTGCTGGGAGTACAGCTGAACTCAGGAGGGGACACCCAGGTGATGGTGACTCTGGACGGAGAGGAGTCGACGGCAGGAAAATGGCGGAGCGGGCACCCGAAGGTCTTCGGCGGGAAGATTGGGAGACTGGAGAAGTTCTCCCACAAAATCGTCCTCAAAGAAAACGCCCGGCCGGTAGCGCACAAGGTACGGAACATCCCGATTGCGGTGAGGGAGGCGGTGCAACAGGAGCTCCTCCGACTGGAAGAAGGGGGAATCATTGAGCCCATCGACAGTGCGGAGTGGTTGGCGCCTTTGGTGGTGGCCATGAAACCGTCAGGCAAAGTGCGCCTCTGTGTGGACCTCAGGGAGCTGAACAAGTGCATAGTGGTGGAAAGGTTCCCCTTGCCACGCATAGAGGAAATGTTGGCCCGCACGAAAGGAGTGAAATGGTTCTCCACCATTGACTTGCAATCGGCATACCACCAGGTAGCGCTACATCCGACAAGCAAAAAATTGACGTCGTTCATCACGCCGTTCGGCTGCTACCAATTCTGCCGCATGCCCTTTGGTCTCGCCTCGGCAGCGGCGGTGTTCCAGAAGCTCATGGCCCGCCTATTCAAGGACATTGAGGGAGTGCAATACTTCCAGGACGACATCTTAGTGATGGGGACAGAGCTGGAGGACCACGACAGGAAGCTGTCGGCAGTATTGAAGATCCTGGAAGAGAAGGGCCTAACAGCAGAGTGGGAGAAGTGTCATTTCGGAATGACGTCAGTCACCTACCTGGGGCACGAGATAGGGGCGCAAGGAATAACGCCGAAGAGAGGGAACGTGAAAGCCATCTGCGAAGCACCGCCGCCCACCTCCAAGGAAGAAGTACGGTCATTTCTAGGGATGGCAGAGTACTACAGTAAATTCGTCCACCACTTTGCCACAAAAACCCACCACATGAGGCAACTCACGAGGGACAAGACGGCGTTCATATGGACAGAGGAGACGCAAGAGGAGTTCGACACAGTGAAACGGGAAATTGGCGGAGCGATCCCGTTGCAAGGATTCGATCCCCAGGGGCGGTCTATACTGATGACGGACGCGAGTGAAAAGGGGCTAGGAGCGGTGCTCATGCAGGAAAGACCAGAAGGCGGAACGGAGATGATCAGCTTCGCGTCCCGGACGCTGACAGCGTCGGAACAAAAGTTCAGCGTGATTGAGAAAGAGATGCTTGCGGTAGTGTGGGCCATGGCGAAGTATCGTCAGTTCCTGTGGGGAACCAGATTCCAGGTGAAGACAGATCACAAGCCTCTCGTGAAAGTTGTAACGCCCTGAACGTCTCAGGATCGTTTAACAGACACGACAATGAGGACGCAACCACTTGTGAAGGGTTAGTTCTTTTAATGAAGGCAAATAAAATACAAAGAACAAACAAAAGTTATAGTCACTGGAATCCTCCAGGCTAAGTACGTTACCAGCCCACAGCACGGATGGTCCTAACCGTCCTCTGCATATACGCCGATCCCGGCGTATGCCAACAGAGGGCAGAAATGAAATGGCCGACAATGCCAATCGGTAGGCTGTGAGGGGCACGAAGAGTGTTGGGGAGAATCGAGGAGTCAGGGAAACACCCAGCCGGGGTCTCTACCTGAAGGGAGCAGCCGCTCAACCTCTTCCTCAGACTGCACCGGGACGCGGAGTCACCTCCTGGTGATGCGTCACCGATACCCCAATCACAAGCAAGAAGACTGAACCGAGAGCAGCCGCTCGATCGATCCTGTGGACTTCCGAGTCTGTAACGCGGCAAACACCTCCTGGTGTGCGTTACAGCTGGCAGTCCCTGTGTCTCTGGTCGGGCTGGGAGTTACGACTCCAACCAGCAAAAGCGCCACTGCGCTTGGACTCAGCCGAGTCAAAAAGCGAAGCTCAATGGTTGACCGGTAGAGCTTCCGGGTCCTTCACAGGTGACGATGGGGCAAGACACGGCCCAGGGAGTAACGACTCGACCTACCTCCGTTCTTGCCTTACTGGAGCACCACTCCGGAACACTGCTCTTCACGAAGCAGGTACGTCGGTGTAAACACAATATCCGACAGCCTTGTACCTCCCGGTTCCTCCCTTTATAGGGCGTGTTTTCCTTGAGTTATGTAACAGCTCTCCTGTTTACATAAGGGCGTGTTTCCCTTGAGTTATGTAACAGCTCTCCTGTTTACATAAGGGCGTGTTTCCCTTGAGTTATGTAACAGCTCTCCTGTTTACATAAGGGCGTGTTTCCCTTGAGTTATGTAACAGCTCTCCTGTTTACATAAGGGCGTGTTTCCCTTGTATGACAGGAATTCTTGACAGTACATCCTCCCTCTCAGCGGCTCCCCACGGGTCCAGCGCTGGCAGGAAAACGCCGATGGAACAAGGAGACCAAGCGCGGAGCATGAACCCCTTCAGCCGGTTCCCATGAATGCTCCTCCGGGCCATAGCCTTTCCACGCAACCAGGTACCACAGCTTCCCCCTGCGCCATTTGGACACCCGTATGCCCGACACTTCATACTCCACCTCCGACTCCACGCATACCGGCCTAGGTGTCCCAGACGGCTTGGAGGGTGCTGGTTTGAGCAATGATACATGAAAGACAGGGTGTATCCGCAATGACTGGGGCAAGCACACCTTCACGTTCACGGGACCCATACACTTGGTAATTCGATAGGGGCCCATGTACTTGGGATGGAACACACTGTTCTTTCGAAACCTCATGTTTCTTGTGGAGATCCAGACGTAGTCTCCAGTGCGGTACAGTGGCCCGGGCCTTCTCTTCCTATCTGCCGCAGCCTTGTATCTTCTCTTGGCCTCTATTAGGACAGCCCTTGAGCGCATCAACGTGTCTTTTATGTGTGCCACCCTGTCCGCTGTGGCGGGAATCCTGTCCTCTCTGAACGGATGTAGAAATGGCAAGAACCTGGGATGTTGGCCATAGTTGCTATAGAACGGAGATGACTGTGTGGAGCTGTGAGTGGCGTTGTTATAGGCTATCTCTGCAACCCATAGCAAGTCGACCCATTCTTCCCTGCCCTGGTCCACAAAACATCGCAGATACTGTTTGAGCGTTTGGTTCAGGCGCTCGGTTTGGCCGTCCGTTTGAGGGTGGTAGCTGGTGGACAGGGCGGTCTTAACATGCAGCGCAGTGCACCAAGTCTTCCAGAATTGCGCAGTAAACTGCGACCCCCGGTCCGACACGATCACCCCAGGTAATCCATGCAGTCGTACCACATTCTTTAGGAGTAGTGACGCCAATTCCCCGGCCGTAGGGACTCTCTTGCAGGGGATGAAGTGCCCCATTTTCGTCAAGTAATCCACCACCACCAGTATTGCCGTCATCCCCTGGTCTACCGGTAGGCCCACCACGAAGTCCAGTGATATGCTATCCCATGGTCTATCCGGGGTCGGAAGTGGATGTAAGAGCCCTTGGGTTCGGCCATGGTCGGCCTTCATGGTAGCACACGTAGGACACTCCTGTCCCCACCTCCTGACATCCACTCTCATGGTTGGCCACCAGAAATGCCGTCCCATGCTAGCCACCGTTTTTTCAAAGCCCAAATGACCTGCGCATGGAGAGTCATGGCACCAGATGAATGCTTGTTTCCTTAGCCTAGGCGTGGGTATCAATAGGCACCTGCCCTTCAGGGGTATCCCGTCCTTCAGCTGCCATTCTCTGTGACTGAGGAGCCACCTCCGCCATGCGAATGACCTGATCCCTCTCTTTATTCCCCTCAGGAAAGTATCCGGTTGGATAACCCCCAATACCATCCTCGGGGAAATGATGGAACGCTCGGTTGCAGGCAATGGTTTCTTAACTGCAGATTGACGGGACAGGGCGTCCGCCTTCCGGTTTTCCGTCCCCGGCCGATATGTGATGCGGAAGTTGAACCCCGCAAAGAAGATCATCCACCGCAGCTGCCTGGGAGAAAGGTGTCTAGTGGCCGTCATGAACTGTAGGTTCCGATGGTCCGTGTACACCGATACCACATGTCTTGCCCCCATCAACCAATGCCTCCATTCGGTGAAGGCGTCCTTGATTGCGAGAAGCTCTTTCTCCGCAATATGGTAGTTGCGTTCGGCGTCGTTGAGTTTGCGGGACATGTACGCAACGGGATGAAGCACCCCTGTGTCGTGGTTGCGTTGGGACAAGATAGCCCCCAGCGCCACATCCGACGCGTCCGCTTCCACCACGTAGGGGAGATCCGGATCGGGGTGAGCCAACACCGGCGCCTTACCAAAGGCGCTTTTCAGGGCCTCAAAGGCTTTGTTTGCTTCAGGGGACCAGACAAACTCCTTGGACTTCCTCAGTAGCTGTGTGATTGGGGCCACCACTCCTGAAAATCCATCTATAAACCGCCTGTAAAAGTTGGCGAAGCCAATGAAACTTTGGACGTCCTTCACGCTTTGGGGCACCGGCCATTCTTTCACCGCCTTGATCTTTCGTTCTGCCATCTCCTGTCCCTCTGGACTCAGCATCACTCCGAGGAATTCCACGGATGTGACGTGGAAGTCACACTTGCTGAGTTTACAAAACAGCATGTTTTCCCTCAGCTTTTGGAGCACAGCTTTGACGTGGTGTACGTGCTCCTCCACACTGGACGAATAGATGAGGATGTCGTCGATATATACGACCACGTAGATATCCAACTCCTCTCTGAATACCTCATTCAAAAAGTACTGAAAGGCTGCCGGGGCGTTGCACAGACCGAACGGCATGACGAGGTACTCAAAAAGGCCGAACCTGGTCTTAAAGGCGGTCTTCCACTCGTCTCCGTCCCTCATGCGCACCAGATGGTATGCCCCTTTCAAATCCAACTTGGTGTAGATACGAGCTTTCTTGACCTGTTCCAGAAGTACACTGATGAGAGGCAAGGGGTACCGATTTTTTATGGTTATCGCATTCAATGCCCTAAAGTCCACACAGGCTCTCAGCTCCCCATTAGCCTTCGGGATGAAGAAGAGTGGCGAGGCGGCCGGAGACTTGGACGGGCGGATGAATCCTAGCTTGAGGAGTTTATCCAGGTACCCCCGGAGATGCACGTTTTCAGGCTCCGTCAGGGCATACAGCCTGCCGCTGGGAACGCTGGCCCCTGGCACCAGGTCGATCTGGCAGTCAAACTGTCTATGTGGTGGTAGCACTTCCGCCTTCACCTCATCAAATACATCCTCAAAACTGTGATAAGCCTGGGGGAGAGCCACATCTTTTTCTGCCGCTGTAGCCACCGTCTGACTCCCGCTCTCATCTGCGTCAAGGGATTCCGTTCTTATTCCACAATGCAGGATGCAATACGGTGACGTCATTTCGATGCGATGTGTTGGCCAATCCACAAAGGGGTTGTGTTTCTGTAGCCACGGCAATCCCAATATGACGCCATATTGGGGCGCTCGGATGATGTTAAAATCGATTTGTTCCAAATGGTTCCTCCCATATCTCATCGGAAGGACCCCCGTGTGCTGTCCGATGGGCCCCGTCACCAATCGCCTTCCGTCTACCGCATAGACGTCTTCGGGTACTGCTTTGGGAAGAAGCACTAGCCCTAGCCTGCATGCCTCGTTGTGGTCCATAAACATGCCAGTGGCCCCTGAATCCACCATGGCCACAACGGGTATCCACTGGTCATGCACTCCCACGTGCACCGTGATAAACAGGTGTCGTTGTCCCTTAGTGACCGAGTTGGAAAGTGAAGGGATGGATGAGTGACTCCGAGATGCCCCTTCTCTGGTCTTGGAGTCCTCTAGTTTTCCGCCGGTATGTCCACCACGGCTGTTACCGACCGGTTGGCCCGATAACGTGACGTCTTCGGTTTGGCAGGGCATTCACGTACGTAGTGGCCTTTTTTGCCACAATATAGGCACAATCCTTGTTTACGGCGTGACTCTTTCTCCGTGGCTGTGAGGCTCGCTCGTATTGCGCTGATGTCCATGGGTTCTCCCTTGGATGCGGTGGAAGTTTCAGGACTTCCCACCGTCACATAGGATGGAAGGGATTTTCCTTTTCTCCCATGATCCCCCTTTCTTTCACTTAGCCTATGTTCCAGCCGTAATACCAGGTTGATAAGGCCCTCACATGTCTTGGGTTGAGGGTCAATATGAGCCACGGCGTCCTTGAGCTCATCGCACAGCCCTTGATGGAAGAGCGCCGTCTGTTTAGCAACAGGCCACTTGGTTTCCGCAACCAGCCTTCGGAACGCGTTGAGATACTGCACCAGGTCGTTGGATCCCTGTCTCAACTCAAGCATTTCACGGTCCGCCGTGTACGAGTCAGCCCTTCTGTCGAATACCTTCAGGAATTCCTCGCGAAAAGCACCCCAATCACATAAGAGGGGGTCGTCCCTGCTCACCAGAGGTACGGCCCATTGTGCCGCGTTTCCAGCCAAATAGGATATAAGGAAAGCCACACGAGCCTGACTCGTGGGGAACGCCTTTGGTTTGCACGATAAATGTAGCGCCACTTGTGTGAGGAATACCTGCACTGTGTTAGGATCCCCACTGTACCTCTCTGGTGTTGCCAAGGGGATGGCTACCGGCATTTCCACTACTACCGCAGGGGTCTGGTTCGTGAGGGAGGTGCTGGGCGTGAGCGGGTCCAATTGGATAGCATCCAGTCTGGCTTTTACATCGGCTGTTTCTTGCCTAGAGGCAGCCACTTCAACTTGCATGGCCGCTAAAGCAGCCAGCACATCATCAAGTGTTGCCATGTCTGTTATCGACCGGGAGACAGTTAGTGTTATTAAGGTCGGATATTTTGTAACGCCCTGAACGTCTCAGGATCGTTTAACAGACACGACAATGAGGACGCAACCACTTGTGAAGGGTTAGTTCTTTTAATGAAGGCAAATAAAATACAAAGAACAAACAAAAGTTATAGTCACTGGAATCCTCCAGGCTAAGTACGTTACCAGCCCACAGCACGGATGGTCCTAACCGTCCTCTGCATATACGCCGATCCCGGGGTATGCCAACAGAGGGCAGAAATGAAATGGCCGACAATGCCAATCGGTAGGCTGTGAGGGGCACGAAGAGTGTTGGGGAGAATCGAGGAGTCAGGGAAACACCCAGCCGGGGTCTCTACCTGAAGGGAGCAGCCGCTCAACCTCTTCCTCAGACTGCACCGGGACGCGGAGTCACCTCCTGGTGATGCGTCACCGATACCCCAATCACAAGCAAGAAGACTGAACCGAGAGCAGCCGCTCGATCGATCCTGTGGACTTCCGAGTCTGTAACGCGGCAAACACCTCCTGGTGTGCGTTACAGCTGGCAGTCCCTGTGTCTCTGGTCGGGCTGGGAGTTACGACTCCAACCAGCAAAAGCGCCACTGCGCTTGGACTCAGCCGAGTCAAAAAGCGAAGCTCAATGGTTGACCGGTAGAGCTTCCGGGTCCTTCACAGGTGACGATGGGGCAAGACACGGCCCAGGGAGTAACGACTCGACCTACCTCCGTTCTTGCCTTACTGGAGCACCACTCCGGAACACTGCTCTTCACGAAGCAGGTACGTCGGTGTAAACACAATATCCGACAGCCTTGTACCTCTCGGTTCCTCCCTTTATAGGTGTCATGGCCCAGCAGAGGGGGCGCCGTAGAGCAGGAAGGGCGTGAATGCGTATGACTGAGGGGCCGGTACACTACAACTCCCATAGTGCACTGGGAACCACAGCCGTCAGTATATAAGCCCCGCCCCCACGCAAGGCGGTGCTTGACACTCAAGTTCCGAATCTATGCCGTGAAGCTTCGCTTCACGTAACGCTGTTTACCTCGAGCCAACAAGGAAGGAACCGCAGCACGGAAGCCTGCTATCACCCGCACCTGCTTCGCACCACAGAGACTCTCCCGCCGCGCGGGAGAACCGCGATACCTGAACCCTGCCGATTCCGCCACACTGTCCCTGGAAGGCGGTTGGCCTCCGCGCACCCTTGACCCGACGGGACGCAGAGAAACACTCTCTCCCCTGCGGGACTCGCAGCAGGCTCTTCGAACAGTAGGAGAGCGCTGCGCATGCTCCCCGCACCAGTCATTACTCCGCTACCTCCACCGCCCAAACTTCAGACGGAAGTTGGGTGAACTCCAACCTGTGTCCCCACACTTTATTCTTTACTGGCATACCGGTGACAATGCCCTGGGAGAATTGAACTTTCCTGCCGGAGACTCTCCCAACGCGACACTGCCACGGAGTCGCGCTCTTCCCCCGCAAGAGTCCCTGGTTGTCAGCGTCCCCCTTGCCAGAGTGCTGTTAAACTTGGTACAGGAGGGACTGTTCTTCACATGGTGCGCTTATGATAGCGCTGGATTTCAGCTGGAAGAAAGTCAACGTCGGTGCCAGACTTGCCGAGCTTGGCGTGATTGGATAAGTATCCTGCAAACTTCCTTATTCAAGACTGTTGTCTAAGTCTAGTGCTGCATTATTGATCCTAAGAATTCGCCTGTTTCTACGCCTGCTTCCTTGCAAATACACATTGTGAGCTATAGTCTAAAGAGGTGGGAGGAGGTTGGGAAACGCTTGATTGTAGAACTTGCTGAATGTATGTTGTGCTCTCATTTCAGAGACTAGAGGGAGGAGCTGAAGCAAGACCTCATCCTTCCCGCCAAGTGCGTCCGCAGTGCAGGCGACAAATCTATTTTTTGTTTCCTTTGTCCCTTTTTTCCCTTCCCCGGTAGGAGTGTTATCTGTGCCGCATATATATACGCTGCGCGCAGGTATCACTTCTGAGGGGAGGAGATTACCTAGCATCGTTCCTGCTGTATCCGGCTGTCAGGTTAGTGGCACTCAGTTATACCTGACCAAGACAGAGTGTCAAGCCCACGGATATATACAGCCCGAACGATGGACACTAACACCGTCCTCACGTCAGTATTAGAGACCATGACCGCCCTCAGGATGGAAGTAGATGCGTTTAGGGGGGATGCGCTAGAAATGCGTAGTGAGATGAGCACGATGCGAAGAGAGGTTGCGGGGCTATCTCGCCCAGGTCCCAGCACGCAGAGAGGAGCGCAGTACATTAGGCAATGGACCCTACCTCCGCCTCACACTAGCAGTTCCCATGCAGGGCATGCCTCACAGACAGACGGGGGTACAGGAGGCCCGGCTACCATCCAGGTTATTCAGGCCGCACACTTGCCTTTAGCCCCCCCTGAACGTTTCTTTGGGGACCCTAAGAAATTTGGTAATTTCATGGGGCAGTGCAAACTCCATTTCATGTGCAAACCTGCTGTATTTCCAGATGACCAGACCAAAACCGCCTTTGTAATGTCCTATCTAGGAGGAGACGCGGCCAGCTGGTCCTTCCCGCTCATAGAAAGAAATGACCCGGCTCTGAGAGATTTTGACTCCTTCTGCGAGGAAATGCGCAAATTGTTTGATCGGAAGGCCCATGCCCTCTCACTAGACCGAGAACTAATCACCCTGAAACAGGGGAATCAAGAACTATTGACTTACATTACCTCGTTTAATAGACTGGTTTCCGAAACAGATTGGCCTCAGGAGAAGCGCACATCCTTATACTATCAGGGGTTACGAGGCGAATTGAAAGATGTCCTCGCGCAGGTGGTGCATCTCCCCACTTCTTGTGATGAACTCATCGATCTCACAGTTCAATTAGATCATCGCTTACAAGAACGGCGAGGGGATAAAACCCGCCTGGAAACCCGTTATACTACCCCGCGACCTCGACCTATTAGCACCGCTCCTACCCCGGTTATGGACGGGGTAGAACCCATGCAAATCAGTGGTATTCGTGGCCCTCTAAATCAAGAAGAAAGGGAGAGACGGCGGAAGCTACGTCTGTGCCTTTATTGTGGAAAATCCGGGCATTTCATAAAGGAATGCAAGGCCAGAACCCGGGCCCCTTACAAAGACGTAAAAAGCCCACAAAAAGTGAACACCACAGACACCCTGTTTGAACCGTCGGAAAACTAGCCAGCTCAGACAAGAACCAGACCCCTTGTTTGAGGCCCGGAGAGAGAGAGGTCTGTCCTGCCCTTGCCAATACTATCCAAAGTGCAGTAGCTCACATGAATGTATGCGTGGAATTAGCAGCTACGGAGGTCGGAGTGGTCTCAGTTCACGCCTTACTTGATTCCGGTGCAACCGGGAACTTTATGGATCAGACATACGCAAAAGAAACAGGGTTTCGAACTGTAAAAAAGTCTATCCCCGAGATGGTAAAAGCCGTGGACGGCACAGAGTTAACCTCTGGACCAGTGGAGTATCACACACAAACTCTCGCGATGACCATAGGTGGGAATCATCGTGAAGACATTCAATTTGATTTGATCGACGCCCCTCAGTTTACCTTGATATTAGGGATGCCCTGGTTAACTCTCCATGACCCTCTCATTCAATGGGCCGCACGCACAGTATCTCTGAATTCAACGTATTGCAAAGAACACTGCACTCTCCGTCAAAAGGAAGGACCGGCAAAGAAAGACAACCCTGCAGCATTCCTGGCTAGCGGAAGTAGCTCCCCCAATATAGGCTGTACGTCACAAGTACCCCCAGAATACCACAAGTATCAAGACGTGTTCGATGAGCAAGAAGCCAACAAACTACCTCCACACAGGGCCTATGATTGCGTCATTGACTTGGAACCAGGGGCCAGTATCCCGTGTAGCCGCATTTACGCTCTAACGGAAGCGGAAACCACCTATCTACAGCAATATCTGAATTCGTTACTGGCCAACGGATTTATCAGACATTCCTCCTCCCCTGCGTCATCTCCTTTATTTTTCATTCCGAAGCGTGAAGGAGGATTGCGGGCCTGTATAGACTATAGAGCCCTAAACAGGATTACCAAGAAGAACCGGTATCCTCTTCCCCTCATTCCGGTACTTCTGGATCAATTAAAAGGAGCCAAATTCTTTACGAAACTGGACCTCCGAGGAGCGTATCATCTGGTCAGAGTGCGGCAGGGGGATGAATGGAAGACGGCATTCAGAACAAAGTTTGGCCTATATGAGTACCAAGTCATGCCCTTTGGTCTTTGTAATGCCCATGCCGCCTTCCAATACTTCATGGATGAGGTATTGAGGGGCCTCTTAGATGTATCCTGTATCGTCTACATTGATGATATCCTCATCTACTCAACTTCATTAGAGGAGCACAAGCGCCACGTAGCAGCGGTATTGGAGAGGCTCCAGAATTCCTCACTGTATGCCAAACTAGAAAAATGCTTCTTTCACACTCAGGAGGTGGAATTCTTGGGTTATGTCATTGGGCCCAATGGGGTGTGCATGGATACAAAGAAAACGCAGGCCATCCAAGAGTGGAATTCCCCTTCTAGCGTTAAGGCCTTACAGAGTTTCTTGGGGTTTGCGAATTTCTATAGAAGGTTCATACAGAACTTCTCTACCCGCATCCAACCCATGACCTATCTACTGAAGAAAGGAGCTTCCTTCAAGTGGACAGCTGAAGCAGAAGAAGCCTTCCAAGACCTAAAAAGATGTTTTTCCAGGGCCCCGATTCTGAGACATCCGGATGCCCAACTGCCCTTCATACTGGAAACAGACGCGTCCTATTACGCGTTAGGAGGAATCCTGTCTCAAAGACATCCGGACACCGGGCAACTTCACCCCGTTGCCTTCTTTTCGAAGAAATTGTCAAGCTGTGAAATCAATTACAGCACCACTGATAAGGAGCTGTTGGCCATAAAACGCGCCTGTGAGGAGTGGAGACACTATCTGCTAGGGGCTAAGCACACCGTTGAAATCTATACGGATCACAGAAACCTATTGTTTTTGAAGAGTGCTAGGGCTTTAACCCCTCGACAGCTACGATGGTCCCTGTTTTTCGCGGATTTCGATTTCCTCATTAAATACCGACCAGGACCACAAAATGGAAAGGCAGATGCCTTGTCGAGACCCGTGCTCGAGGGTCCTTCAGTACCTGAGACTGTAGAAGAGCCTCATATCATTTTACACAAGGCGTCATTCCCGACGATGTCCACGGCTGCTCTCTCTACCCAGCTCTTCCTTACCGAAGTAAAAAGACAGGTGATGGCTATGGATAGAGCCGCCTGGGTCCAGAAAGAGCCTCATCTGAGAAAAGACATGGATGATCTACTATTTCAAGACGATAAACTGTATGTTCCCAGTAAGTCGTTACGAGAACAAGCCTTACACTGGGTCCACGACACTGTTTTAGCCGGCCATGTCGGAAGACAAAAGACAGAACAAGCGGTGTCACGCTATTTCTGGTGGGAGACATTACACCAAGACACCGCCACCTATGTGGCAGACTGTGCCGTGTGCACCCAGGCCAAGGCATCTCACCAAAGACCCAGCGGTCTTCTGAGACCTATTCCCACGCCCCCGGCTCCTTGGCACACCATATCCATGGATTTTATAGTGGAAATGCCGCCCAGCTGTAACAACAATACCATCCTGGTGATTGTAGACCATCTCACCAAGATGGGGCACTTCATTGCCCTCCCCAAGTTACCCACGGCAGCAGAAGTGGCCTCCGTCTTCCTCCAACAAGTGATTAAACTACATGGAATACCTGCTGTCATCATCACGGACCGAGGGACCCAATTCACTTCCAAATTCTGGAAAGAACTGTGTGCCATACTGAAAGTAGACGCCAGACTATCTTCTAGTTATCACCCCCAAACGGATGGGAAAACAGAAAGGCTCAATCAAACCTTAGAGCAATATCTCAGATGCTTCACCTTGATACACGCAGAGGAATGGAGTACACTCCTATGGACAGCGGAGTTTGCATACAATAATGCCACCCATTCCTCCTTAGGATGCTCTCCGTTCTTTTGTCTTTTTGGCTTCCATCCCAACATGTTACCTTTCGTCAATCCCGTCATCTCCAGACTCCCTTCCATTCAAGAACATCACGCACACCTCAAAATCGTGTTGGACACAGCTAAGGCACATCTCGAGGAAGCCCGGATACGAGATAAATCGCAGGCTGATAAAAAACGGACACCTGAACCCGCATACACTGTCGGTGATAAGGTCTGGTTGAGCACAAAACATCTGAGACTCAAGGGTAATAGTAGACTAGCTCCCAAATACATAGGTCCGTACCCTATCAGCAAAATCATCAATCCTGTGGCCATGAAACTCACTCTGCCCTCCTCATGGCATATCCACCCCGTAATTCATGTGTCCCTTCTGAAACCCTGCCGTGCCAGCACACGACTTCCCGATAGGCCTCCAGCTATAGAAGTAGACGGGGAGGATGAATATGAGGTGCAGGCTATTCTAGATTCCAAGATCCTACGAGGTCAGATCCACTATCTCATAGAGTGGAAGGGTTATGGGCCAGAAGACAGGTCCTGGGAACCCAAGAAAAACATACATTGCCCCGGGTTAGTGAGACGTTTCCATAACCAACATCCCTCTAAGCCAGGAGGTCCGCCGAGACGGCGGACATTGAGAGGGGGTACTGTCATGGCCCAGCAGAGGGGGCGCCGTAGAGCAGGAAGGGCGTGAATGCGTATGACTGAGGGGCCGGTACACTACAACTCCCATAGTGCACTGGGAACCACAGCCGTCAGTATATAAGCCCCGCCCCCACGCAAGGCGGTGCTTGACACTCAAGTTCCGAATCTATGCCGTGAAGCTTCGCTTCACGTAACGCTGTTTACCTCGAGCCAACAAGGAAGGAACCGCAGCACGGAAGCCTGCTATCACCCGCACCTGCTTCGCACCACAGAGACTCTCCCGCCGCGCGGGAGAACCGCGATACCTGAACCCTGCCGATTCCGCCACACTGTCCCTGGAAGGCGGTTGGCCTCCGTGCACCCTTGACCCGACGGGACGCAGAAAAACACTCTCTCCCCTGCGGGACTCGCAGCAGGCTCTTCGAACAGTAGGAGAGCGCTGCGCATGCTCCCCGCACCAGTCATTACTCCGCTACCTCCACCGCCCAAACTTCAGACGGAAGTTGGGTGAACTCCAACCTGTGTCCCCACACTTTATTCTTTACTGGCATACCGGTGACAATGCCCTGGGAGAATTGAACTTTCCTGCCGGAGACTCTCCCAACGCGACACTGCCACGGAGTCGCGCTCTTCCCCCGCAAGAGTCCCTGGTTGTCAGCGTCCCCCTTGCCAGAGTGCTGTTAAACTTGGTACAGGAGGGACTGTTCTTCACATGGTGCGCTTATGATAGCGCTGGATTTCAGCTGGAAGAAAGTCAACGTCGGTGCCAGACTTGCCGAGCTTGGCGTGATTGGATAAGTATCCTGCAAACTTCCTTATTCAAGACTGTTGTCTAAGTCTAGTGCTGCATTATTGATCCTAAGAATTCGCCTATTTCTACGCCTGCTTCCTTGCAAATACACATTGTGAGCTATAGTCTAAAGAGGTGGGAGGAGGTTGGGAAACGCTTGATTGTAGAACTTGCTGAATGTATGTTGTGCTCTCATTTCAGAGACTAGAGGGAGGAGCTGAAGCAAGACCTCATCCTTCCCGCCAAGTGCGTCCGCAGTGCAGGCGACAAATCTATTTTTTGTTTCCTTTGTCCCTTTTTTCCCTTCCCCGGTAGGAGTGTTATCTGTGCCGCATATATATACGCTGCGCGCAGGTATCACTTCTGAGGGGAGGAGATTACCTAGCATCGTTCCTGCTGTATCCGGCTGTCAGGTTAGTGGCACTCAGTTATACCTGACCACGACAATAGGGCGTGTTTTCCTTGAGTTATGTAACAGCTCTCCTGTTTACATAAGGGCGTGTTTCCCTTGAGTTATGTAACAGCTCTCCTGTTTACATAAGGGCGTGTTTCCCTTGAGTTATGTAACAGCTCTCCTGTTTACATAAGGGCGTGTTTCCCTTGAGTTATGTAACAGCTCTCCTGTTTACATAAGGGCGTGTTTCCCTTGTATGACAGGAATTCTTGACAAAAGTACTGACATCGGACGGCCATGCCAGCGCCACGCCCCGGATTGCGAAAATGACACTGAAACTCCTGGAGTACAGGTACGACGTGGAGTACATCCCGGGCTCCAGAAACAAAATAGCGGACTACCTCAGCAGGGCATCTGCAATGGACAGCGCCGCCAATGACAGGGAAGACGACGATGAGATGGTGGCCCTGACGGACGACCCGGAAAAAGCCATCAGCAGGCAGGAATGTAAAAACGCGTATGAGGCGGATGGTGATATGGAGGACATCAAGGCGTACATCGTGCGGGGATGGCCATAAAGAAGGAGACAGAGATCAAAAATCAGGCAGTTTTACGAAGTCAGAGAAGAGCTGTCGGTGGGCAACGACGGAGTGTTCGTCTACAGAGGTGACAGGGTGGTGCCACCGGAGAACATCGTACCTACCCTGCTAGCCATACTACATGAAGGCCACCTGGGAATTGTGAAGACAAAGGCCAGGACAAAACAAACCTACTGGTGGCCAGGGATGGACACGCATGTAGAGAGGCACGTGAGAGACTGTGCGCAGTGCCTAGGGGCGGACAAGACACTCATACCCATGAGACCACCCTTAGGGAAATTCACGAACCCCAGCAACCCGTGGGAAGAGGTAGCAGTGGACATCCTGGGGCCAATACTGGACGACCAGGGAATCCCCAAATACCTATGTGTACTAGTGGATAAATACTCGAAATGACCGGAAGTGCACATCAACGAGATCATGGACACGGACGAGATACTACGCTTCCTCAAGGCGGTGTTCCTCCGGGAAGGCATACCCAGGAGCATTATCAGCGACAAAGGCCCCCAGTTCATCTCCGACAAGTGGGTCACGTTTGCGAACAGGAACGGCATAATACTCAGACACACCTCGATTTACCACCCATCCAGCAATGGACAAGTAGAGAGGTTTAATAGGGTGCTGATGGGCTCCATACAGGCGGCCATCACAAGAGGCAAAGACTGGGAGAAAGAAGTACTCAGCACGATATGGGCGTACCGCATCACCCCCACCGGTACGGGGTACAGTCCCTTCCAGATCTTACGGGGAAGGCAACCCTTCACCAGAGACAATGTAGCGTGGCAGGAGAAGACCATCACCAGCAAATGGTCTCCAGCAGTGGTGCAGCACAACCTGCAGAAGGCACAACGCATCTATACAGAACATTACAACCGCCACAAGAGGACTAAAGAGACGGCGTTGGAAAAAGGGGAGTGGGTCAGAGTGAAGCTGGCAGTCCTTAAGCGGAAAGGAGAAAGCAAGTACTCCCCCCCCCTCAGAGTAGATGAGGTGTATGACCGGGCGGCACTGCTCAGCGACGGTAACGTGTGGTCACACGAGCGCATGGCCAAATGCAATAAGATCTTACAGTGGCCCCGAGAGTACACAGAAGGGGAAACCCCGGCAGAAGGGCCGATAAAGGACACAGACTCAACCGAGGGAGGTCACGGAGAGAACATGAGTGGTGAACGAGAGAGAGAGAGAGACAATTCGGGGGGAAGACCCTTGGGGGAGACCACTGGAGAAGATGGCGAGGTAAAAGAGAGAGAGAGCCAGGGCACTCCGAAAGGTACCGACGGAGGCCCGGTCGCAGAGGGAAGCCGAGAAGGTCATTCCACTCCGGTAAGACACACCCGGGGGGGAAGAGCAGTGGTGAGACCATCCAAGTTCAGAGACTTTGAAATGGACTGACCTCCGGGTCGGGGACTGTGAGTGTGTGATATGAAAAGGGGGAGATATGTAGTGTCGCGGTCTAGTGGACGCGCGCACTACGTGATGACGAGGATGTGCGTAGCGGCCGTTCGGACGCTACTGCGCATGCGCGAGCCATAGCGCGCGAGCGAGAGACGCGATCGGAGCGTGTTGCCCGGCGCTCTCTCGGAAAGTTATCCAAATGTGTAATAAAGGTTATTCCTACCTGCAGAACGTTTCCTGCGAGTCTTTGGGGGAAAGCTACATATAGCCAGGCACCCAGCAACATTACAGGGAAGCCTTTAAATAATATTATACATGCCACAACTCAAAATGGTGAAAACCGACTGCAGTTTTTCAAATCAAAAACTTCGACAATCCATGACAGTCATCCTTTATCTTCTTCAAAACAGCTCAAGAGTAGAATATAGACTAGTAAGCCTCTCTAAGACCAAACACCAACCAAGCTTCCACATAGTTAACAATATGGTGAAAGGAATGCAGCACAGCAGTATTACACAGGGTCTAATAACAAACCGGGAACACTTTATGTATCTCTACCTACCAGGCCATCAATTGGTCTTCTGGCATGCTTATGATGCAGAGACATATGAGATTCCGAGACACATAAGATTGTACGAGACACACCTAAAGCCATCTCGCCCTGTAACGTATATCAAGCAGGCGTGCCAGATTGTAATCCCCTCCCCATAAGGAAGAAACACCTAGCGTCCTAGTTTCATGTGGTGCCATATTATCTAGGAATGGCATGTGTCCCATACTCATATATACAGGCAATTATTAATGGAGTGCCATCCAGGAAACCCTTAACTTTATTAATCCTACCCTTGACATCCACTGTTTTGCACTGTATTGCGTAAGGCACCCGTGTGCTATCAAAACCAATGAACCCCAAGAGAATGCAGAGAACGTAGTACTCCTAATCAGGCCTCACCATTTGTTTTCCAGTTTCCATAATTTGGATAGTATCATGTGGGTTTCTTGCAGACAGGCTATTTGTATGATTCTACGTCTAAGAAAGGAATGTAAGTGACAGTGGTTGGCAGGTGTGCCCATCCCCCTGACGTTCCAGGTAAGAAATGTGTATTGCTGGATCATGGTGCAAAAGTGAGTCGTTTCCTAAAATGGGGGAGCCATTCATGGCCCCCCGCCTCTCTGGTGGAAAGGTAGTACGGACAGAACATGTTGAAAAAAGGTGGGAGAGTGTATCTTGTGGGCACCCGTACATAGATACTTCACAGTATCCCCAAGTTGTGCTATATATCATGATGTCGGAGATGATAATCAATCCATACAATGGTCATAACGGCCCAGTCAACAGAGAAAACATGTACTGGCAACCCAAGCAACAGTAATCAACAGAAATTTAAACAAACAAAGGAAAATGCTACTTACCCAGTATGCATCTGTTCTTGGCATGTAGAGCTGTAGAGTCACATGCTGAGCATAGCCCACCATCTAGTGTTGGGTCCGGATGTTTGCACTTTCGGTGATAGTGCGCATGGGCTTCGACTCCATTGTTAGATTGTTTGCCGCAGAGGGTTATAATAGAGTTAGTAAGAGTAGTAAGAGATGTCCATGCATGTATGTATCTAAGTAAGATGTAACTGCAACAGGTATAGGTACCCAGGGAGGCGGGTGGGGGCATGTGACTCTACAGCTCTACATGGCAAGAACAGATGCACACTGGGTAAGTAGCATTTTCGGTTCGAGGCAAGTGAGCTGTAGATCACATGCTGTGCATAGACTAAACAACAGTTATCTCCCAAAGCGGTGGCTAACCTGTAGCTGATGCAGTGGTCTGAAATAGTGTACATAAAACTGTTCGGCCCACACTAGCTTGCTGACTTGCTAACACATCTACACAATAGTGTTTTGTGAATGTGTGAGGTTTAGACCATGTTGCAGCTTTACAGATATCATCTATGGGTATGTTTCCTAGAAATGCCATAAAAGCCCCTAGTTTGCGAGTGGAGTGTGCTCTAGGGAGAATTGTTACAATTATTTTTGCTTTTGCATAGCATATCTGAATGCATTTGACTATCCACCTTGCAATAGTTGTTTTGTTTTCCGAAACGGTTTTGTCCTTTCTATGTAGAAAAGAATAGCTCTTTTCACATCTAAAGTGTTTCTGCCACAGAATCTGGTTGAGGTAAGAACACAGGCAACTCAGCAAATTTGTTGATATGAAAGGCAGACATGACTTGGTAGAAATGTAAGGTTGGTCCGCAGAACCACTTTGTTTTGATGTATTTTTATGATTGGTTCTTCTATGGTTAGTGCCTGAAGCTCACCCACTCTCCTCAGAGATGTGATAGCTATGAGGAAAGCTACCTTCCAAGTAAGGAACTGTACCTCACATTTATGCAATGGTTGAAAGGGTGGACCCATTAGCCTGGTGAGGACAATGTTGAGATTCCACACTGGAGCAGGTGGAAGTCTTGGAGGAATGATTCTTTTAACTCCCTCCATAAATGCTTTGATGACGGGCACTCTAAAAAGAGACAGATGTTGTCTGTTCTGTAGGTATGCAGCTATTGCAGCAAGATGTAAGCGTATGGAAGAAGAGTACGCTAAATTGGAACGCTGCAGATGTAGTAAATAGCAAATTATGTTTTGAACTGAAGATGGATCTATTTGATTGTTATTGAAGTATATCACAAATCGCTTCCACTTTGTTGCATACCATGCTCTTGTGGTAGGACGTCTAGCCTCTTTGATAATATTAATACAGTCTGGTGGAAGATTAAGGTAGCCAAACTCTAAAATTTCAGGTGCCAGATCATAACGTTTAGATTGCTGGGATCTGGATGACTTATTTCTCCATGGCTCTGAGTGAGCATATTGGGAGTGAGGTGTCGTTTTTAGTGAGGAACTACTGAGAACTCCAACAGGGTTGTGAACCAGGGTTACCGAGCCCATGTGGGAGGAACTAGGATTAATGTCAAGGACGCCTGTCTGAGCCTCTGAACCAGTAATGGAACGAGTGGGAGAGGCAGAAAAGCGTAGGCAAACATCCCTGACCAATTCATCCACAGTGCATTGCCCTTGGACAATGGGTGAGAATGTCTGGATGCGAAGTTTGGGCATTTTGCGTTTAGGTTTGCGGCGAACAGATCTATGTCTGGAAAGCCCCACATCTGAAAGAATGGGAGGAGAACTTGAGTGTGGAGTTCCCATTCGTGAATCTGTTGTCTTTGACGACTGAGCAGATCTGCAACCTGATTTTTTACTCCTGGAAGGTGATCTGCCAGGAGAAACATTTTGTGACGTATGGCCCATCTCCAGATGGTCCGTGCTAGTTGTGCATATAGTACATTGCTGTCATGTTGTCTGTATGGACCAGGACAGCTTTGCCTACTAGATGAACTTGAAACGCTTCGAGAGCTAGAAAACTTGCTAGCAGCTCTAGATGGTTTATGGAGAGTTGCTTTTGCTGCAGGCTCCACATGCCCTGAATTGTATGTGTTTGGAGATGAGCTCCCCAACCAGTGAGCGATGCGTCTGCTGTTAGCACTATCTGTGGAACTGGGTCGATAAAGGGCCGCCCTTTTGAAAGGTTTTGTGTATTGCACCACTGCAGAGAACGATGGGTGCGGCCGTCCACCAACACTAGATCCGATAACCGACCCGGAGACTGGTTTCACTGACGTGCTAAGCACTCTTGAAGGGGACGCATGTGAAGTCTTGCGTAAGGGACTATTAGTATGCAAGACGCCATCATCCCTAGTAACTGCATGAACACTCGAGCTGGCAATGAGTGATGAGGCTGAAACTGGCAGAGCAGTTTTTGCATGTTGCGTATTCTGGCCAGATTGGGGTAGGCCAAAGCCTTTTGTGTATCTATTGTGGCTCCCAGATACCCCTGTGTGTTGAATGGCTGTAGATGAGACTTAGACAGGTTTACTGTGAATCCAAGCTCGTGGAGCAACTGCACTCTTTTACGAGTGTGACAGACAGCTGTTTTACAAGCTGGCTTTTATGAGCCAGTCGTCCAGATATGGGAAGATGTGAATGTGTTGTCTTCGAAGGTGAGCTGCGACTACTGCAAAGCATTTGGTGAAAACTCTGGGTGCGGTTGTTACTCCGAATGGGGGCACCTTGAACTAATAATGCTGTCCTGCTACTACGAACCTTGGGTATTTGCGATGAGCAGGATGTATTGGGATATGAAAATAGGCATTCTTTAAGTTCAGAGTGGACCGGAAGTCACCTTGTTGAAGTAGTGAAAGTACTAGTAGAGTGATCAAGTAAAAGTGGTCTGATTGAATGTATAGATTGAGTTCCAGTATAGGCCTGAGAGATCCGTCCTTATTGGGAATTAAGAAGTATAGGGTGTATACTCCTGTTCCCTGATGTTTTAATGGGACTGGCTCTATTGCTCCTTTTTCTAACAGAGATTGAACCTCTTTTTTAGAAGGGTGAGATGTTCCTGTGACATTGCATATGATCTTGGAAGAATGTTTGGGGGGAGTGTCTGTAAGTTCCAGGCAGTAAACTTATTGAATAATTTGTAGATCCCATTTGTCTGAGGTGATGGTGTTCCAGACAGAGAGAAATTGAGAGAGACGTCCCCCAACAGGAGTGGAATGATCAGAGGTTAGTGGAAGCAAGTCACTGTGTTATTAGCGGGGGAAGTGCGTGTGGAGTTGCCTCTGCCTCTTCCCCTACCATTGTTTCCTCTAAAACCTCCTCTAAAATATCCTCTTGATGAGGGCGATTGATTGTTGCACTTGTAAGAGGAGGAGGGATTTTCTGTGGTAACAGTTTTGAAACCACCCCCTTAAAAGGAGCGGCGAAAGAAACCTCTACTAGCAGGTAATTGTAAAGCCCCCATGGACTTTGCGACCTCAGTATCTTTTTTCATTTTTTCCAGCGACATGTCAACTGCTGGGCCAAATAGGTGTTCCTTGTCAAAAGGTTGATTAAGAATGGAGGCCTGTACCTCAGGTCTGAAACCTGATATTCTTAACCATGCGTGTCTGCGTAGCAACACACTTGTGTTTTCTGCACGTGCTGCTGTGTCTGCTGCATCTAATGCCAGTGGCGTAACAAAAGTTAAAGGGACACCCTGCAATGTACACAGAGGGGCCCCCACTTCGCGTTTTATCCGGAGGCCTCAGACCGTAGTTCTGTTCTGAGGGGGGCCCCCTGCAGCTGCCCCCCCCCCCCCCACCACTGCAGGGGATGCAGGGGCCTGTGTTACGCCCCTGTCTAATGCACATTTGATGGAGGTATTGGTAATGAGTTTTCCTTCTTGTATGAGATCATTTGCCTTAGCTGTATGCTCATCAGGTAGATATTGGATAAGTTTTTCCAGCTCATCATAATGAGCTCCATCATATCTGGCTTGCAAAGCCTGAGCAATGCACCAGTGATTAGCTGCCTGAGAAGCTACCCTTTTACTAGAGGCATCAATTAACATGGACTATTTATCAGGAGGAGGAGCTTTACCTGTTTGAGAATTTGCTCTTTTACGAGCAACAGAGACCACCAAAGAGTCTAAGGGCAGTTGACCTTTGATGTAAGCAGGGTCAGTAGGGGCATCTGCATGCTTAAGCATCCCCTTAAGCATTGGTAAAGTGTGTGTTGTTTTCTGAGTGGAGCTTAATGTCTCGAATAAGAAGTCCTCCTCAAAAGTTTCTTTATGTAATTCCACCCCATGATAGTGAGCAGCCCTATTAAGAAGCTCAATATTACCTATATTGTCATCAGGAGGTGATGGCCTTGATGGATACAAATCAGGGTAAGTATCTGTATGTCGATCAGTATTATAATCCTTCCATGGATCAACATCGTGTGTGCCTGTTGTCATCCCCTCCCCCTCCCCGTCCCCAACACCCTCATCCTGTGGGTCAGGTGATAGTGGTGGTGGTGAATTAGTGGGGGTAATAAGTAGGTGAGGATTAGTAGGTGAAGAAGGTGGAATATCAGGTGGTGATGGGTTTGTAGCCATATTCCTTTTCTTTAGAGGTATATGATGCTCATCCTGATGTGCCAATTTCCTTTTTTCAGGTAACTTGACATGAATATGTCCAGTATCTGGGTTGATTACCAGTTCTTTTTGTTTCGGATCCGGAGTTGGAACATCGGACCAAAAGTCTTTTTCTCTTTAGTTGGAGTTTTCGGCATCGAGAGTTTCGGCTCCAAACTCTTCGGCACCGAAGATATAGGCTTGGACAAATATGGAGGCTGGACATGCTTGCTTTTCGGTGCCGAGGACTTTGGTTCGGTGCCGCTAAGAGGCTGACTCGATCACGAGCCGAAAGGCTTTTTCTTGGTGCCGACCCTGGCCCGTAGGCAAAGGAAGGACCTGAGCCTTTTAAGGTTTTGGTTGTTGGGTTAAGGGGGTTTCTGTACTCATGGTACGTCGACCCTGTGTATTGTACTCCACTTCTCTCTTCCATGTCGGAGTCGGCTTCGGACACCGATACATGTTGTTCTTCTTCGGCTCTTTGAGCGTGTTCTTGGTTGGAATCTTCTCCGAAGATGTCCGGTACGGAGCCGCCTTGTTGCATTTCGTTACGTCGAGCCCGACGGTCACGGAGCATCTTCTTCGATCGAAACGATCAGCACGCATTGTAGTCCTTCTTGGCATGTTCCGGGGACAAGCAGAGATTGCACACTTCGTGCAGGTTGGTATGCGGAAACTTGGCACGAGACCTGCTAGCGAGCCCAGCGCGGGTGGCCCAACGGCCCTCCACGAGTTTTCGGATCAAAGATTCTTGGTTCGAAACAATAAGCAGAGAATAGGAAACGCGATCGAGAAACAATACAGTCGAGGGTAGTGGACTGCGCGTCGAAGGGAACCCGAGAAACGGTGCCAAACCGGAGCGCAGCAATTCACATCCAAACCCGATGGCGGAAAAAAACAGTTCAACAATGGAGTTGATGCCCATGCGCACTATCACCGAAAGGAGGAGTCACTTACCTCGTGACTGGAAAAGACTTCTTCAAACTTAAACAAAGTGCAAACATCCGGACCCAACACTAGATGCCACGCTATGCACAGCATGTGATCTACAGCTCACATGCCTTGAACACAAACTTATTACAGTTGCAATTGTGTATTAGCATATGGGGGTAGCTAGAATTATCTCCAGCGGTATCACTGTTTCGCTGCCACATCAATATGGATTTTGAAATGGCACAAAAACCGGACCATTTGCTGCTCTGCTCAACAACACAACAAGACCAGGCCATCATACAGAACCTCACTGCAAAGGGCAAAAAGAGCTCAGGCAATGCCATCCTCTGTCATTAGAGAGACTGTATGGCCTTGTTGGGACAATAACACATCTCCTGATGCCAATGAGTCGAAACCTTAATCTGGTATATCAGATCTATGCTGCCTCTGCAAGGTCCCATAAATCTTGAACCAGCGAGGCCAGTGCGGCCACATCTTGCTCCCTAGCCGGGGCTTTCACTATATGACATGGACGCTACCTTGGCCTCCGAACTTGTTCTGAACGTTGTTTCACCAGACAAATGTCATGCCCTGTCATTTCCAGCCACGACAAGACCTGCACCGGTGCAATGAAAAAATATCTTGCCATCTGCCAGCACTATGTAAAGATCCAGCCATAGGAGAAGGTTTAATTGTTGCAGTGTGCTCTTGACTTCCAGGAAACTCTGCCTTCTACACTATATTCATCTTGTGTAATAGGGGTAGAAGCAGGTTTTACTGCCCTTCAGTTCTCATAGGCCATGTTTGATAGCTACACGGAAAATATGGTCTCTCTCACAGTAAACAAAAATAAGTGCTCCACCATTGGACATGGGGGCATTCCAGGGGAGATACGGAGTGGATTGGGGGATTAAAGACCACACAGGGACTTTATGTGCCCTCTCCGCAGAGAAGAACTCCCCCAGGAGCACAGTCTGATTTAGCCATATTTAAATCAAATGGACCACAGAAGGATCTTCAATCTTTTCAGGGAGTCCAATGATGCAGATATTATTTTGGCGCAACTGCCCTTCAGCTTCCTCTGATCTATCCTGGAGGAGCTGTATCCCTTTTCTCAAGTTGGTCATCTGTCGCTGGAGATCAGAGGCCGATGGTCTCAAGACTACTAATATAAATTCAGTCTTACCAACAAGGGCAGGGTGAGCCCACAGCCTGCAGCACTCCAGTCTGGTCACATAGATTAAGGTCTTTGTAATGAGTGCAAATGGGGGTAGGAAATTAGCACCAACCCACTTTGAGCAATAATTGGAGGGCCGAACCTGTTCCACAGTTTCCTGTCTTTCCGTGTGTGTAAACTGGCTAAACAATATTAAACACTTGCTCACATTCCACTAGCAGCTATTTGCAACAATGACACCAGATTCCAAAATTCGCAGAGACACTTACCAAAAAGATTTCAATGGCACCCAGGATGTACATGGAGGCTGCAAAGGTGGTTCCAAGGTAGAAGCAAAGCCCCACTGCTCCTCCGAACTCTGGGCCTAGAGCACGTGAAATCATGAAGTAAGAGCCTCCGGCTGTGAAGGCAAACAAAAGGGACAGGTTGTGAGAGGCTATAAGACTAAGGGCTTGAGACGCTTAGAAAGGATGATACACATAGATGAACATCTACTCAGTCGGAGACAATTGAAAACTGAACATCAGAATTTCAGGTTAGTGTGCGAACACTAATATTACTATCTATCAAGACAGAGAGGAGTGATGGCTATTGACGCTGGTTTTAGATTGCAAATATGTTAACTGGATACAAAGGAGGAGAAATTGCTACTGGTAGGGTCTGGATAGGGTTAAAGGAGGGGATAATCCGCAGAATATTTCCTGTTCTCAGGGAGATAGATTTCTGCCATCTCTTGGAATATACCTGGCATAGAAAGCCACCTACTCCATGAGGAGCTGCGTTTCTTTTTTAATAAATTAAAGAAAGGTATAATTCTGAAACACTTTTGTTCAAAGAGATTATTAGCTAATAAAGTAAGAGCAGTACTTCCAAAAAGAGGCATATTTATATTGAGCAATATTAAACTGGCCTGAAAGGGATAATAATTAGAGCTGTACTTTGAAGCAGTAAAGGTGATAAAATTCATATCTGGTAATAGAGGGACTTGTATCCAATAACGTGTATATAAGTTCAAGCTCTTCCAACAAGTAGCTAGTGAGCTACTGGTAGCTCTTCAGTGACCTGCGGGGAGCTCTCCTGTAGACAAAAAGACTATATTTGAGACGAAAACGCGTTTAATCAACAAACCCATAACTTCCAAAGTATATTTAAAACGGATATTGAGTGATACAACTTGCAGAATTGGCAGAGTTATTACAAATATATCTACCTTGGTGCCAGAAGGGCATTGCAACTGTGGCTGTATTACTCCTAAGAGGCATTCCAAATTGACCAGGCCTTTTTTACATTACTGCTGGCAATCCTACACTGAGGTGATCAGAGCCTGTAATCATGCATACGGTGGCCACTCATGTACTCTTGTTTGATGTATACAACTCAAATAATATTAGTAGCTCTGGATGAATCCATTCTAAATAAGTAGCCCTTATCATGGAATAGGTTGGAGCCCACTGATAAATATCAACATGATCATGATCAAGGGTCCACCCAGACAATTATGGTTGCTTATTAAGTAACTACTAAATATGCAGCAGGCTTTAACCCTTTCGCTGCGGCGGGAATTCCGCCGCAGCGCTGGGGGGGGGTTGGGGGGCAGCGCGGTGGCGCTGTGCTCATGACGGAGCCACTCCGTCATGAGCCACGGTTGAGCTGTGCTCATGACGGAGTGGTTCCGTCATGACTCCGCCCAGTTGCATTGTCCCCCCGCACAGGCGGGGAAACAGCGCCGCGTGAGCGGAGAGGCCGCCAACGGCCGCGACATGACGGAACCACTCCGTCATGAGCACACGGCAACCGTGGCTCATGACGGAATGGCTCCGTCATGAGCAGGGGAGGGGTTAAAGCAATTACCAGTAATTTCAAAACACATCTTTTCGAGATTGAATCACTAATTGGGAAGTCACAATTGTGGGACTTTTTTTGGGCCCTTTGTTGCCTAATTTTCCCAAACTGTATTTAAGGGCTTGAGTATTGTTTGTTTGTATGAATGAGATATTATGTATTCACAAGCATCAATTTATATTTTTATCCAGGGGACCTGGTTTACTGTCTGATTACATATTGGTGCATAGCACAGATTTCTTTTTGTTAAGAAATGTTCCTAAATTGATCAGGTTACAAACAAACTTTACATCTCCCCCATTTAAAATCATATTCGACACAATGTATTAGCTTAATACAACCAAATGTGCTCCATTAAACATACTCCTAAAAAGGGTATTAAACATGTATGAGCTACACAGCTCAAGGTAAAAACATGGATACACTCTACTAGAGTGCCCAACGATATTGAGGCAGGAATAGAGAGGTTCACCAGTCCTCAAAGTGGAACATTTATGTTGCCAACTTTAGAGTCTTTAATAAACAATAATTGTACTATGCTCTTCAAAGAGGAAGCCTAGGCACAAGTGCAATCCAGCCTTTACTCAATTCAATAACCTGAGGCAAGCTGTGAGAACATTTTCAGGAGTCCCAGGGAAGGGCAGGGAAGACACGAACCATCGAGCAAGTTCATGCGGACTACCTCAGCTGAAGTTACTTGATGAAGGCAGGGTCAGAGACAATGATGGTGAAAAAGAGACCATGCTCCACTTGATTTGATCTTGGGTCTGATGGATCTTCACAGGGGAACCTTCCTCGGGCCAAACACAAATACGCCACCCAAAGGAAACAGCCCATCCCGGATTGCAGCAGTGATAAAGAAATAGAGGCGGAATCCACCTCCCATTGCAATGTGATATTTGAGCCTAGCACTTCTGGTTCTCTAGATAAGGCCACCAAACATGGTGTTAATTTCCTCCCCACAAAGTTTTTGCAGGCGTTACATCTTCTGTGACAGAAATCCACTGGTGGCTTCTATAAGCACTCTACCATCATGAGTGCTTCTGAGAACTCTCTAGGGGCATGCGATTTGAGGTCTGAAGGCCTCACACCTCATGGCCTGGCAGGGCAGATCTTTCAGTGGGCTGCAATGGCAGTTTTTTAAACTGTGCCCTGACACAGGACATCGCAGTCCCCCTCTTCTAGAAAGTATTTATTTGATTGGCTCCTCAGCAGTCAGTCGGCTCCATCTCTAAAATAAAATAAAAAAAAGCTAAAGGAGTTTTGCCTCTAAGCATGCTGTACAACTTCAAGGTCTCTTTCCCCAAACTTGTTGAAAAGAGGTGGACAGCCAGCAACCACAGCCACATTGAAGCACAGAACAGTTGCTCAGACTCTAGTGGTGTAAGACCCCAAAACCAGCAAGTAGTTTTTGTCCAAAACGGATACTATGTATTTCAATTCTGGGAATAGTTTCAGACAGTTGCTAACATATGCTAATTCCTCCCACACTGTCCAGTTCTAGACTTTGCTCCATAGTGTCAGAATGACACTGAAGTGTAATTGGGAGCCTCATGTCAGGGAAGACCCACAACAAAGGTACAAAAGAGTGAAAGGCTTCCCCATTGTTTGAAATGGGGGTCTCTAGTTGGCAAACGTAGGTACCTTTGTCCAAATAGGGACCCTTGCTTCTAGTCAGGGTAAGCGGGATAAATTCCTAAAATAATTGCTGCTCACCCCCTTGGTAGCTTGGCACGAGCAGACAGGCTTATCTCAGAGGCAGAGTGTAAAGCATTTGTGAACACATACAGTAATACAGTGAAAACACTACAAATGGACACCACGCCAGTTTAGAAAAATAAGTAATCTTTATCTAAACCAAAACAAGACCAAACGACAAAAATCCTCAATACAGTATTAAAAATAAGGCTTTCAAATGGTAGAAATAGTTCAGTTCAATGCAAGTTGTAAATGCAACACTTTTATCATAAAGTACCTTGGATGTGTCACGCAAAACAAACAAAATGGCCACAGGGAAGGTGATGTGTCGGTTCCTTACACACAAGGAAGGTGATGCGTCGGTTCCTTGCTTCGGGGCAGGGGGGGTGATGAGTCGGTTCCGTACTGCAGCGCAGGGGAGGTGATGCATCGGTTCCTTATCAGAGAGGAGGTGATGCGTCGGTTTCTTAATGTGTGTGGAGGTGATGCGTCTGTTTCTTACTGCATCCACCAACGATGCGACAGTCTTGGCGCCTCGATGCGTCGATCCGGTACGATGCGTGGCTTCATGCAGCAGCACAGCAGGCTTGCATCGGGGTCGGTGCGGTGACCTCGGACTTCAGAGATCGTGCCACCCGATGCATCGTGCGGCGATTTAGCGAGCCGCGGCAGGCGCTGCGGCGGTTTCTTCGGCGATGCGTCAGAAATAGGTGCGGATGCAACACGCTTCTTCAATGTTGCATCAATTTTCCAGCTCCCAGCGACAAACAGCCTCCAGAGGTCCTAAACAGCAGCAGGCAACTCTTTGGCAGTTGGAATTCCCAGCAAGGAAATTCAGGCGAGCTGGTGGTGAAGTCTTTGCGTCCCTGAGACTTCAGAACAGGAGGCACGCTCAGTTTCAAGCCCTTGGAGATATTCTTGCAAGCAGATGACAAAGCAAACAGCAAAGTCCTTTTTCTCCTTTCCTTGGCAGCAAGCAGCCACTGCAGGTCAACCTCTGACAACAAACAGCACAGGGGCAGTATTCCTCCTCAGCTTCTCTGGCTCTTCTCCATGGTAAAGGTTCCTCTAGATTCCCAGATGTGATCTAAAAGTCTGGGGCCCTCTTTTTATACACCAAAATCCTTTGTTCTCTGAAGGCAGAGAGTGTCTGTACCCAGCCAAAACCAGTTCTGTCCTTACTGGTGCAGCTTCCTGGCAGGAGGTGGAGACAGCATTGTTGAAGGCAGACCAGGCCCATTCAGGTGAAAGGAAATCTCCTCCCCCTACTCTAAATGCAGCCCAGGTCTATTCAGCCCAGCCCTGGCTCATCAGATTTCTGGAGCTGCTGCCCCTCTAAAGCCCCTGTCATCCAAAAGCCGGACATGTAATACATAAATCTAGCAGAGGACACACTGGATGGTTAGGCAAGAAAATACCTACTTTCTAAAAGTGGTATTTTCAAACACAGAATGTAAAAATCACCCTCACTAAAAGATGCACTTTAACATTCTGAGTACAGGCATACTAGACTTTATTTCTCCACCTTGTTCCCAGGGCCAGCTATGTTTATAAGATGTTATAAGCGAACTCCCCATTCTGTCTTATGGGAACAAGTAACTTTGCAATAGTGAAAAACAAAATTGACAGCATTTCACTATCAGGACATGCCACACAAATCAGGCCATGTCCTACCTTTCACATATGATGCACCCTGTCCACAGGGGTACCTTCGGCCTACCTTAAGGGTGAATAATATGTAGAAAAGGGAAGGTTTAGGGACTGCCAAGTGTGTGCGTTTGCCAAGTCGACATGGCAGTCCCAAACTGCACACAGGCTCTGCAATGACAGGCCAGAGTTAAATTTTACAGGCTGCTTCTGTGGGTGGCACAATCAGTGCTGCAGCCCACTAGCAGCATTTGATTTCAGGCCCTGGGCACACACAGTGCACTATACAGGGTCTGGCAAGTAAACCAAATATGCCAATCATGGCATCATTAATCCATAACAGGAATTTACAAAGGGAGCACTTGCACTTTGACACTGAACAGCAGTGGCAAAGTACCCAAAGCATCTAGACCAGCAAAACGGAGTCCAACACACAGCAAAAACACAGGATGCAAAGGCAAAAATGCATGGCAGACCCACACCAATGGTGCCAGGTGTAACACCCACTTAACTACCACTTCACATGTTGGTGTAAAACGTCTAATGAACAATGGAGCAGGAAAGGGCAGCGGCTCTTACATATACTCCTAAAAAAAAACTCTCTTCTGTGACAAAGACCCCCCATGAATGCTTTGGAGTGGTCTTGAAATTCACACTGCTGTGTTGGATTTATCCAACCTCCATTTTATGTACCACTCTAGTTCAGGAAATCAAAAGCGATTCCATGTTGCAACAGACCTAAGTGACAATGCTCCACCCACAATAAACTGCACATGTATACAATACACACATGCTCTACATTGCCCACATGGAAGGAGTAAATTACCACTTTAAAACACAGGAGAGGCCAACAGGCAACTCTATACGGAAAGCAACAGGTAAAAAGGACCCTCTTGTCATAATTTGCTGCTAGCACCACTGTCAGTCTTTTACAGTCTGTAGTGAAAGAGGCACTCTTGGGGTTTGGCACCCTATAATGACCTTAAACTACCACCATTTTAATTGACTTTAGTGTGTTATTTTCCCCTAGCCTGGATTTATGAGACGGTCCTGCATATGCCTGCTTCTCTTCGGTCTTGTAATCTTCTTGTTTTTCAGTGGGAGCTTTGATGGAGTATAACAGTACATTTATATTATGAGTTCTTACTATTGGCTTTGACGTGGCCTCATGTCATCTTGCTTTCTGACTCTACCTTGCTCTAAGCTTTTCTGTGTGCCCAGCAGTGCTTGCAAGTTGTCTGGGTTATGAGACTTTGCCTTACTTCTGCGTACACAGCACACTCAAGATCTTTCTGCTCCTCACTTTTTTTTCGCTCCTCACTGACCAGAGTGAACTGGAACATGTTGAACATGTACTGTGGAATGTACAACTCTGCCTCAGAGCCAAAACATGGGAGCTTGGCCAGCCTCCGTCTTGGCCTTGACGCAGACGGGTACCAGCCAGCTCGTTTTTTTCTAATGAGAAGGGGGCAAGGTTTTCTAGAAGCTTAGCTTCCCGTTGAGTAATGGAATTAAAGCTGGGTGCTTTCGGGGGCCAGGTGGAAGTTCACCATAGAATAGACGTATTGCTGTGGAGGTGACGGAACTTGGGTCCTGACTGAACTCCTTCCTGGGCTGTTGAAAGGACTTCCCCAGCTAGAGTTGGCAAGGATGTTGCAGAATCAGTCGGTGAGGTGTTCCTAACCATTTATATGTATATATTTTCTACTCTTTGCTATTTGTATATATACTGCATTTTATTCTAATTGTTTGTTGTAGTTAATTGGCATTTGGGAGTCTGCAATTACTGATATATTCGGCCTGCCTTTTTAAAATATTGCATTAATAAACTTGTGTGTCAGTTTAAATGCACCAGAATTTGTCTTTTTGCCTCGCCTTTGGGAGTGCTGGGTTTTCGCCTCGCCTTTGGGAGTGCTGTGCAAAGTGTGTGATTTAAAGGTGCAGTGGTACATTTGCCTCTCTGTAGGGGAGTGCACGGTTTGGGTGTGTCCTTTTAGTGAAAAGCACATTCAGTACACAGCCCAAGTGATGGTAGTCACGCTCAACAAATAAGGGCACACATGCATGCTACTGAGTCCAGCTCTAGGTCTCACTGTGTCACAGGAATCACTGGACGTGGCTTGCCAGTCTCAGAATTCCCATGCCCTTATTCTGAGAAAAAGGGTGCCTCTGCCAATGTAACAAATCTTCTCCCTAGGTACAAATCCCCCTATATTTAGTATACACTTGTCTTCTAACATCGCACTGTCATGTCCCCCGTAATCTGTATAAAGGGGTGTATACTCCACAGCGAAATACTGATTGCGAATGGTGGAAGTTTCGTAACATTCTGAAATGCCCATACGTTACCCACTTGCCTAATGTAAGAAAAGTGCCTCGGAACATTACCACCCATCATGAGTAGGTCCGGCATTTTCAGACAGTGTTAAGCCAAAACACATGTTGTAATTTAAAACAATTACATGTCTGAGACCTCCAGCCCACCTTTCCACAAGGTCAACTTTGTGTCCAACTACTTTTTTTTCCTGCTAGCACCAGGAATACTAGTAGCCGATCCAATTTTTCAAGGGCTAGGGATATAGGTCCCAATTTAGAGTTTGGCCGGCAGGTACTTTGGGGCATATGTACGAAGCATAATTGCCATCGCAAGTGGCACAAATCTGAAAATCGGGCCATTTGAGATTACAAAATGCTTTTCCTGATGTTCAAACACCAAAACTGCGAATCTCAAGAATAGCAGTTTGGGTGTAGAAATCGCTATTTGGAAGGGATGTGTTTGGGCGCCTCTTCCAAGCAGCAATATCCAGTGTTATGTCTCAAGGTTTTGTGACCAAAATGCGGTTGGAAAACCTTGATATTTTACCACCAACTCAAAGATGGTGGTAATGCCCTCGCAAATTGGAAGGGGTCCAGTGGGACCCCTTCCCCTTTGAGAATGTCGGAAAAACATTTGTTAAGAGCAGGCAGAGGAACCACGAACCACAGACCACTGCCTGCTCTTAAAAAAATGAAAACAAAACGTTTCATTTTTCATTGTTAAAACACATCCCGTTTTTCCTTAAGGAAAACGGGTTGCATTTTAACAGCAGCAAAAGAAAAACCTTTATTTAAAACCAATCACAAACATGGTGGTCTGCTGTCCTCCTCAGGCCACCATCCCAGTGATGGCAGCCATTCCTAATGCATTGCAAACTGCGACCAACCTCATTACTATTCATGAGGCAGGTCAATTTGCGACCCTACAGGAATCGCAAGTAGGAAAACAAAAATTTTCATACATAAGGAATAGCGATTTCCAAACAGCAATTCGGATAAAATTGCCATTTGGAAATCACTATTTCTACTCTTTCTACACCTGGCTCTCTGGCACATACTTGAGAGACCTCCTGCCTGCCTTATTACAAATGCATTAGACTGTAATGCTTTTGTAATAAGGTGGACATGATGTCCGTCATGTTTGTGATGGAGTACCGATCTGCCAACCTATAAATGAGGCCCGCAGACTCTTGGCACACATGGGTATCGCAGCAGGAATACCTTTGCCAGTGAGACCTTGCCCATTATTGACTGTTGCAATGTATTCTAGAAAACAATAAAAAACTGTAGTCCTGCCAAAATCTGACCTATATTCAGTGAATGAAAGGCTTCCCGTGTAGTGTGATATGTAAGTGTCTAAGTAGTAAAAACTGGATATTGTCCAGGTAAGGCCAACATCAAGGTAATTATTCTTCTCCAGCATGCTGAGGCACAATAAATGCATGCGCTCGCAAGGCTGTGAAGTACATTGCTAAGATATCTGATATTAACAGAGTTCTTCTCAGTGGTATACATCCACATTAATCATACCCTGAATGTACTGGACTTGCTGAGGAAGCAGAAGAGCCTTCAAAGTCACAATGTCTAGGATGCCAATTCTAAAGGTAAAACCCATGACAAAGAACCCCCATGAATGCTTTGGAGTGGTCTTGAAATTCACACTGCTGTGTTGGATTTATCCAACCTCCATCTTATGTACCACTCTAGTTCAGGAAATCAAAAGCGAAGTACGCGAAGAATGCCCAGGCTGAAGATGCGAGTTCAGCTCTTTGTGGAGAACCCCATGGTGCAGAGCAATAAAATCATAATTTTCAAGTGGTTCAAAACCGATTGAGACAAGCCTATATTTAGCTGCCAGTGGCTGAGGTACATGTATTGCAAACCTAAGAAAAGCCATGTCCACGGACATCACTTTCATGATCATCTGGTGGGCCCAAGGTAAGGCAGAAGGGCAGGACGGTAAACCGGTAGTGCTCTGACCACATGACAAATCGGAGGAAAAGCCTGTACGCCATCAGTTCCTGGGATACAAGGCTTAAGCATCTTGAAATTGTCCTATCCATGGAAGGTGTTCGGAGCCCCGAGACCCAGTATCAGCCTTAGGCCCCTGTTCTTCTAGCATAATAAGAGGTATCAGAAGCAACATTGGGTGCTCCTCTATGCTTCAGGTACCACTTCAATAGCACCTTTGGTGAGTAGTCTCCGACTACTGCGGCTAAAATGGCAGCACATTCTGCCAATGTCTGGCCACAACCTAGTGGATTGAGGAGATGTATAGACAACAAGAAGAGGGCATAACCAAAATGAACAACCTGAAGGTTGTCCAAAATAACTGCATGCCGGCAGGAAGGCAAAATCAAAGTGTGAATCCTACAGGTCCTAAATGACCATTGGAAGGAAATCTAAAGTTGCTTAAGGGCAATATCGGCTTGTGAAGAATAGGATAAGGACTTTAGCATCTATTGTTGCCCCCATCCTCTGCCACCACGCCTTCCTTTGAAGCCTTGAAAAGGCTGCACTGACTGCTGGAGAGGACTGCCTCCATAAGTAGGCATGGCTCATTCATTAAACCCAGAACCTCTCGCATGACTGGTATAGCTGGTAAAAAGGGGAAAGGGAGCTGTAGCCTGGCAGTCCTTAAAGCACTCCAGTGCCATATCTACCTTCATTCGCTCTGTCAAATAGCATATTCATTGCCTGGAGGTCTCCATAGAATCTAGTAGCACCCATCCAAGCGTGCTGTCCAGCATAAACGCTGTTGCCCATGGAATGGCAGACATTGTTTGTAGTATAACGGGGGGGGGGGTGGTAAATTGTCCCTCCCTCTAGTCATCTTTGTTGTGGTGAACTGAAAATGACTTCCAGTCACTGATAGTACTGATGTTGGGGCAAGGGAACACAAGCAGAATCTTCCCAAGCCACAGTATGCACTTTTTTATCTTGTAGCATAACATAAGCTGAGACCTGTCTAAAATCGGTTCCAATCAAAGATGTCGCAAAGTCTTTTCCTCTGAGGTAAATTATTAGTTTTGGCTTCTAAAAGGGAATGTGTGAAAAAGGGGGTGGTGTTGAGATGCATCTTGATCCGATTTTTAATTGCATTCACTGCCCCTTGCTGTACATTTATGATGGGTACTTCTAACGGAAGATTTCTCACCTTGTGAATATCTCCTGGTGCCACACTGGATCCATAAAACTCAAAAATAAGTTCTCCTGTGCACCTGTAGGTGGCGTAGTGCAACATCGTTCCACTCAGGAAGTGATGAGCAGAGCAGGAAATAAGTGCCACCCATGTGCGCTGACATCCGTTTCTTTCGTAAGCTTGCCCAGTCTCTGAGAGGAGGAGCCAATCAGCAAATTGGAAGATTCCTAAGGTGGAACATTTTTAGATGGAAAAAAACCAACTCCACAGAACAGAGAAGTGGAATGGCGATGCGGAATCTGCGTCTCCACCACAACCGCAGATTCCTTGCCTTACGATTAGATACCAAAGAGTTCCTCTGTGGTGGTTCTATGGAATGTCTCAGACTAAAAGGTCCTGCAGATTCCGAACAGGCAAAATGCTCATCCTGGTGGACCAGACTGTCTAGGAAACAGTGCTTTGCAAACATGTGCTCTGATACCTATGTAGCTGCCACACACAGCTTTGGCTCTTAGGGAATGAGCCCTCAGACATTCTCGAGGCTGCTTCTTAGCCAATGCGCAGTTGATCTCAATGCAGAGGACTATCCATGAGGAGATGGTCAACTTCTGCACTGCTTTGCCCTAGAAAACCCCAAAGAGACCTGATAACTATCCAATGTTTTTTGATGTGATCGAAGTACAAGTTGAGCGCTCTCTTTTCCTCTTTAAAGGGATGAGGCGGTGCAAAGGAGGTCAGGAGAGTGAGGGCGTGTGCGATGTGAAAAGGTGTCACCACCTTCATCAAGAACACAGCTCAAGTCCTACACAAGTTTGTCCTGGTAAAAAAATTGTATAATGTGGTTGGAACGAGGGTGCCTGCAGCTTACACAGTGTGCTGATGTTATCACAACCATCATTTTGGATTTGAAGAGGCGCAATCGACAACTGTAAACCGGTTCAAAGGGAGCACACATGAGAAAAGTAAGGAACACATTTTAGTCCCACTTTGCCATCTTAAAGAGCATCAGCAGAAACATATGTTGCACAACTTTACGAAAACGCATCACGACAGATGATTTGAACAACGACAGCTGACTGTGGCAACCCAGCCTTCAACAGCCAGTTGTTGAGGTAGGGGAAGACTGGTACACCAGACAATGGGCAGCGACCAACACCATCACCTTTCTGAATAGCCAAGGGGCACCAGTGAGCTCGAAAGTGAGCACAGCAAACTGAAAAGGCTAGTCCCTCCCCCCTTGAACTGGTGGTAGCCCTTGTGAGCCTGTAGTACAGGGATGTGAAAACAGGTGTCCAACCGGTTCAATGCCACAATCCAGAATCCGGGATATAGAGCAGAAAGAACCTGGGTTAGCGTGATCATCTTACATTTGTCCTTGTGGAGGAAGGCACTGAGAGGGGGAAATCCCATATTGGACAGAGGCCTCCAATCTTTGGCACATGAAACTAGCAGGAATAACATCCAGTCCCCACTTCTGAGACCGGTATCCTCTCTATGGTTCCTTTGGTCAAAAGAGGCTGAATCTCCTGGTGTGAAACGGACAGATGGGTCTCCAAAAGCTGCTCTGATGTAGGTGGCACATGTGGTGGGGTGAAAAAGAATGGTAAGTTATAACCCCGTTGGACAATTTGAAGAACCCACCTGTCAAATGTAATATTCCACCACTACCGGAGGAGGGGCTGACCCTACATACTTCTGGATGGCTTTATGCACCTCAGCAGGGCACTAAAGAGATTTTGTCATCAGTGATGTCACTGACCATGTCATGAGTGATGCAATATGCGACACCATCAGCAGTGCATTGCAGGCGCGCGAGTTATAGTTAGCTCAACTAACTATAACAGGCGAATTTCTCTGCTTTTATATGAGTCAAATGTCAAAACTAACTATAATGTCCCTGAAACCTATGTTTTTATTTGTGAATTTCAAAGGTTTTTTAAATGCTAATTCCCAACTATAACATCTGTAAAGCCTATGGTTTTTTCAGTGAATATATATATATATATACATATATATATATATATATATATATATATATATATATATATATATATATATATATATATTATGGCGGTCGCCAGTAGATAGTTATAGTTAGGACCGAGTTCACATAGGAAATCTGAAAATTCTATTTTGAATAACTTTGGCGCCGGTTGACTTATCTTCGTGACATTTTCAAAACTAATGGGGCGCTCCGCTCAGCTCCTACCCTGAAAGTCTCGGGGTGATTTGTCAAGCGGGGGCTCAGAAAAAAGGGGGGTCCCAAAACGCGTTTTCCCCATGCATTTTCCCATAGGACCTTTAGTCGAAGGTACAGCCCGAACGGCTGAACAGAATTACTTGAAATTTGGCAAAGAGGTAGTCCTCAGGTCAGGCATGTGCCTTTTTAAATGGTGTAAATCTGTTCAGTAGTTCCTGAGAAAATCAAAAGTAAAATCACATATATATCTGGGCGGAGCCTAACCACACATCTCATCGTGAGATCTGATTGGCTGTCAGCACTTCATCCAAGAAGTGTTGGCAGCCATCTTGGGACCAATATACATGATAGCACCTCATTAAAAAGCATTGCAGTTAATAGAAGGTTTTAAGACTTTAGTTACATTATAAATCATTTGTTGATGGTACCATACTCATTTTAGGAATTGTGGTGTGTTCTAAGGTGATTTTACCATGTTAAAAAGCCTTCTGCTGTGATATCATGAATCATGTTTGAGAGAAAACTATTTTCTCATGCTTTTCCCACAGAGGTTTGGAAGGTGATCTATAAGCTAACTGAGAGCATATTTTTTGTAAATTCACATTATCTTTCTCAGTCATGTGAGAATGAAGTCTGAAATTCTCAGTAAAACATGTACATCCAACAAGGGCAGAGACTGTCAGTTGATTCCTTTGTGTTCTACTGCAGCTTCCCTGAGTGTTCTAAAGAACAACTAGAGCGCTAACAGTCCTACTTATGACAAACGTATGGCACACCTGAAGCCATCTTGGTTGGAATAAAGTGGTAATTCTTAAAACATTTAATTTAAAAAGGAACAAAATGAGGGGGTTCACTTTGCCATAGAAAGTATGATTGGTGCTGCAGAAAGAAATATTAGGGCACATTTTGAGTGACTTCTCAAATCCTCTTCTATTTCATTAAAAAATTCTGACATGCAGACTGAAACATGCACTTTCAATACCAGCAGCAGACTTCCCTGGTGAGCAGTAGCTTTACTTCAGTGATCTAATAAGCAACTAGAGTGCTAACATTCTGAATTTATGGCAAATTTGTGACGCATCTGAATGCCTTCTTGATGGAATCAAAGTAAAAAACTGAAAGTATTTCCGACTGAGGAGACTGCAGTAAATGAGGAAATTAGGAAACTTCATAACAAATAAATCTCCCAAGATGGCCGCCAGAGACAAAAGAGCCCAAATGTAGCCCAAATATCACCCAGATGTAGCCCAAGTATAGGCCAATGACAGAATGTCCCAGAGTGTTCTAACGAACAACTAGAGCGCTAACAGTCTTACTTATGACAAAAGTATGGCACACCTGAAGCCATCTTGATTGGAATAAAGTGGTAACACTTAAAGCATTTAATTTACAAAGGAAAAAAATGAGGGGGTTCATTTTGCCATATAAATTATTTTTAGTTCTGCAGAAAGACAAATTAGGGCACATTTTGCCTTCTCAAATCCTCTTCTATTTCATAAACAAATTCTGACATGCAGACTGAAACATGCACTTTTAATACCAGCAGCAGACTTCTGGGGTGAGCAGTAGCTTTACTACAGTGATCTAATGAGCAACTAGAGTGCTAACATTCAGAATTTATGGCAAATGTGTGACATATCTGAATACCTTCTTGATGGAATCAAAGTAAAAAACTGAAAGCATTTCCTACTGAGGAGACTGCAGTAAATGAGGAAATTAGGAAACTTCATAACAAATAAATCTCCCAAGATGGCCACCAGACACAAAAGAGCCTAAATGCAGCACAAATATCACCCAGATGTAGCCCACATGTAGCCCAATGACAGAAGTGTGCAAAACACTTATTTTTTGTGTATTTGCAGTTTTATATAGTGCAGACTTGTCAGGTATTGGAATGCTTTACATGAGCATTGGTTACATCACACAAGATCAAATTCATTTTGGTTGTAGACATGGGGAGATTAAGTGATTTGACCACAATCACAGAATGTTGAGCTGAAGCAGAAACTCCAACCTGGTTCCCCAGTTGCAAAGTCTGCAGCTCTGGAAGTAACACCACATCCTCTCGCCAAGGTGCAACATTAAATCAAGTGGTCAACTGGATAAAAAAACATAAAGATTACAAATAATTTAAAAGTTCTTTGTCGCTATTTGAAAACTCAGAAAATATGTCCTCATTTTAGTTTTTTAAAGCACTAACCATAATTTTGATGCAAATAAGACCCTCTCATATATGTAATTTTTAAAGGAAATGCTCTAGGTATTACAGTTTTGATTACATCAAGATGACGTAAGGCGTTCCACACTTTTGTAATAAATATAGAATGTTAGCAATCTAGTTGTTCATTGGGATACTGTTGAGAGGCAGAGGCCAGGGGCACTGACTCTGAAAATTGAAGGCAGGTACGAGTGCGCAGAGGCAACAATTTGACCACACTGGGCAGGCAGGAAGGGCAGTGGCAGCACAACAGACTATGGAGGGCAGTGGAAAGGGGGGCAGGGGCAACAAACCAACAATACAGGACTGGCAAGAGAGGCTGTGGCAATATAATAGACCATTGTGGGCAGAAGGAAGAGGCAGTGGTAGTACAACCATACATGCCAACTGACCCGTTTCAGCCAGAAACATCCAATGTTTTTAAGCTCAAATGGGCTTTATTTGATCTGTCTCCTGTCTACAATCTCCTCTTTTTCAATGTAACTCAAAGGGGAAAATCAATACCCCAGTTTTTTCAAAATCTCCCTCTTACCAAGTTCAAAATGTTCGCAAGTATGGTACATTGAATCATGGTAGGCAGGAGGAATTGCGGTAGGGACATGGACTCGGATAACAGAGGACAGGAGGGACATGGAGAGGTGCACCAAACTGACCCTACAGGGCAGGCATCAGGGTTTGCAGCAGCACAATACACCACACAGCGCATGCGGGACGGGAGTGCAGCACAACAATCCATAGAAAGCAATAGGGAGGAGACAGGACCATGCACATGGACAACAGAGAACAGATGGGAAAGAGGCAATGGTAGCTAGCTGACCATAATGGACAGCCAGGAGAGAAAGCTGCAGCATAACAGACCATAAAGGGCAGGAGGGACGGATCAGGGGAATTACAATGGAACAGATAAGCCAGGAGGGAGGGAATAGGGGGTCTTCACATGGAAACAGAGGGCTGGGGGCAAGGTGGCAGGGCAGGAGCAGCAAGATGACCATGGAGGTCAGGCAGGATGGGCACTAGAAACAAGACACCATGGAGAGCAACAATGAGACTATGGTGGCATACACACAGACCATGGAGGGAAGGTGGGAGGGGGTCAGGGGCAACTAGCTGACCACACAGGGAAGGTGGGAGGGGCCATGGCAGCACAGAAGACCATGCATGGCAAGCGGGAGGGTTAGTGGCAGCACAATGGCTATGATGGGCAAGAAGGAGGGTGCAGGGGCATGCACAAAGGACCATGGAGGATAGAAGGGAGGGTCAGGACCTGGGCACAGACAAGAGAGTTCAGGGGAAGGGGCCTCACAACAGACCGCGCGGGGCAGGCAGGAGGAGCAGCAGTTGCAGCACAACAGATGAGGGAGGGCAGAAGGGTGTGGCAGTAAAATGGACCATGGAGGACAGGAGGAAGGGTATAGGGGCATGGCATGTGGACAGGCAGGGTGGAGGTGGCAGGGACAGGTTACAGTCATATGACAATGCTAGGCAGGTGGGAGGGGAGTGGCAGCTCAACAGAACACTCAGAGTAGATAGAAGTGGCAGGTCCATGGAACATAGTGGGCAAAAAGGATGGAGCAGGGGCATGCACAAAGACATCGGAGGGCAGGGGGAAGGAGAATAGGGGCAGCAAGCTAAGCACAGAGGCTAAGCAGGAGGTCAATGATGGGCCATAGAATTGGGGAATGGAGGGCAGGAGGAGTGGACTGGTACATCATGCTAAATGGAGGGCAGTGGCAGCACATCAGACCATGCATGGC
This sequence comes from Triturus cristatus, assembly GCF_964204655.1. Classification (NCBI taxonomy): domain Eukaryota; kingdom Metazoa; phylum Chordata; class Amphibia; order Caudata; family Salamandridae; genus Triturus; species Triturus cristatus. Next base: position 176,696,703 of record NC_140587.1, read on the forward strand.
AGGAGGGAGGAGGCTAGTCCATGGATTCAGACAACATAGGGGGAGGAGGTGGATGGGGCAGCAAGCTAACTGTTCAGAGAAGGTGGGTATTAGGAACTTTATTGTTTTTAAAATGTGTGTCTGTGCGAACTACTTAAAATATGAACAAGTATGCAGCATAATCTCACTTTTAATCAGGAAGAAGAGGACGTTTGTGACTGTGACTCCGGGCTCACTTGGCAGAAACAACCCCTGACCCTCCACCACCATCGCACAATGTAATGTCCGTGAAAAGGGTAGGTGGACGCAGTGTTATATAGAACATAGTCCTGAGAGCACGATTGAAAATGAAAACTAGATGTAGTATATGGTATAAACTATGCACCAAAAAGTGTGATATAAGATGAACCGGGGCGTGAAATATAATATGCAATACATTGTGCGCAATGACAGATTCATTGGAGAGCGCGAGATAGCACAGGCACTAGCGCGTGCTATGCGATATGCGCCTTGGAGTGTAATATGCGCAGGGCAGTGTTGTGTAACATAACTAGTCTCTAAAGTTGTAATATAAAATATGTGCTGGGGAGTGTAACGTTGCATATGCACTGTGACAAAGATATGGATCCCAGATTGTAATATGTATGGCATAGTGCTGTGCGTTATAACATACACATCGAGGAAGGCACGTTAGATGGGGCAATATAACCCGTGCGAAGGCAAGTGTGGCATGACATATTCACGGGGTGGTGTTACAGTGCACATGGGCTAGAGAGTGTCATAGCATACGCACTAGCTGGTGGAATACAACACAGAGGTGTGAGGCAATCGGCGGGCACTGGTGGGTGTAACACAGCATTGGGCTCAGCCAGGAGCACGCTGTGACTCTCAAGTGAGGTTCGTCTCCTTTCCAGAGAGTAAAATAAAAAGTATTACACATCCGGGGGTGGATGTGTTTTTTATTAACCTTGAGGGGGGTTTCTTGCATAGTTTGGTCGAATTTTTGTCGAATCCCTTTTGAATGGCTTGGTGTGCGTGTATATTAAATGTGCCCGTCAATAGCTACCCATGTTTGTATAAATAAATGACAAGGGTGTCTTCTTGGAGAGTACCCACCGGCGGGGGCGCCGGTATTAGGCACGGTAGGGCGTCAGACACGTCAGAGCTTCACTAGCGGTGTAAATACATTCCATGTGGATTCATTCTATGCATAGTCGCCTTTTAATGAATATCACGCAAATCGTCATGGTGATAGGTACATACGGTTTGTCCAGCATATATATTTTTAAAATAATAAAAAACAAAGGCCTGCCCCGGGGGATGGGGTCCCCGGAGCCATAAGTGGCCTGAGGAAGGGGGCAACGCAGCCCCCAGTAGATAGTTATAGTTAGGACCTATTTTCCATAGGAAATCTGCACATTCTATTAGGAATATCTTTGGCGCCGATTGACGAATCTTCACGAAATTCTCCAAACTTTTGGCCAGCTCCGCTCCTACCCTGAAAGTTTTGCGGTGATCCGTGAAGCGGGGGGCGAGAAAAAAGGGGGGTCCCAAAACGCATTTTCCCATGCAATTTCCCATAGGATCTGTTGTCGCAGCTACAGCCCGAACCGCTGAACGGAATGACACCAAATGGCTAAGAGGTAGTCCTCAGTTTGGACTCGTGCCTTTTGCATATATGGCGTGAATCTGTTCAGTAGCAGTAGTTCCTGAGAAAATGAGGGTAAAAAAGTTAGTGATATCTATGGCCGCAGAGGATCCGCGGACCGTACCCGCACGGTAAGCGCACCCTCCCCGAACCGAGCGCGCACCCTCACGATCGCGCGCTGAATGCTAATTGGCTGTCGAGCGTCTCTCTACATTCGAAACCAGGAACTGTTGGCGGCCATTTTCTGCCTCGGTAGAAGCGAGGCTGAAGATGGAAGGGGAATAAGTGTGTAAAAGATATAAAGGGGACAGAGTGGAAATACTCTGACCCTCTAGATCTGCTTAGGGGGTCCCAGAAAGACTCGCTGTGGCCCCCCTCCTATCGCGTTGGATGCACGGATTTTCTCGCGGTGGGTGCGCGGATCCACGGCAACGTTTTTTGAAAAACGACAAGAAATCATTGGTTGTATAACAACTTTCTACACTGAAAGGTAGGGTGTATATTTTTGTTTTTTAAAGGTATGATTGTTATTAGTTAACAAAAACAGATTGTAAGGAACATTATATATGATAAGCTGATGTTTTGAAAAGTCAAGCACACTTCCCGCCTTGTGTAGGAACATTGTGTGCTGAACTTGTGACCTGTGAGCTCAGTGCAGTGTTCCATGAGCTGTTTCTATGGTAGAAGGCAGATTGGGGGAAGGGTTGAAATGTATTTCAGTTGGAAAGGGTTGAAATGTTTAACCAATAGAAATGTGTGTTTGCTTTTGAGTTTATGTGCGAAGGATTGTGATTTGATGTTTACATGTATATGTGTGGAAAATGAAAGGGAAACTTTTTCATTCTTTGCTTTTGCTGAGAGGTGCACAGTGCAGAGATTCTGTAAAAGAAAATATGGTGAGTGACTGATATACTTCTTAATCTACAAAACAACTTGAAAGATTAGTTATTTAATTGTGAGGGGATGTATGTAGACTATTTTGATTTTAATCAGACTAATGTATTTTTCCTGCTTTTCTCTACAATCTTATTGACAGTGTGTGTGCATGTGGAAACCATTTTGTGATAAGGATTTGTTTTTTTCATGTGTTTGTAGACAGATAACTATGCAGTTTTTATATTTTGGTAGAATTAGAAACCAGTCATTGTTTATGAATTTGTGAAATGAGTTATGTTTCTGCATTAAAATGTAGTACTCCTTGTAGATGGAGAAATGTGTTTTGGTATAGTGCAAGGGATAGTGGTGCTTGTCTATAATCACACTGTGAGTGTGTGTGCATTTGGGAACCACTGTGAGAGAAGGATTGGGTAACATCGTGTATTTTCTGACAGAGAGCTCTTTTAAAACCGGTCATGTTGTCAAGTTTTAGTAGCATTAGAAGCCAGTCTTTGCTTATGTGTTGATTAAATGAGTCAGGCATTGACACTAAAGTGCAGTCGTGAAATATGTAGATTGTGTGCAGTTCCCTTACCTCTTCCACTGTAGTGAATGAGTTTTGGTAAACTCCTAGGGATAGTGGTGCTGGTCTAGAATCACACTGAGTCTTTGTGCATTTGGGAACCACTGTGAAAGAAGCGTTTGGTAACATCGTGTATTTGCTGACAGAAAACTGTTTTAAAACTGGTCATGTTGTCAAGTTTTAGTAGCATTAGAATCCAGTCTTTGCTTATGCGTTGATTAAATGAGTCATGCTTTGACACTGATGTGGTGTACTTAAATATGTAGATTGTGTGCAGTACCATTAACTCTTACAGAGTAGTGAATGAGTTTTGGTAAACTCATAGGGATAGTGGTGCTTGTCTAGAATCACACTGAGTTAGTGTGTATTTGGGATCAGTGCGAGAGAATCATTTGGTAACATCATGTATTTGTTGACAGATAACTGTTTTAAAAACTGTCATGTTGTGAAGTTTTAGTAGCATTAGAATCCAGTCTTTGCTTAGATGTTGATTAAATGAGTCATGCCTTGACACTGATGTGCTGTACTTAAATATGTAGATTGTGTGCAGTCGCCTTACCCCTTTCACAGTAGTGAATGAAGTCCTAGGATAGTGTTCATTGTCTAAAATCACACTGTGAATCTGTGTGCATTTGGGTAAGGATAGTGAGAGAAGCATTTGGTAACATCGTGTATTTACTGACAGATAACGGTTTTAAAACCTGTCATGTTGTCAAGTTTTAGTAGCATTAGAAGCCAGTCTTTGCTTATGCATTGATTAAATTAGTCAGGCATTGACATTAAAGTGTAGTAGTGAAATATGTAGATTGTATGCAGTTCCTTTACCACTTCCACTGTAGTGAATGAGTTTTGGTAAACTCCTAGGGATAGTGTTGTTTGTCTAGAATCACACTGTGAGTCTGTGTGCATTTGGGAACCACTGTGAGAGAAGTGTTTGGTAACATCGTGTATTTGCTGACAGATAAGTGTTGTAAAACATGTTATGTTGTCAAGTTTTAGTAGCATTAGAAGACAGTTATGGCTTATGCTTTCATTATATGAGTCAGGCATTGACAGTAAATTGCAGTTGTGAAATATGTAGATTGTGTGCAGTTCCCTTATCACTTGCACTGTAGTGAATGAGTTTTGGTAAACTCATAGGGATAGTGGTGCTTGTCTAGAATCACACTGAGTCTGTGTGCATTTGAGAACCACTGTGAGAGAGACATTTGGTAACATCGTGTATTTGCTGACAGATAACTAAGTTAAAACCTCTCATGTTGTCAAGTTTTAGTAGCATTAGAAGCTAGTCTTTGCTTATGCGTTGATAAAATGAGTCAGGGTTTGACTCTAAGGTGCAGTACCATGTACTATTCTGAACTGAACTGAAAATTTAAAAGTTTTATCTAAGCACTGTCCTGTAAGTAGTCTGATTATTTAGTCAGTTTCTAAGTACCAAATAGACTGCTTCAAATGTCTATGCAGTATGCATGTAGTGTTCTAACATACTATACGCTTGTCTTTTACACCTTCAATTCCCTAGTCAGTATCCATACACTTCCAGGAAATATACTGTCACTTCCTTTGCAGTCCTCTAGAGACCCATTCAACAGCATGTACTAATCCATTCACTGTTCCAAAACCCAAACACTTATAAATTCACCAAGACACTCTCTTTCCAGTACTCTAATGATTCAGTCACTGCCTAAGTATTCATGCAAAGAGCCATGTCTTAGCATATGGACTTCTTCAAACCCCTATCCACTATGCATGCAGTCCTCTAACCACCTACACACTTGTCTTTCACACCTTCAATTCCCCAGTCCGTATCCGATCACTTCCAGCAAACACCCTGTCACTCCATTTGCACTCCTCTAGTGACCCATTCAGCATCATGTACTAATCCATTCACTGCGCCAAACCCTAATAAATTCACCCAGGCACTCTCCTTGCAGTACTCTAATCCTTCAGTCAGTACCCAAGTACTCATCCAGTGACCCAGGCCTTAGTATATGGACTGCTTCAAACCCTTATCCACTATGCATGCAGTCCTCTAACCACCTGCACAATTGTCTTTCTCACCTTCAATTCCCTAGTCAGTATCCATACACTTCCAGGAAATACCCTGTCACTCCCTTTGCAGTCCTCTAGTGACCCATTCAGCACCATGTACTAATCCATTCACTGTGCTAAAACCCAAACACTTATAAATTCACCAAGATACTATCTTTGCACAGTAATGGAATAGTATACATTTGAAAGTTATTAATATACATTTATTTGTGATTCTTTTTTTAAAGATACAGAACAGGAGTGTTTCTCATCTGTTTGCACTCTTCTCGTGCAAGATTGTTTGGATGAAGGGTCCTTAGGTGTTTCATCATACTTGCTGTGCCGCACGAGTATTTTTTGTTAGGATCCCCTCGTAACAGAACTCTTTGGCAAATCTTGCGACTGAAGAAGGTGGCATTGGTCTTTGTTTGCCCTTGGAAAAAATTAAAAATTTCTTCACCACTGATGAAAAACGTTGTGGGCGTGGTGCCTTCTGCAAAAAAAAATCCTCAGATTGGGTAAATATTTTAAAGAGGCAACATTTACAGTTTTTGTAAGTTAAACTTATAAAAGTTTGTTAGCTGTATACATTTTATATATCTGTTGTTGGAGCCGGCCTCGTGGCGTGGTCCTGGTCCCCCTCGCCAAGCTGCACGAGGTCCCCTGCACCTCGGGGCTCCTCCATTTTGGATTGTACGTGACTCTGCGCACCAGCCTACGTGACCCCGCTCAACCCGGCCTCGGCCCCAGCAAGCCCCGACATCAAGGCACCAACAACTGGCCGGGGGGTACCACGTGAACACTTCCCCACTCCCGGCGGAGGGCAGTATCGATGGGACCCCCAACCGTCCTCCCACACCTAGGTGCGATCGCCCCACAGCTCTCCTGGGCCTGGCGCCTCTCCTGTTGAGCGTCTGGCCGCTCCCGACCCGGCCTCTCCGCCCCCCCGGGCGCAAGGGTCCGGACATCAAAGGGCTCCAGACCTATATCTGGGGCGACCCTGCAACAGGACAGCAGTTGTATCCCGGAGTCAAGAGCCCTGCTGATCGGATCGCGGCTGACCCTACGGAGAAAGACTCATCCTGGAACCACGCTCTGAGCCCTGCTGACTACGTCGCGGCTCCACCGTGCTTAAAGACCTTCACGGACCTTTGGGGCCCTGCTGACGCTGTCGCGGCCCGACCTTGTTGAACTTGCCATCAGAGCCCAGCTGACCTAGTCGCGGCTCGACCGAAGCGGACCTACCACCGGAGCCCTGCTGACTGTCGCGGCTCGACCCAAGCGGAACTACCACCTGAGCCCTGCAGACACCGTCGCGGCTCTCCACGTCCGAGCTGCTTTGAGACCAGCACCTGCCGCTCCGATCCCCAGAGCCACCTTCGGCCTAACGCAAGGTCTGGCGCAGAGCTTCCCCGTACCAGGCTGGTACTAAGACTGTCCCGCTACCCTGTCCCTACAAAGACATTGAGACTCTTTCTGGATCTCTCGATCCCCCTGTAAATATTTTGAATGTGCTACTATTGATAAAGTACCTAGATAAGCAACTGATACGGAGTCCTGTGTGGTGGTGTTGCTGGGCCTAGTACGATCATAGAAGGACCTCTCCTAGTAGGCTTCTCAGCGGCGCTCGGCTATAACTTTGCGGTAGGAAGGTGCCCCGGAGTGGGTCCCCTGATTCCCCGGTGGTACTCCCTCCAACATTTGGTGGCCAGCGACGGGATCCGAGCCAGACGCAATCGTACAGGCAAGTAACGCACCCGCTGCCTAGCTTTATTAAGGCAGAATTCATTAGACAAAAGACATTGCTCAGAGTGGTGCCCGCCCGGACCACGAATCATCGCAGGCTGCGCACACGCTGAGTGCTTCAGGTACAGGGGCAATGTAATTTCTGTGTGACCCCCAAGCCCCTTTCATAGTTCCCCTATCACATGGGAGATGAACGCAAGGTCATTATCTGAGCTCAGGAGGGATGGAATCCCAAATCGCGGAATGAGTTCTTTTAGAAGGCATTTGGCCCCAGTCTGGGCATCACAGTTCTTGGTGGGATACGCTTCTGTCCACTTGCTGAACATGCACATTATTACCAAAACATATTTGTGCTTTTGAGTGGGGGGCATGTCTATGAAGTCCATCTGGAGGCTTTCAAATGGTCCGTGGGGAGGACGGAAATGACCAGGTGCAGTTGGTGTGTCCTTTCCAGTATTATATTGTGCGCAAACAGTGCATTGCCTGCAAAGTCTTTCTGCTATTTGGCGGAACTTGGAGTTGTACCAACATTGGGAAAACAGTCTGATCATGCCATCTCGGCCAACATGTGAGGGACCGTGAAAAAGGCGTGTGATGGAAGGAAGCATTGCTGAAGGCAGGCATATCTTCCCATTGGGCCCTGTCCATAACCCCTCCTTTGTTTGCACACATCCTCCTTTGGCCCATTCCTCTTTTTCATCCTCCTCTACCTTCCTCTGAATATTTATTGGGTCAGAGTGTAATGAGTCACTGTTATCTTCAGTGTTCTTCTCGCTGCTTGTTATTTGTACCATTGCTAACTGGCAGCCTGTCCGTGCTATTCTCTTTTCTTCTCCATCAATAAATGTGTTGCCCTTCGATACATACTCCTTTGATGATGTGTGCGCTGCACATTTTATTATAGCCACTTTGGATGGTCTTAGTAATGCTTGGAGGAGGTTACTGATCAACTGTGCATGTTTCATTTGTTGGCCTGTGGGTGTGAGGACTCCCCTCATGGAGAGAGAGGGAGAGAGACAACATTTTAATAAACACAGAAGGTCATTGTTAATGCCAGACCTAATTTGGGGCCCAGTTATGAAATAAAGTGCACCCACGTCCTTTCATTAAGTGCAGATATACAACTGTTGTTAATTCACAAGACTTTACAGAAGTAGGCCAATAAATAGTACTCCTAGAAAATATTTGTGAACTGCATTTAAGCATGAGCAAATATGCAGGTGTAGATCTGCTCATGCGAAAATCTGAGTGTTTGCAAGCTCACTTTTCCTCCATCCACTTTCATCCAACCTCGGAAGAAGTATTATGTCTGCTATTTTCAGGAGTAAAAATCCAACCTGTCTCTAGTATTCTTACCATTACCTTCAGCCCCTGTATGTAGATCTGCGTAACGTGGCAGCATAAGGTAATAGTTAGTATTCAAACCCTACTATGGAAGGAGCCCTGGCATAATCAGAAATGCTATTTTAGAGATCTTATATAATGATATTGCTGCCATAATTTGTCCCCGCATTGCATGGCACAAAAGAGACAAGTGGTTTTTGTTACAGGACACCTATTCACAAACACCCCTTAAGACTGCACCTGTACATTAAAAGACATAATAAATCTGTACACATTGTATCCTTAAAACATCATAATACGAAGCACAGTTATTCAATGTGCACTATCCTTCTGCCTTGGCATATACTCATTACTAAAGATCAATAAATAAACATAATATTACTACTCTTTGTCCAATCCTTTGTAGCCCATGGCGAATGCACTGCTTTAAAAAGCATTTTAGCGCATTCCACCTTACAATATAATTCGTTATATTTCCTGCAACGCTGAAGAACCTAGAAATGAAAAACATTAATATACATACACAATATTTCTTTTAGATGCATACATAAAATAGTACTTCTCCTTGCTCCATTTAATTAGGCAAAACCCTTTAAGAGCTCAATATACCTAGTGCTATTCTATATGTGCTTGTGAGAATGGTGAGAAATGGGGAAAACAAGCCAGCTACCTAACATGACCTAATTGTGTTATCCTGGGCATTTCATTTTCATCTTAGCAACTTACAACATCTTTCTTAATAATGGGAACCCAGGCCACCCAGATCATTCATCTTTTAGCTCAATAGCTAATATGTTCAAATGCACACTTTAAAAACCAGCACATGAAACAGGGACAATACCTATAAATGCACGGAAATAACCTGATGACTGGCAGGAGGGTCCTATGTTCCCCCTGCTTTTTAATTAAGTAGCCTTTGCGCAATGTAATGGAATCTTTTGTTCTTTAAATGACTCTGGGAGATGGGAGATGGGGTGGGGGACCTGTGGATAACATCTCTCTGGCCCTCACAATGTCAATTGACAAGACACCAAACAGACACGTACGACAAACAACTTTTCTCTGACGTTCTTGCATCTGAAAATGTTGCACCAAAACTTATTAAAGTTCATATACACAACATAACATTTCCCTTCATCAATCTTTAAATGAACTTTAAACTACTATAAATTGTAACAGTTATTCAATCCTATTTTGTTAATATACATCTAAGAATTTGCATTCCCTTCCATTCTCCGCTGCGAAGAATACACTTCTTTTTTAACCAATTCTGTTCATACCCACAGAAAACTGTTGTAGTGTGTGATTTAGTCTTGGCGCAATGCCCAGAATATGTGGCCAGCCCACGATCGTTATTACAAAGCCAGTCCAAAAGAGTTTTCTTTAACCCTTTAATGGATCATATCATCAAAGGCCGTGCTGGCCATTTCTCAGTAACTATTGTTTTTTTTCCCACTCTTTGTACTCTACAAAATTATCAGGCATTCCCTTTCACCTATTTGTCTCCCTTCCTGTCTCATTAGTTCTGTGTACCCTCTTCTTTGTTCTACATGTAATTTCAGAAAGTCGTTGGTAAAGGACATGAGATCTGCTCTGGACCATGGGAAATGTACAAATGCCACTTTATTTTCCTTCTCCCCAGGTGGAGGGGGCACATTTCACAGGGGCATTATCAATGTGGTGCGTTGTGGGCACTTGGAAAGAAATCAGGGAACGTAAATTTGGCTACATTCCAACTATAATATGGAGAGATGGGACTGTTCCCGTATTCCGTGTTTGTCTTAGGGCCGTGGCTTGCGGCTCATAAGCACAGTGGGCCTCAGGACCTTAGACCATTTAGACGCGGTATTGTATTTTATTTTTCTGTGCATAATTTTAACAGCTCATTTTTCTTTCTGCAGAACTTGGAAGGCGCATAGGCTGCGTCCTGTCCCATTGTTACAAGAGAAGCAGTATTTGAAACATCCTGTCGAAAGTTCTATTTCGTTAACTTCCCCATTTATGAGTTTGTGCACGAGAAATTTGCAAAAGGTCTGCTCATCATGGGACAGCTCGGTGCGTTGTGCCCCTGTGGTAGAGAACACCAGTGCATACATATGGGTTTGGCACGGGCAGATGTATCCTTTCCAAAAACACATTTACTTTGCACTGTAAGGGTAAACACACTTCAGCGTGCCCCCCACTTCCTCACAGAGGAGAAGCGTGCTCACTCACGTACATTAATCTAACTGAAGGGATGTGTCTATTTTAAGATAACGGGGCTGTTGACACTGCCTGGGAGCACCGAAAATGGACGTGTCTCCCAGTCTAGCATGAAAACCAGGTGCCAAGCAGCCGTAAATGTCCCAGGCGAACACACAGGAACCATTCCCTGAAACTAATTCTATCAACCCCTTACGGATGATAGTCGGAGTGGGCCTGCCCGAAATTCGTTGTGCAAGCTCAGGGTCCAAGAGCTCTGTTGCTAGAGTATTACAAAACAAACCCATAGCTAATCAAAGACAGCATATCAAAAATAAAAGCACTTCAAATAAATGCATACAATACAATAACAGCACTTCAAATTAATGCATATAATGCAATACCAACACCAACATCCTCCTTGTTGTGAGTAGGTGGACACCTATTCACATCTGGAGACCACCCTTGGTATCCAGCAGGAGGCAGTGGACCAGAGCCAACTGCTCTCCGGCTACAATTTCCCAAAAACTAGTCCCACGCCGTAATCTTCCATTCCCTTCATTCCAGGAGAATAATCACAGTTACGAGAAAGATATTACAATCTAAACGAAACACAATATTCAGGCCTATGTCATAATTGTATTCCCCATTTTCAATAGATGGAAACAGCAATGCAGTTGTGTTCCCTGAAAGAAACTCGTACCCCAATTATTGCTCTTTGTAAGTGTATGTGGGAAGGAGTCATCTATCCCTCTTGCAGTAGACAAACTTACAGACACACTTCGGTACAGTGACACAGAAGGTAGTCAGCAGACTATTTCTGGCTGCTCATTCCCGAGGTGTGGGGGTATGGATAACAGATAATACAGATTGATAACAGATACTCATCATGCAGCGATCAAACAGCCAGCAGCGCATTGTTAAAATGAAGCAGAGCAAGCGCCCATCATCAGACAACGTGACATGAAATGGCATTTGCTACAAGTTCACCGAAAACATTCATAGATAGGAAGAAAAGAGACAGAGGTAGAGTAAGATATTTCGTCGCCTTCCTTTCTCTCCGGGCCACGCAGACCCACAGAGCTGCTGCTGAACGAAATCTTTAGAATCACATAAAAGGTGAGACAAAAACAGGTGAACTCTGCACTTACACAGGCACACACATATAACACAAATAGCCGGGGTCTATCCCTAGTTGGTGCGGATCTACACAAGCACCTGTTATCTAATCCCAAAATAGTGTGAGTGTAATGAGTGTAATCATAAGGAGAGCTGGAATCTGACATATCATAAGTAGAAGTGCACAGACATAGGGTAATGTGCAATATAAAAACAAAGTGTCTATTTGAGCAGTCTAGAAGCATTATTGTATGAAAATGGCACCAGAAATCGGTATCCTCGTGTCAAACTCAGATCAGTCAAAAATGTAGATATACAGTCAAATTTGATAACTGATGAACACAGGTATTAACAACAAAAATCATAAAACTCAAGAAACTTATTAATGCAAATCAAGGAAAACAATAAATTATGTATTCCTTCCCTGTGCGAAACAAGGCGTTCAGCCCCCCTCCTTTTCTCAGCATCCGACACCTTCCACCCCTGGAGCCAGTGAGTGTCGCAGGCAAGACAGGAAACTGCAGAATTTCACCCTCCCTGAAACATCAGTAGTCCTGTGCTGCCTATTTTCAGGGAGTTACTGCGTGGTCAAGGAAAAAAGGCGAATATTTGCCCTCACCGAACCCCAGTGGTGAAGGTGACAGTGCAGCAAGTATAATCCCAGTACAAAGCACATCATCAAGGAGCGAGGTGAACCCTGAATCATAGACAGTGATAGAATACCAGGGGAGTATCTGCAGTTACAACCCCTCACGATGCTGGGTGTGCTCAAACTGAGACAGCACCCATGGGCCCACTTCCGAGAATTCCGACCGAATCCTCCTGACCCTGCTCCTACTGAGCAGGGTCCCCGGACCCATTAGTCTGGTTGGAGCGCCACTGGCTGTCTAGAAACAGAAATGTAACCCTAATCTAAATTCTGAATGAAGCACCATCTGAAAACAGTTCACACCTATAACTAATAAGTAAATCTGGAGGGGATGCTAATCACCAACCCTCCACCACACCAGTCCCTCCAACCAAGGTCCTAAAGGGGCTCGTCAGCCCACTCTTGACTGAGTTCCCTCAGAACTCAGACTAGCCAATAGGGGTGCTCCAGCTGCGAAGGCACCCAATCTTCCCTTTTCTGTCCCCTCAGGAACAAACAGATGCAGGCCCCCTGGGGACCAGAAAAGAATCCATTTGACCAATTAGCAAAGGCCTAGATTGTGCTATATCTTTTAAGGTCCGAAATATAATGTTGCTAACCACGTGTACCAAGTGGGCAGCTATGGGGACTTTCCACTGTAATGTAATCTATCAACGTTGGTACCTTCCCAGTTAATTATTGCAACATAATAGAAAGGACCAGACATATTGCAAAATGTGCTATGCTGAAATGTCTGTGTCTATGTGAGCATCTTCCCTGTCACGTATTATTCTTGATCAGACCTTTTGTTACAAAAGCTGTGTCTCTGAAGCAAATGGAAAAGTACAAGCATTTTGTGCACTGCTTTTCATGTAAACTTAGCAAGGCCTAAAAGCTTACAGCATTTGGTATCATACAAGAAAGATGGATTCTACACCATTAACTCTGTGCAGCTCAAGTGAATGCCACGTGGCTGTTTGCCCTTGCTGACCGCTGCCTCCAGCCTACACTGCAGTTAGTAGGGCTGACAATTCAGACAGAGTCGCGATTGCAGATGACGCAGTCCAGTAGGCAACAGACATTGCATCCAGTGCAGCCCACCCGGACCACGCATCATCGCTGGCTGCGCACACGCCGAGTGCTTCAGGTACCACTAACTCTGTGCAGCTCAAGTCAACGCCACGTGGCTGTGGGCCCTTGCTGACCATTGCCTCTGGCCTGGACTGCGCTCAGCAGGACTCACAAATCAAGATTAGTGCCAATGCAAATTGTGTAAGAGAGTATAATTGGCTAAGACCAAATGCTCCCAATCTGTGCAGCTCAAGTCAACGTCACGTGGCTGTGGGCCTTTCCTGACCACTGCCTCCGGCCTACACTGCGGTCAGCAGGGCTCACAATTAAAATGGAGTCCTGATTCATTAACCCCTTCGATGCGTCGGACGCGCGGGAGCCGTCCGACGCATCAGTGCTCATGAGCGTCAGACGGCTCCCGCACGTCCGACGCCATGGCACTGGGAATCCCACTGGTGCGGGCACCAGAGGGATTCCCTTTACCCCACAAGAGCCTCGGGAGCTGGGGAAGAGCTTCCCCAGCTCCCGAGGTACCCCTCCCCAGTGGATCCCTGCTTGGGGATCACCCCAGGAGGGTGATTCCCAAGCAGGGATCCACCCAGTAGGCACCAGGGAGGGGGAAGCAGCCCCTTGGGCAAGGGCCTTTGCTCCCCCATATTAAACTGGGCAAGTTAAGTCTTTCTGCCTCTCCGGGGGGCAGCTGGGGCAGTAGCCCCCAATCTGGCAGAAAGCCCACTAGATACCAGGGATTTTTGTTCCCATATTAATTAGGGGTGGGGGCTGCCCAATATAGGCATGCCAATGCCCCCACCCCTCCGCTGCAATAGCCCCTGATATGCCCACCTGGGCAAACTAAGCACCAGTTTTTTCTTTATATAGGTAGGGGTGGGGACTGCCCAGAATGGGCATGTCAATGCCCCCACCCAAACAAATAATGCTAGTCTTTCTGCACACCCCTGGGAGGCAAATGGGGCAATAGCACCTTATCTGCACCCCCCGGGGGGCAAAAAGCCCACTAGCCAACAGGGATTTTTTTTTCTCTAAAGTCTGGGGTGGGGACTGCCAAGAATGGACATGCCAATGCCCCCACCCACCCCAAACAAGATGCCACAGTCTTTCTGTCCATCCTAGGAGGCAGATGGGGGCAGTAGCCCCATGCCCCCAACCCCCTAAAAGGATAGCCACAGTCTTTCAGCCCCCCTCGGGGGCATATCGGAGCAATAGCCCCTGATTTCCCCCCTCCCCAGGGCGTCAGAAAGCCCACTAGGCACTGACTTTTTTTCGGAATGTGCCTACCTGTGGATTTTGGGCCTAGCGCAGCAGGCACCTAGGGAAACATAGCAAACCTACACATTTTTTAAAACTAGACACTGGGAGGAATCCAGGATGGGGTGACTTGTGTGGCTCTCACTAGGTTCTGTTACCCAGAATCCCTTGCAAACCTAATATTTTGTTTTAAAAAAACACATTTTCCTCACATTTCTGTGGTGGAAAGTTCTGCAATCTGTGTGGATCCACAAAATTCCACCCACCCCGCAATTCCCAAAGTCTTCCGAGAAACATTGTACCTCACTTGTGTGGGTAGGCCTAGTGCCTGCGACAGGAAATGGCCCAAAACGCAACATGGACCCGCCACACTTTCACAGTGAAAACAGACCCTTTTTTTGGCAAAGTTTCTAGCTGTAGATTTTGAACCCTAGTTCTTCCGGAACCTAGGGAAACCTAGCAGACCTATACATTTTTCAAAACTAGACACCCAGGGGAATCCAGGATGGGGTGACTTGACTGGCTCTCACCAGGTCCGGTTACCCAGAATCCCTTGCAAACCTCAAACATTGTCCAAAAAAGCACATTTTCCTCACATTTCTGTGTTGGAAAGTTCTGGAATCTGCGTGGATCCACATAATTCCACTCACCCCGCATTCCCCAAAGTCTTCCGAGCAAAATGGTACCTCACTTGTGTGGGTAGGTCTAGTGCCCGAGACAGGAAACGGCCCAAAACGCAACATGGACACACCACATTTTACAATGAAAGCTAACACTATTCTGCAAGGTGCCTAGTTGTAGATTTTGAACCCTAGCTCTGCCGGCAGCTAGGGAAACCTAGGAAATCTATACATTTTTGAAAAATAGACACCCAGGGGAATCCAGGAAGGGGTGACTTGTCTGGCTCTCACCAGGTTCTGTTACCCAGAATCCCTTGCAAACCTCAAGATGGGTCCATAAAAACACATTTTCCTCACATTTCTGTGATGGAAAGTTCTGGAATCTGCGTGGATCCACAAAATTCCACCCACCCCGCATTCCCCAAAGTCTTCTGAGAAAAATGGTACCTAACTTGTGTAGGTGGATCAAGTACCGGCGACAGGCTAGGGCCCAAAACATATTGAGGAGACATCAAAATGACCTATCACAAAACAACCTGGTTTTGAAAGGGGGGGGGGGGTCACCTGGGTTTTTGGCCCTGGGCTCGGAGGACATCTTGGAAAACTACCAAACCCACACATTTCTGAAAACTAGACACCCGGGGAAGTCCAGAGAGGTATGGCTTGCGTGGGTCTCCCAACGTTTTCCTACCCAGAATCCCCTGCAAACCTCAAATTTTCTTGAAAAAAAATCACTTTTTTCTAACATTCCTGTGTGAGCAAGTTGTAGGCTAACACAAATTTCCTACCACCCAGGGTCCCCCGAGGTCTCCCGATAAAAATGGTACCTCACTTGTGTGGGTATGGCTGCAACAGGAAAAGGCCGAAACCGTACTGTGGAGACTTCAAAATTACCTACAACAAAACTACCTGGTTTTGGGGATAGGACCTAGTTTTTTGGCCCCGGGCTCGCCGCCATCTAGGGAAACCTACCACACCCACACATTTCTGAAAACTAGACACCCTGGGGAGTCCAATGAGGTATGGCTTGCGTGGATCCCCCTAAAGTTTCCCTACCCAGAATCCTCTGCAAACCTAAAATTTTGTAGAAAAAAACACTTTTTCCACATATTTTTCTGTGAAATCACCACGCCGGCACAGATGTCCTACCCTACAGCGTTCTCCTAAGTGTCCCGAGTAAAATGATACCTCACTTGTGTGGGCGTCCAATGCAGAATTGGCTAAAAACATATTTATAGAAAAATGTAGCGCTTAGAATTCCCTATGTTTTGGGCTCTTCCCAGTCACAGGCCCTTGCCCCACCTACACAAGTGAGGTATCATTTTACTCGGGAGACTGAGGGGAACGATGTGGGTGTAGGACATTTGTGCCGGCACGGTGATTCCACCCAAAAATATGTGGAAAAAGTGATTTTTTCAGCTAAATTTGAGGTTTGCAGGGCAAACAATTTTTTCTCAAATTTCTGTCTGGGAAAGTTCTCCCGATAAAAATGGTACCTCACTTGTGTGGGTAGGCATAGTGGCTGCAACAGGAAAGGCCCAAATCGTTCTGTGGAGACTTGAAAATTACCTATAACAAAACTACATGGTTTGGGGGGCGGGGGCACCTGGGGTTTTGGCCACGGGCTCGGCGGCCATTTTGGGAAAGTACCAAACACAAACATTTCTGAAAACTAGACCCCCCGGGGAGTCCAATGAGGTATGGCTTGCGTGGATCCCCCAACGTTTTCCTACCCAGAATACCATGCAAACCTTACATTTAGCTGAAAAAAACACTTTGGACTCCCCCGGGTGTCTAGTTTTCAGAAACGTTTGGGTTTGGTACTTTCCCAAGATGGCCGCCGAGCCCGGGGCCAAAAACTCATGGGACCCCCCCTTGCAAAACCAGGTTGGTTTGTGATAGGTAATTTTTATGTCTCCTCGATAGGTTTTGGGCCCTTGTCTGTCACGAGTCCTTGACCCACGCGAGTGAGGTAACTTTTTAATCGGGAGACCTGGGGGAACGCTGGGTGGGAGGACATTTGTGTATCCACGCAGATTCCACAACTTCCCAGACAGAAATTTGAGAAAAAAGTGATTTTTTTCAGCGAGATTTGAGGTTTGCAGGGGATTCTGGGTAGGAGAATGTTGGGGGACCCACTCAAGCCATACCTCGCTGGACTCCCCTGGGTGTCTAGTTTCCAGAAATGTGTGGGTTTGATAGGTTTCCCTAGATGGCCACCGAGCCCCGGGCCAAAAACTCATGGGGCCCCCTTGCAAAACCAGGATGGTTCGTCATAGGTAATTTTGATGTTGCCTCAATAGGTTTTGGGCCCTTGCCTGTCGCGGGTCCTTGACCCACCCACGAAAGTAAGGTAACATTTTTCTTGAAACACTTTGGGGAACGCGGGGTGGGTGGAATTTTGTGGATCCACGCAGATTCCAGAGCTTTCCACCACAGTAATGTGAGGAAAATGTCTTTTTTGGACAATTTTTTAGGTTTGCAAGGGATTCTGGGTAACAGAACCTGGTGAGAGCCAGTCAAGTCACCCCATCCTGGATTTCCCTGGGTGTCTAGTTTTCAAAAATGTATAGGTTTGCTAGGTTTCCCTAGGTGCCGGCAGAGCTAGGGTTAAAAACTGCAGCTAGGCACTTTGCTAAAAAAAGGGTCATTTTCACTGTAAAAAAGTGGTGTGTCCACGTTGCGTTTTACTCCGTTTCCTGTTGCGGGCACTAGGCCTACCCACACAAGTGAGGTACCATTTTTCTCAGAAGACTTTGGGGAACGCGTGGTGGGTGGAATTTTGTGGATCCACACAGATTCCAGAAATTTCCACCCCAGAAATTTGAGGAAAATTTGTTTTTTTTGGACAATTGTTTAGGTTTGCAAGGGATTCTGGGTAAAAGAACCTGGTGAGAGCCAGTCCAGAGAGAGTGAGTAGTAGAGAGTGAGTAGTAGAGAGAGTAGTAGAGAGAGTAGTAGAGTAGTAGAGAGACAGTAGTAGAGAGTAGTAGAGAGTAGTAGAGAGTGAGTAGAGTAGTAGAGAGTGAGTAGTAGAGAGAGAGTAGTAGAGTTAGTAGGGTTGTGAGTAGAGAGCGAGTAGTAGAGAGTAGTAGAGAGTGAGCAGTAGAGAGTGAGCAGTAGAGAGTGAGCAGTAGAGAGTGAGCAGTAGAGAGTTATAGAGAGTTGTAGGTAGAGAGTAGTAGAGAGTGAGTAGTAGAGAGTGAGTAGTATGTAGAGTGTAGTAGAGAGTGAGTAGTAGAGAGTAGTAGAGTGAGCAGTAGAGAGTAGTGTAGAGTTGTAGAGAGTGAGTAGTAGAGAGCTAGTAGTAGAGAGAGTACGTAGTAGAGAGTAGTAGAGAGGGAGTAGTAAAGTAGTAGAGAGGGAGTAGTAGAGTAGTAGAGAGGGAGTAGTAGAGTAGTAGAGAGTGAGTAGTAGAGGGTAGTAGAGAGTTAGTAGAGAGTGAGTAGTAGAGAGAGTAGAAGAGAGAGTAGTAGAGAGTGAGTAGTATGTAGAGAGTAGTAGAGAGTGAGTAGTAGAGAGTGAGTAATAGTAGAGAGTGAGTAGAGAGTAGTAGAGAGTGAGTAGTAGAGTGAGTAGTAGAGAGCGAGTAGTAGAGAGTAGTAGAGTGAGCAGTAGAGTGAGCAGTAGAGATTAGTGGAGAGTGAGCAGTAGAGAGTAGTGTAGAGAGTGAGTAGTAGAGAGTGAGCAGTAGAGAGTGAGTAGTATGTAGAGTGTAGTAGAGAGTGAGCAGTAGAGAGTGAGCAGTAGAGAGTAGTAGAGTGAGTAGTAGGGAGTAGTAGAGTGAGTAGTAGGGAGTGAGTAGTAGAGAGTGAGTAGAGAGTGAGCAGTAGAGAGTGAGTAGTAGAGTAGTGTAGAGAGTTGTAGAGAGTGAGTAGTAGTAGAGAGTGAGTAGTAGAGAGTGAGTAGTAGAGTGAGTAGTAGAGAGTGGTAGAGAGTAGTAGAGAGTAGTAGAGAGTGAGTAGTAGAGTGAGCAGTAGAGAGTAGTAGAGTAGTAGTAGAGTGAGTAGTAAAGAGTAGTAGAGTGAGTAGTAGACAGTGAGTAGTAGTGAGTAGTAGAGAGTGAGTAGTAGAGAGTGAGTAGTAGAGAGAGAGTAGTAGAGAGAGAGTAGTAGAGAGAGAGTAGTATGTAGAGAGTAGTAGAGAGTGAGTAGTAGAGAGTGAGTAGTAGAGTTAGTAGAGTGAGTAGTAGAGAGTGAATAGAGTAGAGAATAGTAGAGAGTGAGCAGTAGAGAGTAGTAGAGAGTTAGTAGTAAACATATCATAAACATTGAAGGACTACCATTAAAAGTGCAAGTTTTCATTATTTTGATTAATCCAAACGTTTGCGTGTTTTATAACCTGCAGGAGATTGGTTTAATTAGAACACGTCATGCAGAGAGACATTTTCTAGTCAACCCGGTAGCTCCTGTGACTTTTCTTGGCGAGTTATACTCTTGCAGAGTAGTAGAGTGAGTAGTAGAGAGACAGTAGTAGAGAGTAGTAGAGAGTGAGTAGAGTAGTAGAGAGTGAGTAGTAGAGAGAGAGTAAGTAGTAGAGAGTGTGTAGTAGAGAGTGAGTAGTAGAGTAGTAGAGAGTGAGTAGTAGAGAGTGAGTAGTAGAGTTAGTAGGGTTGTGAGTAGAGAGCGAGTAGTAGAGAGTAGTAGAGAGTGAGTAGTAGAGAGTGAGCAGTAGAGATTGAGTAGTGAGTAGAGTAGTAGAGAGTAGAATAGTAGAGAGTGAGTATTAGAGAGTGAGCAGTAGAAATTGAGTAGTAGTAGAGAGTGAGTGAGTAGTAGAGAGTAGTAGAGTGAGTAGTAGAGAGTAGTAGAGAGTGAGCAGTAGAGAGTGAGTAGTAGAGAGTGGTAGAGAGTAGTGTAGAGAGTAGTAGAGAGTTGTAGAGAGTGAGTAGTAGAGAGTGAGTAGTATGCAGAGTGTAATAGAGAGTAGTAGAGTGAGTAGTAGAGTGAGTAGTAGAGTGAGTAGTAGAGAGTGAGCAGTAGAGAGTGAGCAGTAGAGAGTGAGTAGTAGAGAGTGAGTAGCAGAGAGTTGTAGAGAGTTGTAGGTAGAGAGTAGTATAGAGTGAGTAGTAGAGAATGAGTAGTAGAGAGTGAGTAGTATGTAGAGTGTAGTAGAGAGTGAGTAGTAGAGAGCAAGTAGTAGAGAGAGTAAGTAGTAGAGAGGGAGTAGTAGAGTAGTAGAGAGGGAGTAGTAGAGTAGTAGACAGTGAGTAGTAGAGGGTAGTAGAGAGTTAGTAGAGAGTGAGTAGTAGAGAGAGTAGAAGAGAGAGTAGTAGAGAGTGAGTAGTATATAGAGAGTAGTAGAGAGTGAGTAGTAGATAGTGAGTAGTAGTAGAGAGTGAGTAATAGTAGAGAGTAGTAGAGTGAGTAGTAGAGAGCGAGTAGTAGAGAGTGAGTAGTATGTAGAGTGTAGTAGAGAGTGAGCAGTAGAGAGTGAGCAGTAGAGAGTAGTAGAGTGAGTAGTAGGGAGTAGTAGAGAGTGAGTAGTAGAGAGCGAGTAGTAGAGAGTGAGTAGAGAGTGAGCAGTAGAGAGTGAGTAGTAGTGTAGAGAGTTGTAGAGAGTGAGTAGTAGAGAGTAGTGTAGAGAGTGAGTAGTAGAGAGTGAGCAGTAGAGAGTGAGTAGTATGTAGAGTGTAGTAGAGAGTGAGCAGTAGAGAGTGAGCAGTAGAGAGTAGTAGAGTGAGTAGTAGGGAGTAGTAGAGAGTGAGTAGTAGAGAGCGAGTAGTAGAGAGTGAGTAGAGAGTGAGCAGTAGAGAGTGAGCAGTAGAGAGTGAGTAGTAGTGTAGAGAGTGAGTAGTAGAGAGTAGTAGTAGAGAGTGAGTAGTAGTAGAGAGTGAGTAGAGAGTGAGTAGAGTAGAGAGTAGTAGAGAGTGAGTAGTAGAGAGTGAGTAGTAGAGAGAGTAGTAGAGAGAGTAGTAGAGTGAGTAGTAGAGAGTGAGTAGTAGAGTGAGCAGTAGAGAGTGAGTAGTAGAGTAGTAGTAGAGTGAGTAGTATAGAGTAGTAGAGTGAGTAGTAGAGAGTGAGTAGTAGTGAGTAGTAGAGAGTGAGTAGTAGAGAGTGAGTAGTAGAGAGAGAGTAGTAGAGAGAGAGTAGTATGTAGAGAGTAGTAGAGAGTGAGTAGTAGAGAGTAGTAGTAGAGAGTGAGTAGTAGAGTTAGTAGAGTGAGTAGTAGAGTGAGTAGTAGAGAGTGAATAGAGTAGAGAATAGTAGAGTGAGTAGTAGAGAGTAGTAGAGAGTTAGTAGTAAACATATCAAACATTGAAGGACTACCATTAAAAGTGCAAGTTTTCATTATTTTGATTAATCCAAACGTTTGCGTGTTTTATAACCTGCAGGAGATTGGTTTAATTAGAACATGTCATGCAGAGAGACATTTTCTAGTCAACCCGGTAGCTCCTGTGACTTTTCTTGGCGAGTTATACTCGTGCAGAGATATTTGCAGGATCACTGGAATGTATTTCACAAAATAAGTGTAATTTTGCAAACGTTTTACACATACAATTAAAAAAAATCAGATACCCATTTCTAAAGAAACGTGATAATCATTTATGTATTTTCATTGTGTCGCATTTTACGCTTGGTGAGAGCATTGATGTGACAGGAATGGGCCTTCATGCATCTATTGATACATAACTTTTGCTATTGTTCGATTTCAGTGTGAACAGAGTTCTTTCAGCTCCTCGGTGCCAAAGACAGGATGTAAATATTTGCGATGACGACAAACAGCGGATGCATCTTTCCACAATGTGCACAATTTGCGTGTTGGAAAAGCAGTAGCAGCGAGCCCGGGCACAATACACATAGCACCAGCAAACAAGACCTTTCACTTTCCTCAATTAGCATTTGTTGGTTTGGAAATTTAAAAAAGAAAGATTTTGATCAGCTCCTTGTCATCAGAAAGATCCCACTCAAGTACAGTTTTTGTTGGACAAACCAGTGTAATGGGGCACTTTCACTCAATGATGGTGAACAGGGACTACGACTTCCAGATAGGAAGTCTTTGCTCATTGCCAATCCTTGTAAAACAAGCGCAGGCTTTTTACAGAGCGGACAGAAGATGGGCACGCGGGGACTGGCTCTACTGGAGGCGGAAAAAAATGTCCCCAGAGTGTCACGCCGCCAGTAAAGCATCCAATTCCTGAGTGCACATCTTTTGTCTTGTTTGTCTCCCCGCGTGCACGCTGGAATTGTATTGATTCCAAAAGGTCTTCGGCATGACAGAGCAGTGCATGCGCTGCTGTCGCCAGGCCTAGACTTAAAAAGGGTCATTTTTTACTGTGAAAATGTGGTGTATGCACGTTGCGTTTTGGGCCGTTTCTTGTCACGGGCACTAGGCCTACCCACACAAGTGAGGTACCATTTTTCTCGGAAGAATTTGAGGAACACGGGGTGGGTGGAATTCTGTGGATCCACACAGATTCCAGAACTTTACACCACAGAAATGTGAGGAAAATGTGTTTTTTGGGGCATTTTTTAGGTTTGCAAGGGATTCTGCGTAAAAGAACCTGGTGAGAGCCAGTCCAGTCACCCCATCCTGGATTCCCCTGGGTGTCTAGTTTTCAAAAATGTATAGGTTTGCTTGGTTTCCCTAGGTGCCAGCAGAGCTAGCGTTAAAAAACTACAGCTAGGCACTTTGCAAAAAAGGGGTAATTTATCGTTGTGAATATCTGGTGTGTCCACGTTGCGTTTTGAGCCGTTTCCTGTCGTGGGCACTAGGCCTACCTGTGAGAAAGTGCCCTCTTTCTTGCATGGTATGCCCCCACTTTTTGCTGAATTGCTGATGAACTTTGACGGAGTGTGCCCTGGGCTCCTGCCAATCAGGTACCCAGGGCCTGTGTTCCTTCCCTAAAACTGCATTAAAGCCTAAACCCAATTGCCATCTCTGGCCACATGTCAGCCCCTGGTAAATGGTACCATAGGTACCCAGGGCACTGTGACCAGAGAAGGCCCCCAAGGGCAGCAGCACTTATTGTGCCACTCTTCGAGGCCCTGTACCCTGACACACACACACACACTGCCTTTGCAGGCTAAGTGTCTGGGTGCAGAATCAAACAAAGAGACGACATGGCACACATCCCTGTGTGCCATGCCCACAAACCACTGCCCTGGCATACATTAGTCACCCCTCTAGCTGGGTGCCCTATGCCAGTGGTGAGGGTACAGGTGCATGAGCCCTGTACCCCTACAGTGCACAGGTCCATTCCTGGGCCCTGTAAGTGCAGTGCTGCCATTAAGAGTATATGGTGCTGGGAGGTTGTCATTACGAACTCCACAGCACCATAATGGCTGCACTGAAGACTGGGAAGTTTGGTATCAAACTTCTCAGCACATTAAACCCACACTAATGCACGACAGAGGGCATTCTAGAGATACCCCCTGAAACTCGACTAACTCCCAGTGACCCGACTGAGTGGGTGCGCAGGCTGCCACCACCTGACATGTTTCTGGACCCCTGGGTCGAGAGCTTGCTGCTCTCGGGGGCCTGAAACAATGCACATCCTGGGAAGAGGTGCCAAGCCTCCTCCGCCAGGATGGGCAGGGTTCATGAAGGAGAAGCTTCAAAGACATGCCGCCTTTGTGAGCTTCTCCAGATCACTTGCTGTACTCAGCAACTGGTCCCCACTGGTTCTACCCCCCACTTTGGGCGGGAGACCCGGCGGGAAAAACAGTGAGGAAGAGAGGTGTGCCAACCTCTGCCAACTCCACCCCTAAGGTGGGGGAGGCGAGGTGAAGCACAACCTTGAGTCCCCGCCATCTTGAGGATGGGGGGACCCAGCCAACCAGAGACAGGCACACGCTCCCCCCCCACTGGAGAGTGGCAGGATAGGGGTGTACCCACCCCAGGGAAGGGACCCATTGGTCCCTACCCTTTACCTACCTGTAACACCCCTAAATTTAGTATTTAGGGGCACCCTGAATCTTTGTTCCTCAGATCCAGCAACCACAAGAAAAGAAGAAGGACGAGAATCCGTGCAGACCTAACAAGAGGACGACGCCCACTGACTTGGCCCCAGCACTACAGGCCTGTCTACCCTCGAACCTGCTCCTGCAAAACTCCGGCATGTCCAGCAGCCAGCAACCTCAAAAACCCCAGAGGACCTGCCTGCATTCACTTTCCAAGCTGTTTCTCCCGTGAACACCGGACGTGTTTGAACTGCAGCTTCTGGTGCCAGCCAGGACCCGCGAATCCAGCACACACTGCACCCGCCGAGCCCGGCCCGTGTTTGAGTGAACCAACACCACGAGGAGGTCCCCCGGCGATCGTGACCTGAGATCCAGCGACCCCTGATCTACCTCAAGACTCCAGACGAAGCCTGCAGCCTCAATCCAGGAGACTCCCCTACCGCGACCAGAGCGGGTAAGAAAATCCGACGTCTAAAGGCATCCCTGCACCCGACGCCCCACGGCCTTGTGTGCCCAACCCAGTGGTGCCTGACCATCACTCTACATCCCAACTTACCCCTCGAAGTGGTGGTCACTCCTGGAAGATCTTCGTCCCAGAGCCTGCAGTGTTTCTTTGTCCCTGAGAATCTCCATTAAAATTCAACAGGGCACCCGACCTCAAAACTGCACCCAGCTGCCCTAGCTCCACTGAGGGTGTCCCTTTGGTGCTAACTTGGTCCCCAACGTGCCCTGAGCTTAACCCTAGGAGCTTTGCTCCCACAACCCGTGGCCTGCTTGCCAGCTGCCACCAACCGGAGCTCCCCTATCCTCCATAGGATAAAATTGGGCCTCAACACTTTGCACCCGGCCGCCCTAGTGCCACTGGGGGTGCAACAACAGTGCATCACTGACCCTGGGAGACCCCTGAGTCTAATCCCAGAACCCTAACTCAAAAGACCGATTACTTACCTTGGAACCGATAACTAATTTTTCCTCATAGGATAACATTGACACTTTTTCTCTCAAAAAGTTTCGAAGTGTCGACTTTTGAAAACTGCAAATATTCCTTAAAAATCAGCCTATTAACCAAAACGCATTTTCTCAACTGTTTTAAAGAAATATACCAGTGCTGAATCCAGGATACAGCACTGAGTAAGAAAAAGTTACGATAACCTAACTTACCTGCAAAGTGAATTTCCTCCCATAGGATCACATTGGTGATTCTATGTGAAACAGTTTCTAAGTGTCAACTTTTGAAATACACTAATATTCATTAAAAATCATACCTTTTACCAAAACACATTTACTGACCTGTTTTCAGGAAATGTCCCAGGGCTGAATCTAGGATCCAGTCCTGTGGTTAGAAAAGTAATCTGAAAAGTAATTAACTGCATTTTTACTTAAACAGCCCATTCAATTGAATGTACTATACCTGCAATGTGTTGCAAACTGCTTTCTTAAACCTGTAATCAAAACCAGTACCAGTTAAACTGCAACTCTGAACTGTGTTCAAACAAGTAAATTACTACTGCAAAGTATTTATATGCTTACCTGTACCAGGCTTTCTTGGTTCTAGAAATAAAACAGTATATTTTGTATACAAAACAATTGGCCTAGAGTCCAGTTCTTGAGTGTGTGAGACCATTTACTGACAGTATGTACATCAAATGCTTTACACTGTCCTCTAATACTGCCTTAACACTCGACCAAGCTACCACTTTAGAGAGTAAGGTTCTATCTAACTTTAACCTCTGCCAAACCTCTGGAGACTCTTGGACTCTATACACCCTGTACATCACTTTGGTGCAGTATATATAGAGGCAGTTTCTTACACTACCCACACAAGTGAGGTACCATTTTTATCGGGAGACTTAGTTGCTCTACAATTCTGTGTTACCCTGTTATTACCTATTGACTTTCGATGCATTTCTGCCTTCCAAATGAAAGACAATGTGTAAAAAAAGTCATTTTGAAAAATGACCTATAATTCTCATGCTAGTATGGGTATTCCCAATTTCGGAAATGTTGCAAATATCTACTGTTTCTAAACTCTATATTTTGTTCCCATTTCAGAAATACATAGGTGTCTTTCATACCGATTTTTCCATGTATACATTTTCCCAGAATAATTGCTATATACCCGGTACATAATAAAAAGACATTGCACGTCGCTGCTTAGTTATTGGCTCTGGGTTTGTCGGGTTCTTGGTGAACCTACTAGCAGCGAAGGGGTTAATTGCAGAGTCCAGTAGGCAACAGACATTGCTCCCAATACGGCCCGGCCAGACCGCGCATCATCGCTGGCTGTGCACATGCCGAGTGCTTCATGTGCCACTAACTGTGCAGCTCAACTCTATGCCACGTGCCTGTGGGCCCTTGCTGACCGCTGCCTCCGGCCTACACTGTGGTCAGCATAGCTCACAATTCAAATTCAGTCTTGATTCATTAATTGCAGAGTCCAGTAGGCAACTAACTATAACGTGCCAGAAAGCTACACATTTCGACAATGTATTCCTTACATATGTCATCTCTTGTTCCATACGCCTACACTGCGGTCAGCAGAGCTCACAATTTGAATTGAGTCTTGATTTATTAATTGCAGAGAGAATTGCACTCTATGTCCTCGGATTTTGTCAAGAGGAAGTGACAAAAAGCATTCCTCAATGTCTGTGCTGACTACTGCCTTCCATCTACACTGCGGACAGCAAGGCTCACAATTCAGAGCGAGTCGTGATTGCAGATTACGCAGTCCAGTAGGCAACAGACATTGCTCTCAGTGCGGCCCGCCCGCACCATGCATCATCGCTGGCGGCGCACACACTGAATGCTTCTGATGCCACTAACTCAGTGCACCACAAGTTACCGCCACGTGGCCTTATTGACGCAGAATTCATTAAGCAAAAGACATTGCTCCCAGTGTGGCCCGCCCGAACTACGCATCATCACTGGCTGTGCACACGCTGACTGCCATGGTTGCCACTAACTCAGTGCACCACAAGTCAACACCACGTGGTTGTAGGCCCTTGCTGCCCGCTGCCTCCGGCCTACACTGCGGTCAGCAGGTTTCACACATATCCAATCCAATCCTGTCCTGCAAGGACACGCCATCATCGCTGGCTGCGCACACGCTGAGCTCTTCAGGTGCCACTAACTCTGTGCATCACAACTCATGGACCCTTTATGATTGACTTTCGTGCTGTAGACACTGAACGCAACAATGTCACCTCATGCAGAAGGAATATCCCAAAGGGATAAAGGGATATTAGCAATTTCTTCACATCAGCACGCTCATCTCTGGTGTCCCTACCTCAGTGCATCACAAGTCATGGACCCTTTGCGATACAATCTTTTCTGTGTGATTTAAGATCTGGTACCCCTACCTTAGTGCACCACAAGGCGTGGACTCTTTATGATTGAATCTGTGTGTGTGATCGGATTATCACTGTTGTAGTTGTTGCAAGCACCAACCATTCCCTGAGGGCTGGCTTACACCCCCCCCAAACGCATCCAGCACAGACGTCACCGGACATGTGAACCTGGTAATAAAAAGGGGCTGATCGCACATGCCCGTAGCCAGTTCCTCTAACTGTGTTTGTGTGTTCATTATGTATGCATGCTGGCTCTGGTCCCTACCACATTACATTGTGCTGTTGACTGCGCACGCAATCATGTTACCTCTGGCAGTTGGGAAGACCTCGGTTATGTAACTTTGTCTGGGTCATTCTATGAGTACATGGGTAGAGACTGGATGATTAGAGTACTGCAAGGAGAGTGTATAGTGAATTTATAAGCGCTTGGGGATTGGCGGCATGATTGGTTAAGTACACATGTTGGCAGAGCCTAACCCCAGAGCACGAGCATAGCTCGAATTGGCTGCCAACCAGTGGCAACCCAGGCGGAGCCTCAGGATTGCAAATCAAGCCTCGGTAAAGGCCCAGAATCCAGTCTGCAAGAAATTCCCAACCCCACAGCTGGATCATTGACATACGGCGGATAGAATCTACGGAATTCTGTAAGCGGAGTGGGCAGTGCCGGCGTACGCCAGTCAGGGGCGCAACTAGAGCCAAATTTCGGTGGAAGTTGATAACACTTTCGGCGGGGCTAATTCTTCCAATCATAGGCGTGGAAATGCAGGGGTTCTAAGAAGAGGTGACATCACCACAAAGCCTCTGTAGTGAGGGCTGCAATTTATATACGTACATTGCTAAGTTAGCATAACCACGTTAGATGTTAGAAAGCCATCTTGCCACTTTTGCTGCTTTTGCACACGACACTGCAGTTACATGTTATTATTTAAAATATGCCTGCTCGCTTTTTCCTCACATGAGAACTGTCTGTTGTTCACATCCCTAGCCATGAGCAGCAACCTTGGTCTGAACATTGTGTAAAGAAACAGTCTGGATCGCTAGACAATGCATGTTTTTGAATTCAGGTTGATCGGCCCACTATTTAGCCAAAACACGCACACAGCTGCAAATACCCGAGAGTGGAGCGCTTTTAATATTGCAGGCTGCATGCTTAACACACACATTCTGAAGAAGAGCTTTCCCAGGAGCAGTGCACACCTGATCCTGTGATGTGATTCAACTAAGCTGATCTTTACGGTATGGGGTTCCCCATTCAAGCCTAGAGACCTTTTATTAATATAATAATATTAGTTTACTAGCGAAAGGAAGGTGGCTGTATTCCACTGTCATTTGTAAGATGATCTCTCCTTTCATTTTTTATGGTATTGTAACAATGCTGATGGTTTTGATTTTAATCATTTGTCTGCTTATGTTAGCCAAAGTACTGCATCTTAGGACACGAGGTTTATAACATAAACTCTTTAAACTTTACCGTGTCTCTGTTTACTCTTGTTGTGGACTGATATGAGAATAATAACGAGCAGGTATTTCTGATTCCCACCATTCCTGAGAATACACTAAGTCGCTTGTTCTGGGTTGTCTACACATTGGGACCGCCGAGATAAATACGGATAACGAATGGGACACTGATGCTGGTCGGATAGGGGTTTTGGGTTCTGAGGTGAGTTTTTGGTACACCGCAATTCACTGAGGTCCTGGTTTCCTGCGCATAGTTCTGTGCATGAGCAGAATCCCTGCAACATGGCGCACCCAACGTTTGGTCTATTGATTTGAAACGCCTTAGTAGTGCTTATATTAGTCCACGACGCCCTCACTCTTGTTTCTGGATAACGGGAGTGACGGATTTTAACCTACCTGTTACTCACCTGATAGGTTCTTTCAAGCTTGAGCATTAAAAAGGTTTCTTCATTTTCTGAACCCTTGTGCTACTGATTAAACTCATTGTTGATCTTCTGTGTGTCCTTATGGCGATCGATATTGCTGCACATAGCCGTACACCTCTGCGACGTCATTTGACGACGTATGGGGTGCCGGACGATGGGATGGCCGTTATTTTTGTGGTGAGTGCTTATGGAACCCATTCTTATGAGTTGTTCTACTCTTGGGTGACACTGCCAGCAGTGAATGCGGATGATAAAACCTTTCACTCGTATACTCACACGCGGGTCCCAGCCAATTATATGCCATATCGGACGCTAGAGATCCCCCTTTCAGCCTGGCAGCATAGCATTTGGTTTAATGGCGCCCTTCCCCATGCGGTTGCACCGGCTAGAATGGACCCTTTGTCAATTGCAGGGGCCACATGGCCGGTGCTAGCCGGATTTACGCCTCACCCCCGCTATTTGACTATTGCGGTGGATGAGCTGCGTGCGCTCCATACAACCCTTATTTCAGTATATAGGGCTTTGGTGCAATACGTTTCACGCAACGTGCAGGTAGGTCCTGCTGTTGCGGGACTACCAGCTGGTCACCCGGCGGTTATTAGTCCCCGTCATAGTTAATTGGGTGATGGGCAAGCGCCCCCAAAATAAAGATGATTTTCCTGATTGGCTTGCCGTGAAATTTGACCAGCTGGAAGCAGTGTTTCCACACTCTACAGAGGTGGAGAAACACAGAATCCTCACCATTAGTTTGCCGAAAGACATCATCCCTGATGTGTCAGATTGTGACAACTGGGGAAAGATCTTTGCCGCAGTCTACTCAAAGTGCTTCGGCACTCCGTCTATGGCCGTGCTGCCCTCTGTCATTAAACGTGTTCAAGATTAGCACGGACCGGAGGCGGCTGTAGAGTTGGGAATGAGGCTTGTCGGAGTATTCGACGTTGTTGCCCCCCTCGTCCTTGGTAAGGGAGGGAGATGCGGTACAATTCCAAGTGGTAAATGGCTTAGCCCGCGTCGCTGAAATCGATAAGCCCAAAGAATTACCTAAACTTATTGCAGAAGCCTATAAAACTATTGGCCGCAGTAGTTTGGGAGTTAAACCAACTGTAATCATTCCTGACTTGATACAACAAACTAAGGTGAGTTAGTCTGGTAAAGACGATCGTCCAGCTTTTCCAAAGCAAAATTGGAGAGCAAAGAAACAGGGCAAGCAGCAACAGAAACAGGGGTCTCGTCCTGCGTCTCCCGTACAGCAGACTAGCGAACGCACTTATGATCTGCACGATCGAACTAGTATTAAGTCGCCTGATAGATTTCAGGTTACTGACCAACGCTCTCCTCGTTCTTCACAGGAAACATCGGCCTCACAGTCCGGTGGCGGAGACCGGGGCAAGGGTCGGGGTGCACAACAAGGTCGTGAACAACCCCGTCAGGCGGACGGTAAAGGCAAGCAAGACGAGTTTGCACGTCAACGACCCCCGTTTCAGAAGAAGAAAGTTGCTGCACTGACAGCGAGGTATGCCACAGATAGTGAGAACGCAGCTTCGGAACCTGACATGGGCGCTAACGCTGCTCGACAGCGCAGCGGAGGTTACAGTAGTGCGGCAAGCACTGCATCCATATCTGGAGGCGACAGCAACTGACACGTTCATTACTGTAGAAACTGCTGACACTAGAGTGGCTCCCCCTGACAGACTATATGACATAGTTCTCCTAATTGAAGGCCACATACAACGTACAATGCAAGGGATTTTTTGGGATAATCTGACCTCTTCTTATGATATTCTCCTAGCGGAGGCGGACTGGCCCCCGGCTTTCATTTTAGATGCTCCTAGAGGGGAGGAGGTAATCCTCCCGTCCTTTGCGCACACAGTGCCAAAGGACCAAGCTAAAAGGTTCGCTGAGGAGTGGGCTCTGGTGCTAGCACCGGCTTTGTATCGTACTCAGATGGGCTGGGATAAATTGTCCCCCAGCCATGAGATTCCATTGCGGTCTATGCCCCAGCCACAACCCCAATATCCCATGCGTCGTGAAGCCAGACCTCACGTCGCGGCAATCCTTGAACAATTGGAATATCAAGGTGTTATTGAAACATGCGTGTCACCAATGAATAATCCTTTATTAACTGTGACGAAGCCTGATGGGTCGTACTGCCTAGTTTCAGATTACCGGCATTTAAACTCTCATTGCCGGACATGCGCGGTACAAAATACTCACAGTTCGGCTCTCGTTGATAGTCTCGTGCGAAAAAGGTTTAAAACCCCACTTGACATTTCCAATGGCTTTTACAGCCATAACCTGTCCTCTATTAGCAGTCAGTGGACAGCGTTTACTTCAGGCGGCAAACAAAAACAGTTTAAAAGACTAGCCATGGGCTATAAACACAGCCCTGGCGTCTTTGCCGCACGTGTAGTCTCTCTTTTAGAGAGCATAGATCCAGATGCGTACTCGTATGTCGATGATATCTATCTCACAGACGACGAGTTGAGGCCGCATATGTGTCGCGTTGATCGCATTATTGTTATGTTTACAGACTTCGGTTACAAATTCAATTTTGCGAAGTCTCACATTGCAGAGTATACAGTGTTGTTCTTGGGCTACGAACTCAACAATGAAGGTCGAGGATTGGCTCCGCACTTTCTGGAAAAGTGCGCATGCCTGCGTGCTCCTACAACACTGAAGAAATTACAGTCTTTGCTGGGCTTTCTGAATTTCGGTCGTACGTACGTTCCTGATTATGCCCAGCGTATCAAGCAGCTTTATGCCTTGGTACAACCTACTTTTTCCAAATCGTGCTGGCTGCCGGAGCATTCAGCTATTTTGCAATTACTGCAAGCTGATCTTCTTGCTTCAAAATACTTACTGACACGTGATAACCGCACTAACCTGGTAATTAGAATTGTGCCGGGCGCAGTGGGTTTCACGTACTTAACGTTCAATGAGGGCGACATCGTCCCCATTGCCTACAAATTACACCTGTACACATCGGCTGAAATGCGTTTTTCCTCTGTCGAGAAAGTTCTTACGGCAGTGCAGATGGCGATTCTCAAAGAACGAGCGCTGTCGCAAGGAAAACGCATGTTGGTTGTCACACCATATCCTGCCCCTGAGGCAGTGACCAAAGAGAGTGTACCAAATTCTAAAGCTTTTCATCCTCGGTGGATACAATGGGCCACTTCCTTGACATCGCCCGATGTCCCCTACATCTTTGACATCTCATTACAGACTCAGGAGTACTTGCAGTATGAATTCGTTCATCCGGCTCCTGTCTTTGCGCCCGCTTGAAGATTACCATTGTGTCATTTACACTGACGGTTCTGCGCAACCGGCGACTGGATCGAAACATGCCTATTCAGCAGCCTGCGCAATTGTGGTGGGTACTTTCGTGAATGGTGAATTCCAATCTAATGTCATGGATACGCAGTCATTGGGTGATTGTACCGCACAGTTGGCAGAGCTTCGTGCTCTGGTGCTTGCACAGGAGTTTGCTGATCCTCGGGTCACTACTCTTATAGTGAGTGACTCATTTTATTGTGTTCAATCTTACAATGACAATCTATATTTTTGGTCTCAAAATGAATATCGTGATTCCAAGGGTAGCACAATTAAGCATAAAATGCTTTGGGTTCGAGTGGCAGAACTTGAAGAACTTCTGCCTCTCGTGAATGTTATTCACACTCTCGGTCACCAACGAGTTGGTGTCCACGCTGTCGGCAACAGCTTAGCTGACGACGCAGCAAAAACAGCAGTGGTGACATATCTAGTAGCAGCAGTTACAAGATCCAAAGGTAAGATTGATGATGACATTTTGGCAGCTATTGCTGCTACAGAAACGGGAAGTAATTACCCGAGAGGTTTCCCTTCTCGTTACCATTATCACTTAAGTCCTGATAAAGTCCCATTAGTGAGGATTACCGACGTTGGTGACAGATTGATTCCCAACGCGGACTGCAGACCATCGTTGATAACAGCAGCTCACGAAGGTCTGGCCTCTGCCCACGCCGGCGTTGCAGCTACTGTTTCTCTGTTACAACAACGTTACTGGTGGTGCGGTTTATATAAACAAGCTCGCGCTTATGTTCTTGATTGTGACATTTGCCAGCAGATTAAACCTTCAACTGCTGCGCGCCCACCACAAACTCAGATGTACATATCTAATAAACCACTAGGGTGTGTTTATCTAAATCACTGCGGTCCTTTCCCCTCTGATACTGCGTACAAGTACATCTTGGTTGCAGTGGATTCGTGCACATGTTTTCTGTGGGTATGGCCACAAAGAAGTGCTGATGCCCGTACTGTCATCAGGGATTTGCATGTCTTTGTGGGAAGTTTTGCGTGTGGTACCTTTCATTCTGATCAGGGCCCTGCGTTCGCCTCTAAGGCATACAAAGACGCCATGAGAAATTTGGGGGTCCAAGTCAAATTTTCGTCTCCCTACCGACCTGAGGGTAATAGTGTGGTGGAGCGAATGAACCGTGACTTAAAGCAATCTTTGACAGCTCGGGTTTTAGGCACTGGCCGGAACTGGCTTGCCCATCTGTATAACGTCCAACGTGCACTTAATAATCTTCCTAGAAGGTCTCTGGGTGGGCGGACCCCATACATGATGCTCTTTGGCATACGAATGTTTGTCCCGGACCTTGATGGTCTAGACAAGGCGGCGTCAGCCGCACCCTTTGACGTAGATGATCACTGTGCTGTATTGCAGACTCTACAAGAAACCAGAGACAGTCTTGCGAAGGAACACGTGCCCTCCACATATGATGCTGCGCTTCAGATTCCGGTAGTCGGCTGGCTACCTCGAGTTGGTGATCTGGTCCGTGAGAAGGTGGAGAACAAGAAGGAGTTCGGCCCCTCTTATCGTGCACCAGTTCCAGTGCTTGGTGTGCAGGGTACACAAACAGTCATTTTACCTCCACTTCCTGGTCGCAAGGATAACAGGTACATCTCTATTGACAATTTCAAGCTACAGCGAGTGGCCGATTCTTCTTAGTATGACTCCAGCAGTTTCTTGCCCTGCGATGCTGAGAAACTCTGTTTTGGCTCCAGCTTCTACCACCTTGTCTGATGTTGCCATCGAGATGCATACAGTTACTGGTCCTTTGTTGCTACCACTAGCTGGTGGTCTACCTGAAGATACTGAGTATGCTTATCCTGCAGATGTACCATTACCTGTTTTACAATCCACCGCAGTTAACCAGTCAAGCTTCTCGTTTGATACTAACTCAATGACTTCCAATGCCCCGTCAAAAGTTTCTATTTTTGCTGTCTGGTTTAAAAAACATTTTTTAATTCCCCCTTGGACTTACATTTGGCTGATGCTCGTATGTATTTTTTTGTTCATCTCCATTGGATTTGTGGTGGTATTTTTTCGTCTTGTGAATGGACACTACCTAAAAGAAAGATCTACAATTAGACTAATTGATGGAACTTTGGCCCCCCACTCCTCATCACACATCATGAAAAGGGAACAGACTTTTGTGAATATTACTGCCTGGCCTGTGTTGGATGGGATTGCGTGGGATGCTGTTAAATTTCAAATTCATGGTCCCACTGAAGTAATCAATGTGCCAAATGTATTTCGTGTTTCTATGGGTGATGTAGTTAAGCAGAGCATCCGCTCAGATGATTGGGATGTTCAAGCCATAGAACCACTATTTTCTGATTTGAAATATTATGCTGCGTTTGATGCTGAGGATTTGTATTTAGATACTGCTAATTATGATGAGCAGTTTTGCTATCAACACTATGGCAATCATTTCCTTCATAAAGCCAATACGTTTAGAAATGTTGTCAATTACACACAATGGGAACATTGTCCAGCGTCAAGGCTGGGCAGCTCCACCACATTAGTGAACAAATTCACATATTTTTCTGATTTCAGTGTTTCAAATCCTGCCTCCTTTTACTTTAAAGTGGCAGCTGAGTCTGCCTCGAAAGTTAGAGGCTGACACACACGAAATTGTTATATTCCAAATCCTTTATGGATGATTTGGCAATTAGAGGTTATGATCTGTGGAAAGCTACTATTGATCTTAAATCTGTTTGGGGTTCTAAACCGTGGCAGGTACAAGGAACAGAAGCTTTGCATTGTGCCTGCCTCATCCCGAACCACATGTTTTTGAATTCAACGATTTTTCAGACCACCTGCTTTGGATTGGCTACTTCTAAAAAATTAAATTCTCCCTCTACTCTGGATCTGGGTGCTTATCCTAATTGGGATAATCATACAGATCTGTCCCTTGATGCGTTGCAGTCTTACGTTTCTAACACATCCTTCAATATTTCCAAATTGAATCCGGAAGGATGGTTAATGTGGCAAATGAGCTCAGATTCCTGTCAACATCGTTTTCTGGATTTAAATTCGGGGTATACGCAGGTTCGTGTGGACCCCCGTTTTGAATCCGCTCATACTGTAACTACTTACTCTGTAGGAAAGTTATGCTAATCTTGGCTGCAACATTCCACCTTGGCATCTGTTAAACTTCATTTATCCAAATTACATGACAAAATAGATTTGAATGATTTTGTTAAAGGTCCTGCAGGTGGCAGGTCCAAAAGATGGGTATATGCTGTTTGTAACGAAGTATGGAAGTTATCACAAATTGAAGCTGCTTCCAGATTACGGGCTATTGATCAAGCCAATATGGAAAAAGTATTGGCTGTTATAGATAATAGCATTAACACCCTTTCTTCCAGAATTTACACCTTAGATAATATCGTTTCATCTGTAGCTGACATTGTGCAGGATGAGATGTCTGTTTTATAGCATGGTCAAAATCAATTGCGTTCTATAATGCAATTTGCATGGACATTGCAAACATTAAAGGCTGGGAAAGTCCCTTGGGACTACATGAATACTTCATCTTTGTTCCTTCCTTTTAGTCTAACTGTAAAACAACAGCTCATGTCCATGAAAGATGCAACATACTCATTGCTGCACATTGAAAAGTTGGAACCTTTACCTTTCTCTGTGGCCGAATTGAACTCCGCTGTGTGGCTTATCCACGGGTTACATTACCATTTCCCCTGTTTAAGTTCAGTTCTTGCATGAAACGTTATGCCCTAGGCAGATATGACCAACTAGGTACTGCCTTCCTGCATGAAGTTTGGTCGCTCCCATTCACATACAGGTGCGTGAGAGACGGTAAAGAGGTCTACTTGAAAGGTGAAGAGTGCACTTCCACTCCGGATCACTCTGTAGTATGTCAGGACATTCAACTGCATGGTGCGTGCAATGTGCACGTTCCTAATTTAGCTTGCATCCTGAAAGGGATTCCAGTGCCAGCTATTACACCATCATTCACGCTGCTGGCTAACGGTAGTTATTTGCTCTTAAATAATGAAGCTTGCTGTGGGATGTTAGTGGGAATTCCCTACATAGTGACTGTATCACAGAGAGTAGTCTGCTGTAACAACGTCCTTTTCCCACCCCTGCATGGGCGGCTCGATGTATCCATCTGGCCTTCCATTCCAACCTTAAAAGCAGAGTTCAACAAGATGAGCAGAATAAGGGCTCTGTTGTCTCAAAAAGAAGTCGCGTTGACTTCGTCCCGGGAAACATTTGTACTTCACGTAGCAAACACGCGCACCGAGGTGCAAGCGCTTTTGAATACTGATCTCCCACTTCATTTTGGTGCCCTGATTCAGACTATCTTTAATGCCTCGTCAACAGGTGGCCTGGCACATTTTTTCAAAATTGTGGGCTCCGGCTTCGTGACCTTCTTCCAAACTATTTTTGGTGTGATCCCGGCATTTTTTCATTCTATTTTTTCCAGCGTCTTTGGAGGTCTCCCGTTGATTCTCGCCCTCGTGGCAGGGGTGCTGTTGTTGGTCTGCTT
Source organism: Triturus cristatus (assembly GCF_964204655.1). Classification (NCBI taxonomy): domain Eukaryota; kingdom Metazoa; phylum Chordata; class Amphibia; order Caudata; family Salamandridae; genus Triturus; species Triturus cristatus. The sequence goes on from NC_140587.1 coordinate 176,733,766, forward strand.
ACTACGCAATGGCTGCACAGTTTGTGTCACACGAAAGCCTGTCCCGGCTGCTCCATCTTCGTAACCGGATGTTTGAATACTATGGAACACTACCACTGGCAACCTTGAGCTTAGTCTATGGATTGTCCTTCCGGTTTTCCTACTTTACATGCTTACAACCTGTCTTTCATTGCCTGGAGTGTCCGTTCCAATGGGCTCTGGATTTGTGCTTGTCAAACTCGGTGTCTCCCGCTCCGGATTATGATCGACTAATGAGTCCCTTAGTGGCTCATGAGTTGGACTGTTCTGGTGTCAGGATTATGGCCTGTGGAGCAGCACATGGAGTCCTAGGGAATTGGGACATCGGTACGGCTGCAAATGACTTCCTAGCAGGAAGTTATCTTGAAGAACACGCCAGTTGTCCTATGATGGAACTAAAGGCTTCAGTTGTCGACGAACATGTATGTTCATTCCCCTTACTGAACTGGATGGCAGACAATTTTGCAGAACGTTCCAATGATTTCCTCTTGCTACTTACTGTGCTTATACGTTGATGGATTAACTTGGATGTCGTCCAACATTCCTTTGTACGAACTTTTACCTTTTTATTCGACATCCATCGATCACTTTTTTTCCCCTTTTCATGGTTTTTTTTCTTCTCTTCGAACCTTCACTGCCTTTATATGGATTTCCAATTTGTGCCCTTAGTTCCGTTCTATCGAACTTGAACTCTGCGTTCCTTAATTGTACCCCTATTAGTTAGTGGTCCGATCAAGGGGGGGGTGTAGTGAGGGCTGCAATTTATATACGTACATTACTAAGTTAGCATAACCGCGTTAGATGTTAGAAAGCCATCTTGCCACTTTTGCTGCTTTTGCACACGACACTGCAGTTACATGTTATTATTTGAAATATGCCTGCTCGCTTTTTCCTCACATGAGAACTGTCTGTTGTTCACATCCCTAGCCGTGAGCAGCGACCTTGGTCTGAACATTGTGTAAAGAAACAGTCTGGGTTGCTAGACAATGCATGTTTTTGAATTCAGGTTGATCGACCCACTATTTAGCCATAACACGCACACAGCTGCAAATACCTGAGAGTCGAGCGCTTTTAATATTGCAGGCTACATGCTTAACACAGACATTCTGAAGAAGAGCTTTCCCAGGAGCAGTGCACACCTGATCCTGTGATGTGATTCAACTAAGCTGATCTTTACGGTATGGGTTTCCCATTCAAGCCTAGAGACCTTTTATTGATTTAATAATATTAGTTTACTAGCGAAAGGAAGGTGGCTGTATTCCACTGTCATTTGTAAGATGATCTCTCCTTTCATTTTGTATGGTATTGTAACAATGCTGATGGTTTTGATTTTAATCATTTGTCTGCTTATGTTAGCCAAAGTACTGCATTTTAGGACACAAATTTTATAACATAATCTCTTTAAACTTTACCGTGTCTCTGTTTACTCTTGTTGTGGACTGATATGAGAATAATAACGAACAGGTATTTCTGATTCCCACCATTCCTGAGAGTAATCTAAGTCGCTTGTTCTGGGTTGTCTATACATTAGGACCGCCGAGATAAAGACGGATAACGAATGGGACACTGATGCTGGTCGGATAGGGGTTCTGAGGTGAGTTTTTGTACACCACAATTCACTGAGGTCCTGGTTTCCTGCGCATAGTTCTGTGCATGAGCAGAATCCCTGCAACACCTCATTTACAGGTAAATGGTCTTTTAAAGACCTGTGAATTACTCAGGTGCCGAGCTGAGCATCCAGCGCGTTCACACTAGGGGGCAGCGCTAAGAGCCGCGCACCCAGCGTGTTCACACTAGAGGGTCGCGCTGAGAGCCAAGAACCCAGCACGTTCACACTAGGGGGCCGTGCTGAGCGCCGCGTTAAGATCGCCACTCCAAACTTTGAAAAAAACACACAAAAAACAGTCCACTTTCGTATTCACCCCGAGGACCCCATCCGCCGGGGCATGCCCAATTCTTGAATGTATTTATTAATCATTAGACCGCATGGTCCCCCTTCCGTTGTCCACTTCTGGCTCCGGGGACCCCACCCCCCGGGGCCTGGCCTCTTCGTTGGGGACCGTGGGAGAAGCCTCAATGCCCCAAGGGTCCCAGACGGCACCCCGCCTCCTGCGGGAGCCTGCATTGCTTTTGGGCAAGAGGAGCTGCTAACATACAGCTCCCCTTGCTCAAAAGCAATCCCACAATATATTATAAGATTGCTCCCGGAACCTAGTCCTCCCGGCTGCTCATTTAAATGAAGAGGGGGAGTCCCCGCCTCATTAAAAAAAATATATTTTCTGGATTCGCGCACCCAGCGAGTATTCGGACGTTTAAAAAAAAAAATTGTGCCTGGGTGTCCTTGTGGGACTCCCTGAGCAGGCCTAGGGGATTAGGGTATTTCGACCCCTTTTCTTCTTTTTTAATCTTTTTTCAACTGTTTTCTTGTGACTCGGTTCTACCGAGTCACAAGATGGATACCAACATTTCCTGGTTTGGAGAGTTGGCAGCCAATCACAGTGAAGCTCGTGGTCGTGGCAGCCAATCACAGTGAAGCGTGTGGTCGGGAGGGTGCACGAACCCACCGCTGCCCCAGATATCGAAACTTATTTTTTGAATTTCTCAGCAACTACTGAACGGATTTACACCGTTTAGAAAAAAATGTCGCTTTCTAAATCAAGCACTACGGGCCCGATTCACAGAACTAACTTAGGACAAAATCCTAAACTTACTACCATTTTCGTATTCACAGAAGGCACTTACTCATTTTGGTATTCACAGAAGACACTTACTCACTTCGGTATTCACAGAAGTTAGGAGTTCTAACTTTAGGGCTACAAAATTGAGAAAAATCCTTATTTTAAGACTTTCGGTATTCACAGAAGGCATTTAGGAGTCCTAAAGTTAGGAGTCCTAACTGTACTACTACTAAACTGAGAAAAATCCTAATTTTAAGGCTTTCGGGAGTCACAGAAGGCATTTAGGAGTCCTAAAGTTAGGAGTCCTAACTTTAGGACTACTAAATTGAGAAAAATCCTTATTTAAAGACTTTCGGTATTCACAGAAGGCATTTAGGAGTCCTAAAGTTAGGAGTCCTAACTAAACTACTACTAAACTGAGAAAAAACCTAATTTTAAGGCTTTCGGTATTCACAGAAGGCATTTAGGAGTCCTAAAGTTAGGACTCCTAACTTCTGTGAATACCGAAATGAGTAAGTGCCTTCTGTGAATACCAAAATGAGTAAGTGCCTTCTGTGAATACCAAAATGGTAGTAAGTTTAGGATTTTGTCTTAAGTTAGTTCTGTGAATCGGGCCCTACCTTTTTGCCAAATTTGGTGTAATTCCGTTCAGCAGTTTGGGCTGTAGACTGTAATAAAATTTCCTATGGAAATTAACATGGAGAAAACACTTTTTGGGACCCTCCCTTTTTTCTCAGCCCCGGCTTGACGAATCACTCCCAAACTTTCAGGATAGGAGCTGACCTGGATAGACCTTTTTTTTGGCGAATTTCGCAAACATTCGTTAAACGACGCCAAAGTTATTAGCAATTCAAAAAATGTTTTTCCTATGGAAACTAGGTTCTAACTGACTACCTACTGGCGACCGCCAGTAGGATGGATGGATATATATATAAATATATATTTATTTATTTATGTCAGTAAATTGACTACAAATGTGGAGCATAACTACTAGCTCGAAAGCCCATTCAGGGCTGTATAATGAGAATGAATTGATTGGAGTCGCTTTACTGTGTAATGAAATTGTAACAGCAGTAATGTGTGACAATGGGAAAATGGAAGGAGAATGAGTTAATTTGAACCTTCCACAATGGCTGCCAAGTTTGACGCATAATACAGTATTGCTTGCCATCGTCTATTTTTATGACCACAATGCATTTCTTGTCCTCTCTGTGTTGATTGATACGTTTAATTTAAATATGGCGCTGTTTTCTTGAAGTAAGTGACACTGAAGAAGGCGTGCAGCCCAAACGCGTCTGTCCGAGCAAAATTCAGGTGGCAAATAAAATTTGGATGATTTACTTCGCCTGTGTGCGCCTCGTTCTGTGACCGCAAAGAGAAGGTCACTCTATATGAACGCTTCCAACAAAGTCCTTGCAACAAAGTTAGGCACTCACGGGGGAGGTTCCGTATCAGTTAGTCTTTAATCAGCAGATAGACCAAACAGCAAACAGACGCATTTCGGAAATTCCTTCTTCAGTGTCTAATTACATGCGCTGCGCGCGGACATTTTTAAAAGGCAAATTCATTGACATCACTTCCGCCGTACCAAAACAAAAACAAATAACGGGCATAAATGCCTCAGTAAGATACTTTTTCTACGGCGGCCATCTTATAACGGTGTAAACAACGTATTAGTTGCTGACATTTTGACATAATATTGCATTAATCAGAATTCGGACAGCGTGTTTCCCTCAATGCTATAGATATTATTATAACAGCAAATACGAAACCAATATATCCATATAGCAACATATGCACATCACCTTCTATGAGTATATACATGTCAATTGCCATGTGTTCCTTCAACTGTAAGACAACCCTACTGATCGAAGTACACCGGTGCCAGCAAATTCCGTCGTGTATCGGCCGTTAATAAAGAATCTCGCCAAATATGGGCGCCATTTTCCTTAAAAATATTCTCAAAGACATTTAATATGAGGAAATTGATTGCTGTTTGTCTGCACATTGGTAGAGGATATTTCTCATATTCCGCCGTGTAGCGGCATTTGCATATCCTCAACAAAACATGTATCTAGTTAATACTTAAATGATGTGCTGTTTGTGAATGTATCTCATGAGGCAATATATCGCTGTCAGAATAAAAAGTCAAAATTCCCGCAAAATTCGCAAAGTTAAAAAATGTCAAAAAATATTTTCAGAAGAAATTTTTCTCTTTCAAAAAATTCCAAGGTGACAAACATATGGCAGTGAGTGATAAAATGACAAACGAATGGCAGTGAGTGATAAAATGACAATAAGCTCAATGATGCAGGTCAGCGAATTGGATGAATCCTGGTTTATCTTCCAAGATGCACGGCCAATTCTTCTCCACTATTAAGACCATGCGGTGCTTTAGTGTGCAAATCTATGATCTAATGAGACTCTAATCGTCGTAATCTTTGCACTCTGTCTCCGCCCCTAGGATTTATAGGTACATGGTCTAACCCAAAATATTGTAGCAATTCCCTGTTGCTCTGATGTTTAAGGGCAAAATGTCTAGCCACAGGGTAGTTGCTATCTTTATTCATTATGGCGCGCTAATGTTCAAGGATGCGCATTTTGACATTATTGATGGTACTTCCAATATATCTCAGTCCACACGGGCATAGCAAGCAGTAAACCACATGGGTGGTAGAGCATGTGATGAATTTCTCTATCTTTTTGGGTCTCTTCACTCCCTCAATTTTATAACTCAAAGTTCTTTTGCTGTTTATGCAGGCCCTACATTTTCCACATGGAAAAAAGCCTTTCATGTCTTTGAGTGTGCCACTTGTCAGTGTATTAGATGACAGATGACTCCGGACCAACTTATCTTTGAGTGACCTCGATTTGCGAAAAGTGATCAATGGTACCGCAGGGATTTCCTTGTCTATCACAGAATCAGTTTGGAGAATATGCCAGTTTCTTTGCAGCATTCTCCTGAGGACATTAGCATCATCCGAAAAAGTTGTAATCATACGGAATTTGCTGACCTCATTACCTTTCATCTTGTTGTCAACTGTACTAGCGTCTTTTTTAGTAGTTAAAAGTTCTTTTCTGGGGATTATTTCCACTTTTTGAAGTGCAGATAACAGCACTTCCTGATTGTATCCCCTAACTTGAAATCTCGTGATGCAATTTGCGGCAGCAATTTTAAAGTCGGCCTCGCTAGAACAATTACGCTTTAGACGGAGGAACTCTCCGTAAGGTATACTGTTGATGAGTTTAGGAGGATGGTTACTGCCGGCATGCAAGATGGAATTGCCGGCAGTTGATTTCCAATCTAATTGGGTTTCAAGACTACCATCTTTAACATATACCTTAAGATCTAGATAATTGACTGATGTAGCACTGATTTCAGATGTGAACCCAAGATTCAAATCGTTACTGTTAAGTTCACATATGGAATCCTCTGCCTGCGCGACCGACCCTCTCCAAACAAGGAGAAGGTCGTCAATATAGCGGTGCCAGGCGACTACATACGCTGCCCATTTTTTTCTTTCATCGCTAAGGGCCACCTGCTCCTCCCACCAGCCTACGAAAAGATTCGCATAGCTGGGGGCGAAGCAGGTTCCCATAGCTGTCCCCGAGATTTGTCTGTATAGTTGTCCCTGAAACAGAAAAATGTTATTAGATAAACAAAATTGTATAAATTCGATTATCATGTTATTGTGTTCTGTAAATTTTAGGGATCTCTTGTTCAGGAAATATTTCATTGCATCTAAACCCTGACGATGATCAATACAGGTATACAGACTGGTAATGTCTAGGGCAATCAATTAAAAAGTAGGTTCCCATTGAAAATCGATCAGTTGGGTGATAAAATCTTTCGTGTCTTTAACATAGGATGCAAGTTGTATGACCAGTTGAGAAAGAAAACCGTCTATGTAGATAGACATATTTTCTGTGAGACCTCCTTTGGAGGAAACTATCGGCCTTCCAGGTGGATCCACTTTGTCCTTGTGGATTTTTGGAAGTTGATAAAATGTTGGTGTCACTGGGTCACTGTTACGCAGAAAGAGAAATTCATTAGTGTCCAACATCCCTTTGTCGCGCCATTTGGAGATGAGATTATGGTACAAATTGATACTTTCTTGATATTGTTCCTTGCTTGCTTTTTCATAGTATCTGTTGTCATTGAGCTGACGGTAGGTTTCGCGGCAATACTGTTCTCTAGTGAGTAATACTATATTTCCTCCTTTGTCCGAGGGTTTACAGACTTTGTTCATCAGAGGCTAGCTCTCTGATGATCATTTCCTATTCATCGGTTAGATTTTTCTGTTGTGTAGGCTTATGCGGTCTAGCCTTAGTTCTAAATTTCAGGAGGTCCTGTAGTTCGGAGGTTTCAATTCTATCGGTGAGAACAGGGGATTTCTTTTTGTAGAGGTCTTTGCGGGGTTCATCGAATTTTTTGGCGAAAGTCAGAATCCTTCCCTGAGCATAGTCTCGTTCATCACGCTCAAATTTATCCTGTTCTCACGGATAGAATTGAAACCTCCGAATCAGAAATTACGGAGGGTGAGCTATCAGGAGAGGAAACAACTGGTTCTAGAGATGAAATAAAATTTAAAAAAATATGAAATTAAATGAAAAAGCCAAAAGTTCCAGGGACATTATAGTTAGGCTCAGTTTTCACTAGTACTTAACCACAAAAAATTCAGCAGTTATAGTTACCTGAACTAACTATAACTTATGTCCTTGCAATGCACTGCTTATGACCTCACATATTACATCCCTCATGACATGGTCACTGACATCAATGATGACATCTCAAATTACATCACTCATGACATCATACAGTGAACGACAGTGTTTTCTAAAAGTGTATTTGTTTTAAACATATACTAAGGTACCACAAACGGTAAATTAGTATAGCTTGTATACTACTGAGGGATACGATTTATAACATATATTATGTGAGTGGCTGTGTGACTGTGTGTATCCGTTTGTGAGTAGGTGAATGAGTGGCCCTATGGGAGTACAAGCGGGTTCGTGAGTCGCTGTATGGGTGAGTGAGTGGCTGTATTGGAGGGTGAGTGGGTGTGTCAGTGGTTAAATGGGTGAGTGGCTGTATGGGTGAGAGTGGGTGTGCGTGGCTGAATGGGCGACTGAGTGACTGTATGAGTGAATGACTGGGTGTTTAAGTGCCTGTATGGGTGATTGGAGTGGCTGTTGGAGTGTGTTTGGTTAAGTGGGTTGGTGTGTTAGTGGCTGTATTGGAGACTGAGTGGCTGTATGGGTGAGTGTGTGACTGGTTGTATGGATGTGTGAATGGGTATGTAAGTGGTTGTGTGGGTATGTGAGTGGGTGTGTGAGTGAGTGGCTTTGTTCAGAGGCTGTGTGGATGAGTAAGTGGTTGTATAGGAGAATAAGTGAGTGTGTGAGTAGGTATATGGGTGACTGTGTGGCTGTGTGAGTGGTTGTGTGAACAGTTGTATGAGTGAGTTCTTGTATGGGTTAGTGAATGGGTATGTAAGCGGTTGTGTCGGTGTGTGAGCAGGTGTATGAGAGGTTGTATTGGTGTGTGAATGGCTCCGCGGATGATGTCATCAGTGATGTCATTCCCAATGTCATGAGTGATGTCATTAACCATTCAATGAGTGATGTAATATGTGAGGTCATAAGCAGTGTATTGTGGGGACGCAAGTTATAGTTAGTTGACAAGATCCTCCCCATTTATTTGTATGTCCCATACATTTGCAGCAACTTCCCTCAGACCCGTGCAAACATCTCCTGCAATTATACACATTTCTTACTACTTTCACGCACTAATCCATATTTCACTACCATTCTTGTATGTCTGTTGGCACCTATTCTCCCTATCATCTTACCACACTCCTCCTTGATATTTAGAGGATGCTTCCTCACTCCACATGCCAATAGTGCAACTTTGGAGGAGTGCTGTTCCACACCTTTACTACGTATTACATTACTTTTTTTCCAATATTTCTTTTGACAGATGATATGAGGAAAGGAGCTTATTTGCATTCATTTTCTTAAGCACAGTGCATCCCGCTCCCTTACAAATCTTTTTAAGTCACTGTTGAAGTCACTTAGTTGTTTTTCTCATGATGATTTGTACTTCAAAGCAAATACATAGTTCCTTACTTTGTCATCACTTTGGAATAATTGAGATCTGTTTTCTTAAGGAAAGGTTTCACTGGGGTTTGTGGATTTAAACAGACATCTCACTGGTTTAGACTAGTTGCATCTTACATTTTGGAAAATCCCTACTTGATTTTCCAATACAGGCTTAACGTCCATGGTCAATATTCTATATAAACCTCTGGAATGGACCATAAAGGAGGAGAAGCTCTTACACCAGGTTATCATGAGAGGTCCTGCCGAACTGCCAGAACATCCACTCTTATGCCAAGAGTTGACCCAGAGGGGAGAGGAGCTGAGCCAAGGTGATAGTGTGTTTTCCTTCTGAAGGCACACTCATTGGATGAAGTCTGATAATACAGCTGATCTGCTGTGAACAGGTATGCAAAGCACAGGACCCAAAGAAACTCCAGAGGCATCTTAGCTACTCCATGTTCTCATAGTGTAACAAACAGAAGTAGAGTTAGGGTGGTAGAATTATAGGAAAAGTCTAAAACGTTAAAAAGGTTAATTTTATTCTTGCTGCTAGCAACATAAACGAGTGCGTTTTTTATTATATTCTGTGTGATTATCATTCATGTACTAAGCAACAGAATAATACAGATGAAATAAACATTATAAAGAGTCATTCACAGTACTAGGCTTGAGTGTGCTGTTCGAAGAATGAAACAGGGTTTGAATTACCATTGTGTCTCTAAATACTTTATGAGATTGTTAGTAACCCATAAAACACAAAGATCACCCACAAAGGTATATGCAGTGTGTTTTGTGGAGCAGCAGTTAAACTGGACTTCCTTACTCAGTGATGGTGCACTAAACTAAGTCTTTGAACCTGTGGGTTGGAAACCCAAACCCTGCAGAGTTTTCGCTCGCAAGCAGCTCGCTAATGGTACGTTGGCGAGCGAGATTTGGCGTCCCCAAGCATGAATTTCAGTCATTAAGAGGGTACCCGGCAACATTTTTCCAATGCGGGCGTTCACGTCGTTCACCGTCAGAAATCAGCTATATGAGAAGAAAATTTTCTTCAGAAGTTGCGCATTCTGGCACGTTGTGTGGCGGCGTTCACGCTGAGTTTTCATTGTGGAACGAGCTCCTGGCAGTAAGTCACAGTGCAAGCAGCGCAACATGCCTATTTTTACCCGGTCGCAGAATTCCGTGAGTTCCACCCAGGCTAATCCTAATTTAAGTAAGAATTTCACACTATTAAAACACTTTGTTTCAAGTCAAAATTAAAACAAATCTACCTCACAAAGTTTTGAAATTATGCCTCTATCCAAAAAAGAGGATTCAAAGATGCAAGTTTATTCCTCATGGCTATTAAAAAAGATTGATGATTGATAATAACAAAGAACTTTATTCGAAGATTTATGAAATAAGTTAGCTTACCTCTTTGGAAAATGTGTGAAAAATCAGTCCATACCTTGGGACAATTTATACTCATGAATCATTTATCATGAGAAGATACTGAAATCCTTTACAGGTAGCTTAACTTTGAAGGAAGACTTTAATTGTTGGAGGTGCACAGTTTAAGGCAAATGCTTGTCACATGATTGACTAGTGGCAGGTGGCAGGTGGCATATACACTAAGAAACATGTCTTAGAATGCCTTTCAATGACTTGAACCATAAGGTCAAATTATCTACAACAAAGGTTTTTGTTGTTGTTTTATTGAAAGATCCACACCTGCATTCTAGAATTAACCTTAGAAATAAGGTATTACTATTATTGTAAATACGTTGTTCCTGTTTAACATGTGGAAATTCCCATCAAATGTGTCAGTAGACAACTGGACAAGAAAGTGTCATCATTAGTGCTCCTAGAAAAAAAAACCTTTACATAACAGAAAAGGAAGAGTTGTTTAATAATATCTGGATTGTCTCATTTGAGATCTACACATTATAAGCATCAGTTCTCTTTTCATTCTGATGGGATAAATTATGTTTACTGGTTCTTTTTCAAATATTAAATATTGATGAGAATCTAGTCTTTCAACGCCTTTACATTAATAAGTATTTGATGTTTTTGTTTTACTGCTAATAGGTAGAAAAAATTCACATTAAAACATACATACTTTGTAACTGAAGTTCTGCCCGATTCTACTATAGCAATGCCTTAATGTTAATATTGACAATATTGATCACTAAGCTGTGTTGCAAATATATATTTTATATGGCAATAACAATCTTTAATTCAAATCAAAGGAAAATGACTGTACACAACATTGAGTCTCAGAAGGAGTCTATACAGTAGCCGCATCCTATGTTTAGCCAGTTGTCCTGGAAGTCAATGGACTAGTGTCAGTCACACACCTAGAGGGATGACAAAATGGGTCCTTGTGTGACCACTTTGAAGGCTTATTACGTGGAGGTTTAAGATGATAGGCAGACTCCCAGTCCTCTTGGACACTGCAAAAATCACAAGCTCTTCCAGGAGTACAACAATCTCTATTCTTTCAAAGTCCAAAAACCACTTTACAGCCACTAGGATCTCCAACAAGATCAGATGCAAGAGAGAATGGGAGGAAATGTGGTAGTAATAACTAAAAAGCTTTCAAAAGTGGAATGCTGGGTCTGTGGGTTTTTGTAACAGCCTTCCATGCAGAAAGTTGAGAAGAAATCTTTACCCTATCAGGTGCTCCACAACCTGCAGTGGTAGTCAGTTTTGACTACTGTGTTCAGTGACGGGCCACAAAGGAGTATTTATTGGAAGAATTCTTCCATTTCATCCTGTACCCTGTGGTATATATAATCTGACAGGACCAATAAGTATAATTCTTGAAATAACTTACGCAATTTAGAGGTGTCATTAATCTCCCCCCAAACACACTATCACATTTCAGTTGTAACCAAGGTGGCTGCACTGAAGTGTGGTGCGCAGACTAGTACGGCTGTCACAACTCACAGTTATCATCAAAGCGTCCTGCGAGTCATCATCTTGTGATGGTTTTCAGAACTCTGCTGCAACAGCCAGTAAACACGCTGTTACTGGCAGCTATATGAACAAGATATAAATGCTGACTTGTAAATAGGACCATTATAAGTCTATTGTTAATTGCTGTTGATGTGCGTAGAAAGATGGGAGGCATGTGCCGGTAAATTGCTTTATTACTTAGGCATGCAAGGGTTCTGTGCCCCGCGGTCTTTTGAACTTCATAGTAAATAAACATTAGCAGACACATTGTAACAGACAGTATCAGTAAGCTCTTTGATCAAAATATGAATGCGATCTTTGAAAAAGGATCATTGTACATCTATCATCTACTGTTACAGTTGTGTCTAATTAGATGAGGCATTTTATTAATGTTGCAAGTTGTATCCCGCAATCGCATTGACAGACCAGTTATTTCCCTCTACTGGAATGAGGATTTAATTATATTTTGCTTATCAACATATTAAATGTTTACACATATCGCACTGTGATCTTTTTATTGTATAATTGTTGCAGCATACAGAGGTGATGGCTTTTTATTCAAGATGCAGGTTGTATAACTCAATAGCACTAGCAAACTGTTTATTTCCCTTGTACTGTAAAGAGGATTTATCTAGATTGCACCAATGCAAACATCATTATTTACATACATCTCACTGCCATGTTTATTTTTGTATCACTGTGGCAGCATGCACAGAAGTGACTGACGACTGTGGCAGCATGCACAGAAGTGACGGCGCGTTTTGACTTGAAAGCAATTTTGAAAGTTTTCTTCAGGTCCTCCAATCTGGGGCCACAAGATTGAGACTTGGGCAGCACACATAACAGAAGTAGAATGGTGCGTGTGGATCGCCTCTTATGCCTTGAGTGCACAATATCTGAGGTATATATATATATATATATATATATATATATATATATATATATATATATAGCAATATGTACGGAAACTTACATCAATGACACAGGCTCATACTGTTTTACGTTGATTTGAATTTGCAGTGACTTGGCATTTATTTTCATTTATTTATTTATTTATTTACTTTTTTAATTGAAATTGATTGGTGTCATACATAATCAAAGTTCAAAATACATGCGGAATACAAAGCCAACACAAAATATCTCGTAATGGAAAGCCTGCTTCCAACAGCTAATATTAACATACAATGACTTACAAGTTTCCAAAAACAGAGAACAAAAAAGGAGTAAATTGTTCAAAATAAATTCCCCCAAATTTTTTCAAATTTTCTCCCCCCCCCCCAATCCTCAGAGCATAACTTTGCTCAGTTTAACATTAAGAAATATTGGAATATGACAATAAGAGCGTAGGAAAGCAAAAATCTCTTCCCAAAATGCTTTCACCATACTACAGTCCATTATTACGTGCGTCCAATTAGCAGGGGCGAAGTTCAAGCATCTGAAGCAATTGGGTATGTAGTTACTATACATTTTAGCAATTGCCGCAGGGGTGCGATACAAAAGCCACTTGCCAAAAAATAACATTCTGCGCCAGTTTGCTCCCCTTAATGTGGAGAAATTAAGCTGGTTAATGGACCGCCATGTGCTCAATGACAAAACATGATTTTCTTGTTCCCACCATTTTTTAACGGCTTTAGAACCTAGGTCACCTTGTCTAGACTGAGCTAAGAGACGTTTCCATTCTCCAGGCTTCTTGATCAAAGTATTATTAAAAAAAAGATCGTAATTTAATGAGGAAATCTGAGTAAATGATGTGGGAGCATACTGCATCAGAAATTGATAAATTTGATCATAAGACCCGACTAACAAAAAGTTTTTGCCTGAAAGTAATAGCCGCATCTCCGACGGGGTTATCCACCTTGAATATTGTAGGAAGTCACCCACTTTAATAAATCCGGCTTTAGACCAGTATGTCATTAAGTCAAGGCTTGGACCCCGCCCACTAAAAGAAAATAAGGCAGATAACGAAGAGGAGAAATTAAAAAGAGAAAGAGAGTATCTTTTAAGCATAGCAGTACGCTTCCTGTAAAACCATGCAATTATTTTATACCTAACCAATTTAGGAGATTTAGGTGCTTGAAGGGGGAAAGGTATTTGGCTCTCAGAAAATTAAATCAAAGAAAATGCTAATATATACATTAGGGTTTTGGATTACGACTTTAAAACGAGTCAGATACTGAGCAAAATAAGCACTATAGTAGTCTCTGATATTTGGAAGTGCGAGGCCTCCATTGTCTAAATCCTCATAAAGAGAACTCATCGCGATACGGGGTGTTTTATGAGCCCACAAAAAGCAGGAAAATAAAGATTCAATTTTAGAAAAGAATATGCCAGAGAGAAAACAGGGAACCGTTGAAAACAGAAAATTAAAGAGCGGTAAAATAGACATTTTAATCAGGGCGACTCTACCCAAGATGGATAACGGTAATTTATTCCAACGAGTTAGCATTGAACGAACTTTCTGAAGAAGGGGATCGAAAATCAATCCATGAAGATCTTTGACGGAGGATGAAAAAAAAAAACAAGATATCGCTTAGGTTTATTATTAATACAGCCCTGTAGGTCCGGATATAAAACAGGATTATGATTGCCACAAACCAAAATTTCAGTCTTCTTTTTGTTAATCCGATACCCCCCAAAAGACTCAAATTCCTCAAAAAGTTGAAACGCAGAAACTTGAGACTGTAAGTCGGATTTAATAAGTAACATAATATCGTCAGCGTAAAGTTTAATCTTTGACATTAAAGGAAGAGGAGGTGAAATCTCTGAACACCTCCGAATTGCAATTGCGAGGGGTTCAATGAAAAAAGCAAAAAGAATTGGTGATAGGGGGCAGCCCTGACGTGTTCCCCGATTAACTGAAACCGACCCGACCATTTGTGAATTAATGATAATGTTTGCTTTTGCACCCGTATAAAGATTACGAATGAAATTAATAATATTTGGCGGAATATGAAAATAGAACAAAATAATAAAAAGTGTCTCCCAAACCACCAAATCGAAAGCTTTTTCCGCATCAAATAAAAGAATTAGGGCAGGAATCCTCCGTGTCTCAAAATAATCCAAGGCTTCCGACAAATAGTGAGTATTGGTCATCAACTGTCTACCGGCAATAAAACCATTTTGATCCTCATGAATCAAATCCTTAGAGATATGGTTGAATCGATTTGCCAATAATTTAGTGACTATCTTATAATCCGAATTTAAAAGAGTAATTGGACGATATGAGTTGGGATCTCTAGCATCTTTCCCCTTCTTCAGGAAGCTATCCACAGTGCCCTCACGAAACGAATCTCCCCACCCCTGGCCCAACTTCCCCTTCCCACGCTGACCATCGGAACGTACCCCACACCATTGGGGTGACCTGTCGCACCCCCTGGGCCCCCTGGATTCTTCCCTCCATCCTGTTCTACTGACCCCCCCACCCAGCCCCTCCATACAGTCGGCACTCAAAAAAAACAAAAAAAAATTCCCAAAACTTATCACATCTATGAACACGAAAAAAAAAAAAAAAAATGCTCTACACAAATGCCTTCAAATTTTAACCTGATGAAGAGTTCAAGATTTCCCTGAGCAGGTCCTGTGCTGCTGCAATATCGGATAACATAAAGAATTTGCCTTTCACTAAAACTTTAAGCTTGGACTGTTGCGCTATCGTGGCTTGGGCCCCTTTAGCTTTAAATAATTGTAACATTTGGACAAACTCTTTTCTTCTCCGAGCAGCAGAAGCGGACATGTCTGAAAAAATGCGACATTTCACAGTTTCATTAACAAAGAATTGTCTTTTCTGAATTGCTGTCGAGAGAATAGTCTCTTTAATCCGTGTGTCGGAAAAATTTAATAGAATTGTTCGAGGGAGGGAGGAATTTGGAAAAGGTTGAGCGGGAACTCGATGTGCTCGCGTAATGGTTAGGTCCCCCTCGTAATTGGGAATCACTTTGGATTTTAAAAAAGAGGTAACCCACTGCAGCGTGCTAGAGCCTTCAAGACCCTCGGGGACCCCCACTATACGAAGGTTAGATCGACGATTATAGTTCTCTAAATCATCCAATTTAGATTCAAGTAGACGTGAAGTGAAGGAAAGCTGATTTGCGTCTATTTTGACCTCGAACATTTGATCCTCCAGATTGGAGATGCGAGTTTCAGCTTCTTGGAGCCGAGCAGGGAATGTAGAGAAGAGATCCTCCATTTTGTCCAGGCGCTGATGAATCAAAGCGAGCTCAGATTTCTGAAACCTCTTCAACTCTCGAACCTCATCGAGAATTAAATGTAACATATCTTTAACTGACATCTTAATCTCCCCAACGGTCTCAGTGTCTAAATCTAACAAAGGACTGAGGTGACTAACATTAGAAACAAAGTTCCCTGGGGTAATTGAAAACTTGTCAGTAGGCGATTCCACTATAACCGTACTTCCCAAAGTCAATACGTCTTTCTGAGTATCATCCGTAATTTTCAAAGAGTGTACCAAAGAGTTATCTTTAAGTGACGGTGTAGAAAGTGTAGAAGGTGCCGCAAGGTTAGACTTATGCAGGAAATTTGGAGGTTGAATAATTGAGGAAGAGGAAGAAGGACAGACTTGGGCGGAGGTGCTTTGACAAGGTACAGCACTTTTCTTATCAGAAAAGAGGGAATGGTTTAGCGCCCTTGAGCACCTCCATTAAGCTGTCCTGCGTGGAAGTGAAATCCTGAATAAGTGAAGAGCGTGCTGCTTCTACACAATGAGAAGCCTCTAAATCTTGAGTCGGAATCTCCCCAAAAGATTCCTCCAGCTCTTCCGAGCTTCCCGCACTGTCACTTTTTTCCTTCACATCGCCTTTATCACCAGTAGCATCTTTATTTAATAATTTGGCTGCATTCCTCGCTTCTTTAACCTGAATGCGTAGAGCCTTTGCTTTGCGAGTATTCATTAATTTCCCCATATTTAGAAGAAACCAGTAGTAATTGTAGCTTCCTTACGTTTTAGTCCCACTTTAGTCCCGGTACCTCTAGGTCTCTTGGGTCCAATAACACAGAGTGAAAGAAACAGAGCAGCAGCAGTGGCAATAAAAAATATTTTTTTGTTTTCCGCTACCTGAGCGCGAAGTAGGACTTCAAACTCCCAATCCACGTCGCTGCAAACTGTTCATCCGTATAAGCAAGATCACAGAGTCTCAGGTCTCAGGTAAGCTAACAGCTGCTGCAGCTTCTCCAGCGCCACGCCGCGCTACAGGCGAGACAGAAATGAGAGGAGCTAGTCCGCTCCGATAAGAAAAGGCACTCGGCTAAGCGAATTCAAACTTTTTAGAACGCCGCCACCAGGCGCCTTCCGCCTTCCACCTCTGCCTCTGCCTCACCCACGAAGCTCCAGGCACAAAGCACTACAGCGTGAGGCGGGGAACTGAAGACTAGGGATGCCAAAGAACACCAATAAATTTGAAGACGGAAAGAACTGCACCACTCCGACAAAAAGAGCCGCTGTGCTCCCGTCCAACTCAGGCTTCAGGCTTCAGAGAGCAAACAATCCACCCGATGAGGAAAACGCCGCCCGCCAGCTGCCATCAGTCTCCGCTGGAACCACACAACCTCAAGGAGGAGGGGAGGAGTCAGGAACCGGGAATTCTCAGGTGCGCATGGAGGCGTGGATCTCCATCACGCTAGCCCCGTTACCGAAACAGTGACTTGCCATTTATGATGTTCCATTCATTGATTCATCAGATGCCAATATCTTCTACAAGTGGTTGAATCACTTTGGAGATATGTTTCGTACTATCACTTTCGTCAAGAAGGAGAGATATTTGATCATACTTTATTGCATAAATCATAACAGCCTTCTCTGTTCCTTCCCTGTGTGTGGTCATTGTTCTGATGAAACCCAGGGTATGAGAGCATTGGGTTCAAACATCAACAGTTTTTAGGGGTTGAATCATTGCATTATCTGTAATAAGGATCAGCAATATATTTTTGAACTTTGTTCATCATAGAATTCTGTAACAACCTTTAATGTATATGTGTATAATTGTATTTGTTTCACATTATCGCCAGTTTTGAGCATTGCGCCGTCTGCAATAATTGTACATGTCTTTACTACCAATGGGTTAACATGAATAGAATTCTCTCATTAGAGAAAGGTTCTTTGGTTTAGTGTGTTAATTACATGTTTAAAACAATAGATTAATTCACACAATTGATACACACAGCATACCTGTGCAAATGAAGCATGCTGAACTGTTGTGTATCTGTTCCTTAAAGGAAGAGGCCTGAGTATTTGAAAAAGCTTAGATGCAAGATTGCTTAGAAATTATTGTCAAAGATTTCACAGTAATGGCTACTGATTTACATTTAACATGCATAAAACAAACAATATCTGCAAAACATTTTTTCATAAAATGCGTGGTCAAGAACGTTTGTTTGAGGCTCTTGCAAGAAGTAGAAATAACAGATCAGTGACTAGCCTCAAATGTCCTCACTAATTTTGATGCCTAGGGCAGCCATGTCCACAGGTCCAAAGACTGAGATAAACAGCAAAATAATAGGACGTTTTCCTTCGTATACCATGACCTGAAACCATTTCAAGAAGACAGTCCTACGCTAATATTGCCAGGAACACATTACGTTTTGCGAGGTAAACATGAAAAAAGGTTCTAACAAATGTCCTTGTCAACACAAACAAGGAACTCTAGCTTACAGTGGAATAGGATGGGAGAGTAGGGAAAACAAGGAGTTCCTCCTTTAGACTCTCATCCACATTGTGTAAAATAGAATGCAAGGAAAATATTTTACTTGCCAGTTTTCTAATCAAGGGAATATCCTCCCCCTATCCCGGCCATGTCAGAGGAGAATGAAAGAAAAGGGTTGGGACAAAGGCAGTGGCACTGGTAGAGAAAGGCCTAGAGTAGCTGCGTTCACAGGAGTGACATAAATATTAGGAACAATTGTAAATATGTTAAATAAATAATTTGCACAAACAGACTTGACCATAACTGCAATGCCATTTAAAGTTCAGGATGCTTATGTTTTGACTGGAGCAGAAAGATGAATGCCAGGATCCCATAGACCACAGAGTGTGATGTTATAGTCCTAGCATGGGTATTTGTCTGAAAAGCAGAAAATCTAAAGAAATGCTGACATCTGTGATCAGGCGACTCATACAGGGTGACAAGGGCTTGAGGGCGCATAGGTGCCTCACACCCATTTAAGTATTGGTGCTTGGTAAGAGATGCTTTGATACTTTAGTTTGTGCCCAGGACACTCCAAGCGTATCATGAAAAGGGGTGTGAACAGCGGCTATTTTGGCAAAAGTAAACAATGAAACGCTTGCTGAACTTTGTGTATTTGACTGCAATACCTCCTGAACTCTGGATGCCTTTATGGCACTGGATGTGCTGTTCAACACCTATTCCAAACTGGCATTACCTAACCAGAATCCACTAAATCAAACTATAAATGAGCAAGAGTAATTAGCGTTCTCTCAAATACATTTAAAGTGCTTGCTGGTCTGCATGTGAGGCACTGAGCAATCGTAACATGGGGATCAGAGGGATATTGACCATCTCTTCAGGACTCCAGATATGGTTTACGCAGAATTACAATATTTGCATGTACACCCTAAACAAGCATTAAAAATGCAATAGGTATCGCCTCTGATTAAGTTAAAGCCATTTGCTTTGCTAATGGTATTGTATAGCAAAGCAAATGGCTTTAACTTAATAAAATGCAAGACATGATCGGATTTTCAAAAAGTGCGCATGGTAAATTTCTTTTTTTTGTTTTTTTGCAGTACTGTGTTATATAATGCGAACTTGGGGTATAGTTGTACCACAGACGGACACTTTCATTCATTGTTAGGAACTGGGAAATGATGTGATTTACCCAGAATCACAAGATGTTTGAGTCTCCCGCCAAGACTCAAACCTGGTTTCCCTGCTTCAAAGTCGTTCGTCAAGCCAAACTGCCGGGAGGACTGGAGAATTGGGGAGCTGGAAGAGGGAGCCTCAGACGCACACACTCCTGGGGAAGGGGGGCTCCTTACACCAAACATTGCTTAGATGGGCCCTAACAAATTGCTTCGGGTATAACGTAAGAGGAAAGTTACCCAACATTGCTTCGAGTGAGGTGGTAAGAGGGAAGCCTTTCACACGGTCTACGTGTCGGGAGTATCACGCCCAATCACTGCTTTAAATTGGGAAGAAGAAGGTACCCGTGCTCGCTTCAAGATGACCGAAAGGGCACACGTGTTGTAAAATACCACACACGTAAACTGCCTTGTGGGGTAGAAAGAAGAGAACCCCCTCATGCTGCTTGATAGGCTGATTAAAAGCCCCCTCGCACATGAATTTAAGAGCGAGTATGAAGGGTGTTGCCGCTAAACCACTACCCCCGAAAGAAATTTAAAGTGCTGATCCCCACGTGAACATCACATCGAGAGTGTAAAAGATGCGTTAGTTTGGATGGATCACGAATTTAGAGAAGGAATTCTTCACGGATGTATCCACCCAACTGTACCCATGTAAAGTGTGATCGGCCATAATGATCAGCAGTGAGGCGTGGCGCACCATGAGTGTTTCATCCTTATAGTGCAGTATAGATTATCTTTAGCCAGAATGGAAGTCCCAGACCGTGCAGAGCGTAAAATGTATGCACAAACATGAAGGTCTTTCTATGACCAGTGTGTGGTCACAGTATATTAACAGCAGAAGGCATTACAGTGAGGCACATTTGCGGAGCCGAGTGTTCTCTATATGGTAGAATTTGGAGGTTGTAAACTGAGGTGCTTTGGGAGAGCTCTGAGGGAACTGATTATACGTATAAACGAAGTTACTGAAGTGAAGCGCCCGAGAAGACCTTTTTATGCCCTACGTGATGTTTATAGTGAAACAAGGCATTATTTATGTGACGTGCATTGACAAAGCAGTGTTAGGATGACCACTTTTTTTTGGCATTTTTATATAGTGCGAACTCGACCCGAAGATATTGGAGCGCTTTACATAAGCACCAGTTGCGTTACACATTATATAAATAGTATAAAACACCAGTGAACATTGCAAGAGAGAGCCACACTCCTTGTGAGAAATATTGGTATAACTGTAGCAATACGCAGTGAAGTGAGGTGCACTGGCGGAGCGGCCTGCGATCCCGGTTTTGCAGCAGCAAAATGTACTATCGTTGGTTGCGTTGTCCGAGACAGGGGAGTCACGGGGGCGTGTCGGGTAGTGGAGGAGAGGGGTTATGATGGCTGGAGTGTTGGGAGACAGCGGCCTGCCTCTCTCGAGCCCATCCTGGACGTCGCTGCCCTGCACAATGGTGGTGGTCGGGCCTGTAACACCCGTGTCACACAGTTTACAGTCCACGCAGAGGGGGCGCTGGGATCTTCAGGCTCGCCCTGCTCCTAGCAGTGAGCCCAGTGGGATCCTGGGGCAGAGTTTTCAACCGCCCCCGGCCCCGGTGCGCTGCCCGGGGAGTGTGGGAAACAAGCGCTCGCCAGGCAGAGCGCTTTACATGAGCACCAGTTACGTTACACATTATATAAATAGTAGAAAACACTAGTGAACGTTGCAAGAAGAGCCACATTCCGTGTGAGAAATATTGGTATAACTGTAGCAATACGCAGTGGAGTGAGGTGCATTGGCAGAGCTGCCTGCGATCCCGGTTTTGCAGCAGCAAAATTTACTATCGTCGGTTGCGTTTTCTGAGACGGGGGAGGTCGCGGGGGGGTGTCGGGTAGTGGAGGAGAGGGGTTATGATGGCTGGAGTGCGCACTCGCCAGGCAGCCACGGTTTAGCGAGATGCAAAAATAAACATGCAGCGGAGCTTGTCTTTATGGGGCCATGCGTTTGAAACACATGGCCCCATAAAGATAAGAAACCTTTTGCAACGGGAGGAAGTCAGGCGAGCCCGTCCAAGTGGGCCGTCTTAAAAATGGAAAAGTCTACGTCACAAAGTGCTCTTTTCCAATGGCTGGCCACCATTTAGCATAAACGGTGACACCAGCCAATGGGAAAGAGCGGCGGGGCTTGAAGCCCTTTACAGAATTCCCTCAGAATCATGAAATCTCGCCGAGCGAGCTGCGCATGTGCGCAGCCACGCTAGCCGAGACCTAAAAACAGAACTGGATAAAATATGAGGACCACAGGTCCATCAAACCATGCTAATGGATGAGTAACTTGGCCATGAGCAACTTCAGGCTTCCTCATTTACAGAAGGACAGAAGGGTATGAAATCACAGCTCACCTGGCACAACTCCATTGGTTGCTATGGCACTCATAGAAATGGCAGTCAGCAGTGTCTGGAAAAGAAAAGGACAGCACGATTATGAATCAAAAGCAGATGCCTCTGTAATGCCTGTTCTGCAGGAAAATGCCAGTGCACCAGCCTACAGTCAAGGAACATTGCTAATATTTAAAACAATCTGCACAAATGCCTTTTTATAGTGAAGACCACTTTTTAGACTATGAAATAATACAGTGAAGATGAAAGGTTAGTAATGTCTGAGAGCTTTGAAAAGTTTTTAACTTCAGTGTTTTTACTTTTTAGTCTTTAATTCTTTCTTGACACTTTAGATAGTTTGTTCCCTCTTTTGTCCCCTTTTTCTTTCACTCATAGGCAACTTATATAACGACACTATCCAATTACATTGCTGGCAGGGGGAGGATCCCAGAATTATGGAAGGGGGCCGAAGTGATGCCTATCTTAAAAAATGGTGATAGGGCCAACCTCTCTAACTATCTGCCAATCAGCCTGATCGATTGAGTCCAAAAAGTCTTCTGCCGCTCGCTGTTAGCTAAGGTCTAGGCCTGGATGGATGAGAATCATATTCTCTCTCTCCTCCAAGCGGGAGGACTGGTACAATCGATCAGGTCTTCCACCTCCTCATGCTGTACTGGAAGGTGGTATTGCTGGGGAAGGGGAGCCTATACATAGCGTTCATAGACTTAAAATCAGCTTTTGACTTTGATCCCAGGGACAAACTTTGGTGGGTGCTTAGGGAGAAGGGAAAGCTCCCGGGAATCCTGGCGCTTTTAATTAGGCTGCACGAAGAGAACTTTGCCAGGATAAGATGGGGTAGCCAAGGACAAGTCACCGATCCCATTAAAATACAGCGGGGGTTCGCCAGGGTTGCGTCCTGACTCCAACTTTGTTTTCACTTTACATCAACCAAGTTGTTGAATTTTTATCTGCCATCCCAGCGGACGCTCCCTCTCTAGCAAACCAAAAAATTGCCACTCTCCTATTCGCAGTTGATACCCTTCTTGTCTTTAAGACACCTATGGGCTTGCAAAAATTATTAAATCAATTCAAGTCAGCTTTATTCGGTACATAATATACAACCATAAAAGCATTCTAAAAAATGTCTCCATTATTAATCGCAATAATTATTTGAGCTGATTAAAAACAATTCAGTGCATAATAATACTCCATCTTGAGGTTTTCTGTGCTTGTAACAACTCCATTATTAATCACAATAATTATATAAACTTGTTAAAAGCAGTTCAGTGCATAGTACTTAGGCTAAAAAGTAGGAACATTTATCTGCTTAAAAAAACACAATAATTATGTAAACTTGAACTCGCAGTCACAATACAAAGTGCAGTGCATAATAGTGCTTCATTGTAAGAAGTTTCTCAATTATTAATCACAATAGTTATGTAAACAAAACTCTAGGGAGCAGGACTCAAGAGTACGATGCAATGGCTATGTTCCAGCATAAGTATATAGAGCCTTAACCAAATATTAAAGAACCTAGTTATTTTCTTATGTCAAGGCTTCCAAATGAGAATTATCCTTTTTTTTCCAATTGCCATTTGTATAAAAACAATTACGGCATTGCAAACTTTTTCGTTTTCCAGGCTACAGATATAATTAAAAGCGGATTTATAAAAAATACAATTTGTTAGCAATAAATAAAGGTCGTAAAACAAATTTCCGGATGTCCCGATAAAAATTACAAAAAAGTATAAAGTGCAATGTGGTCTGTGAAGACTTTCCATCACAAGGGAAGTTTGGAAGATTATAACTCCACTTGCCCATTCTGGGGCATGCAATCTGGTAATCTAAGGTACCCATCCTTAACCTTGTTAAATAAAATTTGTGTTGCACATTTCTCATTGAGATGAGGTATGATTGGATACCCGACAAAAGCAGGCCTTCACAGAATGATCTAACACTCGATTTTGAGCTTATTCCTACATCTCTTGCAAATTCCCTTGAATTTGCTAACCTTATTTTTAGGTCCCCTTTAATGTAATCCTGGATGAGCTGTGGGTCGTAAAAGTCAATGTACAAATTACACTCTACTAAAAGATTATAAATATACTGTAGCCAAGGGATATTTTTTACAGTAACCAAGGGCAAGGCAATCCATTATTCTTTCCTTAGTAAATTTACTCTCCACCTTAGTCCAAATCCCGTGCCAAAGCGTCAGGGCTGCCGTACTAATGTAATCGCTAATATAAGGTACACATAGCTCCTTGACCCTCCTTAGGAATTTATTTTCATGAATTTGCAGCAAAGAAGTATTTGCCCTTCCCCATAGTGCTGCTCCATAACATGTACCTGTGATACACTTACTCCTATATAGTGTAAGGATTTCCTGTACTGGCTTGTTACCAATTTATTTTGAAAATCTAAAAAATACCCTCACTCGATCGTATCCATTTTAACTTGCATAGGTCGATATGTGCACCCCAAGTTCCATTCCGATTAAAGAGGCGTCCTAAATATGAAAATGTTATTCTTTCAATATGTAAGCCTTCTACATCATGGTCCCTACTCTTTATTTTACTTTTCCCACAAGTCGTGACAAAAGGTTTACTAAGATTCAGTTTTAAATCTTTTCCAATCATAAATTGCGTGAAGTTTTCAATTAAACATTGAAGCCCTTGCAGTCCTTGATAATATAACTGCATTGTCTACATATAAGAGTACTGGCTTTACACGTGTACCAACTCTAGGGGCGTCAGCATTAAGATTTGGCAAAGATAGGTCAACATTGTTAATATTAAGAAAAAATAAAAGAGGTGCAAGGACGCAACCTTGTCTGATCTCACAGGTAACTCTAAAATGGGAAGTGCATTCAACTTTTGGCCCGTATCGGACTCTTGAAGTCAGAAGGGCATATACTTGTGATAATTAAATTATAATATTGTGTGATGCACCCATCCCTTGCAACGATTGCCATCATTTTACATGATTAACTAGATCAAATGCGCTAGTGAGGTCAACAAAACAAAGATGTAGTTGACCTTCTTTGGCAAGGGTATATTTCCCTATCAATAACTCGAGGTCAACGCACTGCTCTACCGTCCCTATACCCATCTGAATCCATACTGGGCGTCAATTAGATTATTCTCCTCATTAACCCAGCTTTCTAATCTTTCTAGCATGATTCTACCCATCAATTTCGATGTTGAATCGGGTAGGGATATATATCTGTAGCATTTTGCGTTCCCTCTATCACCTTTTTTTTAAAAAATAGGGACAATAATGCTTTCCACCCAAGTTGCAGGTAACACCCCTCCTATTGTAGCATTTAAAAAGCTTACTAAAATTAGGGACCAAAAATCAATACTAGACTTAAAAATATCCATAGGAACCCCGTCTAGTCCTGCAGCTTTACCATTTGCGCTTTTGTTTAGGGCAGTTTTAATTTAGTCTAGGGCGATGGGTGCTATCTTGACAGTATCAACTAAAATAAAGTTACTATTATCATCAGTCGTGGGGTCCTCTTTTTTGGGGTTAAAAATATGTTCAAAGTGGATCAGCCATTCCTTGGGAGTTACTAGAGTTTCTATCTTAGCAGCTGATATGTCGTTAAACAAGCATTGGCATAGCCAATAGGTCTAGCTTTTGGGACCTTATAAATATTTAGTTATGCAGCACAATATCCTTGGTGCAACAACATCAACCATTGCATGGCTAAACACTTATAAGGTCCCCAAGGCGAGACCAATTGACTATGCCAATGCTTGTTTTCTTTCCTGCAACTTTAACATATTTAAAAACTAGATTTATTCCCTAAGTATGGCTTTCTATCTTCACTCTTTATAGAACACATTACTTTCTCGTGTAAGGTACCATAGTGTGTCTGTATTGATATACGTAATCCTTGCCCTAAGAGGGAAGACAATGCGGATATAATGAATTTTGCTTCTGTAAATTCGCCGACTGAAAAATAGACAGAAGAGTTTCTCTTAAGACATCAGCGTTCTAAGTGTTCTGACATTGACAAGTCACAGCAAAAAAAACAAGCATTAAAAATGCAATAGGTCTCGCATTTACAAGAGTTTGAGCTATTAACATTGCAAATGGCAATGCCTTTTATTTTTGTTTTTAAAAAGATAAATAAAAGGCATTGTCATTTGCAAAGTCAATAGTTCAAACTCGCGTAAATGCGAGACCTATTGCATTGCAAATGCTTCTTTATTTTTAGGAGAGGAAAAGCAAATTTCCCCTTCCCCAGAACCAGCCCAGGATGGTACCTGGTGTGAGCAGATGCTACTTTAGTCCTCTTATTGCCTCTAAACCTTTTTTCAATGTTAGCTCAGAAACCTTCATTTCGCAAATGCAATAACTAACGTTTTTTTATTGTGCTTTGTGTTGGCAACATGGGCCCCGCATAAGAAGCTGAGAAAAAAATGCATAAGTCAGTCTGATTAATATAGTGCGGAAAATATTTCCTGCTAAAAAGACGTTTCGCCGCATCTCAGCTATTAATCTCCCCCTGTACTCTGGGGCACACAGACTTGCCGCTTCGCTTTACTGCTTGGTGTAAACGACTTTAAAATTTCGCCCAGCAGGTCGTCAGCAGCGGAAGAGTGAGGAGTGCTCTCCCCTTCCCTGAGAAACTGCGCCTTCACCCACACAGTGCCGCCAGAGGGAACTGCGAAGCAGTGTTTTCCCCTGGACCGTGTTTTCCCCTGGACCGGGAGTCCTGTTACTACCAAGGAGGCGTCCGAGGCCCTGGTAGCTGCGAAACAGAAGCCGGAGGTTGGGGGGCGGAACGGCCCTCCTTTTTCACGTCGACGGTGGGAGTGGTGTTGGCTCCTGCGGGGAAGGGGGGGGGAAGAGAGCCTCGGAGCGTGGAGGTGCCCGAGGGAGACACTAACAGCAGAGGCGGTGGCGGAGTTTCAACGCGTCCCGAAGCCCTATTACCGTCTTGTAGTAACCGGGAAGGGGTTTTCTAGTAGTAACCGCACCTGGTCCGAGATTGGTGACGGCCGGGGCACACTTTGTTTCTCTACTCCCTGACAACAGCAGAGGGGGCCGTTTCACATACTCCTGCAGTAAAAAGATCACGGGGGCAAACCTCTACCGGTGACATCGCCTTGGGGCTTGCTTTAAATAGTGACACCATTGTTGAGATTACACGGGGAGTGATTCTGTCGAGACCATGGATATTGGAGTCTGAACTCGGACAAGACACGATCTGATTGTTTAGTGGCTCTTACGATACCTGTCAGGAGATCAGGGTAGATGTGCTCTGCGAGACTCAGGCTAAAGATTGTACCCCAGTAATCCAGCCCTCAAAACCTGCCTCGCTTAAGTAATCCATGAAAGGGATTGTATCCCTGGCCCCCAGTACAAGGAACAGCTCTTTGTTGATGTGATTTATGTACTTATTGGAACCCGCAACTTGCTTCATTCTGCCGCCAGCTGCCTCCCGCTGCCAGAGGGGACTCCTGCCCCCAGTAAACACCACGCCTAGAAGCCAAGCGGACGCCATTACGCCCTGACGTATTTGCTCGGCTTTTTCTGCCGGCCTCCGCCTGCCAAATGGTTTCTTGTCTTTATGGGGCCATGTGTTTGGCCCCATAAAGATAAGAAACGTTTTGCGACGAACGCAAAGCAGGCGAGGCCGTCCGAATGGGACGGCAGAGAAAGCCAAGCAAATACGTCACGGACACCTCTTTTCCAATGGCTGGCCACCGTTTAGCATAAACGGTGACGCCAGTCAATGGAAAAGAGGGGCGGGGCTTAATGCCCCTTACAGAAAATAACCACATCTCATTAAATCTCGCCAGCGAGACTGCGCATGAGCGCAGCCTACGCCAGGCGAGACCTAAAAAGGAAGATCAAGGCCTTTTTGCAGATTTCTCAGTAACCCCAATTCAGGTAGAAACTGGAGCTTCCATATGAACAGTGATTACCAAATACGCGATGAAAAAACACACACATACCCACCAGGAATTTCGAAGTACACATTTCACCGGTGAAAACCTGGCAGGCTATGCTAAGTAAGAACTGACAGGCTTGCATTGGAATTCCCATCCCTTCGGTAAATTCCAGGACTTCCGGGTGCAGCAGCACCACAACAGAATCTCATAAGGAGGACTTGAGGGGACGATGGATCTTGCACACACCTGGGGATATCCTTGCTTTCCCAGTATAGGTCGCCCCAGTGTGGTGTTTCGCCCTGGTACACGGTGTACCCAAGTGATGCTGACAGATGCAGGAGTTCATTATTTATTTATATATTCGGCTGAGCGCGGGGCCTTTATCCATTATCAGCTGAACAAGAGCTGTGGGATTTACTCCGGGCACTAATGACTGGCCGATCCTTATTGCGATGGTAATGGATATCTGCGAAGGTCACAGTGCGTATTAATAACCGTAAAGGCGCCAAACAAAGGAAAGACGATCTTGTGGTGGCTTGTTTACATAGGCAGTGAACTGCTAGGAGCCTCCTCTGGCCAATGGGAGCACAGGACGCAATCTGCACGTTAAGCTCTCGTTCCCAGGTTTTTTTCACTTAATGACTGGAATTCTGAACAGGTCAAGGAATAAGAAAATGTATAATCTTTATTAATCTCCTTTTCCTGTATTGGACTTTAAAACTGTAACCACTTGGTGACACACGTCCCCACTAAAGAGATAAATGCTTTGTAAACAATACTAGTGTGAAAGAGTTTCACGGTGTTAACCTTTCTTTCTGAAGAAGATAAAGCAATCAACCGGAGTTCCGTACCCTGTGAAAAGGGGTGTTTCAGGATTCCTTCAAAGTCTGGACATGATGAACAAATTTATGGTATTTATTCATTACAACACACATACATGCCTCTTCAGTTCGTTAAAATGTCCAGTTTGATATAAACTTTGGAATAACTCGTATTTTTATGTAGCGCTTCACAAAACACTTGTACCGTATATAAGCGCTGTACATTAGATGTTACTATAACTCAAATTAATGCTACTTAATTTACCCGCCTAAGAAGGATAGAAGGCCGAGTCGGTTTGCTGAAATTTAAACTTGTGACCTGAAGACCACCACATTTCTCAGTGCTTAAGGTTGAATCCACCTACCCATGGTTCTACCTATGGACATGTTTAACCATGGCGGGCTCGATTCTCCAAGAATTTGATGCGACATACACTTGAAGTACTACTGCCTCACCACTAAATTCCAGAAGTAAGCCAGGAGTTCTCAGAATTTATAAGTAAGTCAGGAGTACTCGGTGATTAACTCACACCCACTAACAGCTAAATCTTAGTGAATTAGGCCCGATTGCATTTAAGGGAGTGCATACATACTAAACAACCACATAAGGCACTCACTACTTTACTCGTTCATATGCTGTCTCGACTGCACTTGCAAGCCCCAGATTCTACCAACCTGGTATAAAGTCTAGATATTTTAGTAAGCTGATGCATCACCCAGGGTTGGATTGGGATGAAAAATCGGCCCGGGGACACCAAGAAAAAAGTGGCCCACATTTGCGTATTGCCTTTCCGCAAAACACTGCTTCAGCAAAGTTTTCTGTAAAAAAAAGGGGGCGGGCATGTGTTATTAACTTCATTTAGATAAAAAAAATGCACAGATTAGTTCACACTGCTGAGCCACACATGAAGGCAAGTGAGACCACTTGCGCTCAGGCCCCCTGCCCCCACTCAATCAGCATACATTAATGGGCCGGCTCAGCTAGAGAAAGGGAGGGACAACTCAGTCCATCTGCCTCTAGAAAGGCCACTCAGACACCCACTGGGCCGCTGGCGGCATCCTAACAGCACAGACAGCCCCCAGGCTGCCCAAAAAAGCAGCCCACAGCTAGAACTCGGCTACTGGCCCTTCAGCCATTTTCCGAGAGCCCACCTTACCAATCCGGCCCTGGCATCACCTGTATTATTTAGTAATAGCCCCAAGCTCGTTTTAAGAGACTGTGGCAACTGAAACACAGTATGAGAGGGGGAAAATAGCTGACAAATGAAAATAATTTCTATAAAAACCCATCTCTCATCTAACAAAAACTCAGTCCCTACAACTGGCCACCCCAAAGGCTGCTTGCAGCATTTATGCACGGATCAAACACTAGGTGGGAGTACTAAGACGACCCTCACTCCTTAACTCACCACCATCTAAATGTGTCCTTAGCCAATACAATTGTTTTATACAATATGAATTTTGCAGTCTATTGGGAATCAACTCCAGTACTGTGTTACAAGTACCTCCAAGTGCTTAGGCCTCAATATTACTATGTGTCTGATTGGGTAAGACTTTGATTTGGCACATGTGCATGCATACAATGTTTCAGGATACTCGGATGCACCCCAAATCCAGCATTTGTGTTACATGAAATTGCTCCTTCAACAAAATAGTTTTTCTCAACATCTTTTGCAAAACTTTCTTCTCCATAACAATTTTATTCTACAAATTCTATTATTTTGATTAAACCCATGCATTTTTATAAATTTTAAATTCCTTCCCATCCTGTTAACATATTTTATGTATCATTTTCTTGTTATACTAAATCAGAATTAAAAAAAATATGATTTCTCTTACATATGGATATGCACCCTATAATCTCTCTACATTAGCTTTACAGATGGTGTAAGCCCTAGTATCTCCAAACCTTTATTTGACCACCAACACATCCTTTCTATAGCATTTAATTTCAGTGCAACCTATTTTAAACTTATTTACATTCTAGAATAATTTTGCTGTTCTAAATTCTCTTTATTCACTATCCGCTTTTCAAATTGCAAAGAAATATTATAGATTCTTAAAAATACTTTATGCATAGTTAATAAATCAGACATGTGAAACTGCACTGTCCAATTAGAAAAATACTTTTTGCAGTAGTTTGTATTTTGTGCTATAGAATGCATATTGATGTAGGTCGAGGTTATTATAAAATATGTTTTGGAAAAGGGTATTGTAGCAAAAGAAGTTTTGGAAAGTAATTTTTATCACAGGCTATCATTTCATATCATAACAAGCATTTGCAATGCAATAGGTCTCGCATTTGGGCGAGTTTGAGCTATTGACATTGCAAATAACAATGCCTTTTATTTTTGTTTTCGTTTTTAAAACATAAATAAAAGGCATTGTCATTTACAATGCCAATAGCTTAAACTCACGTAAATGCGAGACCTATTGCATTGCAAATGCTTTTTTATTTTGTGTGATAGTCGCTGAGAGTGTCACACACAAAGCACTAAAACGTTGCCACTTAAGTGGACTGAAAATACTGAAATGTAACATATAAGCAAACTCGAAACTTGGATATATGATTGGGTAACAACACTGGAGCAGCGCTGTTAGGCGCACCAAATGCCAAGCACAAAAGGGTGGGCTCCTGGCTACAGCAGTGAAACAGCAGATGTGCAACACTAGGTTAGCAACACATCTCGACCTCCCTGATCAGGAGGGTGTTTGCTTGAAGGTAGAAATGAACAGCTATCCTTGTGCTAAAACAAAGCTCTCTTAGTTGGGTGGGCCTGGTAGAGCTGAGCGTAGAAATCATGACCCCTCCACCAATTTAAGCAGGGACGTGGAGGGGATTTCGGTGATGGCTACCTTGTAATACGGAATAAATGTGGCGCCTTCAAGTAGGCGCGAAAAGGGCTATTTTTACCACATTCAGACATCGGCAGATTCTTAATGGGTTTCGTAAGCAGCGTTTTAGCACCCACTAAGATTCTGCATCCCTTCACTGTCCTGCTAAAGAAAGCCATCACATTGTCTCAGTGATCATGTCCCTGCCGAGATGGGTGGTGGGGGAGTCTTGCATACTCAACTAGGATTTGCGTGCTTAAACTGGGCAGATAATTGTAGATGGCGCCCAAAAAAGTGAAGGAGACACAAGAAGTTTTTTACTGTGTTTTTGTGCAGTCTTGGGCTGACTCCAAATTCTGTGAATCAATACCGCTAGGGCACGAACCCTGCCAACTCTACACCTGCCCTCTTACACCTCATGCAAATAAGAACCACTGCGTGCTTACATCACCGCTGCTTCTGGTGCCGAAAGAGGATGGGAGAAGGGTAAGTGACTTGATCAATAGGAAATTAATCCTTTTGTACCTGCAGCGGCAACCCTAGAAATGCTGGCATTCAGTCATAGATGTTTCAGCGTGATGGCTGGGACCGATGGGCTAGTTCCCGATGGCGCAGCACTTTGAAACTTATGGCCATGTTACGGTAAACTCTGCCATAACAAGCAACAAAAACATCAATAGTGTGCGAAATTTGGAAAGGGTCCCAAATGGGGATCAGTATGTCTCTCACAGCCAATGCTACCTCACTACAGATATCTGACATACCCAACACCATACCCCTGATGGTTCTGGAACTTCCATTTTTGGCCCAAACCCAATAGAGGCGGCTCTGGCAGACCTGCTCACTCACATCTCATCTGTAGGAAAGTACAAGCAACCCCAGGTTGGCTTCTTCTTAGCTGGCCCGCATTTGTGCATGCACTTCCCACCTGGACCTACACTAAGTGGGGGGTGGAATGCTTAGTGTGATCCAGACATTGGAAATCGTCACGTGTTTTCCCAAGTGGACTAACCATTCATCTTTGCAGAGTCACATTCAGCGGTGCTACTTA
The DNA here is from genome assembly GCF_964204655.1 of Triturus cristatus. Taxonomy (NCBI): domain Eukaryota; kingdom Metazoa; phylum Chordata; class Amphibia; order Caudata; family Salamandridae; genus Triturus; species Triturus cristatus. The sequence continues at coordinate 176,766,293 of NC_140587.1, forward strand.
TTCGATACTTTGTGCTTCTGGGCAGTGTTTCCAGAAACGGCAAAGAGGCGCGTTACCGGTTACATTCAAGGGGCTTCTCACGGGCCACTTCCTCGCTCGCGCTGACAGACAAAAGAGCTCTTGATGAGGAAGTTAAACAAAACCAGCAGTGCCTAGAGGCCCTTGCTCCCTGTGCCATGATTCAGGTGTAAATGTGCGGAAATCCCCCGCTGCTCTGTAGTCAGAACACTGCTGAGATGTTGAAAGGTTGCTGGCTTTCCCTGCGGTACTCTAGCGTGCACCCTAACAGATGGATAGCGCCTCATTGACAGGAGATGGGCTGACGTCTCAGAAATGGAGGGTTTGGTACGGGGGTGAGGGGGAAGAAGGAGGGAATACAAGTTTTATTTGTGTACATTTTTATATAGCAAGAACATTTATGTGATTAGATGGATGGCCACAGACAGTTACAAAGCGCTAGAATTAAAAAATTACCAAAAGAAGTAGGTTATACCTCAGGAATGTACATTAGTGAAACAATCGCTAATTACAACAGTGAGCTAGTGTCTTTCAATGTCACGGGGCGAGTGAGACCGTAATACAAGCAACTATTATCTGAAACAACCCATCTGGTACTTAAAAGGTAGTCAGTGTGACACACTTACTTGTGGAACACTGCAGCGCAGTTGCGGTACGGGCCAGTCAGATGTGACAACTTCCCCCTGCACCGTAAGCAGAGGCCGCGGTCCAGGCCTCGAGTCAAGGACTGGAGCAGGCCTCGAATTTTATCACGGCCTCGGTTCTGCTGCACTCACTGCTGCGCTACAGGCATCAGTGCCTGTTGAAGCACCATCACAGACTTTGGCGGCGGACGGGTCGCGGGTCAGATCGCGGCAGTAATTCAGGACACAAGTCACCAGTGCGAGGTGAGAGCAGAAACTGTCTGCGCAGCCCACTCATGCAGAGGGCGGCCAGACCACCCTGTGTGTGTCTGATGGATAGTGCCGCTGATTGTACGCAGTACATAAAGACGAAGCAGACTCATGAGAAAGGAGGCAATGTCGCAAGGAGACACTAGAGAGAGGAGGTCAGACTCTGCGACATGATGGACAATTTGAGGGAAGAGACAAAGTCCTGTGAGGATATAGCTTCCCACACCCATGGTCCCTCCCGATCATCTCTGCTTCAGGCCGCTGCCCGAGCTGACAGGGACCCATTGAGGACACAGAGAACAAGCCCACCGCTGCCATGTGGTTTCAATTATCGCGCCCGTGTCTGGGCATGATAATTGAAACCACATGGCAGCGGTGCACGTAACAGACACCAATAGGCCATGGGCGGAGCAAGGAGCCCGCCTTTGGCCAATTGCATGCTGTCTTGGATAAAAAGACGCACGCAAAGGCCAATAGCGTGGCCCAAAAGGAAAAGCACACGCACGAGCGTGTGCGATTCCTAGGGCCGTTTTCAAACCCCTACAAGTGGTCTCTCGCTACGCGAGCAGTGCTGCAGACTGCAACGTTAGGCGCAAGACCTAAAAGGGGATGATCTATTGTTTTCCAAAATAAAATAGAAACACATGTCTCAGCTGCTTGGATCCGTTTTTCCCATGCCCTTTCCCGAATTTCTATTTTTCTTGTGTTTAACGTTTGTTTACAACTTTTCCGTAGCGTACAAATTCTTTCTCTGTCCCTCGGTCTAGCTTTTCATGCTTCCTTTATTTCCTTGTTTAATTTGGAGCACTGCTGGTCGAACCATCTGGGATTGCTATTTTTCTTGTGTTTTTTTATTTTCAAATCTCCAGAGATTGCAGCCGCAATGTTGTGGAATGCCCTAGCTGTATCTGTATTTGGGGAAGATCTATCCAAACAGATATTTATGTGTTCTTGATTTTTTTGAATTGTACTTTCCATAAACACCATGGGATTAACACCAGACCACTTGATAGAAATCCCATTTTCTCCTTGTGTTCTAATATCAGCAGGGGCTATGCTCACCTTTTCTTGTTGTGACGGGCTTAATTTCAGTATCAGGAATAACAGATGGTGATCACTAAACGGACTTGCCTTTATATAAAGGTTTTTGACAAAACCCTTACAATTCCCTGATACTAGGGCATGGTTAATATTTGACTAGGATCTCGCTCCTTCATACATTTGGACAACAGTCTCTCCCTCTTGTTCGCCTATCTCCATAATTTCTAGATTATGTTTGTACATAACAGTATTAATCACTTCTCCATATGTGTTGGAAGGCGGACCCCGAGGAGTCGGTGCGACCACCAAGGGGGGGGCCCTCACACTGCACGAAGTAGCCGAGCGCTGCCGAGAAGTCTCCTGAGAGATCCTTCTCCTATCACGTACTAGCACAGTAACACCACCACACAGGACTCAAGGAGGTTGTCTTGTGACAAGCAATTCTTTATCAGCAATAAAAAGGTTACGAGGTCAATATTTACACGAAGGGATCGAGGGATCCACCAAAAGTCTCAGTGTCTCTTTGGAAGGGTCGGGGTAGCGGGACAGTCTTTGGCAGGAATGCGGTACGAGGGTACCTGGGGCCCAGTTCTTATCCTCAAGCTGGAGGACCTCCGGATCTCGGATGGGTCGAGCCGCGACGGCGTCAGCAGGGCTCTGGCGTATAGTTCGTGGAGAGCCGCGATTCAATCAGCAGGGCTCTCAAGATGGTTTCTGCTCAGCTCGAGCCGCGACGTCGTCAGCAGGGCTCCGAGGAAGGTTTCAGTGAGGTTGGGCCGCGACGGCGTCAGCAGGGCTCCGATGTTCCAGGTGGTTCAGAAAGGGTTCACAAGAAGGAGCCGCGACGCAGTCCGCAGGGCTCGTGATGGTTCCGACAAGAGTTCTTCTCCGTAGGGTCAGCCGCGATTCAATCAGCAGGGCTCTCGACTCCGGGATACAACTGCCGAGCTGTGGTGGGGTCGCCCCAGATATAGGTCTGGAGCCCTTTGATGTCCGGACCTATGCGCCCGAGGGGGCGGAGTGGCCAGGTGGAGGCGGCCAGACGCCCAGCAGGAGAGGCGCCAGGCCCATGGGAGTTGCAGGGCGATCACACCTCGAGAGGGGAGGACAGTTGGGGGTCCCATCGATACTGTCCTCCGCCGGGGGCGATGAATGGTTCCTGCGGCACCCCCTGGCTAGTTCGTGGTGCCTCGATGTCGGGGCTTCGTTGGGGTCGAGGCCGGGTTGAGCGGGGGTGCACGGTGTGACGTGGATGCCAACAAGATGGCGGAGCCACGAGGAGTATGCGACCACGTGCAGCTCCGGGTGAAGGGCCTTGGTGCAGTTCAGACGGGTGGCCCGTGACGGCCGGGGCGGGGAACGGGCACAATCCAGGGGGTTAAGGACCACGCCACGAGGCCGGGTCCAACAGGCGTCCCCCCCAGCCGAAGGCATGGAGAGTCACCCATCTCCTTGGGGATTCTCCTCGTCAAGGCGGAAGAAGCGGGACAGGCCGTCGGCGTTGGCGTGGTCATTGCCGGGCCGGTGTTCGACGTCAAAGTCCATCCCTTGTAGCGAGATGGACCACCGCAGCAGCTTGGGGTTCTCGCCCCGCATTTGCATTAACCATTGCAAGGGCCGGTGGTCGGTCTGGACCCGGAAGTGGGTGCCAAAGAGGTAGGGCCGGAGCTTCTTGAGGGCCCACACCACAGCGAAGGCCTCACGCTCAATAGTGCTCCAGCGTTGCTCTCGGGGCAGTAGTCGTCGGCTGATGAAGGCCACTGGTCGGTCGAGCCCCTTTTCGTCGGCTTGGGATAGGATGGCCCCGATCCCATACTCGGAGGCGTCCGTCTGTACCACGAACTCCTTCTGGTAGTCCGGGGCCTGCAGCACCGGCGCGGTACACATGGCTGTCTTTAGGGTGTCGAAGGCTGTTTGGCAGCGGGGTGTCCAGTGTACCTTCTTGGGCTGCTTTTTGGACGTTAACTCTGTGAGGGGGCCAACAATGCTCCCATAGTCCCGGATAAACCGCCGGTAGTATCCGGTGAGGCCCAGGAAGGCCCGGACAGCGGTCTGGGTAGTGGGGGGTTCCCAGGTCTGGATGGCATCTATCTTCGCTTGGAGGGGGGCCACCTGCCCGCTCCCCACTTGATGGCCCAGGTAGGTCACGGATCCGTGGCCGATTTGACATTTGCTGGCCTTGATCGTGAGTCCGGCCCGCTGGAGGGCGGCCAGGACGGCCTTCAGGTGGAGGAGGTGCTCGGCCCAGTGGTTGCTGTACACGGCAATGTCATCTAAGTAGGCCGCGCTGAAGGCCTCAAGCCCGGCCAAAACCTTGTTCACCAGTCTTTGGAAGGTGGCCGGGGCGTTCTTCATTCCGAAGGGCATCACCCGAAAGTGGTAATGCCCATCCGGGGTCGAAAAGGCGGATCTTTCTTGGGCGCCGGGGGTGAGCTGGATCTGCCAGTACCCGGCGGTGAGGTCCAGCGTGCTCAAGTAGCGAGCGGCCCCTAGGCGGTCGATGAGTTCGTCGGCCCGGGGTATCGGGTGTGCGTCTGTCTTGGTTGCTGCATTCAGGGCTCGGTAGTCCACGCAGAATCGCAACTCCGGGGGGTGACCGGGAGCTGCGGCCTTGGGCACCAGGACGACAGGGCTGGCCCACGGGCTGTCGGAAGGCTCGATGACCCCCAGGGCCAGCATCTTCGCTACTTCGGCCTGGATGCAGGCCCGCACTCGGTCAGGCACCCGGTAGGCTCTGTGTCGTATGGGGGGCTCTCCCCGGTGTCGACGTCGTGGACGCACCAGTGGGTCACCCCCGGGGTGAGAGAGAAGAGGGCTGCGTAGTCCCGCAGTAATTGCTGGCAGTCGTTGCGCTGTTCCGGGGTCAGGGACGAGGCGAGTTGGACCCCTTCGATCGATCCATCGTGAATGTCGGATTGCAAGAGGTCGGGCAAGGGCTCGGAGTCGTCCTCGCCCCCTTCGTCAGTCGCCAGCAGCAGGCTCAGTTCGGTCCGGGCGAAGTGGGGTTTTAGCCTGTTAGCATGTAGGACCCGGAGGGGGTTCCGGGGGGACTCCAGATCGACCAGGTAGGTGACGGGACTTTTCTTCTCCACCACCTTGAAGGGCCCGGTCCACTTGTCCTGGAGGGCGCCGGGTTCGACCGGGGCCATGACCCATACTTTCTGACCTGGCTCGAATTCTATAGTAGAGGTGTTGCGATCGTACCACCGCTTCATGTCCTCCTGGCTGGCCTCGAGGTTGGCTTCGGCCATGGCTCGGAACTTGCGGGTCTGGTTTCGGAGGGTCAGGAGGTATCGGTAGACGTCAGGAGGGGCTCCTCGGGGCTTCATCTCCCAGCCCTCCTTGACCAGGCTGAGCGGTCCGCGGACCGGGTGTCCATACAATAGTTCAAACGGGCTGAACCCCAGGGACTTCTGCGGGACCTCCCGATAGGCAAACAGGAGGCAGGGCAGCAGGACATCCCATTTCCGCCTGAGGGGTTCTTCCAGGCCCTGGATCATCCCTTTTAATGTTCGGTTGAACCGCTCAACCAGTCCGTTCCCCTGAGGGTGATAGGGGGTCGTGAACTTGTATGTGACCCCGCACTGTTGCCACAGAGACCGCATGTACCTGGAGATAAAGTTCGTGCCGCGGTCGCTCACCACTTCGCTGGGGAATCCCACTCGGGAGAAGATCCCCATCAAGGCCCGGCCTACCACAGGGGCCGTTATAGTTCTTAGCGGGACCGCCTCCGGGTACCTGGTGGCGTGGTCCACGAGGACCAGGATGAAGCGGTGGCCCAGGGCGGTTTGGGGGTCCAGGGGTCCCACAATATCGATTCCGACCCGTTCGAACGGGGTGCTGACGGCTGGAAAGGGCTGGAGGGGGGCCTTGACCCGACCCCCCGTCTTTCCGCTGGCTTGGCAGGTCTGGCAGGACCGGCAGTGGTTGTCCACATCTCTCCGCATCCGGGGCCAGTAGAAGTGGGTCACCAGACGACTGTACGTTTTGTCTTGCCCCAAGTGTCCGGCGAGGGGCACATCATGGGCCAGGTTGAGAAGGAACTCCCGGAAGCGGAGGGGGACCACCAACACGCGGCTGGTCCCGAGTTCTGCTACTTTCTGTTCACTGTACAACAGGCCCTCGGCCCAGTAGATCCAGTGGGTGCCGGTCTGGTCGCCGTTGGCTTGCGCGGTCGCCTGTTGTCGGACCCCTTCGAGAGAGGGACAGGACTGTTGTTCTTGCTGGAACTGCTCTCGGGTGGGGCCCCCTTCGTGTCGCCATTGTGTCAGCTCTGGGAGGGCGCTCGGAGAAGCCATCTCTCCGGGGGAGGATTCGCTGGGTCCAGGGTCGGTGTCCGCCTCCTCCTCGCTGCTGGTGGGAGGGGGTGTGAGCCCCTCGGGCTGGGCGGTCCCGGAGGTCGAGGATGAGCGGGGGGCCTGGGCGGTCATGGACCGGGTGATGGCGCAGGCCCAATCAGCCAGTCCCAACATTCGGAGGTGCTCTCGTCGCTCTACTTGAGCCCAAGGGGAACTTTCCAAGTCGTTCCCCAGGAGGCAGTCGACCGGGGCGTCGTCGCGCACTGTCACCTTCAGCAGGCCCGTCACCCCTCCCCACTCGAAGGGGACCAGGGCCATCTGGCATAGGCTTTCACTGTTGTCGGCCGTCCGTACGGGGCACAGCACATTCGGTAGAATCTGTTCCGGGGTCACCAGGTGGCAGCGGACAGCGGTGATACTGGCACCTGTGTCACGAAGGGCTTCGGCCCGTTGTCCATTGACCGTGACCTGCTGCCGGTACTTCTGGGTGTTGGTTGGGATGGGGGTGCAGGGTACCATCTCTCGGCTACCCAGGCAGACCAGGGACATGGCTGCCGGCTCCCACTCAGTGTTCTCTCGGTCGAGGGCCTCCTCTTCCTCTTCTCCTCCCCCCAAGGCGGCGGCTGTCAGCTGCCGGGGCGGGGGCCCGCCGGCCCCGTTTCTTCGGTTCAGAGGGCAGGCCGGATCGCTGGCAAAGTGTCCGGTTTGTTGGCAGCCGTAGCAGGTCACTGGTGGCCGTGGTCCGGGTCGGGCCGGGCCCACCCTTCGGGCTAGGCTCGGGGAGAGATGTGGCTGCGGTGGCCCTCGAGGGGGGCTCCTGGGCGCCCCGGCGGGAGGGTCTCGGTTCCTGTTCGGTCCTCCCCCCCCACCGCGCTGGCGGGGGGGTCCGTTGGGGTTCCTCTGGTACTCCCCCATTGAGTTCCGGGGGACCCGGGAGTTGACCCATCGATCGGCCTCGACGGCAAGTTTTCGCGGGTCGGTCATTTTGCTGTCGAGGAGGTGCTGTCTCAGTTCCACGAAGCAATTGTTGGAAAGGTGTTCCCACACGATGAGGTCGACCAGCTGCCCGTAGGTGGTTACTTTGCTCCCTTTGATCCACCCTTCTAGGGCCCGACTGAAAAAGTCCACATATTCCACCCATGTGGTACCCGGGATTTTCTTGCAGTCTCTGAACCGCTGGCGGTACATTTCCGCTGTTAGCCCGTAGCGGGTGAGCAGGGCCTCCTTCATGTGATCGTAGGAGGTCATCACCTCCTCCGGTAGCTGGAGCAGCGTGTCCCGCCCCTCACTCAGGAACCGCCCCCACAGGCCCGCGCCCCAGTCTTTTCGGGGCACCCGATGAGAGGTCATGGCCACCTCGTAGGCCTTGAACCATTGTTGGATGTCGTCATTCTTGTAATACTCCTTGACGACCTCTTTCGGGATATGTACCTTGGCCTCGGAAGGCGGTAGAGTGTCTCTGGTACTGGGGGTGTCGGTCCCTCCGTTCTTGGCCTTGATCTCGAGCTCCTTGAGACTGCGCTCGTGCTCAAGAGTTAGTTTCTTTTCCTCCAACTCCCGGTGTCGTCTCTTCTCCTCTATCTCTTCTTGAAGGCGCAGCTGCTCTAGGGCCAGTTTCTTTTCTGCCAGCTGGAGTTCGCCGTCCAGCCGCAGTCGGGCGAGCTCTAGCTCGTGGCTCCGGACCTTTTCCCGCTCTCGTATTTCTTCTTCGGAGAGGCCGGTTTCTAGGCTCTTTCTTCCTCCGGTTGCCGGAGTCCGTGCGGTTGCTGTGGTCTCAGTCAGGGGCAAGGGCCCTTCTTCCTGGGAGGGGCCTGCCCCGGCCTCCAACCATGCCCTCAGAGCTTTCTGCATCTCCTCTTTGGTACCTAGGCTGGTGGTTGCAATGCCTTTGTCTTTGCAGAACTGTTTTAATTCTTTGTGCGTATATTCTTCCAGCCGTTCGGGCTGGAACTCCATTGTCGCGTTGTTTTCCTGGCTGCTCATGATGCTGTTCGTTTGGATGGGTAGCTAGTGGGTACTGGCTGGTACGTACTGCGTTCGGCTCGGATCCCGTCGCTGGCCACCAAATGTTGGAAGGCGGACCCCGAGGAGTCGGTGCGACCACCAAGGGGGGGGCCCTCACACTGCACGAAGTAGCCGAGCGCTGCCGAGAAGTCTCCTGAGAGATCCTTCTCCTATCACGTACTAGCACAGTAACACCACCACACAGGACTCAAGGAGGTTGTCTTGTGACAAGCAATTCTTTATCAGCAATAAAAAGGTTACGAGGTCAATATTTACACGAAGGGATCGAGGGATCCACCAAAAGTCTCAGTGTCTCTTTGGAAGGGTCGGGGTAGCGGGACAGTCTTTGGCAGGAATGCGGTACGAGGGTACCTGGGGCCCAGTTCTTATCCTCAAGCTGGAGGACCTCCGGATCTCGGATGGGTCGAGCCGCGACGGCGTCAGCAGGGCTCTGGCGTATAGTTCGTGGAGAGCCGCGATTCAATCAGCAGGGCTCTCAAGATGGTTTCTGCTCAGCTCGAGCCGCGATGTCGTCAGCAGGGCTCCGAGGAAGGTTTCAGCGAGGTTGGGCCGCGACGGCGTCAGCAGGGCTCCGATGTTCCAGGTGGTTCAGAAAGGGTTCACAAGAAGGAGCCGCGACGCAGTCCGCAGGGCTCGTGATGGTTCCGACAAGAGTTCTTCTCCGTAGGGTCAGCCGCGATTCAATCAGCAGGGCTCTCGACTCCGGGATACAACTGCCGAGCTGTGGTGGGGTCGCCCCAGATATAGGTCTGGAGCCCTTTGATGTCCGGACCTATGCGCCCGAGGGGGCGTAGTGGCCGGGTGGAGGCGGCCAGACGCCCAGCAGGAGAGGCGCCAGGCCCATGGGAGTTGCAGGGCGATCACACCTCGAGAGGGGAGGACAGTTGGGGGTCCCATCGATACTGTCCTCCGCCGGGGGCGATGAATGGTTCCTGCGGCACCCTCTGGCTAGTTCGTGGTGCCTCAATGTCGGGGCTTCGTTGGGGTCGAGGCCGGGTTGAGCGGGGGTGCACGGTGTGACGTGGATGCCAACAAGATGGCGGAGCCACGAGGAGTATGCGACCACGTGCAGCTCCGGGTGAAGGGCCTTGGTGCAGTTCAGACGGGTGGCCCGTGACGGCCGGGGCGGGGAACGGGCACAATCCAGGGGGTTAAGGACCACGCCACGAGGCCGGGTCCAACAATATGGTTTATGGGGGAAATGAGGACAAGGGTCGCCATGTTCATCACAATGGCCACATTGATCCCCTATAAAAATTTTACACTTTTCACAATTGAAATCACCGGCCCAAATAAGCAAATCTCCCCCCAACCCCTTTAAAAAGTCGTCCAACTCCTCCTCCAGTGACATAATTACCCAATGTCTAGTACTATCAACAACATTATCATAAAAGTTTATTACTACTATGCATTGTTTTCCTTTAGTGCAAACATATAAAAAATTGAAAAACTGTGATTTAATGTAAATTTTCTGTAAAATTAATGGTGAAGTTACTGGGACTAAAGTCGCCAAACCTCCTTTTGCTCTACCTACCTTCGAAGAGATAGCTTGTGTAGAGATTGTTTTAAAACCATTAATAAAGAAAGATTCTGTATGCCAAGTTTCTTGCAATAAAGTTAATGCACAATTCTGTACCGATTTGAACCATTCCCTGCCAATGAACTAATGTTTTACCCCTAAAACATTCCATGACGTAATGGTTAAAAACCGATGTAATAAATGGCTATTTGAAATATTATTAACAGTGCTTATGGGAGCGAAGGCGTAATTACCATCTGTCGTTGCGCTACATCCTCCCGCAGTCAATCAGTTTCGCTACAGCACCTATTGGACATGGGTTGTATCATAAACAAGTCTATATGATGGGATTTGTTGCGGAGATGTGATGGTGGCTCGTTTCTAGGTTTGTAAAAGTAGCCAAGTGGGACAGCAGTAATGGTATCATCAGTGTGGTTAAGTGTCAGGGCATATTTAACTGAGAGTTCTTCAATGAGAGACCCCACAACCTCTGGGCTGCGAAACTTCACGACAACACAATCTCCCTGACATAATTTCCTCATATTGCCAACCCAACGTACTCTTCTTAACATTATTATGTTCTGGAAGACTTTGTTAGTGCTGCAAATAGTAGTTAACGCGAACCAATGCACAACCCAATTCTTCAAAGTCTCCATGTCTCTATGGTATTGATAGAGCACCAGGTTTAGAAAATTGTAGGGGTGCACCATAATCACTGTTAGTCCGCACCCACATAAAGGACCCATATTAATGTGTGACTTAGAAATGTGTTACTAAAAACTGCTTATAATAGAAATGTAACCATGCCATTTATGAAGCGCAATGTCGTAGTTAATTGCAAATGTATTTTAGTTTAACGCATAATGATTGGTTTTTGTGTAATGTGATGCATTAGGTTTAAACGTGCACCATATTAAAGTCTGCACGTGTAGTTTGCTTATTCTTATATATGTAGAGTAATGAAATCAATGTTTATAGTGCGATTTTATAAGAGTGTGTTTAAATTGTGTAAAGGCCTGATCGCATATACGTTTAAAGAAAAAGGCCTGTACGTTTCTTATGTTAGCTAAATATTGCAGGCCAAAATCGATTTCCCTTGGTAAGGCTTTGGGTTTCAGGACGTTAGAAAATCTCAGAGAAGTGGAAAGTTTCTCGTTCCCATGTTTTGTTGCAGGTGCAAGGACACCTAGCTCGTTAGAGGAACCAACTCTTTGTTTCAGGAGTCAGGATGGCCTGAGAAGCCAATATGGGAGTATACTGGAATGTAGGGATGATACTTTTGGCGAAGAAGGTGCCTGGGACCCAAGGACGAGTAAACCGTCGTTGGAAGGGAGACAAGTTTCACTGGAAAATCACTGGGAGAAGACCTGGCTGAAGAGGTGTGCCGGAGGGCGTGTTCTACGTTTTTGGGATTTTGAATTAGGGACAGTGCCCCGTGGGTTGAGGAGTCGAGGTTTAGATAGGGCGCTAGAAGGAGCATCTTAGAACGAGCTCTGGCTAAGTGAGTGTACTTCTAAGGAAGTCTTTACTTCTGACACCTTTTTACTCTCTTGCCTGGGAGGGAAAATGCTAAGTAGGGATGTCACCTTAGAGATAGAGTAAGGATAGACTAACTGATTTCCTTTTTAGGTTAATGACTTCTAATGTAGAGATTGGAGTGATTATCGTTTGCCTGATGTTACTAGAGCTGACTATTCTTATTCTGAGTCGGATGAGACTCCTGCGTAGGATATTTTTTTGTATTAGTGCCCATTTATTTTCTTAACCTCGTGCTGAGGTGCTTGTATGTGCAGTTATTTTTGGCTTTGTAATAAACCCCTAGAATTTGAGATTTGGAGTCAGAGGTCCTTTGGAGTTCTAATTAATTTTCCTTTGATTATGTGTTAATGTTGGATTTCCTCCCCTCTACACTCTTTAGCAGATAAAAAGATCCTGGCGACCTGAGAGGATTGTTGGTGATGGTAAGACAGATAGGAATCTGGCTTTATCAGTTGGTAGCAGAGTAGGATGGTTATCTCTGATAGTGAGGGGAGATCTAGATCAGGATAAGAGATTTTAGAGGCCCATAGAATTCGAGTGATGGTGACCCATTGGATGGTGAGCGGCAGACGACGGCAGCTGATGGAGACTGACGGAGAGTAGCGGTGCGGCGGAAAGCAGCAGTTCGTGGAGGAGTGAGTAGTAATAGGGTGATGTGTTTTGTAGATTGCGATGTTGATTTGATTGTGTGATGTCTTGCGAAGTGGGAATGAGAGTTGAGTGATTGTGAGATCAGGCTGCAAGCGCGTGCAGGCCGGGGATTCTTAGACTCGACGAGTAGTCTGAGAAGTTATGGTGTAGAAGACACCCAAGGTAGATTTTGTTGACCATTGAAAGGGAATCGTGAGGCGTCATTGATTACCCAGACCGAGATAGGGGCAGCAAATGTGTGAGTGCGTGAGTAACCAACGCTGATCGTGGGTTGTTGCATGTGGAACTTTAAGCGTTTGAAACCTATCAGTTGAGGCGATTGTCCGGTCGATTCGTGGACAGATAATTACTTCAGAGTGTGAAGCGAATTGTGAAGGAGGGGAACTACTGCGAGTGGAGGAAGTGTGACGCCGGAAGGTGTCACGCTGCGATAGGTCGGTTGGTGTGAGTCGCGCTGCTATTGGTGGATTGACATCAGGAAGTGAATGAAAACGTTGTGCGCGATCGAAATTTTGTTCATCATGAAATGTTTCAAGGTTTTCAGAGAATTGTGTAGAGGTGACAAAAATGTGGTTACTCTAGGGGGAGAAGAAGCCCCTCCCGAAGATACTCCAGCTCATTATATGGCAAAGAAGGAGTAGTTTCTTACCTGTAACTCCAGTTCTGTAGTAGGGGTATCTCTGTTATAGTCATAATCTATGAATAGTCCCGCCCATGTGCGGGGACCCCGGAGCAATCTAAATATCTCTTAAGGTGTCCTGCATTTGCAAACCTGCAAAGACACTTAAGAGACAGACAAAATAATACAGCCTAATACAACATGGCTGCACTGGCCAGCACTTCATCTGAAGTGAACACAAAAGCCAAAATAAAGTTTAAATGTCATTTTTATTCACATCTGACATGTTCCTTTAGTGTATCACACTCCCTTCACCAAAATCCCTTTAAACAATAGAGAGGAAGGGGTGGACAGACAAGCCCTATAGGCTGTCATTATGTGTCTGCTAAAGGGATACCGTGCCTTTAAGGAACTCTCTAGAGACCCCCGGTATCCCAGGATGCACAGCCAAAGCAAGTTACTTTCAGTTCTTTTTGAAGGTGTAGAACAACAGGCCTGATACTGTCAGGTTACTCCACCGGGGAGGAGGGAGGGTCGCTTATGACTATAACAGAGATACCACTACTACAGAACTGGAGTTACAGGTAAGAAACTACTCCTTCTGTAGTAGGGGATCTCTGTGTATAGTCATAATCTATGAATAGAATGGCAAGCCCATCCCAACCAAAGAACAGCGGTGGAGTAAAAACCAAACACCAACAAATCACTGTGCAAACAAATTCCTCAGCGAAGCCTGTCCAACCTGTGCATCTGCCCTAGCATCAGAGTCCAAGCAGTAATGCTTTGTAAACGTATGGACCGACTTCCAGGTGGCAGCCTTACAAATGTCAGCAATTGGAACATTCCTAAGCAAAGCTGTAGTCGCTGCTTTGCCCCTAGTCGAATGCGCTGTAGGCTTACCCCCTAACGTCTTATTAGCTTTCTGATAACAGAGCTGAATACAGGACACAATCCATCTGGAGATGGACTGTTTCAAGGTAGCTAGACCAGTTCTTACGGAACCGTAATTTACAAACAGTTGATCCGACCTGCGGATGTCTTTTGTCTTATCTAGATAGAATTTCAACACCCTACGCACATCTAGTGAATGCAGAGACCTCTCCGCCGGAGAGGAGGGATGCTGAAAAAATGTAGGCTAAGTTATCATTTGATTTACATGGAAATCAGATATCACTTTAGGTAAAAACTTAGGATGAGTACGCATCACCACTTTAGAAGCATGGAATACAGTATACGGCTCTTGACAACACAGAGCCTGAATCTCACTTACTCTCCTGGCCGATGTAATGGCCACAAGAAAGGCGGCCTTCCAGGACAAATGCTGCAGAGAAGCCTTATGAATAGGCTCAAAAGGCTCCCTCATTAATCTGGACAACACCACGTTCAATTCCCATGGTGGAGAAGGTCGTCTAACAGGGGGAAACACCTTACGCAAACCCTCCAAAAAATCTTTAATCACAGGGATTTGAAAAAATGAGGTTTGGGAAGGGCCCTTTCTATACGCAGTCAAAGCTGCGAGATGAACTTTAATAGACTGAAAATTAAGCCCAGATTGAGCTAACTGCAGCAGATAAGGCAAAATAACATCTTCTTTACAGGATGTAGGGTCAATGTCCTTTGCCGTGCACCATAAGCAGAATCATTTCCACTTATAGGCGTAAGAAGTCCTCGTAGACGGTCTCTTCGCCTCTTTCAAGATCTCCATACAGTCCTGAGGTAGGTTCAAGTGTCCATACTGTACTAGCTCAGGAGCCATGCTGCCAAACTCAAGGACGAGAGATTGGGGTGAACCATCTGTCCTCCGAACTTCATGAGAAGGTCCGGCCGACACGGCAGGCGCCGGTGTGGCAGAACAGACCGGTGAAGAAGGTCGGTGAACCACCATTGCCTCGGCCACTCCGGAGAAATCAGGATCATCCTGGCTCTGGATTGCGACAGCTTGATAAGCACCGCCGGAATCAGGGGAATGGGTGGAAAGGCGTAGAGAAAGCTGCTGGACCATGTAGGAGAGTAGGGTCTGCTATCCTATGGTCACCCCAAATTTTTGCTTTTTGCTTCACTGGTTTTTGACATATTGAGGCTGTGGGCCTGCCAATCAGACCCCCAGCCTGCTGTTCTCTCTACTAAATTTACACTATGCACCCTAGGTGCATAACCAATTGGAAGTGGATCACCCTGTGAGCCCCTGTACCAGTGTACACTAGGTACCCAGGGCATTGGTGTATCTAAGGCCTGCCAGGGGCTGAAGCATGTATTATGCCACCCCAGGCTTGGCCTAACAAATTTGACACAACTGGCTGATCACTCAGCTGGGGTAAGTTGGTGTAACTACCTCTTACTTAGGTGTGGTATACCTATACCTAACCTTAAATGGGACACATGTTAACCTATAAGTCACTCCTATGGCAGGCCTTAACAATCCTGAAGGCAGAGTGCTTGGTTCCATGTGAGATGGTGCTCTGGCATGAGCTGAGCCTGTCTGCAGTGGTCGGGACCACTTCCTTCTACTGTTTCCAGATATCGTCATACCATATACTCTTAAGTGCATTATGAACCTCGCGGTTAAATGCTAACTTTGGTTTGGCTTTATCAAAACATGTCGAGTAAGGTGTCATACGAATTGGAATACTAACCCCTCGCCAATTCTGGCGACGGGGTTAGCATTCCACCCTTCTAGAGGGGCACGACATGTACAGTACCTGAAACCCGGGTAAAATCAGACATAGCCTCAGCTCCACAAAATGGATGCTGCCACCACAGACACAAGTCTGCCCTCCTGCTGCTGGGAGTCCTTCCAGCTTGGGAGGTGTGGACAAAGGGTTTCCTGCCAGGGGAGGTGCGTGCACCACCCCAGACAGGATTTTGTGTATTGGTCAGGTAGGGCTTGAAAGAAACCAGACATGCCTGAGGCTCACAAGGAGCCTCGGTGCATATGCCAGTTCAATCCGGTCCTGGGGCACACCAGTCCCGGGCCTGGGGCGAGCTGGACAAAGGATTGGGGGTGTAACCACCCCCCTTCCTGGTCCCACCCTTAGGGAGGGACCTAGCAGGTAGTCCGGCCCCTAGAATCCGCTTAAAGGTGGGAGCTGTGTCCTAAGACTTCAGAAATCCTGGAATCAACTTAACTACAAGAAGAAGACGGGAACTTCGACGCTCTGCCGCACAGAGGACTGAAGCCAATCTCCCCTGTGGTCAGGGAGTGACCACCTTGCTAACGCAAGCACCATCCAGCGAATCAACATCTGCTTTGCCGCCGCCTCCCGCCGGAGCCCGAGCCCAGAGACTGACAAGACCTGGACCTCCAGACCTCTCACCGCCCGATCCACAGTCCCTGAAAAGAAGGAACCCGTGGAGGCACCGAGACACGTGGAGCCAGCCATCTTGAAAAGACCACGACAAGCTGCAAGCGCGACAACCGAGGTTCCCTCCGAGTTGTGCTTTGGGATCTGAGAAGCCCAACACCCGAGCAGCATCTGCACCAAAGGTGAGCCCTCCAGCATCTCCACGATCTGCGTGGGGCCCTTCTGCATTTTGCCACTCGACGCGCCTAACCGGTTGCTGGCCCGCTGGCTAGTGGCCATCTTGGCGACGAACTTCAAGAACTACACCGCTGGTCTGGTTGCTCCAGACTGGCCCTTGCTCCCCTCCAAAGGAGCAATCCCTCTGACCTTGCTGGTCAGAACCATCAGCTTATTTCGTCTTCCACAACAATTGCTTTTGCCAAGGCTTGTTTGCTTCGATCAATTCGCCGACACCGCTGACAGCGAGAGCCTGCGTGGGACAGCTCGTGAACCGACTCCTGGACGTCGTCGACCTTCAGGGACCACGTGGCTGCAGAGACAAGCTGCACCTTTCTTCCTGTTTGCACCCGACATCGCCTGGTACCCACCTGGTGCCACGCTGGTCACTGGCTAGTGACTGAACACTGTCCCCTCTGCTTACAGGTCTTCTACAACTCCGATCCACTCTTGGATCCACCGCATCTCTCCCGGACCGACCGACTGCAGCATCTTTATCTTCAGGCTCCATTGAACAGATAGAAGAAACCCGACGCACTTCGAGACCTATGCACCCGCTTCCTGTGGGTGAGGTAAAGCTGGCACTCCGGTGCCCAAGTGTAGAGTATCATCTCTAGTGTCTGTGTTTCCAATCTTGAGTTCATAGTCCATCCGGAAGATCCTTTTTGCAGTAACTTTGTAACTTTTACGCACCCATTGAAAACCTATGGGAGCTCGCGTGTGACTATTTGCTCTGCACACGCAACCCGTGGACCTCCTGGTCACTAACTGAAGTTAGCTCCTTGTAGGCCCAGCGATTCTAGAGGCCCTAGGCCTTTTCCCTTTTCTGTTCGTGGTACTTATACCACTATTTTAGTATATGGTTTGAGTGGCCACCAGGACCTATCCATATAAAGTGCAACTTCTGTGTATTCTAACGTATTCTTGTTTAACCATTTGTGCTCCTGTGCTCATAAAGAGTCTAGGGGATACTTTGAGAAATAAATACATATATATTTTCAATATATATCTGTGTGGTGTCCTTTCATTGGTATAAAAGGGGGTTGCATTTGGTAAAACAGCCTGCTTAACACGCTTCACGAGTTTAGCCTCAAAGACTGCTTAGCCTACGCTACCACTAGGGCAGCTAGTCCGAAAAGGTTGACTTACAACCACACCATAAGGGTTGCTTGGCATGGTACAAGGTGGTCACTTTAACCAGTGAACATCATATACCAGGCCAACTTCTCACATTGGTGAGCAGCGGTTGGATTTGAGCTTGCTGTGTTTTACCATTGTAATCTCTTGGTTGTTACCAATTGAAAGATCACATAGGTACCTGTAGGTACATATAAAACAAGATTAGATATACTTAAGTTCTACTGAACTTAGTTGTTGTAGAGCAAAGGGAGTAGCACACCCTGACTACAACTACTAGATAGGTTTAGTAGGAAAACCCAAGTGTAGGTAGATTGCAACACATCCACCCACACTTAAGAGCAATGGCTGGGGCAGAGGGGTCCAATGTACCCATCTCTGTTGAGAGTGACCCCCAGAGGGCACCATCCATCTTTGCTACCCTAAACCAAAATGAGCTCAGGCAGTTGGCAAATATCAGGGGCCTTAAACAGCCCAAGAATCCTACTTCTGCTGAACTCGGAGAGCTTTTACAGGCTGATGAAGATCAGAAAGCTCTCAGGAAAGCCTCCCAGTTAGGCCCCTTAGGGACAGGAACAGGAGGCCCCCCTTCTGAAGATGCTACTGAAGTACCCCTTTCCAATAGTCATCCCTTAGATGAGAATCATACTACAGAGGAGGAAAGTGATGGGGATACAGGAGGTAGTGAGGATGAAGGGAGAACTAGCCCAGTGCCAAGTGTTATACGTGGCCCAGCTAACTTAAGGCTATTGGGGACTGACAATGGGATCATCCCATTGGATCTCCCCAGTGGACTTAACCAGGGGTCTGGGAGGCAAAGGAATCACTCAGGTGAATCTAATGCTTCTCATACCTCTAGAGGCTCTCAAGGTCACTCCAGGAGAAGGATGACCACCCCTCAGAGGAGGGAGCATGAGGCCAGAATGCAAGAAGCCCAGCTGAGGATCAGGAAGCAGGAGCTAGAAGTAGCTCTGATGGAAGAGAAACTGAGCAAGGCTAGGCAGCATACAGAGAGTGGGTCTATACCCACTGGTGGCAGCATTGTCCCTAAGGACAAAGATAGGGTCTTTGATAATAGGAACCTGTCCAAGGTTGTGCCCCCCTACAAAAGTGGGGATGACATCCACAAATGGATGACTGCTCTTGAGAGAGCCTGCAAAGTGCAGCAGGTTCCTGAAGACCAGTGGGCAGCAATCTTATGGCTCTCCTTTGAGGGGAGAGGCAGAGATAGACTCCTCACTGTTAGAGAAGAGGATGTCAGAAATTACAGAGTCCTGAAGAGTGTCCTAGTTGATGGGTTAGGCTTAACCACTGAACAGTACAGGTTAATGTTCAGAGACACCCAGAAGACACAGACTCAGGACTGGTCTGAATACATTGAGTGTGCCACTAAGGCTTTGGAGGGTTGGTTGCTGGGAAGTAAGGTATCGGATTATACAGGATTGTACAATTTGATGATGAGAGAACAGATTTTAAATAACTGTCAAAACCAGCAACTGCATCAACACTTGGTTGACTCTGATCTGACCTCTCCCCAAGAATTGGGAAAGAAGGCAGACAAATGGGTCAGAACCAGGGTTAAGCAAAAGAACCAGAACCAGGGCCAAGGGGGTGATCAGAAGAAAACAGACCAAAAGGGTGGAGATCAGAAATCTAAAGACCAGAAGTCTTCAACAGGGCCCCAAACTAGTACTAAAGAGGGTGGGTCCCAGCCTAAAGGAAAGAAGAAAGAAGGTCAAAAGAAACCCTGGTGCAACTCTTGCAAGAATACAACTCACTGGACTAGTGATTGTAAAAAGGGTGGAGCCCCCAACACTGTTGCCCCTAAGGCACCTGCTCCCAGTACTACTGTTAGCAGTGTTGGTCCCCAGACAAAGGGTGTAGTGGGAATCACTATGGGTACTGAAGGAGATTCTGACTTAGAACCCTGACACAGGCAGTCCTGATCTGTGATGGGGACATAGATTTGTCCCTGACTGTGAGCCCCAGTAACCTGGGCAAGTACAGACAGACTCCTTTAATTAATGAAAAAGTGGCTCAAGCCTACAGGGACACATGTGCCAGTGTCACCATGGTGACACCAGGCTTTGTGGATCCTGGACAGTACATACCAGGTGAGAATTACCTGGTGACCAATGCCAGCAATGCCACTACTTCACATAGTGTGGCAGTTGTTAACTTCTCATGGGGAGGGGTAACTGGCCTCAAAAGGGTTGTGGTTAGTGCAGACCTCCCAGTAGAATGTTTGTTGGGCAATGACCTAGAGAGTTCTCTATGGTCAGAAGTGGAGTACAGGACACATGCAGAGATGTTAGGTATATCACCACATGTCCTTGCTGTGACCAGGTCACAGGCCAAAAAGTGCCTTATTGAACCACAGGTCTTGGATCCTGGAACAATGGACCAAGCACCTACCAAGAAGAAGAACAGGAGGGTTAAGGCTGTGCCTTCCCCCCTGCCTCAGAGTGATGATCAACCTTCCCAGGAAGCTGATCTAGAGAACCCTGAAGGAACTGTCCCTGAAGAGCTTGAACCTGATCAGGTTGAGTTTCTGGGGACAGGGGGACCTTCAAGGGCTGACTTGAGGCAGGCTCAGTTATCCTGTCCCTCTCTTGAACCCCTCAGACAGCTGGCTGCTGCTGAGGCTGCTGGGAATGCTCAAGGTACCCATAAAGTGTATTGGGATGATGCGCTCCTTTATTCAGAGGCTAGAGACCCCAAGCCTGGTGCCACCAGGAGGTTGGTTATACCTCTGCAATTTAGGGGCTTCCTTCTTTCCTTGGCCCATGATATTCCTTTAGCAGGACACTTAGGCCAGAACAAGACTTGGGACAGGCTTGTCCCTCACTTTCACTGGCCTCACATAAATGAAGATACAAAGGAGTTTTGTCGCTCCTGTGTGACCTGCCAAGCCAGTGGCAAATCAGGTGGCACAACAAAGGCCCCCCTGATACCACTACCTGTGGTGGGGGTCCCCTTTGAAAGAGTGGGAATAGATATAGTGGGTCCCATGGATCCTCCCACTGCATCTGGGCACAGATTTATACTGGTGGTAGTGGATCATGCCACCAGGTATCCAGAGGCAATTCCCCTTAGGACCACTACAGCACCTGTTGTGGCCAGGGCCCTGCTGGGAGTATTCTCCAGAGTGGGGTTTCCTAAGGAGGTAGTTTCTGACAGAGGTACCAACTTCATGTCAGGATACTTGACAGCTATGCGGAAGGAATGTGGTGTCAACTACAAGTTCACCACCCCTTATCACCCACAATGCAATGGGCTTGTTGAGAGATTCAACAAGACCCTAAAGGGTATGATCAAAGGATTACCTGAAAAGCTCAGGCGAAGATGGGACATCCTTCTACCCTGCCTTCTGTTTGCTTACAGAGAGGTCCCACAAAAAGGAGTTGGATACAGCCCCTTTGAATTGTTGTTTGGGCACCCTGTAAGAGGCCCACTGTGTTTAGTGAAGGAAGGATGGGAGTTACCTCTCAAAAAGCCTAAACAAGACATAGTGGACTATGTACTTGGTCTCCGCTCCAGGATGGCTGAGTATATGGAGAAGGCATCCAAAAACCTTGAGGCAAGCCAGGCCTTACAGAAAGCTTGGCATGACCAAAAGGCTGTCTTGGTTGAGTTTTAGCCAGGACAGAAGGTATGGGTGTTGGAGCCGGTGGCCCCAGCAGCACTCACAGACAAATGGTCTGGACCCCATACAATCCTGGAAAAGAAGGGAGAGGTCACCTACTTGGTGGACCTAGGAACTCCCAGGAGTCCCCACAGGGTACTCCATGTTAACAGGTTAAAAGCATATGTTGACAGGGCAGACATGGGCTTGCTCATGGCTACAGATGAGGGACAGGAGGAAGAGAGTGACCCTCTCCCAGACCTGTTGTCTCAGAACCCTGAACATGGCTCAGTTGAAGGAGTGACCCTTGGAGGCAACCTCACTGATCATCAGCAGACTGAATGTAGACAAGTTCTACAATCATTTCAACACATGTTTTCCTTGATACCTAGCCAAACTGACTGGTGTACCCATGTGGTGGACACTGGTGACAGTCTGCCTGTAAAGAACAAGCTTTACAGACAACCTGACCACGTCAGGGACTGTATAAAGGCTGAGGTACACAAAATGCTGGAATTAGGTGTCATTGAACCCTCAGAGAGCCCCTGGGCTAGCCCAGTGGTTCTGGTCCCCAAACCTCACACCAAAGATGGCAAGAGAGAGATGAGGTTCTGTGTGGATTACAGAGGACTCAATGCTGTCACCAGGACAGATGCACATCCTATTCCAAGGGCAGATGAGCTCATAGACAAACTAGCTTCTGCTAAGTGTTTGAGCACATTTGACTTGACAGCTGGCTATTGGCAAATCAGATTAGCTGAGGAGTCTAAGGCCAAAACAGCATTCTCAACCCCAGGTGGGCATTATCAATTTGTGGTGATGCCCTTTGGTCTGAAGAATGCACCTGCCACCTTCCAAAGGTTGGTGAATCAAGTCCTTACTGGGTTGGATGACTTTTGTGCAGCATATCTTGATGACATTGCTGTCTTTAGCTCCACCTGGGAGGATCACCTGATCCACCTGAAGAAGGCTCTTGAGGCTCTGCAAAGGGCAGGCCTTACTATCAAGGCTACTAAGTGCCAGATAGGGCAGAGTAAGGTTGTGTATTTGGGCCACCTTGTAGGTGGAGGCCAAGTTCAACCACTGGAGAGTAAGATACAATCCATCAAGGACTGGTCCTCTCCAACCACCCAGACTCAAGTCCGAGCTTTCTTGGGCTTGACTGGGTACTACAGGAAGTTTGTTAAGAACTATGGGTCCATTGTGACTCCTCTTAATGACCTGACATCCAAGAAGATGCCCAAAAAGGTTCAGTGGACAGTAAGCTGTCAAAAGGCATTTGATGACCTGAAGGAGGCCATGTGCTCTGCACCTATCCTGAAAAGTCCTGACTACTCCAAAGAGTTTATTGTCCAAACAGATGCTTCTGAGTTGGGTGTGGGAGCTGTGCTGTCACAACTTAATATAGATGGTCAAGACCAACCCATTGCTTTTATTAGCAGAAGGTTGACCCCCAGAGAGAAGAATTGGTCAGCTATTGAGAGGGAGGCCTTTGCTGTGGTGTGGGCCCTGAAGAAGCTGAGGCCATACTTGTTTTGCACTCACTTCAAGATTCAGACCGACCATAAGCCCCTCTTGTGGCTAAATCAGATGAAGGGTGAAAACCCCAAACTGCTTAGGTGGTCCATTTCCCTACAGGGTATGGACTTTACAGTGGAGCACCGGCCAGGTACTGACCATGGGAATGCCGATGGTCTCTCCAGGTACTTCCACTTAGGACATGAAGACGAGACTGGTCAAGGCTAGTTTAATGTCCCTGCGTTTGGGGTAGGGTTGTGTAGGAGAGTAGGGTCTGCTATCCTATGGTCACCCCAAATTTTTGCTTTTTGCTTCACTGGTTTTTGACATATTGAGGCTGTGGGCCTGCCAATCAGACCCCCAGCCTGCTGTTCCCTCTACTAAATTTACACTATGCACCCTAGGTGCATAACCAATTGGAAGTGGATCACCCTGTGAGCCCCTGTACCAGTGTACACTAGGTACCCAGGGCATTGGTGTATCTAAGGCCTGCCAGGGGCTGAAGCATGTATTATGCCACCCCAGGCTTGGCCTAACAAATTTGACACAACTGGCTGATCACTCAGCTGGGGTAAGTTGGTGTAACTACCTCTTACTTAGGTGTAGTATACCTATACCTAACCTTAAATGGGACACATGTTAACCTATAAGTCACTCCTATGGCAGGCCTTAATCCTGAAGGCAGAGTGCTTGGTTCCATGTGAGATGGTGCTCTGGCATGAGCTGAGCCTGTCTGCAGTGGTCGGGACCACTTCCTTCTACTGTTTCCAGATATCGTCATACCATATACTCTTAAGTGCATTATGAACCTCGCGGTTAAATGCTAACTTTGGTTTGGCTTTATCAAAACATGTCGAGTAAGGTGTCATACGAATTGGAATACTAACCCCTCGCCAATTCTGGCGACGGGGTTAGCATTCCACCCTTCTAGAGGGGCACGACATGTACAGTACCTGAAACCCGGGTAAAATCAGACATAGCCACAGCTCCACAAAATGGACGCTGCCACCACAGACACAAGTCTGCCCTCCTGCTGCTGGGAGTCCTTCCAGCTTGGGAGGTGTGGACAAAGGGTTTCCTGCCAGGGGAGGTGCGTGCACCACCCCAGACAGGATTTTGTGTATTGGTCAGGTAGGGCTTGAAAGAAACCAGACATGCCTGAGGCTCACAAGGAGCCTCGGTGCATATGCCAGTTCAATCCGGTCCTGGGGCACACCAGTCCCGGGCCTGGGGTGAGCTGGACAAAGGATTGGGGGTGTAACCACCCCCTTCCTGGTCCCACCCTTAGGGAGGGACCTAGCAGGTAGTCCGGCCCCTAGAATCCGCTTAAAGGTGGGAGCTGTGTCCTAAGACTTCAGAAATCCTGGAATCAACTTAACTACAAGAAGAAGACGGGAACTTCGACGCTCTGCCGCACAGAGGACTGAAGCCAATCTCCCCTGTGGTCAGGGAGTGACCACCTTGCTAACGCAAGCACCATCCAGCGAATCAACGTCTGCTTTGCTGCCGCCTCCCGCCGGAGCCCGAGCCCAGAGACTGACAAGACCTGGACCTCCAGACCTCTCACCGCCCGATCCACAGTCCCTGAAAAGAAGGAACCCGTGGAGGCACCGAGACACGTGGAGCCAGCCATCTTGAAAAGACCACGACAAGCTGCAAGCCCGACAACCGAGGCTCCCTCCGAGTTGTGCTTTGGGATCTGAGAAGCCCAACACCCGAGCAGCATCTGCACCAAAGGTGAGCCCTCCAGCATCTCCACGATCTGCGTGGGGCCCTTCTGCATTTTGCCACTCGACGCGCCTAACCGGTTGCTGGCCCGCTGGCTAGTGGCCATCTTGGCGACGAACTTCAAGAACTACACCGCTGGTCTGGTTGCTCCAGACTGGCCCTTGCTCCCCTCCAAAGGAGCAATCCCTCTGACCTTGCTGGTCAGAACCATCAGCTTATTTCGTCTTCCACAACAATTGCTTTTGCCAAGGCTTGTTTGCTTCGATCAAGTCGCAGACACCGCCGACAGCGAGAGCCTGCGTGGGACAGCTCGTGAACCGACTCCTGGACGTCGTCGACCTTCAGGGACCACGTGGCTGCAGAGACAAGCTGCACCTTTCTTCCTGTTTGAACCCGACATCGCCTGGTACCCACCTGGTGCCACGCTGGTCACTGGCTAGTGACTGTGAACACTGTCTCCTCTGCTTACAGGTCTTCTACAACTCCGATCCACTCTTGGATCCACCGCATCTCTCCCGGACCGACCGCCTGCAGCATCTTTATCTTCAGGCTCCATTGAACAGATAGAAGAAACCCGACGCACTTCGAGACCTATGCACCCGCTTCCTGTGGGTGAGGTAAAGCTGGCACTCCGGTGCCCAAGTGTAGAGTATCATCTCTAGTGTCTGTGTTTCCAATCTTGAGTTCATAGTCCATCCGGAAGATCCTTTTTGCATTAACTTTGTAACTTTTACGCACCCATTGAAAACCTATGGGAGCTCGCGTGTGACTATTTGCTCTGCACACGCAACCCGTGGACCTCCTGGTCACTAACTGAAGTTAGCTCCTTGTAGGCCCAGCGATTCTAGAGGCCCTAGGCCTTTTCCCTTTTCTGTTCGTGGTACTTATACCACTATTTTAGTATATGGTTTGAGTGGCCACCAGGGCCTATCCATATAAAGTGCAACTTCTGTGTATTCTAACGTATTCTTGTTTAACGATTTGTGCTCCTGTGCTCATAAAGAGTCTAGGGGTTACTTTGAGAAATAAATACGTATATATTTTCAATATATATCTGTGTGGTGTCCTTTCATTGGTATAAAAGGGGGTTGCATTTGGTAAAACAGCCTGCTTAACACGCTTCACGAGTTTAGCCTCAAAGACTGCTTAGCCTACGCTACCACTAGGGCAGCTAGTCCGAAAAGGTTGACTTACAACCACACCATAAGGGTTGCTTGGCATGGTACAAGGTGGTCACTTTAACCAGTGAACATCATATACCAGGCCAACTTCTCACAGACCAGCTGATCCATAG
Organism: Triturus cristatus; assembly: GCF_964204655.1. Taxonomy (NCBI): domain Eukaryota; kingdom Metazoa; phylum Chordata; class Amphibia; order Caudata; family Salamandridae; genus Triturus; species Triturus cristatus. The sequence continues at coordinate 176,791,716 of NC_140587.1, forward strand.
GGCATTCCCCAGTGACCCTGGTTGGTAGTACCTGGACGCGAAGTCGCGGCATTTGCTGTTTTCTGCCGTAGCGAACAGATCGATATCCGGAGTGCCCCACTCTGCAAAGACGCCTCTTAGCACGTCGTCGTTTAGCACCCACCTTTGATTTTCTTGAACAAGCCTACTGAGCACATCGTCTTGGGCATTCTGCACTCCCGGCAGATGGGTCGCCGCGATCGTTAGGTTCCTGGCCACCAGCCAATTCCAGATCGCCTGTGCCTCCCGAGACAGCGTGCGTGAACGGGAGCCCCCCTGCTTGTTGAGGTAATACATGGTAGTAGTATTGTCCGTCTGAACTAGCAGGGAGTTCGTCTTGAAGGAGGGATGAAACGCCTTCAGGGCCAAGTGTACTGCTCTGAGTTCCAAAAAGTTGATGTGGTAAGTCATCTCCGTCTGTGACCATACCCCCTGAATCTGAAGAGGGCCCGAATGCGCTCCCCAGCCCTGGAGAGACGCATCGGTCACTATGGTCTGGACCGGAATATCCTTGTGAAAGGGAGTCCCCTTGCAAACATTCTCTGAGGAGCACCACCATTTCAGAGATTGGAGAGCGTGTTGGGACAGATGAATCGTGTCCTCCCAACGCCCCCGCCTCTGGTCCCATTGATCCTCCAGACATTCCTGCAGGGGCCTCATATGCAGACGTGCATTGGGGGTGAGAAAGATGCAGGAAGCCATCGACCCCAGTAAAGGGGACACCGTCCTCACTGTAGGAGAGTGGGCTGAGAGGAGGTGCAGGGCCTTCCCACGGATCGATAAGCGTCTCTCCTCCGAAGGACACACGCTTGCGTTCAAGGTATTGACTGAGGCCCCCAAGTACTGGAGACACTGCACAGGGATCGGCACTGACTTCGACATGTTGATGTGCAGTCCCAGGCGATGAAGCAAGGCAGCTGTCCTGTTGAAGTGACACTGGGCTTCCCGGTACGTGGAAGCTTTGATCAGCCAATCGTCCAGGTATGGATACACAAACACTTTGTTCTTCCGCAGGTGTGCTGCCACCACTGCCATGCACTTGGAGAACGTCCGTGGTGCAGACTTCAGACCAAACAGGAGCACTGTATACTGGTAATGGTTGTTGCCTACCAGAAACCTCAGGAACTTGCGATGCTTTGGTGCGATCGGCACATGAAAGTAAGCGTCCTGCAGATCTATGGCGCACAGCCAGTCCCCTCGATCCAACTGAGGGTAAATCTGATGCAGGGACAACATACGGAACTTTTCTCTGCGGATCCACTTGTTTGCTTGACGCAGATCTAGAATAGGCCTGAACTCGTTCTTGTCCTTTTTTCTGACGAGAAAGAACCTGGAGTAAAGACCTTTTCCTTTTTGCCTCAAAGGAACAGTTTCTATCGCCTTCTTCTTTAACAGAACATCCGCCTCCCACTGGAGCTCCCGCACCATATAGGGAGAGCGCACTGGTGGAATCTGTGGAGGCGGGCTGGTGAAACGTAGACTGTATCCATTGCAAACAATATTCAGCACCCACTTGTCCTGAGTTATTGTCCTCCACTCTGCCAGGTAGTATTGAATACTTCCCCCCACCGGAGCGGGTAACGGATGAGGGGGAAGTGACCTTTCAGGGCTTCGACCCGGCCGGGCCTTTGTTCCCCGACGAGGATTGATGCTGGCCTCTGCCCCTCTGGCGCTTCTGAAAGGACTGCCTCGGGAACTGTTGTTGTTGCTGGTGCTGTTGTTGGTGACCAGACTGGCCCCCTTGACCGCGTTGCTTAGAATAACGCCTGCCATAGGAGCGGAATGACCTCTTCTGCTCCTTGGGTTTTTCCAACCCCACGGCCTTCAGGGTTTCCGCTTCGGCCTTCATGCGGGCCATCTCGTCATCCGCATGAGACCCGAACAACGTCGTGCCAGAGAAAGGCAAGTTAGCAATCTTTTGCTGCGCTTCAGGTTTCAGAGAGGTAAGCCTCAGCCAGGAATGTCTCCTCATGTGTACTCCATGACAGTACCCATGGGCCGCCAGCAACGATACATCCCCCGCCGCACTGATGATCTGGTTGGAGACCATCATGCCCTTGTTCAGCACCTCCTGGAAGTCCTCCCTTTTATCCCTAGGCAGGGAGGCAGCAAACTGTTGCAAAGAGTCCCAAAGCGATCGGTCATAGCGACCCAGCAGAGCGGAGGCGCTAGCAGCCTTCATAGTCGTGGCCGACCTAGAGCACATTCTCCTCCCCAAGGAGTCCATCTTGCGACTCTCCTTATCCGGAGGAGCCGTGGAAGAGGGCGTCGTGGAGTGTTGTTTACGAGCCGCAACCATAATGACAGAGTCCGGGGGAGGGTCCACCCTGAGGAACGCCGGGTCCGAATCAGGGGCCCTGTACTTTTTCTGCAACCGTGAGGGGGCAGACTTCACCACGGCTGGTGTCAAGAAGACCTCCATGGCTGGTTCCTCCAAACCAGGAACCAAAGGAAGGAGGGGGCGTGACAGGTGAGCCTTGTGCAATGTCTCAAATATCACAGAGGTAGTGGGAACCGGGACTGCTACTGAGATTCCCAATTTCGCCGCCCCCCTCATCAGCACATCCTGGAAAGTGGCAATATCATCCACCGGCGAGATTCGAGTAGGCGGTGTTTCCGACAGCGAGGGAGAGAGCCGTCCATTGCCAGAAGAGTCCGTATACCTCGTGCCTCTGGAACGAGATCTATATCTCCGTCGTCCATGCCTTGTGTGAGTGGACGATCTGTGTCTACTCCGTGACCTCCTGCGAGATCGAGAGCATGACCTCGGTCTGCGTGGAGCCTTAGGAATCGCCGGTAGCCGAGGAGACGGCGGGAGCTGCGGCACCGGCGGTGGCGGAGGTGGCGTAGGTCACTTAGGAGGAGGAGGAGGAGGAGGAGGCGGAGGCGGAGGCGGAGGAGGCAGCGGCTGAGGGAGAGGCTGCGGAGCTCCATCACTCCTTGCAGGAGAAGCCGGACCAGCAGTGTCCGGACTCTCGTCCACCCTTCTCTTCTTGGCGGGCCTGTCCCGTGCTGACGTGAACGAGGGGGAGCGCCTTCTCCTCCTAGATCTACGACTGGAGATCGTAATCACCGAAGACGTGTTACCAGATGTCCTCGACGTCGAACTGAGCGTCGACCTCGTACGGCGTCTCTTCGCCGTTCGGCGGCCCCCCGACGTCGAACGGTGGCCCCTCGACGTCGAACGGCGGGTCGACGGAGAGCCTCTCGACGTCGACGGTGAGCGATGCCTCCTCGACGTCGATCTCCTTCGCCTCGACGGCGATCTGTGCCTCGACGTCGATCTCCTTCGCCTCGACGGCGATCTGTGCCTCGGCGTCGATCTCCTTCGCCTCGACGGCGATCTGTGCCTCGGCGTCGATCTCCTTCGCCTCGACGTCGATCTCCTTCGCCTCGACGGCAATCTGTGCTTCGACGGCGATCTGTGCCTCGACAGCGATCTGTGCCTCGATGGCGATCTGTGCTCGACGGCGATCTTCTTCGTCTCGACGGCAGTCGCCGGTGTCTCGGCGTCGATGTCGTCGGCGTCGATCCATGAGTCGACGGCGAAGGAGACGAGCGGGGTCGCTGGATCGACGGCGAACACACCGGTGCTTTACCTCTCGCCGTCGACGTCGTCGCCTTCGACGTCGAACGCGACCTACCAGCCGGTAGGTGTAGTTTCTGCTCCTTTTTCTGCCCGGAGGTCCCTCCAGTGGCTGAAGCATGGGCAGAGGAAGGGGAATGAGATCCTCCATGCCCCGAAGTCCCACCTGTCCTCTGCTTCTCCTGTTCCTGGAGGCGAATCTTCACTCTGTCCCTCAGGGTCCTCTTGGAGAAGGTCTTGCAGATGGCACATGTAGCAGGGACATGTGAGGATGACAAGCAGAGGATACAGACATCATGTGGGTCCGTCTTGGCCTTTTTCCTCCCACACTCCGGGCATTTATCAAATAAAGCCATGCTAAGAGTGGATCAAACTGCACCAAATTGCAGGATGCAGTAGAGAAAGGCTCTAGACGTCGAGTGAACAAACTATTTATCCAAAAAACCAAATTTTAATCCACATATCCACCCAAAAGGGTAGAGCTCAAGCTCCAGGGTCCTGCTAGCAGGAGCCGGAAAAAAGAACTGAAAGTAACTTGCTTTGGCTGTGCATCCTGGGATACCGGGGGTCTCTGGAGAGTTCCTTAAAGGCACGGTATCCCTTTAGCAGACACATAATGACAGCCTATAGGGCTTGTCTGTCCACCCCTTCCTCTCTATTGTTTAAAGGGATTTTGGTGAAGGGAGTGTGATACACTAAAGGAACATGTCAGATGTGAATAAAAATGACATTTAAACTTTATTTTGGCTTTTGTGTTCACTTCAGATGAAGTGCTGGCCAGTGCAGCCATGTTGTATTAGGCTGTATTATTTTGTCTGTCTCTTAAGTGTCTTTGCAGGTTTGCAAATGCAGGACACCTTAAGAGATATTTTGATTGCTCTGGGGTCCCAGCACATGGGCGGGACTATTCATAGATTATGACTATACACAGAGATCCCCTACTACAGAATGTGGGATTGCATACCATAATTTGGCTTGAAAATTGGCATAAAATGACTCATGGTGAGGGAGAACTGATTTTCCCACGATATGGTACTTTCAGGTTGGATGTGTTTTATCAGTTAAAATCTGTGATAACTTCTTTGCGACCTCTGCCTAGACCAACCCAGTTTGAAGCATAACATGCATGGATCAGAGCAGCATAGGATAGGAAAAGAGACAGAAATCAGGAAAGAGTGAAGAAGTCGATCAGATGCGAGGTGGGATGCACTAGAGAAGAGGTGGAGAGTGGATTGTACCCACTACTAAAGAAAACAGACAGTGCGAAGGCAAAGAGCGTAGATGAGGATGATAGTGATACGGATGACAGCTTGGTAGAGAGGTTGTTGTCGGAAAGACAGTCTCAGTTTATTCCAGATTCCTATGAAGGAAAGTTGGCTCCAGCGGAAGGGACTAGTGAACTACAGACTCAGTCAGATGTGAGAGTAGTAGGGAAAATCTTGACAGGAACAGAGGACATGAGGATTCAGTCTGTAGCAAGTACCGAAGCTGCGAGAGGTGTGAGGTTACCGGATGCTTTAAAAGTACTGGTTACCATTAGGCCCATTGTTTCAGTTTACAACCCAGACCAAGAGAGAGTTGGTAGTCTAGTACAGTCAGCTGCTGCTGGATTAAAGAGTGTCGTAGAGGGAAATGGGACAGTGAGCGAGATGGAACAGGCTCCGAGACCTATAGAATGGAGTACGCCATTGCCAACCACCGTAGACTCCTCCAGGGGACAGGTGGATGTGAGACCGATAAGACCAAGGTCTTTGGCCGAGTGAAGATCAGATCTGAGAATGTGGGTACCGCCTGCGAGTAATCAGAGTGAGAGAACCGCAGGGAATGATGAGCAAGATAATTTAGGAAATCGATCAGTCTTTAGGAACCTGAATGAAGATAGTAGATCTCGAGATCAGAGCTGCGAGTACGACGAGCGGAATGGTGCAGCTTGTCGAGAAATATTGAAGGGCGCCATGAAAGCGAGGATGTTAGATGTAGTGAGATTGTAAGCAGAAGTAGACGAAATAATAAATGGAAATTTGCCTCTTGAAAGGATAGACATTTATGAACAAGATGAGTTACTTTTTTGTAGCAAAGGATGTGACTCGCAAGGCAAGAACCGCACATGAGAAACTGACAGAGTTGGCCAAGAAGTATGAGGTGGATTTGTCTAAAACGAAGGCATTGCAGGGTTGCAGTATGTAGACCAACAACTGGAAGAGAAAAGGGTCATAGGGCTGAGGACACACATCAGAGATTTGATAATAGCGATGCGTATATGGATCATGCTTGATAAATGGGAGGAAAGATGGTCCAAGAAGATGAGTTCCAAAAAGACAGTAGGAGACGCTAGGCATAGGAAATTTCCCTTTACGAGAGGTACAGAATGGAGGGTACGTGCATGTGCCCTAGAGTAGGGGTGATTTGGCTGCATTTACGAACGATTTTCCTCGGCTGAGGGAGAAGCCTGTAGAATGGTAAAAGCAGATCGATCGCTTTGTTAAGATCTCAAAAGTATTGTGGATTGATTTGAACACGTTGTTTGACATCGTGGTTCCAGGGGACTTATGGTCTGCATGTAAGGTTGCTGTTGAATGGCCGACTTCAGAGCCAGAAAGAGATGCTGTCACGAATGGTCCGTCACCCATAGTTATGAAAAGGTTTGAGCAAGTGATCACATGGCTAAAATCGAAAATCTCGCCTCAGGGTATTGATTGGGTTAAGATAGATCGGACAGTCCAGGAACCCAAGGAGACGGTGCATGAGTACTATGAACGCCTGTTGCAGGCTTTCAAACAGTACAGTGGATTAGATGCCTTAGATTCAAAAGACATGGGACAGCTTGTTTCGAAGTTTGTGTTGGGTTTGAGGCCAGAAGTTAGTCTCATGATACAGCAACATCTGATCTGTTGGCAGAACAAGCCGGTGGATGAAATCTTGCGGTATTCCAGATACTACAGTGATGAGGTAGATTCGAAGCACAGGAAGTTGAAAGACAAATTGATGCTTGTTCAGATGCAAACGGCTCAAGTTCAGCCTAGCGGAGGGACGTTAGGAAGGAGACAGTGCAATAACCAAGGAGGAAACCAGAATGTCCAAGGTCAGGGAAGACCAAAGTCAGTTGATCCCAAGACAGGAGTGGATGTGGCGACATTGAACTGCATGTCATCTTTGTCACCAGATTGGACATTGGAAGCGCGAGTGTCCTTTAAACCCGATTAACCAAGTGCAGCAGGAAGTAGAGATAGTTCAGGTACCTATACCTGAAGCTGTCCCTACCATGACTAGACCAAGGTCGATGAAAGGGGGACGTTCAGTCCGCAGGTACAAATTCCCCAGCCACCTAGGGTTCAGCAGGGAACTCGGACTTACCAACAGATGCCTTGGTTCGAAGGGTATGAGGAGTACAGTCCAGACCCGTTGGCATGACGGTGCCTGAGAGGGAAGGAAGGCTGCACACTTGGAGCAGTCTTAGAGATAGACCAGAGGGGACCATTTGTGGAAGCAGATGTTGATGGTCACCCTATCACCTTTTTGGTTGACACTAGTGCTACCCGGTCTACTGTGAGATCAGCAGTAGTCCCTAACCTACCCCTCTCGGGACAATCGATCCAAGTTGTAGTGTGGTAAATAATTTAATTACCTGTACTATTTTTGATACGGGAAATATAATAAGAATAACTCAGTAAAATGAGAGGCAGAATCCGTGGTATTAGAGGTTCTGAAAGGCTTTATTCCTTACAAAGGAAATAGGATGGGTCGACCCATGGCAATCATATTCCATCCCCACGAAGGTTCAGGAAGGATAGGCAATACATTATTGACAGATAATCATTTTTATAGAAAAGGCATTACAGTGAAACAGATGCAGGAGGCGTAACAGCTGATAAAACAGATAATAATATGCATGCGTAACTAAAAATAGGCGTAACTGGGTGTAACTAAAAAACGTCATTATGCGTGACATCATAAATGGGTGGATCCATGAAGGGATCTTGCAATGTCAGCAGAAATATTTGGCAGAGATGCGCGCGCAGCCGCATGACGTGTGATTGACGTGCAACTAGGGGGTGAAGGGGACTTGACATTTAGCTCTACATGTGGAGACAGAAGTCTGGGGGGTCAAGTCAACCTAATCCCGAATCATATCTAACATCCTATGTTTAAAGAACTATGTTATCCAATAGGAAAGGTTTCTCGGGCAGAATCTATTCTATACTGGATGTGAGTGCGTGTACAAGCGTCTAAGTGTCTACATGAGATGCGAGGGCAGAAATCTTCCATAGTAACAAGGGCTATGAATTACTTGCACAAGGACAGCAAGGCCGGGCTCTTCGCTCGGTAGCTGGAAGAATGTTTACCTAAACTACTAGACAGGAATGCATTGGATGAGGAGCGGAGCAGATAATCTTGAAGGTGAAATACAGTTTTTGGCAGGCAGACAGGCCGAAGTCAGGCACCGTTAGCCGCGCAGGGAGTAGGACAAAGTTCATGGATACAGATGCGAGCTCAGACTGGAGCTGTCAGAGGTAGGAAGCAGGAAAAGGCTTGATGGCAGCATTCAGGGCCTACTCGCCTGAACTGCAAAATAGAGTAACTGAGCCATATAAAGTCGGTGGCCTTTCATACTCAGGAATGGAATATCCGACTCATTCATAGCAGATCTGAAAGAGGACATGTTGACGGTGGACGCACATGTATTTGCGTCTTCAAAACTGGAGCAGGAGGGAACATACATGTACTTGTAGCTTATACATGGAGCCGTTGGGGTCTAAGATAGGGGACATAACAGATCACAAAATTCATATTTCCTCATTCCCTCCTTGTCCCCTACTGACCTCAGGAGATATCGATCTTCATCAATCCATCAATTTGTTCATATAGTATCATTTGTTCTTCTTTCTTTATCCGGGATCTTGAACGAAAACTTTGATGTGGAATACACGATGTGGCACACAGACCACAAATCGCCGGCCCACATTGTAGACATAAGCAGCAACTGAATAGTATGAGAAAGCCAATACCTAGGAAGGATAGTATTCTCCATCCCCAGGCTGACAACACGCTCCAAAACCAACCGGACCAAGTCCAGGTGCCTGGATTCTGGTGTATCTGGCTTACAATCTTATGAAGGCGAGTTATAGCTTTATATACAGATGGCGAATTTTCTGGGATGAATATGCAGCAACTTGATCCGATGACCCTACAAGCTCCGCCCCTATCGGCCAGGATGACGTCAAGGACAAGACGATTTTGAAGAACAACAATCCGCATCGCAGACTGCTCCTCTGTTAAGTTGCCTAAGGCGGAAATAGTTTCATTTACTACGGCTTCAAGGGTCCTAGTTAATCTACGTATCAGCTTACTATTGGTGACTGTACCTATATAGGGAAAGAGACCTTTATTGAAATCTGTATATTTTTCCCATGCCGTCTCAGTGTAATCGACAATTGGGAGATCTCTCTGCTGTCTAGTGTGTACTAAATGGATGTTCCTATGATAATCAGGTGGGGCTAGGAAAACAGGTGGCAGAAGGAATGCTATGTAACAGGTACCATCCCAATCTAGAGGTAAGCGTGTATATGCGGTCTGGCCACATATAAAATAGGAATGATGAGAAGCTCTAAATGTGGACTTGCCTTGATCACTGAATTGTATTACAGTGGTGCATTTACTATGGCCCATGTGTATGGAACCATTCTTTCTTACACATAATTCCCCTTTTACTGGGAATACTGACATGGCGGGCAAGATTGGTGTAGCTTCGGATTCAACGTTCAGGATCATGAGATTAAGTGTAAAATTACCTAATCCATATACTTCATTTTCTAGATCAGTTCCTGTTCTTTTGGGAAGTCCCTCCTTGTTGGGGTAGCAGACTGAGTAAAACTAGGTTCAGGTTTCCCCATACCCAATTGTCTTGATGAACTACTGAATTTGAATCTAAGGAATTAATTAAACTGAACCATGCTCCACAGGAGCCATTGTGTGTGAACGGATATGGAAAGAGAGGCAGAACTCCCTTGTATTTCTGATAGGGGGGGAGTCGGCCACATATCCAACAATTGGTAGCATTGCTGGTCTGATGAGAATGATGTAACATACTAATGAAAGTGTTATTACGCAGCGCAAATCTATAGGACAATTCATGCGGTGGTAATTCGCTAAAAGAATGTTCAGCAGTAACATTGTAATTATGCTTAGAAATAGGGTAATATATATGCAACAGTATACTTGCAGTGATAATCAGAAGACTTAAGAAAAACAAAATTAATAACGTTACTGTGCAATGACTACGCAGTGATTTACAATACGCATGCTTCTTCAACTGTATTAGACTTTTTCTTTCTCTATTCAGGTCTAGAGGATACATGTCAGGGACAAATTCAACCGCTTCACCTTGGAGAGGACTTAAACAATCAAATTGTCTGACTTTTTAGACCGTAATTTTAGTTTATAGAGTTCAGAGTTTGTTAATTCAGCCAAGGGGAGTTTTGAGTCTGTCTGTGGGGGAATGCAAGGCTGACTTTTTTCATCAGATGGTAGTCCATGAAATTTCTTGATATGACTCGAATGTAACCATCCCTTGCGGCCTTAGATCTTCACGGCTGTCCTCGTCGTTAGCAGCACGAGTTGCGGCGATTTCCACCTTGGATCCAGCTGAGTCTTCCGGTCAAAATTTCTCACGAGCACCAAGTCCCCGGGAACTACGTCATGGGGTTTTACCTCGGTGTTATCGGGAAAGGCTGCAGCTACCTGTGAACGACAAGATTGTAGTGCAGACATCAAGGAAGCGAGGTAATCTGTCAGCATATTACAGTCAACATCCGTGATTTTGCGAGGTATAGGCGTCCCCCACATATTTGGTGGTCTACCGAAGATCACCTCGTATGGGGATAGCCCTGTTCGAGAATGTGCTACCATTCTCATGTAAAAGAGTGCAACTGGTAAGGCTACTATCCAATCGACACCTTTGTCTCTACATATTTTGGACAATCTAATTTTCAGAGTTTGATTATGGCGTTCTACGAGACCTGCTGCCTCGGGGTGTCGGACACAGTGAAACTTCCATTGATAGCCTAATAAAAGGGAAACGTGTTTCATTAATTCGGATGAGAACGGCTGGCCGTTATCTGAGTATACCACACGTGGTAAACCATATCGTGGGAAGAATTCTCGAACTAACTGTTTGGCAGTAGTCGGGGCAGTGTAATCGGAGACGGGATACGCCTCTGTCCAACGGGAAAGAGCGCATACAACTACGAGAACATATTTGAATCCTCGACAACGTTCCATCTGGATATAATCCATCTGGAGGACTTCAAAAGGGTGATCAGGAGGCTGAAATCCACCCTGCTCTACGGGGATGCTTTTACCTGGATTAAACTGACAACATATCATACAGGTACGGACTTTTTGTTTAGCTGCTGCTCGTAAATGTTTGTTGAACCAAATGTGTTGAATACTATCTAGCATAGCTTTTTCTCCTAGGTGCGCTGGACTATGTATTGTATTAATGACGACTTGAACCATGGAATCAGGAAGAAACCATATAGATTTTTCCTTCGTCATCCATCCTTGATCCGTTTGGATCCCTCCTAATTCAGTCCATTTCTTTATTTCATCTGGTGTAGCATGTGTCTGTATGTCAATTACGTCAAGAGCGGGATCCTTAACTGTCATGCAATGTGTTGGTGTCGGAACTATTGTCTTTGTCACGTCAGTTGTGTGAGTTTGATTCTGAGCAGTCTGTTTGGCTGTTCTGTCAGCTAAATCATTACCCTGAGAAATGATATCGGTAACTTTTGTATGGGCTTTACATTTCATAATCGATATTGCAGTGGGTAGATGAATTGCATCTAATAGGGCATGAATGAGTGGTCCGTGCTGAATGTGGGCACCGTGAGAAGTTAAATAACCTCTCTCTCGCCACAGCACGCCGAAGTCATGAACAACTCCGAATGCATAACGTGAATCTGTGTATATGTTAACTCTCTTATTTGTGGCTTGAATACAGGCTTGTGTCAGAGCGATGAGCTCTGCTGCTTGAGCTGACAAAGTGTTAATACAATTTGTTTCGATGACTTCAGTGTCTGTTGTGACTGCGTAAGCGGCCACTAACTCTCCTGTACTTGTTCTCATGCATGAACCGTCTACATACAACGTCAGGTCTGGATCTGGCAATGGGACATCTGTCAAGTCTTGTCTGGGTTTCGTCGTGATAGTAATAACTTCACTACAATCATGTGCTAGTGGGTCTGTTCCGTTTACTGGCAAAAGTGTGGCAGGATTCAATGTATTACAACGTCTGATCTCTATATGTGGCTGAAACAATGTTAATTCATAACCGGTAAGTCTTGCTATAGTCAAGTGTTGTGTTTGCGTTCGGTTCAGAAGAACCTCTACTGCATGTGGTACTTGTACTGTCAATTGATGTCCTAATACTATAGAATCGCTTTGTCTGATTGCTAAAGCTGTTGCTGCCACTGATTTTAGGCACGCAGGAAGAGCTTGAGCTACGGCATCTAATGTACTAGAAAAATAAGCACATGGTTTGTGTGATCCTGCTTGTTCCTGAGTGAGTACTGACAAGGCAGTACCTTCGCGTTCTATAACAAAGAGTGTAAACTGTTTACTGTAACATGGTGTTGCTAAGACAGGTGCTTGGCATAAAGCTTTCTTTAAGCTTTCAAAGGCGTGTGTATGTTCTTGAGTCCAAGGGAGGACAGTCGATGTGGCCGCCTCCTGTGTTGTTAACTGGATGAGTGGTTTTGCTAGAAATGCATATTGAGGGATCCACTGCCTACAGTATGAAGTGAGGCCTATAAAAGCCCGCACCTCCTTCTGTGTCTTGGGTATTGGCATGTTAGTAATTAACTGGATGCGGTCGGGTGTAAGCTGCCTTCCCTCCTTGGACAGCGAGTGCCCAAGGTAAACAACTCGCTGGACACAGAATTGCAGCTTAGAAGGGGACACCTTGTGCCCCTTTTCGGCCAGGAATTGTAAAACCGTCAGTGATGCCTTTTCACATTCAGGTTCGCTTCGAGCGGTGATCAACAGATCATCGACATATTGAAGCAGTGCAGTGTTAACTGGCATGTGGATACTGTCAAGTTCTCGTTTTAATGCTTGGCTATAGATGCTGGGGCTTTCTGTGAATCCTTGAGGTGCGCGTGTGAATTTAAAACTTCGTCCATTTAAACTGAATCCGAACAAGTATTGGCTTTCCGGATCTATTGGGACGCTGAAAAAGGCATTCCTAAGGATCAACTACAGTAAAGAACGTGGCTTCTGAATCTATAGCTGTTAGTAATGAAGAGATATCTGGGACCACGGGGTATTGTGGTACAATGCATTTATTTAATTCGCGTAGATCAATAACTAATCGATATACTGGCGGAGCTTTTGCATCAGTTCGTTTAAGAATCGGAATTATCGGGGAATTACATATATTGGAGTTGGTTTCCACAACCACTCCTTGGGAAATAAGCTCGTCAATGATTTGCAGTAAAGTCACTACAGCATCGGGTGGTAACTTGTATTGTCGTATTCGTGGTAATACCACTCCTGTTTTTAGTGTGACTCGATATGGTGTAATGTTCATGCAACCAACATCAGTGGGGCCTTGTGCCCATAAATGTGTAGGTAAATTCTGTAGCCGGTGATCCATGTCTCGGGACACATAGTGTCCTTTGAAATCACGTAAAAATAATCTTACTCCTTCCGGAGAACAACATATTATAGCTCCTAGAGCTTTCAATGTTTTTATTCCTAACAGGTTTTCTGGACATGATTTAGTAAGCAATAAATCTGTAGTCCGTGTCAACGGACCAACCGTGAGTGGAAGAGGTTGTGATACTTCATTTATGATAGGTTTTCCTGAAAAACCAAGGGAAATATTCTGTGAGCCTGAGAGGGGTGCCCCTGGAACTTCACTACGTCGTATTGTTGTTCTGCTTGCCCCTGTATCAAGTAAAAACTTTCTATCTTGACCTAATAGTTCACTATGTACATAAGGACCTTCCTGATCTACAGGAACCTCAATAAGGGGTAAGCCAACTTCCTTCTCTAGGCTATGTCATGCGTATCGTTGATAATCAGGATAGTCATATTGTGCATACTGGTACATCTGTTGCGTTGCTGCTTGTGTGGCAGCAATAGGCTGTTGCTGTGATGCAGCTACGGTCAGTTGTGGAGCTGCCTGTTGCGGCGTTGGCCTAGATTGTGCATGCTGAGGGAGTTGCGTTTGGTTCTGATCCTGTCTAGGTGGACGTGGTCTTTCCTTTGTTGCACCTGTGGCGATATTGTGTTTTAAGACTGGACAATCGTGTATATAATGACCTGGCTGTTTACAATAGTTGCATGTCCCTTTCACAGGACCTGCTGAATCACTGGACTGTGTCATACCTTTTTTATGACCGTCAACTGGAACTGACTGGGCAACAAGCATTTTCATTTTTGTGTCTTTCATGCGTCTTTGTTCATGGTCTTGTTCCTCTCTAATTCTATTGTGGTGATATTGTAACATCTGTAACATTTGTGACGGGGTGTTACCTTGCCAGGTACTCTCGAATTTCAATACTCTATTCTTAACTTGGGGCAGAGAATTTTCAACTAATTTTGTCACAAACAGATGTGGGTAAGATTCGCTACTTGCTTTTATGCCACTATTTATACCAAAACATTTTTCGAATCGAGAATAGAAATCACTAGTGTCTTCATCTTGCTTTTGTTTACAGGCTGAGATTGCACCCCAGTCTTCCTTTTTCGTACTTAATAAACGTGGCAGTACCTGTACTAGTAAACCTGGTAACACTTTAGTCTTGTCCCCAAGCCCTGAACCTGGGGCTCGGGCCTTCTCTTCGTTTTCCAATGCTGTCCAATCTATCTTTTGGTCTCCCACCTCCCAATCCTTTTCCTTGAGTTTTTCGTAAATGCCAGCAGGCATTAATACTTTTAGTATTTTCATAATGTCGGGGTAGGTATATTCTCCCATGAGTAACATGTCTTTAATCTCACGGTGGAATCCCGCTGGATCTTTGTCATGACTAGGTACTACTTTCTTCATTTCCAATAATTCAATTTTAGTTATAGGCGTGTACACAAATACGCGTGTAAAGTTATTATCATCACCCCTGATTGGGTGTACTTCGCGTAAGGGATTCTGTCTATCCATATAATACGTCGTTCTTTCCTTGATGGGTAGTGAGACATGTTCTGGGCATACAAAAAGAATATACTGGTTTCTGAATTCTAGTATTTCTCTAATTAGATCAGTACCTGAACCTCTCCATTTATTCGTGAGTAATTCAGTCAATATATCAGGTAAGGGACCAGGATCGGAGTGTTGGCTTTTATATAATATGAGGAGTTGTTGAATCATGTATATGCCAGCTAAACGCTGTTCATCTGGGGTAAGGTTCAAAAACGTGTGTGCTAGTGCATCATCACTATATTTTCCGGGACTGTCAGCCCATAGTACTGCTGACCTGGCTAATTCTTGTTCATCCATAGAATCGAGCACATGATACCCCCTTCGGTCTCAGAGTAATTTATCAGCGGCTTGGAACAAGTGTTCAGGAGACCTTATATTTATTATAGGTGTTTGGAAATTTCTGTTACTTTCTGGACATATCGGACGTATCAGGTCATTAAAGCCTCTAGTATTATTATGAGGTCTTCCTCTACCTACGTAAGCAATCGTTTCTACGTGTCCTGTTGGCATTCTTGATTCTTCCCCCTCCTCTCTGTTTAGTTCATGCTCGTCTACCTCTAATCTTTCTTCGTGTATTCGTTCTATTTCTTTGCGGATCTTTCGGTACATAGCTACTATACATGACTGTCTATCATGTCTTCCTTCTGATATATTTTGTCCCCAAGTGACAAGTTTTTGCATTTCTTCCGGATTTACCCCCGGTCGGTCTTGATTTCTGATTACACAGTTTATAAGGAAACGTAACAGTTGCCCTTGTACCTCTGCTTTTTGGTACTCCATGGCTCTGCTAATACTTTCAGGACTTCGTCCTGACTGGACAAAGTGATATATATTTTCTAAATGTGTAGCCATTCCTGGTAGCTTCACTAAATATATTGCAGCTCGTCGGATACGTAATGATGATAGCAGCATTTCGTCCCGTTTACCGGGCACAGGATCATATCCACAATCTACTAGAAGTTCCTTAAGCATGTCGGGATTTGCTAGTTTGGGCGTACGTTGGTGTGCTAATTCTCTAAGCGAAAGTTTATTTCCTCTGGGTGGCGTAGAAAAAATGTCTGTCGTACCTCCTGTAGCACCATCTGAGGTGCTGGGCGTGAAAGGATTTGTTGGATGTAAAATAGAAACCGTGGATGCGGGAAAAGCGGTAGAAACAGATGTGCTTGTCGGAACGTGCGTCGGAGTTTGTTGTTGTGGAGGTACAGACGGAGGATCTTGGCGTTGTGTATCATCGGCAAGCGGTCTATGTGGTGCAGTGTTAACATACTCGGGAGCTGCGTCATCTAAATAAGAGGAAAGGAAAACATCTTCTGCGGTTTTGGGATGCCCTTTGGGATGTACTTTTATCGGAAACAATGGGGGTGGCAAGTCTTTCGGTATTTCTTGGGTAGCCTTAGGTAACCCTTCGGCTAGTAGAGGATACATACCATTCATAAGGGCGTTTCTTTGTCTATCTACTTGTTCTGATTTTACTCGGGTACCTTCCTCAATTAAGAGATTTTCTTGGGCTCCATTTGAATTCTCCTTACCTTTCTCTTCTAGTCTGAGTGCTTTTTCTGTACGTCTATATGATTCCTTACGCCATAATTCAATGGCATCTTTCTGTGATTGTCTAGCTTTCTTTTTCCATAATTCTTCTTCTACTCTCATGATGCAATCCGCATCCCAGGTCCCAGCTGCGGGCCACTTCTGACTTTCTGGTAATTCCTTGGTGTAGTCCACCCATAAATCGAGAAATAACACGGCGTCTAGGCCATGTTTATGATACATGAAGTACCCTGGAGTGTCCCTAGGAGGAATGGGAACAGCTTCTTCGAGTACCCCTTTTCTAGTTTTGATCTGTCTTCATTTCGAGAAGAGCGGCATTTTGAGAAACTGGTTACTTAATATGAAACACACTTAATACGATAAACAATAATAATGAACAGTCATTCATACCACAATATGTAGAACGTATTTAAAACATTTAACATTTAACATTTTGACGAACAATAATAATTAGAAGAGAACTAGTTACCGGCATAATACTGAATACTAGATAATACTGAATTATATACGAGACATACTGGATATACTGCTAAACAGTACAGCTACACTGCTAAAACAGTGCAGACCGGATCTGTGTACCCAAACCCGTCTTGACCGGCACAACCAATGTGCACGTCTAAACGCCTCCCCGGCAACGGTACTCACCGGGTAGCTCGGAACGGAAGGCCTCGGAACTGAACTGGACTGGACTGGACCGGACTGGACTCGACGCGGAACTTCGGAACCTGGCGGGCCTCTGTATACCTCGGATCTTGCTCTCTCAGCTAGGCTCTGGTCGGGATACTTCGCACTTCTCACCGCCTCATCTGGGTTGATCGCAGCCTCAGTCGCCCCCGCTTGGCCGGAGGGAGATACAGGAAATCCTGCAGGTACGCGTTTTTGTCCGTTCAGCTGTGGCAGGAGACCGGGCCTGCAACGCACCTCCGGCGCGTGAGATGAGAAAGTGTCCCTATTCGGGCGCCAATTTATGTGGTAAATAATTTAATTACCTGTACTATTTTTGATACGGGAAATATAATAAGAATAACTCAGTAAAATGAGAGGCAGAATCCGTGGTATTAGAGGTTCTGAAAGGCTTTATTCCTTACAAAGGAAATAGGATGGGTCGACCCATGGCAATCATATTCCATCACCACGAAGGTTCAGGAAGGATAGGCAATACATTATTGACAGATAATCATTTTTATAGAAAAGGCATTACAGTGAAACAGATGCAGGAGGCGTAACAGCTGATAAAACAGATAATAATATGCATGCGTAACTAAAAATAGGCGTAACTGGGTGTAACTAAAAAACGTCATTATGCGTGACATCATAAATGGGTGGATGCATGAAGGGATCTTGCAATGTCAGCAGAAATATTTGGCAGAGATGCGCGCGCAGCCGCATGACGTGTGATTGACGTGCAACTAGGGGGTGAAGGGGACTTGACATTTAGCTCTACATGTGGAGACAGAAGTCTGGGGGGTCAAGTCAACCTAATCCCGAATCATATCTAACATCCTATGTTTAAAGAACTATGTTATCCAATAGGAAAGGTTTCTCGGGCAGAATCTATTCTATACTGGATGTGAGTGCGTGTACAAGCGTCTAAGTGTCTACATGAGATGCGAGGGCAGAAATCTTCCATAGTAACAAGGGCTATGAATTACTTGCACAAGGACAGCAAGGCCGGGCTCTTCGCTCGGTAGCTGGAAGAATGTTTACCTAAACTACTAGACAGGAATGCATTGGATGAGGAGCGGAGCAGATAATCTTGAAGGTGAAATACAGTTTTTGGCAGGCAGACAGGCCGAAGTCAGGCACCGTTAGCCGCGCAGGGAGTAGGACAAAGTTCATGGATACAGATGCGAGCTCAGACTGGAGCTGTCAGAGGTAGGAAGCAGGAAAAGGCTTGATGGCAGCATTCAGGGCCTACTCGCCTGAACTGCAAAATAGAGTAACTGAGCCATATAAAGTCGGTGGCCTTTCATACTCAGGAATGGAATATCCGACTCATTCATAGCAGATCTGAAAGAGGACATGTTGACGGTGGACGCACATGTATTTGCGTCTTCAAAACTGGAGCAGGAGGGAACATACATGTACTTGTAGCTTATACATGGAGCCGTTGGGGTCTAAGATAGGGGACATAACAGATCACAAAATTCATATTTCCTCAGTAGGAGTAGCAAACAAGAAAATGACTAGTCCGTTAACAGAGCCAGTTCCTGTGAGAATAGGAACTTTCCGAGATCGACACCAGTTTGTGGTGTGTGACTCGAGTCCAGTATGCCCGTTAGGTAGAAATCTGTTGTGCAAATTAAATTGCACCATCTATTGCACACCTAAGGGAGTTGAAGTATAGACAAAGGATGATGATGCAACCTTTAAGGTTGCCAATCAGCACTTGTGTATAGAAATGTACCCAGCGCTGACAGTGGAGGAGCTTCCACTCGACTTGAGAGACTCTGTCACATGAGGTATGGGACTTCACTGGAGAAGAGATTGGGTTGATCAAATGTGTAGAGCCAGTGAAGATTCAGGTCAAGCAGCACGTGGAATTTCCTAGGACGCCCAAGTACAATTTGTCACCCAAGACTATTGCAGGGATCCAACCTATAATCCAGTCTATGATCAAGCAGGGAATTCTGAAAGAGATTATGGGTAGCCCATGTAATTCACCTATCATGGGATTACAGAAACCGAGTGGGAAATTCAGGATCATGCAGGACCTGCGAACGGTCAACACGATAGTTGTTCCATGCTGTCCAGTGGTACCGAATCCATCTGTGATACTGTTTCAGATTCCATGTGAAGCTGAGTGGTTTACAGTGATTGATCTGTGTCAAGCATTCTTCTCGATTCCACTCAATGAGGAAAGCCAATTTCTTTTTGCTTCCCGGCTGGAAAATCGCGTGTTAACATGGTGTCGTATCCCTCAGGGGTACTCAGAGAGTCCATCGATCTTTAATCAGATCTTGAAGAAGAATCTTGAGAGTCTCGTGTTGCTACAGAACTCTGTTCTGGTGCAATATATCGATGACTTGCTCATTGCCTCAGAAACGGAAGACGCTTGCAGGATTGATACCATTGCTTTACTGAACCATTTGCAGAGAATGGACACAAACAAATTGCAGTACTGTCTGAGTGAAGTGCAGTATTTGGGTCACAGAATTGAGAAGGGCAAGAGGAAGGTGTCACCAGATCGCATTGAGGCAATTATGAACATGCCTGTACCTACCACACAGAGAGAGGTTAGAATGTTCTTGGGGATGGTTGGCTACTGTCGCCAATGGATTCCCAACTTCTCGTTTGAAGCGAAGCCTTTACAGCGACTGACGCACAAGGATGTGAGTGATCTGGTACCATGGGACAACAACTGTTTAATGTTGTTTTTAAGGCTGAGAGAGGCTATGTGTCGCGCTCCAGCTTTGGGAATGCCTGATTACAACAAGGCTTTCTCGTTGTTCTGTTGCGAGAGAGAAGGTTGCGCATTGTCAGTTTTGACTCAGAATCATGAAGGTGTCCGTAGACCAGTTGCCTACTTTTCAGAGAGCTTTAGATCAAGTAGCTTCTGCGTTGCCCGGATGTCTGAAATACGTTGCTGTAACAGGTGTCAGTACTGAAAGGTGTGAGAGTATTGTAATGGGACATCCACTTACAGTTTATGTGCCACACTCTGTGGAACTGTTGATGACGAGGACCAAAACACAGCACCTCACAAATAACAGGTTAACACACTATGAGCAGGTTATACTTGCAGAAAATGTGACTTTGATGAGGCGTTCTGTTTTGAATCCCGCGACATTGATGCCCATTCCAAATGTAGATGATGAAGATTGTGAGGACCATGACTGTCTCGATGTGACTGAGCTGTGCACCAAACCGAGACCAGACATTGTTGATGAACCACTCCCTGATCCTGATGAAATTTTCTTTGTAGATGGTTCATGCTTAAGGGACAATGTTGGTCGATTAAGAGCAGCATTTGCTGTATGTACTATCACTGGAGTGGTTGAAGCTGCTTGTTTAGAGGGAGTACACTCCACACAGGTAGCTGAAATCATTGGTTTGACCCGTGCCTGTTTGGCTGCTGATCAGATTCGGATAACGATCTACACTGACAGTCAGTATGGGTTTGGTGTGGTTCATGACTTCGGGCAGCTATGGTCACAGAGAGGTTTCATGACATCTTCAGGTTCGCCCATCAGAAATGGGGAATATGTGAGACAATTGTTGGAAGCATTACAGTGTCCCAAGGAAATTGCGGTTGTCAAATGTTCTGCTCATGGGAGAGGGACTGATTTGGTTTCATTGGGTAATAACTATGCAGATGAGGTTGCCCGTTTCTGTGCAGAACAAGGATGTATATTTACAGGAGGTTACGCTGGAGAAAGCCAAGAAAGAACCGAGCTCAGCATGATGTTAGCAATGGCAGACACTTGAGAGGAATTAAAACGCTTGCAGGATGAGGTTACCGACCAAGAACGAGATGGTTGGATAAGGTCAGGATGTGAGAAAGGAGATGTGGATGTGTGGGTCTCGAGTGATGGTCGAGCTGTGTTACCGGAAAGTTTGTTGAGCCCAATGGCAAGGTTGATACATGGTGCAGTACATCTTGGCAGGGACGCAATGGTGCGAGTGTTTAGACAGACATGGTACAATCCGAAGTTTCGTGTGGCTGCTGAAGCTGTATGCCAGAGGTGTGTTACGTGTCAACAGATGAATGCAGGAAAGAAGAATGTCGTAACTTTGAGTCACATTGGGTGATCAGGAGGGCCTTTCAATAGAATGCAGTTGGATTTTATCGAGATGCCAAAGTGTAATGGGTTGGGGTATATCTTAGTTGTGGTATGTGTTTTCTCAAGGTGGGTGGAGGCTTACCCAACACGTAGATGTGACACACTCACTGTAGCTAAGCTGTTGTTGAGGGAGCTTATCCCGAGGTTCGGTTTTCCGACCTCTTTGGAGTCAAATAGAGGGACACATTTCCACAGTGAAATCATGAAGTTGCTCTGTGCTGCTTTGAATGTGGATTAGAGACTACATTGCAGTTACAGACCAGAGGCTTCTGGGATTGTGGAGCAGGTTAATGGAACTTTGAATGCACGGATGGCAAAAGATTGCACTTCGACATCTATGAAATGGCCAGATGCATTGTCCTTGGTTCTCATGAGCCTTCGCTGTGTTGTAAATTGGCAGCGATTGGCTTAGCATTAGCGGAATCCATCTTGTATTTAGAGGCTATCTTGTCCATTTTGTGGAATCCATTTTGTATTTCTGGCAGCCATTTTGTTTGCCATGTGCTCACCATGTGCTTTGTCCTCCCTCAGTGTTGACTGCTCTTGTAATCTGCCTAGAATCAAACTATATTTAGCATCTTCCACATTTGCACAAGCCCAGTGAGTTTTCAGCTGTCCTTGCAGCTGTTAGTATGTAACTGTCAGGATGTATTTACTAGCATTGGCAAACTGTTAACTCCTCCTACTTGTCGACTGTGCATTTCTATATGACCTTATATGTACATAAAACCTTCTCCTGTACTTGTACCGCCCTTTTTTAAGCCCCTGTGTGGGTATAAAAGGACCATGCTCCTTCTGTTTGGTGTGCTACTTCATTCAATACCGAAGGGTGCTGTGTGAATGTAGTTCCACCTCATGAGGTTTATTAAACTTTGTATTTTCTATTCCAGTTTCTGTGCCAACTTCTTCCTATTGGTCTGAGGACTCTGTGCAGAGAAGGGCGAACCCCTTGCACTGGTAGGCCTAGCTGAGGTCCACTTCTACAAATTGGCGCCCGACAAGTGGGGCTCATCGGCGACTCGGATGCCCAAAGGATTGGTCGCGACGAAGGATTGGAATCTCGCTCTGGACGCGATCGCTGCCCGATGAGACCAGAGTCTTGGCAACCACGGCGTTTTTCCTTTCTTTCTGATCTGACCATCCAGGTGGTGCCGGTCCTCGACTGAGATTCCTTCTGTTGATTCGCCGTGCAGTGACCATTTGGTCGATTTTAGAACTTGGCAGTTGGAACCTGGACACCAAGTGATTGGTAAGTGTCATTCTGCGGCGCTTGCTATTGGTTTTTATGCCTGGGATTGGTAAGGAAGTTTAGTAACACTTACTGTGGCTTTTGTATTGGCCAACTTAGATTTCTATGTGATTCATATATAAATTGCAATTTATATAGGCAGGTAATGAGGAGAATTTTCTCTATCTGAATTGATTTGCACGGCACATCATACTAAAGGTACCTTAAGTGCTACTTTGATTATAATACTGCATATTCTGCACTATTTTTGGCATGCCTATTTTTAGCACACTTCGTAGGATGTGTTGCTTTTGTACCAATTTGAGACTCGAAGCACAACCGCCCCCCCCGGAGGGGACGCCTAATAGGGGTATGTATATTAAGCATGGTCTTTCTTCTATAATGTACAGCACATTATGGAATAAATACACTCGTAAGGATCCTGAGTTGCGTTGGCCTATGCATGGGTCATTTGATTTACGAAAGATTGAGTATGTGGAACAATGTATGTTTAAGCGAAAGACTAGGCAAGATATGTTTGACTGTGTACAAATGTGGGAGAAAGAAGTGTGTGAACGAATGAAGCATGAGCAAGCCTTGATTGAAAAAGAACAGCGAAAGAACATTTATGCGAAAGCATTAGAGCTGAAAAACAAAGAAATAAAAGAGTTAAAAGAGAGAGAAGATAGGGAGCTCAATTTACAGGTAACTGGCCACTACTCTGTTCGGCGGCCCCTTTATCCTATACTTAATAAACCACAAGATGATTTCTTATTATTAGATCGTCCTCCACCTCCGTATACTGTTCCTTCTGCCCCTCATGAGTCAGATGAGGACTCCGGTTCGGAGGAACACAAGGCACGAGAAACTCATTCTATGTTGACCGCTGAGCGTGCGTCCCAGCTTAGATCTGCTGCTCGTAAAGCAGTTCGTAGCACTGCCCCCGCCTCTGAACTTCTAGATAGTATGAAAGGGTGGCAGGAAAGGGAGCAGCTGTATTTTACTGAGGTGTTTGCCGCAGAGGTCCTTGAGCTGTTTAGGAAATATTCTGAGGAGTTAGAGCCCGACGATGTAGCAGATAATTGTAAGCAAATGCGTGATGGTCTTTTTGTTTTATCCCAGGTGACTGATACAATCAGGCGTTTGGTTAAACTGCATGTTGATGCAGTCCGTTTGCGAGAGGAGAAAAAGGCTGCAGACGTAGCTGCACAGACATCTCAGACCAGCATGGCACAAGCTTCTATCTTCGGAACAGATAAGACTATGATAGTTCATGCGAAACCTATGCGGGAGGCCGCGCCCTTGTATGTTCCTCCTAAAGGAACGGGTACAAGTGATGATAAGGCTTCTATCGACGCAAAGGGTTATTTTATTTATAATTGGGTTTACACTCCTTGGAATAGGACGGATGTCATGGCACTTAAAACTGCATTGTCTGATCCACGGAAAAATCCAGCTGCTTTTTATGAGGAAGTTGAGGGTGCTATTAGCTCTTGTACTATGACTTTGCCTGATATTGATTTATTTTTCGGATTGATATTACCACCTGATATGTGGAGAACTGTCCGTAAAATTAATGATCGTGCAGATTTTGGGGCATTATGGAAAGACTTAGAACAAATGGATGTAGAAAGGGAACCCGCACAGAAGCCATGTCAGTTAATTTTAGATCTTCCCGCAGCTATATTAGTTAAGTTAAAAACGATTATTCCCCCTAAAAAGATAGATTGGACTGTTTTAGTGTCTTGTAAGCAAAAGGCAGATGAATCGGTCTCTGATTTCTTTACACGTTTTGAAGAAGCATTCCACGATTTTAGTGGCCAGTCATTGACAGATGACACGGGCAGACATCTGTTTGTTGATAAATATGTCGCTAACCTCTTGCCAGGAATAGCTAGTCGCCTAAAAGCCAGTGAGAGTTCATGGACTACCTCTTCTCCGGTTTCTCTCTTGACTATGGCTCAGTATTATGAACGCCAGGAATTAGAGGCAAAGGGTAATGAGGATAAAAAGACTAAAGAATTAAAAACGAAGGTTATGTTGGCTCAGGCTTATGGTCTGCCTTTTAGAGGTAGTGATAGAGGTGGACGTGGATCTTATGGTTCGTCTTTCCCTTCTTATACTCGTTCGAATTTGTCTGTTGACCAGTGCGCGTACTGTAAGAAATTTGGGCATTGGGCTTCCAATTGTCCAGCACTGCGTGTTCAGCAGTGTCCACATGGTCGGGGACAAATGAGAAATCGTTCAGCATATTCAGGGCCCAGAGGAAGCACAGGTGATCGTGCTAGGTTTGATGCTAATATACGTGGGCAGGATGGGTTTAACACTCTTGATAAAAGGAACCAATATCAAATGTCTGACTATGTGCCGTCTGATTCTCAAGATTCTGCTTATGCATAGGATTGCCTAGGATGAGGTAAGGAATCAGTTGAAGTTCCAGTAGATCAGAGGGGTCCCTATGTTACAGCAAATGTTTTGGGTTCTACTGATCAGTTTCTGGTTGATACAGGAGCTACTCGTAGCGCCTTGTCTTAACAATTGGTTCCAAGGGCTCCCTTGTCTGGCTTAACCATTACATCGATAGGTTTCGATGGAACCCCTTCCCTTAGCCCACTGTCACAACCACTTGCATTCCATGTGGATAAATTTACTGCTCCATGTCCATTTTTGCTTTCCCCGAATACACCAGACAATATTGTGGGTCTTGATATGCTCAAGTATTTCAGGGCTACGATACGATGTTCTCCAGAAGGTGTACGTGTTATCTTGAATGACAACCATCCTGTGAAGGAGAGAGCTTGTCTTGTTAAAGAGGATATTGCATTAGCTTCACTCCCTAGTACTTTGTGGGCTACTTCAGACACTGATGTAGGGCAAATGGTTATTCCACCAGTACATATTAGTGTCAAGGAGGGCGCTGTGCTGCCACGTTTGCCTCAGTACAAAATTTCACAGGAAGGTGAAGAAGCACTCATACGTATTGTCCATGATCTCATTGAAGTGGGGGTTGGTGAGGAAGTTCCTTACAATGTTTGTAACAGTCCGATTCTTCCTATTCTGAAAAAAGATACTGACACTAGGATTTACCGATTCATTATTGATTTGCGAGAAGTTAACAAGATTGTAGTACCACAATACCCTGTGGTTTCTGACATAACTATACTTCTTACTTTGGTTCCTCCGACAGCAACTACATTCTCTGTGATAGGCTTGAAGAATGCTTTCTTTTCGATCCCTATTCATCCTTTTAGCCGATATTTGTTCGGTTTCACTTTGAATAATCGATCGTATAGATTCTGTAGAGTTCCTCAAGGCTATACTGAGAGTCCTAGTATTTACAGTCAAGCATTAAAAAGACAACTTGATTCTTTCGTTTTGCCTGAAGGTGTGGCTCTCATACAATATGTCGATGACATCTTGTTGGCAGCCGATACCCCTGAACAGTGTGAAAAATGTACTTTGTCCTTGCTTTCTTTTCTTGCTTCCCATCATCACAAATTGTCACGAAAGAAATTTGCAATATTGTAGACCAAAGGTAACCTACTTAGGTCACCTTCTGTCTAAGGAGGGCCGTGCACTCACACCAGATCGCATTCAAGCTATTTTAGACACACCAGTGCCCCTTACTCAGACAGATGTCCGTGCATTCATTGGTCTTACTTCTTTTTGTAGGCAATGGATATTAGGGTTTTCACACATTGTTAAACTCTTGCTAGCACTTTTGACTAAAGATACTCCAATGCCCTTCCCATGGACAGATGAATGTGAGACTGCTTTCCGACAGTTTCGACAAGCTCGTTGTTCAGCACCAGTGTTAGGTACTCCAGATTATACGAAGCCTTTTACACTCTATGTACATGAGAAAGATGGATGCGCATTGTCAGTTTTAGTGCAGACACACAGTGACAAACAGCGTCCCTGTGCATATTTTTCAGCAGTACTTGATCCTGTTGCTCGTGCGTTACCTGGATGCTTCCGTTCAGTTGCAGCAACAGCTGTGTCAATACGTCAGAGTGAAGGGATAGTTTTATCACATAAGCTGTTGGTGCTAGTACCCCATGCGGTTGATGCCCTTTTAAATCAGACGAAGACGCAGAATTTAACTAGTGCTCGTCTGACAGGATACGAATTGACATTGTTGGCCCCTCACATTACACTAAAGAGATGTGCGATACTAAACCCAGCCACTTTGTTGCCATACCCGGTGACTCAGTCTCAGTCACAGGAGTTTCATGATTGTATATTCCTTACTGAGGAACAGACAAAGGGTCGTGTCGATTTGCAAGACACGCCCCTTTCAAGTGTTGATGGGGAACTATGGGTTGATGGGTCCTGTTTGAAGTTACCAGATGGTACAACGTCAGCTGCATATGCAATTACAACACTTCAGACGGTAGTTGAGACAGCTCGTATTCCACAGAAGTCAGCTCAGGCAGCTGACTTATTTGTGAACATTTATACAGATAGCCGCTATGCTTTCGGAGTGGCTCATGATTTTGGGCTACTCTGGAAGGAGAGGGGCTTTCTTACATCCCACGGGATGCAAATAATGCATGGAGAATTAGTACATAATCTCTTGACTGCTTTAACATACCCGAAGAGAATAGCAATTGTTAAATGTAGCGCACATAAGAAAATAATTGATAAGATAGGACAAGACAATGCTTTTGCAGACCAAACAGCCCGTGAAACTGCCATGCAGCGAAGCACCACGTCTATGTACGTAGTGAAGTCACAGGCTGAACGCTGGCATGATACTAGACAGGAGGTGCTAGATATGCAGAGATCTGCTTCTGCAGAAGAAATTGAGCAATGGTCTAAGGAGGGAACATTGGACGATGAGGGCTGTTGGAGAAATAAAGAGATGAGCAAGTGGAGATTGCCTACAGCCTATTTACAACCTATGATTCATATGGCACATGGGCCGGCACATGTTGGAGCCTCCTCGATCACAAAATTGCTCACGCAAATTTGGGAGCATCCAGAAATTGCTGGCACAGCTAAAAAGATGGTGCAGTCTTGTCTGATTTGTCTTCAGCATAATCCTGGTAAAGGGACACAAACTCCTATAGGAGGGTTTGCTACGCCAACCGCACCTTTTGAAGTTTTGCAAATGGATTACATCCAGCTTGAGCGCTGTAATAACTTAAAGTATGTTTTGGTAGTGGTATGTGCCTTCAGTAAATGGATAGAGGCATACCCTACGAAGGACAATACAACTCTCACTACAGCTAAGGTACTTTTGAAGGAATTCTTCCCTAGATTTGGTGTCTGTAAACTTTTATGGAGTGATAACGGACCCCATTTTATTGGGCAAGTTGTCGAATATGTCCTGAAGGGACTAGGAATTAAGCAAAAAGTTCACGCTGCTTTCCATCCACAATCAGCAGGGCTAGTGGAAAGGTATAACGCCACACTTAAATTGAAACTGGCGAAAATACTGGCTTCCACATCCTTGAATTGGCCAGATGAATTACCTTTGGCACTGTTGTCCATTAGATAAGTGCCACATTCGCGATCTGGTCTTACACCATATGAGGTGGTGTTTGGAAGGCCTATGAACATTTGGGGAATTCCTAAACCACGTCCCATACATGATGTACCATGTGTGTTGATGAGTGACTACCTATCACAATTGACTGACAGTTTGGTTTCTATTCATCAACAGGTTCGAGAAGCTCTTCCTGATAGGTCTGCAGGTGAAGGCCATGGACTTCGACCTGGAGACCAGGTGATGATCCGATCATTCCAGAGGTCGTGCAGCTTGGAACCGAGGTGGCGCGGCCCAGAGCAGGTGCTCCTTTCAACAAGAACTGCGGTCCGAGTGACGAACAGGAGGAACTGGGTGCACTCCACCCACTGCAAGAAAGTGCCGTCTACCTTGGTGGTTCCTGCTGTCTTAATCGACCATCGGGACATCCTGGATACAGAGAAAGGCCAAGCCATATCACCTGACAAACCTGAGGGAGTCTTCCCGGACCACACGATTCCTGGAGTATACCGATACCAACTGAGACAACGGAAAGAGCCTGCATCGTCGAAATAGACTGGTTGAGCAACCGCCCTGGGTTAGTGAAACAGAATGCCGATGTGGCAAGGGGGGGGGGGCATCAGTCCTGTATAGTGTAGCGACACCCGTCTTGACCCTCGGTGAAGAAACCAACGGCTGCCCAGGGATAAGAGCTCCAACGATTATTTTCAACGACAAGCTGATCATGTCCACAATGAAATCAACTGTTGCTAAGAGAAAGATCATTTGTGCTATAGGGTTTGTTGTTGCTATGGTGGCTGTAGCAGTAATAACCTGGTTCGTTGAGAAAGTGGCTCCTGCTCGAGAGCTTTTGATCGCCACTACTCCAGTATCAGTTGAACACCACTACTTTATGCTTCCCTACCATGAGCAGAAGCATCGACAATCTTATTTAAATAATACCTTTATCCAGATGTTGCATCATACTCATAATGCCACAAATACTACCAACTGTTGGGTGTGTGGGATGATACCTGCACATCAAAAGAAAGGAGGAACACCTTTTATTCCTCTTCCCTTTTCTCATAATGGTTCTTGTCAAGCTTGGTATGCGCTTTTGTTTGCATCTGGAAGACGTACAGTAGGCGGACTTCTTTTTCGCCTTAATAAAGTATGCTACCAAGATAAAGATGGTTATCCTCAAGCCAAAGGGACCAAATGGGAAGGGGAGGAGTATCAACCGGACAATATTTCAACACCATATGTCTTCACAAATATGAGAACTTTTACCAGTAATGAACAATTTGTGATTTTTGTTACTAGAGCTAAAGCAGATCTATGTGTAAGCAGTATTGGGAGAATGCCAGTGGGGAAAAGCGAATGTACTGTAATTCTGACTATTGAAGGTATAAATAACAGTAGTTTTATAGCCTCACATAATACCTACTTTATCTGTGGTAGCCACGGATATTATCAACTACCTGCTGGGTGGTCAGGTGTGTGCTATGTGTCCTTTCTATTGCCCCCTGTGTTTCTGGCACCTGCATCATACCACCGGGACCTTAAATTATTCAACGATATCGCTAGAAATAGATACAAAAGGACAATAAGTACTGACGAAGTAGACCAAACTGATACCACTCTGCGACAATATGTCGATTTTAATTTAGGTTTATTCTTCTTTGTGGGTGCTGCATTAAACAGTAGGAAAATAAGACGATTGACTAGAGTTGTGGAAGCTGTTACCAATCAGACAGCTATTGCCCTTGGGAACATTACGGAGGAGCTGCAAATTGGAAGGATTGTAGCTCTCCAGAACCGAATGGTTCTAGATGTGGTTCTGGCTGATCGAGGTGGTGCATGTCGCATCATCGGTAGCAGCTGTTGCGTATTCTTACCGGATCACTCACCTTCAGTATATGACGCAATATCAAAACTGCATAAGATTGCTGCAGAAATTCATCCAGAGACTGGTACTTGGACTTTTGCTGGATGGTTTTGGACTCTTGTTTCTGCTTGGGGCTGGAAGCTGCTGACTATCCTGTGTGTAAAGATTACGATACTTTTTACATGCTGTGTATGTATCCAATGTGGTCCAATGCTTTGCTCCATTTGCATCTCTGCCTGTATTCCTGTCAAAAGGAATGTTCCAGAAACAGAGGCCCAACAAATGTTGAATAAAGAGGTGGCCGAAATAATGCTAATAGACGTACGGGATGCATATTTAGATTACCCCAGAGGAACAGATGTCTTCAGCTAATGCTAAAAGGGTCGTCTGTTGTAAATTGGCAGCGATTGGCTTAGCATTAGCGGAATCCATCTTGTATTTAGAGGATATCTTGTCCATTTTGTGGAATCCATTTTGTATTTCTGGCAGCCATTTTTTTGCCAGTGCTGCCATGTGCTCACCATGTGCCTTGTCCTCCCTCAGTGTTGACTGCTCTTGTAATCAACCTAGAAACGAACTATTTTTAGCATCTTTCACCTTTGCACATGCCCAGTGAGTTTTCAGCTGTCCTTGCAGCTGTTAGTAGTATGTAACTGTCGGGATGTGTTTACTAGCATTGGCAAACTGTTAACTCCTCCTACTTGTCGACTGTGCAATTCTATATGAACTTATATGTACATAAAACCTTCTCCTGTACTTGTACCGCCCTTTTTTAAGCCCCTGTGTGGGTATAAAAGGACCATGCTCCTTCTGTTTGGTGTACTACTTCATTCAATACCGAAGGGTGCTGTGTGAATGTAGTTCCACCTCATGAGGTTTATTCAACTTTGTATTTTCTATTCCAGTTTCTGTGCCAACTTCTTCCTATTGGTCTGAGGACTCTGTGCAGAGAAGGGTGAACCCGTTTCACTGGTAGGCCTATCTGAGGTCCACTTCTACAGCTGTGTTCCAGACAGGAGAACTTGGTTATCACCTCACGAGATCCTGACGGGGAGGGCAATGCGACTGCCAGCAATACCTGCTACTGCTCTAATTAGCATCACTGATGAATTCATTCTCAATTACTGCAAAGGACTGGCTGATGTGGTCCGTTCTGTGTCTCAGCAGGTGCAAGCAGCAACTGTTCGGGCCTCAAGTGACCTGTGCCACAACCTGTGTCCGGGAGATTGGGTGCTTGTTCGCAAACACGTGAGGAAAAGTTGCCTGGATGTTCGTTGGTTTGGCCCGTACCAGGTAATATTGGTCACGAACACGGCAGTGAAGTGTGGAGGGTTGCCAAACTGGGTGAATGCCTCCCATACCCGCAGAGTCCCAGCACCCTTGGAAGAAACAGCCCCTCTTGTGAATGAAAATCCAGCTGAGGTGGCAGGGCCATCTGAAAGGGCAAGTCAAGCTGTGAGGGTCGCTGACGCATTGGTTGTACACTGGATCGAGCTGAGAGGGGTTGTGTCAATCAGAGCCCCGAATTTGACTCAGACGGAGAAGAGTCAAATTCAGCCAAAGAAGGAAGTAGTGTACAGGGTACCCAGAGGGAGAGCAGAAGTGCCACAAGAGCAGAAGAGATTTGGCCCGGGAGTCAGAGGCGGCTGAACCTAAGGTTGGCACCTGAACGAGATCTTGCCCCAGTTTCTGAAACGTCTGAATCTGAACAGAGTGACAAAGAACAAGCTCGAGGAGGTCTGAAAAGATCCAGGAGAGCCTTGTCAGAGATACGCCACCCCAGAGTGGACGTACGTTGTGACTGATGCCAGGAGTTCTGAGTTCGGGGAGGTTGAGGTTTGTGACTGTGGTCAGCAAGACACCGAATGTGAAAATAAACGTGGGATTGGTGGTCCCAGGTCTCGAAATCGAAGGAGTGCTGACCCTGACCGTTCCAAATCCCCCACTTCGGATTAAAGTCCGTGAACTGATACTACAAAGATTGGTCTTTTCAACGTTTGGATTTGAGGCACCGACCCATGAGGTGGTTGTTCTTCATCTTGAACTTTTGCAGCATGTTTTAGAGATTATGGGAGCTGATCTTATTTTGGACTGAAAAGCGAACTATTGTAAATAAAAGTCTATGAAGAAGATAACCTAGGCCCGAGTGGAAGAAGAATAAAGATAGGGACTTTCCGGAGAGAAGACGAAAGAAAGCTAGGGAAGTCTTTTTGTGGACTGTGTAAATAAGGAACTGAAATAGTCAGGGGATTTCCAGCTTCTCGGAGTATTGTTCGAACTGGTTAGCAAGCAACGTTTGGAGGAGAAAAGAGACTCTTAATCGTTTGCTGCTGAAACCAAGAACTTTTGAGAACTTTGTGAGATCATGGATGCTGGAAATACTCATCGTAGGTCCAAATTAGTAGTAGGTACACTTGTAGGTGGAGTGATAGTCTCTATAATCATTGTGGTTGTAGCTTTGTATATTGTTTCACATGAGCAGGAAGCGGCGGTACAGGAAACACCTACACCTACCACTTCTAGCCAAAAGGAGGTCACCATAGGAGCTGAAAGAGCTTTACTAATCGAAGAGAGTCGTAGATTTCACATAGATTTGTCAAAAAGGGATTTTAAGCTTAATGCGTATGCAAGGCTGCTGTATGAGTACGTGGATGCAATGGATGCGAAAGACTGCTACGTGTGTATGCAGTTACCTGCCTCAGTGGACGAGGGTATTAGATATCACCATCTTCCACTGACGTATGGAATTTCATGTAGTTTATTGCTTAGTATCTTCTATGAGAGAGGTCAGTTTGAGAATTTATTTTCCAATTACGATGCAGTGCTTCCTGAAGTTCCAGCTTACAAGCATTTGAATAAGTATGACTAATATAAGTCAGAGGACAGACTTCGGAAGTACTTCATACCGTCTTTGGAATTGGATACGGCTTATGCTCATCGGCATAACTTGACCTGTTCATTGTCAGATGTAGAGAAGAAATTCGTAGATCAGGTAGAAGATAGATATAGAAAGTTAACACAGACTCGAAATACAGGGGAGAGTCCGGTAGATTGGACTGAAGAAGAAAGATCTCATAGAGCTAGAGGAAGTTATGGTCCTATAGCATTGGAC
This sequence comes from Triturus cristatus, assembly GCF_964204655.1. Classification (NCBI taxonomy): domain Eukaryota; kingdom Metazoa; phylum Chordata; class Amphibia; order Caudata; family Salamandridae; genus Triturus; species Triturus cristatus. Next base: position 176,824,547 of record NC_140587.1, read on the forward strand.
AAGGAGCAGAAAGGGAAGTTGTGTGTGAGACGTTATCAGACCTACTATGAAAAGGTTCCGGTGGGTCAGAGTGCGTGTGATCATATTTTCACCATGGAAGATTCTGCTAAGAACTTTCTGCAAGGCTCTGTGCAAGTGATTCCAACTGTTTATTATGTGTGTGGAAAGAATGCATATGTCAGGTTGCCTGCGAATTGGTATGGTACGTGCTATTTGGGAATCATTTTTCCGAAGATTTACCATGCAGACGATTTGGAGCATTTGGAGGATGGACAGCACTCGAGAGTGAAGAGAGCTGTGAGTGCAGGAGCAGTGATTGGAGATATTTTTGGAGCAATGATACCTAGTTTGGGTGTGGTTTTGAATGATGTGAAGATCAGACGATTGGCGACTGTAGTTGATGAGTGGTCAATAAATACGGCGAAGTCACTGATACTTGTGGATGGAGAGATGTTATCGATAAGGACAATGGTTTTGCAGAACCGACGTGCTTTAGATGTATTATTAGCAAAAGAGGGCGAAGTCTGCAAATTATTGAAAGTTCAGGAATGTTGTACGTATATTCCAGATAACAGCAAGGATCTGGAGAAATATATAAGCAACATTACCACGATCCATAATGAGATAGAGGATTTGACTGAAGAAAGTGTGTGGGGAAAGATTGGTAAAGGATTTGGTCGTATGGGAAGTTGGTTTGCCAGCTTAGGAAAAGGGTTCCTTGGCTTTGTGCTAAAACCACTCATCATTGTTGTGGTTTGTGTGGTTTGCTTGTGGGGATTCATTAGAGCTTACAAATGGTATAAAGGAAATAGAGTTGAGAGAGCTCTCAGAGCGAGTGAAATGCGAATGGCCAGACTGCAGGACAGTCAATATCAGAACCTTAAGAATATGGAGAGACACCGATGGGGGGAGGATGGCAACAAGCACCGTTTAGGTCGGTTTTTCTCCAAGGGAATTGTGAAATGGTGTGATGACACTAGTCTTCAAAGGGGGGGTGGGGGGGAACTGAGAGAGCACCATGTTGTTTCGAAAATTGTAGGGGTGCACCATAATCACTGTTATTCCGCACCCACATATTAAAGGACCCATATTAACGTGTGACTTAGAAATGTGTTACTAAAATCTGCTTAGAATAGTGCGATTAGAAATGTAACCATACCATTTATGAAGAGCAATGTCGTAGTTAATTGCAAATGTATTTTAGTTAACGCATAAGGATTGTTTTTTGTGTAATGTGATGCATTAGGTTTAAACGTGCACTATATTAAAGTCTGCACGTGTGGTTTGCTTATTCTTATATATGTAGAGTAATGAAATCAAGGTTTATAGTGTGATTTTATAAGAGTGTGTTTAAATTGTGTAAAGGCCTGATCGCATATACGTTTAAAGAGAAAGGCCTGTTCGTTTCTTATGTTAGCTAAATATTGTAGGCCGAAATTGATTTCCCTTGGTAAGGCTTTGGGTTTCAGGACGTTAGAAAATCTCAGAGAAGTGGAAAGTTTCTCGTTCCCATGTTTTGTTGCAGGTGCAAGGACACCTAGCTCGTTAGAGAAACTAACTCTTTGTTTCAGGAGTCAGGATGGCCTGAGAAGCCAATATGGGAGTATACTGGAATGTAGGGATGATACTTTTGGCGAAGAAGGTGCCTGGGACCCGAGGACAAGGAAACCGTCGTTGGAAGGGAGACAAGTTTCACTGGAAAATCACTGGGAGAAGACCTAGCTGAAGAGGTGTGCCGGAGGGCGTGTTCTACGTTTTTGGGATTTTGAGTTAGGGACAGTGCCCCGTGGGTTGAGGAGTCGAGGTTTAGATGGGGCGCAAGAAGGAGCATCTTAGAACGAGCTCTGGCTAAGTGAGTGTACTTCTAAGGAAGTCTTCACTTCTGACACCTTTTTACTCTCTTGCCTGGGAGGGAAAATGCTAAGTAGGGATGTCACCTTAGAGATAGAGTAAGGATAGACTAACTGATTTCCTTTTCAGGTTAATGTCTTCTAATGTAGAGATTGGAGTGATTATCGCTTGCCTGATGTTACTAGAGCTGACTATTCTTCTTATTCTGAGTCAGATAAGACTCCTGCGTAGGATATTTTTTGTATTAGTGCCCATTTATTTTCTTAACCTCGTGCTGAGGTGCTTGTATGTGCAGTTATTTTTGGCTTTGTAATAAACCCCTAAAATTTGAGATTTGGAGTCAGTGGTCCTTTGGAGTTCAAATTCATTTTCCTTTGATTATGTGTTAATGTTGGATTTCCTCCCCTCTACACTATTTAGCAGATAAAAAGATCCTGGCGACCTGAGAGGATTCTTGGTGATGGCAAGACAGATAAGAATTCGGCTTTATCAGTATTGCCTGTCAATTTCGGGACATTTTTGAAAACGATTACATAGGGGGTTGCCTGGGGAGATACGTGGAAAAAAGACCTGGCCAGATTTCGTTGGGCAGCAGTTCACAGTGGGTTTGTTCTTATAATACCTTCAATCCCAGTTTGATTACGTAAATTATAGTCTCTTGATGTTACGGTAGGTTGTATATTAAACACTTCCTTTACTTGTGGCCCCGTCGTCGGATAGAGTTTTTCAGATGCAACTGGGAAACTATGCCCTACTTTTGTCTTCTCATCCAGGTCTCTACCAGGCGTTGCCTTATGGGGAATTTCTGGAGGCAATAGGTTTGTGACCAAATCAGTTAAGTGGGTAAAAAAATTTGCGCCGACTTAATTTCCAACATTAATCGCCTTTCAATATTGTCAATTTTTCCATGCAATTTTTTTAAAAGAGTTTTGATACCTTGTGTATACTTTATTAATTTGTCAGCCCCTGTTCCTTTTGCCTCTACTGTGTTTTTTTTCCTTTCTTTTGCTTAGCTTTCGGGTTCATTGGCTGATTTGGAGATGGTACTTTCATTTTTACTGATTGTTGTTTGCTCTTTTTGGCCAGTGGGGAAACCAAGTCAGTATTATTGATGGTATGGATATCTCAAGTGGGAGGGTCGATATGCATGGGCCCTCTTTTAAATTATCCGTATTTGGTACATTATCTCCTTATTTTTACAATTTAGCCTGGTCTTCTGAGATGGGTTCAGGTTCCACCAAATCTGTCCGATCTGACCTAGTCTCTTTTAGAGCTGCATTTAGTGCTGTTTTTGTAGCAGCTAAGCGTTCTCCCACTTGGACAATCTTGTTAAATCAGTCCCATGGCGGTTTTCAAATAGTTAGTTATTGGCACATTTTTGCCTGCGGGATTTCCATTGGTAGTCATGGTCGGCGTTAATTTTCTTTTACCCATTTTCCGAAGTTAAGGGATGAGGGCAATGGAGTCCTCCGGGCTTTTTGCCGCTGTAATGTGCCTCAGTGCAAAAGAACAAGGGCTCCCATGATGCGGGAGCCCGGAACGGCTTAAATGCGCCTCCTGGCACAGACCCAGTGACGGTGGCGGCTCCAGCCGTTAAGGGATGTGGGCAATGGAGTCCTCCGGGCTTTCTGCTGCAGTGAAGAGCCTCAGTGCAAACGAACAAGGGCTCACGTCAGTTAACTCCTCTCACATGTCCGAAAAATCTCTACCATGGACATGCATTCGGTTAAAACCCGCCTTGTGACCAATCAATTCAAGCTCTTCTACGATGGGAGGGGCCTTGAAATAAACACCTCCAAAACTAAGCTAATGTTGCTGAAACCCCATAAGTCTTTCAAATGGAACCTGCTTTTAGACAATATCCCCTTAGAGAGAGTGAGTTCCTTCGATTACCTGGGAATCAAACTGTCTGAGGGTATGGCCTGGAGACATCTCAACAAGATGTATTCTGCATCATTCAGAAACTCTGTCCATCACCACCCCCTTTTTCCCAAATCGTTTTTAACCACACTCAGTGTGGGAGGGTATGCTCAGACGTGAGTCCCTTGCTCATTGCACCATCAGGATTCAGGCAAGCCGGGCCGACGAAGGCTGTGATGCCAGAAACCGGTCCCCGGAAGCTTGTTTCCTTCCCAGTATAAGAATTGGCTTGGTAGTTTGGTTTGCCCTGTTTCCATCATGCACTGGGACAGGTACAAACTAATTTGCATGTAGCCAGGTTCTGAGCTGGGATGGTGCAGTGAGCTAAAAAACGGTGATGGATTAAAACCATGATCTCTTGACTTGGTAAGAGTATTCTGCATCATTCAGAAACTCTGTCCATCACCACCCCCTTTTTCCCAAATCGTTTTTAACCACACTCAGTGTGGGAGGGTATGCTCAGACGTGAGTCCCTTGCTCATTGCACCATCAGGATTCAGGCAAGCCGGGCCGACGAAGGCTGTGATGCCAGAAACCGGTCCCCGGAAGCTTGTTTCCTTCCCAGTATAAGAATTGGCTTGGTAGTTTGGTTTGCCCTGTTTCCATCATGCACTGGTACAGGTACAGACTAATTTGCATGTAGCCAGGTTCTGAGCTGGGATGGTGCAGTGAGCTAAAAAACGGTGATGGATTAAAACCATGATCTCTTGACTTGGAAAGAGTATTCTGCATCATTCAGAAACTCTGTCCATCACCACCCCCTTTTTCCCAAATCGTTTTTAACCACACTCAGTGGTATGCTCAGACGTGAGTCCCTTGCTCATTGCACCATCAGGATTCAGGCAAGCCGGGCCGACGAAGGCTGTGATGCCAGAAACCGGTCCCTGGAAGCTTGTTTCCTTCCCAGTATAAGAATTGGCTTGGTAGTTTGGTTTGCCCTGTTTCCATCATGCACTGGGACAGGTACAGACTAATTTGCATGTAGCCAGGTTCTGAGCTGGGATGGTGCAGTGAGCTAAAAAACGGTGATGGATTAAAACCATGATCTCTTGACTTGGTAAGAGTATTCTGCATCATTCAGAAACTCTGTCCATCACCACCCGCTTTTTCCCAAATCGTTTTTAACCACACTCAGTGTGGGAGGGTATGCTCAGACGTGAGTCCCTTGCTCATTGCACCATCAGGATTCAGGCAAGCCGGGCCGACGAAGGCTGTGATGCCAGAAACCGGTCCCCGGAAGCTTGTTTCCTTCCCAGTATAAGAATTGGCTTGGTAGTTTGGTTTGCCCTGTTTCCATCATGCACTGGGACAGGTACAGACTAATTTGCATGTAGCCAGGTTCTGAGCTGGGATGGTGCAGTGAGCTAAAAAACGGTGATGGATTAAAACCATGATCTCTTGACTTGGTAAGAGTATTCTGCATCATTCAGAAACTCTGTCCTTCACCACCCCCTTTTCCCAAATCGTTTTTAACCACACTCAGTGTGGGAGGGTATGCTCAGACGTGAGTCCCTTGCTCATTGCACCATCAGGATTCAGGCAAGCCGGGCCGACGAAGGCTGTGATGCCAGAAACCGGTCCCCGGAAGCTGGTTTCCTTCCCAGTATAAGAATTGGCTTGGTAGTTTGGTTTGCCCTGTTTCCATCATGCACTGGGACAGGTACAGACTAATTTGCATGTAGCCAGGTTCTGAGCTGGGATGGTGCAGTGAGCTAAAAAACGGTGATGGATTAAAACCATGATCTCTTGACTTGGTAAGAGTATTCTGCATCATTCAGAAACTCTGTCCATCACCACCCCCTTTTTCCCAAATCGTTTTTAACCACACTCAGTGTGGGAGGGTATGCTCAGACGTGAGTCCCTTGCTCATTGCACCATCAGGATTCAGGCAAGCCGGGCCGACGAAGGCTGTGATGCCAGAAACCGGTCCCCGGAAGCTTGTTTCCTTCCCAGTATAAGAATTGGCTTGGTAGTTTGGTTTGCCCTGTTTCCATCATGCACTGGGACAGGTACAGACTAATTTGCATGTAGCCAGGTTCTGAGCTGGGATGGTGCAGTGAGCTAAAAAACGGTGATGGATTAAAACCATGATGTCTTGACTTGGTAAGAGTATTCTGCATCATTCAGAAACTCTGTCCATCACCACCCGCTTTTTCCCAAATCGTTTTTAACCACACTCAGTGTGGGAGGGTATGCTCAGATGTGAGTCCCTTGCTCATTGCACCATCAGGATTCAGGCAAGCCGGGCCGACGAAGGCTGTGATGCCAGAAACCGGTCCCCAGAAGCTTGTTTCCTTCCCAGTATAAGAATTGGCTTGGTAGTTTGGTTTGCCCTGTTTCCATCATGCACTGGGACAGGTACAGACTAATTTGCATGTAGCCAGGTTCTGAGCTGGGATGGTGCAGTGAGCTAAAAAACGGTGATGGATTAAAACCATGATCTCTTGACTTGGTAAGAGTATTCTGCATCATTCAGAAACTCGGTCCATCACCACCCCCCTTTTTCCCAAATCGACATCTCAACAAGGCCTACCATAAATGTTCCCAGGTAACCGGGCCCCTGAGGAAGGAAAACTGTCTCTCTCACACTAAGCCAATAGCAGCAGCACTAAAACTGTATAGCTGCAAGGCTGTGAGCAGTGCCCTATATGGGGTCAAGCTGTGGGGCATGGTAAGAGTAAGCGACCTCACAGTCTTGGAGAACAAGTTCCTCAAAAATCTTGTCCCCCTCCTGCAAAGCACTCCCCTTTGCCCATTAAAGCTCGATATGGGCATTACGCCTATTAGTGATCTAGCAAAGCTCCGCTCCCTGCTATTTTGGCAGAGGATTGTCACTACCAACGAATTGACACCCTATCTCGCAGCTTTTAATGAGGTCTGTGCCCTAGACACCACGAATAAGATAGGCTGGATCAAACATGTTAAAAGCCTTATGTCCAGCATTGGCTTACCATGACATATTGATTGCCCAGCAACCCATACCAGAAGACAGATCAAACTACTATACTGGGAATGGGTTGAACAAAATGCAGGCTTTAATAGTAACCAGGGCAGACTAACTGAAGAACTTAGAGACTTCAAAGTCAGCCGCTCTCTAGAAAGCTACCTTGACGTAATCAAGGTGTCGGCAGACCGGAAGCTCTACATTCAATTCAGGCATGGTAGTCTGCCAATTAATGTATTTATAAACTCTTGGCTGTACTACAAAGCCCAGTCTAAGGGCTGCCCTTGTTACCTCTGCCCGCACTAATCAATAGGCATGTCCTCTTTGCCTGCACAGCATATGCAAATCCCAGGGGTAAATGGTTAACCCCAGTTTGCAGACAACTTGGAACTCGAGATTCTAGAGTGGCCCTGCGCATCTGGAAATCTGATGCAAGACCCTTATTCGTGTGCGCAACTGCGAAGTTCTTAGGCCACTCTTGGGCAAATAGAAGGAAGGCACTGGCAATCCTCCTAATTCACCCCTGAGAATTCTAGATGTGATGACCCGTCCTATCAAGATTAATCGTCGCAATGGTCACTAGTTTAAAGTTTTAAAATGTAAATAGTCTTCTCTTACCCTTGAACTCAGGTTAACCGAAGTACCAATTAATTAATGTGTTCTTATTGGGAGTATTGAAGTTTTTAAACAACTATTTTAATCTTGCTGTGTGATGCCTATGAACGTAATTTTATGGTCTGACGACCACAGAACTATTTAACGAATGCATTTGCACTTTAGATAAGGAACACTGCCACTTTGCACAGTAATCTCTGGCTTGTCTGTGGCTTAAAAGCTACGAATTATATGATAACTATTGTCCTTCGGTATCCTATTGCGCGCTTTCACAGTTTTTGATAACCAGTTCTATTTCTTAACTGTACTTATTTTAAACATATACAGGCTTGTTCCCTCTTAAATTGGAATGCATGATGTCTACCCTAAACGTATGTTTCTTTTATTGTATTTTACCGAAATAAAGAGTTTCAATTGCACTAATTTTATGTTTTTCTTTTTACTCATTTTTTTTCTTCTTTTGAGTGTAAGCCCAATATTGTTTTTTTTTCGTTTTCCTCATTTTCTTTTTCACCCCACCTCCCTTTTGTTTTCTTTGATATTTTTCCTTTTGTTCTGTCCTTGTTTTTCTTATGGGTGAACACTCTACTGCCTTTTTTAATCTTCCTTTCAACTTTTTCGTTTCCTGATACTTTTTTTCCGCATCTTCCCCAATTTTTGTTTTTTTAAGCCATTTAAAAAATATTTTAAATATTGTTTTCGAGAAGTAAACTTTAAAGTAATAGACTGAGAAGTAAAAAATGCGAAAGGAGAAGTAAAGCACTCCCCCGGTGTAATCAAGTTGGTATATATTACGTTGTCCATGGTTTTATTTTGTATTGTATTATATCACACTTACACAACAGCAACACATGAGGACAATGCTGAAAGCCTGAAGCACACCAGCTGTTCCGACGACCCAAGTCAGCCTCAGGAAAAGAATCACTCCAAAAATATTCTGCAAGCAAGGGAGGTAGACGCCCATGAAGGTTCCCATCCTTGGAGACTGCCAGAAAAGAAAGATCAAAGTCAGCCTGGGAAAAATATCTAGTAAAGGTTGCAGTGAAAATGGTGTAACTAATTATCTGCCATTCTCCGTGGATATATCAGCCGTTAAATACATTGTGTAGCAGAACGAGTTAAAAACTTATGAATTTGTGAAAAATATGATGATGTTGCTGAACCATTCTGCTAAACTTTTTCATAAAATCCACAGTTAAATAAATGTTTTTAAATCATTAATTTAATGCAGATTCAAGACTGCTTCTGTTCCATAAGAAGTCTATACAGCGCCCATAGCTCGTGACTTCAAATATTGATAACATCTTCCTAACCCATAAGACCTCCATGAAATGCCCACGCCGTCTTAGCAGGATACTCTCCTCGGATAATTCCCTCTTAACTAGGCACAACATTTTATGCAGTGCAGCAATCACACAATTCCTGTCACTGCCATTACAGTATTCAGTTTCAAATGTTGGCACAACCTATGCTTAAAGTTGAAGCTGTTGTCAAACAATATTTCTGCGATACACATTCCAGTGCAGGTTGCTCAACCTGGCTACTATTCTACTGCTGGCCATAAAGCTCATTTCCCTTCTCAGTGGTGGCACCCACCCTCCAGTTCCCAGGACATGCAACAAGACGCATGCAGTTTTCCTCTGCTATTGCATATTGAAAATGTATAGATAGAAAACAATGCTATCATCTACTGTGAAAAAATGAAAGGCATTCATTCATGGCATTATTATTCATAATTAGCAATAGAACAAACTACCGCGCAGTGACTAATCTAAAAAAGCATGATGCTGAGAGGAGCATTAAGAGTCAGTTAAAAATGGAGAACTTGATAGTAACTTATGGCCTTTGGCAGAGAGATAACTCTGTCAGAAAGCTGACAGATATCCTGTCCCTCTTATTACAAGTGCCATAGCCCATAATTCACTTGTAATAAGGCGCACGTGATATACATCACGTTTGTAACAGAGTAACCCATTGGTCAAACTCTAAATCAGGCCTCATGAGCCTTTATGCCCTCTCCCATGACATCAGTTTCTCTGCATCAACACTAGTGGGAACAGAAAGCACCTCTTTAGTTTGTTTAGTGGAACCATAAACATGTAGACTGTACCTCCGCATTACCATCATAATCGGAGCAGCAAGCACTCCATTGGAGAGAAACTCGCACACTGTTGTCCTTTGCTGGTTTATGGCTTGCTGCAGAGCACTATTGGGCAGGTGAATTCCATAGATGGAGTAGGGGCCGTTCACCAGGTACCCACCACCACCTTATCTCTTTGCTGCATCACACAATACTACGCAGTATTTCGTTTACGGCTGTCAGTGGGGGAGGGGGGGAGGGGTTATTAATCAAAGGCCAACAGACAAAGTAACAAAGTCACAATAAAGGTAGTTTTATCCTACAGCTGGGTCCTGGTTTCTCTCCAGTGCCAACCTGGGGGTAGATTCCATAGCAAAGAGTAAAGAAAGAGGGGACTTAGATCTGGCAGAACCTCCTGACCAAATCAAGCATTGCTTTGGTAGGAAACACCCAGTGTACTGCTTGCAGAATGTACAGGAGAGAAGCTACAGTGCCACCCTACAAATATTTTCCAAGAAAAAACTACTAGAAGAAGCCAATGAAGATGTATTAGCTCCATGCAGTGATTTGACACTGCATGCAGGGTCTGACCCATGCAGGTGATGTCACTGCGGGACGTACGCAGCCACCAATCTAGCAGCTGTGGTACCGAACCTAGCTCATGCACCATCGCTGCTTTCTAAAGTGACCGGTTAATCTATTACAGGCAGAGGCTCGGTTTTATGAAGGTAAAAGCAAAGAATGCCAGATATGAAGTTCCAGCAGGATTTCCAAAAGTGAGGAAAAGTGAAGGCAAAAACAAACTAAAGCAGAAAATGCCTTTGTTCGGGGGAATTTCAGTCAGCACCTTGGATAAAAGAAGGCTGTGCACCAGTGGAACCAAGAGTACAGTTCAAAGGCACCTGAGACTCAAAGCTGGCTAAATGGTATGGCAGATTTTACAGCAAGAGTAGATTTGTTTTGAAGGAGGCCAAGAAAAACTCCATGTTTCTCCCATTCAACCTCCATGTCTTTCCACCAGCAATTAAAGTCTTCTTTTCGTCCATCCATATTTCTGAATTTCCACATCAAGTCAGCACCTTGGACATTTTGAACGTGAATCATTTGAGCATGATATTCTGGGAAATCACAAAGGCAGCTTTCGAAATTAAAGACGGAATTAAGCATGAAGAACGTGTGGGGCTAAGACGCCTCAGTAGGTTGTCTGCCCTCTAGTTGTTGAGCTCTGGTATGTGAGAGAGCAGCCATAGCATGCCCTCGATGATGTGGGAGAGCAACTCCTATTTTCCTTATCCAGAAGTATGGTGTGGCACTGCCCATGTGCGCCATCACTAACCTGGAACAGATCACTTGAAGAAAGGGCTTAAGAGCCAAAAAGACCTTATGGAGTGATCTGGAAATCCTAACGTAATGTGTCTCAAAATGTACTGAGGGGGAGCTCCAAAGTGAATCCTTCTGCTAATTTGAGGCTACTGCAGCAGGATAGTGCACACTACCAGAACACTGGCAGTATGGGCTCAGAATAACAGATGGAGACACTTGGGCTGGGAATGGCTTAGACGGAGTGCCCAGCATCTGATCCTAAAATCTGCCAGGTGGATCCATAGAGAATGCATGTTGACCTTAGCAGGGGGCACCACCATGGTGCACGGTCCATATAGTCCCAGATGACTATGGGTAAACTGTGCCAACAAAGCATTCTGCTGGAAAAGCCCCCTGGTCATACTGATAGCTCATACTGGCTGAGGATGGGTAGGCTTCTGAGACCAGATACAAGAATTGCCCAGATGAGAGCATCAGGAAGGAAGTTTGGGAAGAGCACTGACACTCCAAGCTGGAACAGAGATAGGAGGCTGTTTTGTTTTTACTACTATACATATTGTAGTGTAGACCCCCCTGTTGTGCAATTGTTTACAAAACTTCAGCAGCAGACAGTTTTCCACAAAAAATATTTTGGCAGAAGGAGGGAACAGTGGGAAATTCCGTCCTCTAGGGGGAGGGGGCTGGGGGGGAAATAGGGGGGGGGGGAAGCATTCAGAATAGAGAGAGTTATTGTGTGAAGTCGTATTGTATCAGAATTTGTATAGATATTACAGAGAAATGTTTAATAGAAGAGCTGTTTATTATCAAAAGTACCGTACATATTTTCCAGGCACTCAAGCTCTTTATGCACTCCATTTATATAATGCACCTTAGGTATCAATGTTCTATTGAACTTTACACTTTAGCTGCTAATATGACTTGCTGCTCAATGCTAAAATTGTACATAAGACGGTCATCCTCTAGGAAGCGGCTTTTTAGGAAGCTATTTTACCAATCACATGGTCAGAGAAGTAGGTCACTTAAGCACTTTATATACTTCATTTATATAAAGCACTTTAGCTATCTATGCTTTATTGCACGTTATACTTTAGCTGCTATTAAGACTTGCTGCTCAATGCTAATTTTGCACATTAGTCGGACATCTGCTAGGAAGCGGCTTTATAGGAAGGTATTAAGGTATATATATATTTTTTTTAAACGCATGGTAAACCTTTACAGGGTCAAAGGAGTATGTTCGTATTCTTAGGATTAGTATTGTATTTATATTTTTAGGTGCTACCCATGGTTTTGATGTTACATAGTCAACGGAATAATATTTTACTATGCCACTGGCTTTGTTTTATGCTAGCACAAGTCACTTTAATTATCTTTGGCACTGCTGTGTGTTCTCTTGTATACACAATCACAATCACAATCAAAGTATGCTTTATTCGAATAATATTCATAAAAGCAAGGTACAGTATACAATAACAATTCATTAAATACATTAAAAAACTATTAAATTCAGTACTTTTCGATACTACATACTTTTGACAAATTCTAATTAAGTTACATCCATAAGGGAGACATTATTTCGTTTGGCAGCGGTGTTGTTTAAATCACATACGGATGGACATAGTTGAAGCCCTGGGTTTAGCATTCCGCAATGATAACAGTGGATACTTATTATTAAAACAAGGACATTTAAATAATTTAAAAATTTTTAAAACAGATTACATACGATAAAATGCTGAAAGTTAGCAAGGGGGAGAATAGTAAAAAAAAAACTAGCAGTCTCCCCCAGTTCAAGAGAATAGTCAAGTGACTAGCAGTCTCAATCTAATCATCCACGCCCATCCTAGATACTTTGCAGTGGCAATTGAAATCCAAGGCAATGTGCTGGTACATATAATGCGTAGAGCAACAGTGCCACTAGTAGTTCCTAAATTTTTGCACATTGGAGTAAGCCATATACGCCGTGGAGCAGCATAGATTTGACAAGAAAACAAAAGATGACCAATAGTTTCCCTTTTTGTACCACAGGCAGGGCAGACGGCACTAGTTCCCACTTCCCATTTTGCTGTTAAAGATCTAAGGGGAAGTGCTCCAGCTCTTAGTTGGAAAAGAAGCTTCCTATCTCTTGGCTTGGTTATGATATCCCAGTAAGGCTCAAGATGGGGGTACATCTTGGCCTCTAGGAATTCTCTAGTCATATTGCCGGCACTGTATTGTATTTATATTTTTAGGTGCTACCCATGGTTTTGATGTTACATAGTCAACGGAATAATATTTTACTATGCCACTGGCTTTGTTTTATGCTAGCACAAGTCACTTTAATTATCTTTGGCACTGCTGTGTGTTCTCTTGTATACTCTCCACTTATGTGGCCTACAACATGCATTAGGGGCATATTTTGCTAATCCATATAAAGTTGGTTCAGATGTGCTTTCGTAACCTTTAAAGCCCAGAGAAAGTTCCGTGTCCCAGAGGGTTTCCCTTTTAAGCATTTCACAAGGTACAATAATTATGAGTAGGAATTACCTCACGATGCTCTCTTTTAACGCTAATGGTCTTAACAATAGGCGTTGAGTCCCATGCAATTGAAAGCTGGCTTAGAGGGCACAATCCCGATGTTATCTTTTTTCAAGAGACACATTTACGGAGTATCTCAGACGCAAGTAAAATCTTTAAGAACTGGACGGGCTTCCATTGCTCATCGGCCTCAGGTAGTGCACAAAGGGGTGTGGGTATTTTTGTAGGCAAGCACGTTCAATTTCAAGTAAATTCATCACACTCACACCCAGGGGGAGGATGGACGTTTGTCCATGGAAACCTAAATCAATTAAACCTCGTCCTGGTCACAATTTACGCACCGGTCATTGATGACCCACTCCCACTCTTACAGCTAAAACAAGCCTTATCTTGTATCCCTGGACACATTATATAAGGAGGTGATTTTAACTTCTTGCAGGACCCTTCAGTTGATTCCACAAAGAAAGAGCGCAAACAAAATAAACCTCAGGTCTCCATCACCCTGTCTAGCTGTAAAAACGATTTAGATATCGTAGACAATTGGCGTCTTAATAACCCAGGCAAGCGGGAGTACTCTCGCTATTTGGCAAAATATGATTCAGCATCTAGAATGCATTTCTTCTTGACCTCATACAATCTTTCTGTCAATAAGTATGATCATATTCTAAATGCTTTTTCTGATCATGCCTAATTAAAATGGAAAACGCTCCCGGTAACGGGGATGGAAATGTAACGAGAAGATGGCATCTTAATAAATTTACTTTGGAAAATGAGTTGTGGTGCACAGAAATAGCCATTGAGATTAGCGCCTTTTTTTATATAAATAAAGTCTCCGCCCCAATTAATGCAATCTGGGACGCATTTAAGGTCACGCTAAGAGGCATAATCACCTCGAAAGAAATCCAGCAACAAAGGGAATAAAAAGAAGGCAGAATGAAGATCGAAGCAAGACTTGCCCATGCAAATCAGGAGCACACTAAGAATAGGAACCCGCGAATACCAAGCAAGAGTTACTCCAGGCAAAAATACAAATGAGAGAATTCTATTATGATTTAGGAGACGCAGCACGTAGGACTTACCTCCAGACAGTGTATGAAGAAAGTGAATACACAGGGAAGGTTTTAGCATGGCAGGCAAAGGAGATACAGGTGCGTGACAGAATTGAGAGTATCTGGGATGAACCAACTAAAACACGCCTAACTAGAACTCGGGATATAGGCAAGGCCTTTAAGCATTACAAGGGAATTTATCAATCAGACAATCATGCATCTTCCGAATCTATCTTAGGTTTCCTTCACAATTTGCCTGTTCCTTATTTAAATAGGGAATTTCGAGAAGAATTGCTAGTGGATTTTACGAATGATGAACTTGATTTAGTGATAAGCTCTATGGCAAACTGTAAAGTATTTGTCTAGACTGCTTTCCCGTCGAATTTTTTAAACTTGCTAATCATCTTCTATAAGGGGGCGACCCTCCGTTATCTTTTCATACAGCTGTAGTGGTTAGTATCCTGAAGAAGGATAAAAACAGCAAGAACGTTAATTCGCATAGGCCCATAAGCCTTCTTAGTAATATGCTGAATAGAATGGTGGGCTCTCTTATTCACACGGATCAGTGCGGTTTTGTAGCCGGGAGACAGCTCCATACCAGCATGAAATTTTTACTAGAAGCACTGTTTTTTTTAAATAAAAACAGGACAGAGGCCCAGATATGGTTTTTAGACGCTGAAAAAGCGTTAGATTTGGTTTCATGGGAATGTCTGTTTTTAATCTTGGAAAAGTTTGGCTTCCCAGATGGTTTCACACAACTAATAAGACGGTTATACACAAACTCACAGGCGCAAATTCTAATTGACTCCATAAACGTACCTGTCCAATAAATAGAGGCACCAGACAAGGGTGTCCCCTTTCCCCGATTTTATGTGCGTTATTTATAGAGCCGCTAGCAATAGCAATCAGACAGTAAAAGGCACATACCGTCACCCTTCAAGGGATGACCAATATAAAATTGTATGCTGACGATATCGTTCTTTTTTTTAAATCCTAAAAATGTCACCCAAGAGGAAATCATGAGAATTTTCTTGGATTTCCAAGCAATAGGAGGCTATAAAATAAACAAGTCCAAAACAGAGATCTTACTGTGCAATTGTTCCACTTACTCACTATTGCCAGATTTTAGATCTGTCTACAACACTCACCCAAAGAGATACTTAGGGATCTACATGACAGAGAAACTAGAAGATATATTCTACTTGAACTATACCCCGTTGATCCAAAAGTGAAACGCCTTTTAGCACGTGGGAACCAACTTTCACTACTTTCACTAATATTAGGTTGAGTGGCACTAATTCGTATGTCTATTCTGCCCTTATTTAACGTCCTATTTAGCGCTGCCCCGTGCCCGCTACAAGCATCTTTTTTTAAAGAGATAGATAGCATGTTTTCTTCTTTCTTATGGTCTAATAAGTCACCAAGGCTGGCACCGAGCACCTTAAACTACCCTGTGGCAGAGGGAGGGCTGTCCCTTCCAAATATTAGGAACTACTACCACGCAAGTTTTGCACATAATAGTTGACGATTTTTAGCTCAATCAGACCCCCTGGAGGCAGACAACTTTTTATGAATAAAATCTTAATGGAGTATAATATTGTCGACCCCACAAGAATAGTTAAGTACCCTAAGAAAGTACGATAGAAGACCCACCAATGGATGTTTAAGCAAAAATCTCAATTCCTAACATTTTATGGTATCCCAAGAATTAATAGCTCGACAAGGCTGTCCCATTTTTATACGGGGGAGAAATGTTTATTAGATACTTGTATTTTTAAAAAATGGGATGAAAATGGGTATGCACAGATTTGGGAATTTGCCAAAGGAAACTGCTGAAAGTCATGGCCTGAGATAGAAATGGGGCTCCTACACACTAAAGCAATGTTGAAATGGTCATTCATCATAATTAAATCCTTTTTAGAAAATTTCGACATAAGAAGCATATCTTTAAGAGCAGGCATCAGTGAAGCTTTTGATACCCCGACACAATGGTCGGTCAGTGCATGGGTCAAAATCTTTGACGAAAATAAATCTCTCTCCCTATACGAAAACATTTGAGAAAGATGGTGGAAAAGGGAAGGGATGCAGCTCTCAAAACTAACTTGGAGCAGAATTAACAAACTATGGGCCATATGTAGGTAGCCTAATACCGGTCGTTAACGGCCGATTTTCGGTAAAAATCCCGGATTCAGGATTTGGTAATTTACCGAATCGGTAAAATTACCGAATCGGTAATTTTACCGATTCGGTAAATACCGAATCCTGAAATGAGATGTAGGGGGAGTGTGTGGGTGTTGTGTGGATTCGTTATTTACCACCAACTAAAAGTTGGTGGTAAATGACGAATGGCTTAGAAAAAGCATTTTTTGGCACTTAGAAGTGTGCAATGTGGCAGACATACATGCCCTTAGGGCATGTATGTGTGCCACATGTGCACACATGCAGGAATCAGGGGTGCAACAGGGTGTCACTGTGACACCCTGCCACCCTTGATTGTGCTCCCCCCATTACCGAATCGGTATTTACTGATTCGGTAATGGTAACTGGCTTCCCATTGATTCCTATGGGCCTCCTGGCCCATAGGAATCAATGGAAAGCCAGTTACCATTACCGAATCGGTAAATATCGATTCTAAATTACCGACCAATTCCGATTCGGTAATTTTTACTGACTGATTACCTACATAGCATTTACCACTTCATAAATACCGAATCGGTAAAATTTGGTATTTATGAAGTGGTAAATGTTAGGCCACCTACATAAGGCCTTAAATGCTTCAGCACTGAGAGGCGCAAATCTTAAGCATATGCAATTTTATTCAAAATGGCTAATCTATAGGACTCCTTTTTTCCTACATAATATTTATCCAAAAATTGAGGACAGGTGTTTTCGCTGCGCTAAAGAAAATGGTGGCACCTGGTCACACATTGTTTGGGATTATCCAAAAATCAGCAGCTTGTGGGAAGAAACTGAAAACTATCTCAGAGTCTCTCCATTTCCATCGACATATCCATTGCAGTTTTGGCTTGCTCTCCCTAGAATGCTAAGCACCGCACAAGAAGAGTGCCTATACATTGCAGCACTAGTAGCAAGATCTCGGTTTGGAAGGCCTAAAATGGGCTGAGGAGGTGGCAGGTTTTTGATTAAACAGCTAAGCCTGGGATAGTACGAATCTCGATAGTTAACATCCAAAACTATTGTTTTTCTATGTTATGCACTTTATGTATCTCTTACCTTCTGTCATATGAATGTTCTGTTCCTTCTCTGTAACATGGTTACTTGTAAGACAGCTTGAGCATGTATACCCTTAATGTTTTGCACTTTGCACTTTATACTGTGGATTTGTACTGTTGTATCTTTTCTCTGTACGGTGCTTAATTGTAAGGCAGCTCGAGTATCTATACTCTGATCATCTTGCACTAAGTACTTTATTTTGCAGTTCTGTATTTCTGTATCTTCTTAAACTCTCAATAAAAAAATTAAAAAAATATTTGGGCAGATACATATTCCTACTCCAAGTTTTGTTCCTCGAAGACTTGACCGTTTGAAAGTAGATTCTGGAGGAGGCGGAGCTGGCCGGTCTGCTGAGTGGATGTATTCTCTGCTCGTGTGGGCTCTGTGTTCCGGCTGGAGGACAACTGCTGTGAGCAGGGGAAGACCTTGTGTATTGCTAATGCCCAGGGTTGGGGTTAATACACTGTCGCCAACTGCTGAAAAACACACATACTCCGGCACTGTTAATAGAAGCCAAAATGCCATTGGCTTAAGAGGTGAAAGCTCAGGGTGGTTGTGTAAGTGCAGCAGACCAGAAGAGATATTGGAACTCAAGAGTGGGGGCTGCTAATTCTTTTGAGAGGGAAGTGGAGTACCAGCTGTGACACTTTCAATGTCTGCTTAAGACCTTGAACTCGGTCACAGGCCTGCACTCTCCCGACAGCGCAGCCGCTGAGCCCCCTGCCTTGGGTGTTCGAGGCTGCTGCCTGCTGAGAATTGCTAATTTTGGGCTAATTTGCGCTTTTGCCTGCATTTCATCTGTCTTTTTCTGTTTGTCATTGTTTGGTAATTATTTCCTCCGTAACGGTTTCCTTGCCCCCTCGCACCATCCCCTTCTCCTGCTTCCCGCCACTGCTGTTTCGGCACCTCCTCTCTACCCGCGCCCGTTTCCCGCCTCCCAGCTGAGCGTCCCTCCCCTCCCCCATATAATGCAGACCGCTGCGGGGGAGCGCTCGTAAGACCTTGACCTCGGTCACAGGCCTGCACTCTGCTCGTCAGCTCCTGTGATACATCGTCGCCGCTGAGCCCCCTGCCTTGAGTGTTCGAGGCTGCTGCCTGCTGAGTATTGCT
Organism: Triturus cristatus; assembly: GCF_964204655.1. Classification (NCBI taxonomy): domain Eukaryota; kingdom Metazoa; phylum Chordata; class Amphibia; order Caudata; family Salamandridae; genus Triturus; species Triturus cristatus. The sequence goes on from NC_140587.1 coordinate 176,843,184, forward strand.
CATTTTGGGCTATTTTGCGCTTTTGCCTGCATTTCGTCTGTCTTTTTCTTGTTTGGTAATTATTTCCTCCGTAACTGTTTCCTTGCCCCCTCGTGCCGTCCCCATCTCCCGCTTCCCGCCACTGCTGTCCCGGTCCCTCCCCTCTACCTGCGCCCATTTCCCGCCTCCCAGCTGAGCTTCCCTCCCCTCCCCTATATAATGTAGACCGATGTGCGATCGTGCCGCTGGCGCACCGAAGGCGCGCCTAGGGCAAGCCCGTGTGCGCCCGTCCGAGACCCGAACGCGACCAGTGCCAGGAACCCTGACTCTCCCAGGCCCCACCCCTACGACTCTACCATCCTCAACGCACTGAATCCCGGAAGAGACACAGACTGCGCAAGATCCTCGCCGAACACCACCCATAGAGTGTTCTCGTGCAGAGCCTGCCGCAGAGCCTTCATCATCGACAATACCCCCACTACCGCCGGAGGTTCACCGGACGTACACACCTCCAACACAATGACATGCATCCTCCTCAACATGTGCTCCCTACACCGACACACCGTAGAGATCTGGGACCTGATCGACACTACTTTGCCCGACGTCGCCATCTTCACTGAAACCTGGACCAATGCCACGTCCGGTCCTGACATCGCCAATGCCATCCTGTTGGAGCCGGCCTCGTGGCGTGGTCCTGTTCCCCCTCGCCAAGCCGCACGAGGTCCCCTGCACCTCGGGGCTCCTCCATTTTGGATTGTACGTGACTCTGCGCACCAGCCTACGTGACCCCGCTCAACCCGGCCTCGACCCCAGCAAGTCCCGACATCAAGGCACCAACAACTGGCCAGGGGGTACCACGTGAACACTTCCCCACTCCCGGCGGAGGGCAGTATCGATGGGACCCCCAACCGTCCTCCCACACCTAGGTGCGATCGCCCCACAGCTCTCCTGGGCCTGGCGCCTCTCCTGCTGAGCATCTGGCCGTTCCGACCCGGCCTCTCCGCCCCCCCGGGCGCAAGGGTCCGGACATCAAAGGGCTCCAGACCTATATCTGGGGCGACCCTGCAACAGGACAGCAGTTGTATCCCGGAGTCAAGAGCCCTGCTGATCGGATCGCGGCTGACCCTACGGAGAAAGACGCATCCTGGAACCACGCTCTGAGCCCTGCTGACTACGTCGTGGCTCCACCGTGCTTAAAGACCTTCACGAACCTTTGGGGCCCTGCTGACGCTGTCGCGGCCCGACCTTGTTGAACTTGCCATCAGAGCCCGGCTGACCTCGTCGCGGCTCGACCGAAGCGGACCTACCACCGGAGCCCTGCTGACTGTGTCGCGGCTCGACCCAAGCGGAACTACCACCCGAGCCCTGCAGACACCGTCGCGGCTCTCCACATCCGAGCTGCTTTGAGACCAGCACCTGCCGCTCCGATCCCCGGAGCCACCTTCGGCCTAACGCAAGGTCTGGCGCAGAGCTTCCCCGTACCAGGCTGGTACTAAGACTGTCCCGCTACCCTGCCCCTACAAAGACATTGAGACTCTTTCTGGATCTCTCGATCCCCCTGTAAATATTTTGAATGTGCTACTATTGATAAAGTACCTAGATAAGCAACTGATACGGAGTCCTGTGTGGTGGTGTTACTGGGCCTAGTACGATCATAGGAGAAAGACCTCTCCTAGGAGGCTTCTCAGCGGCGCTCGGCTATAACTTTGCGGTAGGAAGGTACCCCGGAGTGGGCCCCCTGACTCCCCGGTGGTCCTCCCTCCAACATTTGGTGGCCAGCGACGGGATCCGAGCCAGACGCAATCGTACAGGCAAGTAACGCACCCGCTGCCTAACCAGACGGAAAAAGAAAGAACCATGAGCAGCCAAGAAACAACCGTGGCCGCAACCTTCCAGCAAGAAAGGTTAGAAGAATACACCCACAAAGAATTGAAACAATTCTGCAAGGACAAAGGGATCCCAACCACAGGCTTGGGCACCAAGGAAGAAATGCAGAAAGCCCTGAAAGCCTGGGCAGAATCCGAGGCCACTCCACCCCAAGGCGAAGGGACCTCGGCCCGGGACGAAAACCTGCCACCGACCATGACCCCGGCAGATGGGGGACGAAGCATCCCGGAAGCCGGCCTATCCCACGAAGAAATGCGAGAACGGGAGAGGGTCCGGACACACGAAGTGGAACTCGCACGACTCCGGCTGGACGGTGAACTTCTGCTGGCGGAGAAAAAGTTGGCCTTGGAGCAACTACGGCTGCAGGAGGAAATCGAAGAAAAGAAACGGCATCGAGAACTAGAAGAGAAACGGCTAACCCTCGAGCACGAGAGGGGCCTCAAGGAACTCAAACTGAAATCCAAAACGGGGGAGACCAGCACCCCCGGATCCCGGGACGCTCTGCCACTGACCGAGCCAATGGTTCATATCCCCAAGGATGTCGTCAAGGAGTACTATAAAAACGACGACATCCAGCAATGGTTCCGAGCATACGAGGTAGCCATGACCTCCCATCGGGTACCCCGGAAGGATTGGGGTGCCGGCCTATGGGGGAGGTTCCTCAGCGAGGGCCGGGATACCCTGCTGCAACTCCCCGACGCGGTGATGACCTCATACGACCACATGAAAGAGGCCCTACTCACCCGCTACGGACTATCAGCCAAGATGTACCGGCAGCGCTTCCGGGACTGCAAGAAGCTCCCCGGTTCCACATGGGTCGAATACGTGGACTTCTTCAGCAGAGCCTTTGAAGGGTGGATAAGAGGGAGCAAGGTCACCTCGTATAACGAACTGTTCGACCTCATTGTCTGGGAGCACCTCGCCAACAACTGCTTTGTCGAACTAAGGCAACACCTCCTTGACAGCAAACTGACCGAGCCCCGGAAGCTCGCCGCCGAAGCCGACCGATGGGTCAACACCCGGGTCCCCCGGAACCCCGTGGGGGACTACCAACGGAGTACCACGGGACCTCCTCGCCAGCGGGGCGGAGGAGGAGGGTCCCACCGCAGTCGAGAATTCCCGGCCTGGCCGCCCCGAAGCCCGCCACGAGGCCAAGCCGCCAACCACACGTCCCCGACCCTGGTCCGTAGGGGGACCCCCATCGTCAGGCCTGGACCCCGACCAACAGTGACCTGCTTCGGCTGCCAACAGACAGGCCACTATGCGAGCGACCCGGCCTGCCCCGTGAACCGACGAAACGGGACCGCTGGGCCCCCTCCCCGACAAATAGCTGCCGCAGCCCTGGGGGAAGGAGAAGAAGAGGAGGAAAACCGCGACGTCGGGTCCCCCGAGTGGGAACCGGCTGCCATGTCACTCGTATGCCTGGGCACCCGAGGAATGGTGCCCCGAGCCCCCATCCCGAGCAACACCCAGAAGTGCCAGCAGTGGGTCACCATCAATGGGCAACGGGCCGAAGCCCTCCGTGACACTGGGGCCAGTGTGACCGCTGTCCGCTGCCACCTGGTGACCCCCGAACAGATCCTGCTGCATGTCCTATGCCCTGTCCGGACCGCGGACAACACCGAAAGCATGTGCCGGATGGCCCGGATCCCCTTCGAGTGGGGAGGAGTGTCAGGCACCCTGAAAGTAACTGTCCGCGACGACGCTCCAGTGGACTGCCTCCTGGGGAACGACCTGGAGAGCTCCCCCTGGGCCCAGGTGGAGCGCCGAAAGCATCTGGGGATGCTAGGGCTGCCTGAATGGGCCTGCGCCACCACCCGGTCCATGACCGCCCAACCAGCCGCTGCAGCGGCCCCCGTCGAGCCTGCGGGTCCAGAACTGCCACCCTCCTCCGGCACGGAGGAGCCTGACGATGAGGCCGGGCTATCCGAACTTTCCCCCGACGAGGCCGCCTCCTTCAGCGAGATCCCCGAGCTGGCCCAGTGGCGCCACGACGGGGGCCCCACCCGCAAACAGTTGCAACAAGAACAGAAGGCCTGCCCGTCCCTCGAGGGGGCCCGACAGCAAGCGGCCGCCCAGGCCACGGGGGACCCCACGGGAACCCACTGGATCTATTGGGACAATGACTTGTTATATAGCGAACAGAAAGTCGCCGAACTAGGATCCGGCCGTGTGTTGGTGGTTCCCCTCCGATTCAGAGAGTTCCTCCTGAACCTGGCGCATGACGTGCCCCTCGCCGGACACCTCGGGCGAGACAAGACCTACAGCCGCTTGCTGACCCATTTTTATTGGCCCCGAATGCGGAGAGACGTGGACCACCACTGCCGGTCCTGCCAGACCTGCCAAGCCAGCGGGAAGACTGGGGGTCGAGTCAAGACCCCCCTCCAACCATTTCCAGCCGTCCACACCCCGTTCGAACGGGTAGGGATCGACATCGTGGGGCCCCTCGACCCCCGAACCACCCTGGGCCACCGCTTCATCCTGGTACAGGTCGACCACGCCACCCGATACCCAGAGGCCATCCCCCTCCAAACTGTGACAGCTCCAGTGGTGGGCCGGGCCCTGATGGGCATCTTCTCCAGGGTGGGGTTCCCCCGAGAAGTGGTGAGCGACAGGGGTACGAACTTCATCTCGAAATACATGAGATCCCTCTGGCACCAATGTGGGGTCACCTACAAGTTCACCACCCCTTACCACCCCCAGGGGAACGGACTGGTCGAGCGGTTCAACAGAACCTTGAAAGGAATGATCAAGGGCCTGGAAGAACCCCTGAGGAGGAGATGGGACGTCCTGCTGCCATGCCTCCTGTTCGCCTATCGAGAGGTTCCACAGAAATCCCTGGGCTTCAGCCCCTTCGAACTGTTGTATGGGCACCCCGTCCGAGGGCCCCTCAGCCTGGTCAAAGAGGGCTGGGAGGCGAGCGTCCAAGATGCCCCCCCCCCCCCCGACTTCTACAGGTACCTCTTGACCCTGCGGAACCAGACTCGGAAGTTCCGGGCCCTGGCAAAAGCCAACCTCGAAGCCAGCCAAGAAGACATGAAACGCTGGTATGACGAAAATGCCTCGACCATCGAGTTCGAGCCGGGCCAGCAAGTCTGGGTCATGTCGCCCGTGGACCCCTGCGCCCTTCAGGACAAATGGACCGGGCCCTTCAAGGTGGTTGAGAAGAGCCCCGTTACCTACTTGGTCGACATGGAGTCCCCAAGGAACCCCCTCCGGGTCCTACACGCCAACCGGCTCAAGCCCCACTTTGCCCGAACCGAACTAAGCCTGCTGCTGGCTACCGACGATGGGGGCGAAAGCGACTCCGAGCCCCTACCCGACCCCCTGGGGTCCTCGGACCAAGACGGCTCCATGGAGGGCGTCAAACTCTCGACCACCCTGACCCCAGAACAGCGCCATGACTGCCGGCAGCTGCTGCAACCCTTTGCTGCCCTCTTCTCTCTCACGCCCGGGGTGACCCCCTGGTGCGTCCATGACGTGGATACCGGGGACAGCCCCCCTGTACGACACCCCGCCTACAGAGTGCCCGACCGGGTCCGAGCCTGCATACAAACGGAGGTCTCCAAGATGCTCGCCCTCGGAGTCATCGAGCCATCAGACAGCCCGTGGGCCAGCCCTGTGGTCTTGGTGCCGAAGGCCGCCGCCCCCGGCACCCCCCCGGAACTCAGATTTTGTGTGGACTACAGGGGCCTAAACGCAGTCACCAAGACCGATGCCCACCCCCTGCCACGGGCAGGCGAGCTGATCGACCGCTTAGGGGCCGCCCGCTACCTAAGCACTTTTGATCTCACCGCTGGGTACTGGCAGATCAGGCTCACCCCCGGCACCCAGGAACGATCCGCCTTCTCCACCCCCGATGGGCACTACCACTTTCGGGTGATGCCCTTCGGTATGAAGAACGCCCCAGCAACCTTCCAGAGACTGGTGAACAAGGTCCTGGCCGGACTAGAAGCCTTCAGCGCGGCCTACTTAGATGACATTGCAGTCTTCAGCAACTACTGGGCCGCGCACCTAGGACACCTCAGAGAAGTCCTGTCCGCTCTCAAAAAGGCCGGGCTCACGATTAAGGCCAGCAAGTGCCAGATCGGTCAAGGATCAGTGACCTATCTGGGCCATCAGGTGGGGAGTGGCCAGGTGGCGCCCCTCCAGTTGAAGGTCGATGCCATCCAGGCGTGGGAGCCCCCCGCCACCCAAACAGCTGTCCGGGCCTTCTTAGGCCTCACAGGCTACTACCGGCGATTTATCAAAGACTATGGCAGTATTGTGGGCCCCCTCACGGAGCTCACTTCCAAAAAGTAGCCCAAGACGGTGCACTGGACCCCCCGCTGTCAGACCGCTTTTGAAACCCTCAAGGCGGCAATGTGTGCTGCCCCTGTACTACAGGCCCCTGACTACGGCAAGGAATTCGTGGTTCAGACAGATGCCTCGGAGTACGGGGTTGGGGCGGTCCTCTCCCAGATGGACACCGAGGGCCTCGACAGACCTGTGGCCTTCATCAGCCGCCGACTGCTGCCCCGGGAACAGAGGTGGAGCACCATCGAGCGGGAGGCCTTCGCCGTGGTATGGGCTCTCAAAAAGCTCCGGCCCTACCTTTTCGGCACCCACTTCCGAGTCCAGACTGACCACCGGCCCCTGCAGTGGCTAATGCAGATGCGGGGCGAGAACCCCAAATTGTTGCGATGGTCCATCTCGCTGCAAGGGATGGACTTCACCGTAGAGCACCGGCCCGGCAACGACCACGCCAATGCCGACGGCCTATCCAGATTCTTCCGCCTCGGCGGGGAGAACCCCCAAGGAGATGGGTGACTCTCCCTGCCTTCAGCTGGGGGGGGGGGGGGGACGCTTGTTGGAGCCGGCCTCGTGGCGTGGTCCTGTTCCCCCTCGCCAAGCCGCACGAGGTCCCCTGCACCTCGGGGCTCCTCCATTTTGGATTGTACGTGACTCTGCGCACCAGCCTACGTTACCCCGCTCAACCCGGCCTCGGCCCCAGCAAGCCCCGACATCATGGCACCAACAACTGGCCAGGGGGTACCACGTGAACACTTCCCCACTCCCGGCGGAGGGCAGTATCGATGGGACCCCCAACCGTATTCCCACACCTAGGTGCGATCGCCCCACAGCTCTCCTGGGCCTGGCGCCTCTCCTGCTGAGCGTCTGGCCGCTCCCGACCCGGCCTCTCCGCCCCCACGGGCGCAAGGGTCCGGACATCAAAGGGCTCCAGACCTATATCTGGACCGACCCTGCAACAGGACAGCAGTTGTATCCCGGAGTCAAGAGCCCTGCTGATCGGATCGTGGCTGACCCTACGGAGAAAGACTCATCCTGGAACCACGCTCTGAGCCCTGCTGACTACGTCGCGTCTCCACCGTGCTTAAAGACCTTCACGAACCTTTGGGGCCCTGCTGACGCTGTCGCGGCCCGACCTTGTGGAACTTGCCATCAGAGCCTGGCTGACCTCGTCACGGCTCGACCGAAGCGGATCTACCACCGGAGCCCTGCTGACTGTGTCGCGGCTCGACCCAAGCGGAACTACCACCCGAGCCCTGCAGACACCGTCGCGGCTCTCCACGTCCGAGCTGCTTTGAGACCAGCCCCTGCCGCTCCAATCCCCGGAGCCACCTTCGGCCTAACGCAAGGTCTGGCACAGAGCTTCCCCGTACCAGGCTGGTACTAAGACAGTCCCGCTACCCTGTCCCTACAAAGACATTGAGACTCTTTCTGGATCTCTCGATCCCCCTGTAAATATTTCGAATGTGCTACTATTGATAAAGTACCTAAATAAGCAACTGATACGGAGTCCTGTGTGGTGGTGTTACTGGGCCTAGTACGATCATAGGAGAAAGACCTCTCCTAGGAGGCTTCTCAGCGGCGCTCGGCTATAACTTTGCGGTAGGAAGGTGCACCGGAGTGGGCCCCCTGACTCCCCGGTGGTCCTCCCTCTAACGTCTGCGAGAGAGAGTCTGCGAAAGAGAGGGTCTGCGAGAGAGAGGGTGTCTGCGAGAGAGAGGGTGTCTGCGAGAGAGAGGGTGTCTGCGAGAGAGAGGGTGTCTGCGAAAGAGAGGGTGTCTGCGAAAGAGAGGGTGTCTGCGAAAGAGAGGGTGTCTGCGAAAGAGAGGGTGTCTGCGAAAGAGAGGGTGTCTGCAAGAGAGAGCCTGAGAGAGAGCGCCTGAGACGGTCTATGAGACGGTCTATGAGACGGTCTATGAGAGTGTCTGCGGGAGAGTGTCTGCGGGAGAGTGTCTGCGGGAGAGTGTCTGCGGGAGAGTGTCTGCGGGAGAGTGCCTGCGGGAGAGTGTCTGTGATAGCCTGTGAGTGAGAGAGCGTCTGAGTCTGAGAGAGTGTCTGTGAGAGAGAGTCTGTGAGAGAGAGTCTGCGAGAGAGAGTCTGCGAGAGAGAGTCTGCGAGAGAGAGTCTGCGAGAGAAAGTCTGCGAGAGAAAGTCTGCGAGAGAAAGTCTGCGAGAGAGAGTCTGCGAGACAAAGTCTGCGAGAGAAAGTCTGCGAGAGAAAGTCTGCGAGAGAGTATTTAAGGGTGTGTCTGTGAGAGAGTGTCTGTGAGAGAGTGTCTGTGAGAGAGTGTCTGTGAGAGAGTGTCTGTGAGAGAGTGTCTGTGTAAGAGTGTCTGTGTAAGAGTGTGTTGGACCCGGCCTCGTGGCGTGGTCCTGACTTCCCGGGGGTTGGGCCCGTTCCCCGCCCTAGCCTCCACGAGCTACCCGTTCGGGCCGCACGAGGTCACCTACGCCTCGGGGCCCCGCCATTTTGTCGCCTGCCACGTGACCCTGCACACCAGTCCTCCTGACTCCGCTCAACCCGGCCTCGGCCCCAGCAAGGCCCAGACATTGAGGCACCAAGAACTGGCCAGGGGGTGTCACGTGAACACCTCATCGCCCTGGCGGAGGGCGGTATCGATGGGACCCCCAACCGTCCCCACACACCGAGGTGCGATCGGCCTCCATCTCTCCTGGGCCGGGCGCCTCTCCTGCTGGGCGTCTGGCCGCTCCCAACCCGGCCTCTCCGCCCCCCGGGCGCAAGGGTCCGGACATCAAAGGGCTCCAGACCTATATCTGGGGCGACCCCGCCACATACCGGCAGTTGTATCCCGGAGTCGAGAGCCCTGCTGATTGAATCGCGGCCGACCCTACGGAGAAGAACTCTTGCTTGAAACCACCACGAGCCCTGCAGACTGCGTCGCGGCTCCTTTTTGCTGAAACCTTGAAGCCCCCCGGAACATCGGGGCCCTGCTGACGCTGTCGCGGCCCAACCTCGCTGAAACCTCCCTCGGAGCCCTGCTGACGACGTCGCGGCTCGAGCTGAGCAGAAACCATCTTGAGAGCCCCGCTGACCTGGTCGCGGCTCTCCACGAACTGAACGCCCGAGCCCTGCTGACACCGTCGCGGCTCGACCCCTCCGAGACCTGGAGGTCCTCCAGCTTGAGGAAGAACTGGGCCCCAGGTACCCTCATACCAAGCTCCTGCCTAAGACTGTCCCGCTACCCCTTCCCTCCTAAAAGAGACACTGAGACTTTTGCGGATCCCTCGATCCCCTTTTTGTGTAATATTGAACCCGTAACCTTTTAAAGTGCTGATAAAGAATTGCTCATCTTGAGACAACCTCCTTGAGTCCGGTGTGGTGGTGTTACTGTGCTAGTACATAATAGGAGAAGGATCTCCCAGGAGGCTTCTCTGCAGCGCTCGGCTACTTCGTACAGTGTGGGGGCCCCCCCTGAGTGGTCTCGCCGACTCCTCGGGGTCCGCCTTCCAACATTTGGTGGCCAGCGACGGGATCCGAGCCGAACGCAGTACGTACCAGCCAGTAACCCACTAGCTACCCATCCAGACAAACAGAAGTCATGAGCAACCAAGAAAATAACGCGACCACGGAGTTCCAGCCCGAACTGTTGGAGGAATATACGCACAAAGAATTGAAACAGTTCTGCAAGGACAAAGGCATTGCAACCACCGGCCTAGGTACCAAAGAGGAGATGCAGAAAGCCCTGAGGACCTGGCTGGAGGCTGAGGCAGGCCACTCCCAGGAAGAAGGTCCCCTGCCCCTGACTGTGGCCACATCAACCGCACCGACTCCGGCAACCGGAGGAGGAAAGAGCCTAGCAACTGGCCTCTCCAAAGAGGAGATACGAGAGCGGGAGACGGTCCGGAACCACGAACTAGAGCTCGCAGGACTGCGGCTGGACGGCGAACTCCAGCTGGCGGAAAAGAAACTGGCCCTAGAGCAGCTACGGCTACAAGAGGAGATAGAAGAGAAGAGACGGCACCGAGAGTTGGAGGAAAAAAAACTGACCCTTGAGCACGAGCGAAGTCTCAAAGAGCTCGAAATCAAGGCAAAGAACGGGAGGACCGACACCCCCATCAATAGAGACACCCTACCGCCGGCCGAGGCCAAGGTACATATCCTGAAAGATGTCGTCAAGGAGTACTATAAGAATGACGACATCCAACAATGGTTCAAGGCATACGAGGTGGCCATGACCTCCCATCGGGTGCCCCGAAAGGACTGGGGCGCCGGCCTGTGGGGTCGGTTCCTGAGTGAAGGTCGAGACACACTGCTCCAGCTGCCAGAGGAGGTGATGACCTCCTACGACCACATGAAGGAGGCCCTGCTCACCCGCTACGGGCTAACCGCGGAAATGTACCGCCAGCGGTTCAGAGACTGCAAGAAGATCCCGGGTACCACCTGGGTGGAATATGTGGACTTTTTCAGCCGGGCCCTAGAAGGATGGATCAAGGGTAGCAAAGTCACCACCTACGGGCAGCTGGTCGACCTCATTGTTTGGGAACATCTCTCCAACAATTGCTTCGTGGAGCTAAGGCAACACCTCCTCGACAGCAAGATGACCGACCCACGAAAACTCGCCGTCGAGGCCGATCGATGGGTCAACACCCGAGTCCCCCGGAACTCGATGGGGGAGTACCAGAGGAACCCCACCGGACCTCCCCACCAACGCGGTGGAGGGCCGAACAGGAACCGGGACCCCCCCGCCGGGGCCCCCAGGAGCCCACCTCGAGGGCCACCGCAGCAACCCCTCTCCCCGAGCCTAGCCCGAAGAGGGGCGACCCCAGCCAGAACCGGACCACGGCCCCCAGTAACATGCTACGGCTGCCAACAAACCGGACACTATGCCAGCGATCCGGTCTGCCCCCTGAACCGAAGGAGCGGGGCCGGCGGGCCCCCGCCCGGACAGCTGGCGGCCGCCGCCCTGGGGGAAGGAGAAGAAGAAGAAGAAACACTCGACCGAGGAACCACCGAATGGGAGCCGGCGGCCATGTCCCTGGTCTGCCTGGGCAGCTGAGAAATGGTGCCCCGCACCCCCATCCCAAGCAACACCCAGAAGTACCGGCAGCAGGTCACCGTCAATGGACGACGGGTCGAAGCCCTTCGTGACACCGGCGCCAGTGTCACCGCTGTCCGCTGCCACCTGGTGACCCCCGAACAGATCCTACCCAGTGTGCTGTGCCCCGTCCGGATGGCCGACAACAGCGAAAGCCTGTGCCAGATGGCCCTGGTCCCCTTCGAGTGGGGAGGGGTGACAGGCCTACTAAAAGTGACTGTCCGCGACGACGCACCAGTAGACTGCCTCCTGGGGAACGACCTGGAGAGTTCCCCCTGGGCTCAAGTGGAGCGACGAGAGCACCTCCGAATGTTGGGACTATCCGAATGGGCCTGCGCCATCACCCGGTCCATGACCGCCCAGGCCCCCCGCTCGTCCTTGGCCCCCGGTGCCGCCCAGCCCGAGGGGCTCGCACCACCCCCCGCCTGCAGCGAGGGGGAGGCGGACACCGACACTGGACCGACTGAACCCTTCCCCGAAGAGATTGCTTCCCTCGGCGCCCTACCAGAACTGGCACAATGGCGCCACGAAGGGGGCCCCACCCGTGAGCAGTTCCAGCAAGAACAGCAGTCCTGTCCCTCTCTCGAAGGGGTCCGGCAACAAGCATCCGCACAAGCCAACGGGGACCAGACCGGCACACACTGGGTCTACTGGGCCGAGGGCCTGTTGTACAGTGAACAGAAAGTGGCAGAACTCGGGGCCAGCCGCGTGTTGGTGGTCCCCCTCCGCTTCCGGGAGTTCCTTCTCAACCTGGCACATGACGTGCCCCTAGCCGGACACCTAGGGCAAGACAAAACTTACAGCCGTCTGGTGACCCACTTCTACTGGCCCCGGATGCGGAGAGACGTGGACAACCACTGCCGGTCCTGCCAGACCTGCCAAGCCAGCGGGAAGACGGGGGGTCGTGTCAAGGCCCCCCTCCAGCCCTTTCCAGCCGTCAGCACCCCGTTCGAACGGGTCGGGATCGACATCGTGGGGCCCCTGGACCCCCGGACCGCCCTGGGCCACCGCTTCATCCTGGTCCTCGTGGACCATGCCACCAGGTACCCGGAGGCGGTCCCGCTAAGAACTGTAACGGCCCCCGTGGTAGGCCGGGCCTTGATGGGGATCTTCTCCCGAGTGGGATTTCCCCGCGAAGTGGTGAGCGACAGGGGCACAAACTTTATCTCCAAGTACATGCGGTCCCTGTGGCAGCAGTGCGGGGTCACGTACAAATTCACAACCCCCTATCACCCTCAGGGGAACGGACTGGTCGAGTGCTTTAACAGAACCCTGAAGGGGATGATTCAGGGCTTGGAAGAGCCCCTCCGGCGGAGATGGGATGTCCTACTACCATGCCTCCTGTTCGCCTATCGGGAGGTCCCGCAGAAGTCCCTGGGGTTCAGCCCGTTTTAACTATTGTACGGACATCCGGTCCGCGGACCGCTCAGCCTGGTCAAGGAGGGCTGGGAGACGAAGCTCCAAGGCGCCCCTCCTGACGTCTACCGATACCTCCTGACCCTACGAAACCAGACCCGCAAGTTCCGAGCCATGGCCGAAGCCAACCTCGAGGCCAGCCAGGAGGACATGAAGCGGTGGTACGATCGGAACACCTCTACCATCGAGTTCGAGCCAGGCCAGAGAGTCTGGGTCATGGCCCCTGTTGAGCCCTGCGCCCTCCAGGACAAGTGGACCGGGCCCTTCAAGGTGGTGGAGAAGAAAAGCCCCGTCACCTACCTAGTCGACCTAGAGTCCCCCCGGAACCCCCTCCGGGTTCTACATGCTAACAGGCTCAAACCCCACTTTGCCCGGACCGAACTGAGCCTGCTGCTGGCGACCGGCGAGGGGGGAGAGGACGACTCCGAGCCCCTACCCGACCTCTTGCAGAACAACGTCCACGACGGATCCATCAAAGGTGTCCAACTCGCCGCTTCCCTGACCCCGGAACAGCGTATCGACTGTCAACAACTGCTGCAGGACTACGCAGCCCTCTTCTCCCTCACCCCGGGGGTGACCCACTGGTGCGTCCACGACGTCGACACCGGGGACAGCCCCCCCGTGCGACACCGAGCCTACAGGGTACCCGACCGAGTACGGGCATGCATCCAGGCCGAAGTAGCGAAAATGTTGGCCCTGGGGGTCATCGAGCCCTCCGACAGCCCGTGGTCCAGCCCTGTCATCCTGGTACCAAAGACCGCAGCCCCCGGCCATCCCCCGGAGTTACGATTTTGCGTAGACTACCGAGCCCTGAATGCTGTGACCAAGACGGACGCCCATCCTATACCCCGGGCCGACAAACTCATCGACCGCTTGGGGTCCGCCCGCTACCTGAGCACGCTGGACCTCACCGCCGGGTACTGGCAGATGCAGCTCACCCCCGGCGCCCGAGAAAGATCCACCTTTTCTACCCCTGATGGGCATTACCACTTTCGGATGATGCCCTTCGGCATGAAGAACGCCCCGGCCACTTTTCAGAGACTTGTAAACAAGGTTCTGGCCGGGCTCGAGGCCTTCAGCGCGGCCTATTTGGATGAAATTGCCGTGTACAGCAACCACTGGGCTGAGCACCTAATTCACCTCAAAGCCGTCCTGGCCGCCCTCCAAAGGGCCGGGCTCACGATCAAGGCCAGCAAATGCCAGATCGGCCAAGGATCAGTGACTTACCTGGGCCATCAGGTGGGAAGCGGTCAGGTGGCCCCTCTCCAGCCAAAAGTCGATGCCATCCAGACATGGGAACCCCCCACTACCCAGACCGCTGTGCGGGCCTTCCTGGGCCTCACCGGATACTACCGGCGGTTCATCCGGGACTATGGGAGCATTGTTGGGCCTCTCACAGAGCTCACTTCGAAGAAACAACCCAAGAAGGTGCACTGGACTCCCCGCTGCCAATCCGCTTTCGAGACTCTCAAGGCAGCGATGTGCACTGCCCAGGTACTCCAGGCCCCTGACTACAGTAAGGAGTTTATCGTGCAGACAGACGCCTCCGAATATGGGATCGGGCCGTCCTGTCTCAGGTTGATGAGAAGGGACTCGACCGCCCGGTGGCCTTCATCAGCCGACGGCTGCTGCCCCGGGAGCAACGATGGAGCACCATCGAGCGCGAGGCCTTCGCCGTAGTGTGGGCCCTTAAGAAGCTCCGGCCCTATCTCTTCGGTACCCACTTTCGGGTCGAGACCGACCACCGGCCCTTGCGGTGGATAACGCAAATGAGAGGCGAGAATCCCAAGCTGCTGCGGTGGTCCATTGCCCTGCAAGGGATGGACTTTTCGGTTGAGCACCGACCCGGCAATGACCACGCCAACGCGGACGGCCTGTCCCGTTTCTTCCGCCTTGACGAGGAGAATCTCCAAGAAGATGGGTGACTCTCTCCGCCTTCGGCTGGGGGGGGGGGACGCCTGTTGGACCCGGCCTCGTGGCGTGGTCCTGACTTCCCGGGGGTGGGGCCCGTTCCCCGCCCTAGCCTCCACGAGCTACCCGTTCGGGCCGCACGAGGTCACCTACGCCTCGGGGCCCCGCCATTTTGTCGCCTGCCACGTGACCCTGCACACCAGTCCTCCTGACTCCGCTCAACCCGGCCTCGGCCCCAGCAAGGCCCAGACATTGAGGCACCAAGAACTGGCCAGGGGGTGTCACGTAAACACCTCATAGCCCTGGCGGAGGGCGGTATCGATGGGACCCCCAACCGTCCTCACACACCGAGGTGCGATCGGCCTCCATCTCTCCTGGGCCGGGCGCCTCTCCTGCTGGGCGTCTGGCCGCTCCCAACCCGGCCTCTCCGCCCCCCGGGCGCAAGGGTCCGGACATCAAAGGGCTCCAGACCTATATCTGGGGCGACCCCGCCACAGACCGGCAGTTGTATCCCGGAGTCGAGAGCCCTGCTGATTGAATCGCGGCCGACCCTACGGAGAAGAACTCTTGCTTGAAACCACCACGAGCCCTGCAGACTGCGTCGCGGCTCCTTCTTGCTGAAACCTTAAACCCCCCGGAACATCGGGGCCCTGCTGACGACGTCGCGGCTCGAGCTGAGCAGAAACCATCTTGAGAGCCCCGCTGACCTGGTCGCGGCTCTCCACGAACTGAACGCCTGAGCCCTGCTGACACCGTCGCGGCTCGACCCCTCCGAGACCCGGAGGTCCTCCAGCTTGAGGAAGAACTGGGCCCCAGGTACCCTCGTACCAAGCTCCTGCCTAAGACTGTCCCGCTACCCTTTCCCTCCTAAAAGAGACACTGAGACTTTTGCGGATCCCTCGATCCCCTTTTTGTGTAATATTGAACCCGTAACCTTTTAAAGTGCTGATAAAGAATTGCTCATCTTGAGACAACCTCCTTGAGTCCGGTGTGGTGGTGTTACTGTGCTAGTACATAATAGGAGAAGGATCTCCCAGGAGGCTTCTCTGCAGCGCTCGGCTACTTCGTACAGTGTGGGGCCCCCCCCTGAGTGGTCTCGCCGACTCCTCGGGGTCCGCCTTCCAACAGAGTGTCTGTGTAAGAGTGTCTGTGAGAGTGTCTGTGTAAGAGTGTCTGTGAGAGTGTCTGTGAGAGCCTGTGAGTGTCTGAGTCTGAGAGCCTGTGAGTGTCTGAGTCTGAGAGAGTGTCAGAGTGTCTGTGAGTCTGAGAGACTGTCTGCGAGAGTCAGAGAGAGGGTGTCAGAGAGAGGGTGTCAGAGAGAGGGTGTCAGAGAGAGGGTGTCAGAGAGAGGGTGTCAGAGAGAGGGTGTCAGAGAGAGAGTGTCTGCGAGAGAGTGTCTGCGAGAGAGTGTCTGCGAGAGAGTGTCTGCGAGAGAGTGTCTGCGAGAGAGTGAGAGTCTGAGAGTCTGAGAGTCTGAGAGTCTGAGAGTCTGAGAGTCTGAGAGTCTGAGAGTCTGAGAGTCTGAGAGTCTGAGAGTCTGAGAGTGTCTGAGAGAGGGTGTCTGAGAGAGGGTGTCTGAGAGAGGGTGTCTGAGAGAGGGTGTCTGAGAGAGGGTGTCTGAGAGAGGGTGTCTGAGAGAGGGTGTCTGAGAGAGGGTGTCTGAGAGAGGGTGTCTGAGGGAGGGTGTCTGAGGGAGGGTGTCTGAGGGAGGGTGTCTGAGGGAGGGTGTCTGAGGGAGGGTGTCTGTGGGAGGGTGTCTGTGGGAGGGTGTCTGTGGGAGGGTGTCTGTGGGAGGGTGTCTGTGAGAGAGTGTCTGTGAGAGAGTGTCTGTGAGAGAGTGCCTGTGAGAGAGTGCCTGTGAGAGAGTGTCTGTGAGAGAGTGTCTGTGAGAGAGAATCTGTGAGTCTGA
The DNA here is from genome assembly GCF_964204655.1 of Triturus cristatus. NCBI lineage: Eukaryota > Metazoa > Chordata > Amphibia > Caudata > Salamandridae > Triturus > Triturus cristatus. The sequence continues at coordinate 176,859,633 of NC_140587.1, forward strand.
GAGAGTGCCTGTGAGAGAGTGCCTGTGAGAGAGTGTCTGTGAGAGAGTGTCTGTGAGAGAGAATCTGTGAGTCTGAGAGAGTGTCTGTGAGATAGTGCCTGTGAGAGAGTGCCTGTGAGAGAAAATCTGTGAGTCTGAGAGAGTGTCTGTGAGAGAGTGCCTGTGAGAGAGAGCCTGAGAGAGAGCATGAGAGAGAGAGAGCCTCAGAGAGAGCATGAGAGAGAGAGAGCCTCAGAGAGAGCCTGAGAGAGAGAGCGTGAGAGAGTGTCTGTGAGAGCGTGTCTGTGAGAGAGTGTCTGTTCTGTGAGACTGTGAGAGAGTGTCAGAGAGAGTGTCAGAGAGAGTGTCAGAGAGAGAGAGTGTCTGAGAGAGTGTGTGAGAGTGTCTGTGAGTCAGAGGGTGTCTGTGAGTCAGAGGGTGTCTGTGAGTCAGAGGGTGTCTGTGAGTCAGAGGGTGTCTGTGATTCTGAGAGGGTGTCTGTGATTCTGAGAGGGTGTCTGTGATTCTGAGAGGGTGTCTGTGATTCTGAGAGGGTGTCTGTGATTCTGAGAGGGTGTCTGTGATTCTGAGAGGGTGTCTGTGATTGTGATTCTGAGAGGGTGTCTGTGATTCTGAGAGGGTGTCTGTGAGAGGGTGTCTGTGAGAGGGTGTCTGTGAGAGGGGGTGTCTGTGAGAGGGGGTGTCTGTGAGAGGGGGTGTCTGTCTGTGAGAGGGGGTGTCTGTGAGAGGGGGTGTCTGTGAGAGGGGGTGTCTGTGAGAGGGGGTGTCTGTGAGAGGGGGTGTCTGTGAGAGGGGGTGTCTGTGAGAGGGGGTGTCTGTGAGAGGGTGTCTGTGAGAGTGAGAGAGTGTCTGAGAGAGTGAGAGAGTGCCTGTGAGAGAGTGTCTGTGAGAGTGTCTGTGAGAGAGAATCTGTGAGTCTGAGAGTGTCTGTGAGAGAGTGCCTGTGAGAGAGTGTCTGTGAGAGTGTCTGTGAGAGAAAATCTGTGAGTCTGAGAGAGTGTCTGTGAGAGAGTGCCTGTGAGAGAGAGCCTGAGAGAGAGAGCATGAGAGAGAGAGAGCCTCAGAGAGTGTTGGACCCGGCCTCGTGGCGTGGTCCTTAACCCCGTGGATTGTGCCCGTTCCCCGCCCCGGCCTTCACGGGCCACCCTTCTGAACTGCACCGAGGCCCTTCATCCTGAGCTGCACGAGGTTGCATACCCCTCGTGGGTCCGCCATCTTGTTGGCAGCCACGTGACTCTGTGCACCCGCCAGCGCGACCCCGCTCAACCCGGCCTCGACCCCAGCGAAGCCCCGACATCGAGGCACCACGAACTGGCCAGGGGGTGCCGCAGGAACCATTCATCGCCCCCGGCGGAGGACAGTATCGATGGGACCCCCAACTGTCCTCCCCTCTCGAGGTGTGATCGCCTTGCAACTCCCTTGGGCCTGGCGCCTCTCCTGCTGGGCGTCTGGCCACCTCCACCCGGCCTCTCCGCCCCCCCCCCCGGGCGCCTGGGTCCGGACATCAAAGGGCTCCAGACCTATATCTGGGGCAACCCCACCACAGATCGGCAGTTGTATCCCGGAGTCGAGAGCCCTGCTGATTGAATCGCGGCTGACCCTACGGAGAAGAACTCTTGTCGGAACCATCACGAGCCCTGCTGACTGCGTCGCGGCTCCTTCTTGTAAACACTTTGAACCACCTGGAACATCGGAGCCCTGCTGATGCTGTCGCGGCCCAACCTCGCTGAAACCTCCCTCGGAGCCCTGCTGACGACGTAGCGGCTCGAACTGAGCAGAAACCACCTTGAGAGCCCTGCTGATTGGATCGCGGCTCTCCACGAACTGTACGCCGGAGCCCTGCTGACGCCGTCGCGGCTCGACCCCTCCGAGATCCGGAGGTCCTCCAGCTTGAGGATAAGAACTGGGCCCCAGGTACCCTCGTACCGCACTCCTGCCAAAGACTGTCCCGCTACCCCTACCCTTCCAAAGAGACACTGAGACTTTTGGTGGATCCCTCGATCCCTTCATGTAAATATTGACCTCGTAACCTTTTTATTGCTGATAAAGATTTGCTTGTCGTAAGACAACCTCCTTGAGTCCTGTGTGGTGGTGTTACTGTGCTAGTACGTGATAGGAGAAGGATCTCTCAGGAGACTTCTCGGCAGCGCTCGGCTACTTCGTACAGTGTGAGGGCCCCCCTTGGTGGTCTCGCCGACTCCTCGGGATCCGCCTTCCAACATTTGGTGGCCAGCGATGGGATCCGAGCCGAACGCAGTACGTACCAGCCAGTACCCACTAGCTACCCATCCAAACGAACAGCATCATGAGCAGCCAGGAAAACAACGCGACAATGGAGTTCCAGCCCGAACGGCTGGAGGAATATACGCACAAAGAGTTAAAACAGTTCTGCAAAGACAAAGGCATTGCAACCACCGGCCTAGGTACCAAAGAGGAGATGCAGAAAGCTCTGAGGGCATGGTTGGAGGCCGGGGCAGGCCCCTCCCAGGAAGAAGGTCCCTTGCCCCTGACTGAGACCACATCAACCGCACTGACTCCGGCAACCGGAGGAAGAAAGAGCATAGAAACCGGCCTCTCCGAAGAAGAAATACGAGAGCGGGAGAAGGTCTGGAGCAAAGAGCTAGAGCTCGCACGACTGCGGCTGGACGGCGAACTCCAGCTGGCAGAAAAGAAACTGGCCCTAGAGCAGCTACGGCTTCAAGAGGAGATAGAGGAGAAGAGACGACACCGGGAGTTGGAGGAAAAGAAACTAACTCTTGAGCACGAGCGCAGTCTCAAGGAACTCGAGATCCAGGCCAAGAACGGAGGGACCAACACCCCCAGTACTAGAGACACTCTACCGCCTTCCGAGACCAAGGTACATATCCCGAAAGAGGTCGTCAAGGAGTATTACAAGAATGACGACATCCAGCAATGGTTCAAGGCCTACGAGGTGGCCATGACCTCTCATCGGGTGCCCCGAAAAGACTGGGGCACGGGCCTGTGGGGGCGGTTCCTGAGTGAGGGTCGAGACACGCTGCTCCAGCTACCGGAGGAGGTGATGACCTCCTACGATCACATGAAGGAGGCCCTGCTCACCCGCTACGGGCTAACCGCGGAAATGTACCGCCAGCGGTTCAGAGACTGCAAGAAAATCCCGGGTACCACATGGGTGGAATATGTGGACTTTTTCAGTCGGGCCCTAGAAGGGTGGATCAAAGGGAGCAAAGTAACCACCTACGGGCAGCTGGTCGACCTCATCGTGTGGGAACATCTCTCCAACAATTGCTTCGTGGAACTGAGACAGCACCTCCTCGACAGCAAAATGACCGACCCGCGAAAACTTGCCGTCGAGGCCGATCGATGGGTCAACTCCCGGGTCCCCCGGAACTCAATGGGGGAGTACCAGAGGAACCCCCACGGACCCCCCACCAGCGCGGTGGAGGGGGAGGGCCGAACAGGAACTGAGACCCTCCCGCCGGGGCCCCCAGGAGCCCCCCTCGAGGGCCACCGCAGCAACAACTCTCCCCGAGCCTAGCCCGAAGGGGGGCGGCCCCGGCCCGACCCGGACCACGGCCACCAGTGACCTGCTACGGCTGCCAACAAACCGGACACTATGCCAGCGATCCGGTCTGCCCCCTGAACCGAAGAAACGGGGCCGGCGGGCCCCCGCCCCGACAGCTGGCGGCCGCCGCCCTGGGAGAAGGAGAAGAGGAAGAGGAGGCCCTCGACCGAGGGACCACTGAGTGGGAGCCGGCAGCCATGTCCCTGGTCTGCCTGGGTAGCCGAGAAATGGTACCCTGCACCCCCATCCCAAGCAACACCCAGAAGTACCGGCAGCAGGTCACGGTCAATGGACAACAGGCCGAAGCCCTTCGTGACACCGGCGCCAGTATCACCGCTGTCCGCTGCCACCTGGTGACCCCTGAACAGATTCTACCGAATGTGCTGTGCCCCGTCCGGACGGCCGACAACAGTGAAAGCCTGTGCCAGATGGCCCTGGTCCCCTTCGAGTGGGGAGGGGTGACGGGCCTGCTGAAGGTGACGGTACGCGACGACGCCCCTGTCGACTGCCTCCTGGGGAACGACTTGGAGAGTTCCCCCTGGGCTCAAGTAGAGCGACGAGAGCACCTCCGAATGTTGGGACTGGCTGACTGGGCCTGCGCCATCACCCGGTCCATGACCGCCCGGGCCCCCCGCTCATCCTCGACCTCCGGGGCCGCCCAGCCCGAGGGGCTCGCACCCCCTCCCGCCAGCAGCGAGGAGGAGGCGGACACCGACCCTGGACCTAGCGAATCCTCCCCCGAAGAGATGGCTTCCCCGAGCGCCCTACCAGAGCTGACACAATGGCGACACGAAGGGGGCCCCACCCGGGAGCAGTTCCAACAAGAGCAGCAGTCCTGCCCCACTCTCGAAGGGGTCCGCCAACAAGCGTCTGTAGGAGAGTAGGGTCTGCAATCCTATGATCACCCAGATTTTTTGCTTTTGCTTCATTGGTTTACGACTTTCCCCGGCTGTGGGCCTGCCAATCAGACCCACAGCCTAGCTGTTCTCTCTCGAAATTAACACACATGTACATTAGGTGCATCCACTAATTGGAACTGGGCCGCCTTGTCAGTCCCTGTCTCAGCATACCACAGGTATCCAGGGCATCGGTGTACCCAGGGCCTACCAGGGGCTGCAGCATGTATTATGCCACCCCTGGAATGGCCGCCCAAATCTGACACAACTGGCTGCACGACAGCTGGGGCCACGTGGTGTAATCACCCGTTGCTGTAGGTGTAGTATTCCTACACCTAACCCTAAAATGGACACATGGATTCCTATCAGTCACTCCTATGGCAGGCCTTATCAATCCTGAAGGCAGAGTGCGGGGAGTCATGTGGGATGGTGCTCTGGCGCGAGCTGAGCCCGTCGACGGCTTGCGGAACCAAGTCCTAATAGCCGTTCCATGGTGACGCGGGCCAACTATTTGCTAACTTCGGCATCGCATCACCTACACATGTCGAGTAAGGTGTCATACGAATTGGAATACGAACCCCTCGCTAGTTCTGGCGACGGGGTTAGCATTCCCCCCTTCTAGAGGGGCACGACATGGAAGTAACCCTGAACCCCGGTTAAAGTTGACTCAAGCCTCAGCATCACAAAATGGATGCTGCCACCAGACACAAGTCTGACCTCCTGCTGCTGGGAGACCTTCCAGCGAAGGGAGTTTGGACAAAGGGTTTCCTGTCGAGGGCGGTGTTCGCACCATCCCAGACAGGGTTTGTGTATTCCAGGTAGGCAGGGCTGAAAGGAAGGTGATTGCAAGTGGCACCCCGGTGCTCACTGTGCATAGCCCGGCTCAGACCAGTTTCGGGGGCCCACCAGCCCCTGAGCTGGCGCGAAGCCGGACAAAGGATAGGGGTGTAACCACCCCCCTCCTGGCTCCACCCATAGGTAGAACCTAGTCACGGGCCAACCCCTTTTTCTTAGAATAAAGGTAGGAGCGAGTCCCCTTCCCAAATTGGATAATCAGATAATCGGATAACTCCGAATCACGAACCACTTTCCACGAAAGGAACTCTTGACTATTTCTGAAGACTCTCCCTTGTGGCTAAGGAGTAGCCACCCTGCACCAGCAGGCACCACCTAAGCGCTTGCGGTTTGCTGTAAGTCTCTCCTACGGATCAAGACTGCCCAGCTCGACGAGACCCGAGTCCCTGCCATCTCTGACCTTTTACCTGCCTCATCAGCCCAGCTGAGAGTCGTAGGTGTGACGAGACCTGCGGGACCGGCCATCTTCAGAACCTGCACGACGCTTATCTAGCACGCCCACCGAGGGACCCTCGAGTGAGTGCACCTAGGGTTTGAGAAGCCCTAAACCCTGAGCAGCTCCAGCATCGAAGTCTGCCTCCCCAGCATCCCCGAGATCTGCGTGGGGGCCCTTCCGCTCCTTGCTGTTCACCGCGTTGTTCGACCACTGGCTGACCGGCTTGTGGCCCTCTTCACGACGCACCACGATTGTTCATCACTAGTCTGGTTGCTCCAGACTGGCTCTTGCTCCCCTTCAACAGAGGAGTACCACGGACTCTCCTAGTCCACTCCAGACGCCATCTTGACTCCACCACGTGGGCTTGCCCCTGCCAAGATCCGCTGCCCCATTCCTGGGCCCAGCATCATCGACAGCAGACACCTTCGTGGGACAGCTCGCCCTCCATCCTGGTCGCCGCCGCGCCTCCTGGTCCGAGGAACAGCCGAGTCCGACGTCATCCACTCACCTGGTCGAGGTGACTTCAGCCGGTACCCTCCTGGTACCCACACGATCGCTGGCTAGCGGTTGAGAACTGAGTCCCCTCTGCTTTCAGGTTTTCTTTATCACCGATCCAGGCTTGGATCTCGCTGAATATCGACACTGGTCGCCTGCCAGCAACTCTTCTTTCAGGCTCCTGAGACTACAACGAGGACTACCGACATCTTGCCGAACCTTCTACAGCCGCAGCCTCTGGGCTAGGTAACACGAGCATTTCGGTGCTCCATCGCAGGTTCGCTTTACAAGTGTCCAGTTCCTTTTTCGTTTAAGTCCCACTGATCGGATCACTCCGGAATCAGTAACTTTAGACTTTCTAACCTCTCCCCTTCCACTTGCAGTGTAATGGTTTCGTGCCCCCGGGCATTTGTGTAAATTGTGCAACCAGAAGTATTTTCCTAAGAGTTTTGTATTGTGCTTAGCTCCCTGACTCATAAAGAGCCAGGGTAGTCTTGTTATAAATAAATATCCTTTATTTTCATAACAACTTGTGTGGTGTCCTTTCACTTGGTGTTCAAGGGGTATATGTGATGGTAAACAGCTGGCTTAACACGCCCTCTAGAGTTTAGCCTAAGACTGCTCGTATCCACGCTACTAGGATAGCTGGTCTATAAGGTTGACTTACAACCAATCATCAATAAGGGTCGTTTGGAATGATACACAGTGATCACTAGAATAGTGAGCACTACATATCAGGCCAACTTCTCACATTGGTGGCAGCGGTTGGGATTTGAGCTTGCTGTTGTTTTACCACACACGTATCCTAAGAATATCGCAGTGAAAGATCACATAAGTACCAAGGTACATATAACTTAACTTAGAATACTCCGAGTTCTACTGAACCGGCTGTTGTAGTGTAACAGGGCTTAGCACACCCTGACTACAACTCTTAGCAAGGGACCAGTAGGTAAACACATAGTGTAGGTAGGTGCATCACTTACACCTCACTAGACAAGCATGTCGGTCCACGGAGAGTCCTCGCAGACTCCCTTAGTGGTCAGTGACCCTCCACAGGTCGTGTCACGATATGCAACTCTTAGCTTCAAGGAGATGAGACAACTGTGTGCCTCCAGGAAGCTAAACCAGGGTTCTAACCCTACCATCGCAATTCTGATAGGTCTCTTAGAGGCGTACGATGCTAGGAGGTCCTCTAACACAGGTCCCCCCAGTGCAGATGGGAACATGCCTCCCTTAGAGGGAACCCTCGGTGACCCCGACCTCGACCTCCACACAGAGGAGGAGGACGAGGACGAGTTATCGGGAGACGAGGCAGACAAAGGTCCAGTGGTAGTCGGCAGGCTTACAAGGACCAACTTAAGCAGGCATGAGAATGGAACTGGGGGAGCCCCGGGCCCACGCTTAAGCAGGCTTAACCTTGGGAACGGACGAGCTAGGTCTCTCTCCAGAGGTTCCGGCAGATCGGTTCATACACATGTCTCTCAGGCATCTTCTCAGAGAGGGATGACGTCCCCCCAGAGAAGGGAGCATGAAGCGAAGATGAGGGAAGTCAATCTGAGGATCGAGCGGGAAGAACTTGCCCTCGCCAAAGAAAGACTTGCCCTGGCCCGAGAGCAGAAATTAAGTGGGTTAGATCCCACTGGTGGCAGCATTCTCCATAGAGAGAAAGACAGGGGTATAGACACTAGACACCTGAGTAAAATAGTGCCCCCCTTTAAACAAGGGGACGACATCCACAAGTGGATAACTGCCTTGGAGAGGGCCTGCACTGTCCAGTGCGTCCCCCCAAGTCAGTGGGCAGCTATACTGTGGCTTTCCTTTGAAGGTAAAGGAAGGGACAAGCTCCTCACTACTAGAGCTGAGGATGCTAACAACTACCAAGTCCTGAAGAACACACTGATTGACGGGTTCGGCCTAACCACGGAACAGTACCGGGTGCTGTTCCGGGACACCCAGAAAACTCAGTCTCAGGATTGGACTGACTTTGTTGATTGTGCCACTAAGGCTTTGGAAGGCTGGTTACTGGGTAGCAAGGTTACTGATTACACAGGATTGTACAATCTTATCATGCGAGAACAGATTTTAAACAACTGTCAGAACCAATTGTTGCATCAGCACCTTGTCGACTCGGATCTGACCTCTCTCCAAGAATTGGGAAAGAAGGCAGACAGATGGGTCAGAACAAGGGTCAAGCAGAACCAGAATCAGAACCAGGGTGGTCAGAAGAAAGCAGACCAAAAGGGTAGTAACAAGAACGAACAAAATGACCAGAAGTCTTCGACAGGTCCCCAACAAACCAAAGAGGGTGGGGGTCAGGCTTCACAGAAGAAGAAGACTCAAGAAGGCCAGTCAAAAAGGTGGTGCCAATACTGTAAAAGTAAGACTCACTGGTTTAGTGAGTGCACCAAGAAAGGAGGGCAAACTCCTACCACTGCAGCCCCTAAGGCACCTGCACCCCCTAGTACAGTCAGCAGTGGTAGTGCGCCTCCCAAGGCATTAGTTGGGTTAACCTTGGGAACCGAGGGGAGCGACGACTTAGTCGGCACGCTCACTCAGGCCGTCCTTGTCTGTACAGGGGATATGGATATGTCCCCTGACGCCAGTCCCAATACTTTGGGCAAATACAGACAGACACCTTTGATCAATGGAAAAGTGGCTCAGGCCTACAGGGACACTTGTGCCAGTGTCACCATGGTGACGCCTAACTTTGTGGACCCTGGACAGATCATGCTAGGTACCAGTTACCTAGTGACCAATGCCAGCAACGTCACTACCAATCACAGTATGGCAGTTGTTGATTTCTCCTGGGGAGGGGTAAGTGGCCCGAAAAAGGTTGTGGTTAGTTCAGACCTCCCCGTAGAATGTCTGTTGGGCAATGATTTGGAAACGTCACAATGGTCAGAAGTGGAGCAGAGGACTCACATGGAGATGTTAGGCTTGCCAGCACATGTCCTTGCTGTGACCAGGTCACAGGCCAAAAGATGCCCCACTGAACAGGTGCTGGATCCTGGAAGAGCGGACCAGACACCTTCCAAGAAAAGGAGCAGTAAGGGTAAGGCTTCGCCTTCCCCCTTGCCCCAGGTCGTGGATCAAGTCTCCGAGGAGGCTGACCTTAAAGAACTGAGGGAAACTGAGCCGCAAGAGCTTGAACCTGGTCAGGTTGAGTTTCTGGGCTCAGGGGGACCCTCCAGGGAAGACCTGGGGAAGGCACAGTTAGACTGCCCCTCACTTGAACCCCTCAGACAGCAGGCTGCTGCTGAGGCTGCAGGGAACGCCACAGGTACCCACAAAGTGTACTGGGACGATGGACTCCTGTACTCTGAGGCAAGAGACCCCAAACCTGGTGCGACCAGGAGGCTGGTCATCCCCTTGTCTCTGAGAGGTTTCCTTCTCACCTTGGCCCACGAGATTCCCCTTGCAGGTCACTTAGGCCAGAATAAGACTTGGGACAGAATTGTTCCACACTTTCACTGGCCCCACATGTCCGAAGATACGAAGGAGTTTTGCCGCTCCTGTGTCACTTGCCAAGCCAGTGGTAAGTCAGGTGGCACGACAAAGGCCCCCCTCATACCACTACCGGTGGTGGGGGTACCCTTTGAACGAGTGAGGATCGACATTGTCGGACCAATGGAACCCCAGACAGCATCAGGGCACAAGTTTATACTGGTGGTGGTGGACCACGCCACCAGGTATCCTGAAGCTATTCCCCTTAGGACCACTACAGCACCTGTGGTGGCACGGGCCCTACTTGGAGTGTTCTCCAGAGTGGGCTTCCCTAAGGAGGTCGTCTCAGACAGAGGTGCAAACTTCATGTCGGGATATCTGACTGCTATGTGGAAGGAATGTGGTGTCAACTACAAATTCACCACACCCTATCACCCACAATGCAATGGGCTTGTTGAGAGATTCAACAGGACCCTAAAAGGGATGATTCACGGACTACCTGAAAAGCTTCGGCGGAGATGGGATGTCCTGATACCCTGCCTCTTGTTCGCCTACAGAGAGGTCCCGCAGAAGGGGGTTGGCTACAGCCCTTTTGAGCTTCTGTTCGGACATCCTGTAAGGGGACCCCTTTGTTTGGTAAAGGAAGGATGGGAGAGACCTCTCAGAAAGCCGGCATCGAACATTGTGGACTATGTACTCGGTCTCCGCTCACGGATGGCGGAATACATGGAAAAGGCGTCTAAAAACCTTGAGGCAAGCCAAGAATTACAGAAAGCTTGGCACGACCAAAAGGCTGTCCTGACTGTGTACCAGCCTGGACAGAAGGTGTGGGTGCTGGAGCCAGTGGCCCCAGCAGCACTCAAAGACAAATGGTCTGGGCCCCACACGATCATTGAGCAAAAGGGAGAGGTCACCTACCTGGTAGACCTGGGAACTCCCCGGAGCCCCCACAGGGTGCTCCATGTAAACAGGCTCAAGGCATATGTCGACAGGGAGGGCATGGGCTTGCTCATGGCCATAGATGAGGGACAGGAGGAGGAGAGTGACCCTCTCCCGGACCTGCTCTCTCAGAACCCTGACGATGGATCAGTAGATGGTGTTGTCTTTTGTGGCAGCCTCTCTGGACATCAACAAAAGGATTGTAAACAGGTTCTTCAATCCTTTCGACATATGTTCTCTCTGACACCCAGTCAGACCAATTGGTGTACCCATGAGGTCGACACTGGGGACAGTCTACCCGTAAAGAGTAAAATCTATCGGCAACCTGATCACGTCAGAGACTGCATCAAGACGGAGGTGCAGAAAATGTTGGAGCTGGAAGTCATTGAACCCTCGAACAGCCCCTGGGCTAGTCCCGTAGTGCTCGTGCCGAAACCTCACACCCAGGGCGGTAAGAAAGAGATGAGGTTTTGCGTGGACTACAGAGGTCTCAATGCAGTCACTAAGACTGACGCCCACCCGATACCAAGAGCAGACGAACTTATCGACCGGTTGGCCTCGGCCAACTACTTAAGTACGTTTGACCTGACAGCTGGGTATTGGCAAATCAGGTTAGCTGAGGAGGCCAAGCCCAAAACCGCATTTTCTACCCCGGGTGGGCATTATCAGTTCGTGGTAATGCCCTTTGGTTTGAAAAATGCACCTGCCACCTTCCAAAGGCTGGTGAATCGAGTTCTCACTGGGTTGGACGACTTCTGTGCGGCGTATCTGGACGATATCGCTGTCTTTAGCCCCACCTGGGAGGATCACCTGGTCCACCTGAGGAAAGTGTTAGAGGCCCTGCAGAAGGCAGGCCTCACTATCAAGGCCACCAAGTGCCAGATAGGGCAGACACAGGTTGTATACCTGGGCCACCTTGTAGGAGGGGGTCAGGTTCAACCGTTGGAGAGCAAAATACAGGCCATACAGGACTGGGCTCCTCCAACCACCCAGACTCAGGTTCGAGCTTTCTTGGGCCTGACTGGTTATTACCGGAAATTTGTCAGAAATTATGGATCCATTGTGACCCCGCTAAACGACCTGACAAGTAAAAAGATGCCAAAAAAAGTTCAGTGGACAGCGAGCTGTCAGAAGGCATTCGATGACCTAAAGCAGGCCATGTGCACAGCACCTATCCTAAAGAGTCCAGACTACTCCAGTCCATTCATTGTCCAAACAGACGCTTCGGAGCTGGGTGTGGGAGCTGTTCTATCGCAACTGAATTTTGATGGTCATGACCAGCCCATAGCTTTTATTAGCAGGAAGCTGACCCCCAGAGAGAAGAATTGGTCAGCTATTGAGAGGGAGGCCTTTGCTGTGGTTTGGGCCCTGAAGAAGTTGAGGCCATACTTGTTTGGCACTCACTTCAAGATTCAGACCGACCATAAGCCCCTCTTGTGGCTAAATCAAATGAAGGGTGAAAACCCCAAACTACTTAGGTGGTCCATTTCCCTACAGGGGATGGACTTCACAGTGGAGCATAGACCTGGCACTGATCATGGCAATGCAGATGGGCTCTCCAGGTATTTCCACTTAGAGCAAGAAGACTCACCTGGTCAAGGTTAGCTTATTGTCCCAAAGTTTGGGGGGGGGTCATGTAGGAGAGTAGGGTCTGCAATCCTATGATCACCCAGATTTTTTGCTTTTGCTTCATTGGTTTACGACTTTCCCCGGCTGTGGGCCTGCCAATCAGACCCACAGCCTAGCTGTTCTCTCTCGAAATTAACACACATGTACATTAGGTGCATCCACTAATTGGAACTGGGCCGCCTTGTCAGTCCCTGTCTCAGCATACCACAGGTATCCAGGGCATCGGTGTACCCAGGGCCTACCAGGGGCTGCAGCATGTATTATGCCACCCCTGGAATGGCCGCCCAAATCTGACACAACTGGCTGCACGACAGCTGGGGCCACGTGGTGTAATCACCCGTTGCTGTAGGTGTAGTATTCCTACACCTAACCCTAAAATGGACACATGGATTCCTATCAGTCACTCCTATGGCAGGCCTTATCAATCCTGAAGGCAGAGTGCGGGGAGTCATGTGGGATGGTGCTCTGGCGCGAGCTGAGCCCGTCGACGGCTTGCGGAACCAAGTCCTAATAGCCGTTCCATGGTGACGCGGGCCAACTATTTGCTAACTTCGGCATCGCATCACCTACACATGTCGAGTAAGGTGTCATACGAATTGGAATACGAACCCCTCGCTAGTTCTGGCGACGGGGTTAGCATTCCCCCCTTCTAGCGGGGCACGACATGGAAGTAACCCTGAACCCCGGTTAAAGTTGACTCAAGCCTCAGCATCACAAAATGGATGCTGCCACCAGACACAAGTCTGACCTCCTGCTGCTGGGAGACCTTCCAGCGAAGGGAGTTTGGACAAAGGGTTTCCTGTCGAGGGCGGTGTTAGCACCATCCCAGACAGGGTTTGTGTATTCCAGGTAGGCAGGGCTGAAAGGAAGGTGATTGCAAGTGGCACCCCGGTGCTCACTGTGCATAGCCCGGCTCAGACCAGTTTCGGGGGCCCACCAGCCCCTGAGCTGGCGCGAAGCCGGACAAAGGATAGGGGTGTAACCACCCCCCTCCTGGCTCCACCCATAGGTAGAACCTAGTCACGGGCCAACCCCTTTTTCTTAGAATAAAGGTAGGAGCGAGTCCCCTTCCCAAATTGGATAATCAGATAATCGGATAACTCCGAATCACGAACCACTTTCCACGAAAGGAACTCTTGACTATTTCTGAAGACTCTCCCTTGTGGCTAAGGAGTAGCCACCCTGCACCAGCAGGCACCACCTAAGCGCTTGCGGTTTGCTGTAAGTCTCTCCTACGGATCAAGACTGCCCAGCTCGACGAGACCCGAGTCCCTGCCATCTCTGACCTTTTACCTGCCTCATCAGCCCAGCTGAGAGTCGTAGGTGTGACGAGACCTGCGGGACCGGCCATCTTCAGAACCTGCACGACGCTTATCTAGCACGCCCACCGAGGGACCCTCGAGTGAGTGCACCTAGGGTTTGAGAAGCCCTAAACCCTGAGCAGCTCCAGCATCGAAGTCTGCCTCCCCAGCATCCCCGAGATCTGCGTGGTGGCCCTTCCGCTCCTTGCTGTTCACCGCGTTGTTCGACCACTGGCTGACCGGCTTGTGGCCCTCTTCACGACGCACCACGATTGTTCATCACTAGTCTGGTTGCTCCAGACTGGCTCTTGCTCCCCTTCAACAGAGGAGTACCACGGACTCTCCTAGTCCACTCCAGACGCCATCTTGACTCCACCACGTGGGCTTGCCCCTGCCAAGATCCGCTGCCCCATTCCTGGGCCCAGCATCATCGACAGCAGACACCTTCGTGGGACAGCTCGCCCTCCATCCTGGTCGCCGCCGCGCCTCCTGGTCCGAGGAACAGCCGAGTCCGACGTCATCCACTCACCTGGTCGAGGTGACTTCAGCCGGTACTCTCCTGGTACCCACACGATCACTGGCTAGCGGTTGAGAACTGAGTCCCCTCTGCTTTCAGGTTTTCTTTATCACCGATCCAGGCTTGGATCTCGCTGAATATCGACACTGGTCGCCTGCCAGCAACTCTTCTTTCAGGCTCCTGAGACTACAACGAGGACTACCGACATCTTGCCGAACCTTCTACAGCCGCAGCCTCTGGGCTAGGTAACACGAGCATTTCGGTGCTCCATCGCAGGTTCGCTTTACAAGTGTCCAGTTCCTTTTTCGTTTAAGTCCCACTGATCGGATCACTCCGGAATCAGTAACTTTAGACTTTCTAACCTCTCCCCTTCCACTTGCAGTGTAATGGTTTCGTGCCCCCGGGCATTTGTGTAAATTGTGCAACCAGAAGTATTTTCCTAAGAGTTTTGTATTGTGCTTAGCTCCCTGACTCATAAAGAGCCAGGGTAGTCTTGTTATAAATAAATATCCTTTATTTTCATAACAACTTGTGTGGTGTCCTTTCACTTGGTGTTCAAGGGGTATATGTGATGGTAAACAGCTGGCTTAACACGCCCTCTAGAGTTTAGCCTAAGACTGCTCGTATCCACGCTACTAGGATAGCTGGTCTATAAGGTTGACTTACAACCAATCATCAATAAGGGTCGTTTGGAATGATACACAGTGATCACTAGAATAGTGAGCACTACATATCAGGCCAACTTCTCACAGCGTCCGCCCAAACCAACGGGGACCAGACCGGCACCCACTGGGTCTACTGGGCCGAGGGCCTGCTCTACAGTGAGCAAAAAGTGGCAGAACTCGGGGCCAGCCGAGTGCTGGTGGTCCCCCTCCGCTTCCGGGAGTTCCTGCTCAACCTGGCACATGATGTGCCCCTCGCCGGACACTTGGGGCAAGACAAAACGTACAGTCGTCTGGTGACCCACTTCTACTGGCCCCGGATGCGGAGAGACGTGGACAACCACTGCCGGTCCTGCCAGACCTGCCAAGCCAGCGGGAAGACGGGGGGTCGGGTCAAGGCCCCCCTCCAGCCCTTTCCAGCCGTCAGCACCCCGTTCGAACGGGTCGGAATCGATATTGTGGGGCCCCTGGACCCCCAAACCGCCCTGGGCCACCGCTTCATCCTGGTCCTCGTGGACCACGCCACCAGGTACCCGGAGGCGGTCCCGCTAAGAACTATAACGGCCCCCGTGGTAGGCCGGGCCTTAATGGGGATCTTCTCCCGAGTGGGATTTCCCCGCGAAGTGGTGAGCGACCGCGGCACGAACTTTATCTCCAGGTACATGCGGTCCCTGTGGCAGCAGTGCGGGGTCACATACAAGTTCACGACCCCCTATCACCCTCAGAGGAACGGACTGGTTGAGCGGTTCAACAGAACATTAAAAGGAATGATCCAGGGCCTGGAAGAGCCCCTCAGGCGGAGGTGGGATGTCCTGCTGCTGTGCCTCCTGTTTGCCTATCGGGAGGTCCCGCAGAAGTCCCTGGGGTTCAGCCCGTTTGAACTATTGTATGGACACCCGGTCCGCGGACCGCTCAGCCTGGTCAAGGAGGGCTGGGAGATGAAGCCCCAAGGCGCCCCTCCTGACGTCTACCGATACCTCCTGACCCTCCGAAACCAGACCCGCAAGTTCCGAGCCATGGCCGAAGCCAACCTCGAGGCCAGCCAGGAGGACATGAAGCGGTGGTACGATCGGAACTCCTCTACCATCGAATTCGAGCCAGGCCAGAAAGTATGGGTCATGGCCCCGGTCGAACCCGGCGCCCTCCAGGACAAGTGGACCGGGCCCTTCAAGGTAGTGGAGAAGAAAAGTCCCGTCACCTACCTGGTCGACCTGGAGTCCCCCCGGAACCCCCTCCGGGTCCTACATGCTAACAGGCTAAAACCCCACTTTGCCCGGACCGAACTGAGCCTGCTGCTGGCGACCGACGAGGGGGGCGAGGACGACTCCGAGCCCCTGCCCGACCTCTTGCATTCCAACATCCATGATGGATCGATCGAAGGTGTCCAACTCGCCTCTTCCCTGACTCCGGAACAGCGCAACGACTGCCAGCAATTGCTGCGGCACTACGCAGCCCTCTTCTCCCTCACCCCGGGGGTGACCCACTGGTGCGTCCACGACGTCGACACCGGGGAGAGCCCCCCCGTGCGACACAGAGCCTACCGGGTACCCGACCGAGTGCGGGCCTGCATCCAGGCCGAAGTAACGAAGATGCTGGCCCTGGGGGTCATCGAACCCTCCGACAGCCCGTGGGCCAGCCCTGTCGTCCTGGTGCCCAAGGCCGCAGCTCCCGGCCACCCCCCAGAGTTGCGATTCTGCGTGGACTACCGAGCCCTGAATGCAGTAACCAAGACCGACGCCCACCCGATACCCCGGGCCGACGAACTCATCGACCGCCTAGGGGCCGCTCGCTACTTGAGCACGCTGGACCTCACCGCCGGGTACTGGCAAATCCAGCTCACCCCCGGCGCCCAAGAAAGATCCGCCTTTTCGACCCCGGATGGGCATTACCACTTTCGGTGATGCCCTTCGGAATGAAGAACGCCCCGGCCACCTTCCAAAGACTGGTGAACAAGGTTTTGGCCGGGCTTGAGGCCTTCAGCGCGGCCTACCTCGATGACATTGCCGTGTACAGCAACCACTGGGCCGAGCACCTCCTTCACATTAAAGCCGTCCTGGCCGCCCTCCAGCGGGCCGGACTCACAATCAAGGCCAGCAAATGCCAAATCGGCCACGGATCCGTGACCTACCTGGGCCATCAAGTGGGGAGTGGGCAGGTGGCCCCCCTCCAAGCGAAAATAGATGCCATCCAGGCCTGGGAACCCCCTACTACCCAGACCGCTGTCCGGGCCTTCCTGGGCCTCACCGGATACTACCGGCGGTTTATCCGGGACTATGGGAGCATTGTTGGCCCCCTCACAGAATTAACGTCCAAAAAGCAGCCCAAGAAGGTGCACTGGACACCCCGCTGCCAAGCCGCCTTTGACACCCTAAAGGCGGCAATGTGTACTGCCCCGGTGCTGCAGGCCCCTGACTACAATAAGGAGTTTGTGGTGCAGACGGACGCCTCCGAGTATGGGATCGGGGCCGTCCTATCCCAAGCCGATGAAAAGGGGCTCGACCGACCAGTGGCCTTCATCAGCCGACGACTACTGCCCCGAGAGCAACGATGGAGCACCATTGAGCGTGAGGCCTTCGCTGTAGTGTGGGCCCTCAAGAAGCTCCGGCCCTACCTCTTTGGTACCCACTTCCGGGTCCAGACCGACCACCGGCCCCTGCGGTGGTTAATGCAAATGCGGGGCGAGAACCCCAAGCTGCTGCGGTGGTCCATCTCGCTACAAGGGATGGACTTTGACGTCGAACACCGGCCCGGCAATGACCACGCCAACGCCGACGGCCTATCCCGCTTCTTCCGCCTTGACGAGGAGAATCCCCAAGGAGATGGGTGACTCTCCATGCCTTCGGCTGGGGGGGGGGGGGGGCGCCTGTTGGACCCGGCCTCGTGGCGTGGTCCTTAACCCCGTGGATTGTGCCCGTTCCCCGCCCCGGCCTTCACGGGCCACCCTTCTGAACTGCACCGAGGCCCTTCATCCTGAGCTGCACGAGGTCGCATACCCCTCGTGGCTCAGCCATCTTGTTGGCAGCCACGTGACTCTGTGCACCCGCCAGCGCGGCCCCGCTCAACCCGGCCTCGACCCCAGCGAAGCCCCGACATCGAGGCACCACGAACTGGCCAGGGGGTGCCGCAGGAACCATTCATCGCCCCCGGCGGAGGACAGTATCGATGGGACCCCCAACTGTCCTCCCCTCTTGAGGTGTGATCGCCCTGCAACTCCCTTGGGCCTGGCACCTCTCCTGCTGGGCGTCTGGCCACCTCCACCCGGCCTCTCCGCCCCCCCCCCCCCGGGCGCCTGGGTCCGGACATCAAAGGGCTCCAGACCTATATCTGGGGCAACCCCGCCACAGATCGGCAGTTGTATCCCGGAATCGAGAGCTCTGCTGATTGAATCGCAGCTGACCCTACGGAGAAGAACTCTTGTCGGAACCATCACGAGCCCTGCTGACTGCGTCGCGGCTCCTTCTTGTGAACACTTTGAACCACCTGGAACATCGGAGCCCTGCTGACGCTGTCGTGGCCCAACCTCGCTGAAACCTCCCTCGGAGCCCTGCTGACGACGTCGCGGCTCGAA
The DNA here is from genome assembly GCF_964204655.1 of Triturus cristatus. Classification (NCBI taxonomy): domain Eukaryota; kingdom Metazoa; phylum Chordata; class Amphibia; order Caudata; family Salamandridae; genus Triturus; species Triturus cristatus. The sequence goes on from NC_140587.1 coordinate 176,877,919, forward strand.
CTGAGCAGAAACCACCTTGAGAGCCCTGCTGATTGGATCGCGGCTCTCCACGAACTGTACGCCGGAGCCCTGCTGACGCCGTCGCGGCTCGACCCCTCCGAGATCCGGAGGTCCTCCAGCTTGAGGATAAGAACTGGGCCCCAGGTACCCTCGTACCGCACTCCTGCCAAAGACTGTCCCGCTACCCCTACCCTTCCAAAGAGACACCGAGACTTTTGGTGGATCCCTCGATCCCTTCGTGTAAATATTGACCTCGTAACCTTTTTATTGCTGATAAAGATTTGCTTGTCGTAAGACAACCTCCTTGAGTCCTGTGTGGTGGTGTTACTGTGCTAGTACGTGATAGGAGAAGGATCTCTCAGGAGACTTCTCGGCAGCGCTCGGCTACTTCGTACAGTGTGAGGGCCCCCCCTTGGTGGTCTCGCCGACTCCTCGGGGTCCGCCTTCCAACAGAGAGAGCCTGAGAGAGAGAGCGTGAGAGAGTGTCTGTGAGAGCGGGTCTGTGAGAGAGTGTCTGTTCTGTGAGACTGTGAGAGAGTGTCTGAGAGAGAGTGTCTGTTCTGTGAGACTGTGAGAGAGTGTCTGAGAGAGAGTGTCTGTTCTGTGAGACTGTGAGAGAGTGTCTGAGAGAGAGTGTCAGAGAGAGTGTCAGAGAGAGTGTCAGAGAGAGTGTCAGAGAGAGTGTCAGAGAGAGTGTCAGAGAGAGTGTCAGAGAGAGTGTCAGAGAGAGAGAGTGTCAGAGAGAGTGTCAGAGAGAGTGTCAGAGAGAGAGAGTGTCAGAGAGTGTCTGAGAGAGAGTGTCAGAGAAAGAGTGTCAGTGAGTGTCTGAGAGAGAGTGTCTGAGAGAGAGTGTCAGAGTGTCTGAGAGAGTGTCTGTGAGTCAGAGTGTCTGTGAGTCAGAGTGTCTGTGAGTCAGAGTGTCTGTGAGTCAGAGTGTCTGTGAGTCAGAGTGTCCGAGTCTGAGAGAGTGTCTGAGAGAGTGTCTGACAGTGTGTGAGAGAGAGTGTGTGAGAGAGAGAGTGTGTGAGAGAGAGTGTGTGAGAGAGAGTGTGTGAGAGAGTGTGTGAGAGAGAGTGTGTGAGAGAGAGTGTGCGAGAGAGAGTGTGCGAGAGAGAGTCTGCGAGAGAGTGAGTCTGCGAGAGAGTGAGTCTGCGAGAGAGTGAGTCTGCGAGAGAGTGAGTCTGCGAGAGAGTGAGTCTGCGAGAGAGTGAGTCTGCGAGAGAGTGAGTCTGCGAGAGAGTGAGTCTGTGAGAGAGAGTGTCTGCGAGAGAGTGTCTGCGAGAGAGTGTCTGCGAGAGAGTGTCTGCGAGAGAGTGTCTGCGAGAGAGTGTCTGCGAGAGAGTGTCTGTGAGAGAATGTCTGCGAGAATGTCTGTGAGAGAGTGTCTGTGTGAGACCGGCCTCACGGCGTTGCCCTCCCGATCATCCCGCCAACCTGCAACCACCCCCAAGACACAGCATCGCCACCTCTGGCCGCCCCAGCCACACAGACCCGAGGGCCGGCCAGAGTCCCCGATAGACTCGACACCCTACCACGCATGTCCGACCGAGGGAGCGGGAACCCCCGAGCCAGACCAGGAGGCGCCAGCCCAGTCACACCTCGGATCGCCTTCCCCCCGGGAGGACTCTATCGGCCACCAGGCCCCTGGGGAGCAGGCGCCTCGCCCGCCGAGCGTCTGGGGACCCTCCCAGACCCACCTGAAAAGACCAAAGAAACGAGCGGCAGGAAATCCCGCCGGACCCCCCTCAGTCACAAAAGGCCCCTCTCTGCGAGGACTCCGGACTTCAAAGGGCAGGGGGAGTATAATAGGGGGTGCCGGAGGAACGAATGGCAGAGAAGACCTGGAACCATCAGAGCCTGCTGACGCTGTCGCGGCTCCCGAACGCTGAACCACCTGGGCCCGCTGAGTGACTCGCGGCCTCCAGCCATTGAACCATCTGAGCCCTGCTGACGAGGTCGCGGCTACCGAACTCCGAACCTCCTGGGCCTGCTGAGTGACTCGCGGCCCCCAGCCATTGAACCATCCGAGCCCTGCTGACGAGATCGCGGCTCCCGAACTCCGACTACCTGTGCCTGCTGAGTGACTCGCGGCGCTCCCCTCGAGGACGACTCGGCAAGAGATCGCCCAGAGACACGACACCCTCCAGCTCGAGGATTGTGAGCTATCCGCAGGGTACTTCGCAGAGACACTACCTTCAAAGACTGTCCCGCTACCCCCATTCCCCTACCACCGATTTGTAGTACCTTGTGCCGCTGCTGTACTGCTTGCACCTTGGATCATAAAGATCCCTTGAAACCATCGATAAAAGAACCTATCGTCCTGCAAAGAATACGTGTGGTGTCACTCTGTTCGTAGTGTAAGCTCAGGGTGTGCGCGCCTGGTTCGGCCTACTTGGGAGAGGTGGGTCAAAGGGGTGGGCAAGACGTGTATCGAACCCCCTCCGGCGAACGCCTTTCCAACATTTGGTGGCAGACGACGGGATCCGAGCCGACACCGAAAGAGAGCGTGCAGTGAACGACTGACGCACTACCAAACAGAGATGGAAGGAGAAACCTCCCTGGGTGCCGCAGGTACCGAAATAAGCTCACCGTTCCGAGAGGATCAATTGGACTATTACACGCATAGAGAATTAAAACAATTTTGCAAAGACCTTGGCATCGCTACCACCGGATTAAGCACAAAAGAAGACTTCCAGAAAGTATTGAAGACCTGGGTCGAGACGGGGGCGCCCCGACCCAAACGGAAGGAGACTCTGCCCATGAACCACAAAGCATCCCGGTGAGAAACAACGGGCCAGAGGGGAACCTGTCCCCCCGAGGAACTAGCAGACCGAGAGAGAAGCAGCAACCACGAACTTGAACTGGCAAAGCTAAAAATCGAGGGAGAAATAAAACTGGCCGAGAAAAAGTTAGCCGTCGAGCAGTTACGGCTACAAGGGGAACTCGAGGAAAAGAGACACCAAAGAGTGCACGACGAAAAAAAACTCCAGCTGGAACATGAACGCAGCCTGAAAGAGATCGAGTGGAGGGCTAAATGCGAAAAGTCACAACCTTCCGGGAATCTACCATCCGCTCCCACCGTGGAAGCCAAAGTCCACATCCCCAAGGATGTGGTAAAAGAGTATTACAAGAACGACGATATCCAGCAGTGGCTTAAGGCCTACGAAGTCGCCATGACCTCTGTTGGACCCGGCCTCGTGGCGTGGTCCTGACTTCCCGGGGGTTGGGCCCGTTCCCCGCCCTAGCCTCCACGAGCTACCCGTCGAGTCGAGAGCCCTGCTGATTGAATCGCGGCTGACCCTACGGAGAAGAACTCTTGTCGGAACCATCACGAGCCCTGCTGACTGCGTCGCGGCTCCTTCTTGTAAACACTTTGAACCACCTGGAACATCGGAGCCCTGCTGACGCTGTCGCGGCCCAACCTCGCTGAAACCTCCCTCGGAGCCCTGCTGACGACGTCGCGGCTCGAACTGAGCAGAAACCACCTTGAGAGCCCTGCTGATTGGATCGCGGCTCTCCACGAACTGTACGCCGGAGCCCTGCTGACGCCGTCGCGGCTCGACCCCTCCGAGATCCGGAGGTCCTCCAGCTTGAGGATAAGAACTGGGCCCCAGGTACCCTCGTACCGCACTCCTGCCAAAGACTGTCCCGCTACCCCTACCCTTCCAAAGAGACACTGAGACTTTTGGTGGATCCCTCGATCCCTTCATGTAAATATTGACCTCGTAACCTTTTTATTGCTGATAAAGATTTGCTTGTCGTAAGACAACCTCCTTGAGTCCTGTGTGGTGGTGTTACTGTGCTAGTACTTGATAGGAGAAGGATCTCTCAGGAGACTTCTCGGCAGCGCTCGGCTACTTCGTACAGTGTGAGGGCCCCCCTTGGTGGTCTCGCCGACTCCTCAGGATCCGCCTTCCAACATTTGGTGGCCAGCGACGGGATCCGAGCCGAACGCAGTACGTACCAGCCAGTACCCACTAGCTACCCATCCAAACGAACAGCATCATGAGCAGCCAGGAAAACAACGCGACAATGGAGTTCCAGCCCGAACGGCTGGAGGAATATACGCACAAAGAGTTAAAACAGTTCTGCAAAGACAAAGGCATTGCAACCACCGGCCTAGGTACCAAAGAGGAGATGCAGAAAGCTCTGAGGGCATGGTTGGAGGCCGGGGCAGGCCCCTCCCAGGAAGAAGGTCCCTTGCCCCTGACTGAGACCACATCAACCGCACTGACTCCGGCAACCGGAGGAAGAAAGAGCATAGAAACCGGCCTCTCCGAAGAAGAAATACGAGAGCGGAAGAAGGTCCGGAGCAACGAGCTAGAGCTCGCACGACTGCGGCTGGACGGCGAACTCCAGCTGGCAGAAAAGAAACTGGCCCTAGAGCAGCTACTCTCCTACAGAAGAGACGACACCGGGAGTTGGAGGAAAAGAAACTAACTCTTGAGCACGAGCGCAGTCTCAAGGAGCTCGAGATCCAGGCCAAGAACGGAGGGACCAACACCCCCAGTACTAGAGACACTCTACCGCCTTCCGAGACCAAGGTACATATCCCGAAAGAGGTCGTCAAGGAGTATTACAAGAATGACGACATCCAGCAATGGTTCAAGGCCTACGAGGTGGCCATGACCTCTCATCGGGTGCCCCGAAAAGACTGGGGCACGGGCCTGTGGGGGCGGTTCCTGAGTGAGGGTCGAGACACGCTGCTCCAGCTACCGGAGGAGGTGATGACCTCCTACGATCACATGAAGGAGGCCCTGCTCACCCGCTACGGGCTAACCGCGGAAATGTACCGCCAGCGGTTCAGAGACTGCAAGAAAATCCCGGGTACCACATGGGTGGAATATGTGGACTTTTTCAGTCGGGCCCTAGAAGGGTGGATCAAAGGGAGCAAAGTAACCACCTACGGGCAGCTGGTCGACCTCATCGTGTGGGAACATCTCTCCAACAATTGCTTCGTGGAACTGAGACAGCACCTCCTCGACAGCAAAATGACCGACCCGCGAAAACTTGCCGTCGAGGCCGATCGATGGGTCAACTCCCGGGTCCCCCGGAACTCAATGGGGGAGTACCAGAGGAACCCCCACGGACCCCCCACCAGCGCGGTGGAGGGGGAGGGCCGAACAGGAACTGAGACCCTCCCGCCGGGGCCCCCAGGAGCCCCCCTCGAGGGCCACCGCAGCAACAACTCTCCCCGAGCCTAGCCCGAAGGGGGGCGGCCCCGGCCCGACCCGGACCACGGCCACCAGTGACCTGCTCCGGCTGCCAACAAACCGGACACTATGCCAGCGATCCGGTCTGCCCCCTGAACCGAAGAAACGGGGCCGGCGGGCCCCCGCCCCGACAGCTGGCGGCCGCCGCCCTGGGAGAAGGAGAAGAGGAAGAGGAGGCCCTCGACCGAGGGACCACTGAGTGGGAGCCGGCAGCCATGTCCCTGGTCTGCCTGGGTAGCCGAGAAATGGTACCCTGCACCCCCATCCCAAGCAACACCCAGAAGTACCGGCAGCAGGTCACGGTCAATGGACAACGGGCCGAAGCCCTTCCTGACACCGGCGCCAGTATCACCGCTGTCCGCTGCCACCTGGTGACCCCTGAACAGATTCTACCGAATGTGCTGTGCCCCGTCCGGACGGCCGACAACAGTGAAAGCCTGTGCCAGATGGCCCTGGTCCCCTTCGAGTGGGGAGGGGTGACGGGCCTGCTGAAGGTGACGGTACGCGACGACGCCCCTGTCAACTGCCTCCTGGGGAACGACTTGGAGAGTTCCCCCTGGGCTCAAGTAGAGCGACGAGAGCACCTCCGAATGTTGGGACTGGCTGACTGGGCCTGCGCCATCACCCGGTCCATGACCGCCCGGGCCCCCCGCTCATCCTCGACCTCCGGGGCCGCCCAGCCCGAGGGGCTCGCACCCCCTCCCGCCAGCAGCGAGTAGGAGGCGGACACCGACCCTGGACCTAGCGAATCCTCCCCCGAAGAGATGGCTTCCCCGAGCGCCCTACCAGAGCTGACACAATGGCGACACGAAGGGGGCCCCACCCGGGAGAAGTTCCAACAAGAGCAGCAGTCCTGCCCCACTCTCGAAGGGGTCCGCCAACAAGCGTCCGCCCAAACCAACGGGGACCAGACCGGCACCCACTGGGTCTACTGGGCCGAGGGCCTGCTCTACAGTGAGCAAAAAGTGGCAGAACTCGGGGCCAGCCGAGTGCTGGTGGTCCCCCTCCGCTTCCGGGAGTTCCTGCTCAACCTGGCACATGATGTGCCCCTCGCCGGACACTTGGGGCAAGACAAAACGTACAGTCGTCTGGTGACCCACTTCTACTGGCCCCGGATGCGGAGAGACGTGGACAACCACTGCCGGTCCTGCCAGACCTGCCAAGCCAGCGGGAAGACGGGGGGTCGGGTCAAGGCCCCCCTCCAGCCCTTTCCAGCCGTCAGCACCCCGTTCGAACGGGTCGGAATCGATATTGTGGGGCCCCTGGACCCCCAAACCGCCCTGGGCCACCGTTTCATCCTGGTCCTCGTGGACCACGCCACCAGGTACCCGGAGGCGGTCCCGCTAAGAACTATAACGGCCCCCGTGGTAGGCCGGGCCTTAATGGGGATCTTCTCCCGAGTGGGATTTCCCCGCGAAGTGGTGAGCGACCGCGGCACGAACTTTATCTCCAGGTACATGCGGTCCCTGTGGCAGCAGTGCGGGGTCACATACAAGTTCACGACCCACTATCACCCTCAGAGGAACGGACTGGTTGAGCGGTTCAACAGAACATTAAAAGGAATGATCCAGGGCCTGGAAGAGCCCCTCAGGCGGAGGTGGGATGTCCTGCTGCCGTGCCTCCTGTTTGCCTATCGGGAGGTCCCGCAGAAGTCCCTGGGGTTCAGCCCGTTTGAACTATTGTATGGACACCCGGTCCGCGGACCGCTCAGCCTGGTCAAGGAGGGCTGGGAGATGAAGCCCCAAGGCGCCCTTCCTGACGTCTACCGATACCTCCTGACCCTCCGAAACCAGACCCGCAAGTTCCGAGCCATGGCCGAAGCCAACCTCGAGGCCAGCCAGGAGGACATGAAGCGGTGGTACGATCGGAACTCCTCTACCATCGAATTCGAGCCAGGCCAGAAAGTATGGGTCATGGCCCCGGTCGAACCCGGCGCCCTCCAGGACAAGTGGACCGGGCCCTTCAAGGTAGTGGAGAAGAAAAGTCCCGTCACCTACCTGGTCGACCTGGAGTCCCCCCGGAACCCCCTCCGGGTCCTACATGCTAACAGGCTAAAACCCCACTTTGCCCGGACCGAACTGAGCCTGCTGCTGGCGACCGACGAGGGGGGCGAGGACGACTCCGAGCCCCTGCCCGACCTCTTGCATTCCAACATCCATGATGGATCGATCGAAGGTGTCCAACTCGCCTCTTCCCTGACTCCGGAACAGCGCAACGACTGCCAGCAATTGCTGCGGCACTACGCAGCCCTCTTCTCCCTCACCCCGGGGGTGACCCACTGGTGCGTCCACGACGTCGACACCGGGGAGAGCCCCCCCGTGCGACACAGAGCCTACCGGGTACCCGACCGAGTGCGGGCCTGCATCCAGGCCGAAGTAACGAAGATGCTGGCCCTGGGGGTCATCGAACCCTCCGACAGCCCGTGGGCCAGCCCTGTCGTCCTGGTGCCCAAGGCCGCAGCTCCCGGCCACCCCCCAGAGTTGCGATTCTGCGTGGACTACCGAGCCCTGAATGCAGTAACCAAGACCGACGCCCACCCGATACCCCGGGCCGACGAACTCATCGACCGCCTAGGGGCCGCTCGCTACTTGAGCACGCTGGACCTCACCGCCGGGTACTGGCAAATCCAGCTCACCCCCGGCGCCCAAGAAAGATCCGCCTTTTCGACCCCGGATGGGCATTACCACTTTCGGTGATGCCCTTCGGAATGAAGAACGCCCCGGCCACCTTCCAAAGACTGGTGAACAAGGTTTTGGCCGGGCTTGAGGCCTTCAGCGCGGCCTACCTCGATGACATTGCCGTGTACAGCAACCACTGGGCCGAGCACCTCCTTCACATTACAGCCGTCCTGGCCGCCCTCCAGCGGGCCGGACTCACAATCAAGGCCAGCAAATGCCAAATCGGCCACGGATCCGTGACCTACCTGGGCCATCAAGTGGGGAGTGGGCAGGTGGCCCCTCTCCAAGCGAAAATAGATGCCATCCAGGCCTGGGAACCCCCTACTACCCAGACCGCTGTCCGGGCCTTCCTGGGCCTCACCGGATACTACCGGCGGTTTATCCGGGACTATGGGAGCATTGTTGGCCCCCTCACAGAATTAACGTCCAAAAAGCAGCCCAAGAAGGTGCACTGGACACCGCGCTGCCAAGCCGCCTTTGACACCCTAAAGGCGGCAATGTGTACTGCCCCGGTGCTGCAGGCCCCTGACTACAATAAGGAGTTTGTGGTGCAGACGGACGCCTCCGAGTATGGGATCGGGGCCGTCCTATCCCAAGCCGATGAAAAGGGGCTCGACCGACCAGTGGCCTTCATCAGCCGACGACTACTGCCCCGAGAGCAACGATGGAGCACCATTGAGCGTGAGGCCTTCGCTGTAGTGTGGGCCCTCAAGAAGCTCCGGCCCTACCTCTTTGGTACCCACTTCCGGGTCCAGACCGACCACCGGCCCCTGCGGTGGTTAATGCAAATGCGGGGCGAGAACCCCAAGCTGCTGCGGTGGTCCATCTCGCTACAAGGGATGGACTTTGACGTCGAACACCGGCCCGGCAATGACCACGCCAACGCCGACGGCCTGTCCCGCTTCTTCCGCCTTGACGAGGAGAATCCCCAAGGAGATGGGTGACTCTCCATGCCTTCGGCTGGGGGGGGGGGGACGCCTGTTGGACCCGGCCTCGTGGAGTGGTCCTTAACCCCGTGGATTGTGCCCGTTCCCCGCCCCGGCCTTCACGGGCCACCCTTCTGAACTGCACCGAGGCCCTTCATCCTGAGCTGCACGAGGTCGCATACCCCTCGTGGCTCAGCCATCTTGTTGGCAGCCACGTGACTCTGTGCACCCGCCAGCGCGACCCCGCTCAACCCGGCCTCGACCCCAGCGAAGCCCCGACATCGAGGCACCACGAACTGGCCAGGGGGTGCCGCAGGAACCATTCATCGCCCCCGGCGGAGGACAGTATCGATGGGACCCCCAACTGTCCTCCCCTCTCGAGGTGTGATCGCCCTGCAACTCCCTTGGGCCTGGCGCCTCTCCTGCTGGGCGTCTGGCCACCTCCACCCGGCCTCTCCGCCCCCCCCCCGGGCGCCTGGGTCCGGACATCAAAGGGCTCCAGACCTATATCTGGGGCAACCCCGCTACAGATCGGCAGTTGTATCCCGGAGTCGAGAGCCCTGCTGATTGAATCGCGGCTGACCCTACGGAGAAGAACTCTTGTCGGAACCATCACGAGCCCTGCTGACTGCGTCGCGGCTCCTTCTTGTGAACACTTTGAACCACCTGGAACATCGGAGCCCTGCTGACGCTGTCGCGGCCCAACCTCGCTGAAACCTCCCTCGGAGCCCTGCTGACGACGTCGCGGCTCGAACTGAGCAGAAACCACCTTGAGAGCCCTGCTGATTGGATCGCGGCTCTCCACGAACTGTACGCCGGAGCCCTGCTGACGCCGTCGCGGCTCGACCCCTCCGAGATCCGGAGGTCCTCCAGCTTGAGGATAAGAACTGGGCCCCAGGTACCCTCGTACCGCACTCCTGCCAAAGACTGTCCCGCTACCCCTACCCTTCCAAAGAGACACCGAGACTTTTGGTGGATCCCTCGATCCCTTCGTGTAAATATTGACCTCGTAACCTTTTTATTGCTGATAAAGATTTGCTTGTCGTAAGACAACCTCCTTGAGTCCTGTGTGGTGGTGTTACTGTGCTAGTACGTGATAGGAGAAGGATCTCTCAGGAGACTTCTCGGCAGCGCTCGGCTACTTCGTACAGTGTGAGGGCCCCCCTTGGTGGTCTCGCCGACTCCTCGGGGTCCGCCTTCCAACAGAGAGAGCCTGAGAGAGAGAGCGTGAGAGAGTGTCTGTGAGAGCGGGTCTGTGAGAGAGTGTCTGTTCTGTGAGACTGTGAGAGAGTGTCTGAGAGAGAGTGTCTGTTCTGTGAGACTGTGAGAGAGTGTCTGAGAGAGAGTGTCTGTTCTGTGAGACTGTGAGAGAGTGTCTGAGAGAGAGTGTCAGAGAGAGTGTCAGAGAGAGTGTCAGAGAGAGTGTCAGAGAGAGTGTCAGAGAGAGTGTCAGAGAGAGAGAGTGTCAGAGAGAGAGAGTGTCAGAGAGAGTGTCAGAGAGAGAGAGTGTCAGTGAGTGTCTGAGAGAGAGTGTCTGAGAGAGAGTGTCTGAGAGAGTGTCTGAGAGAGAGTGTCTGAGAGAGTGTCAGAGAGAGTGTCAGAGAGAGTGTCTGTGAGTCAGAGTGTCTGTGAGTCAGAGTGTCTGTGAGTCAGAGTGTCTGTGAGTCAGAGTGTCTGTGAGTCAGAGTGTCTGTGAGTCAGAGTGTCTGTGAGTCAGAGTGTCTGTGAGTCAGAGTGTCTGTGAGTCAGAGTGTCCGAGTCTGAGAGAGTGTCTGAGAGAGTGTCTGACAGTGTGTGAGAGAGAGTGTGTGAGAGAGTGTGTGAGAGAGAGAGTGTGAGAGAGAGAGTGTGTGAGAGAGAGTGTGTGAGAGAGAGTGTGTGAGAGAGAGTGTGTGAGAGAGTCTGCGAGAGAGAGTCTGCGAGAGAGGTTCTGCGAGAGAGAGTCTGCGAGAGAGAGTCTGCGAGAGAGTGAGTCTGCGAGAGAGTGAGTCTGCGAGAGAGTGAGTCTGCGAGAGAGTGAGTCTGCGAGAGAGTGAGTCTGCAAGAGAGTGAGTCTGCAAGAGAGTGAGTCTGCAAGAGAGTGAGTCTGCAAGAGAGTGAGTCTGCAAGAGAGTGAGTCTGCGAGAGAGTGAGTCTGCGAGAGAGTGAGTCTGCGAGAGAGTGTCTGCGAGAGAGTGTCTGCGAGAGAGTGTCTGCGAGAGAGTGTCTGCGAGAGAGTGTCTGCGAGAGAGTGTCTGCGAGAGAGTGTCTGCGAGAATGTCTGCGAGAGAATGTCTGCGAGAATGTCTGTGAGAGAGTGTCTGTGTGAGACCGGCCTCACGGCGTTGCCCTCCCGATCATCCCGCCAACCTGCAACCACCCCCAAGACACAGCATCGCCACCTCTGGCCGCCCCAGCCACACAGACCCGAGGGCCGGCCAGAGTCCCCGATAGACTCAACACCCTACCACGCATGTCCGACCGAGGGAGCGGGAACACCCGAGCCAGACCAGGAGGCGCCAGCCCAGTCACACCTCGGATCGCCTTCCCCCCGGGAGGACTCTATCGGCCACCAGGCCCCTGGGGAGCAGGCGCCTCGCCCGCCGAGCGTCTGGGGACCCTCCCAGACCCACCTGAAAAGACCAAAGAAACGAGCGGCAGGAAATCCCGCCGGACCCCCCCTCAGTCACAAAAGGCCCCTCTCTGCGAGGACTCCGGACTTCAAAGGGCAGGGGGAGTATAATAGGGGGTGCCGGAGGAACGAATGGCAGAGAAGACCTGGAACCATCAGAGCCTGCTGACGCTGTCGCGGCTCCCGAACGCTGAACCACCTGGGCCTGCTGAGTGACTCGCGGACTCCAGCCATTGAACCATCTGAGCCCTGCTGACGAGGTCGCGGCTACCGAACTCCGAACCTCCTGGGCCTGCTGAGTGACTCGCGGCCCCCAGCCATTGAACCATCCGAGCCCTGCTGACGAGATCACGGCTCCCGAACTCCGACTACCTGTGCCTGCTGAGTGACTCGCGGCGCTCCCCTCGAGGACGACTCGGCAAGAGATCGCCCAGAGACACGACACCCTCCAGCTCGAGGATTGTGAGCTATCCGCAGGGTACTTCGCAGAGACACTACCTTCAAAGACTGTCCCGCTACCCCCATTCCCCTACCACCGATTTGTAGTACCTTGTGCCACTGCTGTACTGCTTGCACCTTGGATCATAAAGATCCCTTGAAACCATCGATAAAAGAACCTATCGTCCTGCAAAGAATACGTGTGGTGTCACTCTGTTCGTAGTGTAAGCTCAGGGTGTGCGCGCCTGGTTCGGCCTACTTGGGAGAGGTGGGTCAAAGGGGTGGGCAAGACATGTATCGAACCCCCTCCGGCAAACGCCTTTCCAACATTTGGTGGCAGACGACGGGATCCGAGCCGATACCGAAAGAGAGCGTGCAGTGAACGACTGACGCACTACCAAACAGAGATGGAAGGAGAAACCTCCCTGGGTGCCGCAGGTACCGAAATAAGCTCACCGTTCCGAGAGGATCAATTGGACTATTACACGCATAGAGAATTAAAATAATTTTGCAAAGACCTTGGCATCGCTACCACCAGATTAAGCACAAAAGAAGACTTCCAGAAAGTATTGAAGACCTGGGTCGAGACGGGGGCGCCCCCGACCCAAACGGAAGGAGACTCTGCCCATGAACCACAAAGCATCCCGGTGAGAAACAACGGGCCAGAGGGGAACCTGTCCCCCGAGGAACTAGCAGACCGAGAGAGAAGCAGCAACCACGAACTTGAACTGGCAAAGCTAAAAATCGAGGGAGAAATAAAACTGGCCGAGAAAAAGTTAGCCGTCGAGCAGTTACGGCTACAAGGGGAACTCGAGGAAAAGAGACGCCAAAGAGTGCACGACGAAAAAAAACTCCAGCTGGAACATGAACGCAGCCTGAAAGAGATCGAGTGGAGGGCTAAAAGCGAAAAGTCACAACCTTCCGGGAATCTACCATCCGCTCCCACCGTGAAAGCCAAAGTCCACATCCCCAAGGATGTGGTAAAAGAGTATTACAAGAACGACGATATCCAGCAGTGGCTTAAGGCCTACGAAGTCGCCATGACCTCTGTTGGACCCGGCCTCGTGGCGTGGTCCTGACTTCCCGGGGGTTGGGCCCGTTCCCCGCCCTAGCCTCCACGAGCTACCCGTTCGGGCCGCACGAGGTCACATACACCTCGGGGCTCCACCATTTTGTTGCCTGCCACGTGACCCTGCACACCAGTCCTCCTGACTCCGCTCAACCCGGCCTCGGCCCCAGCAAGGCCCAGACATTGAGGCACCAAGAACTGGCCAGGGGGTGTCACGTGAACACCTCATCGCCCTGGCGGAGGGCGGTATCGATGGGACCCCCAACCGTCCCCACACACCAAGGTGCGATTGGTCTCCATCTCTCCTGGGCCGGGCGCCTCTCCTGCTGGGCGTCTGGCCGCTCCCAACCCGGCCTCACCGCCCCCCGGGCGCAAGGGTCTGGACATCAAAGGGCTCCAGACCTATATCTGGGGCGACCCCGCCACAGACCGGCAGTTGTATCCCGGAGTCGAGAGCCCTGCTGATTGAATCGCGGCCGACCCTACGGAGAAGAACTCTTGCTTGAAACCACCACGAGCCCTGCAGACTGCGTCGCGGCTCCTTCTTGCTGAAACCTTGAAGCCCCCCGGATCATCGGGGCCCTGCTGACGCTGTCGCGGCCCAACCTCGCTGAAACCTCCCTCGGAGCCCTGCTGACGACGTCGCGGCTCGAGCTGAGCAGAAACCATCTTGAGAGCCCTGCTGACCTGATCGCGGCTCTCCACGAACTGAACGCCAGAGCCCTGCTGACGCCGTCGCGGCTCGACCCCTCCGAGATCCGGAGGTCCTCCAGCTTGAGGATAAGAACTGGGCCCCAGGTACCCTCATACCAAGCTCCTGCCAAAGACTGTCCCGCTACCCCTTCCCTTCTAAAGAGACACTGAGACTTTTGCGGATCCCTCGATCCCCTTTTTGTGTAATATTGAACCCGTAACCTTTTAACGTGCTGATAAAGAATTGCTCATCTTGAGACAACCTCCTTGAGTCCGGTGTGGTGGTGTTACTGTGCTAGTACATAATAGGAGAAGGATCTCTCAGGAGGCTTCTCTGCAGCGCTCGGCTACTTCGTACAGTGTGGGGGCCCTCCGTGAGTGGTCTCGCCGACTCCTCGGGGTCCGCCTTCCAACATTTGGTGGCCAGCGACGGGATCCGAGCCGAACGCAGTACGTACCAGCCAGTAACCCACTAGCTACCCATCCAGACAAACAGAAGTCATGAGCAACCAAGAAAATAACACGACCACGGAGTTCCAGCCCGAACGGTTGGAGGAATATACGCACAAAGAATTGAAACAGTTCTGCAAGGACAAAGGCATTGCAACCACCGGCCTAGGTACCAAAGAGGAGATGCAGAAAGCCCTGAGGACCTGGCTGAAGGGCGAGGCAGACCACTCCCAGGAAGAAGGTCCCCTGCCCCTGACTTTGGCCACATCAACCGCACCGACTCCGGCAACCGGAGGAGGAAAGAGCCTAGAAACCGGCCTCTCCGAAGAGGAGATACGAGAGCGGGAGAAGGTCCGGAACCACGAACTCGAGCTCGCACGACTGCGGCTGGACGGCGAACTCCATCTGGCGGAAAAGAAACTGGCCCTAGAGCAGCTACGACTACAAGAGGAGATAGAAGAGAAGAGACGGCACCGAGAGTTGGAGGAAAAAAAAATGACCCTTGAGCACGAGCGAAGTCTCAAAGAGCTCGAAATCAAGGCAAAGAACGGGGGGACCGACACCCCCAGCAATAGAGACACCCTACCGCCTGCCGAGGCCAAGGTACATATCCCGAAAGAGGTCGTCAAGGAGTACTATAAGAATGACGACATCCAACAATGGTTCAAGGCATACGAGGTGGCCATGACCTCCCATCGGGTGCCCCGAAAGGACTGGGGCGCCGGCCTGTGGGGTCGGTTCCTGAGTGAAGGTCGAGACACCCTGCTCCAGCTGCCAGAGGAGGTGATGACCTTCTATGACCACATGAAGGAGGCCCTGCTCACCCGCTACGGGCTAACCGCGGAAATGTACCGCCAGCGGTTCAGAGACTGCAAGAACATCCCGGGTACCACCTGGGTGGAATATGTGGACTTTTTCAGCCGGGCCCTAGAAGGATGGATCAAGGGTAGCAAAGTCACCACCTACGGGCAGCTGGTCGACCTCATTGTTTGGGAACACCTCTCCAACAATTGCTTCGTGGAGCTAAGGCAACACCTCCTCGACAGCAAGATGACCGACCCACGAAAACTCGCCGTCGAGGCCGATCGATGGGTCAACACCCGAGTCCCCCGGAACTCGATGGGGGAGTACCAGAGGAACCCCACCGGACCTCCCTGCCAACGCGGTGGAGGGGGAGGGCCGAACAGGAACCGGGACCCCCCCGCCGGGGCCCCCAGGAGCCCACCTTGAGGGCCACCGCAGCAACCCCTCTCCCCGAGCCTAGCCCGAAGAGGGGCGACCCCAGCCAGAACCGGACCACGGCCCCCAGTAACATGCTACGGCTGCCAACAAACCGGACATTATGCCAGCTATCCGGTCTGCCCCCTGAACCGAAGAAACGGGGCCGGCGGGCCCCCGCCCCGACAGCTGGCGGCCGCCGCCCTGGGGGAAGGAGAAGAAGAAGAAGAAACCCCCGACCGAGGAACCACCGAATGGGAGCCGGCGGCCATGTCCCTGGTCTGCCTGGGCAGCCGAGAAATGGTGCCCCGCACCCCCATCCCAAGCAACACCCAGAAGTACCGGCAGCAGGTCACCGTCAATAGACAACGGGCCGAAGCCCTTCGTGACACCGGCGCCAATGTCACCGCTGTCCGCTGCCACCTGGTGACCCCCGAACAGATCCTACCCAATGTGCTGTGCCCCGTCCGGACGGCCGACAACAGCGAAAGCCTGTGCCCGATGGCCCTAGTCCCCTTCGAGTGGGGAGGGGTGACAGGCCTACTAAAAGTGACTGTCCGCAACGACGCACCAGTAGACTGCCTCCTGGGGAACGACCTGGAGAGTTCCCCCTGGGCTCAAGTGGAGCGACGAGAGCACCTCCGAATGCTGGGACTATCCGAATGGGCCTGCGCCATCACCCGGTCCATGACCGCCCAGGCCCCCCGCTCGTCCTTGGCCCCCGGTGCCGCCCCGCCTGAGGGGCTCGCACCACCCCCCGCCGGCAGCGAGGGGGAGGCGGACACCGACACTGGACCTACTGAACCCTCCTCCGAAGAGATTGCTTCCCTCGGCGCCCTACCAGAACTTGCACAATGGCGCCACGAAGGGGGCCCCACCCGTGAGCAGTTCCAGCAAGAACAGCAGTCCTGTCCCTCTCTCGAAGGGGTCCGACAACAAGCATCCGCACAAGCCAACGGGGACCAGACCGGCACCCACTGGGTCTACTGGGCCGAGGGCCTGTTGTACAGTGAACAGAAAGTGGCAGAACTCGGGGCCAGCCGCGTGTTGGTGGTCCCCCTCCGCTTCCGGGAGTTCCTTCTCAACCTGGCACATGACGTGCCCCTCGCCGGACACCTAGGGCAAGACAAAACTTACAGCCGTCTGGTGACCCACTTCTACTGGCCCCGGATGCGGAGAGACGTGGACAACCACTGCTGGTCCTGCCAGACCTGCCAAGCCAGCGGGAAGACGGGGGGGTCGGGTCAAGGCCCCCCTCCAGCCCTTTCCAGCCGTCAGCACCCCGTTCAAACGGGTCGGGATCGACATTGTGGGGCCCCTGGACCCCCGGACCGCCCTGGGCCACCGCTTCATCCTGGTCCTCGTGGACCACGCCACCAGGTACCCGGAGGCGGTCCCGCTAAGAACTGTAACGGCCCCCGTGGTAGGCCGGGCCTTGATGGGGATCTTCTCCCGAGTGGGATTTCCCCGCGAAGTGGTGAGCGACAGGGGCACCAACTTCATCTCCAAGTACATGCGGTCCCTGTGGCAGCAGTGCGGGGTCACGTACAAATTCACAACCCCCTATCACCCTCAGGGGAACGGGCTGGTCGAGCGCTTTAACAGAACCCTGAAGGGGATGATTCAGGGCTTGGACGAGCCCCTCCGGCGGAGATGGGATGTCCCACTACCATGCCTCCTGTTCGCCTATCGGGAGGTCCCGCAGAAGTCTCTGGGGTTCAGCCCGTTTGAACTATTGTACGGACATCCGGTCCGCGGACCGCTCAGCCTGGTCAAGGAGGGCTGGGAGACGAAGCTCCAAGGCGCCCCTCCTGACGTCTACCGATACCTCCTGACCCTACGAAACCAGACCCGCAAGTTCCGAGCCATGGCCGAAGCCAACCTCGAGGCCAGCCAGGAGGACATGAAGCGGTGGTACGATCGGAACACCTCTACCATCGAGTTCGAGCCTGGCCAGAGAGTCTGGTTCATGGCCCCTGTTGAGCCTTGCGCCCTCCAGGACAAGTGGACTGGGCCCTTCAAGGTGGTGGAGAAGAAAAGCCCCCTCACCTACCTAGTCGACCTAGAGTCCCCCCGGAACCCCCTCCGGGTTCTACATGCTAACAGGCTCAAGCCCCACTTTGCCCGGACCGAACTGAGCCTGCTGCTGGCGACCGACGAGGGGGGAGAGGACGACTCCGAGCCCCTACCCGACCTCTTGCAGAACAACGTCCACGACGGATCCATCAAAGGTGTCCAACTCGCCGCTTCCCTGACCCCGGAACAGCGTATCGACTGTCAACAACTGCTGCAGGACTACGCAGCCCTCTTCTCCCTCACCCCGGGGGTGACCCACTGGTGCGTCCACAACGTCGACACCGGGGACAGCCCCCCCCGTGCGACACCGAGCCTACAGGGTACCCGACCGAGTACGGGCATGCATCCAGGCCGAAGTAGCGAAAATGTTGGCCCTGGGGGTCATCGAGCCCTCCGACAGCCCGTGGGCCAGCCCTGTCGTCCTGGTACCAAAGGCCGCAGCCCCCGGCCATCCCCCGGAGTTACGATTTTGCGTAGACTACCGGGCCCTGAATGCTGTGACCAAGACGGACGCCCATCCTATACCCCGGGCCGACGAACTCATCGATCGCTTGGGGTCCGCCCGCTACCTGAGCACGCTGGACCTCACCGCCGGGTACTGCCAGATCCAGCTCACCCCCGGCGTCCGAGAAAGATCCGCCTTTTCTACCCCGGATGGGCATAACCACTTTCGGGTGATGCCCTTCGGCATGAAGAACGCCCCGGCCACTTTTTAGAGACTTGTAAACCAGGTTCTGGCCGGGCTCGAGGCCTTCAGCGCGGCCTATTTGGATGACATTGCCGTGTACAGCAACCACTGGGCTGAGCACCTAATTCACCTCAAAGCCGTCCTGGCCGCCCTCCAAGGGGCCGGGCTCACGATCAAGGCCAGCAAATGCCAGATCGGCCAAGGATCAGTGACCTACCTGGGCCATCAGGTGGGGAGCGGTCAGGTGGCCCCTCTCCAGCCAAAAGTCGATGCCATCCAGGCATGGGAGCCCCCCACTACCCAGACCGCTGTGCGGGCCTTCCTGGGCCTCACTGGATACTACCGGCGGTTCATCCGGGACTATGGGAGCATTGTTGGGGCTCTCACAGAGCTCACCTCGAAGAAACAACCCAAGAAGGTGCACTGGACTCCCCGCTGCCAGTCCGCTTTCGAGACTCTCAAGGCAGCGATGTGCACTGCCCCGGTACTCCAGGCCCCTGACTACAGTAAAGAGTTCATCGTACAGACAGACGCCTCCGAATATGGGATCGGGGCCGTCCTGTCTCAGGTTGATGAGAAGGGACTCGACCGCCCGGTGGCCTTCATCAGTCGACGGCTGCTGCCCCGGGAGCAACGATGGAGCACCATAGAGCGCGAGGCCTTCGCCGTAGTGTGGGCCCTTAAGAAGCTCCGGCCCTATCTCTTCGGTACCCACTTTCGGGTCCAGACCGACCACCGGCCCTTGCGGTGGTTAATGCAAATGAGAGGCGAGAATCCCAAGCTGCTGCGATGGTCCATTGCCCTGCAAGGGATGGACTTTTCGGTTGAGCACCGACCCGGCAATGACCACGCCAACGCGGACGGCCTGTCCCGCTTCTTCCGCCTTGACGAGGAGAATCCCCAAGAAGATGGGTGACTCTCCGCCTTCGGCTGGGGGGGGACGCCTGTTGGACCCGGCCTCGTGGCGTGGTCCTGACTTCCCGGGGGTTGGGCCCGTTCCCCGCCCTAGCCTCCACGAGCTACCCGTTCGGGCCGCACGAGGTCACATACACCTCGGGGCTCCACCATTTTGTTGCCTGCCACGTGACCCTGCACACCAGTCCTCCTGACTCCGCTCAACCCGGCCTCGGCCCCAGCAAGGCCCAGACATTGAGGCACCAAGAACTGGCCAGGGGGTGTCACGTGAACACCTCATCGCCCTGGCGGAGGGCGGTATCGATGGGACCCCCAACCGTCCCCACACACCAAGGTGCGATTGGCCTCCATCTCTCCTGGGCCGGGCGCCTCTCCTGCTGGGCGTCTGGCCGCTCCCAACCCGGCCTCTCCGCCCCCCGGGCGCAAGGGTCCGGACATCAAAGGGCTCCAGACCTATATCTGGGGCGACCCCGCCACAGACCGGCAGTTGTATCCCGGAGTCGAGAGCCCTGCGGATTGAATCGCGGCCGACCCTACGGAGAAGAACTCTTGCTTGAAACCACCACGAGCCCTGCAGACTGCGTCGCGGCTCCTTCTTGCTGAAACCTTGAAGCCCCCCGGAACATCGGGGCCCTGCTGACGCTGTCGCGGCCCAACCTCGCTGAAACCTCCCTCGGAGCCCTGCTGACGACGTCGCGGCTCGAGCTGAGCAGAAACCATCTTGAGAGCCCTGCTGACCTGATCGCGGCTCTCCACGAACTGAACGCCAGAGCCCTGCTGACGCCGTCGCGGCTCGACCCCTCCGAGATCCGGAGATCCTCCAGCTTGAGGATAAGAACTGGGCCCCAGGTACCCTCGTACCAAGCTCCTGCCAAAGACTGTCCCGCTACCCCTTCCCTTCTAAAGAGACACTGAGACTTTTGCGGATCCCTCGATCCCCTTTTTGTGTAATATTGAACCCGTAACCTTTTAACGTGCTGATAAAGAATTGCTCATCTTGAGACAACCTCCTTGAGTCCGGTGTGGTGGTGTTACTGTGCTAGTACATAATAGGAGAAGGATCTCTCAGGAGGCTTCTCTGCAGCGCTCGGCTACTTCGTACAGTGTGGGGCCCCCCCCGAGTGGTCTCGCCGACTCCTCGGGGTCCGCCTTCCAACAACCTCTCACCGAGTCCCGCAGAAGGATTGGGGGGCTGGCCTATGGGGCCGGTTCTTAAGCGAAGGAAGAGATACCCTGCTGGATCTGCCCTCCACGGTCATGAACTCCTACAGCCACATGAAGGAAGCCCTCGTGGGCCGGTATGGACTCACCCCCGAAATATACCGGCAACGGTTCCGAGATTGCAAGAAGATACCGGGCACCACATGGGTAGAATACGTGAACTTTTACAGCCGGGCCTTGGACGGGTTGATCAAGGGCAGCAAGGTCTCCACCTTCGAAGAGCTGTTTGATCTGATCGCCTGGGAACATTTAGCGGCCAATTGCTTTGTAGAACTGCGCCAACATCTCCTGGACAGTAAGCTCACCGACCCTCGAAAGCTGGCCGCCGAGGCTGATCGTTGGGTGAACACCCGGGCCACCCGAGGCCCCGTGGGGGACTGCGGTCGCCACAGTCAAGGACCCCCCGCCAGAGGGGCGGAGGAAACCACGGCCGACCGAGAGACTTCCCAGGGGGGCCCTCGCACAGCCCTCCCAGCAGCCCACCAGCGGCAGGTCCCGCCCCGTCCCCAGCCAGCGCCGGAGCCCCAGGGCGGCTAGGGCCACGAACCAGGATCACCTGCTTCCGCTGCCAACAGCCCGGACACTACGCCAATGACCCCCAGTGTCCCCAGTATCAACAAACCGCAACGACCAACCCCCCGGCCCGGCAGATGGCCTCCGTGGCCCTAGGGGAAGAGATGGAGGACTCCTAAGAGTGGGAACCAGCGGCCATGGCCCTGGTCTCCCTTGGTGATCGAGAAATGGTCCCCGGGACACCCTTGCCCGCCAACACAAAGAAGTACTGTTGGAAGGCGGACCCCGAGGAGTCGGCGAGACCACCAAGGGGGGGGCCCTCACACTGTACGAAGTAGCCGAGCGCTGCCGAGAAGTCTCCTGAGAGATCCTTCTCCTATCACGTACTAGCACAGTAACACCACCACACAGGACTCAAGGAGGTTGTCTTTGCGACAAGCAATTCTTTATCCGCAATAAAGGTTACGAGTTCAATATTTACACAAAGGGATCGAGGGATCCACCAAAAGTCTCAATTTCTCTTTGGAAGGGTAGGGGTAGCGGGACAGTCTTTAGCGGGGATGCGGTACGAGGGTACCTGGGGCCCAGTTCTTATTCTCAAGCTGGAGGACCTCCGCTCTCGGAGGGGTCGAGCCGCGACGGCGTCAGCAGGGCTCTGGCGTGCAGTTCGTGGAGAGCCGCGATTCAATCAGCAGGGCTCTGAAGATGGTCTTTGGCTTAGCTCGAGCCGCGACGTCGTCAGCAGGGCTCCGAGGAAGGTTTCAGCGAGGTTGGGCCGCGACGGCATCAGCAGGGCTCCGATGTTCCAGGTGGTTCAGATTGTTCACAAGAGGGAGCCGCGACGCAGTCAGCAGGGCTCGTGATGGTTCTGGCAAGAGTTCTTCTCCGTAGGGTCAGCCGCGATTCAATCAGCAGGGCTCTCGATTCCGGGATACAACTGCCGATCTGTGGTGGGGTCGCCCCAGATATAGGTCTGGAGCCCTTTGATGTCCGGACCTACGCGCCCGGGAGGGCGGAGTGGCCGGGTGGAGGTGGCCAGACGCCCAGCAGGAGAGGCGCCAGGCCCAAGGGAGTTGCAGGGCGATCACACCTCGAGAGGGGAGGACAGTTGGGGGTCCCATCGATACTGTCCTCCGCCGGGGGCGATGAATGGTTCCTGCGGCACCCCCTGGCCAGTTCGTGGTGCCTCGATGTCGGGGCTTCGCTGGGGTCGAGGCCGGGTTGCGCTGGCTGGTGCAGTGTGACGTGGATGCCAACAAGATTGCGGAGCCACGAGGAGTAGGCGACCGCGTGCAGCTCCGGGTGAAGGGCCTTGGTGCAGTTCAGACGGGTGGCCCGTGAAGGCCGGGGCGGGGAACGGGCACAATCCATGGGGTTAAGGACCACGCCACGAGGCCGGGTCCAACAAGTACCGACAGCAGGTGACCATCAACGGCCACCGAGTCGAAGGCCTCCGCGATACCGGGGCGAGTGTCACCGCGGTCCACCGCAGCCTAATCTCAGAAGACCAGATCCTAACCGGTGCCCTCTGTCCGGTCATATCCTCCGGCAATTCTGAGAGCCTCTGCCAGATGGCTCTGGTGCCTTTCGAGTGGGGAGGAGTCTCCGGAGAATTGAAGGTAGCCGTCCGAACATCACAGCCCGTAGACTGCCTCCTGGGCAATGACCTGGAGAGTTCCCCGTGGGGGCAAGTGGAACGAAGAGCCCATCTCGAGATGATGGGCCTACCAGAATGGGTCTGCGCCACCACACGCTCCATGACCGCGCGATTTCCTCTCGCCGAGGGCGGCGAGGGCCGCTCCCCGAACACTGTCCCCGAGAACCGGGACGCCCTACCAGAACCGGACAACCCTCCTTCGGAGGGAGGAGAAGCCACTAACCCGGGAGAGGGGCCGGAACCGTCCGCCCCTGAGGCACTGACTGAGCTCGGAGAACTGCCCGAGATGGCCCAATGGCGCTGTGAGGGAGGGCCCTCCCGTGAAGAGTTCTGCCAGGAACAGGCCACCTGCCCTTCCCTCGTGGGACTCAGACAACAAGCCGAAGCCCAGACCGCCGGTGACCGGACCGGAACCCATTGGGTCTATTGGGACAATGGCCTCCTATACAGCGAACAAAAGTCAGCCGAGCTAGGCGCAGCCCGAGTACTGGTGGTACCCCTGCGCTTCCGAAGCCTCCTCCTGGGCCTGGCACACGATGTACCCTTGGCAGGACACTTCGGCCAAGACAAAACATATCAGCGATTAGTTACCCACTTCTATTGGCCCAAGATGCGAGCGAATGTAGAAGTCCACTGTAAATCCTGCCTCACGTGCCAGGGCAGTGGGAAAAGTGGTGGAAAGCACAAAGCTCCATTACAACCGTTTCCCGTTGTGAGTACCCCGTTCGAGCGGGTCGGCATCGACATCGTGGGACCCCTGGATCCGAAGACCGCCCAGGGCCACCGCTTCATCCTTGTCCTGGTGGACCATGCCACCCGCTACCCCGAGGCCATTCCCCTCCGCACCGTGACGGCTCCCGTGGTGGGCCGGGCTCTCATGGGGATCTTCTCCCGTGTCGGATTTCCTCGCGAGGTTGTGAGTGATCGCGGAACTAACTTCATATCCCGCTACATGAAGTCCCTGTGGCAGCAGTGCGGAGTCACATATAAGTTCACGACCCCCTACCACCCCCAGGGCAACGGCCTGGTGGAACGCTTCAACCGAACCCTGAAGGGGATGATCCTGGGCCTCGAGGAGCCCCTGCGCCGAAGATGGGACGTCCTCCTCCCTTGCCTCCTGTTCGCGTACCGAGAAGTTCCCCAAAAGTCTCTGGGGTTCAGCCCATTCGAACTACTATACGGACACCCCGTCCGGGGGCCCCTGAGGCTGGTCAAAGAGGGCTGGGAGACAAGCCCCCGGGGGACCCCCCCTGATGTGTTCCGCTACATCCTGGCGCTCTGCAACCAGATCAGGAAGTTCAGAGAACTCGCAGAGGCTAACCTCGAGGCCAGCCAAGAAGAAATGAAGCGCTGGTATGACCAGAACGCAACCCTGGTCGAGTTCCAGCCGGGCCAGCAGGTTTGGGTCATGGCCCCGGTGAAGCCCTGCGCCCTACAAGACAAATGGACTGGTCCCTTCAAGGTGATCGAGCGGAAGAGTCAGGTCACGTACCTGATCAATGTACAGTCCCCATGGAACCCCCTCCGGGTCCTCCACGTGAATCGTCTCAAGCCCCACTTTGTGAGAACGGAGTTAAGTTTGCTACTGGCCACCGATGATGGGGCGGAAGAAGACACTGAACCCCTGCCCGACCCCCTGTGCGCTAAAGACCTGGATGGTTCCGTGGAGGGAGTGAAACTTTCAACCACCCTCACTCCCCAACAGTCCGACGACTGCCACCAGCTGCTCAAGACAATTCGCAGACCTCTTCTCCCTTATTCCAAGGGTCACCGACTGGTGTGTCCACGACGTGGACACCGGCGACAGCCCACCTGTGAGACACCGAGCCTACCGGGTGCCTGACCGGGTCCGCACCTGCCTCAAGACCAAAGTACAGAAGATGCTAACCCTTGGGGTGATCGAACCCTCCGACAGCCCCTGGGCCAGCCCGGTAGTCCTGGTCCCGAAAGCGGCTTCCCCTGGGGTCGCCCCCGAACTAAGATTCTGTGTGGACTACCGGGGGCTCAATGCGGTCACCCGAGCGGACGCTCACCCTATTCCCCGCGCCGACGAGCTCATCGACCGCCTTGGGGCCGCACGTTTCCTCAGCACCTTCGACCTGACTTGCGGTTACTGGCAGATTGCGCTCACGGAGGGAGCAAAAGAACGCTCCGCCTTCTCCACACCAGATGGACACTACCGCTTCAGGGTCATGCCGTTCGGGATGAAGAATGCCCCGGCCACGTTCCAGCGGTTGGTGAACAAGGTCCTGGCCGGACTCGAGGAGTTCAGCGCAGCGTACCTTGACGACATAGCCGTATTCAGCTCTCAATGGCACGAGCATCTCCAGCACCTCCGGCAAGTACTGATGGCCCTGCGCCAAGCTGGCCTAACCGTGAAGGCCAGCAAATGCCAGCTCGGGCAAGGCTCCGTGGTCTACCTGGGGCATCAGGTGGGTAGCGGGCAGGTCGCCCCTCTCCAACCGAAGATCGACGCCATCAAGTCCTGGAAGCCCCCCACCACTCAGACGGAAGTCCGGGCCTTCCTGGGCCTCACAGGATACTACCGGCGGTTCATTAAAAACTATGGTAGCCTCGCAGGGCCTCTCACGGAGTTGACCTCCAAAAAGCTCCCGAAGAAGGTGCAGTGGACCCCCCCGTGCCAACAGGCGTTCGACGCCTTGAAAACCGCCATGTGCACCGCCCCAGTGCTCAAGGCCCCCGATTACTCCCGAGAGTTTGTGGTCCAGACCGACGCATCCGAACATGGCATCGGGGCCGTCCTCTCGCAGTTTAACGACAAGGGCATAGATCAGCCCATAGCCTTCCTCAGCCAAAGGCTGCTGCCTTGAGAACAGCGTTGGAGTACCATAGAACGAGAGACCTTCGCCGTAGTCTGGGCCCTCAAGAAACTACGGCCCTACTTGTTCGGAACCCACTTCCGAGTACAGACGGACCACCGGCCCTTGCGGTGGCTGATGCAGATGAGGGGGGAGAACCCCAAGCTATTACGATGGTCCATCTCCCTCCAAGGGATGGACTTCACTGTAGATTATCGCCCCGGGACGGATCATGCCAACGCCGACGGCCTGTCCCGGTTCTTCCGCTTCGGCGAGGAGAACCCCCCAGTGGATGGGTAGTTCTCCACGCCTTTCAGCTGGGGGGGGACGCGTGTGAGACCGGCCTCACGGCGTTGCCCTCCCGATCATCCCGCCAACCTGCAACCACCCCCAAGACACAGCATCGCCACCTCCGGCCGACCCAGCCACACAGACCCGAGGGCCGGCCAGAGTCCCCGATAGACTCGACACCCTACCACGCATGTCCGACCGAGGGAGCGGGAACCCCCGAGCCAGACCAGGAGGCGCCAGCCCAGTCACACCTCGGATTGCCTTCCCCCCGGGAGTACTCGATCGGCCACCAGGCCCCTGGGGAGCAGGTGCCTCGCCCGCCGAGCGTCTGGGGACCCTCCCAGACCCACCTGAAAAGACCAAAGAAACGAGCGGCAGGAAATCCCGCCGGACCCCCCTCAGTCACAAAAGGCCCCTCTCTGCGAGGACTCTGGACTTCAAAGGGCAGGGGGAGTATAATAGGGGGTGCCGGAGGAACGAATGGCAGAGAAGACCTGGAACCATCAGAGCCTGCTGACGCTGTCGCGGCTCCCGAACGCTGAACCACCTGGGCCTGCTGAGTGACTCGCGGCCTCCAGCCATTGAACCATCTGAGCCCTGCTGACGAGGTCGCGGCTACCGAACTCCGAACCACCTGGGCCTGCTGAGTGACTCGCGGCCCCCAGCCATTGAACCATCCGAGCCCTGCTGACGAGATCGCGGCTCCCGAACTCCGACTACCTGTGCCTGCTGAGTGACTCGCGGCGCTCCCCTCGAGGACGACTCGGCAAGAGATCGCCCAGAGACACGACACCCTCCAGCTCGAGGATTGTGAGCTATCCGCAGGGTACTTCGCAGAGACACTACCTTCAAAGACTGTCCCGCTACCCCCATTCCCCTACCACCGATTTGTAGTACCTTGTGCCGCTGCTGTACTGCTTGCACCTTGGATCATAAAGATCCCTTGAAACCATCGATAAAAGAACCTATCGTCCTGCAAAGAATACGTGTGGTGTCACTCTGTTCGTAGTGTAAGCTCAGGGTGTGCGCGCCTGGTTCGGCCTACTTGGGAGAGGTGGGTCAAAGGGGTGGGCAAGACGTGTATCGAACCCCCTCCGGCGAACGCCTTTCCAACAGTCTGTGAAAGAGTGTCTGTGAAAGAGTGTCTGTGAAAGAGTGTCTGTGAAAGAGTGTCTGTGAAAGAGTGTCTGTGAAAGAGTGTCTGTGTGAGAGTGTCTGTTCTGTGAGAGTGTCTGTTCTGGGAGAGTGTCTGTTCTGGGAGAGTGTCTGTTCTGGGAGAGTGTCTGTTCTGGGAGAGTGTCTGTTCTGGGAGAGTGTCTGTTCTGGGAGAGTGTCTGTTCTGGGAGAGTGTCTGTTCTGGGAGAGTGTCTGTTCTGGGAGAGTGTCTGTTCTGGGAGAGTGTCTGTTCTGGGAGAGTGTCTGTTCGGTGAGAGTCTCTGTTCGGTGAGAGTGTCTGTTCGGTGAGAGTCTCTGTTCGGTGAGAGTCTCTGTTCGGTGAGAGTCTCTGTTCGGTGAGAGTCTCTGTTCGGTGAGAGTCTCTGTTCGGTGAGAGTCTCTGTTCGGTGAGAGTCTCTGTTCGGTGAGAGTCTCTGTTCGGTGAGAGTGTCTGTTCGGTGAGAGTGTCTGTTCGGTGAGAGTGTCTGTTCGGTGAGAGTGTCTGTTCGGTGAGAGTGTCTGTTCGGTGAGAGTGTCTGTTCTGTGAGAGTGTCTGTTCTGTGAGACTCTGTGAGAGAGTGTGAGAGTGTGATAGTGTCTGTGCGAGAGGGAGTCTGCGAGAGAGATTCTGCGCGAGGGTGTCTGCGCGAGGGTGTCTGCGCGAGGGTGTCTGCGCGAGGGTGTCTGCGCGAGGCTGTCTGCGCGAGGGTGTCTGCGCGAGGGTGTCTGCGCGAGGGTGTCTGCGCGAGGGTGTCTGCGCGAGGGTGTCTGCGTGAGGGTGTCTGCGCGAGGGTGTCTGCGCGAGGGTGTCTGCGCGAGGGTGTCTGCGCGAGGGTGTCTGCGCGAGGGTGTCTGCGCGAGGGTGTCTGCGCGAGGGTGTCTGTGAGAGGGTGTCTGTGAGAGGGTGTCTGAGTGTCTGCGAGAGGGTGTCTGCGAGAGGGTGTCTGCGAGAGGGTGTCTGCGAGAGGGTGTCTGCGAGAGAGAGTCTGCGAGAGAGAGTCTGCGAGAGAGTGTCTGCGAGAGAGTGTCTGCGAGAGAGAGTCTGCGAGAGAGAGTCTGCGAGAGAGAGTCTGCGAGAGAGAGTCTGCGAGAGAGAGTCTGCGAGAGAGAGAGTCTGCGAGAGAGAGAGTCTGCGAGAGAGAGAGTCTGCGAGAGAGAGTCTGCGAGAGAGAGTCTGCGAGAGAGTGTCAGTGAGTGTCTGAGAGAATGACTGTGAGTGTCTGTGAGTCAGAGAGTGTCTGTGAGTCAGAGAGTGTCTGTGAGTCAGAGAGTGTCTGTGAGTCAGAGAGTGTCTGTGAGTCAGAGAGTGTCTGTGAGTCAGAGAGTGTCTGTGAGTCAGAGAGTGTCTGTGAGTCAGAGAGTGTCTGTGAGTCAGAGAGTGTCTGTGAGTCAGAGAGTGTCTGTGAGTCAGAGAGTGTCTGTGAGTCAGAGAGTGTCTGTGAGTCAGAGGGTGTCTGTGAGTCAGAGGGTGTCTGTGAGTCAGAGGGTGTCTGTGAGTCAGAGGGTGTCTGTGAGTCAGAGGGTGTCTGTGAGTCAGAGGGTGTCTGTGAGTCAGAGGGTGTCTGTGATCCTGAGAGGGTGTCTGTGATCCTGAGAGGGTGTCTGTGATCCTGAGAGGGTGTCTGTGATCCTGAGAGGGTGTCTGTGATCCTGAGAGGGTGTCTGTGAGAGGGTGTCTGTGAGAGGGTGTCTGTGAGAGGGTGTCTGTGAGAGGGTGTCTGTGAGAGGGTGTCTGTGAGAGGGTGTCTGTGAGAGGGTGTCTGAGAGAGGGTGTCTGTGAGAGTATCTGTGAGAGAGTGTCTGTGAGAGTGTCTGTGAGAGAGAATCTGTGAGTCTGAGAGAGTGTCTGTGAGAGCATGTCTGTGAGAGAGTGTCTGTTCTGTGCGACTGTGAGAGAGTGTCTGAGAGAGAGTGTCAGAGAGTGTCAGAGAGAGAGAGTGTCAGAGAGAGAGAGTGTCAGAGAGAGAGAGTGTCAGAGAGAGAGAGTGTCAGAGAGAGAGAGTGTCAGAGAGAGAGAGTGTCAGAGAGAGAGAGTGTCAGAGAGAGTGTCTGAGTCAGAGTGTCTGAGAGTCAGAGTGTCTGTGAGTCAGAGTGTCTGTGAGTCAGAGTGTCTGTGAGTCAGAGTGTCTGTGAGTCAGAGTGTCTGTGAGTCAGAGTGTCTGTGAGTCAGAGTGTCTGTGAGTCAGAGTGTCTGTGAGTCAGAGTGTCTGTGAGTCAGAGTGTCTGTGAGTCAGAGTGTCTGTGAGTCAGAGTGTCCGAGTCAGAGTGTCCGAGTCTGAGAGAGTGTGTGAGAGAGAGTGTCTGCGAGGGAGTGTGTGAGAGAGTGTGTGAGAGAGTGTCTGTGAGAGAGTGTCTGTGAGAGAGTGTCTGTGAGAGAGTGTCTGTGAGAGAGTGTCTGTGAGAGTGTGTCTGTGAGAGTGTGTCTGTGAGAGTGTGTCTGTGAGAGTGTGTCTGTGAGAGTGTGTCTGTGAGAGTGTGTCTGTGAAAGAGTGTCTGTGAAATAATGTCTGTGAAAGAGTGTCTGTGAAAGAGTGTCTGTGTGAGAGTGTCTGTGTGAGAGTGTCTGTTCTGTGAGAGTGTCTGTTCTGTGAGAGTGTGAGTGTCTGTTCTGTGAGAGTGTCTGTTCTGTGAGAGTGTCTGTTCTGTGAGACTGTGTGAGAGTGTGAGAGTGTGAGAGTGTCTGTGCGAGAGGGTGTCTGCGCGAGGGTGTCTGTGCGAGGGTGTCTGTGCGAGGGTGTCTGTGCGAGGGTGTCTGTGCGAGGGTGTCTGTGCGAGGGTGTCTGTGCGAGGGTGTCTGCGAGAGGGTGTCTGCGAGAGGGTGTCTGCGAGAGGGTGTCTGCGAGAGGGTGTCTGCGAGAGGGTGTCCGAGAGAGGGTGTCCGAGAGAGGGTGTCCGCGAGAGGGTGTCCGCGAGAGGGTGTCCGCGAGAGAGAGTGTCTGCGAGAGAGAGTGTCTGCGAGAGAGAGTGTCTGCGAGAGAGAGTGTCTGCGAGAGAGAGTGTCTGCGAGAGAGAGTGTCTGCGAGAGAGTGTCTGCGAGAGAGTGAGTGTCTGAGTGTCTGTGAGAGTGTCTGAGAGAGAGTGTCTCTGAGAGAGTGTCTGTGAGAGAGTGTCTGTGAGAGAGTGTCTGTGAGAGAGTGTCTGTGAGAGAGTGTCTGTGAGAGAGTGTAAGAGTGTCTGTGATAGTGTCTGTGAGAGAGTGTCTGTGAGAGAGTGTCTGTGAGAGAGTGTCTGTTCTGTGAGAACGTGAGAGAGTGTGTGTGAGAGAGTCTGCGAGAGTGCGTGTGAGAGAGTGTCTGAGTCAGAGAGTGTCTGAGTCTGTGAGAGAGTGTCTGCGAGAGAGTGAGAGTCTGTGAGAGAGTGTCTGCGAGAGTGTGAGTCTGTGAGAGTGTGAGAGTCAGAGAGTGTGAGTGTGTGTTGGAGCCGGCCTCGAGGCTGACCCTATGGAAAAAGACTCTTCCTGAAACTACCTACTGAGCCCTGCTGACGACGTCGCGGCTCCATCGTGCTTACAAGACCTTCCCGAACCTTTGGGGCCCTGCTGACGCTGTTGCGGCCCGACCTTGTTGAAACACACCATCAGAGCCCTGCTGACTGTGTCGCGGCTCGATCCAAGCGGAACTACCACCTGAGCCCTGCAGACACCGTCGCGGTCTCCACGTCCGAGCCGCTCTGAGACCAGCAACCGAGGTCTGGCGCAGAGCCTTCCCGTACCTGACTGGTACCAAGACTGTCCCGCTACCCTATCCCTCCAAGAACATTGAGACTCTTACCGGATCACTCGATCCCCTTGTAAATATTGAAACGTACTCCTTTTTATATAAAGAACCAAGATAAGCAACTGATACGAAGTCCTGTGTGGTGGTGTTACTGGGCCTGGTACGATTATAGGAGAAGGACCTCTCCTAGGAGGCTTCTCAGCGGCGCTTGGCTATAACTTGGCGGTAGGAAGGTGCCCGGAGTCGTCCCTCCGACTCCCCGGTGGTCCTCCCTCCAACATTTGGTGGCCAGCGACGGGATCCGAGCCAGACGCAATCGTACAAGCAAGTAACGCACCCACTACCTAACCAGACGGAAAAAGAAAAGGGAACCATGGACGGCCAAGAAGCAACCGTGGCCGCAACCTTCCAGCTGGAAAAACTGGAAGAATACACCCACAAAGAACTAAAGCAATTCTGCAAGGACAAAGGGATCTCAACCACGGGATTGGGCACCAAGGAGGAAATGCAGAAAGCCCTAAAAGCCTGGGCCGAAGCGGAGGCCACTCCACCCCGCACCGAAGGGACCTCGGCCCGGAACGAAAACCTGCCGACCACAACCCCGGCAGATGGGGGGGCGAGGCATTCCCGAAGCCAGCCTATCCCACGAAGAAATACGATAACGAGAGAGGGTCCGGGCACACGAAATGGACCTCGCACGACTCCGGCTGGACGGCGAGCTCCAGCTGGCGGAGAAGAAAATAGCCCTGGAGCAACTACGGCTGCAAGAGGAAATCGAGGAAAAGAAACGGCATCGAGAACTCGAAGAGAGACGGCTAACCCTCGAGCATGAGAGGAGCCTCAAGGAACTCGAACTGAAATCCAAAACGGGGGAGACCAGCACCCCCGGGGCCCGGGACGCTCTGCCACTGACCGAGCCAAAGGTTCATATCCCCAAGGATGTCGTCAAAGAGTACTACAAGAACGACGACATCCAGCAGTGGTTCCGAGCATACGAGGTAGCCATGACCTCCCATCGGGTACCCCGGAAGGATTGGGGTGCCGGCCTATGGGGGAGGTTCCTCAGCGAGGGCCGTGATACCCTGCTGCAACTCCCCGACGCAGTGATGACCTCCTATGATCACATGAAGGAAGCCCTACTCACCCGCTACGGACTATCAGCCGAGATGTACCGGCAGCGCTTCCGGGACTGCAAGAAGCTCCCCGGTACCACCTGGGTCGAGTACGTGGACTTCTTCAGCCGGGCCTTTGAAGGGTGGATAAAAGGGAGCAAGGTCACCTCGTACAATGAACTGTTCGACCTCATTGTCTGGGAGCACCTCGCCAACAACTGCTTTGTGGAACTAAGGCAACACCTCCTAGACAGTAAGTTGACCGAGCCCCGGAAGCTCGCCGCCGAAGCAGACCGATGGGTCAACACAAGGGTCCCCCGGAACCCCGTGGGGGACTACCAACAGAGTACCACGGGACCTCGTCGCCAGCGGGGCGGAGGAGGGGGGTCCCACCGCAGCCGAGAATCTCCAGCCGGACCGCCCAGAAGCCCGCCACGAGGCCAAGTCGCCAACCACACGTCCCCGACCCTGGGCCGAAGGTGGACCCCCACCGGCCGACCAGGACCCCGACCACCCGTGACCTGCTTCGGCTGCCAGCAGACCGGCCACTATGCGAGCGACCCGGCCTGCCCCGTGAACTGACGAAACGGGACCGCTGGGCCCCCTCCCCGACAAATAGCCGCCGCTGCCCTGGGGTAAGGAGAAGAAGAGGAGGAAAGCCGCGAGGACGGGTCCCCCGAGTGGGAACCGGCGGCCATGTCGCTCGTCTGCCTGGGCTCCCGAGAAATGGTGCCCCGAGCGGCCATCCCAAGCAACACCCAGAAGTACCAGCAGTGGGTCACCATCAACGGACAACGGGCCGAAGCCCTCCGGGACACTGGGGCTAGCGTGACCGCTGTCCGCTGCCACCTAGTGACCCCCGAACAAATCCTGCCACATGTCCTATGCCCTGTCCGGACCGCGGACAACACCAAAAGCATGTGCCGGATGGCCAGGATCCCCTTCGAGTGGGGAGGAGTGTCCGGCACCCTAAAAGTGACCGTCCGCGACGACGCCCCCGTGGACTGCCTCCTGGGGAATGACCTAGAGAGCTCCCCCTGGGCCCAGGTGGAGCGCCGAGAGCATCTGGGGATGCTAGGGCTGCCTTAGTGGGCCTGCGCCACCACCCGGTCCATGACCGCCCAACCCGCCGCGGCCACCGACCAGCCTACGGGCCCAGAACTATCACCCTCCTCCGGCACGGAGGAACCCGACGATGAGGCCGGGCCATCCGAACTGTCTCCCGACGAGGCCGCCTCCCTCAGCGAGATCCCCGAGTTGGCTCAGTGGCGCCACGATGGGGGCCCCACCCGCGAACAATTCCAACAAGAGCAGAAGGCCTGCCCGTCCCTCGAGGGGGCCCGACAGCAAGCGGCCGCCCAGACCTCGGGGGACCCCACGGGAACCCACTGGATCTATTGGGACAATGACTTACTATACAGCGAGCAGAAAGTCGCCGAGCTGGGAGCCGGCCGGGTGTTGGTGGTTCCCCTCCGGTTCCGGGAGTTCCTCCTGAACCTGGCACATGACGTGCCCCTCGCCGGACAAGACTTACAGCCGCTTGGTGACTCATTTTTATTGGCCCCGAATGCGGAGAGACGTGGACCACCACTGCCGGTCCTGCCAGACCTGCCAGGCTAGCGGAAAAACGGGGGGTCGAGTTAAAGCCCCCCTCCAACCATTTCCAGCCATCCACACCCCGTTCGAACGAGTGGGGATCGACATCGTGGGGCCCCTCGACCCCCGAACCGCCCTAGGACACTGCTTCATCCTGGTACTGGTCGACCACGCCACCCGATACCCTGAGGCCATCCCACTCCGCACTGTGACAGCTCCAGTGGTGGGCCGGGCCCTGATGGGCATCTTCTCCAGGGTGGGGTTCCATCGAGAAGTGGTGAGCGACAGGGGTACGAACTTTATTTCAAAGTACATGAAATCCCTCTGGCAACAATGCGGGGTCACCTACAGATTCACTACCCCTTACCACCCCCAAGGGAACGGACTGGTCGAGCGGTTCAACAGGACCCTAAAAGGGATGATCAAAGGTCTGGAAGAGCCCCTGCGGAGGAGGTGGGATGTCCTGCTGCCCTGCCTCCTGTTCGCCTATCGAGAGGTACCACAGAAATCCCTGGGCTTCAGCCCCTTCGAGCTATTGTATGGGCACCCCGTCCGAGGGCCCCTCAGCCTGGTCAAGGAGGGCTGGGAAGCGAACGTCCAAGATGCCCCCCCCGACGTCTACTGGTACCTCCTGACCCTGCGGAACCAGACTCAGAAGTTCCAAGCCCTGGCAGAAGCCAACCTCGAAGCCAGCCAAGAAGACATGAAGCGCTGGTATGACGCAAATGCCTCGACCATCGAGTTCGAGCCAGGCCAGCAAGTCTGGGTCATGTCACCCGTGGACCCCTGCGCCCTGCAGGACAAGTGGGCCGGGCCCTTCAAGGTGGTTGAGAGGAAGAGCCCCGTCACCTACCTAGTCGACATGGAGTCCCCGAGGAACCCCCTCCGGGTCCTGCACGCTAACCGGCTCAAGCCTCACTTTGCCCGAACTGAGCTAAGCCTGCTGCTGGCTACTGATGATGGGGGCGAAAGCGACTCCGAGCCCCTGCCAGACCTCCTGGGGTCCTCGGGCCAAGACGGTTCCTTGGAGGGAGTCCACCTCTCCGACACGCTGACCCCAGAGCAGCGCCATGACTGCCGGAGGCTGCTACAACCCTTCGCTGCCCTCTTCTCTCTCACGCCTGGGGTGACCCCCTGGTGCGTACACGACGTGGATACCAGGGACAGCCCCCCTGTGCGACATCGCGCCTACCGAGTACCTGACCGAGTTCGGGCCTGCATACAGACCGAGGTCGCCAAGATGCTCGCCCTCGGAGTCATTGAGCCCTCAGACAGCCCGTGGGCCAGCCCGGTGGTCTTGGTGCCGAAGGCCGCCGCCCCCGGTACTTCTCCGGAACTCCGATTTTGTGTAGACTACCGGGGCCTGAACCCAGTCACCAAGACCGATGCCCACCCCCTGCCCCGGGCAGACGAGCTGATCGATCGCTTAGGGGCCGCCCGCTACCTAAGCACCTTTGATCTCACCGCTGGGTACTGGCAGATCAAGCTCACTCCCGGCGCCCAGGAACGATCCGCCTTTTCCACCCCCGATGGGCACTACCACTTTCGGGTGATGCCCTTCGGTATGAAGAACGCCCCAGCGACCTTTCAGAGGCTGGTAAACAAGGTCCTGGCCGGGCTAGAAGCCTTCAGCGCGGCCTACCTCGACGACATTGCAGTCTTCAGCGACCACTGGGCCGCGCACCTGGGACACCTCAGCGAAGTCCTGGCCGCTCTTCAAAGGACCGGGCTCACAATTAAGGCCAGCAAGTGCCAGATCGGTCAAGGATCTGTGACCTATCTGGGCCACCAGGTGGGGAGTGGCCAGGTGGTGCCCCTCCAGTTGAAGGTCGATGCCATCCAGGCGTGGGAGCCCCCCGCAACCCAGACAGCTGTCCGGGCCTTCTTAGGCCTCACGGGCTACTACCGGCGATTTATTAAAGATTATGGCAGCATCGTGGGCCCCCTTACGGAGCTCACTTCCAAGAAACAGCCCAAGGTAGTGCACTGGACGCCCCGCTGTCAGACCGCTTTTGAAGCCCTCAAGGCAGCCATGTGTGCTGCCCCGGTGCTACAGGCCCCTGACTACAGCAAGGAGTTTGTGGTGCAGACCGACGCATCCGAGTACGGGGTCGGGGCGGTCCTCTCCCAGATGGACGCCGAGGGCCACGACCGACCTGTGGCCTTTATCAGCCGCCGACTGCTGCCACGAGAACAGAGGTGGAGCACCATCGAGCGGGAGGCCTTCGCTGTGGTATGGGCCCTCAAGAAGCTCCGACCCTACCTTTTCGGCACCCACTTCAGGGTCCAAACTGACCACCGACCCTTGCGGTGGCTCATGCAAATGCGGGGCGAGAACCCCAAGTTGTTGCGATGGTCCATCTCACTGCAAGGGATGGACTTCACTGTGGAACACCGGCCCGGCAACGACCACGCCAATGCTGACGGCCTGTCCCGATTCTTCCGCCTCGGCAAGGAGAACCCCCAAGGAGATGGGTGACTCTCCCTGCCTTCAGCTGGGGGGGGGACGCGTGTTGGAGCCGGCCTCGTGGCGTGGTCCTGTTCCCCCTCGCTCAGCCGCACGAGGTCCCATGCACCTCGGGGCTCCTCCATCTTGGATTACACGTCACTCCACGTGACCACCTCCGTGACCCTGCTCTACCCGGCCTCGGTCCCAGCGAGGCCCGACATCGAGGCGCCAACCCCTGGCCCAGGGGATACCACGTGAGCCCTTCCCACTCCCAGCGGAGGGCAGTATCGATGGGACCCCCAACCGTCCTTCCACACCTAGGTGCGATCGCCCCACAGCTCTCTGGGGCCTGGCGCCTCTCCTGCTGGGCGTCTGGCCGTGCCCTACCCGGCCTCTCCTCCCTCCTGGGCGCAAGGGTCCGGACATCAAAGGGCTCAAGGCCTATATCTGGGGCGACCCGACAACAAGATGACAGTTGTATCCCAGAGTCAAGAGTCCTGCTGATCGGATCGCGGCTGACCCTACGGAGAAAGACTCTTCCTGAAACTACCTACTGAGCCCTGCTGACGACGTCGCGGCTCCATCGTGCTTACAAGACCTTCCCGAACCTTTGGGGCCCTGCTGACGCTGTCGCGGCCCGACCTTGTTGAAACGCACCATCAGAGCCCAGCTGACCTCGTCGCGGCTCGACCGAAGCGGACCTACCACCGGAGCCCTGCTGACTGTGTCGCGGCTCGATCCAAGCGGAACTACCACCTGAGCCCTGCAGACACCGTCGTGGCTCTCCACGTCCGAGCGGCTCTGAGACCAGCAACCGAGGTCTGGCGCAGAGCATTCCCGTACCTGACTGGTACCAAGACAGTCCCGCTACCCTATCCCTCCAAGAACATTGAGACTCTTACCGGATCACTCGATCCCCTTGTAAATATTGAAACGTACTCCTTTTTATATAAAGAACCAAGATAAGCAACTGATACGGAGTCCTGTGTGGTGGTGTTACTGGGCCTGGTACGATTATAGGAGAAGGACCTCTCCTAGGAGGCTTCTCAGCGGCGCTCGGCTATAACTTGGCGGTAGGAAGGTGCCCGGAGTCGTCCCTCCGACTCCCCGGTGGTCCTCCCTCCAACAGTGTGTCTGTGAGAGAGTGTCTGTGAGTCTGAGAGAGTGTCTGTGAGAGAGTGTGTGAGAGTGTCTGTGAGTCTGAGAGAGTGTCTGTGAGAGAGTGTGTGAGAGTGTCTGTGAGTCTGAGAGAGTGTCTGTGAGTCTGAGAGAGTGTGTGAGTCTGAGAGAGAGTGTGTGAGTGTCTGTGAGAGAGTGTCTGTGAGAGAGTGTCTGCGAGAGAGTGTCTGCGAGAGAGTGTCTGCGAGAGAGTGTCTGCGAGAGAGTGTCTGCGAGAGAGTGTCTGCGAGAGAGTGTCTGCGAGAGAGTGTCTGAGAGAGTGTCAGAGAGTGTCTGAGAGAGTGAGTCAGAGTATCTGTGAGTCAGAGTGTCTGTGAGTTAGAGTGTCTGTGAGTCAGAGTGTCTGTGAGTCAGAGTGTCTGTGAGTCAGAGTGTCTGTGAGTCAGAGTGTCTGTGAGTCAGAGTGTCTGCGAGTCAGAGAGAGTGTGTGAGAGAGTGTCTGAGAGAGTGTGTGAGAGAGTGTGTGAGAGAGTGTGTGAGAGAGTATCTGTGAGAGAGTATCTGTGAGAGAGTATCTGTGAGAGAGTATCTGTGAGAGAGTATCTGTGAGAGAGTATCTGTGAGAGAGTATCTGTGAGAGTCTGATTGAGAGTGTCTGCGAGAGAGAGTCTGCGAGAGAGAGTCTGCGAGAGAGAGTCTGCGAGTCTGAGAGAGTGTCTGTGAGAGAGTGTCTGTGAGAGAGTGTGTGAGATGTCTGTGAGAGTGTCTGTGTTGGAGCCGGCCGCGTGGCATGGTCCTGTTCACCCTCGCTAAGCCGCACGAGGTCCCATGCACCTTGGGGCGCCTCCATTTTGGATTATACGTCACTCCACGTGACCACCTACATGACCCTGCTCTACCCGGCCTCGGTCCCAGCGAGGCCCGACATCGAGGCGCCAACCCCTGGCCTGGGGGATACCACGTGAGCCCTTCCAACTCCCGGCGGAGAGCAGTATCGATGGGACCCCCAACCGTCCTTCCACACCTAGGTGCGATCGCCCCACAGCTCTCTGGGGCCTGGCGCCTCTCCTGCTGGGCGTCTGGCCGCGCCCTACCCGGCCTCTCCGCCCTCCTGGGCGCAAGGGTCCGGACATCAAAGGGCTCCAGACCTATATCTGGGGCAACCCGGCAACAAGACGACAGTTGTATCCCGGAGTCAAGAGCCCTGCTGATCGGAGCGCGGCTGACCCTACGGAGAAAGACTCTTCCTGAACCGACACTCTGAGCCCTGCTGACGACGTCGCGGCTCCATCGTGCTTACAAGACCTTCACGAACCTTTGGGGCCCTGCTGACGCTGTCGCGGCCCGACCTTGTTGAAACGTACCATCAGAGCCCAGCTGACCTCGTCGCGGCTCGACCGAAGCGGACCTACCACCGGAGCCCTGCTGACTGTGTCGCGGCTCGACCCAAGCGGAACTACCACCTGAGCCCTGCAGACGCCGTCGCGGCTCTCCACGTCCGAGCCGCTCTGAGACCAGCACCCAAGGTCTGGCGCAGAGCCTTCCCGTACCTGGTTGGTACTAAGACTGTCCCGCTACCCTATCCCTCCAAGAACATTGAGACTCTTACCGGATCACTCGATCCCATTGTAAATATTGAACCGTGCTCCTTTTTATATAAAGAACCAAGATAAGCAACTGATACGGAGTCCTGTGTGGTGGTGTTACTGGGCCTAGTACGATCATAGGAGAAGGACCTCTCCTAGGAGGCCTCTCAGCGGCGCTCGGCTATAACTTAGCGGTAGGAAGGTGCCCCGGAGTAGTCCCCCCGGCTCCCCGGTGGTCCTCCCTCCAACATTTGGTGGCCAGCAACGGGATCCGAGCCAGACGCAATCGTACAGGCAAGTAACGCACCCACTACCTAACCAGACGGAAAAAGAAAAAGGGAACCATGGACGGCCAAGAAGCAACCGTGGCCGCAACCTTTCAGCTGGAAAAACTGAAAGAATACACCCACAAAGAACTCAAACAATTCTGCAAGGACAAAGGGATCCCAACCACAGGATTGGGCACCAAGGAGGAAATGCAGAAAGCCCTGAAAGCCTGGGCAGAAGCCGAGGCCACTCCACCCCACACTGAAAGGACCTCGGCCCGGGACGAAAACCTGCCGACCACAACCCCGACAGATGGGGGGCGAGGCGTCCCCGAAGCAAGCCTATCCCACGAAGAAATGCGAGAACGAGAGAGGGTCCGGGCGCACGAAATGGACCTCGCACGACTCAGGCTGGACGGCGAGCTCCAACTGGCGGAGAAGAAAATAGCCCTGGAGCAATTACGGCTGCAAGAGGAAATTGAAGAAAAGAAACGGCATCGGGAACTCGAAGAGAGACGGCTAACTCTCGAGCACGAGAGGAGCCTCAAAGAACTCGAACTGAAAGCCAAAACGGGGGAGACCAGCACCCCCGGGACCCGGGACGCTCCGCCACTGACCGAGCCAAAGGTTCATATCCCCAAGGATGTCGTCAAAGAATACTACAAGAACAACGACATCCAGCAATGGTTCCGAGCCTACTAGGTAGCCATGACCTCCCATCGGGTACCTCGGAAGGATTGGGGTGCCGGCCTATGGGGGAGGTTCCTCAGCGAGGGCCGTGATACCCTGCTGCAACTTCCCGACGCAGAGATGACCTCCTACGACCACATGAAAGAAGCCCTACTCACCCGCTACGGACTATCCGCCGAGATGTACCGGCAGCGCTTCCGAGACTGCAAGAAGCTCCCCGGTACCACATGGGTCGAGTACGTGGACTTCTTCAGCCGGGCCTTTGAAGGGTGGATAAAAGGGAGCAAGGTCACGTCGTACAATGAACTGTTCGACCTCATTGTCTGAGAGCACCTCGCCAACAACTGCTTTGTGGAACTAAGGCAACACCTCCTGGACAGTAAACTGACCGAGCCCCGGAAGCTCGCCGCCGAAGCAGACCGATGGGTCAACACCCGGGTCCCCCGGAACCCCGTGGGGGACTACCAACGGAGTACCACGGGTCCTCCTCGCCAGCGGGGCGGAGGAGGGGGGTCCCACCGCGGTCGAGAATTCCCGGCCGGACTGCCCAGAAGCCCACCACGAGGCCAAGCCGCCAACCACACGTCCCCGACCATGGGCCGAAGGGGGACCCCCATCGGCCGGCCTGGGCCCCGACCAACCGTGACCTGCTTCGGCTGCCAGCAGACCGGCCACTATGCCAGCGACCCGGTCTGCCCCGTGAACCGACGGAACGGGACCGCTGGGCCCCCTCCCCGACAAATAGCAGCCGCAGCCCTGGGGGAAGGAGAGGGCGAGGAGGTGAGGAAAATAAAAATTAGGCCTATGTGTCCCCATGTGCCCCCCCAACGCTTATGTACACATGCATGTGACCTATGTATTTCCCCTCCATGGCCTTTCTATCATGATGCTTATGCTATAACGTGGCCTGCCATCATTCAGTCTCCCATGAGAGAAACGACAAAACTGTATTTGAGGCCTACACGTTTTGCTTCATGTTTTCCTGCACCACATGAAACCCCGTGTTTTGTGGCTCAGCCAGACCCGAACAGAGGTTTCAGGCCTCAGACGTTCAGAAAGCTGCAGCTGCGTATCCTTGGCCTTGCACACTTGGGCCTCATCCAAAGGGGCCCTGTCGAAAGGTGCCGAGACAGTTTTGAGCACGGTTATCTGCTTCCTCCTACAGAGCCGCATTCCTGCCTGGAGAAGGAGGGATCAACATAACCCATCAGCAAAGGAGAAAGCCTAGCCTTTCTGTCTCTGTTTGTGAGATTGCATAGCTCACGTCAGTAAAAAGCCCATAGCCCCCATGTAAGGCCCTGCAACAAATGAAGTAAATGAAGAAATAGATGCCACATCGACTCTTGGTGATGAGCAACCTATGTCACAAATCAGTCCCCGCTCCAGACATCAGATATCAGATAAAACAAGATGTGCTGGTCGTCCTGACACCGAAGGCCTCACTCACTGAGGGCCTCACTCCTAGATTTCCCGGGTGCATAGCAACCCTTCTCCACGTCAGTTACACGTCATGCTCGAGTTGAACACAAGTAAGGCAAAGTTCCAGTACAATATCAGCAGATCACGCAACCCCCCTCCAGGTGTCCACCCACCTATGACAAATCACCCATTATCATCAAGTGGACGCCCACATGGACGCCCACCTTCACACCTACTTACACGCCCACATGCTCTTATCTCATTCTCTTTTGCTCTTTTGCTTACGTACAATTTGAGAAATGTATATATACTGTACTCTGTGAATAATGTTTTGAGAATACTTTGAGACCCTTCCTGATCCCTTGTGGTGATGGTAATATTCTCCCTATGACTCGAGTTATTGGAATAAAGCCCTTTTTGAACCTGATACCACAGACTCAGCCTCTTGCTTTATGCATGATCCTATTGATATTCTGAAATTCAGAGGGC
The DNA here is from genome assembly GCF_964204655.1 of Triturus cristatus. Classification (NCBI taxonomy): domain Eukaryota; kingdom Metazoa; phylum Chordata; class Amphibia; order Caudata; family Salamandridae; genus Triturus; species Triturus cristatus. The sequence goes on from NC_140587.1 coordinate 176,918,992, forward strand.
GTAATATTTTATTTATGACATAATGGCGCCCGAACAGGGACAATTCTCTTTACCCACACGCCGGAGATGAAGGTACAGTTTTGCCCCTTCCACAGCTGTGACGGACTTCAAGTACGTACGTCGCGGGTTTTCCCGCCAACTCCCTCAGGCCAACGAAGGAGACGGACTGCGACCAGGCATCCATACGAGGCGGTGAGGAACGCAGATTGTCCTAACCCAGAGCCCAGCCGCGAGAGAGCTGTGTCCGAGGTTTCTGGAGATCCACCTAAGATACGCCATTCCCCGCGCAGCGTCAAATTTCGGAGGCCTTCGACTTCAAGTTCAAGTTCAAGTTCAAGTTCCGCTTCCCGGTGAGTTTTCTCATGGGGGTTGCAATCAAGGCGGGTTCTCACTTGTGAGACCTGTATGTTCAAGTGCATGCAGCTAGAGTTATAGGAAATAGAGATCTCAAAAGTATTCAAGGTGCACCAATATAACTGCATGACTGTTATTTTCCTAGTCAGGTTCAGTTAGGTTTGAATGTGTCAGGTTTTTATGTAAGTTTGTTTTATTATAGTTTTTGTTTTTACAGCGCTATTGTGATTTTTGTTTTTTTGGCTACATTCCAACATGCCGTTATTTTCTAAACTACGTAAAATATGTACCAGAAAAGGTGTACTAGAGGAACCAGTTAACATTCCGCCTAGGGACACACCTGGACATTTCATGTACTGTAGGCATGGTTTAGATGCCGTGTTGTTTTTAGAACTATGGGTAGATTACACGAAGGATTTAGAGACAAAATATAGATGGCCTATCACGGGAACGTGGGATGCGGAAAGCATTATGAAAGTAGAGGAAGAAATATGGAAGAGAAAATCTAGACCTGCTCAGAAGGATGCCATTGAGTTGTGGCGTAAGGAGTCACATAGAAGAGCAGAAAAAGAGTTCCACAAAATAGAGAGAAGTAAGGATGAATCTGAGAAAGCCACAGAAAAGAAATTACGAGAGGAAGGGGAACGAGTAAAAAGAGAGCAGACAGAAAGAGAAATGAATACTGTCGTTGCTGGTATTTACCCCGTCCTTTCAGAGGAACTAGCGAAAGTGACTCCAGTAGAAAGACCCATTAGAGTGCCTCCGCCAGTACCCCGAAAATTAAAAACAGCATCCGACAGGTTCATCAACACCTATCTAGAGGAACCCCCACCAGCCTACGTGAACGGATCTTTCCCTGCACCCCCAACGCCAGAACAGCTCCAGGAGCTCGAGGACGGCGGGGAAGGGGGATCCGGGACAGCGTCAGGAGGAGTGTCGACAGTAACAGTAGACATTCCCAAATGTATATATGATCCAGACCCAGGAAAGGGCAGGATGCTTGTGTTTTCACTAAGGCTTAGACGAGCAGTCACAGATCTGGAAAAACTACCAGATATGGATAAACATCTAAAGAAAATGTATACATTCATAAGAACAGGGGAAGGTCCTGAGAGCATAGCAGATGCTATACAAAATAGAAAAGTGGTTGTTAAGAATTACATACTTCGCTTCCTAATTAATTGTCTGATCAGAGAAAAAGACGAAGGAAACGGGGATGTAGACCATCGTTATACTGGTTGGAGTGATCGCATAGACGCAGGTCAGCATGATAAATCAGGACAGACTGACAACATGTTGACCAAAATCCGAAAAGCAATGATAGCGTCGCACGAAGCAGGACCGCACGATAAGGATGCTTTATCATCTGATGATGATGATACAGGGGACCAAGATAAAATACAATACGTGGGCCATGCCAGACGATTCGAGAAACCAAAGGGCCTGAATTACCGTAAACTGGGAACGGCTATAAAAAAGAGATTTTCCCTTGAAAATTTGTTCCAAATCACCGACAAAGCGGTGAATGAATGGTTAGGTAATGAACAGCCCTTAACCCCAACCGAAATTGAATTAGCACGATCAGCCACCCTGTGGGTATCTCAATACGAATTGTATAATAATGATGTCGTAGCACAGACGTTTTTGAGCCTTCCACCGAATGAACAGCGCTTAGCTGGTGTTTACATGGTCCAACATTTAATAACGTTATATGAAAGTCAGTACTCCGGTCCTGGTATATTGTATAGGTTGCTGGACGACATAGTACTAGACAGATGGATGAACTTGGGTACTGAACTGATTAATGTCATCTTGGATCAGCGACACAAATATATAGTATATGTAACTAGAACACTGCTTCCCGTTCCACCCCAGGTTAAGGGGCAGGCATACGACAAACTGAACCCCCTACGAGAGGTACATCCTGTAAAGGATGCAAACAATGACCTACAACGGGTGTATGTCTACACCCCTCTGTCCAAATTAGAGATGCTGGAAATGAAAAAGATGTTGCCCTCCCATGACAAAGACCCGGGGGGTTTTCACAGGGAATTAAAAGACATTCTCCGCTTAGGGGAATATACATATGCGGACGTTCTAAAGTTACTAAAAGTACTATTGCCTGCTGGTATTTACGAGAAGCTTAAAGAAAAAGACTGGGAGGTGGGAGAGAGCAAGATTAGCTGGGATGTGTTGCAAACCGAAGAAAATGCAAGAGGCCCGGGGGTTGGTCTGGGTCCCCGAGCTAAAGAATTGCCTGAACTCCTTGTACAAGTTCTGCCAAAGATTATTAGTTACCAAGAAAGAAGATTGGGATGCTATTTCAGCTTGTAAACAGAAGCCAGACGAGGACACTAGCGATTTTTATTCTAGGTTTGAGAAATGTTTTACTATCAACAGTGGCCTTAAGCCCGGTAGTGATTCATATCCCCATCTTTTTGTGAGCAAATTAGTAGAAAATTCCCTACCTGAGGTAAAGTATAGAGTACTGAAGGTTGAGAGTACTTGGCAAGCAAACAGCCCTTCCCAAATGTTACAGATGTTACAGTATCACCAGAACAGAATTAGGGAGGAACATGACCAAGAAAAGAGACGCATGAAAGACACAAAGATGAAGATGCTGGTGGCCCAATCGACACCGGCAAACACAAATGCAAACACGAACAAGAATAGCACGAAACAAAATAGTGGGACTTGTAATTATTGCAAGAAGCCAGGCCACTTCGTAAATGAGTGTGCAGTGCTGAAAAACAATATAGCGATAGGTAAAACAAAGCCTCGTCAATATCATCCCAAGGACGGTAACACACATCAGACATCAGACACGTTTCCACCGCCACCACCGTCCGTCCATTCACCTGCACCAGCCCGAGCTACAACACAAATGTATGAGCACGCTCAAAACAACTATCCAGAGTACCAGGCATATTCATGAAGCTGCCCAGAGAGGGAATTCGACCTGCCCCTCATTCCAGTTCCTGTGGACCAAGCGGGTCCCTATGTACATGCGCGGTTACTGGGACAAAATAGAAAGTTTTTGATTGACACTGGGGCTAGTAGAACTACCATTAGTCATTCCGAGGTGCCCGGGGCACCCCTCTCGGGCTCAAAAAGTGTATCCCTGGGATTTTTGGGTAGACCTATTGTTAATGAGGTTTCAGAACCAGTCTCCTTAGGAGTTGGTCCACTAATACATACTACAGACTTACTACTTACTAAATCATGTCCAGAAAACTTGCTCGGTATAAAAACATTAAAAGAACTAGGAGCAGTAATCTGTTGCTCTCCAGAAGGAGTGCGACTGTATTTACGTGATTTCAAGGGACATTTTGTAATGAAAGATATTGACATCAGGCTCCGAGACGTACCACAGCACCTGTGGGCACAAGGCCCAACTGACGTAGGTTATATGAACATTACACCACACCAGGTCACCCTAAAGGACGGTGTAGTGCTACCACGGATTAGGCAATACAAAATACCACCCGAGGCTGAAGTAGGTTTACTAAAAATAATAGATGACCTGATTGCACAAGGGGTGGTGATTGAGACTGATTCGAACATATGTAATTCACCGGTCCTTCCTATTCTTAAAAGAACTGACCCCAATATACCACCTGTATATAGATTAGTTGTGGACCTGCGAGAGTTAAACAAATGTGTGGTGCCACAGTACCCTGTGGTCCCGGACATCTCTTCGATATTGACTGCCATTGATGCTGTTAGAGTCGGGGATCTCTGGTTGGCGCAAGGTTGCCCTTGTGTCAAGCAGGAACCCTCTCTTCCACGTCAGGGCGCAGGATAACCCCTTGCGAACGACCCTTGCTCACCCTCTAGGTGCGTGGCGTGAGCAGCCAAGGCGATTCCTCAGGCGTTGTTGGCTAAGCACTTACAATCCCACACACAGTAAATACATCAATCCCCCCAGAAACGGACACCAGACTTGGATATATATAAAAATACGCTTCTTTATGTAAAAATAGGTATATATATCTCAGCAGACTTATCACAAGACCAATAACGTTTTCGCTAGGCCACCAGGTTATAAAGCAGGCAAAGGTTCTTTGTTCGTAGTTTCAAATGGATACTTTGTAGTCTCTCGCAAATGTTACTTGTAGTTCCAGTACTCACAGAGATCGGCTCCTGCGAACGGGGAAATAAGGCGTTGCGGGCCCCGAGCCCGATACTGGAACTTCCTTAGTGATGTGGAGAGCCGGCACAGGTCGGTGCGACTCTCAGCTTGAGAAGTGGTCTTGGGTCCTCGATCAGCGGGTGTGGGCCGGTAGGCAGGCGCGGCCAGCGACCCTCAGCACGGCGGTGCAGGGGGGTCTCCACAGCGGGGGCGGCGCGGCCTGAGATGTCCGGGGATAGCGAAGCGGGGTCACAGGGCACAGTCAGTGCAGTTGGAGGACCCGGCGTAGATCACAGTCGTCGGACGGCTTCCGGCGGGAGGGGTGATAGCGCGTTCAGCGCGCTCCAGTGGCAGGCGGTGACAGGGGTGCAGGCGGCCTGACCCGGGGACAGAGAGCGGCTCCGGACGGAGCGGGGCTCTCACGGGGTTACGGCAGGCGAGCTCCTGAGTGTCACGGCCCTAGGAGGGGCGATGAGGGGCGCAGTCTCTTTTCCAGCGGGATGCCCACACGGCTCGAATCGGAGGACGAGCAAAAGCACAGAGAACCCACTGGTCCTGGGGTTCAGTTCAGGGGGCAAGCTCAGATCAAGCCCTCGGAGAATGTTTCAAGCACAAAGTAGCAAAGTCTTTTCAGTAGTCTCTTCCTCTCCTTTCTCAGCAAGGCAAGCAGCAGGCCAGCTCCTCCAGCGTCTCCTTCTCCTTCTAGTCGGGCAGAGGTTCTTTGTGGTAAAACAGGATTCTGATTTCTTAGGAGCCAGGCTCCTACTTTTATACCATGATTCTTTTGTTCTTTAGCGCCAGGGGGCCTGGGCCTGGCTCAGTCCAGTTCTGGAGCACTTTGTTATGGTGACTCTGCTCTTTCCTTTCAGCAGCAGGGCAGAGACATCAGCCGCCCCACAGGGGGCGGCGCCGGCTTTGTGGTGGCAGAGCACAGGTCTATTCAAGAGTCAAGGTGTACTCCTCCCACCCATCCTGGTGTCATCTCCCGGCCCACCACCTGGCAGCCAACCTGTCTCTGGGGATCCCCCAACCCTGCTCCTTACTGTTGCTAGGCAGAACACACACAGCAGAGGCGGACTGAAATGGTCAGGTCAGTAAATACCAACTTTCTAAAAGTAGTATTTACAAACCCAGGATATTAAAATAAACTTGACTACAAGAAGTATTTTATTATTCTGAGTTCAGGCATACTAAACTTGACACTCTACCATGCTCTCTGAGTCCACTGGGGTCACAGCGTTGGCGTGATCCCAGCAGCCCATTCTGGCCTATGGAGAGCAGGTAGCCTTCAATAGTGAAAAACGGAAAGGGCTGTAATTCACTACTAAGACATGCCACACACATCAGGGCATGTCCTACCTTATGCCTACAATGCACCCTGCCCTTGGGCCTACCAGAGGGGTGGCTAATATGTAGGTAAGGGAAGGTTTAGGGACTGGCAAGTGGGGGCACTTGCGCAGTCAGCGCGACGGTCCCGGACCGCGCACAGGGTCTGCGGTGGCAGACCCTAGACACATTTTACAAGGCCGCTTCTGTGGGTGGCGCAACCAGCGCTGCAAGCCCACCAGCAGCATTCGCATTTACAAGCCCTGGCACTCCTGGTGCACTTTACTAGGGGCTGATAGTAAACCGAATAAGCCAAACATGGACACCAATCAATGTATACATTTTACCATAGGGAGAGCATATGCACCTTAGCACTGATCAGCAGTGGTAAGGTGCCCAGAGTCATAAAACAGCCAACAACAGGTCAGAAAAAATACTGGAGGAAGGCAAAAAGTTCAGGGATGACCCTGCAAAAAGGGCCAAGTCCAACACAACCCCCTTCCAGCCAAAACGCAGGGTAGACCAATCACCACCGTGATGGTCTTCCCTGCTTGGGGCGATAGAACAAGGACCTGGCCCACAACTGCAGGGGCAGACTCCATTTCTACGCCAATCTGAACCTATCGGACTCCCTCTGTCCATACTCTCAGGTCCCACCAAGCCAATCCATGGGGAACCCTTCTCCTCATCTGTGGACACCACCTGTGCAGCTCCTAACCTTAACTGGCCCACAGGTGTGTCCCAACAGACAGACAGCAAAATGCTACAGTGGCCACTGACAGTAGTCAGGGATGAGACCCAGGCCGTATGCCTCTCAGGGCTCTCAATCCTCTGTGGCGCCAGGGAGCGGGGGGCAGTAGCCCCAGGTGCTTGGCACCCTTTGTCCATTCTCCCCCTTGTCAGGTCAGGTATGACATCCTGGCACTGACCCGCCAGCCCCAGGACTGTACCTGGCGGCTGGACCCAAGACTGGGGTGGCCTCTCCCACACCCGGTCCTTCTCCTTGGGGCTCTGTACCCTCCCACCTGGAGTGGTACCCCCTTCCAGAATTGCCAGGGCACCTGGGGCAGGTGTCCTGTGCAATTCGCCCACCAGTTCAGGTGTTCTATCCTGCAACTGGGCGTCCAGGTCCGGGGGGACACCCTGAACCTGGCCCTTCAACCTAGGGTCTAAACCCTTCAGTTGAGCTGGGGTCAGAGGCGAGGACTCCCTCCCTCTGCACCCCCTTCCAGAGTACTGCCCACTCCCAACTGGCGTGGTACCCCCAGAAGCAACATGGGTCAGGACACTGATTACAGTGGTCCCACCCTCCAGGTCAGACAACACCTGAACCTGGCTTCCCAACCCTGGGACCAATCCATGCCGCTGAACGCTCGCCTGGCGCACCAGGACTTCCCGGGGAGCACGCATGCCCCCCCTGAGGGTGACACATAACTCATGTGTCGTGTGACAGTCTACCTGGCGTGGATCTCCCGACCCCTGTCCATCTGACAGTGCCTGAAGATCCCCCAGGACAGAAGTGGTGTCACCATGGTCGCTCACAGGAGACGCAGCCCTTCTGGCTGGCCCCTGACCCACTGGTTCTTCCACTGGGGACTCTTTCCCCCTCTCACCCCTCAATCTGGACCTCTGCACCCTCCCAAATGGAGCGGTACTGCCAGACACCAGAACTGATGGAGGTCTGATTACAGACACTCCTAGCTCACCAGACACTAGGGGATCCCCCCCAACGAGCGGCCCATCAGGACAGCCTAGGCTCTCCGCCTGGTGTTCCCTTAAAGAACCATCCAGGCTCTGAGACTGGGTTTCGGGCACCTGGGGGCACGCAGCCCCACACTCACTCCTTCTCCACTGAGACAGGACGTGAGCCCCTACACCCCTCCCACTACCATGGGACCTAGCTGGGCTACTCTGCACCACTTCCACCACTCTGGGTTGGAAGATACCTGAGCCACTCCCCACAGGGTCACTCCCCAATGCCTCTCCAGACCCTCTGGAATCCACCAAAAGGTCTGCCTCCAATGTGGGCTCTCTGCGCTCAGAGAACTCACCCTCACACAGGTGTTGGCATAGCTCTGGAAAACAGGGACTTACAATATGCTCTCCCCTAGCAGGGTTAACCAAACTATCCTTCACCTCACCATCCAGTGCCTCACACACGTACTCCACCCCACTCTCCTGAGACTGGCAAGACAGTATCTGACTGTCTCTGTCACACAACCCACACTCTTCTGGGCGGTCTTCACACTCACCCACCAGGACTTCAGTTTTGGGGGAACCCCTCTCCCTGCACTTCTCATCTAGAGTCAGTAGAGTGTCCCTCCCGCCACTAGGACCATGAACCCCTGCGCCAGTTACCCTATTCCCTTCAGGGATACTGCGCACTACTGGAGCTACCTCATGCCCTTGAACCTCCTGGTGTATGTTAACCCCCTCCTTCAAGTCAGGCGCCACATCTCTGGGTGTGCGTACTACTCTCTCAGCACTGTAAAACTCAATATTGCTGCCACCATCTGAGCTGGATTCCTCTTCCCACTCAGAAAAGCTCAACCTCTGAGCTACGCACCTTTCTTGCTGCTGGGCTGAGACACTCATGGCCTCAAGCCTCTCGAGCTCCATATCATATTTCTTCATTCTGAAGTCATGCTCCATTTGGCGTCGTTGTGCCTCCAAGGCCAACTTCTGCTTCTCCATTTCTATTTGTCCTGCCAACTTTGCCATCTCCATTGCATGCGCCCTGTCTGCTGCCCTGTCTGCCAGCTCCTCTGGGGACAGGACTCTGCTGGGCTTCACAAGGTTGTCGGGTGGGACGATGTCCCTCGCATTCTGTGGGTCTCTTGACTCTTTCCAGGCTCTCAACGCCTTGAGGTACTGGTTCTTCATCTTGAATCCAGTATGGGGAACTCTGAATTTTACACTGTAGCCTATCAATTGCTCTTGCGTGTAGCCTTCCAGTCTCTCCCAATCCACCTCATCCATTCCAGAAATCACAGAGAGTGCTCTTCCAGCAGGGAGTGAGCCAGGCATGGTTGCAATAATGGCAGATGTCTCAACAAAGTTCCAAAAATGAAAACCTGTGGCTGCGTTATTTGGTCTGCTCTCACTATCTGGTGATTAATAATTCACTGCATGCAAATTACAAGTGCAAATCCGAAATCCCAGCCGCTGCCAACAATGTTAGAGTCGGGGATCTCTGGTTGGCGCAAGGTTGCCCTTGTGTCAAGCAGGAACCCTCTCCTCCACGTCAGGGCGCAGGATAACCCCTTGCGAACGACCCTTGCTCACCCTCTAGGTGCGTGGCGTGAGCAGCCAAGGCGATTCCTCAGGCGTTGTTGGTTAAGCACTTACAATCCCACACACAGTAAATACATCAATCCCCCCAGAAACGGACACCAGACTTGGATATATATAAAAATACGCTTCTTTATGTAAAAATAGGTATATATATCTCAGCAGACTTATCACAAGACCAATAACGTTTTCGCTAGGCCACCAGGTTATAAAGCAGGCAAAGGTTCTTTGTTCGTAGTTTCAAATGGATACTTTGTAGTCTCTCGCAAATGTTACTTGTAGTTCCAGTACTCACAGAGATCGGCTCCTGCGAACGGGGAAATAAGGCGTTGCGGGCCCCGAGCCCGATACTGGAACTTCCTTAGTGATGTGGAGAGCCGGCACAGGTCGGTGCGACTCTCAGCTTGAGAAGTGGTCTTGGGTCCTCGATCAGCGGGTGTGGGCCGGTAGGCAGGCGCGGCCAGCGACCCTCAGCACGGCGGTGCAGGGGGGTCTCCACAGCGGGGGCGGCGCGGCCTGAGATGTCCGGGGATAGCGAAGCGGGGTCACAGGGCACAGTCAGTGCAGCTGGAGGACCCGGCGTAGATCACAGTCGTCGGACGGCTTCCGGCGGGAGGGGTGATAGCGCGTTCAGCGCGCTCCGGTGGCAGGCGGTGACAGGGGTGCAGGCGGCCTGGCCCGGGGACAGAGAGCGGCTCCGGACGGAGCGGGGCTCTCACGGGGTTACGGCAGGCGAGCTCCTGAGTGTCACGGCCCTAGGAGGGGCGATGAGGGGAGCAGTCTCTTTTCCAGCGGGATGCCCACACGGCTCGAATCGGAGGACGAGCAAAAGCACAGAGAACCCACTGGTCCTGGGGTTCAGTTCAGGGGGCAAGCTCAGATCAAGCCCTCGGAGAATGTTTCAAGCACAAAGTAGCAAAGTCTTTTCAGTAGTCTCTTCCTCTCCTTTCTCAGCAAGGCAAGCAGCAGGCCAGCTCCTCCAGCGTCTCCTTCTTCTTCTAGTCGGGCAGAGGTTCTTTGTGGTAAAACAGGATTCTGATTTCTTAGGAGCCAGGCTCCTACTTTTATACCATGATTCTTTTGTTCTTTAGCGCCAGGGGGCCTGGGCCTGGCTCAGTCCAGTTCTGGAGCACTTTGTTATGGTGACTCTGCTCTTTCCTTTCAGCAGCAGGGCAGAGACATCAGCCGCCCCACAGGGGGCGGCGCCGGCTTTGTGGTGGCAGAGCACAGGTCTATTCAAGAGTCAAGGTGTACTCCTCCCACCCATCCTGGTGTCATCTCCCGGCCCACCACCTGGCAGCCAACCTGTCTCTGGGGATCCCCCAACCCTGCTCCTTACTGTTGCTAGGCAGAACACACACACACAGCAGAGGCGGACTGAAATGGTCAGGTCAGTAAATACCAACTTTCTAAAAGTAGTATTTACAAACCCAGGATATTAAAATAAACTTGACTACAAGAAGTATTTTATTATTCTGAGTTCAGGCATACTAAACTTGACACTCTACCATGCTCTCTGAGTCCACTGGGGTCACAGCGTTGGCGTGATCCCAGCAGCCCATTCTGGCCTATGGAGAGAAGGTAGCCTTCAATAGTGAAAAACGGAAAGGGCTGTAATTCACTACTAAGACATGCCACACACATCAGGGCATGTCCTACCTTATGCCTACAATGCACCCTGCCCTTGGGCCTACCAGAGGGGTGGCTAATATGTAGGTAAGGGAAGGTTTAGGGACTGGCAAGTGGGGGCACTTGCGCAGTCAGCGCGACGGTCCCGGACCGCGCACAGGGTCTGCGGTGGCAGACCCTAGACACATTTTACAAGGCCGCTTCTGTGGGTGGCGCAACCAGCGCTGCAAGCCCACCAGCAGCATTCGCAATTACAAGCCCTGGCACTCCTGGTGCACTTTACTAGGGGCTGATAGTAAACCGAATAAGCCAAACATGGACACCAATCAATGTATACATTTTACCATAGGGAGAGCATATGCACCTTAGCACTGATCAGCAGTGGTAAGGTGCCCAGAGTCATAAAACAGCCAACAACAGGTCAGAAAAAATACTGGAGGAAGGCAAAAAGTTCAGGGATGACCCTGCAAAAAGGGCCAAGTCCAACAGATGCGAATGCTACGTTCTTTACAGTGATAGATCTGAAGAATGCATTTTTCAGTATTCCAATACATCCGGACAGCCAATACCTTTTCGGTTTCAGTTTAAAAGGTTGCAGCTTCAGATTCACGAGAGCACCACAGGGCTTCACGGAAAGTCCTAGCATTTATAGTCAGGCACTGAAGAGACAACTGGACAGTATTCACAAGCCTAGCTCTACAGCACTGATACAGTATGTCGATGACATTCTCATCACTGCACGATCGGACCATGATTGTGAAGATGCTTCCCTGATGGTTTTACATTTTCTGGCTGACAAGGGGCACAAAGTGTCCCCTTCGAAGTTGCAATTCTGTGAACAGCAAGTGGCGTACCTTGGGCACTTGCTATCCAAGGAGGGTAGGAGACTGACACCTGAGCGTATACAATTAATTTCAGGTCTTTCACAGCCCACGACACAAAAGGAGGTACGTGCATTCATTGGCCTCACTTCATATTGCAGGTAGTGGATTCCCCAGTATGCTTACATAGCCAAGCCCCTAATACAGTTGACGACACAGGAGGCAGCCTCTACTAAAGTCCTCCCTTGGACACAAGAACACACTGTGGCATTTGAAGAATTAAAGAGAGCTTTATGTCAAGCACCAGTTTTAGCGATCCCTGATTACAACAAATCTTTTATGCTTTTTGTGACAGAGCGGGATGGAACAGCACTATCTGTCCTCACACAAGATCATGCAGGAAAACACAAGCCCTGTGCTTATTTTTCTAGTACATTGGACCCAGTAGCACAGGCTTTGCCTGCGTGCCTAAAATCTGTTGCAGCAACGGCCTTAGCCATAAGACAAAGTGACTCGATAGTGCTGGGCCACCCCCTGACAGTACAAGTACCACACGCAGTGGAGGTTCTCTTGAACCGGACACAAACCCAACACCTGACTGTAGCTAGACTGACAGGTTATGAGCTGACGTTATTCCAACCACACATAGAGATCAGACGATGCAACATACTGAATCCCGCTACTCTATTGCCCTCCAGTACAGAAAGCCTTTCCCCACACGACTGTGTTGAAGTAATACATACCGTGACTAAGCCAAGACAAGACTTGACAGACGTTGCACTTCCAGACCCTGACCTAACACTATATGTTGACGGTTCATGCATGAGGACAGGGGCGGGAGAATTAGTGGCAGCATATGCAGTGACTACTGATACTGAAATAATAGAGACTAAAAGAATAGACATATTGTCAGCACAAGCAGCAGAGCTCATCGCCCTAACACAAGCATGCATAAGAGCTGAGCACCTGAAAGTAAACATTTACACCGACTCCCAATATGCATATGGGGTAGTTCATGATTTCGGGGTGCTCTGGCGAGAAAGAGGTTTCTTGACCTCTCATGGGGCCAAGATACAGCATGGCCCCCTTATTCAAGCCCTTCTGGAAGCGATACATTCACCAACAGCCATAGCTATCCTAAAATGCAAAGCACATACTAGAGCCACAGATACCATTTCTCAAGGCAATGATCTGGCAGACCGAATTGCTAAACAGACAGCTCAGACCCCACTAGCGAACTCACAGATACCCTCAGTGTCCAAAGCCATGACAGTTAGGGATCCTTCCAGGGATGTACAAGACATACAGACACATGCAACTCTAGAAGAACTAAAGAAATGGTCGGAACAAGGAGGGGTACTGACTGATCAGGGTTGGATGACTAAGGGCAAATCCACATGGTTTCTTCCTGATGCGATGGTACAAGTGATCATAAATACTGCACATAGTCCTGCACACTTAGGAGAGAAAGCGATGCTAGACAGCCTACAGAATATATGGTTCAACAAGCACCTGCGTGCAGCAGCGAAACAAAAGGTCAGGACATGTATGATCTGTTGCCAATTCAATCCAGGTAAAGGCATTCCGATGGAACAAGGTGGATTCCATCCACCTGACCACCCTTTTGAGGTCCTCCAAATGGATTATATCCAAATGAATAGATGTAGAGGTTACAAATATGTCCTGGTAGTAGTATGTTCATTATCAAGGTGGACCGAAGCCTATCCAGTCCCTGATTATACTGCTGTAACTACCGGCAGACAATTGGTACGAGAGTTTTTCCCACGTTATGGATTACCGCGTGTCGTATATTCCGACAACGGTCAGCCTTTCTCCTCTGAACTCATGAAACAAGTGTCCCTTCTGTTAGGGTATACCTGGAAGTTCCATTGTGTGCGACATCCTGAGGCAGCAGGCCTTGTAGAAAGACACAATCAGACTTTAAAGATAAAACTAGCAAAGATTTGCGCAGACAAAGGTGTAGATTGGATGGTAGCCCTACCGGTTGCCCTCTTTTACATGTGAATGGTAGCGCATTCTAGAACAGGCTTATCTCCCTATGAAGTGGTTTTCGGAAGACCACCGAATATGTGGGGCACTCCAATGCCTAAAAAGATCACTGGTGTTGACAGCAACATGCTGACAGATTACCTGGCTTCCTTGATGTCTGCACTACTCTCTTGTCGTTCGCAGGTTGCCGCCGCTTTCCCTGACAACACCCAGGTCAAAGAATACTCGATCGCTCCTGGCGACTATGTGCTGATCCGGAACTTTGATAGATCAAGCCCTCTTGAACCGAGGTGGAAGATGCCGAAATTGGTGTTGCTCACCACAAGGACCGCCGTCACTGTCGAGGGACGGAAAGGATGGATACATCTTCACCATTGCAAACGTTATTTCGGGAATAACTGTACTTTCCAAAAGAACACCGACTGCTCGGAATTTGAGCCCCCTTTACTAGAGGAGACTCCGCATCAGAAATATAAAGCGAAACTTAGATCTCATAAGTCAGAACCCGTTTGATCGATTAAGTCCACTAGGTGGTGAAGCGGTTGAACATGCATTCTGGCTTGCATAAGATCTCGAACAAAGCGAACGAGAGAAAGAGCAAGATGAAAAGCAAATACTGTAAAATATTACGTGGCAGATGTATAGTTACTTTGATTTTTCTATCTCTACTGTGTATCACGATAATATGTATCAGCTTAATACTACATGTTATTTTTCCTCCTATTGCTTCACTCTTACACTCTTCATCTAATGATACCACAAAACACACATTTAGTGATCTGCCATCCCATGAGTTATCGTATCGACTTGCTCTACGCAACAATACCTTTATTCAGATGCTGCACCATTCACATCAGACTAGTAATGCTACAGACTGCTGGGTCTGTGGCCGACTTCCCCCATATCAGAAGGTAAAGGGAGTGTTGCCTCTTTTCCCTTTTCCGTTCTCCCATAATGGTTCTTGCGGAGCATGGTTTGCCTTAATGACATCCATCAACGGTGATGCCAAAGAATGTCAAGAGGAGGATTGTAGGGGCGAGTGGGTATGGGGTAACTTGAATAAAGTAATGAACGAAGCATGCTTTCCAGATGAAGAGGGTCTTCCCCAAATGAAAGGTACAGATCTAGAAACTGAAGAGTATCTGCAAGGAAATGCGACCCTCGATTTCATAGCGTTGAACGTAAAGCCCCCACACATGTCAGGTCCATCTTCGATTACTGTTCTGCCAGTGAAAGGGAACTTGTGTGTCAGAAAAGAAGGCTCAGTACATTTGGGGCACAGTGAGTGTGATACTATAATAGTATTCAAAGACAAAGGAAAGTCCTATTTCAGAGCATCACGACACACCTACTTTATTTGTGGCCAGACAGCCTATGTGCAGCTGCCCTTAGATTGGGGTGGGACTTGCTAAATATCATTTCTTCTACCACCCGTTTTCTTGGCCCCATCGAGCTATCATCAAGATCTTCGGCTCACACTTGTCAGACACAGACGAGGGCTCGATGCCTCTGGCATTGACCAAACTGAGACAGCTTGGGAGCAATATACAGATTTCAACAAAGGATTCTTTTTCTTCATAGGTCCCGTCCAGAATAGTAAACTTATCCGAAGGTTAACAAGGATTCTAGAAACAGTTGCTAATGTGACTGCATCGGCCCTGGGGAACTTGACCCAGGAACAGTATGCTATGAGACTGGTCGTTCTTCAGAATCGTCTTGTTCTTGACGTCATCCTGGCGGATAGGGGCGGGGCTTGTAGGGTCATCGGTTCTAGCTGTTGCGTTTTCATACCTAATAACGCACCATCTGTATACAAAGCAATAACGAGGCTCCACAAGATTGCTCAAAGCATACATCAAGACCCAGGCACGTGGACTTGGTCCGGTTGGCTCTGGGGATTAATATCGGCATGGGGATGGAAGGTGTTGACCGTCTGTGGGTTGATACTATTAATAATATTCAGTTGTTGCCTATGTCTGCAGTGTGGCCCGGCCATTTGCGGCCTGTGTGCTACTGCATGTGTTCCACATCCCCATTCACAGAGCATTGAAAATGGAAAAATAATCCTGCAAGCACAGATCAACTGTCTCATGAAAATAGATGTTACATAAGGGGTTCACTAGGGAACAAGGAGGGAATGAGGAAAATAAAAATTAGGCCTATGTGTCCCCATGTGCCCCCCCCAACACTTATGTACACATGCATGTGACCTATGCATTTCCACTCCATGGCCTTTCTATCATGATGCTTATGCTATAACGTGGCCTGCCATCATTCAGTCTCCCATGAGAGAAACGACAAAACTGTATTTGAGGCCTACACGTTTTGCTTCATGTTTTCCTGCACCACATGAAACCCCGTGTTTTGTGGCTCAGCCAGACCCGAACAGAGGTTTCAGGCCTCAGACGTTCAGAAAGCTGCAGCTGCGTATCCTTGGCCTTGCACACTTGGGCCTCATCCAAAGGGGCCCTGTCGAAAGGTGCCGAGACAGTTTTGAGCACGGTTATCTGCTTCCTCCTACAGAGCCGCATTCCTGCCTGGAGAAGGAGGGATCAACATAACCCATCAGCAAAGGAGAAAGCCTAGCCTTTCTGTCTCTGTTTGTGAGATTGCATAGCTCACGTCAGTAAAAAGCCCATAGCCCCCATGTAAGGCCCTGCAACAAATGAAGTAAATGAAGAAATAGATGCCACATCGACTCTTGGTGATGAGCAACCTATGTCACAAATCAGTCCCCGCTACAGACATCAGATATCAGATAAAACAAGATGTGCTGGTCGTCCTGACACCGAAGGCCTCACTCACTGAGGGCCTCACTCCTAGACTTCCCGGTTGCATAGCAACCCTTCTCCACGTCAGTTACACGTCATGCTCGAGTTGAACACAAGTAAGGCAAAGTTCCAGTACAATTCCAGCAGATCACGCAACCCCCCTCCAGGTGTCCACCCACCTATGACAAATCACCCATTATCATCAAGTGGACGCCCACATGGACGCCCACCTTCACACCTACTTACACGCCCACATGCTCTTATCTCATTCTCTTTTGCTCTTTTGCTTACGTACAATTTGAGAAATGTATATATACTGTACTCTGTGAATAATGTTTTGAGAATACTTTGAGACCCTTCCTGATCCCTTGTGGTGATGGTAATATTCTCCCTATGACTCGAGTTATTGGAATAAAGCCCTTTTTGAACCTGATACCACAGACTCAGCCTCTTGCTTTATGCATGATCCTATTGATATTCTGAAATTCAGAGAGCGTAATATTTTATTTACGACAGAGGAAAATCGCGACGACGGATCTCCCGAGTGGGAACCCGCTGCCATGTCGCTCGTATGCCTGGGCTCCCGAGAAATGGTGCCCCGAGCGGCCATCCCCAGCAACACCCAGAAGTACCAGCAGTGGGTCACCATCAATGGACGACGGGCCGAAGCCCTCCGGGACACTGGGGCCAGCGTGACCGCTGTCCGCTGCCACCTGGTGAACCCCGAACAAATCCTGCCACATGTCCTATGCCCTGTCCGGACCGCGGACAACACCGAGAGCATGTGCCGGATGGCCAGGATCCCCTTCGAGTGGGGAGGAGTGCCCGGCACCCTAAAAGTGACTGTCCGCGACGACGCCCCCGTGGACTGCCTCCTGGGGAATGACCTAGAGAGATCCCCCTGGGCCCAGGTGGAGCGCCGAGAGCATCTGGGGATGCTAGGGCTGCCCGAGTGGGCCTGCGCCACCACCCGGTCCATGACCGCCCAACCAGCCGCTGCCGCGGCCACCGACAAGCCTACGCGGCCAGAACTATCACCATCCTCCGGCACGAAGGAACCCGACGATGAGGCGGGGCCATCCGAACTTTCTCCCGACGAGGCCGCCTCCCTCAGCGAGATCCCCGAGCTGGCCCAGTGGCGCCACGATGGGGGCCCCATCCGCGAACAATTCCAGCAAGAACAGAAGGCCTGCCCGTCCCTTGAGGGGGCCCGACAGCAAGCGGCCGCCCAGGCCTCGGGGGACCCCACGGGAACCCACTGGGTCTATTGGGACAATGACTTGCTATACAGCGAGCAGAAAATCGCCGAACTGGGAGCCGGACGGGTGTTGGTGGTTCCCCTCCGGTTCCGGGAGTTCCTCCTGAACCTGGCGCATGACGTGCCCCTCGCCGGACACCTCGGGCGGGACAAGACTTACAGCCGCCTAGTGACCCATTTCTACTGGCCCCGAATGCGGAGAGACGTGGACCACCACTGCCGGTCCTGCCCGACCTGCCAGGCTAGCGGAAAGACTGGGGGCCGAGTTAAAGCCCCCCTCCAACCATTTCCAGCCGTCCACACCCCGTTCGAACGAGTGGGGATCGACATCGTGGGGCCCCTCGACCCCCGAACCGCCCTGGGACACCGCTTCATCCTGGTACTGGTCGACCACGCCACCCGATACCCCGAGGCCATCCCACTCCGCACTGTGACAGCTCCAGTGGTGGGCCGGGCCCTGATGGGCATCTTCTCCAGGGTGGGGTTCCCCCGAGAAGTGGTGAGCGACAGGGGTACGAACTTTATTTCAAAGTACATGAAATCCCTCTGGCAACAATGTGGGGTCACCTACAGATTCACCACCCCTTACCACCCCCAGGGGAACGGACTGGTCGAGCGGTTCAACAGAACCCTGAAAGGGATGATCCAGGGCCTGGAAGAGCCCCTGAGGAGGAGGTGGGATGTCCTGCTACCCAGCCTCCTGTTCGCCTATCGGGAGGTACCACAGAAATCCCTGGGCTTCAGCCCCTTCGAACTATTGTATGGGCACCCCGTCCGAGGGCCCCTCAGCCTGGTCAAGGAGGGCTGGGAGGTGAACGTCCAAGATGCCCGCCCCCGACGTCTACCGGTACCTCCTGACCCTGCGGAACCAGACTCGGAAGTTCCGGGCCCTGGCAGAAGCCAACCTCGAAGCCAGCCAAGAGGACATGAAGCGCTGGTATGACAAATGCCTCGACCATCGAGTTTGAGCCGGGGCAGAAAGTCTGGGTCATGTCTCCCGTGGACCCCTGCGCCCTGCAGGACAAGTGGACCGGGCCCTTCAAGGTGGTTGAGAAGAAGAGCCCCGTCACCTACCTGGTCGACCTGGAATCCCCGAGGAACCCCCTCCGGGTCCTACACGCCAACCGGCTCAAGCCCCACTTTGCCCGAACTGAACTAAGCCTGCTGCTGGCTACTGACGATGGGGGCGAAAGCGACTCTGAGCCCCTACCAGACCTCCTGGGGTCCTCGGACCAAGACGGCTCCTTGGAGGGCGTCCACCTCTCCGCCACACTGACCCCGGAACAGCGCCATGACTGCCGGAGGCTGCTGCAACCCTTCGCTGCCCTCTTCTCTCTCACGCCCGGGGTGAGCCCCTGGTGCGTCCACGACGTGGATACCGGGGACAGCCCCCCGGTGCGACACCGCGCCTACAGAGTACCTGACCGAGTCCGAGCCTGCATACAGACCGAGGTCGCCAAGATGCTCGCCCTCAGAGTCATCGAGCCCTCCGACAGCCCGTGGGCCAGCCCGGTGGTCTTGGTGCCGAAGGCCGCCGCCCCCGGCACCTCTCCGGAACTCAGGTTTTGTGTAGACTACCGGGGCCTGAACACAGTCACCAAGACAGATGCCCACCCCCTGCCACGGGCAGACGAGCTGAATGAACCGCTTAGGGGCCGCCCGCTACCTAAGCACCTTCGATCTCACCGCTGGGTACTGGCAGATCAAGCTCACTCCCGGCGCCCAGGAACGATCCGCCTTTTCCACCCCCGATGGGCACTACCACTTTCGGGTGATGCCCTTTGGTATGAAGAACGCCCCAGCGACCTTTCAGAGGCTGGTGAACAAGGTCCTGGCCGGGCTAAAAGCCTTCAGCGCGGCCTACCTCGATGACATTGCAGTCTTCAGCGACCAGTGGGCCGCGCACCTAGGGCACCTCGGAGAAGTCCTGGCCGCTCTCCAAAGGGCCGGGCTCACAATCAAGGCCAGCAAGTGCCAGATCGGTCAAGGATCTGTGACCTATCTGGGCCACCAGGTGGGGAGTGGCCAGGTAGCGCCCCTCCAGTTGAAGGTAGATGCCATCCAGGCGTGGGAGCCCCCCGCAACCCAAACCGCTGTCCGGGCCTTCTTAGGCCTCACAGGCTACTACCGGCGCTTTATTAAAGATTATGGCAGCATTGTGGGCCCCCTTACGGAGCTCACTTCCAAGAAACAGCCCAAAGTGGTGCACTGGACGCCCCGCTGTCAGACCGCTTTTGAAGCCCTCAAGGCGGCCATGTGTGCTGCCCCGGTGCTACAGGCCCCTGACTACAGCAAGGAATTTGTGGTGCAGACCGACGCATCAGAGTACGGGGTCGGGGCGGTCCTCTCCCAGATGGATGCCGAGGGCCTCGACCGACCTGTGGCCTTTATCAGCCGCCGACTGCTACCCCGAGAACAGAGGTGGAGCACCATCGAGCGGGAGGCTTTCGCTGTGGTATGGGCTCTCAAGAAGCTCCGGCCCTACCTTTCCGGCACCCACTTCAGGGTCCAGACTGACCACCGGCCCTTGCGGTGGCTCATGCAAATGCGGGGCGAGAACCCCAAGTTGTTGCGATGGTCCATCTCGCTGCAAGGGATAGACTTCACCGTGGAACACCGGCCCGGCAACAACCACGCCAATGCTGACGGCCTGTCCAGATTCTTCCGCCTCGGCGAGGAGAATCCCCAAGGAGATGGGTGACTCTCCCTGCCTTCAGCTGGGGGGGACGCGTGTTGGAGCCGGCCTCGTGGCGTGGTCCTGTTCCCCCTCGCTAAGCCGCACGAGGTCCCATGCACCTCGGGGCGCCTCCATTTTGGATTACACGTCACTCCACGTGACCACCTACATGACCCTGCTCTACCCGGCCTCGGTCCCAGCGAGGCCCGACATCGAGGCGCCAACCCCTGGCCTGGGGGATACCACGTGAGCCCTTCCCACTCCCGGCGGAGGGCAGTATCGATGGGTCCCCCAACCGTCCCTCCACACCTAGGTGCGATCGCCCCACAGCTCTCTGGGGCCTGGCGCCTCTCCTGCTGGGCGTCTGGCCGCGCCCTACCCGGCCTCTCCGCCCTCCTGGGCGCAAGGGTCCGGACATCAAAGGGCTCCAGACCTATATCTGGGGCAACCCGGCAACAAGACGACAGTTGTATCCCGGAGTCAAGAGCCCTGCTGATCGGATCGCGGCTGACCCTACGGAGAAAGACTCTTCCTGAACCGACACTCTGAGCCCTGCTGACGACGTCGCGGCTCCATCGTGCTTACAAGACCTTCACGAACCTTTGGGGCCCTGCTGACGCTGTCGCGGCCCGACCTTGTTGAAACGTACCATCAGAGCCCAGCTGACCTCGTCGCGGCTCGACCGAAGCGGACCTACCACCGGAGCCCTGCTGACTGTGTCGCGGCTCGACCCAAGCGGAACTACCACCTGAGCCCTGCAGACGCCGTCGCGGCCCTCCACGTCTGAGCCGCTCTGAGACCAGCACCCAAGGTCTGGCGCAGAGCCTTCCCGTACCTGGTTGGTACCAAGACTGTCCCGCTACCCTATCCCTCCAAGAACATTGAGACTCTTACCGGATCACTCGATCCCATTGTAAATATTGAACCGTGCTCCTTTTTATATAAAGAACCAAGATAAGCAACTGATACGGAGTCCTGTGTGGTGGTGTTACTGGGCCTAGTACGATCATAGGAGAAGGACCTGTTAGACGGACCGGGAGGGTCGGCCGAGGACAAGGGGAGAGGTCTCCGGGGAGAGCCGTCTCCAGCGATCGTACAGACGAGTAACTTCCCCCCCACAGATGTACACCACACAAGGATAAGGTTTAACGTTCTTTATAAGCGATCTCTTAGGTACGATAGAACGGTACAAGGAGGTCTGGACTCAGGGGTCCCCTCGATTCTAGTCTCTTGGTTGGGAAAGGGGGTAGCGGGACAGTCTGGTTACCAATCTGGTAGATGCGATGATATGATGGATAGCTCACAATCCTCGAGCTCGGTGTTCTAGCTGGACGGGCCGCGGCAGCGCCAGCAGGTCCCGGTGAAGGTGGTCGTTACACGGTCTGCGGCAGCGCTAGGAGGTCCCGGTGAAGGTGGTTGTTACACGGTCCGCGGCAGCGCCAGCAGGTCCCGATGAAGGTGGTGGTTACAACGGTCCGCGGCAGCGCCAGCAGGTCCCGACAAAGGTGGTAGTTACAACGGTCCGCGGCAGCGCCAGCAGGTCCCGACGAAGGTGGTGGTTACAACGGTCCGCGGCAGCGCCAGCAGGTCCCGACAAAGGTGGTAGTTACAACGGTCCGCGGCAGCGCCAGCAGGTCCCGACGAGGATGGAGGATGCAGAAGGCCGCGGCAGCGCCAGCAGGCAGGACGATAGTTCACAAGGCAGGGCTACGGCAGCGCCGGTAGTCCGTCAAGGATGAGTTCTTCTCGGTGTCTCTCGACTCCAGGATACAACTGCCTTCCTGCTCTGGAGCTGCCCTAGTTATAGGTCTGGCGCCCTTTGATGTCCGGACCCTCGCACTTGGAGGTCGGGAGGTCCGGGATGAGGGAGTCCAGACACCCAGCAGGGGGGTGGAGCCAGCGCCCGGGGGAGCTGGAGGGCGATCGGCACCTGGCGGGGGAGAGCCATCGACACTTCTTTCT
This sequence comes from Triturus cristatus, assembly GCF_964204655.1. Classification (NCBI taxonomy): domain Eukaryota; kingdom Metazoa; phylum Chordata; class Amphibia; order Caudata; family Salamandridae; genus Triturus; species Triturus cristatus. Next base: position 176,941,223 of record NC_140587.1, read on the forward strand.
CCCATCGACCTGCCAAGTGGTCCGTTCACCTCCTGGGTGGATGGTGGTGCCGGGATGTTGGGGCCTGGCCAGGCCCAGGGTTAGGGTCGAGCTGAGGCCACGCGGCCTCGTGGTGCAGTGTCCAAGATGGCGGCCGGTCCGGGCGAGGGAGCCGGTAGTGGTTCGGCCCCATGATGCAGAGATGTCCGGGGGCAGGAGTTCCGTCTGGAGATGGGGTGCGGGTTGTTTCTGTGGGTAACACCTGGAGGGCCGGGGCTTGGGCCCTGTCATGCGGGGAGGGAGCAAGCCCTTCATGTGGCCTGTCCAACAGGACCTCTCCTAGGAGGCCTCTCAGCGGCGCTCGGCTATAACTTTGCGGTAGGAAGGTGCCCCGGAGTAGTCCCCCCGACTCCCCGGTTGTCCTCCCTCCAACAGTCTGCGAGAGAGTGTCTGCGAGAGAGTGTCTGCGAGAGAGTGTCTGCGAGAGAGTGTCTGCGAGAGAGTGTCTGCGAGAGAGTGTCTGCGAGAGAGTGTGCGAGAGAGTGTCTGTGAGTGTGTCTGTGAGAGTGTCTGTGAGAGTGTCTGTGAGAGGGTGAGTCAGAGTGTCTGTGAGTCAGAGTGTCTGTGAGTCAGAGTGTCTGTGAGTCAGAGTGTCTGAGTCAGAGTGTCTGAGTCTGAGAGAGTGTCTGAGAGAGTGTCTGAGAGAGTGTCTGAGAGAGTGTCTGAGAGAGTGTCTGAGAGAGTGTGTGAGAGAGTGTGTGAGAGAGTGTGTGAGAGAGTGTGTGAGAGAGTGTGTAAGAGTGTGTAAGAGAGTGTGTGAGAGAGTATCTGTGAGAGTCTGATTGAGAGTGTCTGCGAGAGAGTGTCTGCGAGAGAGTGTCTGCGAGAGAGTGTCTGCGAGAGAGTGTCTGCGAGAGAGTGTCTGTGAGAGAGTGTCTGTGAGAGAGTGTCTGTGAGAGAGTGTCTGTGAGAGAGTGTTGGAAGGCGGACCCCGAGGAGTCAGCGAGACCACTCAGGGGGGGCCCCCACACTGTACGAAGTAGCCGAGCGCTGCAGAGAAGCCTCCTGAGAGATCCTTCTCCTATTATGTACTAGCACAGTAACACCACCACAACGGACTCAAGGAGGTTGTCTCAAGATGAGCAATTCTTTATCAGCACGTTAAAAGGTTACGGGTTCAATATTACACAAATAGGGGATCGAGGGATCCGCAAAAGTCTCAGTGTCTCTTTAGAAGGGAAGGGGTAGCGGGACAGTCTTTGGCAGGAGCTTGGTACGAGGGTACCTGGGGCCCAGTTCTTATCCTCAAGCTGGAGGACCTCCGGATCTCGGAGGGGTCGAGCCGCGACGGCGTCAGCAGGGCTCTGGCGTTCAGTTCGTGGAGAGCCGCGATCAGGTCAGCAGGGCTCTCAATATGGTTTCTGCTCAGCTCGAGCCGCGACGTCGTTAGCAGGGCTCCGAGGGAGGTTTCAGCGAGGTTGGGCCGCGACAGCGTCAGCAGGGCCCCGATGTTCCGGGGGGCTTCAAGGTTTCAGCAAGAAGGAGCCGCGACGCAGTCTGCAGGGCTCGTGGTGGTTTCAAGCAAGAGTTCTTCTCCGTAGGGTCGGCCGCGATTCAATCAGCAGGGCTCTCGACTCCGGGATAGAACTGCCGGTCTGTGGCGGGGTCGCCCCAGATATAGGCCTGGAGCCCTTTGATGTCCGGACCCTTGCGCCCGGGGGGCGGAGAGGCCGGGTTGAGAGCGGCCAGACGCCCAGCAGGAGAGATGGAGGCCAATCGCACCTTGGTGTGTGGGGACGGTTGGGGGTCCCATCGATACCGCCCTCCGCCAGGGCGATGAGGTGTTCACGTGACACCCCCTGGCCAGTTCTTGGTGCCTCAATGTCTGGGCCTTGCTGGGGCCGAGGCCGGGTTGAGCGGAGTCAGGAGGACTGGTGTGCAGGGTCACGTGGCAGGCAACAAAATGGTGGAGCCCCGAGGTGTATGTGACCTCGTGCGGCCCGAACAGGTAGCTCGTGGAGGCTAGGGCGGGGAACGGGCCCAACCCCCGGGAAGTCAGGACCACGCCACGAGGCCGGGTCCAACAGAGAGTGTCTGTGAGAGAGTGTCTGTGAGAGAGTGTCTGTGAGAGAGTGTCTGTGAGAGAGTGTCTGTGAGAGAGTGTCTGTGAGAGAGTGTCTGTGAGAGAGTGTCTGAGAGAGTGAGTCAGAGTGTCTGTGAGTCAGAGTGTCTGTGAGTCAGAGTGTCTGTGAGTCAGAGTGTCTGTGAGTCAGAGTGTCTGTGAGTCAGAGTGTCTGCGAGAGAGTGTCTGCGAGAGAGTGTCTGCGAGAGAGTGTCTGCGAGAGAGTGTCTGCGAGAGAGTGTCTGCGAGAGAGTGTCTGCGAGAGAGTGTCTGCGAGAGAGTGTCTGCGAGAGAGTGTCTGCGAGAGAGTGTCTGCGAGAGAGAGTCTGCGAGAGAGAGTCTGCGAGAGTGAGTCTGCGAGAGTGAGTCTGCGAGAGTGAGTCTGCGAGAGTGAGTCTGCGAGAGTGAGTCTGCGAGAGAGTGTCTGCGAGAGAGTGTCTGCGAGAGAGTGTCTGCGAGAGAGTGTCTGCGAGAGAGTGTCTGCGAGAGAGTGTCTGCGAGAGAGTGTCTGCGAGAGAGTGTCTGCGAGAGAGTGTCTGCGAGAGAGAGTCTGCGAGAGAGTGTCTGCGAGAGAGAGTCTGCGAGAGAGTGTCTGCGAGAGAGAGTCTGCGAGAGAGTGTCTGCGAGAGAGAGTCTGCGAGAGAGTGTCTGCGAGAGAGTGTCTGCGAGAGAGTGTCTGCGAGAGAGTGTCTGCGAGAGAGTGTCTGCGAGAGAGTGTCTGCGAGTCTGCGAGAGTGAGTCTGCGAGAGTGAGTCTGCGAGAGTGAGTCTGCGAGAGAGTGTCTGCGAGAGAGTGTCTGCGAGAGAGTGTCTGCGAGAGAGTGTCTGCGAGAGAGTGTCAGTGAGTCTGCGAGAGAGAGTCTGCGAGAGAGTGTCTGCGAGAGAGTGTCTGCGAGAGAGTGTCTGCGAGAGAGTGTCAGTGAGTCTGCGAGAGTGAGTCTGCGAGAGAGTGTCTGCGAGAGAGTGTCTGCGAGAGAGTGTCTGCGAGAGAGTGTCTGCGAGAGAGTGTCTGCGAGAGAGTGTCTGCGAGAGAGTGTCTGCGAGAGAGTGTCCGTGAAAGAGTGTCTGCGAGAGAGTGTCTGTGAAAGAGTGTCTGTTCTGTGAGAGTGTCTGTTCTGTGAGAGTGTCTGTTCTGTGAGAGTCTGTGATAGAGTGTGAGAGTGTGACAGTGTCTGTGCGAGAGAGAGTCTGAGAGGGTGTCTGCGAAAGGGTGTCTGCGAGAGGGTGTCTGCGCGAGGGTGTCTGCGCGAGGGTGTCTGTGCGAGGGTGTCTGTGCGAGGGTGTCTGTGCGAGGGTGTCTGTGCGAGGGTGTCTGTGCGAGGGTGTCTGCGAGAGTGTCTGAGTGTCTGCGAGAGTGTCTGAGTGTCTGCGAGAGTGTCTGCGAGAGGGTCTGCGAGAGTGTGAGTGTCTGCGAGAGGGTGTCTGCGAGAGTGTGTCTGAGTGTGAGAGTGTCTGAAAGGGTGTCTGCGAGAGGGTGTCTGCGAGAGGGTGTCTGCGAGAGGGTGTCTGCGAGAGGGTGTCTGCGAGAGGGTGTCTGCGAGAGGGTGTCTGCGAGAGGGTGTCTGCGAGAGAGTGTGAGTGTCTGAGTGTCTGTGAGAGTGTCTGTGAGAGTGTCTGAGAGAGTGTCTGAGAGAGTGTCTGAGAGAGTGTCTGAGAGAGTGTCTGAGAGAGTGTCTGAGAGAGTGTCTGAGAGAGTGTGTCTGAGAGAGAGTGTCTGAGAGAGAGTGTCTGTGAGAGTGTGTATGTGAGAGTGTGTATGTGAGAGTGTGTATGTGAGAGTGTGTATGTGAGAGTGTCTGTGAGAGTGTGTCTGTGAGAGTGTGTGTGAGAGTGTGTGTGAGAGTGTGTGTGAGAGACAGAGAGTGTCTGAGAGAGTGTCTGTGAGACTGTCTGAGAGAGTGTCTGTGAGAGTGTCTGCGAGAGAGTGTCTGCGAGAGAGTGTCTGCGAGAGAGTGTCTGCAAGAGAGTGTCTGCAAGAGAGTGTCTGCAAGAGAGTGTCTGCAAGAGAGTGTCTGCAAGAGAGTGTCTGCAAGAGAGTGTCTGCAAGAGAGTGTCTGCAAGAGAGTGTCTGTGAGTGTGAGTCAGAGTGTCTGAGTCAGAGTGTCTTGAGAGAGTGAGTCAGAGAGTGTCTTGAGAGAGCATGAGAGTCTGTGAGAGTCTGAGTGTGAGTCTGTGAGAGTGTGAGAGTGTCTGAGAGAGTGTCTGTGAGAGAGTGTCTGTGAGAGAGTGTCTGTGAGAGAGTGTCTGTGAGAGAGTGTCTGTGAGAGAGTGTCTGTGAGAGAGTGTCTGTGAGAGAGTGTCTGAGAGAGTGTCTGAGAGAGTGTGTGAGAGAGTGTGTGAGAGAGTGTGTGAGAGAGTGTGTGAGAGAGTGTGTGAGAGAGTGTGTGAGAGAGTATCTGTGAGAGAGTCTGATTGAGAGTATCTGTGAGAGAGTCTGATTGAGAGTGTCTGCGAGAGAGTGTCTGTGAGTCAGAGTGTCTGTGAGTCAGAGTGTCTGTGAGTCAGAGTGTCTGTGAGTCAGTGTCTGTGAGTCAGTGTCTGTGAGTCAGTGTCTGTGAGTCAGTGTCTGTGAGTCAGTGTCTGTGAGTCAGTGTCTGTGAGTCAGTGTCTGTGAGTCAGAGTCTGTGAGTCAGAGTCTGAGAGAGTGTCTGAGAGAGTGTCTGAGAGAGTGTGTGAGAGAGTGTGTGAGAGAGTGTGTGAGAGAGTGTGTGAGAGAGTGTGTGAGAGAGTGTGTGAGAGAGTGTGTGAGAGAGTGTGTGAGAGAGTGTGTGAGAGAGAGTCTGCGAGAGAGAGTCTGCGAGAGAGAGTCTGCAAGAGAGTCTGCGAGTCTGAGAGGGTGTCTGCGAGAGGGTGTCTGCGAGAGGGTGTCTGCGAGAGGGTGTCTGCGAGAGGGTGTCTGCGAGAGGGTGTCTGCGAGAGGGTGTCTGCGAGAGGGTGTCTGCGAGAGGGTGTCTGCGAGAGGGTGTCTGCGAGAGAGTGTCTGCGAGAGTGTGAGAGTCTGTGAGAGTGTGAGAGTCAGAGAGTGTGAGTGTGTCTGTGAGAGAGTGTCTGTGAGTCTGAGAGAGTGTCTGTGTGAGAGTGTCTGTGAGAGTGTCTGAGAGTGTCAGAGTGTCTGCGAGAGAGTGTCTGCGAGAGAGTGTCTGCGAGAGAGTGTCTGCGAGAGAGTGTCTGCGAGAGAGTGTCTGCGAGAGATTCTGTGAGAGTGTGAGAGTCTGCGAGAGTGTGAGAGTCTGCGAGAGTGTGAGTCTGTGAGAGTGTGAGAGTCTGTGAGAGTGTGAGAGTCAGAGAGTGTGAGTGTGTCTGTGAGAGAGTGTCTGTGAGTCAGAGTGTCTGTGAGTCAGAGTGTCTGTGAGTCAGAGTGTCTGTGAGTCAGAGTGTCTGTGAGAGTGTGAGAGTGTGAGAGTCTGTGAGAGTGTGAGAGTCTGTGAGAGTGTGAGAGTCTGTGAGAGTCAGAGAGTGCGAGTGTGTCTGTGAGAGAGTGTCTGTGAGTCAGAGAGTGTCTGTGAGAGTGCGAGAGAGTGTCTGTGAGAGTGCGAGAGAGTGTCTGTGAGAGTGCGAGTGAGTCTGTGAGAGTGCGAGAGAGTGTCTGTGAGAGTCTGATTGAGAGTGTCTGCGAGAGAGTGTCTGCGAGTCAGAATGTCTGTGAGTCAGAGTGTCTGTGAGTCAGAGTGTCCGTGAGTCAGAGTGTCCGTGAGTCAGAGTGTCTGTGAGTCAGAGTCTGAGAGAGTGTCTGAGAGAGTGTCTGAGAGAGTGTGTGAGAGAGTGTGTGAGAGAGTGTGTGAGAGAGTGTGTGAGAGAGTGTGTGAGAGAGTATCTGTGAGAGTCTGATTGAGAGTGTCTGCGAGAGAGTGTCTGCGAGAGAGAGTCTGCGAGAGAGTCTACGAGAGAGTCTGCGAGAGAGTCTGCGAGTCTGAGAGAGTGTCTGTGAGAGAGTGTTTGTGAGAGAGTCTGCGCGAGAGAGAGTCTGCGCGAGAGAGTGTCTGCGAGAGAGTGTCTGCGAGAGAGTGTCTGCGAGAGAGTGTCTGCGAGAGAGTGTCTGCGAGAGAGTGTCTGCGAGAGAGTGTCTGCGAGAGAGTGTCAGTGAGTCTGCGAGAGAGAGTCTGCGAGAGAGTGTCTGCGAGAGAGTGTCTGCGAGAGAGAGTCTGCGAGAGAGTCTACGAGAGAGTCTGCGAGAGAGTCTGCGAGTCTGAGAGAGTGTCTGTGAGAGAGTGTTTGTGAGAGAGTCTGCGCGAGAGAGTGTCTGCGAGAGAGTGTCTGCGAGAGAGTGTCTGCGAGAGAGTGTCTGCGAGAGAGTGTCTGCGAGAGGGTGTCTGCGAGAGGGTGTCTGCGAGAGGGTGTCTGCGAGAGGGTGTCTGCGAGAGGGTGTCTGCGAGAGGGTGTCTGCGAGAGGGTGTCTGCGAGAGGGTGTCTGTGATAGTGTCTGTGAGAGCCTGTGAGTGAGTCTGAGAGAGTGTCTGTGAGTCTGAGAGAGTGTCTGTGAGTCTGAGAGAGTGTCTGTGAGTCTGAGAGGGTGTCTGTGAGAGGGTGCCTGAGAGAGAGAGCATGAGATAGAGAGAGCCTCAGAGAGAGCCTGAGAGAGAGAGCGTGAGAGAGTGTCTGTGAGAGCGTGTCTGTGAGAGAGTGTCTGTTCTGTGAGAGAGTGTCTGAGAGAGAGTGTCAGAGAGTGTCAGAGAGAGAGTGTCAGAGAGAGAGTGTCAGAGAGAGAGAGTGTCAGAGAGAGAGAGTGTCAGAGAGAGAGAGTGTCAGAGAGAGAGTGTCAGAGAGTGTGTCTGTTGGACCCGGCCTCGTGGCGTGGTCCTTAACCCTATGGATTGTGCCCGTTCCCCGCCCCGGCCTTCACGGGCCACCCTTCTGAACTGCACCGAGGCCCTTCATCCTGAGCGGCACGAGGTCGCATACCCCTCGTGGCTCCGCCATCTTGTGGGCAGCCACGTGACTCTGTGCACCCGCCAGCGCGACCCCGCTCAACCCGGCCTCGACCCCAGCGAAGCCCCGACATCGAGGCACCACGAACTGGCCAGGGGGTGCCGCAGGAACCATTCATCGCCCCCGGTGGAGGACAGTATCGATGGGACCCCCAACTGTCCTCCCCTCTCGAGGTGTGATCGCCCTGCAACTCCCTTGGGCCTGGCGCCTCTCCTGCTGGGCGTCTGGCCACCTCCACCCGGCCTCTCCGCCCCCCCCGGGCGCCCGGGTCCGGACATCAAAGGGCTCCAGACCTATATCTGGGGCGACCCCGCCACAGATCGGCAGTTGTATCCCGGAGTCGAGAGCCCTGCTGATTGAATCGCGGCTCCTTCTTGTGAACACTTTGAACCACCTGGAACATCGGAGCCCTGCTGACGCTGTCGCGGCCCAACCTCGCTGAAACCTCCCTCGGAGCCCTGCTGACGACGTCGCAGCTCGAGCTGAGCAGAAACCATCTTGAGAGCCCTGCTGATTGGATCGCGGCTCTCCACAAACTGTACGCCGGAGCCCTGCTGACGCCGTCGCGGCTCGACCCCTCCGAGATCCGGAGGTCCTCCAGCTTGAGGATAAGAACTGGGCCCCAGGTACCCTCGTACCGCACTCCTGCCACAGACTGCCCCGCTACCCCGACCCTTCCAAAGAGACACTGAGACTTTTGGTGGATCCCTCGATCCCTTCGTGTAAATATTGACCTCGTAACCTTTTTATTGCTGATAAAGATTTGCTTGTCTTGAGACAACCTCCTTGAGTCCTGTGTGGTGGTGTTACTGTGCTAGTACGTGATAGGGGAAGGATCTCTCAGGAGACTTCTCGGCAGCGCTCGGCTACTTCGTACAGTGTGAGGGCCCCCCTTGGTGGTCTCGCCGACTCCTCGGGGTGCGCCTTCCAACATTTGGTGGCCAGCGACGGGATCCGAGCCGAACGCAGTACGTACCAGCCAGTACCCACTAGCTACCCATCCAAACAAACAGCATCATGAGCAGCCAGGAAAACAACGCGACAATGGAGTTCCAGCCCGAACGGCTGGAGGAATATACGCACAAAGAGTTAAAACAGTTCTGCAAAGACAAAGGCATTGCAACCACCGGCCTAGGTACCAAAGAGGAGATGCAGAAAGCTCTGAGGGCATGGTTGGAGGCCGGGGCAGGCCCCTCCCAGGAAGAAGGTCCCTTGCCCCTGACTGAGACCCCATCAACCGCACTCACTCCGGCAACCGGAGGAAGAAAGAGCCTAGAAACCGGCCTCTCCGAAGAAGAAATACGAGAGCGGGAGAAGGTCCGGAGCCACGAGCTAGAGCTCGCACGACTGCGGCTGGACGGCGAACTCCAGCTGGCGGAAAAGAAACTGGCCCTAGAGCAGCTACGGCTTCAAGAGGAGATAGAGGAGAAGAGACGACACCGGGAGTTGGAGGAAAAGAAACTAACTCTTGAGCACGAGCGCAGTCTCAAGGAGCTCGAGATCAAGGCCAAGAACGGAGGGACCAACACCCCCAGTACTAGAGACACTCTACCGCCTTCCGAGACCAAGGTACATATCCCGAAAGAGGTCGTCAAGGAGTATTACAAGAATGACGACATCCAACAATGTTTCAAGGCCTACGAGGTGGCCATGACCTCTCATCGGGTGCCCTGAAAAGACTGGGGCGCGGGCCTGTGGGGGCGGTTCCTGAGTGAGGGTCGAGACACGCTGCTCCAGCTGCCGGAAGGAGGTGATGACCTCCTACGATCACATGAAGGAGGCCCTGCTCACCCGCTACGGGCTAACCGCGGAAATGTACCGCCAGCGGTTCAGAGACTGCAAGAAAATCCCGGGTACCACATGGGTGGAATATGTGGACTTTTTCAGTCGGGCCCTAGAAGGGTGGATCAAAGGGAGCAAAGTAACCACCTACGGGCAGCTGGTCGACCTCATCGTGTGGGAACATCTCTCCAACAATTGCTTCGTGGAACTGAGACAGCACCTCCTCGACAGCAAAATGACCGACCCGCGAAAACTTGCCGTCGAGGCCGATCGATGGGTCAACTCCCGGGTCCCCCGGAACTCCATGGGGGAGTACCAGAGGAACCCCAACGGACCCCCCCGCCAGCGCGGTGGAGGGGGAGGGCCGAACAGGAACCGAGACCCTCCCGCCGGGGCCCCCAGGAGCCCCCCTCGAGGGCCACCGAAGCAACAACTCTCCCTGAGCCTAGCCGGAAGGGGGGCGGCTCCGGCCCGACCCGGACCACGGCCACCAGTGACCTGCTACGGCTGCCAACAAACCGGACACTATGCCAGCGATCCGGTCTGCCCCCTGAACCGAAGAAACGGGGCCGGCGGGCCCCCGCCCCGACAGCTGGCGGCCGCCGCCCTGGGAGAAGGAGAAGAGGAAGAGGAGGCCCTCGACTGAGGGACCACTGAGTGGGAGCCGGCAGCCATGTCCCTGGTCTGCCTGGGTAGCCGAGAAATGGTACCCTGCACCCCCATCCCAAGCAACACCCAGAAGTACCGGCAGCAGGTCACGGTCAATGGACAACGGGCCGAAGCCCTTCGTGACACTGGCGCCAGTATCACCGCTGTCCGCTGCCACCTGGTGACCCCTGAACAGATTCTACCGAATGTGCTGTGCCCCGTCCGGACGGCCGACAACAGTGAAAGCCTGTGCCAGATGGCCCTGGTCCCCTTCGAGTGGGGAGGGGTGACGGGCCTGCTGAAGGTGACGGTACGCGACGACGCCCCTGTCGACGGCCTCCTGGGGAACGACTTGGAGAGTTCCCCCTGGGCTCAAGTAGAGCGACGAGAGCACCTCCGAATGTTGGGACTGGCTGACTGGGCCTGCGCCATCACCCGGTCCATGACCGCCCGGGCCCCCCGCTCATCCTCGGCCTCCGGGGCCGCCCAGCCCGAGGGGCTCGCACCCCCTCCCGCCAGCAGCGAGGAGGAGGCGGACACCGACCCTGGACCTAGCGAATCCTCCCCCGAAGAGATGGCTTCCCCGAGCGCCCTACCAGAGCTGCCACAATGGCAACACGAAGGGGGCCCCACCCGGGAGCAGTTCCAACAAGAGCAGCAGTCCTGCCCCACTCTCGAAGGGGTCCGCCAACAAGCGTCCGCCCAAGCCAACGGGGACCGGACCGGCACCCACTGGGTCTACTGGGCCGAGGGCCTGCTCTACAGTGAGCAAAAAGTGGCAGAACTCGGGGCCAGCCGAGGGCTGGTGGTCCCCCTCCGCTTCCGGGAGTTCTTGCTCAACCTGGCACATGATGTGCCCCTCGCCGGACACTTGGGACAAGACAAAACGTACAGTCGTCTGGTGACCCACTTCTACTGGCCCCGGATGCGAAAAGACGTGGATAACCACTGCCGGTCCTGCCAGACCTGCCAAGCCAGCGGGAAGACGGGGAGTCGGGTCAAGGCCCCCCTCCAGCCCTTTCCAGCCGTCAGCACCCCGTTCGAACGGGTCGGAATCGATATTGTGGGGCCCCTGGACCCCCAAACCGCCCTGGGCCACCGCTTCATCCTGGTCCTCGTGGACCACGCCACCAGGTACCCGGAGGCGGTCCCGCTAAGAACTATAACGGCCCCCGTGGTAGGCCGGGCCTTAATGGGGATCTTCTCCCGAGTGGGATTTCCCCGCGAAGTGGTGAGCGACCGCGGCACAAACTTTATCTCCAGGTACATGCGGTCCCTGTGGCAGCAGTGCGGGGTCACATACAAGTTCACGACCCCCTATCACCCTCAGGGGAACGGACTGGTTGAGCGGTTCAACAGAACATTAAAAGGAATGATCCAGGGCCTGGAAGAGCCCCTCAGGCGGAGATGGGATGTCCTGCTGCCGTGCCTCCTGTTTGCCTATCGGGAGGTCCCGCAGAAGTCCCTGGGGTTCAGCCCGTTTGAACTATTGTATGGACACCCGGTCCGCGGACCGCTCAGCCTGGTCAAGGAGGGCTGGGAGATGAAGCCCCAAGGCGCCCCTACTGACGTCTACCGATACCTCCTGACCCTCCGAAACCAGACCCGCAAGTTCCGAGCCATGGCCGAAGCCAACCTCGAGGCCAGCCAGGAGGACATGAAGCGGTGGTACGATCGGAACTCCTCTACCATCGAATTCGAGCCAGGTCAGAAAGTATGGGTCATGGCCCCGGTCGAACCCGGCGCCCTATATGACAAGTGGACCGGGCCCTTCAAGGTAGTGGAGAAGAAAAGTCCCGTCACCTACCTGGTCGACCTGGAGTCCCCCCAGAACCCCCTCCAGGTCCTACATGCTAACAGGCTAAAACCCCACTTTGCCCGGACCGAACTGAGCCTGCTGCTGGCGACCGACGAGGGGGGCGAGGACGACTCCGAGCCCCTGCCCAACCTCTTGCAGTCCAACATCCATGATGGATCGATCGAAGGTATCCAACTCGCCTCTTCCCTGACTCCGGAACAGCGCAACGACTGCCAGCAATTGCTGCGGGACTACGCAGCCCTCTTCTCCCTCACCCCGGGGGTGACCCACTGGTGCGTCCACGACGTCGACACCGGGGAGAGCCCCCCCGTGCGACACAGAGCCTACCGGGTACCCGACCGAGTGCGGGCCTGCATCCAGGCCGAAGTAACGAAGATGCTGGCCCTGGGGGTCATCGAACCCTCCGACAGCCCGTGGGCCAGCCCTGTCGTCCTGGTCCCAAGGCCGCAGCTCCCGGCCACCCCCCAGAGTTGCGATTCTGCGTGGACTACCGAGCCCTGAATGCAGTGACCAAGACAGACGCCCACCCGATACCCCGGGCCGACGAACTCATCGACCGCCTAGGGGCCGCTCGCTACTTGAGCACGCTGGACCTCACCGCCGGGTACTGGCAAATCCAGCTCACCCCCGGCGCCCAAGAAAGATCCGCCTTTTCGACCCCGGATGGGCATTACCACTTTCGGTGATGCCCTTCGGAATGAAGAACGCCCCGGCCACCTTCCAAAGACTGGTGAACAAGGTTTTGGCCAGGCTTGAGGCCTTCAGCGCGGCCTACCCCGATGACATTGCCGTGTACAGCAACCACTGGGCCGAGCACCTCCTTCACATTAAAGCCGTCCTGGCCGCCCTCCAGCGGGCCGGGCTCACAATCAAGGCCAGCAAATGCCAAATCGGCCACGGATCCGTGACCTACCTGGGCCATCAAGTGGGGAGCGGGCAGGTGGCCCCCCTCCAAGCGAAAATAGAGGCCATCCAGGCCTGGGAACCCCCCACTACCCAGACCGCTGTCCGGGCCTTCCTGGGCCTCACCGGATACTACCGGCGGTTCATCCGGGACTATGGGAGCATTGTTGGCCCCCTCACAGAATTAACGTCCAAAAAGCAGCCCAAGAAGGCGCACTGGACACCCCGCTGCCAAGCCGCCTTTGACACCCTAAAGGCAGCAATGTGTACTGCCCCGGTGCTGCAGGCCCCTGACTACAATAAGGAGTTCGTGGTGCAGACGGACGCCTCCGAGTATGGGATCGGGGCCGTCCTATCCCAAGCCAATGAAAAGGGGCTCGACCGACCAGGGGCCTTCATCAGCCGACTACTACTGCCCCGAGAGCAACGATGGAGCACCATTGAGCGTGAGGCCTTCGCTGTAGTGTGGGCCCTCAAGAAGCTCTGGCCCTACCTCTTTGGTACCCACTTCCGGGGCCAGACCGACCACCGGCCCCTGCGGTGGTTAATGCAAATGCGGGGCGAGAACCCCAAGCTGCTGCGGTGGTCCATCTCGCTACAAGGGATGGACTTTGACGTCGAACACCGGCCCGGCAATGACCACGCCAACGCCGACGGCCTGTCCCGCTTCTTCCGCCTCGACGAGGAGAATCCCCAAGGAGATGGGTGACTCTCCATGCCTTCGGCTGGGGGGGGACGCCTGTTGGACCCGGCCTCGTGGCGTGGTCCTTAACCCTATGGATTGTGCCCGTTCCCCGCCCCGGCCTTCACGGGCCACCCTTCTGAACTGCACCGAGGCCCTTCATCCTGAGCGGCACGAGGTCGCATACCCCTCGTGGCTCCGCCATCTTGTGGGCAGCCACGTGACTCTGTGCACCCGCCAGCGCGACCCCGCTCAACCCGGCCTCGACCCCAGCGAAGCCCCGACATCGAGGCACCACGAACTGGCCAGGGGGTGCCGCAGGAACCATTCATCGCCCACGGTGGAGGACAGTATCGATGGGACCCCCAACTGTCCTCCCCTCTCGAGGTGTGATCGCCCTGCAACTCCCTTGGGCCTGGCACCTCTCCTGCTGGGCGTCTGGCCACCTCCACCCGGCCTCTCCGCCCCCCCCCGGGCGCCCGGGTCCGGACATCAAAGGGCTCCAGACCTATATCTGGGGCGACCCCGCCACAGATCGGCAGTTGTATCCCGGAGTCGAGAGCCCTGCTGATTGAATCGCGGCTGACCCTACGGAGAAGAACTCTTGTCGGAACCATCACGAGCCCTGCTGACTGCGTCGCGGCTCCTTCTTGTGAACACTTTGAACCACCTGGAACATCGGAGCCCTGCTGAGGCTGTCGCGGCCCAACCTCGCTGAAACCTCCCTCGGAGCCCTGCTGACGACGTCGCGGCTCGAGCTGAGCAGAAACCATCTTGAGAGCCCTGCTGATTGGATCGCGGCTCTCCACGAACTGTACGCCGGAGCCCTGCTGACGCCGTCGCGGCTCGACCCCTCCGAGATCCGGAGGTCCTCCAGCTTGAGGACAAGAACTGGGCCCCAGGTACCCTCGTACCGCACTCCTGCCAAAGACTGTCCCGCTACCCCGACCCTTCCAAAGAGACACTGAGACTTTTGGTGGATCCCTCGATCCCTTCGTGTAAATATTGACCTCGTAACCTTTTTATTGCTGATAAAGATTTGCTTGTCTTGAGACAACCTCCTTGAGTCCTGTGTGGTGGTGTTACTGTGCTAGTACGTGATAGGGGAAGGATCTCTCAGGAGACTTCTCGGCAGCGCTCGGCTACTTCGTACAGTGTGAGGACCCCCCTTGGTGGTCTCGCCGACTCCTCGGGGTGCGCGTGTCTGTGAGTCAGAGTGTCTGTGAGTCAGAGTGTCTGTGAGTCAGAGTGTCTGTGAGTCAGAGTGTCTGTGAGTCAGAGTGTCCGAGTCAGAGTGTCCGAGTCAGAGTGTCCGAGTCAGAGTGTCCGAGTCAGAGTGTCCGAGTCTGAGAGAGTGTGTGAGAGAGAGTGTGTGAGAGAGAGTGTGTGAGAGAGAGTGTGTGAGAGAGAGTGTGTGAGAGAGAGTGTGTGAGAGAGAGTGTGTGAGAGAGAGTGTGTGAGAGAGAGTGTGTGAGAGAGAGTGTGTGAGAGAGTATCTGTGAGAGTTTGCAAGAGAGTATCTGTGAGAGAGTGTCTGCGAGAGAGTGTCTGCGAGAGAGTGTCTGCGAGAGAGTGTCTGCGAGAGAGTGTCTGCGAGAGAGTGTCTGCGAGAGAGTGTCTGCGAGAGAGTGTCTGCGAGAGAGTGTCTGCGAGAGAGTGTCTGCGTCTGCGAGAGAGTCAGTGAGTCTGCGAGAGTGAGTCTGCGAGAGTGAGTCTGCGAGAGTGAGTCTGCGAGAGTGAGTCTGCGAGAGTGAGTCTGCGAGAGTGAGTCTGCGAGAGAGTGTCTGCGAGAGAGTGTCTGTGATAGTGTCTGTGAGAGCCTGTGAGTGAGTCTGAGAGAGTGTCTGTGAGTCTGAGAGGGTGTCTGTGAGTCTGAGAGGGTGTCTGTGAGTCTGAGAGGGTGTCTGTGAGTCAGAGTGTCTGTGAGTCAGAGTGTCTGAGTCTGAGAGAGTGTGAGAGAGTGTCTGCGAGAGAGTGTCTGTGAGAGAGTGTCTGTGAAAGAGTGTCTGTGAGAGAGTGTCTGTGAAAGAGTGTCTGTGAAAGAGTGTCTGTGAAAGAGTGTCTGTGAAAGAGTGTCTGTGAAAGAGTGTCTGTGAAAGAGTGTCTGTGAAAGAGTGTCTGTGAAAGAGTGTCTGTGAAAGAGTGTCTGTGAAAGAGTGTCTGTGAAAGAGTGTCTGTAGTGTGAGAGTGTGACAGTGTCTGTGCGAGAGGGTGTCTGCGAGAGGGTGTCTGCGCGAGGGTGTCTGCGCGAGGGTGTCTGCGCAAGGGTGTCTGCGCAAGGGTGTCTGAGCGAGGGTGTCTGAGCGAGGGTGTCTGAGCGAGGGTGTCTGAGCGAGGGTGTCTGAGCAAGGGTGTCTGAGCAAGGGTGTCTGAGCAAGGGTGTCTGAGCAAGGGTGTCTGAGCAAGGGTGTCTGAGAGAGTGTCTGAGAGAGTGTCTGAGAGAGTGTCTGAGAGAGTGTCTGAGAGAGTGTCTGAGAGAGTGTCTGCGAGAGGGTGTCTGCGAGAGAGTGTCTGAGTGTCTGCGAGAGAGTGTCTGCGAGAGAGTGTCTGCGAGAGAGTGTCTGCGAGAGAGTGTCTGCGAGAGAGTGTCTGAGAGAGTGTCTGAGAGAGAGTGTCTGAGAGAGTGTCTGAGAGAGTGTCTGAGAGAGTGTCTGAGAGAGTGTCTGAGAGAGTGTCTGAGAGAGTGTCTGAGTGTCTGCGAGAGGGTGTCTGCGAGAGAGTGTCTGAGTGTCTGCGAGAGAGTGTCTGCGAGAGAGTGTCTGCGAGAGAGTGTCTGCGAGAGAGTGTCTGCGAGAGTGTCTGAGAGAGAGTGTCTGAGAGAGAGTGTCTGAGAGAGTGTCTGAGAGAGAGTGTCTGAGAGAGTGTCTGAGAGAGTGTCTGAGAGAGTGTCTGAGAGAGTGTCTGAGAGAGTGTCTGAGAGAGTGTCTGCGAGAGAGTGTCTGAGAGTGTCTGAGAGAGTGTCTGAGAGAGTGTCTGAGAGAGTGTCTGAGAGAGTGTCTGAGAGAGTGTTTGAGAGAGTGTCTGAGAGAGTGTCTGAGAGAGTGTCTGAGAGAGTGTCTGAGAGAGTGTCTGTGAGAGTGTCTGTGAGAGTGTCTGTGAGAGTGTCTGTGAGAGTGTCTGTGAGAGTGTCTGTGAGAGTGTCTGTGAGAGTCTGAGAGTGACAGAGAGTGTCTGAGAGAGTGTCTGAGAGAGTGTCTGAGAGAGTGTCTGAGAGAGTGTCTGAGAGAGTGTCTGAGAGAGTGTCTGAGTGTCTGCGAGAGGGTGTCTGCGAGAGAGTGTCTGAGTGTCTGCGAGAGAGTGTCTGCGAGAGAGTGTCTGCGAGAGAGTGTCTGCGAGAGAGTGTCTGCGAGAGTGTCTGAGAGAGAGTGTCTGAGAGAGAGTGTCTGAGAGAGAGTGTCTGAGAGAGTGTCTGAGAGAGTGTCTGAGAGAGTGTCTGAGAGAGTGTCTGAGAGAGTGTCTGAGAGAGTGTCTGAGAGAGTGTCTGAGAGAGTGTCTGCGAGAGAGTGTCTGAGAGTGTCTGAGAGAGTGTCTGAGAGAGTGTCTGAGAGAGTGTTTGAGAGAGTGTCTGAGAGAGTGTCTGAGAGAGTGTCTGAGAGAGTGTCTGAGAGAGTGTCTGAGAGAGTGTCTGTGAGAGTGTCTGTGAGAGTGTCTGTGAGAGTGTCTGTGAGAGTGTCTGTGAGAGTGTCTGTGAGAGTGTCTGTGAGAGTGTCTGTGAGAGTGTCTGTGAGAGTCTGAGAGTGACAGAGAGTGTCTGAGAGAGTGTCTGAGAGAGTGTCTGTGAGAGTGTCTGCGAGAGAGTGTCTGCGAGAGAGTGTCTGCGAGAGAGTGTCTGTGAGTCAGAGTGTCTGTGAGTCAGAGTGTCTGTGAGTCAGAGTGTCCGAGTCAGAGTGTCCGAGTCAGAGTGTCCGAGTCAGAGTGTCCGAGTCAGAGTGTCCGAGTCAGAGTGTCCGAGTCAGAGTGTCCGAGTCAGAGTGTCCGAGTCAGAGTGTCCGAGTCAGAGTGTCCGAGTCTGAGAGTGTCCGAGTCTGAGAGTGTCTGAGAGAGTGTGTGAGAGTATCTGTGAGAGTCTGATTAAGAGAGTCTGCGAGAGAGAGTCTGCGAGAGAGAGTCTGCGAGAGAGAGTCTGCGAGAGAGAGTCTGCGAGAGAGAGTCTGCGAGAGAGAGTCTGCGAGAGAGAGTCTGCGAGAGAGAGTTTGCGAGAGAGAGTTTGCGAGAGAGAGTTTGCGAGAGAGTCTACGAGAGAGAGTCTGCGAGAGAGTGTCTGCGAGCCTGAGAGAGTGTCTGTGAGAGAGTGTCTGCGAGAGGGTGTCTGCGAGAGGGTGTCTGCGAGAGGGTGTCTGCGAGAGGGTGTCTGCGAGAGGGTGTCTGCGAGAGGGTGTCTGCGAGAGGGTGTCTGCGAGAGGGTGTCTGCGTGAGGGTGTCTGCGTGAGGGTGTCTGCGTGAGGGTGTCTGTGATAGTGTCTGTGAGAGCCTGTGAGTGAGTCTGAGAGAGTGTCTGTGAGTCTGAGAGAGTGTCTGTGAGTCTGAGAGAGTGTCTGTGAGTCTGAGAGAGTGTCTGTGAGTCTGAGAGAGTGTCTGTGAGTCTGAGAGAGTGTCTGTGAGTCTGAGAGGGTGTCTGTGAGAGGGTGTGCGAGAGAGAGTCTGCAAGAGAGTGTCAGCGAGAGAGTGTCAGCGAGAGTGTCAGCGAGAGTGTCAGCGAGAGTGTCAGTGAGTCTGCGAGAGTGAGTCTGCGAGAGTGAGTCTGCGAGGGAGTGTCTGCGAGGGAGTGTCTGCGAGGGAGTGTCTGCGAGGGAGTGTCTGCGAGGGAGTGTCTGAGTGTCTGTGAGTGTCTGAGAGTGTCTGTGAGAGTGTCTGAGAGTGTCTGCGGGAGAGTCTGCGAGAGAGAGTGTCTGAGTGAGTGTCAGAGAGTGTCTGTTCTGTAAGAGTGTGAGAGAGTGTCTGTGAGAGAGTGTCTGCGAGAGTGTGAGAGAGAGTCTGAAAGTCTGAGAGAGTGTGCGAGAGTGTCCGCGAGAGTGTCCACGAGAGAGTGTCCGCGAGAGAGTGTCTGTGAGAGAGTGGAGAGTCTGTGAGAGAGTGTCTGTGAGAGAGTGTCTGTGAGAGAGTGTCTGTGAGAGAGTGTCTGTGAGAGAGTGTCTGTGAGAGAGTGTCTGTGAGAGAATGTCTGAGAGAGAATGTCTGAGAGAGAATGTCTGAGAGTGTGAGAGTGTCTGCGAGAGTCTGCGAGAGAGAGTCTGCGAGAAAGTGTGTCTGAGTGAGTGTCAGAGAGAGTGTCTGTTCTGTAAGAGTGTGTGAGAGTGTCTGTTCTGTAAGAGTGTGAGAGAGTGTGTGAGAGAGTGTGAGAGAGTGTGTGAGAGAGTGTGAGAGAGTGTGTGAGAGAGTGTGTGAGAGAGTGTGTGAGAGAGTGTGAGAGAGAGTCTGAAAGTCTGAGAGAGTGTGCGAGAGAGTGTCTGCGAGAGAGTGTCTGCGAGAGAGTGTCTGTGAGTGAGAGTGTCTGAGTCAGAGAGTGTCTTGAGAGAGTGTGAGTCAGAGAGTGTCTTGAGAGAGTGTGAGTCTGAGAGTCTGCGAGAGAGTGTCTGCGAGAGAGTGTCTGCGAGAGAGTGTGTGAGAGTGTGTCTGCGAGAGAGTGTCTGCGAGAGGGTGTCTGCGAGAGGGTGTCTGCGAGAGGGTGTCTGCGAGAGGGTGTCTGCGAGAGGGTGTCTGTGAGAGGGTGTCTGTGAGAGGGTGTCTGTGAGAGGGTGTCTGTGAGAGGGTGTCTGTGAGAGGGTGTCTGTGAGAGGGTGTCTGTGAGAGGGTGTCTGTGAGAGGGTGTCTGTGAGAGGGTGTCTGCGAGAGAGTGTCTGCGAGAGAGTGTCTGTGATAGTGTCTGTGAGAGCCTGTGAGTGAGTCTGAGAGAGTGTCTGTGAGTCTGAGAGAGTGTCTGTGAGTCTGAGAGGGTGTCTGAGTCTGAGAGGGTGTCTGAGTCTGAGAGGGTGTCTGTGAGTCTGAGAGGGTGTCTGTGAGTCTGAGAGGGTGTGCGAGAGAGAGTCTGCGAGAGAGAGTCTGTGAGAGAGTGTCAGCGAGAGTGTCAGCGAGAGTGTCAGCGAGAGTGTCAGTGAGTCTGCGAGAGTGAGTCTGCGAGAGTGAGTCTGCGAGAGTGAGTCTGCGAGAGTGAGTCTGCGAGAGTGAGTCTGCGAGGGAGTGTCTGCGAGGGAGTGTCTGCGAGGGAGTGTCTGCGAGGGAGTGTCTGCGAGGGAGTGTCTGCGAGGGAGTGTCTGCGAGGGAGTGTCTGAGTGTCTGTGAGTGTCTGAGAGTGTCTGAGAGTGTCTGTGAGAGTGTCTGTGAGAGTGTCTGTGAGAGTGTCTGTGAGAGTGTCTGCGAGAGAGAGTCTGCGAGAGAGAGTCTGCGAGAGAGTGTGTCTGAGTGAGTGTCAGAGAGAGTGTCTGTTCTGTAAGAGTGTGAGAGAGTGTCTGTGAGAGAGTGTCTGCGAGAGTGTGAGAGAGAGTCTGAAAGTCTGAGAGAGTGTGCGAGAGTGTCCGCGAGAGTGTCCACGAGAGAGTGTCTGCGAGAGAGTGTCTGTGAGAGAGTGTCTGTGAGAGAGTGTCTGAGAGAGAGTGTCTGAGAGAGAATGTCTGAGAGAGAATGTCTGAGAGAGAATGTCTGAGAGAGAATGTCTGAGAGAGAATGTCTGAGAGTGTGAGAGTGTCTGCGAGAGTCTGCGAGAGAGTCTGCGAGAGAGTGTGTCTGAGTGAGTGTCAGAGAGAGTGTCTGTGAGAGTGTGTGAGAGTGTCTGTTCTGTAAGAGTGTGTGAGAGTGTCTGTTCTGTAAGAGTGTGAGAGAGTGTCTGCGAGAGAGTGTCTGCGAGAGAGTGTCTGCGAGAGAGTGTCTGCGAGTGTGAGTGAGAGTGTCTGAGTCAGAGAGTGTCTTGAGAGAGTGTGAGTCTGAGAGTCTGCGAGAGAGTGTCTGCGAGAGAGTGTCTGCGAGAGTGTGTCTGCGAGAGAGTGTCTGCGAGAGAGTGTCTGTGAGAGAGTGTCTGCGAGAGAGTGTCTGCGAGAGAGTGTCTGTGATAGTGTCTGTGAGAGCCTGTGAGTGAGTCTGAGAGAGTGTCTGTGAGTCTGAGAGAGTGTCTGTGAGTCTGAGAGGGTGTCTGAGTCTGAGAGGGTGTCTGTGAGTCTGAGAGGGTGTCTGTGAGTCTGAGAGGGTGTCTGTGAGTCTGAGAGGGTGTGCGAGAGAGAGTCTGCGAGAGAGAGTCTGTGAGAGAGTGTCAGCGAGAGTGTCAGCGAGAGTGTCAGTGAGTCTGCGAGAGTGAGTCTGCGAGAGTGAGTCTGCGAGAGTGAGTCTGCGAGAGTGAGTCTGCGAGAGTGAGTCTGCGAGAGTGAGTCTGCGAGGGAGTGTCTGCGAGGGAGTGTCTGCGAGGGAGTGTCTGCGAGGGAGTGTCTGCGAGGGAGTGTCTGCGAGGGAGTGTCTGCGAGGGAGTGTCTGAGTGTCTGAGAGTGTCTGAGAGTGTCTGTGAGAGTGTCTGTGAGAGTGTCTGTGAGAGTGTCTGTGAGAGTGTCTGTGAGAGTGTCTGCGAGAGAGAGTCTGCGAGAGAGAGTCTGCGAGAGAGTGTGTCTGAGTGAGTGTCAGAGAGAGTGTCTGTTCTGTAAGAGTGTGAGAGAGTGTCTGTGAGAGAGTGTCTGCGAGAGTGTGAGAGAGAGTCTGAAAGTCTGAGAGAGTGTGCGAGAGTGTCCGCGAGAGTGTCCGCGAGAGAGTGTCTGCGAGAGAGTGTCTGTGAGAGAGTGTCTGAGAGAGAGTGTCTGCGAGAGAGTGTCTGCGAGAGGGTGTCTGCGAGAGGGTGTCTGCGAGAGGGTGTCTGCGAGAGGGTGTCTGCGAGAGGGTGTCTGTGAGAGGGTGTCTGTGAGAGGGTGTCTGTGAGAGGGTGTCTGTGAGAGGGTGTCTGTGAGAGGGTGTCTGTGAGAGGGTGTCTGCGAGAGAGTGTCTGCGAGAGAGTGTCTGTGATAGTGTCTGTGAGAGCCTGTGAGTGAGTCTGAGAGAGTGTCTGTGAGTCTGAGAGAGTGTCTGTGAGTCTGAGAGGGTGTCTGAGTCTGAGAGGGTGTCTGTGAGTCTGAGAGGGTGTCTGTGAGTCTGAGAGGGTGTGCGAGAGAGAGTCTGCGAGAGAGAGTCTGTGAGAGAGTGTCAGCGAGAGTGTCAGCGAGAGTGTCAGTGAGTCTGCGAGAGTGAGTCTGCGAGAGTGAGTCTGCGAGAGTGAGTCTGCGAGAGTGAGTCTGCGAGAGTGAGTCTGCGAGAGTGAGTCTGCGAGGGAGTGTCTGCGAGGGAGTGTCTGCGAGGGAGTGTCTGCGAGGGAGTGTCTGCGAGGGAGTGTCTGCGAGGGAGTGTCTGCGAGGGAGTGTCTGAGTGTCTGTGAGTGTCTGAGAGTGTCTGAGAGTGTCTGTGAGAGTGTCTGTGAGAGTGTCTGCGAGAGAGAGTCTGCGAGAGAGAGTCTGCGAGAGAGTGTGTCTGAGTGAGTGTCAGAGAGAGTGTCTGTTCTGTAAGAGTGTGAGAGAGTGTCTGTGAGAGAGTGTCTGCGAGAGTGTGAGAGAGAGTCTGAAAGTCTGAGAGAGTGTGCGAGAGTGTCCGCGAGAGTGTCCACGAGAGAGTGTCTGCGAGAGAGTGTCTGTGAGAGAGTGTCTGTGAGAGAGTGTCTGAGAGAGAGTGTCTGAGAGAGAATGTCTGAGAGAGAATGTCTGAGAGAGAATGTCTGAGAGAGAATGTCTGAGAGAGAATGTCTGAGAGTGTGAGAGTGTCTGCGAGAGTCTGCGAGAGAGTCTGCGAGAGAGTGTGTCTGAGTGAGTGTCAGAGAGAGTGTCTGTGAGAGTGTGTGAGAGTGTCTGTTCTGTAAGAGTGTGTGAGAGTGTCTGTTCTGTAAGAGTGTGAGAGAGTGTCTGCGAGAGAGTGTCTGCGAGAGAGTGTCTGCGAGAGAGTGTCTGCGAGTGTGAGTGAGAGTGTCTGAGTCAGAGAGTGTCTTGAGAGAGTGTGAGTCTGAGAGTCTGCGAGAGAGTGTCTGCGAGAGAGTGTCTGCGAGAGAGTGTCTGCGAGAGTGTGTCTGCGAGAGAGTGTCTGCGAGAGAGTGTCTGTGAGAGAGTGTCTGTGAGAGAGTGTCTGAGTCTGTGAGAGAGTGTCTGAGTGTCTGTGAGAGAGTGGGGTAGAGGTAGAGGGGTAGAATAGAGGTAGAGGGGTAGAAGAGAGGTAGAGGGGTAGAAGAGGGGTAGAAGAGAGGTAGGGATATATAAGCAAATGAAGAGAGCTATCGACTTCAGGAATGTGAAAGAAAGCTCTCCTATCTTGAAAGCGGATTACAACATCTCCTGAGAAACACGGCAAAACTTTCAAACCACGGAGTCGTTTGAAAGTTTTGCCACATTTCTCAGGAGATGCTAGTAAACACGAATAACCTGATTCATTTAATTTAACAGTTGGCTCCGACCAGGATTACTTAGTAACGCAAATGACAAGGAAGCTATCGACTTCAGGAATGTGAAAGAAAGCTCTCGTATCTTGAAAGCTGATGACCCATGACGAGAGAGGAAAGCCATATGGCGCCTCTGGTCGTAAACGCGCGCCCGCGCGCGTAACCGCAAGCTCTAGTCCACACTGGTAGCATTTTCTGAAGCCCTTACTAAAAGTCTCGCCAGGGCAGCGCATGAGCTGGCTCAGGCGAGACCTAAAAACAAGACTCTAGCCGATTTGGTAGGTAATTGTTCATTAACACAGCAGTTTTAGTAAACGCAAACAGGTCTATAAATACCAAGAAAGCGATTGCATTTCTCGTCCAGGCATCAAAGAGTGGCAGCCACGGTGCCCCTTATGAGGTTACAGCTAATGCACTTAGTACAAATAGCTCATAAGAAGCGCATGTTTCTTTCGCCTCCTCACCCTGCCTGTTTATGCCACTTAGATCTGCATTAGTCATGGAGCAAGGTTTGAGCCCTTGCTTGTTGCGGAAACCATACCCATTACCAATTTGCTCTTTACGACATCCCATGCGGGGCTGCAAGGTAGAATTAAAAGATTGCGGCTGGGACCAGAAGCATAGTGGGAACTGCTCGTCACAGGCTCGTGCTGCAGTAACAGACAATCATCCGGATATGAGGCGTATTGTTTTAATTATCAGGTTTCTGATGAAGTCTCATTTTAATCTGAAAGTTATTAAGAGGCTGGCTGGCAGATGGCTCGAGAGCGAGACTGGATGCCCAAGTGAGTTTGATAAATGGATTTCAAACTATTATTTAACTTTGGTAGATTTCTGACCTCACTAGGCTTAAATTGACCTATAAACGCAAAGCGGCAAGTCAAACATCAAGGTCTAGTTGGAGTCAGTTCATGTGAAGTGGCTTCCAGAGTGTTGTCTAAAACTCAGTCTTTGTAGCTGCACAGAGCCAAGATTTGCGCTTGTGTTAAGAGAACAGAATTATAGCACGTTTAATTGAGCAGAAGGTTTTATTTTACTTACGACAAGAAGGTGTATATTAAGCATACATTTCACCACTCGGAAACTGCAGCAACGACATCCATAAAAAAAAAACTTTACTTCCCAGGAACTCCATGGAAATGTATCACCCTATCAGCGTCTGGGGTTCGCCTACATTCATAGTACAAAACGTTGCACGTGCTTCTCAGCGTCTCTAGAAAACAAGACAACAGCTGGCTGTTCTGTCCGGATAACTTGTGCCGATATAGCCTACACTATATAGGGTTTGCTCGCTCGAAATAAATGCAATACCATAACATCGTGAGGGGTGTCATAAGTGTTACAGTTAGCGCTCTAGCGTTTCCGCTAGAGCGCTGCCCAACGCGCGCAGGTTGCGCTCACGTCGAGGACGTGAGCGCGTGATATATAAATAATAAACGAGCGGAAGTTCGCGCCCAACTAGCAAACTGTGTGTGTGGTCCCTTATTACGCTGCCAGCGCGCGAGGCCTCCCCTGGGCTCCCCAGGCTACACGAGTGCTCATCCAGGGCACTACCCCTCCCAGACAGAGGTCAGGGGCTAAGATACAACACTGGCGATGAGGGGTGACCTCTGAACCCCCTGAAACTCCTGCTGCTAGGCAGATCAGCAACAGAGGTCTCGCCTGACAGCGCGGCGCGCTGCACCTGCCCACGTGCGGCACCGACCCACCAAGTGAGTGAACGACGACTCCTGGTCACATACCAGGGATTTTGACGCCACGATGGGTGATGAGACGCCCGGCCCGGCAGGGACACTGCCCCATCACCCCCCGTCCGGAGTATTACCTCCATTTAGCGAAGCCGCAGACCCCACGACCGCCGCACCGAGGTGGCAGACATGGCTGGGAAGGCTGGAAAACTACTTCATTGGGTCCAGAGAGACGGACGAAACGGTGAAACGCTCTCTACTACTCCACTACGCGGGGGAAGAGATCTACCTCCTGTTCAAGCACCTGCCTGACACGGGTCCCCCGACGGACTACGCAGCAGCGGTTGCGGCCTTGAACGCACACTTTGACCCCCAGGTCAACCATGATTACGAACACTTCAAGCTTCGCCAAGCGAAACAGCGCGAGGGGGAGTCGGTTGACGCGTTCCACGCAAGGCTGAGGGTCCTTGCGGACACGCACCTGGTCGGCGACCGAGCCAAAGAGGAAATCAGAGCGCAGCTGATTTTGGGGATCAGGAGTAAGACGCTACGAGGCATGATACTTCGCAAACCAAACATCACGATGAACGACATCCTCATCCTGGCCCGGACTCACGACCTGTCGGCAGCACGTGCAGAGGAAATGGATCTAGCCCTAGTGAAAGGGGCTGCCAGCAAGGTGGAGGTCAAAGTGGAGAAAGCGGACGCAGTCCGGAAGAAAGAACGACCACCTAAGCCCCACGACCGGCGGGCCCCCGATCCAGCCAGGCCATCTGGATACTGCGGATACGACGAACACCCCCTCAAGGCGTGTCCAGCCCGTGGGAAAACATGCACCAACTGTGGCATCGACAACCACTTCGCGTCCGTCTGCCGAAGGAAGATGCAACGGAGCAGCCACAAGCGGGACAAGCCGATGAGGAAGCTAGTACGGCAACTATCACACACATCCTTATCGTCGCAGCCACGGCCTAAGAGAGAACCAGTCAGGGAGTACCCAGAATCAGACACTGAGTCCGACGATGGGGGAGAAACGTACCTCGTATCGTTTACCAGAGCCCTCAAAAGCACCCGGCGACCTCAGCCGCGCTGCGACATATTGATTGCCGGATCAGAGGTGAACGCTGTGATAGATACCGGAGCGTCAGTGACAGTTATGGGGGTGCAGCAATACAATCACCTCAGACCACGGCCGGAGCTCCGCCCGTCGAAGGCCAAGATCTTCGCTTACGGAAGCGACACGCCGCTTCCGCTGAAGGGCAAGATGAGGGTCGCAGTACAGTCAGAGAAGGCGGAAATTGTCATTGACATTCATGTCATCAACCAGGAAGTAGACACACTTCTCAGCGGCCATGCGGCCGAAGATCTAGGACTGATCTCATTCCTCAGAGTGGTCCAGGACCGACAAGTCGACGACTTGCTGGGAGAATTTCAGGGCCTATTCTCAGGCCTAGGAAAGATCAAGAGGCCACCAGTACGACTTCATATAGACACCGCTGTGCAACCAACAGCCCTCCGGCACAGGCGCATCCCGTTTCACCTACGCCCATTAGTAGAGGAGGAACTCCGACGGCTGGAGGAACAAGGCGTTATAGAAAAGGTTACGGGGCCCACACCCTGGGTGTCACCAATGGTCATAGCCGAGAAACCACCACAACCTGGGAAGATCCGGCTATGCATCGACATGCGCCTCCCGAACAAGGCCATCACAAGGGAGAGGCACATCACGCCGACCATGGATGACATGGTCTCCGACCTGAACGGTGCCCGATGGTTCTCGAAACTGGACTTAAATGCGGGGTACCACCAACTCACCCTAGCCAAGGAGAGCCGGTACATTACCACCTTCACCACGCATTTGGGACTACGGCGATACAAGCGCCTTAATTTCGGGTTTTCGTCGTCGGCCGAAATCTTTCAGAACACAATTAGAGACATCCTGGTCGGACTGCCTGGTGTCCTGAACGTGAGTGATGACATCCTCATCTACTCCAAAACAGTCGAGGAGCACTACCGACACGTCCGGGCCACCCTCATGCGCCTCCAAGAACACGGAGTCACCCTACACCGGGAGAAGTGCCAGCTGTTCCAGCAGAAGATCGAGTTCTTCGGCTACGTTTTTACCAAGGAAGGCATCCAAGTAGACCCCCGAAAGTCGC
The DNA here is from genome assembly GCF_964204655.1 of Triturus cristatus. NCBI lineage: Eukaryota > Metazoa > Chordata > Amphibia > Caudata > Salamandridae > Triturus > Triturus cristatus. The sequence goes on from NC_140587.1 coordinate 176,967,354, forward strand.
TAGCCATCAAAACAGCCGCGGCCCCCGCGTCAGTGGCGGAGGTACGCAGTTTCCTAGGGATGGCCACATACTGCGGAAGGTTCGTCCCGAATCTGGCCACCCTAGCTGAGCCCCTGAGACGCCTCACCAAGACAGACGTGGCGTGGCAGTGGACGGACGCCGAAGAGCGAGCATTCGAAGCGATCAAAGAAGCGCTTCTAGACCAGACAACACTGGTCTACTTTGACCCGACCAAGAAAACCGAAATCCTAGTGGATGCCAGCCCCGTAGGGCTAGGGGCAGTCCTAACACAAGAACAGGAACCCGGACAGTGGGCAACTCTGGCGTACGCTAGCAAGGCCCTCACCGACACGGAGAAGCGATACTCCCAGATCGAGCGGGAAGCACTGGCGATCCGGTGGGGCTGCCGCCATTTCCATCTTTGTGTGTGCGGGCATCCATTCACAGTGGTGACGGACCATCAGCCGCTGGTGCCGTTGTTCCGGGGAACAGCTCCACACCCGCCCCCACGCATAGAGCGGTGGGCCATCGGTCTGCAACAATATCACATGAATGTAGTGTACCGGCCAGGGGCCAAAAACCCGGCAGACTTCCTGTCCCGCCACCCAGAACACGACAGTGCACCCGAGCACAGGGACATTGAGGACGACGCCAAGGAACACCTCGACATGGTGGCGGCATAGACGTGCCCCAGGGCCATTACGCTTGGAGAACTCCGAGAAGTAGCCGACCAAGACCCCGTGATATGCAAGGTCAAGAATACCGTCCTCGAGGGAAACTGGCAATCGTTCCTACAAACGGCGAACTCGTGGGCCAGTGGAGACCGAGAGAATCTTCAGCACATGTGGAGGGTACGACACGAGCTGAGCGTGACCAGAGGGGGACTCCTAAGAGGTTCCCGAATCGTCATTCCAGGAGCACTCCGTACAAGAGCGGCCCAGTTAGCACACAAGGGGCACCAAGGTACAGAGAAGATGAAGGCCCGGATGAGGGAGAAAGTCTGGTTCCCGGGGATGGACGACTACGTCACCGACACCGTCCGCAGCTGCCAGTCATGCCAGCTAACAGGGGAAGCCCAACCACCGGCGCCCATCATAACTGAAGAGCACAGGCACGCCCCCTGGGAGAAGATCAGCGTGGACTGTGGGAGCCTACCCGATGGGCGAGTCACCCTCGTCATCATGGACAGCTATTCGAAGTACCCCATTGCAGAAGCTCTACCGTCCACCGCGTTTGTCCATGTGAAACCTGCCCTGGAGAAGGTATTCGGGATGTTCGGGTACCCCGAGGAACTGCGGAGTGACAATGGACCCCCGTTCCAAGGGTACGAGTGTGAAGAACTCTTGAAGACACACGGCGTCAGACACAGGCGCATCACCCCGCAATGGCCCCAAGCCAACGGGGAGGTGGAGCGTTTTATGCGCACCATCAATAAGGTACTACGCATCGCTGTGTCCGAACAACTAGACCCAGAGCAAGAACTACAGCGATTCCTAGGGGAATACCGCAGTACTCCCAACTGCTCCACCCTACAAGCCCCTTGGGCGTTGATGTTCCAAGGAGCTCGCAGGGATGGGCTACCAGTAGCCCCAGGCTGGGTAGCACCACACTTCAGCGAGGAAGAAGCGTTCCGAAGGCGCCAAAGGCGAAACGACAGAGTCAGTGAGGCTCGGAGGGCCGTAACCCGAGAAGTTCAAGCAGGTGACACAGTGGTCCTCAAAGAGCGCCGGCCAGGAGGAAAGTTTAAAACTCGATATGAAAGAGGATACTGGAGAGTGGTCGACCGCCGAGGGACCATGGTTACAGCGCGTCGAGGGAGAGACCTGGTCACCCGGAACATATCGTGGTTCAAGGTGGTGAGGAGGCCCGCAGAAAACCCCGAGATAGCAGATCTCGACGTGGACCACGACGTGGGAGACGACTCAGGGGACACATCCCGCTCCGACCCACGGAGCAACACAGACTCTGAGCCAGGTGGCGCCGACGGCACCGGAAGTGGACCAAGGCAAGAAGTACCACCGGAAACATCGGCCCCAGGCGCCCGAAGGGCCACCAGGTATGAGCTGAGGGAGAACCCCAGGCCCAGCAGTCGGCTGAGAGACATTGCGTGCCAAGTAAGTGACGCAGCGAAGTAATAAGAGAACTGTTGTCAAGGACTGAGTTGAGAAGGGATGTTACAGTTAGCGCTCTAGCGTTTCCGCTAGAGCGCTGCCCAACGCGCGCAGTTTGCGCTCACGTCGAGGACGTGAGCGCGTGATATATAAATAATAAACGGGCGGACGAACAGCAGTTCGTGCCCAACTAGCAAACTGTGTGTGTGGTCCCTCATTACGCTGTCAGCGCGCGAGGCCTCCCCTGGGCTCCCCAGGCTACACGAGTGCTCATCCAGGGCACTACCCCTCCCAGACAGAGGTCAGAGGGTAAAACACAACAATAAGGACTACGGTTAATATTCGCCTCTCTATATTAAGCAAACCTATAAGCTTTCATAATTCTACGGCAACTTCGCAGGCTTCCAAACGTGTCCGTGTCCTAGCGTTTTTCAACCTTCGGTGCTTAGTCAAGAGAAGAATTTCAGATATTTTGAGCGGACATCTCACCAGCCTGCTGCACTCTCAGTCGTGGGTCTCTCCAGAAGAAGCAGCAGAGCCCTTGGGCTATGTCAATGACCGTCTCGCAACAATGACGTCAATCTATGCATGCATCTGTCACTAACTTACCTTACTAAAAGAGACAACACTTGTTTGAAAGTTAATATTTATCATATTACATGCTCCCTTCGAAACAAAAAAAGACGTGTGCATGGGTATCACAATATGTCACACACAAGATACAGTGACTACTTCAATTTCCGTTTACAGAGAGCGTCTTGTGACAGCGTCGCTCACAGGCACATCATTAACTTTCCAAAGAGACGCATCGTGAAGTCAGGGCGTGTCTCTTCCGTTTCTTTTTAAGGTTTAATCCCTGCAATACATTTGCAGGCTGGCAAACTGATGTTCCGTTTATGTGTACTGATATGACGGTCAAAAGAAAAAACAGTAACGTGGGCCACATCTGGAACCGAGAATCCGCTCCAATCACCGGTCAGCTTGGAAGCCCAGAAGCAGCAAGGTCCGTCCATCGTTCGCAATCTGCAGGAGCCACTCGTCTGAAATTCTAGGCGTGGACCCGCGTTAAGAAGATGGAGTTTGCCGCCTGCCTCTACCCAAGGAATGACCTCTTAACTAGCGACAGACAGAGGATTTATATGCTGAGGCTGCTTCACCCATTTTGCAAATATGTGCTTTAAACCCAGGAACGTTCGGTATTGGTGGTGGAAGCAACAGGCCCGATTAGTCAACTCCAGATCCATAGCCAAAAGGACTACTGTGTGTAAATCATTCAAGTAAATGGTCTGCTTTTCCCTCAAACGCTGGCCGCTAAAAGGCAAGTTCAGCAGCTGGGCGTGGACATTCCCTGACAAGCCTTTAGACCTTATCTATGCATGTCAGCTTAAAGCCGGCACAATGGCCCGGTTGCAGCATCAACCTTATCCAGACCAGTCTGCATGGCTGCTTTGCCACATCGATAAGAAACAACAGAAATGCCAATACTGATATTTATCTTTATATGCGCCACTAATTACGAGGTAGCATATTGAATGAAAACAACATGAACCTATTGACCACTTTTTCCGTCAATTTAATCAACCAATTTTTGATTCTTTTTTTTTATTTTTTTTTTTATATATATATATATACACACCATGAATTTTTGTTTTTGGGTTTTTTCAAAATTCCAAACATATGTACAAACATGTATGACTGCATGTAAAAATTACATTCTCATTCGTCCCATAATACAATCATTCTTGTCATTCCTTTCATACCTGCACTCATTTACCATTCCCACCAAACTGTACAGTCTTCAGACAAACATACTCTCATCAAACAAAAATTGCGTTTGAACCATTCTAAAAAACTTTTTTCCATAGAGACCATAGAATATATATTGCACAAAGTCGTCGCTGTGTATGATATTCTCAAAACAATTTCTAATTCTTATGGTCTAGAGACAAAAATTCATGGTGTATATAAAAAAAGAATCAAAAATTGATTGATTAAATTGACGGAAAAAGTGGTCAATAGGTTCATGTTGTTTTCATTCAATATGCTACCTCGTAATTAGTGGCGCATATAAAGATAAATATCAGTATTGGCATTTCTGTTGTTTCTTATCGGATTGGTGGCTTGTCCTTACTGATCTAAGCCCAAACCCAGTTTTGGTGTTGCTTTGCCACATCAACACCAATAAATCTCAGAAGTGACTCCACAAATAGTCATGTAAACTGCAGACCACCATGGAGGGTAACGTCCACAAACCTTTTGCATTCTGGGTACTTGGATGCAGAGTATTACATGATCTTAATAACAGACTGTCCCACGCAAACACCTTTGTCACCAGAATATCCAGTCTCTTAGCCTACCTCGAAGTAAGAACATAGAAAGGAAAAGAACTTTGCTTTAACTTAGCAGATGTCTGACCAACCAAACTTTCTAGTGTAGAACGGAAAGACTGGAACAGCGGAAGATTTCTGCCTACGTTTACAAGCCACACGAGAAGCCATTGATGGAATTCTCTGGACTGTCTCCTAAAGAAATTGTTACTTATCTTTGGTAACAACACTTCTGGTGGATATTTTAGCTTCCTGCAGATTTCTCATCTTAGTCATATCCCCAAGCACCAGAATGGATGCATTACAACTGCTCTGCAACTGAAAGAATAGAAAGCATTACAACTGATCTGCAGTGCTGACACACAACTCCAGTTGGGTCTGATTCACCCAGAAATTGACCCTGTACTATTTATGGTACTGCCTGGCAGATTGGCCATTCCTTTTTTCCACACCCAACCTTGGTGTAAAGAGAGGAAATATAAGATCTTAATGGAAGACATGCAAAACTACTGAATAGCTTGGATTATCATAAACAGCACTATATCAGAAGTAGTCGGATAGGATGGTGAGAGATATGCAGGAAGATACAGTGCCCACCAGAAATATCACTACAGACAAGTAACTTTCTTCTTACGGAAACTTCGCCTTGCAAATTACTAATCCTATGGACTGGAGGCTTTGTCTTGTTGGTGTGGATGAGGAGGAGAAAGAAGTCGGGGGTTCCCATTCTCTATATGTCCGTAAGAGGGCAATAAAAAACGCTGCTATGGCTACCGCAAATCAGACTGCATTTGAATGCGCCCAAGTTGTCGACTGCAGATTTTGTGGGATGCAAGCGCTTGACTGGTGACAAGAGGCCAAGAGCTCATGTGATACCCATACTCTACTTCAGCTGCTCCTGCAAAGAATCTGCTTTACACCAAGTAGACAGTGGCCATCAAATGGCATTTCCAGAAATTGTGCCTTGACATCCTCAGAGAAACTGTTGTTCTTCGTTGATGAGTATCTCACAAAGAGACATGTTTTGTTTGTGGATCTGAGGGCAGAACTACCCAAAGTGGACATTTTCCTACCTAGGTGGTCAAGACTCCCTAGAGGTACAAACAGAATTGAGCCAGCTTTAAAGTGGCAAAGCAAGCTTAAAGCACCAAACATTTTGGATCGGAGTAAAGAGGTAAGGTCGTTCAGAAACAACTGATCTTTATTTTTCTGAAGCCTCTCTTCAGACCCTGGGTTTGGACTGTGGTTTGTCCCAGGCCTGGGAAACCTGACCAATCAGTGCTCCATTGAATGTAAGGACACCTTCTGACGGCTGCTTGTCCACCAGAATCTCTGTGTACAACAAGGTTACAGGCACTACAGGACGCACTAGAATGATTGTCTCCATAGCAGATAACTGAATCTGCTCCATAGTGTTAGGTCCTCTGAAGTAGTGTCTAATCCACTAAGGTCCTGTAAGGCCATTAGAAGTCAACAAATATAGTATAGGGTGGAATTAAAAGGTCCACCTCATTCTTCGAGTCCTAAGAGTGCCACACCCATTGAGACGTTTGAACACACTTCTTTCTAGACGATAGGTGAAATCTGAGGCAGCCCTTTTACCTGCGAGATACTCATTTTGCTTTTGCTGTCTTGATGATGCGCTGGGTTGTCCCTTTCAAATCTTCTTCAATGTAAGTGATGCCACATATGGCAAAAGATGGCACAGAGAGAATGGAACTGGCATGAATTCCCCTTTATGGAAGGTATTATGAGTTTGTTCTCCCTCTCATTGAGATCACAAAATATAATGGACGGTGAGTTGAAACTTTTCAAACACTTACCACTTGTCACAGATCTGGGTTTAATCCATCATTATTTTGCTCACCACGTCACTCCTGTTTGGAGCCAGCCTTATGCAAATCAGTCTTGACCCTGCTCCTCATGAGAACAGTCCAGACTGAACAGCCAAGCCAGGTCCTCCCTGGACCAGAAACCAACATCCTGGGACCGGTTTTGGGTATCACCCCTCATCAGCCAGGTTGGTTTGAGTCCAGTGGCGCAGCAAGCAAGGGACCCACGTCTGGGCATACCCTTAGCCAAGTGGGTGCTATTGCTCCAATTTGTCCGGACTGTGCACACAGTATGGGAAATATGCACCCTAGGTGGATGGGTGCCGTCACCATGTGACCACCACAATTGGACTGCCCTTTTTTTTGCTTTATCAATAGCCTTTGGGAATTGGCTATTGTATATAAATTCATGATTATACTACAGATACCATTTGATTGATGTGCAGACAAATAGCATAGCCACCATCTACTTTTTGTTGTTCATCGACTGGGCCCATCTGTAATATTTCTAGGCTGGAGCTTCAATCAAAGTCTGCATATTCTGGGGTGGGAAAGCATTAGGAATCATCAGATCTATCACATGCCCGTGGGTTACTCAAAGGTACTCCCTCACATCAGCTGCAAGGAAGCTCCATGCCGCTTGCGTTCATCCATGAATCTAAACCCCCTCAACACTCAAACGTCTGTGTCCTCTCAGAAGCTACCTTGTAAAACGGTTCATGGGAAGCAATTTTTTGTAAAGAAATACAAATTGACCTAGCATGACTTAAAGTGCAGGCAAACTATAATTAGGAATTGTTATTTTACATCAAAGGAGAAAAGCAGAGGACCTACTTTGACTCACAACCGTGAGCCACTGAAGTAGCCAAGAACAATCCTGCACTTTAGAAAGACAGCTTTAACAGTTTTAACATCCGCTGGAACATTTGGGGCTATACTATGCTAAACAAGAGATTAATATAGCCTTATAGCCCGCCGTGGCGGGCTATACCGGCTGTTAAAGGCCCGCTGCAGCGTTAAAGGCCCGAGCCGAAGGAGAGGGACTTTAACAACAGCAGCGGGACTTTAAAAGCCGGTATTGCCCTGCTACGAAGGGCTATAAGGCTATTAGAACATTCTGCCACTAGAGGGCAGAATGTTTTAACAAAACGAAGCCTTCAGGGAGCGCGAGGGGATTCAAATCCCCTCCGGCTCCCTGAAGTCTTTGTTCACAGCCAGAGCTGTGAACAAAGACAGATTGGAATGTTGGCGCTCCGGGCTGATACCAGCCATTATAAGCCCGGAGCACTCCATTGTTTTCAATGGAGCTGCCAACATTCCAATGTTCTAATAGATGTTAACGGGGTCCTTGAGATCTATTTTTCTCATAATATAACATCCTATGAGGAGCGAATGGGCGTCAAATAAAACTCTTCTTTCTCCAACTGTGCTCATTATTCATTGTGACATACTCAGCCACTCTCCATTTCTCACCTTATATGTTTTCTTCCTGCCCTCCCCCAAGCATTCTGCCTCTTCATGCTCCTTTGCTCCCTGTGGCAAGTTGGTGTAGTTGGCCAGACGGTTGAGGAGCGATGAAACCTTGGGTCTGGTATCCATTTCTTCCTAAAATAATCAGACCAAAAAAACATAAAAAGCAAGACAATATGAGGGCGATAAATTAGAAAATGGAGCAACTATGTAAAAGATGAGAGGAAAGTGACAAAAGAAAGACGTGTGAAAGATGAAGAAAAAAACAATTTTGTGAAAGAGAGTAAGACAGATGGAAAAAGGGTAGTGAACAAGAAAAAGAACGACGAGCAGAACAAGAAGATGGTAAGAAAAAAAGACAACTTATGTGGCAGCCGAGTATATCGGAATGAGAATGTGAAATAGAAAGAGAACACAAAAAAAGAGAAAATGAAAAAAGCATTTAAAAGATGAGGGCATAGAGAAAAGAACAGACATGAGGAGTTGCGCGACAGAGAAGAGAAAGGAGATGGAACAAAAGAGGTTAAGAAAACAGCTATTATGTGAAGTAGAATGAGAAGCTAGAGAGAGAAAAGGACTATGCCCTGTATTTCGATGGTAAACGTACCTAGGTAGCCGAGGTCATTACCATTTTTCATGCAAAATATGCCCGATATAAACACGAGCACCATAGAGACGTCTATGCTGAATTCACAGTGCAGGACAAAAGTCAAACACTTCGTATCAAACGTACAGTTTATGTCTTTCACCAGAGGTGCAACTAGAGCCAAATTTCGGGGGGGCTACTAAAAAGTTGGGGGGGGGCTGATGCTTCCAGCAATAGGCAGAGTGGAGATGCAGGGGCTCTAAGAAGGGGTTAAAAAAACAACAAAGCCTCATTAACAAGCAAATGGCCTTTTAAAGACATGTGAAGTACTCGGGTGCGGCTGTGTGTGGGTGCCCGGGAAGCTGTCTCAGCCGGGCTGACACACACGAGGGGGAGGGGGCGCTGAAGCCCTTTGAGCCTAATAGGCGTTGCGCGCCTGCCTTTCACCATACTTGTGAATGGGCGTAACTGAAGGCAATGTCGCACATGCACTACCAACTCAACTGCTTCAGCACTGGTAGGCGCGTTCCTCTTTTTTTAGGTCTCGGCCTGGCGAAAGCAGCGCATGCGCTGCACTGCCATGAGAGGCCTTTTGCAATCCATACGGTTCCAGCGTGCACGAGGGTATTGCCCCCTTTACTGGCGGCGTGATACTCTGTGGACTTTTTTTTTTTTCCGCTGCCAGTAAAGGCACCCGCCGCGTGCACATCTTCTGTCCGTCCCATCACTGGCCGCGCTTGTTATTTGTATGTATTTACTTTTTATTTGTTGAATTCAGGAATAATTCTCAAACCAGGAGTCGGACTGTACTGTTGTTTTCGTTAGTTGTTCTTCAAACAAAATGTATGTGCATGATGACGGTGAAGTGGTGCATATGACCAGTTAAACAGACACTGAGCATGTAAATTACTGAGTTTTAAGTTTCGTGTGGATGTTAAGATGGCAAAAATAACAGTGCTTATGGTGACACTACTAATTGGACTCATTTGGTTATGAAGAAAGGAACCAAAAAAGTGCAGCACGTATATCGACACTTCATTGTCCAAACACGAGCAATCGGCAGGTGGCATAGAAATAATCACATACACTAGAGGTATTTGTAAGCAAACCTGGCGCTCTTCATTCCCTCTCAGTGTTTACATGAGCACCAATTAAAAGATCACGTGCTTCTTTCCTGTTTTTATGGCACCAGGAGTTTACGTAATTTCCTGGAATGACAGGATGTTGAGCCAAAGACAAGACTCAAACCTGGTTCTTCAGTTCCAGAGTCGGCAGTTCTGGCCGATAGGCCACATAGATAACCCTGACGACACATTGCAGATACTCATAGCACACGCACAGTGTAGGCATCCTCTATAGGCAAGCTTTCTAGAAGTTTGGGCAAATTCAGTTTGGGAGACAATGAAATGTTTTCCTTGGTAGACAATCTTGAGCCTCACAGGACGTCCAATGCTACCAGATCCGGCGTTTTCAGTCCTCTTTATAATCCATTGCCACACAGGAAGCGGAAGAAAAATGGGAAGAGCACACAAGGGGATGACGAGCCCTCACAAGTATTCTACATATAAGGTCGTGGCCATCCCCAAAACTAAAAGAAAGGAATAAAATATACACAAAGCGTATTTAAGTGCAAGGACGGGTGCAGTAGCAACATCGATGCTGCCAGGCCCTGCAGAAAAAGCGAATAAATAAACATGCATAAAAATGGAAAGGTTGGGGTAACACAACTGAATAGTGGTTGGGAGGTTAGGAGGAGAAACCTATACCACAGCGGAGGAGAGAGAACAGAGAGCAACAAGGAACGTATGGGGAGTGGTGGGTAACAAAAACAAGCATTGGCATAGGCAATAGGTCTCACCTTTGCAACCTTATAAGTGTTTAGCCACGCAACAGTTGATGTTGTTGCACCAAGGATATTGTGCTGCATAACTAAATACTTATAAGGTCCCAAAGGCGAGACCTATTGGCTATGCCAATGCTTGATTGTTTAGCCAACAGCAAATATAATCTCTGTAAATACTTACGATGTTAAAAAATAAACTACAAACACCAGATGCAGTATGTTCGAGAAACGCCAGAACTAGCTTAAGACGTTATCATGGAATGCCACAATAGTTACATTATGCTAAAATCAACCTCGTATTCCGGACTGTCCTTTTAGAATGTGCTTTCTTTCTTGTGCCTGTACAAAGCAACCAGTGAGGACCGAGACCTCCGTGCACAGCTTAGGGCAGAGAGGGCAGGAGGTCTCAGCCATTGGCTTCTGGGTCATTCACATGTTAATCAGCACATATAACGCTAACAGGATTAGGACCTTCTGTCCCTTGACTGCAGGGAGAGGGCCCAGTACTCACGCACTCGGGTGCTGGTTTACATAGCATAGCAGGAAACACGTGCATGTAATGGTGGGAACGTGTGACAGCATGGGGGGAGGAGGGTGTTCAGAGGGAGCGTCATGGATGTGCTTTGTCGTAATTAGTTGGACAGTCCATGTAGGTGGTCACCTGTTGCGTTTCAGAGTGGGGATTATGTCTTTTATCGGTGGGTTATGTACCTGTGTAGTGTTTATGCTTGGAGTGTAATGTAAGTGGTGTGGCATGTCTTTCGTATCTGTGTACTCTCTGCTACTCTCTCTCTACTACTCTCTACTACTCATTCTACTACTCACTCTCTACTACTCTCTACTTACTCTCTACTACCCATTCTCTACTACTACTCTACTACTCTCTACTCTACTCTCTACTACCCTCACTCTACTACTCACTCTTCTACTACTCACTTACTACTACTCACTCAAATACTCTCCACTACTCACTTTCTACTACTCACACTCAACTACTCTCCACTCCTCACTCTCTACTACTCACTCTCTACTACTCACTCTCTACTACTCACTCTCTGAGTAGTAGAGTGAGTAGTAGAGAGTGACTAGTAGAGAGTGAGTAGTAGAGAGTGAGTAGTACTCTCTACTACTCACTCTACTACTCACTCTCTACTAGTCTCTACTACTATTCTCTTCTCCTCACTCTCTACTATTCTCTTCTCCTCACTCTCTACTACTCACTCTCTACTACTCTCTACTAGCCTACTACTACTCTACACTACTCACGCTCTACTACTCACTCTCTACTACTCTCTACTACTCACTTCCTACAACTCTCTACTACTCACTCTACTAACTCTCTACTACTCACTCTCTACTACTCACTCTACTACTCACTCCACTCTCTATTACTCTACTACTCACTCTACTACTCTCTACTACTCTACTCTCTACTACTCACTCTTTACTACTCTACTACTCACTCTCCACTACTCCCTACTACTCACTCTCCACTACTCTCTACTACTAACTCATTACTACTCACTTTTCTACTCACTCTCTTCTACTACTCACTCTCTACTACTCACTCTACTACTCTACTACTCACTCTCTACAACTCTCTACTACTATTCTCTTCTCACTCTCTACTACTCTCCACTAGTCTACTACTACTCTACACTACTCACTCTCTACTACTCTCCACTACTCTCCACTACTCACTTTCTACTACTCTCTACTACTCTACTCTCTACTACTCACTCTTTACTACTCTACTACTCACGCTCCACTACTCTCTACTACTAACTCATTACTACTCACTCTTCTACTCACTCTCTACTACTACTCACTCTACTCCACTACTCACTCTCTACTACTCACTCTCTACTACTGACTACTACTCTACTACTTTCTCCTACTCACTCTCCACTACTCTCTACTACTCTACTACTCACTCTATTCTCTACTACTCTCTCTCTACTCACTCTCTACTACTCCCTCTCAATTACTCTACTACACTCTACTACACTCTACTACTCACTCTGTAATACTCTCCCTACTACTCACCCTCTATTACACTCTACTACTCACTCTACTACTCTCTACTACACTCTCTACTACTCACTCTACTACTCACTCTCTACTACCCACTGACTACTACTCTATTACTCTCTACTACTCACCCTCTATTACTCTCTACTACGCTCACCAAAGCTCCACTATGCTCTACTACTCACTCTACTCTCTACTACTCATTCTCTACTACACACTACTACTCACTCTCTACTACACACTACTCACTCTACTACTGTTGGAGGGAGGCCCACCGGGTAGTCGGGGAGACTATTCCGGGCACCTTCCTACCGCAAAGTCTATAGCCGAGCGCTGCTGAGAAGCCCCCTCGGGGAGGTCTTTCTCCTATGATCGTACTAGGCCCAGTAACACCACCACACAGGACTCAATAGTAGTTGCGAGATTAGATTCTTTATCGGCAGCAATACGTGTAATAGTTACAGAGGGATCGAGGGATCCTATCAGAGTCTCAATGTTCGTTCAAGAGGGTAGGGTAGCGGGACAGTCTTAGTGCCAGCCAGGCACGGGAGGGCTCTGCGCCAGACCTTGGATGCTGGTCTCAGAGCGGCTCGGACGTGGAGAGCCGCGACGTCGTCTGCAGGGCTCGGATGGTAGTTCCGCTTCGGTCAAGCCGCGACACGGTCAGCAGGGCTCTGGTGGTAGGTCCGCTTCGGTCGAGCCGCGACACGGTCAGCAGGGCTCTGGTGGTAGGTCCGCTTCGGTCGAGCCGCGACGAGGTCAGCTGGGCTCTGGTGGTAAAGTTCAACAAGGTCGGGCCGCGACAGCGTCAGCAGGGCCCCAAAGGTTCGTGAAGGTCTTTAAGCACGGTGGAGCCGCGACGTCGTCAGCAGGGCTCAAGTGGTGGTTCAGGGTGAGTCTTCTTCCGTAGGGTCAGCCGCGATCCGATCAGCAGGGCTCTTGACTCCAGGATACAACTACTGCCCTGTTGTCGGGTCGCCCCAGATATAGGACGGGAGCCCTTTGATGTCCGGACCCGTGCGCCCGGAGGGGGCGGAGAGGCCGGGTAGGGAGCGGCCAGACGCCCAGCAGGAGAGGCGCCAGGCCCCAGAGAGCTGTGGGGTGATCACACCTAGGTGTGGAAAGGCAGTAGGGGGTCCCATCGATACTGCCCTCCGCCGGGAGTGGGAAGGGCTCACGTGGTATCCCCCGGGCCAGGGGTTGGCGTCTCAATGTCGGGCCTCGCTGGGACCGAGGCCGGGTAGAGCAGGGTCATACAGGGGGTCACGTGGAGTGACGTGCAATCCAAGATGGAGGAGTCCCGATGGGCATGGGACCTCGTGCGGCTTAGTGCGGGGAAACAGGACCACGCCACGAGGCCGGCTCCCACACGCGTCCCCCCCAGCTGAAGGCAGGGAGAGTCACCCATCTTCTTGGGGGTTCTCCTCGCCGAGGCGGAAGAATCGGGACAGGCCGTCAGCATTGGCGTGGTCGTTGCCGGGCCGGTGTTCAACAGTGAAGTCCATCCCTTGCAGCGAGATGGACCAGCGTAACAACTTGGGGTTCTCGCCCCGCATTTGCATGAGCCACCGCAAGGGCCGTTGGTCAGTCTGGACCCTGAAGTGGGTACCGAAAAGGTAGGGCCGGAGCTTCTTGAGAGCCCATACCACAGCGAAGGCCTCCCTCTCGATGGTGCACCACCTCTGTTCTCGCGGCAGCAGACGTTCGCCTCCCAACCCTCCTTGACCAGGCTGAGGGGCCCTCGGACGGGGTGCCCATACAACAGTTCGAAGGGGCTGAAGCCCAGGGACTTCTGTGGTACCTCCCGGTAGGCGAACAGGAGGCAGGGCAACAGGACATCCCATCTCCTCCTGAGGGGCTCTTCCAGGCCCTTGATCATCCCCTTCAGGGTTCGGTTGAACCGCTCGACCAGTCCGTTCCCCTGGGGGTGGTAAGGGGTGGTGAATTTATAGGTGACTCCACATTGTTGCCAGAGGGATCGCATGTACTTCGAGATAAAGTTCGTCCCCCTGTCGCTCACCACTTCCCGGGGGAACCCCACTCTGGAGAAGATGCCCATCAGGGCCCGGCCCACCACGGGAGCGGTCACAGTTCGGAAGGGGACAGCTTCTGGGTACCGGGTGGCGTGGTCGACCAGTACCAGGATGAAGCGGTGGCCCAGGGCGGTTCGGGGGTCGAGGGACCCCACGATGTCTATCCCCACTCGTTCGAACGGGGTGTGGACGGCTGGAAATGGCTGCAGGGGGGGTTTCACTCGTCCCCCAGTCTTCCCGCTAGCTTGGCAGGTCGGGCAGGACCGGCAGTGTTGGTCCACGTCTCGTCTCATTCGGGGCCAATAGAAATGGGTCACGAGGCGGCTGTAAGTCTTGTCCCGCCCGAGATGTCCGGCGAGGGGCACGTCATGTGCCAGGTTCAAGAGAAATTCTCTAAATCGGAGGGGGACCACCAGCACCCGGCTGGCCCCTAGTTCGGCGATTTTCTGCTCGCTATACAATAAGTCATTGTCCCAATAGACCCAGTGGGTTCCCGAGGGGTCCCCCGCAGCATGGGCGGCCGCCTGCTGTCGGGCCCCCTCGAGGGACGGGCAGCCCTTCTGTTCTTGCTGGAATTGTTCACGGGTGGGGCCCCCTTCATGGCGCCACTGGGCCAGCTCGGGGATCTCGCTGAGGGAAGCGGCCTCGTTGGAAGAAAGTTCGGATGGCCCGGCCTCCTCGTCAGGTTCCTCCGGGCCGGAGGAGGTGGATGGTTCGGGGCCCGCCGGTTCGTCGGGGCCCGGGGCCGCAGCTGGCTGGACGGTCATGGACCGAGTGGTGGCGCAGGCCCACTCGGGTAGTCCTAGCATCCCCAGATGCTCTCGGCGCTCCACCTGGGCCCAGGGGGAGCTCTCTAGGTCGTTCCCCAGGAGGCAGTCCACCGGGGCGTCGTCGCAGACAGTCACTTTCAGGGTGCCGGACACTCCTCCCCACTCGAAGGGGATTCGGGCCATCCGGCACATGCTCTCGGTGTTGTCGGCGGTCCGGACAGGGCAGAGGACATGTGGTAGGATCTGTTCGGGGGTCACCAGATGGCAGCGAACAGCGGTCACACTGGCCCCCGTGTCCCGGAGGGCCTCGGCCCGTCGCCCATTGATGGTGACCCACTGTTGGTACTTCTGGGTGTTGCTTGGGATGGTGGCGCGGGGCACCATCTCTCGGGAGCCTAGGCACACAAGCGACATGGCGGCTGGTTCCCACTCGGGGGACCCGTCGTCGTGGTTCTCCTCCTTGTCCTCTCCCTCCCCCAGGGCTGCGGCGGCAATTTGTCGGGGAGGTGGCCCCGTGGTCCCGTTCCGTCGGTTCACGGGGCAAGCCAGGTCACTTGCATAATGGCCAGCCTGCTGACATCCGAAGCAGGTTACTGTCGGTCGTGTTCCAGACCGGGCGATAGGGGTCCCTCTTCGGCCCTGGGTCGGGGAAGGGTGGTTGGTTGCTTGACCTCGTGGCGGGCTTCTGGGCGGCCCGGCTGGGAATTCTCGACTGCGGTGGGACCCCCCTCCTCCGCCGCGCTGGCGGGGAGGGCCCGTGGTGCTCCGTTGGTAGTCCCCCACGGGGTTCCGGGGGACCCGGGTGTTGACCCATCGGTCCGCTTCGGCGGCGAGCTTCCGGGGCTCGGTCAGTTTACTGTCCAGGAGGTGTTGCCTTAGTTCCACAAAGCAGTTGTTGGCCAGGTGCTCCCAGACAATGAGGTCGAACAGTTCGTTATATGAGGTGACCTTGCTCCCTTTGATCCATCCTTCCAACGCTCGGCTGAAGAAGTCCACGTATTCGACCCATGTGGTGCCGGGGATCTTCTGGCAGTCCCGGAAGCGTTGCCGGTTCATCTCGGCCGACAGTCCGTAGCGTGTGAGCAGGGCTTCCTTCATGTGGTCGTACGAGGTCATCACGGCGTCGGGGAGTTGCAGCAGGGTATCCCGTCCCCCGCTGAGGAACCTCCCGCATAGGCCGGCGCCCCAATCCTTCCGGGGTACCCGATGGGAGGTCATGGCGACTTCGTACGCTCGGAACCATTGCTGGATGTCGTCATTTTTATAGTATTCCTTGACGACATCCTTGGGGATGTGAACCTTTGGCTCAGTCGGGGGCAGAGCGTCCCGGGCTCCGGGGTTGCTGGTCTCCCCAGTTTTAGCTTTTAGTTCAAGTTCTTTAAGGCTCCTCTCATGCTCGAGGGTTAGGCGTCTCTCCTCTAGCTCCCGATGCCTTTTCTTCTCCTCGATTTCTTCTTGTAGTCGTAGTTGCTCCAGGGCTATCTTTTTCTCTGCCAGTAGGAGCTCTCCGTCCAGCCGGAGTCGGGCAAGGTCCATTTCGTGCGTCCGGGCCCCTTCCTCGTTCTCGGATCTCTTCGGGGGAAAGGCTGGTGTCTGGGGTGGTTCGCTCCCAGTTTGTCGGGGTCGTGGTTGGCAGGTTTCCGTCCCAGGCCGAGGTCCCTTCGGCTCGGGGTGGAGGGGTTTCGGGTTCTGCCCAGGCTTTCAGGGCTTTCTGCATTTCTTCCTTGGTGCCCAATCCTGTAGTTGGGATCCCTTTGTCTTTGCAGAATTGTTTGAGTTCCTTGTGGGTGTATTCCTCCAGTTTCTCCAACTGGAAGGTTGCGGCCACGGTTGCTTCTTGGCCATCCATGGTTCCCTTTTTCTCTCCTTGTCTGGCCAGGTAGTGGTTGCGTTACTTGCTTGTACGATTGCGTTTGCTCGGATCCCGTCGCTGGCCACCAAATGTTGGAGGGAGGCCCACCGGGTAGTCGGGGAGACTATTCCGGGCACCTTCCTACCGCAAAGTCTATAGCCGAGCGCTGCTGAGAAGCCCCCTCGGGGAGGTCTTTCTCCTATGATCGTACTAGGCCCAGTAACACCACCACACAGGACAAAATAGTAGTTGCGAGATTAGATTCTTTATCGGCAGCAATACGTGTAATAGTTACAGAGGGATCGAGGGATCCTATCAGAGTCTCAATGTTCGTTCAAGAGGGTAGGGTAGCGGGACAGTCTTAGTGCCAGCCAGGCACGGGAGGGCTCTGCGCCAGACCTTGGATGCTGGTCTCAGAGCGGCTCGGACGTGGAGAGCCGCGACGTCGTCTGCAGGGCTCGGATGGTAGTTCCGCTTCGGTCGAGCCGCGACACGGTCTGCAGGGCTCTGGTGGTAG
Organism: Triturus cristatus; assembly: GCF_964204655.1. NCBI lineage: Eukaryota > Metazoa > Chordata > Amphibia > Caudata > Salamandridae > Triturus > Triturus cristatus. Next base: position 176,984,726 of record NC_140587.1, read on the forward strand.
GTCCGCTTCGGTCGAGCCGCGACACGGTCAGCAGGGCTCTGGTGGTAGGTCCGCTTCGGTCGAGCCGCGACGAGGTCAGCTGGGCTCTGGTGGTAAAGTTCAACAAGGTCGGGCCGCGACAGCGTCAGCAGGGTCCCAAAGGTTCGTGAAGGTCTTTAAGCACGGTGGAGCCGCGACGTCGTCAGCAGGGCTCAAGTGGTGGTTCAGGGTGAGTCTTCTTCCGTAGGGTCAGCCGCGATCCGATCAGCAGGGCTCTTGACTCCAGGATACAACTACTGCCCTGTTGTCGGGTCGCCCCAGATGTAGGACGGGAGCCCTTTGATGTCCGGACCCGTGCGCCCGGAGGGGGCGGAGAGGCCGGGTAGGGAGCGGCCAGACGCCCAGCAGGAGAGGCGCCAGGCCCCAGAGAGCTGTGGGGTGATCACACCTAGGTGTGGAGAGGCGGTAGGGGGTCCCATCGATACTGCCCTCCGCCGGGAGTGGGAAGGGCTCACGTGGTATCCCCCGGGCCAGGGGTTGGCGTCTCGATGTCGGGCCTCGCTGGGACCGAGGCCGGGTAGAGCAGGGTCATACAGGGGGTCACGTGGAGTGACGTGCAATCCAAGATGGAGGAGTCCCGATGGGCATGGGACCTCGTGCGGCTTAGTGCGGGGAAACAGGACCACGCCACGAGGCCGGCTCCCACAACTACTCACTCTCTACTACCCACTCTCTACTACTCTCTACTACTCACTCTCTATTACTCTCTACTACTCACTCTTCTACTACTACTCTACGCTCTACTAATGTCTACACTCTACTCACTCTACTACTCTACACTCTACTCACTCTACTACAACTCTACTACCTACTCTACTACTCTACTACTCTCCCGCTACTACTCACTCTACTACACTACTCTCTACTACTCACTCTCTATTACTCACTCTCTACTACACTCTACTACGCTCTACTACTCACTCTCTACTAACTCTCTACTACTCACTCTCTACTCTCTATTACTCACTCTCTACTACTCACTCTACTACTCACTCTTTACTCTCTACTACTCACTCTCTACTACTCACTATCTACTACTCTACTACTCACTCTCTACTACTCTCTACTAGTCTACACTACTCACTCTCTACTACTATACTACTCACACTAATACTCTCTACTACTCAATTACTCTCTACTACTCACACTGCTCTACTACTCACTCTACTACTCTCTACTACTCACTCTACTAATCACTCTCTACTACTACTCACTCTCTACTACTCTACTCACTCTCTACTATTCTCTACTGTTGGAGGGAGGACCACCGGGGAGTCGGAGGGACTACTCCGGCACCTTCCTACCGCCAAGTTATAGCCGAGCGCCGCTGAGAAGCCTCCTAGGAGAGGTCCTTCTTCTATAATCGTACTAGGCTCAGTAACACCACCACACAGGACTCTGTATCAGTTACTTATCTTGGTTCTTTTATATAAACAAGGAGCACGGTCAATCTGTACAGTGGGATCGAGAGATCCAGTAAGAGTCTCAATGTCTCGAAAGGAATAGGGTAGCGGGACAGTCTCAGTACCAACCAGGTACGGGGGGCTCTGTGCCAGACCTTGGATGCTGTCTCAGAGCGGCTCGGACGTGGAGAGCCGCGACGGTGTCAGCAGGGCTCGGGTGGTAGTTCCGCTTGGGTCGAGCCGCGACACAGTCAGCAGGGCTCCGGTGGTGGGTCCGCTTCGGTAGAGCCGCGACGAGGTCAGCTGGGCTCTGATGGCAAGTTCAACAAGGTCGGGCCGTGACGGCGTCAGCAGGGCCCCAAAGGTTCGTGAAGGTCTTGTAAGCACGGTGGAGCCGCGACGTCGTCAGCAGGGCTCAGCAGGTAGTTTCAGGCAGAGTCTCTCTCCGTAGGGTCAGCCGCGATCCGATCAGCAGGGCTCTTGACTCCAGGATACAACTACTGTCCTGTTGTCGGGTCGCCCCAGATATAGCACTGGAGCCCTTTGATGTCCGGACCCTTGCGCCCGGAGGGGGCGGAGAGGCCGGGTAGGGAGCGGCCAGACGCCCAGCAGGAGAGGCGCCAGGCCCCAGAGAGCTGTGGGGCGATCGCACCTAGGTGTGGAAGGACGGTTGGGGGTCCCATCGATACTGCCCTCCGCCGGGAGTGGGAAGGGTTCACGTGGTATCCCCCGGGCCAGGGGTTGGCGCCTCGATGTCGGGCCTCGTTGGGACAGAGGCCGGGTGAAGCGGGGTCACACAGGTGGTCACGTGGAGTGACGTATAGTCCAAAATGGAGGAGCCCCGAGATGGGACCTCGTGCGGCTTAGCGCGGGGAAACAGGACCACGCCACGAGGCCGGCTCCCACATCTACTACTACTACTCACTCTCTACTTTCTCCTACTCACTCTCTACTACTCTTTACTACTCTCTACTCATCACTCTCTATTACTCTTCTACTCTCTACTACACTCTACTACACTACTACTCACTCTACTACTCAGTCGATACTACTCACTCTCTAATACTCTCCCTACTACTCACCCTCTATTACACTCTACTACTCACTCTCTACTACTCTTTACTACTCTCTACTACTCACTACTCACTCTCTAATACTCTCCCTACTACTCACCCTCTATTACACTCTACTACTCACTCTACTATTCACTCTATGACTCTCTACTACACTCTCTACTACTCACTCTACTACTCACTCTCTACTACTCTACTACTCACTCTAATACTCTTGTTACTACTCACCCTCTATTACTCTCTACTATGCTCACCAAAGCTCCACTACGCTCTACTACGCTCTACAACTCACTCTCTACTACTCACTCTTCTACTACTATTCTACTACACTCTCTACTATTCTCTACACTCTACTACTCTCTACACTATACTCACTCTACTACTCTCTACACTCTACTCACTCTACTACAACTCTACTACTACCTACTCTACTACTACTCACTCTCTACTACTCTCCTGCTACTACTCACACTACTACTCTCTCTCTCTACTACACTCTACTACTCAATACTCTACTCTCTACTACACTCTACTAACTCTCTACTACTCACTCTCTACCCTCTTCTACTCACACTCTACTCTCTTCTACTCACACTCTACTCTCTTCTACTCACTCTACTACTCTCTACTACTACTCACTCTCTACTACTCTTTACTACTCTCTTCTACTCACTACTACTCACTCTACTACTCTACTACTGACTACTACTCACTCTACTCTCCTACTCACTCTATTACTCTACTACTCTTTACTACTCGCTATTACTCTCTACTACTCTCTACTACCCTCTACTACTCTCTTCTACTCTCTTCTACTCACTGTCTACTACTCTACTACACTCTAATACTCACTCTCTACGAAACTACTCACTCTCTAATACTCTCTCTACTACTCACTCTATTACACTCTACTACTCACTCTACTCTCTACTACTCACTGTCTACTACTAACTCTCTATTACTCTCTACTACTCTCTCTATCTACTCACTCTCTACTACTCACTCTCTATTACTCTACTCACTCACTCTACTACTCTCTACTACACTCTACTACTCACTCTCTACTACTCACACTACTCTACTAACTCTACTACTCTCTTCTACTCACTACTACTCACTCTACTACTCTACTACTGACTACTACTCACTCTACTCTCCTACTCACTCTCTATTACTCTACTACTCTTTACTACTCGCTATTAATCTCTACTACTCTCTTCTACTCTTCTAATCTCTTCTACTCACTCTCTACTACTCACTCTACTACTACACTCTACTACACTCTAATACTCACTCTCTACGAAACTACTCACTCTCTAATACTCTCTCTACTACTCACTCTATTACACTCTACTACTCTTTACTACTCTCTCTCTATTACTCTCTACTTCTCTCTCTCTATTACTCTCTACTTCTCACTCTCTACTACTCACTCTCTACTACTCACTCTCTACTACTCACTCTCTACTACTCACTCTCTACTACTCACTCTCTACTACTCACTCTCTACTACTCACTCTCTACTACTCACTCTCCTATTCACTACTACTCACTCTCTACTACTCACTCTCTACTACTCACTCTCTACACTTCCTGTTCCCCGTCAGCCGTTATTATCGAGACCGTCGGGAGCCCGTCACAGCCGTATTTGGACTGTGAAGACTGTACTTTTTCGCACAAACCAAGAATATACTTGAAGGAATTTGGAAGGATGTAACATGGTCATCCTTCTTTTAAACTCTATGGCGACCGTATAAGAATTTTATTCCCATATACAGTTTCGATACAAATAAGAATTCGGGGATTCCAACCACGGTCACCCTTGGACTGTCACTGCTCCTTCTATTGCAGATTAAGATTTAAGGTCTAGTGCACCTCATTATATGCCCTGAAGAAGTCCGCTTCAAGGACGAAACGCGTCGGCTGTATTGTCAAGAACAGACTGTATTTATATTCCGTTGTTTTAAAAAAAGAGAACAATTATGAATGTTGTGAATAAAAAATGACTTTTTCCAAATAACATTGACGTTGGGAATGAATTATATTATTATCTTCCCCATTTTCTCAAAGTGTGGTGCACCTGTGCTTTTGGTCTAAAATTGTAAGGTCCGCTTGGACTGGCATTGTATCAGTGGGTGCGATCCAGTGTGCACACTCAACCATAGGGACCTGTATACAGAAGGGATAGCAGCTTAGGTGCTGGCATATAGAGGGCTCCACTGATTTGGTATGTTTCATACCTTACTTTTGAATTTACTCACTCTCTACTACTCACTCTCTACTACTCACTCTACTACTCTCTACTACTCACTCTCCTATTCACTACTACTCACTCTCTACTACTCTATACTACTCTTTACTACTCTCTCTCTATTACTCTCTACTTCTCTCTCTACTTCTCTCTCTACTACTCTCTCTCTATTACTCTACTCACTCTACTTCTCACTCTCTACTACTCACTCTACTACTCACTCTACTACTCACTCTCTACTTTTCTCTCTACTACTCTCTACTCACTACTTCTCACTCTACTACTCTCTCTACTACTCTCTACTACTCACTCTATTACTCTACTCACTCTACTTCTCACTCTCTACTACTCACTCTACTACTCTCTCTACTACTCACTCTCTACTACTCACTCTCTACTACTCACTCTCCTATTCACTACTACTCACTCTACTACTCTACTACTCACTATCCTATTCACTACTACTCACTCTCTACTCTCTACTACTCTTTACTACTCTCTCTATTACTCTCTACTTCTCTCTCTTTACTACACACTCTACTACACACACTCTACTACTCACTCTCCTATTCACTACTACTCACTCTATTACTCTCTACTACTCTTTACTACTCTCTCTCTATTACTCTCTACTCTCTCTACTACTCACTCTACTCACTCTACTACTCACTCTATACTACTCACTCTATACTACTCACTCTATACTACTCACTCTATACTACTCACTCTACTATTCACTACTACTCACTCTACTACTCACTCTCTATTACTCTCTACTACGCTTTACTACTCTCTCTCTATTACTCTCTACTTCTCTCTACTACTCACTCTCTATTACTCTACTACACTCTCTACTCTACTACACTCTACTACTCACTCTACTCTCTACTACTCACTCTCTACTACTCTACTCTCTACTACTCACTCTCTACTACTCACTCTCTCCTACTCACTCTCTACTATCTACTGACTCTACTCTCCCTACTACTCTCTACTACTCACTCTCTAGTACTCACACTCTACTCTCTTCTACTCACACTCTACTCTCTTCTACTCACACTCTACTCTCTTCTACTCACACTCTACTACTCTATACTACTACTCACTCTCTACTACTCTTTACTACTCTCTACTACTCCTTTTACTACACTCTCTACTACTCACTCTACGACTGACTCTACACTACTATACTACTCACTCATACTCTACTACTCACTCTCTATTACTCTCTACTACTCACTCTACTACTCTCTACTACTCTACTCTACTACTCACTCTCTACTACTCACACTACTCTACTCTCTACTAACTCTCCTACTCTCTTCTACTCACTACTACTCACTCTACTACTCTACTACTGACTACTACTCACTCTACTCTCCTACTCACTCTCTATTACTCTACTACTCTTTACTACTCGCTATTACTCTCTACTACACTCTACTACACTCTACTACTCTCTTCTACTCTCTTCTACTCACTGTCTACTACTCTACTACACTACTACACTCTACTACACTCTAATACTCACTCTCTACGAAACTACTCACTCTCTAATACTCTCTCTACTACTCACTCTATTACACTCTACTACTCACTCTACTCTCTACTACTCACTGTCTACTACTCACTCTCTATTACTATCTACTACTCTCTCTCTACTCACTCTCTACTACTCACTCTCTATTACTCTACTCACTCACTCTACTACTCTCTACTACTCACTCTACTCTACTACTCACTCTCTACTACTCACTCTACTACTCACACTACTCTACTAACTCTACTACACTCTTCTTCTCACTACTACTCACACTACTACTGACTACTACTCACTCTACTCTCCTACTCACTATCTATTACTCTACTACTCTTTACTACTCGCTATTACTCTCTACTACTCTCTTCTAATCTCTTCTACTCACTCTCTACTACTCACTCTACTACTCTACTACACTACTACACTCTACTACACTCTAATACTCACTCTCTACGAAACTACTCACTCTCTAATACTCTCTCTACTACTCAATCTCTATTACTCTCTACTACTCTCTCTCTACTCACTCTCTACTACTCACTCTCTATTACTCACTCCACTACTCACTATCTATTACTCTCTACTACTCTACTACTCACTTTATTACTCTCTCTCTACTCACTCTACTACTCACTCTCCTATTCACTACTACTCACTCTCTACTACTCTCTCTATTACTCTCTACTTCTCTCTCTCTACTTCTCACTCTCTACTACTCAGTCTCTACTACTCAGTCTCTACTACTCACTCTCTACTACTCTCTACTACTCACTCTCCTATTCACTACTACTCACTCTCTACTACTCACCCTCTACTACTCTATACTACTCTTTACTACTCTCTCTCTATTACTCTCTACTTCTCTCTCTACTACTCTCTCTCTATTACTCTACTACTCACTCTACTACTCACTCTACTACTCTCTACTCACTACTTCTCTCTCTACTACTCTCTCTACTACTCTCTCTACTACTCTCTCTACTACTCTCTCTACTACTCTCTCTACTACTCACTCTCTATTACTCTACTCACTCTACTTCTCACTCTCTACTACTCACTCTACTACTCTCTCTCTACTACTCACTCTCCTATTCACTACTACTCACTCTCTACTACTCACTCTACTACTCACTCTCCTATTCACTACAACTCACTCTCTACTCTCTACTACTCTATTACTCTCTACTACTCTTTACTACTCTCTCTCTATTACTCTATACTTCTCTCTCTCTACTACTCTCTCCTACTCACTCTCCTACTCACTCTCCTACTCACTCTCCTACTCACTCTCCTACTCACTCTCCTACTCACTCTCCTACTCACTCTCCTACTCACTCTCTACTAACTCTACTACTCACTCTCTATTACTCTCTAGTTCTCTCTCTCTACTACACACTCTACTACACACTCTCTACTACTCACTCTCTACTACTCACTCTCTAGTACTCACTCTCTAGTACTCACTCTCTTCTACTCACTCTCTTCTACTCACTCTCTTCTACTCACTCTATACTACTCACTCTATACTACTCACTCTACTATTCACTACTACTCACTCTACTACTCACTCTCTATTACTCTCTACTACGCTTTACTACTCTCTCTCTCTTATTCTCTACTTCTCTCTACTACTCACTCTCTATTACTCTACTACACTCTCTACTCTACTACACTCTACTACTCACTCTACACTCTACTACTCACTCTACTCTCTACTACTCACTCTCTACTACTCTACTCTCTACTCTCTACTACTCTCTACTCTACTCTCTACTACTCACTCTCTCCTACTCACTCTCTCCTACTCACTCTCTACTATCTACTGACTCTACTCTCCCTACTACTCTCTACTACTCACTCTCTAGTACTCACTCTCTACTCTCTTCTACTCACACTCTACTCTCTTCTACTCACACTCTACTCTCTTCTACTCACACTCTACTCTCTTCTACTCACTCTACTACTCTATACTACTACTCACTCTCTACTACTCTTTACTACTCTCTACTACCCCTTTTACCGGACTCTCTACTACTCACTCTACGACTGACTCTACACTACTATACTACTCACTCATACTCTACTACTCACTCTCTATTACTCTCTACTACTCACTCTACTACTCTCTACTACTCTACTCTACTACTCACTCTCTACTACTCACACTACTCTACTCTCTACTAACTCTCCTACTCTCTTCTACTCACTACTACTCACTCTACTACTCTACTACTGACTACTACTCACTCTACTCTCCTACTCACTCTATTACTCTACTACTCTTTACTACTCGCTATTACTCTCTACTACACTCTACTACTCTCTTCTACTCTCTTCTACTCACTGTCTACTACTCTACTACACTACTACACTCTACTACACTCTAATACTCACTCTACGAAACTACACTCTCTAATACTCTCTCTACTACTCACTATTACACTCTACTACTCCCTCTACTCTCTACTACTCACTGTCTACTACTCACTCTCTATTACTCTCTACTACTCTCTCTCTACTCACTTTCTACTACTCACTCTCTATTACTCTACTCACTCACTCTACTACTCTCTACTACTCACTCTACTCTACTACTCACTCTCTACTACTCACACTACTACTCACACTACTCTACTAACTCTACTACACTCTTCTTCTCACTACTACTCACACTACTACTCACTCTACTCTCCTACTCACTATCTATTACTCTACTACTCTTTACTACTCGCTATTACTCTCTACTACTCTCTTCTACTCTTCTAATCTCTTCTACTCACTCTCTACTACTCACTCTACTACTCTACTACACTACTACACTCTACTACACTCTAATACTCACTCTCTACGAAACTACTCACTCTCTAATACTCTCTCTACTACTCAATCTCTATTACTCTCTACTACTCTCTCTCTACTCACTCTCTACTACTCACTCTCTATAACTCACTCCACTACTCACTATCTATTACTCTCTACTACTCTACTACTCACTTTATTACTCTCTCTCTACTCACTCTACTACTCACTCTCCTATTCACTACTACTCACTCTCTACTACTCTATTACTCTCTACTTCTCTCTCTACTTCTCACTCTCTACTACTCAGTCTCTACTACTCAGTCTCTACTACTCTCTACTACTCACTCTCCTATTCACTACTACTCACTCTCTACTACTCACCCTCTACTACTCTATACTACTCTTTACTACTCTCTCTCTATTACTCTCTACTTCTCTCTCTACTTCTCTCTCTACTACTCTCTCTCTATTACTCTACTCACTCTACTTCTCAGTCTCTACTACTCACTCTACTACTCGGCGACGGCGTCAGCAGGGCCCCAAAGGTTCGTGAAGGTCTTGTAAGCACGGTGGAGCCGCGACGTCGTCAGCAGGGCTCAGCAGGTAGTTTCAGGCAGAGTCTCTCTCCGTAGGGTCAGCCGCGATCCGATCAGCAGGGCTCTTGACTCCAGGATACAACTACTGTCCTGTTGTCGGGTCGCCCCAGATATAGCACTGGAGCCCTTTGATGTCCGGACCCTTGCGCCCGGAGGGGGCGGAGAGGCCGGGTAGGGAGCGGCCAGATGCCCAGCAGGAGAGGCGCCAGGCCCCAGAGAGCTGTGGGGCGATCGCACCTAGGTGTGGAAGGACGGTTGGGGGTCCCATCGATACTGCCCTCCGCCGGGAGTGGGAAGGGTTCACGTGGTATCCCCCGGGCCAGGGGTTGGCGCCTCGATGTCGGGCCTCGTTGGGACAGAGGCCGGGTGAAGCGGGGTCACACAGGTGGTCACGTGGAGTGACGTATAGTCCAAAATGGAGGAGCCCCGAGATGGGACCTCGTGCGGCTTAGCGCGGGGAAACAGGACCACGCCACGAGGCCGGCTCCCACATCTACTACTACTACTCACTCTCTACTTTCTCCTACTCACTCTCTACTACTCTTTACTACTCTCTACTCATCACTCTCTATTACTCTTCTACTCTCTACTACACTCTACTACACTACTACTCACTCTACTACTCAGTCGATACTACTCACTCTCTAATACTCTCCCTACTACTCACCCTCTATTACACTCTACTACTCACTCTCTACTACTCTTTACTACTCTCTACTACTCACTACTCACTCTCTAATACTCTCCCTACTACTCACCCTCTATTACACTCTACTACTCACTCTACTATTCACTCTATGACTCTCTACTACACTCTCTACTACTCACTCTACTACTCACTCTCTACTACTCTACTACTCACTCTAATACTCTTGTTACTACTCACCCTCTATTACTCTCTACTATGCTCACCAAAGCTCCACTACGCTCTACTACGCTCTACAACTCACTCTCTACTACTCACTCTTCTACTACTATTCTACTACACTCTCTACTATTCTCTACACTCTACTACTCTCTACACTATACTCACTCTACTACTCTCTACACTCTACTCACTCTACTACAACTCTACTACTACCTACTCTACTACTACTCACTCTCTACTACTCTCCTGCTACTACTCACACTACTACTCTCTCTCTCTACTACACTCTACTACTCAATACTCTACTCTACTACACTCTACTAACTCTCTACTACTCACTCTCTACCCTCTTCTACTCACACTCTACTCTCTTCTACTCACTCTACTCTCTTCTACTCACTCTACTACTCTCTACTACTACTCACTCTCTACTACTCTTTACTACTCTCTTCTACTCACTACTACTCACTCTACTACTCTACTACTGACTACTACTCACTCTACTCTCCTACTCACTCTATTACTCTACTACTCTTTACTACTCGCTATTACTCTCTACTACTCTCTACTACCCTCTACTACTCTCTTCTACTCTCTTCTACTCACTGTCTACTACTCTACTACACTCTAATACTCACTCTCTACGAAACTACTCACTCTCTAATACTCTCTCTACTACTCACTCTATTACACTCTACTACTCACTCTACTCTCTACTACTCACTGTCTACTACTAACTCTCTATTACTCTCTACTACTCTCTCTATCTACTCACTCTCTACTACTCACTCTCTATTACTCTACTCACTCACTCTACTACTCTCTACTACACTCTACTCTACTACTCACTCTCTACTACTCACACTACTCTACTAACTCTACTACTCTCTTCTACTCACTACTACTCACTCTACTACTCTACTACTGACTACTACTCACTCTACTCTCCTACTCACTCTCTATTACTCTACTACTCTTTACTACTCGCTATTAATCTCTACTACTCTCTTCTACTCTTCTAATCTCTTCTACTCACTCTCTACTACTCACTCTACTACTACACTCTACTACACTCTAATACTCACTCTCTACGAAACTACTCACTCTCTAATACTCTCTCTACTACTCACTCTATTACACTCTACTACTCTTTACTACTCTCTCTCTATTACTCTCTACTTCTCTCTCTCTATTACTCTCTACTTCTCACTCTCTACTACTCACTCTCTACTACTCACTCTCTACTACTCACTCTCTACTACTCACTCTCTACTACTCACTCTCCTATTCACTACTACTCACTCTCTACTACTCACTCTCTACTACTCACTCTCTACACTTCCTGTTCCCCGTCAGCCGTTATTATCGAGACCGTCGGGAGCCCGTCACAGCCGTATTTGGACTGTGAAGACTGTACTTTTTCGCACAAACCAAGAATATACTTGAAGGAATTTGGAAGGATGTAACATGGTCATCCTTCTTTTAAACTCTATGGCGACCGTATAAGAATTTTATTCCCATATACAGTTTCGATACAAATAAGAATTCGGGGATTCCAACCACGGTCACCCTTGGACTGTCACTGCTCCTTCTATTGCAGATTAAGATTTAAGGTCTAGTGCACCTCATTATATGCCCTGAAGAAGTCCGCTTCAAGGACGAAACGCGTCGGCTGTATTGTCAAGAACAGACTGTATTTATATTCCGTTGTTTTAAAAAAAGAGAACAATTATGAATGTTGTGAATAAAAAATGACTTTTTCCAAATAACATTGACGTTGGGAATGAATTATATTATTATCTTCCCCATTTTCTCAAAGTGTGGTGCACCTGTGCTTTTGGTCTAAAATTGTAAGGTCCGCTTGGACTGGCATTGTATCAGTGGGTGCGATCCAGTGTGCACACTCAACCATAGGGACCTGTATACAGAAGGGATAGCAGCTTAGGTGCTGGCATACAGAGGGCTCCACTGATTTGGTATGTTTCATACCTTACTTTTGAATTTACTCACTCTCTACTACTCACTCTCTACTACTCACTCTACTACTCTCTACTACTCACTCTCCTATTCACTACTACTCACTCTCTACTACTCTATACTACTCTTTACTACTCTCTCTCTATTACTCTCTACTTCTCTCTCTACTTCTCTCTCTACTACTCTCTCTCTATTACTCTACTCACTCTACTTCTCACTCTCTACTACTCACTCTACTACTCACTCTACTACTCACTCTCTACTTTTCTCTCTACTACTCTCTACTCACTACTTCTCACTCTACTACTCTCTCTACTACTCACTCTATTACTCTACTCACTCTACTTCTCACTCTCTACTACTCACTCTACTACTCTCTCTACTACTCACTCTCTACTACTCACTCTCTACTACTCACTCTCCTATTCACTCTCCTATTCACTACTACTCACTCTACTACTCACTATCCTATTCACTACTACTCACTCTCTACTCTCTACTACTCTTTACTACTCTCTCTATTACTCTCTACTTCTCTCTCTTTACTACACACTCTACTACACACACTCTACTACTCACTCTACTACTCACTCTCCTATTCACTACTACTCACTCTATTACTCTCTACTACTCTTTACTACTCTCTCTCTATTACTCTCTACTCTCTCTACTACTCACTCTACTCACTCTACTACTCACTCTCTACTACTCACTCTATACTACTCACTCTATACTACTCACTCTATACTACTCACTCTATACTACTCACTCTACTATTCACTACTACTCACTCTACTACTCACTCTCTATTACTCTCTACTACGCTTTACTACTCTCTCTCTATTACTCTCTACTTCTCTCTACTACTCACTCTCTATTACTCTACTACACTCTCTACTCTACTACACTCTACTACTCACTCTACTCTCTACTACTCACTCTCTACTACTCTACTCTCTACTACTCACTCTCTACTACTCACTCTCTCCTACTCACTCTCTACTATCTACTGACTCTACTCTCCCTACTACTCTCTACTACTCACTCTCTAGTACTCACACTCTACTCTCTTCTACTCACACTCTACTCTCTTCTACTCACACTCTACTCTCTTCTACTCACACTCTACTACTCTATACTACTACTCACTCTCTACTACTCTTTACTACTCTCTACTACTCCTTTTACTACACTCTCTACTACTCACTCTACGACTGACTCTACACTACTATACTACTCACTCATACTCTACTACTCACTCTCTATTACTCTCTACTACTCACTCTACTACTCTCTACTACTCTACTCTACTACTCACTCTCTACTACTCACACTACTCTACTCTCTACTAACTCTCCTACTCTCTTCTACTCACTACTACTCACTCTACTACTGACTACTACTCACTCTACTCTCCTACTCACTCTCTATTACTCTACTACTCTTTACTACTCGCTATTACTCTCTACTACACTCTACTACTCTCTTCTACTCTCTTCTACTCACTGTCTACTACTCTACTACACTACTACACTCTACTACACTCTAATACTCACTCTCTACGAAACTACTCACTCTCTAATACTCTCTCTACTACTCACTCTATTACACTCTACTACTCACTCTACTCTCTACTACTCACTGTCTACTACTCACTCTCTATTACTATCTACTACTCTCTCTCTACTCACTCTCTACTACTCACTCTCTATTACTCTACTCACTCACTCTACTACTCTCTACTACTCACTCTACTCTACTACTCACTCTCTACTACTCACACTACTACTCACACTACTCTACTAACTCTACTACACTCTTCTTCTCACTACTACTCACACTACTACTGACTACTACTCACTCTACTCTCCTACTCACTATCTATTACTCTACTACTCTTTACTACTCGCTATTACTCTCTACTACTCTCTTCTAATCTCTTCTACTCACTCTCTACTACTCACTCTACTACTCTACTACACTACTACACTCTACTACACTCTAATACTCACTCTCTACGAAACTACTCACTCTCTAATACTCTCTCTACTACTCAATCTCTATTACTCTCTACTACTCTCTCTCTACTCACTCTCTACTACTCACTCTCTATTACTCACTCCACTACTCACTATCTATTACTCTCTACTACTCTACTACTCACTTTATTACTCTCTCTCTACTCACTCTACTACTCACTCTCCTATTCACTACTACTCACTCTCTACTACTCTCTCTATTACTCTCTACTTCTCTCTCTCTACTTCTCACTCTCTACTACTCAGTCTCTACTACTCAGTCTCTACTACTCTCTACTACTCACTCTCCTATTCACTACTACTCACTCTCTACTACTCACCCTCTACTACTCTATACTACTCTTTACTACTCTCTCTCTATTACTCTCTACTTCTCTCTCTACTACTCTCTCTCTATTACTCTACTACTCACTCTACTACCCACTCTACTACTCTCTACTCACTACTTCTCTCTCTACTACTCTCTCTACTACTCTCTCTACTACTCTCTCTACTACTCTCTCTACTACTCTCTCTACTACTCTCTCTACTACTCACTCTACTACTCACTCTCTATTACTCTACTCACTCTACTTCTCACTCTCTACTACTCACTCTACTACTCTCTCTCTACTACTCACTCTCCTATTCACTACTACTCACTCTCTACTACTCACTCTACTACTCACTCTCCTATTCACTACAACTCACTCTCTACTCTCTACTACTCTATTACTCTCTACTACTCTTTACTACTCTCTCTCTATTACTCTATACTTCTCTCTCTCTACTACTCTCTCCTACTCACTCTCCTACTCACTCTCCTACTCACTCTCCTACTCACTCTCCTACTCACTCTCCTACTCACTCTCCTACTCACTCTCCTACTCACTCTCCTACTCACTCTCCTACTCACTCTCCTACTCACTCTCCTACTCACTCTCTACTAACTCTCCTACTCACTCTCTACTAACTCTACTACTCACTCTCTATTACTCTCTAGTTCTCTCTCTCTACTACACACTCTCTACTACTCACTCTCTAGTACTCACTCTCTAGTACTCACTCTCTTCTACTCACTCTCTTCTACTCACTCTCTTCTACTCACTCTATACTACTCACTCTATACTACTCACTCTACTATTCACTCTACTATTCACTACTACTCACTCTCTATTACTCTCTACTACGCTTTACTACTCTCTCTCTCTTATTCTCTACTTCTCTCTACTACTCACTCTCTATTACTCTACTACACTCTCTACTCTACTACACTCTACTACTCACTCTACTCTCTACTACTCACTCTCTACTACTCTACTCTCTACTACTCTCTACTCTACTCTCTACTACTCACTCTCTCCTACTCACTCTCTCCTACTCACTCTCTACTATCTACTGACTCTACTCTCCCTACTACTCTCTACTACTCACTCTCTAGTACTCACTCTCTACTCTCTTCTACTCACACTCTACTCTCTTCTACTCACACTCTACTCTCTTCTACTCACACTCTACTCTCTTCTACTCACTCTACTACTCTATACTACTACTCACTCTCTACTACTCTTTACTACTCTCTACTACTCCTTTTACCGGACTCTCTACTACTCACTCTACGACTGACTCTACACTACTATACTACTCACTCATACTCTACTACTCACTCTCTATTACTCTCTACTACTCTTCTAATCTCTTCTACTCACTCTCTACTACTCACTCTACTACTCTACTACACTACTACACTCTACTACACTCTAATACTCACTCTCTACGAAACTACTCACTCTCTAATACTCTCTCTACTACTCAATCTCTATTACTCTCTACTACTCTCTCTCTACTCACTCTCTACTACTCACTCTCTATAACTCACTCCACTACTCACTATCTATTACTCTCTACTACTCTACTACTCACTTTATTACTCTCTCTCTACTCACTCTACTACTCACTCTCCTATTCACTACTACTCACTCTCTACTACTCTATTACTCTCTACTTCTCTCTCTACTTCTCACTCTCTACTACTCAGTCTCTACTACTCAGTCTCTACTACTCACTCTCCTATTCACTACTACTCACTCTCTACTACTCACCCTCTACTACTCTATACTACTCTTTACTACTCTCTCTCTATTACTCTCTACTTCTCTCTCTACTACTCTCTCTCTATTACTCTACTCACTCTACTTCTCACTCTCTACTACTCACTCTACTACTCACTCTACTACTCACTCTACTACTCACTCTACTACTCACTCTCTACTTCTCTCTCTACTACTCTCTACTCACTACATCTCTCTCTACTACTCTCTCTACTCTCTCTACTACTCTCTATTACTCTACTCACTCTCCTACTCACTCTCCTACTCACTCTCTAGTTCTCTCTCTCTACTACACACTCTACTACACACTCTCTACTACTCACTCTACTACTCACTCTCTATTACTCTCTACTACGCTTTACTACTCTCTCTCTATTACGCTCTACTTCTCTCTACTACTCACTTTCTATTACTCTACTACACTCTCTACTCTCTCTCTACTACACTCTACTACTCACTCTACTCTACTACTCTCTACTACTCTACTCTCTACTACTCTCTCTCTACTACTCACTCTCTCCTACTCACTCTCTCCTACTCACTCTCTACTATCTACTGACTCTACTCTCTTCTACTCACACTCTACTCTCTTCTACTCACTCTACTACTCACTCTACTACTCTCTACGACTACTCACTCTCTACTACTCTTTACTACTCTCTACTACTCATTTTACTACACTCTCTACTACTCACTCTACGACTGACTCTACACTACTATACTACTCACTCATACTCTACTACTCACTCTCTACTACTCACACTACTCTACTCTCTACTAACTCTACTACTCTCTTCTACTCACTACTACTCACTCTACTACTCTACTACTGACTACTACTCACTCTACTCTCCTACTCACTCTCTATTACTCTACTACTCTTTACTACTCGCTATTACTCTCTACTACTCTCTACTACTCTCTACTACTCTTCTACTCTCTACTACTCTCTCCCTACTACTCTCTCCCTACTACTCACTCTCGAGTACTCTGTCCCTACTACTCTCTCTCTATTACTACTCTCTACTATTCACTCTCTACTACTCTCCTACTCACTCTCTACTACTCTCCTACTCACTCTCTACTATCTCTACTACTCATTCTCTACTCCTCACTCTCTACTCCTCACTCTCTACTCTACTCTTCTACCTCTCTCTCTGCTACTCTCTACCACTACCTATCTCTACCTCTCTATGCGCACACATAGGCACGTACATATATATATATATATATATGTATGTATATATATACATATATAAACATATATATACACATCTGCTTATCTATATAAATACAAATATAAATGCATGCATACATATACATATATGCATAGATATGCATGTTATGTACATGAGTTTGAAAAACACTAAAAAAAGTAAAGCTAAAAAGCCACCTAATTACAAACAAAATTGCTTTAACTTAAACGAGGGCGAGACCTATTGCGTTTACAATGCTTGTTTCAATTTCTTCCTGCGATATTGAACATAGATGAAGAATTTGGTTAAAAAAGACTATTTTCTGCTTACCTTCTTTCTTAATACATTTTACGAAGCGGAAGACCAGAGAGCAGCAATATGTTTTGTCTGTGTGGGGTGGAAAGCACCCATAGGTTGAGGGTTTTCTATCTTTTGCTATAACGTGTCAGGATGGATGGGGGGGTATGACAATCTCCCACAGCGCCCCTGTCTCTTTGTGCCCTGTACCAGCCGCACATGGCAAGCACCTAAGAGCGGCCCTATTGTGAGACTCGAAACCACGCTTGGGATGAGATGTGAGGCAGGTTACGGCTGCCACGATGGCCTATCCGTGATTGAGGCACCGGGGCAACAGTCAGAGGGCGAGCATTATCACTGATCCGGGCTAACGAAACCTCCCCGGCCCTTGGCTCGGCCAAAGGGGTGTGGGGCCAGAGGGCGGAGGCCTCACAACGCTTCGTGGGCCTTGGCATCGACTGCGTTACGTAGCAGCAACTCCTGCATTTCTGTATTACTCAAACAGACGGGGGATTATATTTAACAAATGGGCCCTTTTCTCATCAGTAACGGAAAGTATCATACTGCTTCATGCTGGCTGTTAAACTAGTGTAGCACAGGATTGCAAGGATGTATTCATGGTATTTATAAAGGGCAAACATGGTTGGGTAGTAATTCACAATGAAATTACATTTCACATATTTAGCACTGTATTATATTCCTTACTTATTTACAATATTATACTTCGATAGATTAAGAAATTTGCATAGATTCACACGATTTACTTCCAAATGTTGGAGTGGTGATTAGAACCAAGAGCCTCAGGCTTTAAAAGGCTTCAGGGCTGTTGTTGGAGCCGGCCTCGTGGCGTGGTCCTGTTCCCCCTCGCTCAGCTGCACGAGGTCCCATGCACCTCGGGGCTCCTCCATCTTGGATTACACGTCACTCCACGTGACCACCTCCGTGACCCTGCTCTACCCGGCCTCGGTCCCAGCGAGGCCCGACATCGAGGCGCCCACCCCTGGCCCGGGGGATACCATGTGAGCCCTTTCCACTCCCGGAGGAGGGCAGTATCGATGGGACCCCCAACCGTCCTTCCACACCTAGGTGCGACCGCCCCACAGCTCTCTGGGGCCTGGCGCCTCTCCTGCTGGGCGTCTGGCCGCGCCCTACCCGGCCTCTCCGCCCTCCTGGGCGCAAGGGTCCGGACATCAAAGGGCTCACGACCTATATCTGGGGCGACTCGACAACAAGATGACAGTTGTATCCTGGAGTCAAGAGCCCTGCTGATCGGATCGCGGCTGACCCTACGGAGAAAGACTCTTCCTGAAACTACCTGCTGAGCCCTGCTGACGACGTCGCGGCTCCATCGTGCTTACAAGACCTTCACGAACCTTTGGGGCCCTGCTGACGCCGTCGCGGCCCGACCTTGTTGCAACAGACCATCGGAGCCCTGCTGACTGTGTCGCGGCTCGACCCAAGCGGAACTACCACCCGAGCCCTGCTGACGCCGTCGCGGCTCTCCACGTCCGAGCCGCTCTGTGACAGCATCCAAGGTCTGGCGCAGAGCCCTCCCGTACCTAGTTGGTACTAAGACTGTCCCGCTACCCTATTCCTTTCAAGACATTGAGACTCTTACTGGATCTCTCGATCCCACTGTACAGATTGACCGTGCTCCTTGTTTATATAAAAGAACCAAGATAAGCAACTGATACAGAGTCCTGGGTGGTGGTGTTACTGAGCCTAGTACGATTATAGGAGAAGGACCTCTCCTAGGAGGCTCTTCAGCGGCGCTCGGCTATGACTTGGCGGTAGGAAGGTGCCGGAGTAGTCCCTCCGACTCCCCGGTGGTCCTCCCTCCAACATTTGGTGGCCAGCGACGGGATCCGAGCCAGACGCAATCGTACAAGCAAGTAACGCACCCACTACCTAACCATGGACGGACAAGAAGCAACCGTGGCCGCAACCTTCCAGCTGGAAAAACTGGAAGAATACACCCACAAAGAACTAAAACAATTCTGCAAAGACAAAGGGATCCCAACCACAGGATTGGGCACCAAGGAAGAAATGCAGAAAGCCCTGAAAGCCTGGGCCGAAGCCGAGGCCACTCCACCCCGCACCGAAGGGACCTCGGCCCGGGACGAAAACCTGCCGACCACAACCCCGACAGATGGGGGGCAAGGCATCCCCGAAGCCCGCCTATCCCACGAAGAAATACGAGAACGGGAGAGGGTCCGGGCACACGAAATGGACCTCGCACGACTCCGGCTGGACGGCGAGCTCCAGCTAGCGGAGAAGAAAATAGCCCTGGAGCAACTACGGCTGCAAGAGGAAATCGAGGAGAAGAAACGGCATCGGGAGCTCGAAGAGAGACGGCTAACCCTCGAGCACGAGAGGAGCCTCAAAGAACTCGAACTGAAATCCAAAACGGGTGAGACCAGCACCCCCGGGGCCCGGGACGCCCTGCCACTGACCGAGCCAAAGGTTCATATCCCCAAGGATGTCGTCAAAGAGTACTACAAGAACAACGACATCCAGCAGTGGTTCCGAGCCTACGAGGTAGCCATGACCTCCCATCGGGTACCCCGGAAGGATTGGGGTGCCGGCCTATGGGGGAGGTTCCTCAGCGAGGGCCGTGATACCCTGCTGCAACTCCCCGACGCAGTGATGACCTCCTACGATCACATGAAGGAAGCCCTACTCACCCGCTACGGACTATCAGCCGAGATGTACCGGCAGCGCTTCCGGGACTGCAAGAAGCTCCCCGGTACCACCTGGGTCGAGTACGTGGACTTCTTCAGCCGGGCTTTTGAAGGGTGGATAAAAGGGAGCAAGGTCACCTCGTACAATGAACTGTTCGACCTCATTGTCTGGGAGCACCTCGCCAACAACTGCTTTGTAGAACTAAGGCAACACCTCCTGGACAGTAAGTTGACCGAGCCCCGGAAGCTCGCCGCCGAAGCAGACCGATGGGTCAACACAAGGGTCCCCCGGAACCCCGTGGGGGACTACCAACGGAGTACCACGGGGCCCCCTCGCCAGCGGGGCGGAGGAGGGGGGTCCCACCGCAGCCGAGACTTCCCGGCCGGACCGCCCAGAAGCCCGCCACGAGGCCAAGCCGCCAACCACACGTCCCCGACCCTGGGCCGAAGGGGGACCCCCATCGCCCGACCAGGACCCCGACCACCAGTGACCTGCTTCGGCTGCCAGCAGACCGGCCACTATGCGAGCGACCCGGCCTGCCCCGTGAACCGACGAAAAGGGGCCGCTGGGCCCCCTCCCCGACAAATAGCCGCCGCTGCCCTGGGGGAAGGAGAAGAGGAGGAAAACCGCGAGGACGGGTCCCCCGAGTGGGAACCAGCTGCCATGTCGCTCGTCTGCCTGGGCTCCCGAGAAATGGTGCCCCGAGCGGCCATCCCGAGCAACACCCAGAAGTACCAGCAGTGGGTCACTATCAACGGACAACGGGCCAAAGCCCTCCAGGACACTGGGGCTAGCGTGACCGCTGTCCGCTGCCACCTAGTGACCCCCGAACTAATCCTGCCACATGTCCTATGCCCGGTCCGGACCGCGGACAACACCGAAAGTATGTGCCGGATGGCCAGGATCCCCTTCGAGTGGGGAGGAGTGTCCGGCACCCTAAAAGTGACTGTCCGCGACGACGCCCCCGTGGACTGCCTCCTGGGGAATGACCTAGAGAGTTCCCCCTGGGCCCAGGTGGAACGCCGAGAGCATCTGGGGATGCTAGGACTGCCTGAGTGGGCCTGCGCCACCACCCGGTCCATGACCGCCCAACCCGCCGCTGCCGCGGCCACTGACCAGCCAACGGGCCCAGAACTATCACCCCCCTCCGGCACGGAGGAACCCGACGATGAGGCCGGGCCGTCCGAACTGTCTCCCGACGAGGCTGCCTCCCTCAGCGAGATCCCCGAGCTGGCTCAGTGGCGCCACGATGGGGGCCCCACCCGCGAACAGTTCCAGCAGGAACAGAAGGCCTGCCCGTCCCTCGAGGGGGCCCGACAGCAAGCGGCCGCCCAGGCCTCGGGGGACCCCACGGGAACCCACTGGATCTATTGGGACAATGACTTACTATACAGCGAGCAGAAAGTCGCCAAGCTGGGAGCCGGTCGGGTGTTGGTGGTTCCCCTCCGGTTCCGGGAGTTCCTCCTGAACCTGGCGCATGACGTGCCCCTCGCCGGACACCTCGGGAGGGACAAGACTTACAGCCGTCTAGTGACCCATTTCTATTGGCCCCGAATGCGGAGAGACGTGGACCACCACTGCCGGTCCTGCCAGACCTGCCAGGCTAGCGGGAAAACTGGGGGTCGAGTTAAAGCCCCCCTCCAACCATTTCCAGCCGTCCACACCCCGTTCGAACGAGTGGGGATCGACATCGTGGGGCCCCTCGACCCCCGAACCGCCCTAGGACACCGCTTCATCCTGGTACTGGTCGACCACGCCACCCGATACCCGGAGGCCATCCCACTCCGCACTGTGACAGCTCCAGTGGTGGGCCTGGCCCTGATGGGCATCTTCTCCAGGGTGGGGTTCCCCCGAGAAGTGGTGAGCGACAGGGGTACGAACTTTATTTCAAAGTACATGAAATCCCTCTGGCAACAATGTGGGGTCACCTACAGATTCACTACCCCTTACCACCCCCAGGGGAACGGACTGGTCGAGCGGTTCAACAGGACCCTAAAAGGGATGATCCAAGGTCTGGAAGAGCCCCTGCGGAGGAGGTGGGATGTCCTGCTGCCCTGCCTCCTGTTCGCCTATCGAGAGGTACCGCAGAAATCCCTGGGCTTCAGCCCCTTCGAACTGTTGTATGGGCACCCCGTCCGAGGGCCCCTCAGCCTGGTCAAGGAGGGCTGGGAGGCGAACGTCCCAGATGCCCCCCCCCCGACGTCTACCGATACCTCCTGACCCTGCGGAACCAGACTCGGAAGTTCCGGGCCCTGGCAGAAGCCAACCTCGAAGCCAGCCAAGAAGACATGAAGCGCTGGTATGACGCAAACGCCTCGACCATCGAGTTCGAGCCAGGCCAGCAAGTCTGGGTCATGTCACCCGTGGACCCCTGCGCCCTGCAGGACAAGTAGACCGGGCCCTTCAAGGTGGTTGAGAGGAAGAGCCCCGTCACCTACCTAGTCGACATGGAGTCCCCGAGGAACCCCCTCCGGGTCCTGCACGCCAACCGGCTCAAGCCCCACTTTGCCCGAACTGAACTAAGCCTGCTGCTGGCTACTGATGATGGGGGCGAAAGCGACTCCGAGCCCCTGCCCGACCTCCTGGGGTCCTCGAGCCAAGACGGTTCCTTAGAGGGAGTCCACCTCTCCGACACGCTGACCCCGGAACAGCGCCATGACTACCGGAGGCTGCTGCAACCCTTCGCTGCCCTCTTCTCTCTCACGCCCGGGGTGACCCCCTGGTGCGTACACGACGTGGATACCGGGGACAGCCCCCCTGTGCGACATCGCGCCTACAGGGTACCCGACCGAGTCCGGGCCTGCATACAGACCGAGGTCGCCAAGATGCTCGCCCTCGGAGTCATTGAGCCCTCCGACAGCCCGTGGGCCAGCCCGGTGGTCTTGGTGCCGAAGGCCGCCGCCCCCGGTACTTCTCCGGAACTCCGATTTTGTGTAGACTACCGGGGCCTGAACGCAGTCACCAAGACCGACGCCCACCCCCTGCCCCGGGCAGACGAGCTGATCGATCGCTTAGGGGCCGCCCGCTACCTAAGCACCTTTGATCTCACCGCTGGGTACTGGCAGATCAAGCTCACTCCCGGCGCCCAGGAACGATCCGCCTTTTCCACCCCCGATGGGCACTACCACTTTCGGGTGATGCCCTTCGGTATGAAGAACGCCCCAGCGACCTTTCAGAGGCTGGTAAACAAGGTCCTGGCCGGGCTAGAAACCTTCAGCGCGGCCTACCTCGACGACATTGCAGTCTTCAGCGACCATTGGGCCGCGCACTTGGGACACCTCGGCAAAGTCCTGGCCGCTCTCCAAAGGGCCGGGCTCACAATTAAGGCCAGCAAATGCCAGATCGGTCAAGGATCTGTGACCTATCTGGGCCACCAGGTGGGGAGTGGCCAGGTAGCGCCCCTCCAGTTGAAGGTCGATGCTATCCGGGCGTGGGAGCCCCCCGCAACACAGACCGCTGTCCGGGCCTTCTTAGGCCTCACAGGCTACTACCGGCGATTCATTAAGGATTATGGCAGCATTGAGGGCCCCCTTACGGAGCTCACTTCCAAGAAACAGCCCAAGGTGGTGCACTGGACGCCCCGCTGCCAGACCGCTTTTGAAGCCCTCAAGGCGGCCATGTGTGCTGCCCCGGTGCTACAGGCCCCTGACTACAGAAAGGAATTTGTGGTGCAGACCGACGCATCCGAGTACGGGGTCGGGGAGATCCTCTCCCAGGTGGACGCCGAGGGCCTCGACCGACCTGTGGCCTTTATCAGCCGCCGACTGCTGCCACGGGAAAAGAGGTGGAGCACCATCGAGCGGGAGGCCTTCGCTGTGGTATGGGCTCTCAAGAAGCTCCGGCCCTACCTTTTCAGCACCCACTTCAGGGTCCAGACTGACCACCGGCCCTTGCGGTGGCTCATGCAAATGCGGGGCGAGAACCCCAAACTGTTGCGATGGTCCATCTCGTTGCAAGGGATGGACTTCACCGTGGAGCACCAGCTCGGCAACGACCACGCCAATGCTGACGGCCTTTCCCGATTCTTCCGCCTCGGCGAGGAGAACCCCCAAGGAGATGGATGACTCTCCCTGCCTTCAGCTGGGGGGGACGCGTGTTGGAGCCGGCCTCGTGGCGTGGTCCTGTTCCCCCTCGCTCAGCTGCACGAGGTCCCATGCACCTCGGGGCTCCTCCATCTTGGATTACACGTCACTCCACGTGACCACCTCCGTGACCCTGCTCTACCCGGCCTCGGTCCCAGTGAGGCCCGACATCGAGGCGCCCACCCCTGGCCCGGGGGATACCACGTGAGCCCTTTCCACTCCCGGCGGAGGGCAGTATCGATGGGACCCCCAACCGTCCTTCCACACCTAGGTGCGACCGCCCCACAGCTCTCTGGGGCCTGGCGCCTCTCCTGCTGGGCGTCTGGCCGCGCCCTACCCGGCCTCTCCGCCCTCCGGGGCGCAAGGGTCCGGACATCAAAGGGCTCACGACCTATATCTGGGGCGACTCGACAACAAGATGACAGTTGTATCCTGGAGTCAAGAGCCCTGCTGATCGGATCGCGGCTGACCCTACGGAGAAAGACTCTTCCTGAAACTACCTGCTGAGCCCTGCCGACGACGTCGCGGCTCCATCGTGCTTACAAGACCTTCACAAACCTTTGGGGCCCTGCTGACGCCGTCGCGGCCCGACCTTGTTGCAACAGACCATCGGAGCCCTGCTGACTGTGTCGCGGCTCGACCCAAGCGGAACTACCACCCGAGCCCTGCTGACGCCGTCGCGGCTCTCCACGTCCGAGCCGCTCTGAGACAGCATCCAAGGTCTGGCGCAGAGCCCTCCCATACCTGGTTGGTACTAAGACTGTCCCGCTACCCTATTCCTTTCAAGACATTGAGACTCTTACTGGATCTCTCGATCCCACTGTACAGATTGACCGTGCTCCTTGTTTATATAAAAGAACCAAGATAAGCAACTGATAGAGTCCTGGGTGGTGGTGTTACTGAGCCTAGTACGATTATAGGAGAAGGACCTCTCCTAGGAGGCTTCTCAGCGGCGCTCGGCTATAACTTGGCGGTAGGAAGGTGCCGGAGTAGTCCCTCCGACTCCCCGGTGGTCCTCCCTCCAACAGCTGTCACTAAAACATAACACCCAGTACAACTGCACTGTGTTGTAGCTGCATTTATTCAGTGCTTCATACTGCAGCCGAAGCACCACACTGCTTTTGTGGAGTGGTAAAATAAATGCTTGGATGAATAAGTCTGTCTCTGTAATGCTGCTTCTGTGGAAAGTTCTGATGCCATTAACCCCTTCGCTGCTAGGCCTTTTCCCCCCCTGTGCTAAGCCTTTTTTTGACTATTTGGGGTAGTGCGCGCTTAGGCCCCTGTAACGTTTTGACCACATAAGGTATCCACACCAAATTTGCGTCCTTTTTTTCCAACATCATGAGGATTGTAAAGGTACCCAGGGTTTGTGGATTCCCCTGGAGGAGTCCCAAAAATGAGCCAAAATACAGCAAAATTTTGTTTTTTGGGGGAAAAATGGGAAAAACGGGCTGCAAATGAAAGCGTCTGGGTTGTTCTCTGCAAATGGTATCAAAAATGGGTTTGTGGGGCTGAAATCACCACTTTCCCAGCTTTTAGGGAAAGACAGACTTTTGTCAGAAAACCAACATGTTTTACACAGGTTTGGCATTTTTCTGGGACATTCAACCTCCTTCCAGTTAATGGTAGAAATGGGTGTGAAAGCAATAAAGGATCCTGGAAAGCTATACATTTTAGAAAAGTAGATAAAATTCTGAATTCAGCAAGGGGTCATTTGTGTAGATCCTTCAAGGTTTCTTTATAGAAACTAACAGTTAAATATAGGAAAAATTGAAAAATAGTTAAACAAAACAGCAATTTGTGTCAACGTTTTCACCTGTAACGTCTTCCAATTATGACAGCTCTTTGAAAGCAATATACCGTTACATCCGCTGGACCTTCCTGGTTGTGGGGATATATAGGACTTGTAGGTTCACCAAGAACCCGACGAACCCAGAATCAAAAACTGAGCAGCAATTTGCAATGGTTTATTATGTTCCGGGTATATAGCAATTATTGTGGGAAAATGTATACATGGAAAAATCGGTATGAAAGACACCTATGTATTTCTGAAATGGGAACAAATTATAGAGTTTAGATACAGTACATATTTGCACATTTTCTAAATTGGAAATACTCATACCAGCATGAGAATTATCGGTCATTTATCAAAATGACTTCTTTTTAGGTCTCGCCTTGATATCGCGTAAGCGATCGCCAAGCGAGACTATTGTAAGCGGGTTTTAAAAGTGCTCCCAAAAAGCGGATTGCATTGCTAGCACGCGCACAATCACGCGCATCGTGCCGCCATGCAATCCGCTTTTTGCGAGCACTTCAAAGGGTCCGCTCCCCCGCCTGGAATGCGCTCCCCGCCCCCAAGCGCGCGCGCGCCACGCTCCGCCGGGCTTGTCTTTTATTTTTTACTTTAAGCGCGAGGTGCGCGTGCGGCCAATGCTTGTCCTTTTTGGACCCTTTCCCACTCCCGTGTCCATTCTTTACTTACTACAAACGTATATTTTGGTTTACGTTGACCATCCAGCTTCCTCACTCTTCACCTATTCACCATTCCACAGGCGGCCACATTCTAGTGCCAGTCTGACACCCTCGGTTTTACGTTTCTGTAGCCAGCCACAAGCATTTTCAGGCCCACTGATAATCTGTTGTAAATCCTCTAACATACTCTGGCAGAATGATCGTGCCACAGCTATGTTGTGAAGCAATTTTCTGTTTGCAACCCACGGAGCTGCGTCTGCTTCTCTCCTTCCACAATGTGTTCCAGGTTTTACTGTCCCCCGTAGTCAGGCTGTGTTCAAAAGTCTCTCAGCTTTTATTCTCCATGGAGGTCCTCGTATGCCACACGACTGGTATCTAGCAGAGCTAGTATTGGCTCATTGCTCTTTTGCGTATTCATAAATGATGGGGAAAAAAGATGAACACACAGTCCATCTTTCTGACATTGTAATACTACTCGCTATTACTCTCTACTACTCTCTACTACTCTCTTCTACTCTTCTACTCTCTACTACTCTCTCCCTACTACTCTCTCCCTACTACTCACTCTCGAGTACTCTGTCCCTACTACTCTCTCTCTATTACTACTCTCTACTATTCACTCTCTACTACTCTCCTACTCACTCTCTACTACTCTCCTACTCACTCTCTACTATCTCTACTACTCATTCTCTACTCCTCACTCTCTACTCCTCACTCTCTACTCTACTCTTCTACCTCTCTCTCTACTACTCTCTACCACTACCTATCTCTACCTCTCTATGCGCACACATAGGCACGTACATATATATATATATATATGTATGTATATATATACATATATAAACATATATATACACATCTGCTTATCTATATAAATACAAATATAAATGCATGCATACATATACATATATGCATAGATATGCATGTTATGTACATGAGTTTGAAAAACACTAAAAAAAGTAAAGCTAAAAAGCCACCTAATTACAAACAAAATTGCTTTAACTTAAACGAGGGCGAGACCTATTGCGTTTACAATGCTTGTTTCAATTTCTTCCTGCGATATTGAACATAGATGAAGAATTTGGTTAAAAAAGACTATTTTCTGCTTACCTTCTTTCTTAATACATTTTACGAAGCGGAAGACCAGAGAGCAGCAATATGTTTTGTCTGTGTGGGGTGGAAAGCACCCATAGGTTGAGGGTTTTCTATCTTTTGCTATAACGTGTCAGGATGGATGGGGGGGTATGACAATCTCCCACAGCGCCCCTGTCTCTTTGTGCCCTGTACCAGCCGCACATGGCAAGCACCTAAGAGCGGCCCTATTGTGAGACTCGAAACCACGCTTGGGATGAGATGTGAGGCAGGTTACGGCTGCCACGATGGCCTATCCGTGATTGAGGCACCGGGGCAACAGTCAGAGGGCGAGCATTATCACTGATCCGGGCTAACGAAACCTCCCCGGCCCTTGGCTCGGCCAAAGGGGTGTGGGGCCAGAGGGCGGAGGCCTCACAACGCTTCGTGGGCCTTGGCATCGACTGCGTTACGTAGCAGCAACTCCTGCATTTCTGTATTACTCAAACAGACGGGGGATTATATTTAACAAATGGGCCCTTTTCTCATCAGTAACGGAAAGTATCATACTGCTTCATGCTGGCTGTTAAACTAGTGTAGCACAGGATTGCAAGGATGTATTCATGGTATTTATAAAGGGCAAACGTGGTTGGGTAGTAATTCACAATGAAATTACATTTCACATATTTAGCACTGTATTATATTCCTTACTTATTTACAATATTATACTTCGATAGATTAAGAAATTTGCATAGATTCACACGATTTACTTCCAAATGTTGGAGTGGTGATTAGAACCAAGAGCCTCAGGCTTTAAAAGGCTTCAGGGCTGTTGTTGGAGCCGGCCTCGTGGCGTGGTCCTGTTCCCCCTCGCTCAGCTGCACGAGGTCCCATGCACCTCGGGGCTCCTCCATCTTGGATTACACGTCACTCCACGTGACCACCTCCGTGACCCTGCTCTACCCGGCCTCGGTCCCAGCGAGGCCCGACATCGAGGCGCCCACCCCTGGCCCGGGGGATACCATGTGAGCCCTTTCCACTCCCGGAGGAGGGCAGTATCGATGGGACCCCCAACCGTCCTTCCACACCTAGGTGCGACCGCCCCACAGCTCTCTGGGGCCTGGCGCCTCTCCTGCTGGGCGTCTGGCCGCGCCCTACCCGGCCTCTCCGCCCTCCTGGGCGCAAGGGTCCGGACATCAAAGGGCTCACGACCTATATCTGGGGCGACTCGACAACAAGATGACAGTTGTATCCTGGAGTCAAGAGCCCTGCTGATCGGATCGCGGCTGACCCTACGGAGAAAGACTCTTCCTGAAACTACCTGCTGAGCCCTGCTGACGACGTCGCGGCTCCATCGTGCTTACAAGACCTTCACGAACCTTTGGGGCCCTGCTGACGCCGTCGCGGCCCGACCTTGTTGCAACAGACCATCGGAGCCCTGCTGACTGTGTCGCGGCTCGACCCAAGCGGAACTACCACCCGAGCCCTGCTGACACCGTCGCGGCTCTCCACGTCCGAGCCGCTCTGTGACAGCATCCAAGGTCTGGCGCAGAGCCCTCCCGTACCTAGTTGGTACTAAGACTGTCCCGCTACCCTATTCCTTTCAAGACATTGAGACTCTTACTGGATCTCTCGATCCCACTGTACAGATTTACCGTGCTCCTTGTTTATATAAAAGAACCAAGATAAGCAACTGATACAGAGTCCTGGGTGGTGGTGTTACTGAGCCTAGTACGATTATAGGAGAAGGACCTCTCCTAGGAGGCTCTTCAGCGGCGCTCGGCTATGACTTGGCGGTAGGAAGGTGCCGGAGTAGTCCCTCCGACTCCCCGGTGGTCCTCCCTCCAACATTTGGTGGCCAGCGACGGGATCCGAGCCAGACGCAATCGTACAAGCAAGTAACGCACCCACTACCTAACCATGGACGGACAAGAAGCAACCGTGGCCGCAACCTTCCAGCTGGAAAAACTGGAAGAATACACCCACAAAGAACTAAAACAATTCTGCAAAGACAAAGGGATCCCAACCACAGGATTGGGCACCAAGGAAGAAATGCAGAAAGCCCTGAAAGCCTGGGCCGAAGCCGAGGCCACACCACCCCGCACCGAAGGGACCTCGGCCCGGGACGAAAACCTGCCGACCACAACCCCGACAGATGGGGGGCAAGGCATCCCCGAAGCCCGCCTATCCCACGAAGAAATACGAGAACGGGAGAGGGTCCGGGCACACGAAATGGACCTCGCACGACTCCGGCTGGACGGCGAGCTCCAGCTAGCGGAGAAGAAAATAGCCCTGGAGCAACTACGGCTCTTGAGGAAATCGAGGAGAAGAAACGGCATCGGGAGCTCGAAGAGAGACGGCTAACCCTCGAGCACGAGAGGAGCCTCAAAGAACTCGAACTGAAATCCAAAACGGGGGAGACCAGCACCCCCGGGGCCCGGGACGCCCTGCCACTGACCGAGCCAAAGGTTCATATCCCCAAGGATGTCGTCAAAGAGTACTACAAGAACAACGACATCCAGCAGTGGTTCCGAGCCTACGAGGTAGCCATGACCTCCCATCGGGTACCCCGGAAGGATTGGGGTGCCGGCCTATGGGGGAGGTTCCTCAGCGAGGGCCGTGATACCCTGCTGCAACTCCCCGACGCAGTGATGACCTCCTACGATCACATGAAGGAAGCCCTACTCACCCGCTACGGACTATCAGCCGAGATGTACCGGCAGCGCTTCCGGGACTGCAAGAAGCTCCCCGGTACCACCTGGGTCGAGTACGTGGACTTCTTCAGCCGGGCTTTTGAAGGGTGGATAAAAGGGAGCAAGGTCACCTCGTACAATGAACTGTTCGACCTCATTGTCTGGGAGCACCTCGCCAACAACTGCTTTGTAGAACTAAGGCAACACCTCCTGGACAGTAAGTTGACCGAGCCCCGGAAGCTCGCCGCCGAAGCAGACCGATGGGTCAACACAAGGGTCCCCCGGAACCCCGTGGGGGACTACCAACGGAGTACCACGGGGCCCCCTCGCCAGCGGGGCGGAGGAGGGGGGTCCCACCGCAGCCGAGACTTCCCGGCCGGACCGCCCAGAAGCCCGCCACGAGGCCAAGCCGCCAACCACACGTCCCCGACCCTGGGCCGAAGGGGGACCCCCATCGCCCGACCAGGACCCCGACCACCAGTGACCTGCTTCGGCTGCCAGCAGACCGGCCACTATGCGAGCGACCCGGCCTGCCCCGTGAACCGACGAAAAGGGGCCGCTGGGCCCCCTCCCCGACAAATAGCCGCCGCTGCCCTGGGGGAAGGAGAAGAGGAGGAAAACCGCGAGGACGGGTCCCCCGAGTGGGAACCAGCTGCCATGTCGCTCGTCTGCCTGGGCTCCCGAGAAATGGTGCCCCGAGCGGCCATCCCGAGCAACACCCAGAAGTACCAGCAGTGGGTCACTATCAACGGACAACGGGCCAAAGCCCTCCAGGACACTGGGGCTAGCGTGACCGCTGTCCGCTGCCACCTAGTGACCCCCGAACTAATCCTGCCACATGTCCTATGCCCGGTCCGGACCGCGGACAACACCGAAAGTATGTGCCGGATGGCCAGGATCCCCTTCGAGTGGGGAGGAGTGTCCGGCACCCTAAAAGTGACTGTCCGCGACGACGCCCCCGTGGACTGCCTCCTGGGGAATGACCTAGAGAGTTCCCCCTGGGCCCAGGTGGAACGCCGAGAGCATCTGGGGATGCTAGGACTGCCTGAGTGGGCCTGCGCCACCACCCGGTCCATGACCGCCCAACCCGCCGCTGCCGCGGCCACTGACCAGCCAACGGGCCCAGAACTATCACCCCCCTCCGGCACGGAGGAACCCGACGATGAGGCCGGGCCGTCCGAACTGTCTCCCGACGAGGCTGCCTCCCTCAGCGAGATCCCCGAGCTGGCTCAGTGGCGCCACGATGGGGGCCCCACCCGCGAACAGTTCCAGCAGGAACAGAAGGCCTGCCCGTCCCTCGAGGGGGCCCGACAGCAAGCGGCCGCCCAGGCCTCGGGGGACCCCACGGGAACCCACTGGATCTATTGGGACAATGACTTACTATACAGCGAGCAGAAAGTCGCCAAGCTGGGAGCCGGTCGGGTGTTGGTGGTTCCCCTCCGGTTCCGGGAGTTCCTCCTGAACCTGGCGCATGACGTGCCCCTCGCCGGACACCTCGGGAGGGACAAGACTTACAGCCGTCTAGTGACCCATTTCTATTGGCCCCGAATGCGGAGAGACGTGGACCACCACTGCCGGTCCTGCCAGACCTGCCAGGCTAGCGGGAAAACTGGGGGTCGAGTTAAAGCCCCCCTCCAACCATTTCCAGCCGTCCACACCCCGTTCGAACGAGTGGGGATCGACATCGTGGGGCCCCTCGACCCCCGAACCGCCCTAGGACACCGCTTCATCCTGGTACTGGTCGACCACGCCACCCGATACCCGGAGGCCATCCCACTCCGCACTGTGACAGCTCCAGTGGTGGGCCTGGCCCTGATGGGCATCTTCTCCAGGGTGGGGTTCCCCCGAGAAGTGGTGAGCGACAGGGGTACGAACTTTATTTCAAAGTACATGAAATCCCTCTGGCAACAATGTGGGGTCACCTACAGATTCACTACCCCTTACCACCCCCAGGGGAACGGACTGGTCGAGCGGTTCAACAGGACCCTAAAAGGGATGATCCAAGGTCTGGAAGAGCCCCTGCGGAGGAGGTGGGATGTCCTGCTGCCCTGCCTCCTGTTCGCCTATCGAGAGGTACCGCAGAAATCCCTGGGCTTCAGCCCCTTCGAACTGTTGTATGGGCACCCCGTCCGAGGGCCCCTCAGCCTGGTCAAGGAGGGCTGGGAGGCGAACGTCCCAGATGCCCCCCCCCGACGTCTACCGATACCTCCTGACCCTGCGGAACCAGACTCGGAAGTTCCGGGCCCTGGCAGAAGCCAACCTCGAAGCCAGCCAAGAAGACATGAAGCGCTGGTATGACGCAAACGCCTCGACCATCGAGTTCGAGCCAGGCCAGCAAGTCTGGGTCATGTCACCCGTGGACCCCTGCGCCCTGCAGGACAAGTAGACCGGGCCCTTCAAGGTGGTTGAGAGGAAGAGCCCCGTCACCTACCTAGTCGACATGGAGTCCCCGAGGAACCCCCTCCGGGTCCTGCACGCCAACCGGCTCAAGCCCCACTTTGCCCGAACTGAACTAAGCCTGCTGCTGGCTACTGATGATGGGGGCGAAAGCGACTCCGAGCCCCTGCCCGACCTCCTGGGGTCCTCGAGCCAAGACGGTTCCTTAGAGGGAGTCCACCTCTCCGACACGCTGACCCCGGAACAGCGCCATGACTACCGGAGGCTGCTGCAACCCTTCGCTGCCCTCTTCTCTCTCACGCCCGGGGTGACCCCCTGGTGCGTACACGACGTGGATACCGGGGACAGCCCCCCTGTGCGACATCGCGCCTACAGGGTACCCGACCGAGTCCGGGCCTGCATACAGACCGAGGTCGCCAAGATGCTCGCCCTCGGAGTCATTGAGCCCTCCGACAGCCCGTGGGCCAGCCCGGTGGTCTTGGTGCCGAAGGCCGCCGCCCCCGGTACTTCTCCGGAACTCCGATTTTGTGTAGACTACCGGGGCCTGAACGCAGTCACCAAGACCGACGCCCACCCCCTGCCCCGGGCAGACGAGCTGATCGATCGCTTAGGGGCCGCCCGCTACCTAAGCACCTTTGATCTCACCGCTGGGTACTGGCAGATCAAGCTCACTCCCGGCGCCCAGGAACGATCCGCCTTTTCCACCCCCGATGGGCACTACCACTTTCGGGTGATGCCCTTCGGTATGAAGAACGCCCCAGCGACCTTTCAGAGGCTGGTAAACAAGGTCCTGGCCGGGCTAGAAACCTTCAGCGCGGCCTACCTCGACGACATTGCAGTCTTCAGCGACCATTGGGCCGCGCACTTGGGACACCTCGGCAAAGTCCTGGCCGCTCTCCAAAGGGCCGGGCTCACAATTAAGGCCAGCAAATGCCAGATCGGTCAAGGATCTGTGACCTATCTGGGCCACCAGGTGGGGAGTGGCCAGGTAGCGCCCCTCCAGTTGAAGGTCGATGCTATCCGGGCGTGGGAGCCCCCCGCAACACAGACCGCTGTCCGGGCCTTCTTAGGCCTCACAGGCTACTACCGGCGATTCATTAAGGATTATGGCAGCATTGAGGGCCCCCTTACGGAGCTCACTTCCAAGAAACAGCCCACGGTGGTGCACTGGACGCCCCGCTGCCAGACCGCTTTTGAAGCCCTCAAGGCGGCCATGTGTGCTGCCCCGGTGCTACAGGCCCCTGACTACAGAAAGGAATTTGTGGTGCAGACCGACGCATCCGAGTACGGGGTCGGGGAGGTCCTCTCCCAGGTGGACGCCGAGGGCCTCGACCGACCTGTGGCCTTTATCAGCCGCCGACTGCTGCCACGGGAAAAGAGGTGGAGCACCATCGAGCGGGAGGCCTTCGCTGTGGTATGGGCTCTCAAGAAGCTCCGGCCCTACCTTTTCAGCACCCACTTCAGGGTCCAGACTGACCACCGGCCCTTGCGGTGGCTCATGCAAATGCGGGGCGAGAACCCCAAACTGTTGCGATGGTCCATCTCGTTGCAAGGGATGGACTTCACCGTGGAGCACCAGCTCGGCAACGACCACGCCAATGCTGACGGCCTGTCCCGATTCTTCCGCCTCGGCGAGGAGAACCCCCAAGGAGATGGATGACTCTCCCTGCCTTCAGCTGGGGGGGACGCGTGTTGGAGCCGGCCTCGTGGCGTGGTCCTGTTCCCCCTCGCTCAGCTGCACGAGGTCCCATGCACCTCGGGGCTCCTCCATCTTGGATTACACGTCACTCCACGTGACCACCTCCGTGACCCTGCTCTACCCGGCCTCGGTCCCAGCGAGGCCCGACATCGAGGCGCCCACCCCTGGCCCGGGGGATACCACGTGAGCCCTTTCCACTCCCGGCGGAGGGCAGTATCGATGGGACCCCCAACCGTCCTTCCACACCTAGGTGCGACCGCCCCACAGCTCTCTGGGGCCTGGCGCCTCTCCTGCTGGGCGTCTGGCCGCGCCCTACCCGGCCTCTCCGCCCTCCGGGGCGCAAGGGTCCGGACATCAAAGGGCTCACGACCTATATCTGGGGCGACTCGACAACAAGATGACAGTTGTATCCTGGAGTCAAGAGCCCTGCTGATCGGATCGCGGCTGACCCTACGGAGAAAGACTCTTCCTGAAACTACCTGCTGAGCCCTGCCGACGACGTCGCGGCTCCATCGTGCTTACAAGACCTTCACAAACCTTTGGGGCCCTGCTGACGCCGTCGCGGCCCGACCTTGTTGCAACAGACCATCGGAGCCCTGCTGACTGTGTCGCGGCTCGACCCAAGCGGAACTACCACCCGAGCCCTGCTGACGCCGTCGCGGCTCTCCACGTCCGAGCCGCTCTGAGACAGCATCCAAGGTCTGGCGCAGAGCCCTCCCATACCTGGTTGGTACTAAGACTGTCCCGCTACCCTATTCCTTTCAAGACATTGAGACTCTTACTGGATCTCTCGATCCCACTGTACAGATTGACCGTGCTCCTTGTTTATATAAAAGAACCAAGATAAGCAACTGATAGAGTCCTGGCTGGTGGTGTTACTGAGCCTAGTACGATTATAGGAGAAGGACCTCTCCTAGGAGGCTTCTCAGCGGCGCTCGGCTATAACTTGGCGGTAGGAAGGTGCCGGAGTAGTCCCTCCGACTCCCCGGTGGTCCTCCCTCCAACAGCTGTCACTAAAACATAACACCCAGTACAACTGCACTGTGTTGTAGCTGCATTTATTCAGTGCTTCATACTGCAGCCGAAGCACCACACTGCTTTTGTGGAGTGGTAAAATAAATGCTTGGATGAATAAGTCTGTCTCTGTAATGCTGCTTCTGTGGAAAGTTCTGATGCCATTAACCCCTTCGCTGCTAGGCCTTTTCCCCCCCTGTGCTAAGCCTTTTTTTGACTATTTGGGGTAGTGCGCGCTTAGGCCCCTGTAACGTTTTGACCACATAAGGTATCCACACCAAATTTGCGTCCTTTTTTTCCAACATCATGAGGATTGTAAAGGTACCCAGGGTTTGTGGATTCCCCTGGAGGAGTCCCAAAAATGAGCCAAAATACAGCAAAATTTTGTTTTTTGGGGGAAAAATGGGAAAAACGGGCTGCAAATGAAAGCGTCTGGGTTGTTCTCTGCAAATGGTATCAAAAATGGGTTTGTGGGGCTGAAATCACCACTTTCCCAGCTTTTAGGGAAAGACAGACTTTTGTCAGAAAACCAACATGTTTTACACAGGTTTGGCATTTTTCTGGGACATTCAACCTCCTTCCAGTTAATGGTAGAAATGGGTGTGAAAGCAATAAAGGATCCTGGAAAGCTATACATTTTAGAAAAGTAGATAAAATTCTGAATTCAGCAAGGGGTCATTTGTGTAGATCCTTCAAGGTTTCTTTATAGAAACTAACAGTTAAATATAGGAAAAATTGAAAAATAGTTGAACAAAACAGCAATTTGTGTCAACGTTTTCACCTGTAACGTCTTCCAATTATGACAGCTCTTTGAAAGCAATATACCGTTACATCCGCTGGACCTTCCTGGTTGTGGGGATATATAGGACTTGTAGGTTCACCAAGAACCCGACGAACCCAGAATCAAAAACTGAGCAGCAATTTGCAATGGTTTATTATGTTCCGGGTATATAGCAATTATTGTGGGAAAATGTATACATGGAAAAATCGGTATGAAAGACACCTATGTATTTCTGAAATGGGAACAAATTATAGAGTTTAGATACAGTACATATTTGCACATTTTCTAAATTGGAAATACTCATACCAGCATGAGAATTATCGGTCATTTATCAAAATGACTTCTTTTTAGGTCTCGCCTTGATATCGCGTAAGCGATCGCCAAGCGAGACTATTGTAAGCGGGTTTTAAAAGTGCTCCCAAAAAGCGGATTGCATTGCTAGCACGCGCACAATCACGCGCATCGTGCCGCCATGCAATCCGCTTTTTGCGAGCACTTCAAAGGGTCCGCTCCCCCGCCTGGAATGCGCTCCCCGCCCCCAAGCGCGCGCGCGCCACGCTCCGCCGGGCTTGTCTTTTATTTTTTACTTTAAGCGCGAGGTGCGCGTGCGGCCAATGCTTGTCCTTTTTGGACCCTTTCCCACTCCCGTGTCCATTCTTTACTTACTACAAACGTATATTTTGGTTTACGTTGACCATCCAGCTTCCTCACTCTTCACCTATTCACCATTCCACAGGCGGCCACATTCTAGTGCCAGTCTGACACCCTCGGTTTTACGTTTCTGTAGCCAGCCACAAGCATTTTCAGGCCCACTGATAATCTGTTGTAAATCCTCTAACATACTCTGGCAGAATGATCGTGCCACAGCTATGTTGTGAAGCAATTTTCTGTTTGCAACCCACGGAGCTGCGTCTGCTTCTCTCCTTCCACAATGTGTTCCAGGTTTTACTGTCCCCCGTAGTCAGGCTGTGTTCAAAAGTCTCTCAGCTTTTATTCTCCATGGAGGTCCTCGTATGCCACACGACTGGTATCTAGCAGAGCTAGTATTGGCTCATTGCTCTTTTGCGTATTCATAAATGATGGGGAAAAAAGATGAACACACAGTCCATCTTTCTGACATTGTAAAACTATATATGATTTTAAATATGTAGGACTAGGAAACATTAAGGGTATGACTGCATAGGGGAACTCTCAGGGGAAATAGGCAGCCAAGAAACTCGCGTAGAGTTTGTGAACAAGCTGTGACTGGTCGCTTCTAAAGCGCTTTAGAATCTTTGGATAATGTCCGGCGCTATATAAAACTTCACACATACACTAATAAACAACTTGCGTGATTCAATAATGTCTAAATAAACAAACAGTATGCCCGGCAAACAGGTACATCACAGCAAAACGGAGCAAAGCAAGGCAAAGCCCCAGCTAGCGCCGTGACACCACTCGGCGTGTATCTTATGCTACATGTGACTTAAAGAAGAACAGCCATTCGTAATATTAGGGTCCCTTTATTCTCCTGCCCCACAGACTCCCTGTTCTCTCCCTCATCGCACTCCGGTGTGCCTTGCTCTGGGATTTGCTTATTTAATTTTTTTAAACTATATTGCCTTTGATTACGGGAGTCTACTTTTTAAACAAGGAGGACAAAGTATATATCCCAGAATGCATTATAATTTAACACGAATTACTAATTACCAATAGGACTTCAGGTTTGTTAAATACTTTTGGCCGGAAAAATATTTTGCGGCCTGGTTCCTGCTAAAACTTCTCAACATGCTTGCTGGTACTCCTCTGTTGACAGATGCCCTCACAGGGTAGTGCCACTCCACAGTAAAAGTAAATTCCCTCTTCTGAAACATGGCCCGCTGAGAAACACTGGACCCATTTAATTAAAACTGTATCAGTCATATTAACAAACGCTGGTCTTCCCCCATTGAATGTTTTGCAGCCCTGCCCGGCAGATTTGTAGCGCGCACTGTCACCCGGGAGGGTAGGGCCGGCTTTAGCGCTGGTGGGGTGTTATCTTTATGGGGCCATGTGTTTCAAACACATGGCACCATAAAGACAAGAGATCGGCTTTCACATTGAAGCATGCAAGGAGCGCACAGGGTCACAGGGAGGACAGGCTGCTCACGCTGCCCACCCCCTCTATCACTGGCTGGGAGACCTGCACACCCTTACAGGCTGCTGTCTCCACTTCCCTTAATGTGTGTTTCAGGTCGGCGCATCTGGAGGGGGAGTCGCCAGGTTCCCTTCCCCGCACCTCACTGGAATGATCAAGGACGCAGCCAGCCCACTTGCTGTCTGTGTTTGCATTCGCAGTTTGGACCAGGGTCGGGTTGCAGCTCCTCTCACCCCAAGCCTACACGACAACGATGCTTAATCCCTGCCCTCCTTTCCAGTACCTTAGCAATAGACGTCTCAAAAGGGTGGTGAAACAGATGCATTTCTTTTTTTTTTTAAACTCCCTGTTCTTTGCAGCTGTGACTGGTCGCTTGTAAAGCGCTTTAGAATCTTTGGATAATGTCCGGCGCTATATAAAACTTCACACATAAACTAATAAACAACTTGCATGATTTAATAATGTCTAAATAAACAAACAGTATGCCCGGCAAACAGGTACATCACAGCAAAACGGAGGGTCCCTTTATTCTCCTGCCCCACAGACTCCCTGTTCTCTCCCTCATCGCACTCCGGTGTGCCTTGCTCTGGGATTTGCTTATTTAAATTTTTTAAACTATATTCCCTTTGATTACGGGAGTCTACTTTTTAAACAAGGAGGACAAAGTATATATCCCAGAATGCATTATAATTTAACACAGAATACTAATTACCAATAGGACTTCAGGTTTGTTAAATACTTTTTTCAAAATTAGTACTTTTTTGCCTTTTTTCCCTCAACTTCATATATGTTAGTATTCCTCTCCTAGCACACTTACAAACAGTTTGCTCTTTTCTTATTATAAAGTTTCCGTCTTCCTTCTATCATAATGCGACTGCCTTTCACTGCTCCTATAAAACAGCACAGCGCCTACAACTGTAGCAATCACTACAAACGGGATCTAAGGTTCAAAGCAAGATTGCAGTGTTTGTGGGATACTTCTTACCTGTGGGTCACCAGACATCAATCATTCTGTTCTCTCAAACAGATAACAATCTCAAAGCCAGGCTCTGTGGGTTTTATTTGCTGCCACAGCCTCCGATTAAAGAACAATTGGAAGATTTACCACCATGCCAGACGTCTTGGCACTTGGAAGAAATGAAGACCGGAGCGCTCATTCCTACGTCATGGCACAGAGTTCGCTCTGTTGATAACAGTTACCAGTTGTTTACTAGCGTAAAGCCCCCACGTTACGTCATGGGTCACACCAAAGTAACGTCCAGCTTTCTCATTTCCTACAGACGGACACTTTTAAGTGTGCTGCCACAGTCTCGAAATTACAATATAAAAGAAAAAAGATTTCTTATACCAGCAAAATAGTAAAGATCTTTTAAATACTGTACATCTACAAATTGCATAAAAAGTTACCTTGTAAATGGAAAAGCTTTTATTTTTTTACCACTTTATCAACTTTCAAAAATATACATTACTTTACAATATTTACTGTCCGTTTCTGTTTTACAAAGAAATATATACTTCATTTTCCTCACTCTGGTGCGTTTATTTCAGCATTTCACATTGTTGGCCTTAGATTAGGGTTTATAGCCAATTGAACAATTCCTAAAAACAAAGATAACAATAATTACTGCCACACAATGTAAAAGAGTTTTGGGAGATGCTTTTGTGAGCTCTATCGGCGCTGATTTTACACATCACACACTCCACTACCTTATTGTCTCGCAACTTCTCTCTCTTTTCCCACTCAACATCTCGCAGTACTTACTAACTCTTATTTTGTGTACTATTTGACCAGATAGATTTCTGTCACACACCTCTGTAACTAATTTGCTTGCACAACGATAAATTCACTTCCTTTCAATTTGTTAGTCTCTCTGTATCACGCTCTACACTTTTCTACATGTGCATCTTTTATGTAACATGTCAAACACTATCTGTATTTGCCTCTTTCCTTTCTCACTACACACTCTTTTAGGTACACACTTTAAAACTACTTCTCTATCCACACTATTTTAGTTCTTCCCCTATTCTCTTTGGCTACAACTCTCTCACAGACTCCCTCTCCCACAGACTCCCTCTCCCACTCTCTCTCACTGATTGACTCATTCAAAGACTCACTCTCTCACTAATTGACTCACTCTCAATGACTCACTAATTAACTCACTCTCACTGACTCACTCTCACTCTCTCACTAATTGACTCACTCTCACTGACTCACTCTCTCTATCACTAATTGACTCACTGACTCACTCTCAAGCTAATTGACTCATTCTCACTGACTCACTCTCACTCTCTCACTAATTGACTCATTGGCTCACTCTCACTGACTCACTCATTGGCTCACTCTCACTCACTCACTAATTGACTCAATCTTAATAACTCGCTAATTGACTCACTCTCACTGACTCACTCTCTCTCTCACTATTCGACTCACTGACTCTCTCTCACTAATTGACTCACTCTCACTGAGTCACTCTCTCACTAATTGACTCACTCTCTCACTAATTGCCTCACTCTCACTGACTCACTCTCACTGACTCACTCTCACTGACTCACTCTCACTGACTCACTCTCACTAATTGACTCACTCTCACTGGCTCACTCTCACTGACTTACTCTCACTGACTTACTCTCACTGACTCACTAATTGACTCACTCTCACTGACTCACTCTCTCTCTCACTATTCGACTCACTGACTCTCTCACTAATTGACTCACTCTCACTGAGTCACTCTCTCACTAATTGACTCACTCTCTCACTAATTGCCTCACTCTCACAGACTCACTCTCACTGACTCACTCTCTCACTAATTGACTCACTCTCACTGACTCACTCTCACTAATTGACTCACTCTCACTGACTCACTCACTAATTGACTCACTCTCAATGACTCACTAATTGACTCACTCTCACTGACTCACTCTCTCTCTCTCATGACTCACTCTCACTCTCACTGACTCACTCTCACTAATTGACAACACAAGCTAGCAGTGCACACTTCCACCAAGCACATACACCACCACCCATCCGGGAACAAATTAAAGGGAAACACACAACAGCAACCATAAATAGATTTAAACATGTGGCTTCTGGTACACACATAGGTGTAATAATCACAAACACAACACCACCACCACAAATGTACCACTTTTCATTGCAGTACCACCACCATAAAAATGCAGACAAAGATGGACTTTGGGGGGCCCAAGCACGGCTAGTAAGTAGCCCAGGGGGAACATGTAGTGCCCACCAACATGCATGCACTGTGCACACGGTGCATGAATGTGCACAAAGTGGTTTTTCGATAGAGCATAGCCAGCGCATGCGCTGCTCTGTGAGGAATGCTGTATTTGACTACGGACTTCAAGCTCCGCCTACTCTCCACCCATATTTTTCATTCAATTATGTAGTTGCCGTTTGTAAATACTGACTTCTGATTCTTAATAAGCTTGTTAGTCCCTTCTTAGTACCGCCTTGTCAACATTCGTAACCTCCCATAACAACTGGCCCTTTTACTTCTGTTGTTACACAGTATATCTTATTTAATCTGTAAAAATTATTTTCTTTGATGCGTTTCTCCTGCTGCAGGCATAACATGCTTTCCTGCAACATGCACTGCCATGTGCACTTACACTTTTCAAACAGCCAGGGGCAATAGCAGCCGCTTCTTTCAAAGGAAATAGGTCTTGCATTTACATGCGAGGAGCGATTGCCATTTTAAATAACAATGGCCTTCATTTATTTGTTACTTATAACAAAAGATAAATAAAAAGTATTATCATTTGCAATGCCAATAGCTTTAACTCTTCCTAATGCGAGACCTATTGCATTGCAAATGCTTGTTTACACAATGTCTTTCATTTGGAAGGCAGAAATGCATCAAAAATCAATAGGTAATAACAGTTGCTTTACAAATCTGAATTACCCTAAGTCTCCCGATAAAAATGGTACCTCACTTGCGTGGGTAGGCATAGTGCCCACAACAGGAAAGGGCTCAAAATCCAACGTGAACACACCACATTTTCACAATGAAAATTTACCCTTTTTTTGCGAAGTGTCTAGCTGTACTTTTTGAATACTAGCTCTGCCGGCACATAGGGAAACCTAGCAAACCTATACATTTTTGAAACCTAGACACTCAGGGGAATTCAGGATGGGGTGACTTGACTGCCTCCCACCAGGTTCTGTTACCCAGAATCCTTTGCAAACCTAACAAATTGTCCAACAAACCACATTTTCCCCACATTTCTGTGGTGGAAAGTTCTGGAATCTGTGTGGATCCACAAA
The DNA here is from genome assembly GCF_964204655.1 of Triturus cristatus. Classification (NCBI taxonomy): domain Eukaryota; kingdom Metazoa; phylum Chordata; class Amphibia; order Caudata; family Salamandridae; genus Triturus; species Triturus cristatus. The sequence goes on from NC_140587.1 coordinate 177,028,189, forward strand.
TTTCCATCCACCCTGCGTTCCCCAAAGTCTTCAGAGAAAAATGGTACCTCACTTGTGTGGGTCGGCCTAGTGCCCGCGACAGGAAATTACGCAAAACGCAACGTGGACACACCTCAATTTCGCAGTGAAAAATTACCCTTTTTTGGCAAAGTGCTTAGCTGGAGTTTTTGAACCATAGGTCTGCCGGGACCTAGGGAAACCTAGCAAACCTATACATTTTTGAAAACTAGATACCCAGGGGAATCCAGGATGGGGTGAATTAGCAGCCTCCCACCAGGTTCTGTTACCCAGAATCCCTTGCAAACCTAAAAAATGTCCAAAAAAAAACACATTTTCCCCACATTTCTGTGGTGGAAAGTTCTGGAATCTGCGTGGATCCACAATTTTCCACCCACCCTGCGTTCCCAAAAGTCTTACGAGAAAATTTTTGTGGATCTTACCCTTCTTAATGACTGTTTCATGTACGGTTCTGTCCCTGTCGCTTTTAAGAAGGCTATAATCCTTCCTATACTAAAAAAACCGGGGGTCGATCCCACTTCTACGTTAAATTATCGACCGATATCCCTTCTTCCCTATCTGGGTAAGATAGCTGAGTCCCATGTCACCCAGACACTTAGCTCTTTTATTGAGGACAGTAAATTTCTCCCACCCTGCCAGGCGGGCTTTCGTCCCCCTTTTCAAACAACAAGGTAACAGTTCCTATAGCGGGCAGTCCCAGTAAGGTATACTGCCTAAAGGGTGGAGAAATAGTGGTCGAGGAGGTTCGTGGTGATGTCTGAGATGTAGGCCAGATACTCCTGGGTGGTGTTCCAAGTGCCCTCACACACCCTTGCGGGTGCAAAGCATCATCATAGGGCGTTGCTCCTCGTGGGGGTGGCGCTGCAGTCCCTCACGGGCCCTTCAAGAGGGCTCTCTGTCGGAGATCTTTTTGTTGGAGTAGCCGTAGTTGTGCGTGCGGGTGTGTGGGGATAGTGGGTGACGTGGTGAGACTAAAAAGACCCTCAGGTATCCCAAACGGTTTATTAGTGAGTCCGTAGGGTCTGGTTAAAATCTAACGGGGAGTGGTGCCTGAATAGCACTCTAAAAAGTAGGGGGAAGGGTAGATTGTTCTGCTACTCTCAACCCGTGTGTGAAAAAATTAGAGTGAGAGTGAGAACGTGGGGTGGGTGGTCAACATGTTTCGCGCTGCCCGTGGTCCCTAATGGATCCGTAGCGCTTCGTCAGGACCAAAAGTGAGAAATTATAAAAAATTACAAAAACTGAGATAATGGAGCAAGTGTATCCTATAGTCCCATCTTAGAGGGAACACGTATTGTTCGTGTCCCAAGGAGCGAACCTGAAGGGGGGGAAAACAAGGAGACAAAAAGAGGCAAAATAAGGTGGTCAGCAACGTATCCAGAGTGCGTAATACAAGTCCCCGGTGTAAAAGCGAACCGGTGCGGAGATATACTCGGATAATGGTTGTGCCACATGCCAGAGAAATGGGGGGAGGGAGGGAAGGTGTAAACATAAGCCCTCAATTGGGCAGGTGCAAGAGAGACTCGTAGCTCTATAAACTCTATGGGTATCTTGATCATGCAAGTCCGTTTGGTGGAGAACATGTGAATGATGGACAGCTCAGGGCTTCGCAGTGCTATGGTCATGCAAGGTTTGTAAGGGAATATTGAAAACAGCTGCTAAATTAGTGTATTTAGACCGACTAATGTCGAGTTAAACTGGGTGTATCGACATGCCAAAAGGTCGACCGTGGATAGTGGTGAAGATGGACGAGTGGGCCAAAAAATTTAACAATATTCCATGACCGTGTGCAGACTACATTATAATGCTAAAGACATGTGGAGCTGGTGGGAAACCGATAAACCTACCCAATATTAAGTGGGTCCAGGCTGTATCGGATTGAGATCAGCTGGGGCGGGGGCCCCAGCTAGAAAGAGACAACCAGCGTTTGTGAGGCTAGGTGAAGAGCTCATACTTCGAGAGGAGGAGAAAAACAACAGTTAAACTGCCGATAGCAGAGCAAATGTAATCGTCATTTCACAAAGAAGTAAGTCAAAAAATAGCGACAAGTACTTACTTAAGCCCCGGGTAAACTATTCCGAAAACCTACGTGCCTCCAGGATCGCCGGTAGTTGAAGCGGTGTGGAGGTTCAATATATACCAGGAGTTGATTGGATGTTCGTCCCGGATGTGGGTCAGCTGTGTGTGTGGTAGAGACTAAGGAGGGACTGATAATACATGGCCCTGCGGATGGCGGCCATGTTGGAAAGGTCCGCAACACACTGAGAGGTGTCATAGTGTGGATGTCTCCGTGTCACGGGGCTGGGGATACTCATGGAGGGGTATTGTAGGGGTGGTTCGTATAGTAAAGACATATGTAACGGTCCCTGGGAGTCGGACGGAAAAGTAGTGTCCTTATACCCCCACTAGCCTGGATGGTATAAGCGTCGGCCATGATGGAACGGGTCCGTGGCCATGTTAACGTGTGTGTCGACAGGTTTTCTAATCGTGTCTGGTCAAACACAGGGGCTGGATTTGAATCTCGTAATGCCTGATGGTAATGTGGTTAGGGGAACCAGCGAGGTATGTTGGTATCATAGTGTGCTCAGAGAAAGTGATCATTGGTGAGCTGGAACTGTTCACTATAGGTGTATGCACACATATTGTAAGGGTCTGCACTCGTGAAGAGTTTTCGTAGTGTCAGGTTCTGGTATGGTGTGTGGAACTAACTAAATAGGTATGTATCTTTATATGTTAGGAACATGTGACTATAGGTAAACTGGTAATGTTTACTGCAAGTGTCTGTACATAAACTATAAGGGGTCCACAAAATTACTGCAATTGTCTGCATACAAACTGTGAGGGACCCGCTGTGTCGGTCCTGAGGCTGGAAACAAGGGTAGCACCTTGGTCATATCAGAAGATGGTGTCAAGTATGCAGTGGAGAACATGATGGGGATGTTCTGCCGGATGTTATGGATTAAGGGAACTCCATGGGATGTCGTCGTTGAGACCAGTGACATCAGAACGGAGTCTGAAGACCCAACGTTGTTCAATTTTGAACAGATTGGTTGGTGTCCAAGAAGGATTGTGATCAATCACAGTCCAATTAAGACTGTCAGGAGGATGGTTGTGTTCCAGGAAATGGTTCTGCAGTCTGGTCTGTGTTTGCTTGCACCGTATTGTACTCTTATGTTCCCCAATGCGGGTTTTGACAGGTCTAGTAGTCATGCCTATATATCGGAGTCCGCAAGGGCAGGTGAGAAGGTAAATGCAGTTTTTAGTATTGCAGTTAGTGTGGCGTCTCAATTGCCATGGTCTGGGTAATCCTAGGTCCAACTCTTTCATAGGTTTGGTTTGGGGACAGGCGGTGCAGGAGCCACATGGGAAATGGCCTACAACTGGAGGTAGAGCCCAAAGGGTTTCTCGTGGTTTCATATTCTTTCTAGGGCGGGTATGTACTAGAATGTCTCTTAAGTTCTGAGTGCGTTTAAATGCAAACAGGGGGGAAGGACCAGGGTCAAAAGACCCCGTTTTCAGTATTCTCCAGTGTCGTCTCACTATCCTCTGAATGTTGTTAGAGAGAGGGGTGAAAGACGTCACGCACATAAGTACCGTGTTCTCTGATTTGGCCTTGGTTTCCAGCAGCGCATCACGATGGTTGTTCCTAGCCCTTTTATGTGCTGTTTTAATGATGTTGGTAGGGTATTTCCTGGTAATAAGGTTCTTTTTGAGGATGGCCGCTTGAGCTTCGAACTCAGTGAGGGTATTGCAATTCCTTCTCAGTCTTAGGAACTGTCCCACAGGGAGATTGTCCCTCAATGCTTTCGGATGGTGGCTCTGATAGAGTAGGAGACTGTTCCTATCAGTTGGTTTTCTATAGTTCGTTGTAAGTAAACAGCCATCTTTCAGGGATATAGAGAGGTCCAGGAAGGGAATCGACTCGTGGGAGTGGGTACCTGTGAATTTGAGGAAAGGGTTAATCGTGTTCATCCAGGCAAAGAACGCTGCACAATCATCTGTACTCCCCCTCCAGAAGACAAGAATGTCGTCGATGTATCGGCGCCACAGAAGGATGTTATCTTGGAAGGGGTTAGATGGATTTTGGATTTTGTCTTCCTCCAGTTGGGCCATATAGAGACAGGCCAGGCTCGGCGCAAATGTGCTCCCCATGCATGTGCCCTGTGTTTGATGGTAAAGTTTGTTATTGAACTCAAAAAAGTTTTCTTTGAGTGCGAGTTGGGCACATTCGCAGATGAAAGGTATGGGAGTGACAAATGGCCATGGATCTCGACTGTGTAGAGCATCTTCCAGGACCATCAAAGTGTCGTCCTGGGGTATATTAGTATATAATGCTACTACATCTAGGGTAACTAGAAGATCAATAGTGTCAGGGGAACTGAACTGTTGTATCAGATTAAGAACTTCCATGGTGTCTCTCAAGTAGGTAGGGTTTTTTGCCACGAGTGGTCGTAAGAAGAAATCGCAGAATTTGCTTAGTGGTTCTAATACAGAGTTGATCCCTGACACAATAGGGCGGCCCGGGGGGGGGGGGGGGCTTGATACCCTTATGGATTTTAGGGAGGCAGTAGAAGAATGGTGTCCGTGGATTGGTTTGGTTAAGAAATACTGCTTCATCATGTGAAATCCAATCTTCTGCTTCGGCTTAGGTGGTCATGTTCTGTATTTTGGTCACCAAGCGTTTCGTGGGGTCCACGTTGATAGGTTGGTAGTATCGCATATCCGAGAGTTGGCGTTCGCATTCTGCTTCATAGATTCCTCTATCCAAGATGACGATGGCCCCACCCTTGTCAGCAGGTTTGAGAATGATGGTCTGGTCATCTGTGAATTTGGTAAGGATTAGTCGTTCTTCGTTGGAGAGGTTATCAAAGTGGCTTTCGTCCCCGCCACTCTACAGAGAAGGTGGTCATCTCAGTCATGGATCAACTCAGGGAGGGTCTTGACACCAGCACCCCTCAGGCCTTGGTCCTCTTGGATCTGTCCGCCGCTTTTGACACGGTAGACCATTCCATTCTCTTGTCCCGTGTCGAGGCGGCGGGCATAGGAGGACATGCACTGGCCTGGACAGGCTCATTTCTGGCCGACCGCACTCAGGCCGTTCATTTGGCAGAGTTCTCCGCCCCTCCTCGCAGGGTCCAATGCGGTGTTCCTCAGGGCTCCTCTCTTTCCCCCTTACTATTTAATCTTTACATCTTCCCTCTTATCTTTGCACTACAACAAATGGAGGTCACAGTCTATAACTATGCTGATGACCTACAACTCATTTTCAATTTTTCCTCTCCCTCTCCAGCCGCCACTGCCTTCCAGTCTGTCATGCTGTTTATCCGGGAATGGATGAATGCGAACCACCTCAAACTTAACCCGGATAAAACTGAGCTGATTTTGACAGGTGGCAGTGGCAACCCTTAGTCCCCTTCCTTTTGGCCCTCTCCCCTCGGCTCCCCTCCTACGCCCTCTTATTCAGTTAAGACCCTTGGTATCACACTTAACCATCATTTGACCCTTCACTCCCACATTAGTTCTGTTGTCTCTTCTTGTTTCTTTACTTTGCGCACCATAAGGAAAGTCTCTCGTTTCTTTTCTCTCTCTGCACTTAAGCTGATTGTAATGGCCATGGTTCTATCTAAGATTGACTACGGGAACATCATTTATAATGGTGCCCCCGGTCATGCACTCCAACGCCTTCAGATGGTGCAGAACCAGGCAGCTCGTCTGGTATATGGTTTACCTAAATTTCATCATTCATCACCTCTTCTCATTGCTCCTCATTGGCTCCCCATTAAGCAACAGGCCCTTTTCAAGCTTGGTTGCCTCACCTTTCAAGCCCGGAAGGGCACCGCCCCTGCCTTCATAAATTCCGCTATTACCAATTACTGCCCTTCCAGAGTCCTTCGGTTATCCGCCAAATCTCAATTAGTCATTCCTTGTTTTAAAAAACAAAGATCTGGAGGCCTGAAATTTGCGGTGCTTGCGTCCACTTTCTGGAATACCCTCCCTCTCCATATTAGACTTTCTTCTTCCTATCTGGAGTTTCGGAAGGTCCTCAAGACTTTCTTGTTCAAGCAGGCCTTCAATCTATAGCCCTCTTCGCTCTCATGCCCAGGAACTCCTCTAGCGCCATGAAACTGCGTTGTGAACGTGCGCTTTACAAGTTTTTAAAAATTCAAATTCAAATTCACATTCTATTTTGTAATTTGAAGTGTGCTGGAAACAGATTTCAATAGGATCAGAACAACTCAAGGCACTTTAGTTGGTAATGCACAAAGGAAAAATATTTTCAGAAACCAGATTTCCACATTTTAACATTTCTGTGCTATACAATTTAATAAATACAACTGTATGTCTGTGCACGTTTAGTGGCCATTTCAATGGAAAATGTGCTGCCTGTAAAGGACTATGCACTACTACACAGATATTTTGGTTAAATAAAAAATGGTTGGTGACAGTGAATGAGTATTCTTTATTGTTTGATTACTTAACATCTTACGAGACATTGTACATATATTATATACAATATAAAACAGTTAAAAGAAGAATAAAAGTGCAATATCTAATTTGTTTTAAGCCAGTTGCATTTGATAAAATCCATTTCATAGTATATTTTTAAAATATTCATTTCATAGTATATTTTTTAAATATTTCATACAGTGCTAATAGATTTTTGATTGTGATCTAATTTGGCTCCTACTCTTAATAAAAACTTTACAAAAGCAGAATTCATAATTATATCATCAGATTGCAGACATATTATCAAAGCGTGCCTACATGTCCTTACTCCTCGAGCATTGAGAAGAGTTTTGAGTATTGTTTTTCTTTCAGTTTTCAGTTCAGGGAAGAGACATAGTAGGTGAATAATGTTCTCTTCCTGTTTTACATAATCTACATAATGTGTCCTCTTTTGACTTTATTCATGGTAGGAGATGGCATAGTTAAGGTAATACACCAAATCGTGCTTTTGTAAAGATTTGTTTATTTTTCAATGACCATGGTGTTTCTAAATATGCTTGCATCTTCTTTTTTGAAAACCCACTCATTATTGGCCATGCATGTTTTCTTGTTGCTAATAGATCTTTATCTCTTACAATCGATAGATGATTTGTTGTTTTATTGATTGCTTTTTTAAATGATTCCCGGGTTATTATAGTTTTCCAGATTGGCATCACATCAAATTCTTCTAGCGCGGTTTTCATTTATTTCCTGCCATATTAGCTGAGACATTTGATTTTCATGATCATTTTTTATTCTGTTCCATATTTTAATAAATTGGCCTTTTCTTGCGTACAACTGGTTATTTAGACCAAACTCCAGCCTTATTTGTGCTGGTGATGCGTTATTAGGTAGGTGAAAAGGGGATTTAAAAGTTTTTGAGACCGCATTATTTATAATCGCAGCATCTTTCCCACTTAGAGCTTCACTACCGTAAGGTAGGAAGAGTTTTGCTGATATAACCTTCAAAAAGGGGCGATAAGTAAGATTACCTAATGATTTCTGCAGGATCCTAAATGCTGCTGTCAAAGCATTTGCTTTCCTTTGAATGTCTAATTTTTGCGGGCGAAAGTTTCCATTATCATTGAATAATACTCCCAAGTATCTGTATGATTCTACTTGTTCTAATTGGACTTTCTCCAGAAACCATTTGGATTCGTTTTTTTTGTGTGATTTCCACATATTTTTATTAAAACATTTTTTTACATGAACATCTTTGGCGTTTCTGTTACAGGGTTAGTAGAGTTGTTTCAGGCACATTTTTTACTTCAAAATATGTTTAGCAAACCCCACCCGACGGTAGCACGCGAAGAAGAGAAAGAGACAGGGAGAGAAAGGGGATAGAAACAAGGGAGGAAGAGGAGACGGGAGACAGGCAACGAGAGTTACATTTCTTGACTTATACATATGACAATCTAAGACCTCCTTTGGGGTGATTGGCCTCCATGTAGGTTGCGTGCTGTCGGTACCTTAATTTCACGGGGTTCATAAAAGTCCAGGTACGTGTCCAGCGCCTTCCACATTTTCCTGGATGCTGGTTTCCATGGTGAGTTCCGGAGTGCAATATTGTCAGTCCCTCTGAGATGTGTGATCCAGTTGAACCATCCGCTGTAGGTGGTTTTGCTTGTGTCTTTCCAGTTAGCTAGTACCATTTTCACTGCCGCAGTTAATAGCAGGTCAAGTAGGTATTTGTCGGGTGCGGTACTTAAGTCTGTGCTCATAAAAGCCATGGTAAGTGTGGAAAATTCTTTTGTTAGTGTACGATCAAACAAACCTTCTATGAACCTGTTGGACCCGGCTGCCGGCTCCCATTCGGTGGTCCCTCGGTCGAGGGTTTCTTCTTCCTCTTCTCCTTCTCCCAGGGCGGCGGCCGCCAGCTGTCGGGGCGGGGGCCCGCCGGCCCCGCTTCTTCGGTTCAGGGGGCAGACCGGGTCGCTGGCATAGTGTCCGGTTTGTTGGCAGCCGTAGCATGTTACTGGTGGCCGTGGTCCGGTTCTGGCCGGGGTCGCCCCCCTTCGGGCTAGGCTCGGGGAGAGGTGTTGCTACGGTGGCCCTCGAGGGGGGCTCCTGGGGGCCCCGGCGGGGGGGTCCCGGTTCCTGTTCGACCCTCCCCCTCCACCGCGTTGGCGGGGGGGTCCGGTGGGGTTCCTCTGGTACTCCCCCATCGAGTTCCGGGGGACTCGGGAGTTGACCCATCGATCGGCCTCGACGGCGAGTTTTCGTGGGTCGGTCATCTTGCTGTCGAGGAGGTGTTGCTACACGAAGCAATTGTTGGAGAGATGTTCCCAAACGATGAGGTCGACCAGCTGCCCGTAGGTGGTGACTTTGCTACCCTTGATCCATCCTTCTAGGGCCCGGCTGAAAAAGTCCACATATTCCACCCAGGTAGTACCCGGGATCTTTTTGCAGTCTCTGAACCGCTGGCGGTACATTTCCGCGGTTAGCCCGTAGCGGGTGAGCAGGGCCTCCTTCATGTGGTCGTAGGAGGTCATCACCTCCTCCGGCAGCTGGAGCAGTGTGTCTCGACCCTCACTCAGGAACCGCCCCCACAGGCCGGCGCCCCAGTCCTTTCGGGGCACCCGATGAGAGGTCATGGCCACCTCGTAAGCCTTGAACCATTGTTGGATGTCGTCATTCTTATAGTACTCCTTGACGACCTCTTTCGGGATATGTACCTTGGCCTCGGCAGGTGGTAGGGTGTCTCTAGTACTGGGGGTGTCGGTCCCCCCGTTCTTGGCCTTGATTTTGAGCTCTTTGAGACTTCGCTCGTGCTCAAGGGTCAGTTCTTTTTCCTCCAACTCTCGGTGCCGTCTCTTCTCTTCTATCTCCTCTTGTAGCCGTAGCTGCTCTAGGGCCAGTTTCTTTTCCGCCAGCTGGAGTTCGCCGTCCAGCCGCAGTCGTGCGAGCTCTAGTTCGTGGTTCCGGACCTTCTCCCGCTCTCGTATTTCTTCTTCGGAGAGGCCGGTTTCTAGGCTCTTTCTTCCTCCGGTTGCCGGAGTCAGTGCGGTTGATGTGGCCTCAGTCAGGGGCAAGGGACCTTCTTCCTGGGAGTGGCCTGCCTCGGCCTCCAGCCAGGTCCTCAGGGCTTTCTGCATCTCCTCTTTGGTACCTAGGCCGGTAGTTGCAATGCCCTTGTCCTTGCAGAACTGTTTCAATTCCTTGTGCGTATATTCCTCCAACCGTTCGGGCTGGAACTCCATGGTCGCGTTATTTTCCTGGTTGCTCATGATTTCTGTTTGACTGGATGGGTAGCTAGTGGGTACTGGCTGGTACGTATTGCGTTCGGCTCGGATCCCGTCGCTGGCCACCAAATGTTGGAAGGCGGACCCCGAGGAGTCGGCGAGACCACCCAGGGGGGCCCTCACACTGCACGAAGTAGCCGAGCGCTGCAGAGAAGCCTCCTGAGAGATCATTCTCCTATCACGTACTAGCACAGTAACACCACCACACAGGACTCAAGGAGGTTGTCTCAAGACGAGCAATTCTTTATCAGCACTTAAAGGTTACGGGATCAATATTTACACGAAAGGGATCGAGGGATCCACACAAAGTCTCAGTGTCTCTTTAGGAGGGTAGGGGTAGCGGGACAGTCTTTGGCAGGAGCTTGGTACGAGGGTACCTGGGGCCCAGTTCTTGTCCTCAAGCTGGAGGACCTCCGGATCTCGGAGGGGTCGAGCCGCGACAGCGTCAGCAGGGCTCTGGCGTTCAGTTCGTGGAGAGCCGCGATCAGATCAGCAGGGCTCTCAAGATGGTTTCTGCTCAGCTCGAGCCGCGACGTCGTCAGCAGGGCTCCGAGGGAGGTTTCAGCGAGGTTGGGCCGCGACAGCGTCAGCAGGGCCCCGATGTTCTGGGTGGCTTCAAGGTTTCAGCAAGAAGGAGCCACGACGCAGTCTGCAGGGCTCGTGGTAGTTCAAGCAAGAGTTCTTCTCCGTAGGGTCGGCCGCGATTCGATCAGCAGGGCTCTCGACTCTGGGATACAACTGCCGATCTGTGGCGGGGTCGCCCCAGATATAGGTCTAGAGCCCTTTGATGTCCGGACCCTTGCGCCCGGGGGGGCGGAGAGGCCGGGTGGAGGTGGCCAGACGCCCAGCAGGAGAGGCGCCAGGCCCAAGAGAGTTGCAGGGCGATCACACCTAGGGATGGGAGGACAGTTGGGGGTCCCATCGATACTGTCCTCCGCCGGGGGCGGTGAATGGTTCATGTGGCACCCCCTGGCCAGTTCTTGGTGCCTCGATGTCGGGGCTTCGCTGGGGCCGAGGCCGGGTTGAGCGGGGTCACGCCGGCTGGCGCACAGAGTCACGTGGATGCCAACAAGATGGCGGGGCCCCGAGGGGTATGCGACCTCGTGCGGCTCGGGATGAGGGGTCTCGGTGCAGCTCGTAAGGGTGGCCCGTGAAGGCCGGGGCGGGGAACGGGCACAATCCACGGGGGTAAGGACCACGCCACGAGGCCGGGTCCAACAGAACCCAAATATTTTCTCTCAGAATGATTTGAGTGTTGGGCAGTGGAGGATGAGGTGTGCTAAGTCCCCGGTTTCTCTGTTACAATTCCAGCATATCGCGTCATCCCTGAGGCCTAGTGAGAATAACTGGGCCGGGGTCCTGAAGGCCTTGTGAAGCAGCCAGAAATTTGTTTGTGAGAGCAGGGGGATATCTTGTTACGTGAGGGTGAGCTCCATATTATGGCCCAATCTTGTTTGCTGTGTTTGACGTTTGTTTGTGCCTCCCAGTGTGCAACCGTCTTATCATTAAGCTTAGAGGCTTGGGGGCGGAGGAGTTTGTAGAGGTGTGAGACCTGGTGACCCAATTTGTTAATGCTCGAGACAAAACGGGAGATTGATGGTTGTGAAGCGGATAGTTTGGTTCTTGCCAGGGCCGTTCTAATTTGTAAAAAGTTATAGAGTTCTATGTCCTCTAGGTTGTATCTTGTTTTAAGGTCTGCGAAAGTGATAGGGTATGCTCCGTTATAGAGTTGGTAAGGGAAGTGAATACCTTTCTCAATCCATCCCTCGAAGGCGAGGCTTTTCCCCTTGTACAGAATCTTGCTGTTGGCCCATAGAGACTGCATTTTTGATCCTTTTATGCTATACTCCAGTTTCTTATCTACTTTTAGTAGCGCCATTTTTGTGTTTTTGAAAATTGATTTGGCTGTGTGGGGGTATCTATTTGCAGTTAAGAGAGCCAGGGGGGTTAGTTTGTTCAGGACGGCCCTCTCTATCTGTAGCCATACCGGCGTATAGTCGGCGGGCGGTGAAATCCAGTATGTGCCTTGTTTAGCCGGAAAGGCTAGCTGGAATATTTTGAAGTCTGCTAGGTTTACTCCCCCTTGGTTTCTATCCAATCTTAATTTTTTTATGCTTATCCACGCCTTCTTCCCTCGCCAAAGGAATTTAGAGATCAGGATGTCAGTTTTGCGGTGGAATTCATCTGTTAGGAATAATGGGAGCATGCTGATCAGGTAGTTGATCATTGGAGTGATCATTTTAACGGTTTCGATTCTGCCCCACCACGTTATGAATTTTGGGGACCAGGAGTCTAGGAGTTTCTTTGTCTTTTCTATTAGTAGTTTCTCATTGTAGTGTAGAGTGTCAATTAAGTCACTGCCAAAATGTATACCTAGGTTTTTGATATATCCTGTTTGCCAGGCTAGACCTGACCCACCCAGGATGTCTCTCGTGCAGTGAATGTTTAGTGGTTTTCATTCTGACTTCTCTGTTAAGTTTGTAGCCTGGGAATCCAGAGTATTCTGCTATTGTCTCCATCAGGGCCTCGATTGATGTCTCTGGCTGCTCGGCTACTATGAGTATGTCATCTGCGTAGGCACCTAACATCACTTCAACGCCATTGAGATCGATCCCTCTTATGTACGTATTCAGTTTGATATCTTGGATAAGGTGTTCTAGAGCCAGTAGAATAACTAAGGGGATAAGGGGCATCTCTGTCTAGTGCCTTGTTGTAGTGTAAACGGGACCGAGAGGGAGCCATTAACCACGATACGGGCTGACGGTTCCACGTACAGGGCCATAACCATCCGTATGAAACCCGCCCCTAAACCGAATGCCTGCATGCATCGTTCTAGGAAAGCCCATTAGACTCTATCTATGGCCTTTTCCGCATCTAATGTGATGGCTACTGCTGGATCAGCTTTTGTGGCCGTGTGTTCTAGTATGTGGCAGAGAAGTCGGGTGTTATCATTAGACATTGTAGTGCGTAAGAAGCCGACCTGGGAGTTGCTTATTAGTTTTGGAAGAACGGAGTTGAGTCTGGTTGCTAGTATTTTGGCGTAAATTTTGCAGTCGACATTGATAAGGGATATGGGTCTGTAGTTTTTTGGTGACATTTGATCTTTCCCCTCCTTAGGAATGACTATAATGTTAGCTTCTTACATGGATTGTGATACTGACCCTCCCGCTGCTTACTGTTTAAATACTTGTTTCATGGTTGTCTTCAGCTGATCTAAGAAAGACTTGTAGAAAGCGGCCGTAAAACCGTCCGCCCAGGGGCTTTATTATCTTTCAGTGATTTGACCGCCATTTCGATTTCGGTACAGTTAAACTCTTGGCCGAGCCTCAGTGAGTCTTTGGCGCTTAATTCTGGCAAGCCTAGTCTATTGAGGTATTTAGTGCACTCTTCAATGTTAAGGTTCTGTTCGTTTTTGTAAAGCTCTTGGTAGTATTCTTGAAAAGTCTTTAGGATGTCTGTGTCTTGTGTGTGTTTGGTTCTTAGAGTCTGTGATGGATGAGATGGCAGTCTGGTTGCGTTTGTGTTTGAGGTAGGAGGCGAGGAGTTTCCCTGCTTTGTTGAGGTTAAAGGGCCTTGTATTTGTGTTTCCATAGACCTGCCCTCGCGCTCAGTATTTTGTTGTACTCGTACTTTGTTTGTGTCAGTTTTGCGAGGGACTCGCTGTCGTTCAGGGCCTTGTGTGGGCCAATTCTAACCTTTTGATTTCCTGCTCCAGCTGGGATAGTCTCAGGTTTGTGCTCTTATTTAATTTTGATTTTATTTCTATTATTGTGCCTCCAATGGTTGCCTTCAGGGCATCCCAGAGCGTGGCGGGGTTGGTCTGCGGGATGTCATTGTGCTTGAGGTAGTCTATAATGGCCTCCTCGATCTTTTTTTTTGCTCGCGGGGTCCGCAAGCACATCATTGTTGAAGCGCCATCTCCGTGGGACGGCTTCATTGTGGCACCCACTCAGTTTTAGGCTAATGCATGAGTGGTCTGATACTAGTCTAGGAGCTATATCTGAGTGTTCGATTAGGCGGGTGTGAGATCCAGAGATTAAAATATAAACTATCCTGGTGTAAGACTTGTGAGGGATGGAGTAAAACGTGTAGTCTCTAGTGTCAGGGTGTTGAAGGCGCCATGCATCCTTTAAGTCAAATTTAGAGCAGATATTTTGGAGTACCGTGTGTGAGTTTGTGGGGTGATATTGACAGGAGGATTATCTGTCCGTTATGTGGTCCAATAGGATGGAGTAGTTTCTTTTCTGTAACTCCAGTTCTGTAGTAGGGGTATCTCTGTTATAGACATAATCTAGTGAATAGTCCCACCCATGTGCATGGACCCCAGAGCAATAAAAATAATCTCTTAAGTCGTCAAGCCATGCAGACCTGCATCTACACTTAAGAGAGAATTCAAAGACAGATAATGCAGCCTATATCCACGGGCTACACTTCCCAGTACTTCAACTAGAAAATTCCACCAACATCCACAAACAGCACTGCCTGCCCAGCTTTTTCCACAGAGAAAAACCTGCCTCTACCAGCAAAAGCCTCTGGAATGATAGAGAGGGAGGAATGGACAGACAAGCCCCGTAGGCTGCCATTATGTGGCTCAGAACAGGATAATGTGCCTTTAAGAAAACTTTCCAGAACTTTTTCAGTATCCCAGAATGCACAGCAGGTCCCTTTTACTTTCAGTTCTTTTTGAAGGCGTAACACGCCAGACCTGTAGCATTCCTTACATTAACATTTATCTCTCAACCGGGGAGGAGGGCGGGCGCTTATGACTATAACAGAGATACCCCTACTACAGAACTGGAGTTACAGAAAAGAAACTACTCCTTCTGTAGTAGGGGATCTCTGTGTATAGTCATAATCTAGTGAATAGAATGGCAAGCCCATCCCCACACCAAAACGGCGGTAGAGAAGACTACAAAATATTACCACTACTGTGCGAACAAATTTCGCAGCGAAGCCTGCCCAACCTGAGCATCTGCCCTGGCATCCGCGTCCAGACAGTAATGCGCAGCAAAGGTATGGACCGACCTCCAAGTGGCTGCCTTGCAGATTTCTGCAATCGGAACATTACACAGCAAAGCAGTCGTGGCAGCTTTGCCCCTGGTGGAATGAGCCTTAGGTTTGCCCCCTAAGGTCTTATTAGCCTTTTGGTAACACAAATGTATACAGGACACAATCCACCGAGAGATGGACTGTTTGGAAGTAGCAAGACCGGTCCTGACTCATCCATAATTGATAAACAATTGGTCTGACCTACGAATATCTTTGGTCTTATCAAGATAAAACTTCAACACCCTCCTAACGTCCAGGGAATGTAGAGACCTTTCCGCTGGAGAAGAGGGATTCTGAAAAAACGTAGGTAAAGTTATGGTCTGGTTGACATGAAAATCAGATATAACCTTAGGAATAAATTTAGGGTGAGTACGCATAACAACCTTAGCAGCATGAAATACCGTATAAGGTTCTTGGCAACACAACGCCTAAAGTTCACTCACCCTGCGGGCCGACGTAATGACCACTAGGAACGCCGCCTTCCAAGACAGGTGCTGCAACGAAGCCTTGTGAATAGTTTCAAAAGGCTCCTTCATTAATCTGGACAGCACCACATTCAATTCCCATGAAGGCGAGGGAAGTCTGACAGGAGGGAACACTTTCTTCAAGCCTTCCAAAAAATCCTTGATCACGGGGATCTGAAAGAAGGAAGTCTGTGAAGGGCATTTCCTGTAAGCAGTCAAAGCAGCGAGATGGACCTTAATGGAATGGAAATTAAGGCCAGACTGCGCCAAATGCAAAAGGTACGGAAGGATGACATCTTCCCTACATGTCGTCGGGTCAAAGTGCTTGGACTTGCACCAGATGCAGAATCTCTTCCACTTGTAAGCATAGGACGTCCTAGTGGAAGGTCGCTTAGCCTCCTTCAGTATATCCATACAATCTTCTGGTAGATTCAAATGGCCATATTGCACTATCTCAGGAGCCATGCCGCCAAACTCAAAGACGAGAGGTTGGGGTGCACCAACTGCCCCCCGAACTTCGTGAGAAGGTCGGGCCTGCACGGCAGCTGTATGTGAGGAAGGAGAGACCGGTGAAGCAGGTCCGTGAACCACCACTGTCTGGGCCATTCCGGGGCAATCAGGATCATCCGCGCCCCGGACTGGGACAGCTTGATGAGCACCGCCGGAATCAGGGGAATGGGTGGAAAAGCGTACAGAAAGCTGTTCGACCAGTCGATCCATAGTGCATTCCCCAGCGTCCCCCGCTGGTAGTACCTGGATGTGAAGTCTTGCCATTTGCTGTTTTCGGCGGTGGCGAACAGATCTACGTCTGGAGTCCCCCACCTTGCGAAGACGTCCCCTAGAACTTCGTTGTTTATGAACCATTCGTGGTTTTCCTGAATCAGTCTGCTCAGTGCGTCCGCCTGAACATTCTGCACACCTGGCAGATGCGTGGCTGTAATCGTCAGTCCTCGGGCCAGAAGCCAGTGCCAGATCGACTGCGCCTCCTGCGACAGTGCGTGATCTCGACCCCCCCTGCTTGTTGAGGTAATACATCGTGGTTGTATTGTCTGTCTGTACCAGCAGAGAGTTGGTCTGGAAGGACGGATGGAAGGCCTTCAATGCCAAGTAAACGGCTCTGAGTTCCAGGAAATTGGTGTCGTACGTCGACTCCAACGGGGACCACTTTCCTTGTATCTGTAAGTCTCCAGAATGCGCTCCCCAGCCTTGGAGAGACGCATCAGTCACGATACTCTTCGTGGGAATGTACTTGTGGAAGGGAACCCCCCTGAGGAGATTTTCCGCCGAACACCACCCCTTCAGCGACTGAAGAGCATGCAGAGACAGCCGTATCTTGTCGTCCCAAGAACCTGTCCTCTGATCCCACTGATCCTCCAAGCACTCCTGCAGTGGTCTCATGTGCAGCCGTGCGTGAGGAAGATACATGAGGCCATCGATCCCAGCAGCGAAGACACCTTCCTCACGGTCGTCGATGGAGCGGTCATAAGAGCCGGAGCCTTCCGAAGGAGTGATAACCGTCTCTCCTCCGAAGGAGACACGCTTGCTGACAGCGGATTGATGGAGGCCCCCCAAGTACTGTATGCACTGGACCAGAGTCGGGACAGACTTGGACATGTTGACGTGCAACCCCAGCTTGTTCAAGAGAACGCACGTCTTCTGGAAGTGCGCTTGTGCTTCCGAGAAGGAGGAGGCCTTGATCAACCAATCGTCCAGGTACGGGTAGACAAACACCTTGTTCCTCCGCAGGTGTGCAGCTACCACTGCCATGCACTTCGAGAAGGTCCTGGGCGCAGACTTTAGCCCGAATGGCAGTACTGTGTATTGATAATGATTGGCGCCGACTTGGAATCGCAGGAACTTCCTGTGTTTCTGTGCAATGGGCACATGGAAGTACGCATCCTGTAGGTCTATGGCACAGAGCCAGTCTCCCCGTTGCAGCTGAGGGTAAATCTGATGCATCAATAGCATGCGGAATTTCTCTCTGCGAATCCATTTGTTTGCTTGCCGCAAATCCAGAATGGGCCTGAACTCGTTCTTGTCCTTCTTGCGAACCAGGAAGAACCGAGAGTACAGACCTCTTCCCCTTTGACACAGAGGTATGTCTTCCACCACCTTTTTCCTCAACAGGATGTCTGCCTCCGCCTGGAGCTCTCGCAGTTGATACCGTGAGCTTACCGGCGGAATCGCTGGAGGCGGGCTGATGAACCGAAGTCTGTATCCATTGCAAACAATATTCAGCACCCACTTGTCCTGAGTAATTTTTCTCCACTCTGCCAGAAAAGATTGAACGCTTCCCCCCACTGGAGTGGGTAACGGTTGCAGGGGAAGTAATCGCTCAGGGCCGAGACCCAGCCGGGCCCTTGGTCGCTGTAGCGGACTGCTCTCCTCTACCCTTCTGGCGCTTCTGGAAGGGTTTCCGGACTGCTGCTGCTGTTGTTGCTGCTGTCCCGAGGCCTGCCCACGCCCTCTGCCTGCAGCCCCGAACCATCTCTGGAACGGGCGCTTTTTCTTCTCAAGCTTCTCTAACCCGACAGCCGTCAGGGTCTCTGCCTCCGTCTTCATGCGGGCCATTTCGTCGTCCGCATGCTTGCCGAACAGGGTTTCCCCCGAAAAAGGCAGGTTGGCCACTCTTTGTTGTGCCTCCAGTTTGAGGGAGGTAAGGCGAAGCCAAGTGTGACGCCATTGGTTGATGCCATGACAATATCCATGTGCCGCTAACAGAGCCACATCCGCGGCCGCACTGATAATCTGATTTGACACCAGCATCCCCTCACGCAAAGTCTCTAGAAAGTCCTCCTTCTTGTCGCGAGGCAGCAGCTCCGCGAACTGCTGGAGAGACTCCCATAGGGCACGGTCATAGCGCCCCAACAGAGCCCCGGCACTTGCCGCCTTCATGGTGGTAGAAGCCGTCCCACAGACCTTCCTGCCCGCCGAGTCTAGCCAACGGCTATCCTTATCAGGCGGCACTGTCGAGGAAGGAGTGGTAGCATGCTGCTTCCTTGCCGCCGTCACAATGACCGAGTCCGGTTTCGGGTCCATCCTCAGAAAGGTCGGGTCCGATTCCGGCGCCCGATACTTCTTCAGGAGCCGTGAGGGGGCTGGTTTCGTCACCGCCGGAGTGAGGGACAACTCCGTAGCGGGCTCCACCAATCGCGGTACTAGTGGCTGCAAGGGGCGGGGCAGGTGCTTCTTGTGCAGCGTCTCGAAGATCACGGACGTCGTAGGTGTTGGCACCGTCACCGTAATCCCTAGCTTGGCCGCACCCCTCAGTAGCACCTCCTGGAAGGAGACTATATCGTCGACAGGCGATACTCCCGTCCCTGGCGAGTCCGACAGCGTCGGCGAGCAGTCCCTGGCAGACTATTGGGTGCGGGATCTGGCTCTGCGCCTCCTGCGGCGTCGCTCAGATGTCGATGACGACCGTCCACGGCTCCGTGATCTTCCTCTCCGTCCGGAGGGGGAGCGCGATGTGGGCTTAACCTGGTGCTGCGGCCTCGGAGTTCTCTTCGGAGGCGTCGGATACCTAGGCAACGACAACGACCGCGGCGGGGCCACAGGTGGGCCCGACGGTGTGTCCGGAATGGTATGAGGCGGAGGAGGAGGAGGAGGCGGTGGCATAGGGATCCGTGGTGAGGGCTCCCTAGGCAAAGGAGGAAAGGGTGGCAACCTAGGCTTAGGAGGTGTATACACCACTGAGTACACCGAACCCGGTGACTCCGTTCTCTTCCTTTGTAACCCCGAGGAACTCCTGGCATCAGGACTCCTCCTGCGCTACCTCGGTGTCGACGAACGCCTCCTTGACGGCGAACGCCTCCTCGACGGCGAACGCCTCCTCGACGGCGAATGCCTCCTCGACGGCGAACGCCTCCTCGACGGCGAACGCCTCCTCGACGGCGAACGCCTCCTCGACGGCGAACGCCTCCGACGGCGAATGCCTCCTCGACGGCGAACGCCTGGGACAGGTCCTCGACGTCGGGGATCCCCTTGCCGGTGACCGTCTCCTCTTTGCCGACGGCGAACGGCGACCTCGCCTCGACGGCGAGCGCCTACGCCGGTACTGGTCTCGATGCCGATGACTCGACGGAGAAGGCGACGGCGTCGACAAAGATGCTGTCGGCGGCGGCGGCGGACTGCTCAGCTCCCTCGACGGCGACGCCGTTTCTCCCCAGAGCCCTGGGGAGACAGTGAGCAGACCGCAGTCATCCCCCTCGACGCCGTAGTCGACGTCGACGGAGAATGGGGACGTTTGCTGGGCTTCCTGCCCCTGGGGAGACCCCCAGGGGCCTCAGCATGGGCAGAATCAGCCCGTCCTGACCCACCTTGTGCCCTCAGCCTTCTGTCCTCCAGGCCCAGGAGCCTGATCTTCATCCTTTCCTTCAGGGTCCTGGCTGAGAAAGATTGGCAAATGTCACACTCCTCTGGAACATGGGACTGGGGAAGGCAGACGATGCACACCCTGTGTGGGTCCGACTTGGCCTTCTTTCTCTCGCACTCTGGGCACTTGTCAAACAAGCCAGACATGTTGACAGAGCACACACAAGAAGGAAGGCAACAAGGTACTTAATAAGCACTTGAAAAGTGAACAATATCCAAAGAAACCCTTGAAAAGGGAGAGCTCAATGCTCCAGGGTCCTGCTAGCAGGAGCCGGAAAAAAGAACTGAAAGTAAAAGGGACCTGCTGTGCATTCTGGGATACTGGAAAAGATCTGGAAAGTTTTCTTAAAGGCACAGTATCCTGTTCTGAGCCACACAATGGCAGCCTATGGGGCTTGTCTGTCCATTCCTCCCTCTCTGTCATTCCAGAGGCTTTTGCTGGTAGAGGCAGGTTTTTCTCTGTGGAAAAAGCTGGGCAGGCAGTGCTGTTTGTGGATGTTGGTGGAATTTTCTAGTTGATGTACTGGGCAGTGTAGCCTGTGGATATAGGCTGCATTATCTGTCTTTGAATTCTCTCTTAAGTGTAGATGCAGATCTGCATGGCTTGACGACTTAAGAGATTATTTTTATTGCTCCGGGGTCCACGCACATGGGCGGGACTATTCACTAGATTATGACTATACACAGAGATCCCCTACTACAGAAGTTGAAATCCCCTGCTACTACCATGAGATCGCTTTGGGGGAAGTTATCTAACGTGCTTGCCACTTCCGACCAGAAGGATGGGTCGTCTGCATTGGGGCCGTATACGTTTGCCACGTGGATTAACTCCTCCCCCTTCTTAGATGTGTCACTAGTAGCCTACCTTCGCTATCGTGGGACTGTAAATCTAATGTAATGTTGGATGTTTTGGATATCAGGGTCATGACCCCACGTTTCTTTTTGTCGGCTGGTGAGCAGGCTACCTGCGAGATCCAGTTCCCTCTCACCAGGCTTGCATCCTCCAGGGATAGTTTGGTCTCCTGTAGTAGGATTATATCGCCTTTGGTTTTAGCCAGGTAGTCTATGATCTTCCGGCGCTTAATAGGGTGGTTAAGACCTTTGACATTAAGGGATTCTATGTTCAGGTCGGTTATGAGGGTGGCTGAGTTATTGCGGGCCATCAAATTGGGTGTTAGAAACTTCTGTTCTATGTGCATGATTCGTAAAGTCGCTGCCTCTGATTTTGGCTTTGAGGAGCTGGAATGGCGACCCACCCCTCTGCCCTCGGAGCTGTGTGAGTTTATTCCCCCCCCAGGGGTTCTGCAAACATTGTAAAAGTCACCTCTGGGTCCACCTGTAAGCCAAGAAACCTAAAGGAGTTGGATAACACTGCCTGTCGTGTACAATCTCCAGGTATATAAGAGGTGAAAAGGAAGATAAAGGATATAGAAAGCCAAGAGCCGAGAAACCCACCGCACCCCACTCCCTCCCCACCCACCCCACCCACCCCGCCCCCCCGAGAATACTCGCATGTCGGAGATGCGACGACAGGACCGTCTTCCCGCCCCTCGGAGATTAACTTTCTGGTTAATACTTAGTTGCAATCCCTATGGAATACTACTAGGAGAGCAGCTTCTCTATTCATTAGGACCTTTTCTCTATCCCTCTCCCATACATCCCCACAAGTTGCCTGGCGTAGCAAAATATAAAAGCTGAATAATTGTGTCTAAAGGATACTGAGGACTTTCAGCATACCTTGTCCTTTTGCTTGCCACCCCATCTACGGGCGGAATAGCTCGAGTTAGTGAGGTATATAGCGGTTGGAGAACTCGTCTTTTCACACTGTGCAAATATGGTGGAAGGTGAGGTAGTTAGTGGTTGTGTTGCCGATCATTAAGATTAGTTACAGGAGCTTGTCCTGATCGTGAGGTAGAGCTTCAAAGAGCATTTGGTTCCTCTGACGATCTTCTTTTGCTGGAGCCGGCTTGTGATGTTTCCATGTCTTGTGCGGATTGTCCGTCCAGGAAAGCAGCTAGGTCCTTGGGGTCACTGAAGTAGTGATGTCTGCCCTTATCGATTATCCTGTATTTGGCTGGGGCAACGAAAGAGAACTGCATGCTTTTGCTCCTGAGTTTATCCCGTAATGCGAGGAAACCTTTCCTGGTATCGACCGGGGGTTTAGAGTAGTCTTGTGTGAGGATGATCTTATGACCTTTCCATGTGATCTGGTGATTCTTGCGTGCGTAGCTAAAAATGGCATCCGTGTGGTGTGATCTCAATGGCTTACAGATGATAGGCCGGGCTGCTTGGTTATAAGTGGTAGGTTTAAAAGTTGGTACTCTGTCAATTTCGAACTGCCTGTCAAATTTTATATTTGTAAGTTTGGGGATCAGATCTTCAAGAAAAGCAGCGCAGAAGCTCGATGAGTCTTCTGAGCCCTCCGGAACTCCCAGTATCCGAATGTTCCCCAGTCTGTTGCGGTCTTCTAGCTCTGCTGTTTGTTTCTGCAGTGACGTGGTAATTTTGGATAGTGCTTTTAGCTCTTGGCTTGATGTGTGGGTGGTATCTTTTATTCACTGTATTCAGGTCCACACTGACCGCTGCGATCTCAATTTGGATCGCGTCTGTAGTGTGCTGCGTGGTTTTTGCCAGGTCGTGCACATCAGCTAGTTTTTTAAGGATCATGTCAAGGGTGCTGTTAATATCAGGTTTCTTTTTGAGTGGGGAATCAGATAGCACTGGCTTTCCCTTGCTCTTTTTTAGTTGTTGTTGCAGCCTCGACTCCCTCTCTGCCATGGGTATTTCTACTGGGTTAACCTTGGAGAACTTGTACGCAGATGGAGCCTTGTTGGTCCTGTTTTTGCTCCTGGTAGCAATGATCACACACTGTTCTAGCAGTTCGCCCGTGTGTTGTGTTGCTCTTGTGTTTGGTTCTGTTCTTGGCTTTGTTTTGTTCTGTTTTGTTTTGTTTGCTTCTCTGGTTTGCTTATCCTGTTTGCTTATCTGGTTTTGATGGGTTTGAACAGCTGTCTGCTCTGGGCCCTATTGCTCTAATGTCTGGGGGGTCAAGGCCAGTCTACAATGGGTCACAGCCTAGTTGGTACAGCTGACACCCTCCCGCACATTCGTGCGCGCGTCGTTGAGCCTTGTGGAGGGACGTCTGTTGCTGTTTTTTGCGCTGCTCTGCCGGAGACTTTAGCAGGGTACTTTGCGTGACTGTGGTGTTTATGTGCAGACAGTGCCTTCTCTATGACTGTGTCTTTGCATTTGTGACACCCTCTTAGGGACCCCGCGCCCCTTGTTGCCTGCCTCCCCCCTGTTACCTTCTGCTTCTTACTGCCCCCAGATTTGTGCACCCACTACCTCTGTTGCTCTGTCCCCCTTGTGCAAGCACTGGATACCGTAGCCGCGCCTATTCCTTTGTTGTGGTGGACGCCATTTTGTCTTCCCTCGGTGCTTTGGTTACAGTTTCGGTTTTGTAGTTTGACTGCTTCGCAATGCTTTCTTATCGGCCCCCGGATGCCACAAGTACCCAGCGGAGTGCCGTCGTTCGCACAGTCCACAATAGGCAGCACTGTGTGTGTCCTCTACACTCCCGGTGAAAACTGCTGGAGTCGCTGCCCCATAGGTCCTCACTCCCCCTCACTTCCCTTCTCATGCGCTCGCGTCTCTTGTGTGATGCCCCCCGGGTCGCTGACAATCGCTGCCAATCCCTGGAGTCAGGCCAGGTGTTAGGGCTGGGAGGAGTCGACAGGTGAGCTTATTGATGCTTAGCGAGGTTACGATGTCTCGCTCACCTTACTCGGAGCCGCCCATCAAAGTCCACTCAGCATTCTATGGGTGATCGGGGCCGCCATTTTACTATTCCTATTCCCACCTCCTCGGTGTTGGCGATGATTTTCTCGCAATAGCGGGCATGTGAGGGGTTTACACCACAACCAGCTTGTGCCCAGGCTATTCCGACGTGCAGAACCTCGATCGCTGCAACTTCCGTTCCATACGCTCGCTGTGGACTTTTGGTTCGATTCTCCGATACGGCGGAGCGACAGGATCAGGAAGCCATTAACTCTGCCGTCCAAGCCACGCCCCTGGATTTATGTTTTAATCTTGAGTTTTTAGTAATCACCATAACATTAGTCTTTGTTTCGTTTATCACCATCCCAATTTCTTTTGAATACGAAGATATTTGATCTATTAGGCGTTGCAACCTCAATTTCGTTTGGCTTAGAAGGATGACAATCTGCGTATAGCAGATTAGATATTTGTTTGCCAGCTAATTTTGTCGGATGTGCATTTGTTTCATTAAGAGCATCCTTTAGATCCATTAAAAACAGATTAAAAAGTAAAGGGGCCATAACGCAGTTTTCTCCACAGAAGAGGTCTGTACACGCAATCGAAAGCCAATCTAAAATCAACAAAGCACAAGTAAAAGGGTTATTTCGTTAAAATAGTTTTGTCCACTAATACTGAAAAGGCTAATATATTTGTAGTAGTACCAAGTCCTTTAATAAATCCTGTTTGATTCGGTGGGAGTATTTTATTATCCGTTGCGCATTCGGCGAGATTTGAAAGTAAAATCCCCGCGAACAACTTGGCATCTGTATCTTGAAGAGTTATTAGTCGGTAATTTTCAGGATGGGCTCAATTTCCTTTTTTTATAAATAAGGGATATTAACGACCCTCTCCAGTATTCGGGTATTTTCCCCGTCCGTACTAATTCTTTAAAAACTTCAGTGAGATGTTCTGATCATAGATCCAGTTTTTCCGTATAAAGGACAAACGGAATTCCGTTGGGTCCTGGTGCCCCATCTTTTTGCTTAGTTATTAGTTTAGAGACTTGAGATTTTTTATATCAATTTCACAGCCAATGTCATAACTTGATGTATCAATCCTGCTCTGATAGCCTTCCTGATTCATTATTTTCCGATTGGAGTTTAGATGATTTACCAGAAAGTTAACCCATTCTTTTTCAGTTAGTACAGATGAAACCACAGATTTATTAGGTCTCACTAGACCATTTATTAATTTCCCAAATTCCCTTGAATTTGTTTGGTTGCTAGCATAGGCCTTGCTTAGCTTTGTTTCTTTCATTCCAAATTAATTTCCTCAAATTCTGATTTATGGTTTTTAATATGATTGGTAATTCCTCATTATATGGGAACTTGGTAATCTGTCTCCTTAGATTGTTATGAGTCCTTCTCATTTTCCTAATTGTATAAGATAAATTGAGATCGGTTTTCCTTTTCTTTTCTTGTATCACTTGTTTTTTCTTAACTTTAGGTGCAGAGTCGTAGGGTTTGACTAGCTTGCAAGTAAAGTTTACCCATTGTTCAATTGGGGACTTCAAGGTTTTATCTTCAAAACAATCTTTTACCAGTTTTTGCGCCAGTTCATTGGTGTCATCTTTGTTATAAGGCATCTAGACAAGTCTATAGTTGATAGTTCCCGTCTGGCCTTGCGTGGTCAGGTACAATTGATGGTTTTTTACTAAACAAATTTGTGGTGATTATTTGCTGACTATGATCACTATCATGGACCTTCCTCAAATGATACGAGGTAATATTGTTAAAGATATTAAGTGATACAATCGTATAGTCAATGCGTGACTTCGAATTGTGCGAGTAAAACGTCCATGCAGGTGGCGAGTCTAACGTTTATCTCCCATTTATTATTCGTAGACCCATTGCTTCTATGTCCTTCACAAAATTTGTTACTACTTTGCTTTGTTTGGGCTTTATTTCTGTTTCTAGTACCTGGTGAGGAATTGCCTATTGATGATCTAGTGACTATGTGATATCATCTCTGATAAAAGGCAATAAAAGATTTAAATTAAAATCCCTTGTGAGTATAAAATCTACAAATGGGTCATCCATCGTTTGTTCAAACAAAAAACTGCTATGGGTAGCACATATATTAGACCTTGAACTCTGCGTCGGATGTACATATACATTGATCAATATTAGGGTTTTTAATAATTATTCGTATCCAGTTGCTTATGTTCTACTTTTAGGTCGATGGATATGAATGTTGCTAGACCCCCACTCGGGCGGCCATATTTATGTTGCTTGATTGCAGGCTCAAAATAACCTTTATATCTCCGTAGCATAATAGGGTTGATTTCCCATGTTTCTTGTAGTAAAATGATCTGATATGTATTACACAAAGTTTAGGTGGGCGTTATTAACCTTGTTTCCTACCCCATTTATATTCCATGAGCACATCATAAATATTTCACTGTCTTTATTTGCTTCTTTTGTTGTACATATTGCTGTGTTCTGTCATGGATCATTATTACCATGTAAAGCCGAAGATATCAATTTTTCGTTTATTCCGGTTGCCTTTTCTACTTTGCTTTGGGTCAATGTCGCTTCAACATCTCGCTCTGATCTTCCAAGGGCATTTTTTAGTACAGAGAAAACCAGCTTGTTTTTCTTTCCTTTTTTCTGTATCGAACTCTCTTCATTAATGAGAGGGTTGGATATACTTTTGGAACTGGCTTACTAATTATTATCCCCCAGCTATGGAATATTTCTTTTTCGTTTATAATTTGTTCTGCTAAGGACACAGAATTTACAGTTATCAAAGTTAGTGTCTGGATGCCCTCAGTATTTGGTAAGAATCTGATACATTCAATATCTTTACTTGTCACATTTGCTAGTGACGGTATCAACTTGAAGAGGCAAAGAATGTTTCCTCTATTCATTGGGTCTTGCTTACCACTGGAGTCATATACCGGTTTAAAAATTAATTGTACTGTCCCATTAATTAATTTTCCTTCCTTCCTCTGAATCTTGCGGGACTTTATATGTGACTTGTTTGTCCTCACCATGTCTTACGATAACCAGATGATCCCAATTTGATAAGTACCGGGTATCTTCATATTGTTCTATCATATCGCTTTGTTTCACAATTATATGGTTTGGTTTCTTTATCTGCTGGTCTAGATTTAGCAAATATTGTTGGTACTGTTTTTGAGTTATTTTCGAACTTAAACTTTGGGCTATGTTATGATTCCAAACTTGTGACCTCTGTACTACCGGGCCAATATATATTTCTTTCTCCTCTTATTCTTTAACCAGACCTTTAGATTTGAGAGAAATTGATGCGATCTTTGCGTGAACCATCTCTTCAGGCGATATACTTTTTTTACCCTCAGGTGCATGTTCTATAATACACCCGTTTCCCTATAGCCTAAGTTTCTTTTCCTTTACTCTCGTTCTTTCTTCCCCCATCTAGGTTTTGTTCAGGGTTCATCTCATTTTGTCCGATGTAATGGCTATATCTGTCTGAGTACATGTTTGGTCGATTGGTTGTTTTCCTGTTTTAGTGAATATAGCGAAATACTTATTGGGGAAACAAGAAAATGTATTGTATGGAGAGCAGTCTTCAATAACGAAGAACAAGAATAATGTTTCCTTGCATAGATCTTTTCCTTCACTGCCTATTTCTGCTGATACTTTCTCTTCGGGCTGTGTTGCTACTATAATTTTATGCTTAGCTTTATTTCTTGCTTTGCGTAGTTTTTTCCTATGTCTTTTTGTCATGCTAAACAATGGAGAAACGGGTTCTTTGACTTCCTGGTCATCAGTTGTCTTTTCTGTTTGAGGGACCGAAGGTTTTGTGCCAGTTACCTTTTTACCGTCCTGATGCACGATCAGTGATTTTTTCGGAGTTAATTGATCCGGGCCATCTAGGTGTTTTATGGGCCTAAGTTGTTCCATATCTCTAACTTCCGTCATATTATTGTTGCTTTTTTGTATTTCGCAACTATCCTCTTTACAGTTATATTTTTCCCTTTGAAGGCTCATTTTGACATCTTCTAGTATGGTATTCATGACATCCGGTATTGTTGCCAATTTATTTATTATTGGAGCACATGTACAATCAGAATATGTTATGGCAACTTCGGTTTGAGCTCTAGTTCTCAAACGATTTAGCTGAGCGAGTTTATGATCTATTCCAGCTACTGCATTTGCCATCACTCTGAGTAGTTCAATTTAAATGTCCATTTTATTCGACTGATATGTTAGTGCTTCTAACGTTAATGATGATGTTTGGTAAAAAATATCCCAGATAGACCCCAAGTCCTGGTTGCCCACGGTTTGTGTCTTTTGGTCATTCTGGTGTTCATGCACAATGTTGGTGGAACTTTTGAATTCAACACTGGGGATTTCTTGCACTTCAGTTACTTTTTTGAGGTAAGCCATATTAATATATTCGCTACGATCTTTTCCACTATATTGTGTTTTACTGCTATTAGTGCTATTGTTCAAATGTAAAATCTGATTCTCTTGTTTTTTGATTAAGCTATGCCTCATCCTTTTCTCACCCCTGCTCTGCTTTCAGCCTGGCTCTATCCTTGACACCGCATCTGTATAAACAATGAGTAAAGAATCTAGATTGGGGCATTGTAGGCTGTGTATACATGTAGAGTCAGCTCAATAGAACAGCTGGCATCTGCACAGGGTTTTTCAGACAGTGGTAAAGCCTCAAGTAAAGTTTGCTCAGATAGCATTTCTTGTTGTGCAGCTTCAGGACGCGACAGTTACACAAGGCACCACGGCTGTTGATTCTTACCGATTGTTTCATTTGTGTGTTCTTCCCAAAGCTCTATTTACCTCTGGGTGTCCCTGGTTTGTAATCTTTGCTATAAAAACCCATATAACCATCGTTCGGTGTGCTCTCTCCTTGAGTATCTCTATGGTGCTTGTCGGACAGAGCCCCATTCATGAATGATAATTAAATGACCTATGGTTTGTACTTCGCTCCAGTGTCGAGTCCTCCTTACTTGTTAAGAACCCGTGGACTAAAGGGGGACCATGCACCAGTGGGTTATTAATAATCCACTTCCACAAATTGACGCCCAAACGTGGGGCCCCATCAAGGGCTTGCAGTCGGACCAGGGGAGGAGATCGGGTCGGTAAGACGAACTTCGCTGAGGGACGCCCCACCTGAAGAGACAATTGTTGCTCGTGGTCCAAGGTGATTTTTCAGCTCTCCGACTCTGATCTTCCTGGCGGCTGCTGGCCTTGACTGGGGCCCTCGGACGGTCATTCTTTTGTATCAGGGAGGATCGACGGGGGGAGTTGAAGACCATACATAAGGTAAATCTGTATTGAACCGGTTCATTTGGTTAGAATTTGTTTTGTATTTGCCTCGGCATTTGTTTGGTATCCGTTCGGAATCTGCTCGGAATTTTGAATCTGTTTTGGAACTTGCTATTTGTTTTTACTAACATTTTTTCTTACAGGTAATGTGAGAATATTTTTCTCTTAGTTTATAAGTTTTTTTTTATCTTATATAACATGCCTGTGATTAGCACTCTTTGGAAGTTTTGTTGTTGCTGCTGCGATGAGCAGAGCACTTTGGAAGCAAGTCAGCCGGCGCCACCAGAAGGTACGCCGAATTTTGAGATGTACATCAAATATGGTATTTGTTCCACAATGCATTATACATGATGGGACAAACATACCAAAGGGGATCCCCAGTTGCAATGGCCATTAGAGGGAACAATGGACCCTCACAAACTCGAGTATCTAGACAAACGATTGTTTTTAAATAAAGTTAGGCCAGCTATGTTTGACAGTTTGTGTATGTGGAGGAAAGAAGTGAAGGAGCAGTAACCCAAGGCAGAGAAGGTACAAAGGAAACAGGAAAGGAAGACAGAGTATCAGAAACGTAAGGAATTTAAGGATAAGGAAGTTCAGGAGAAAAAGGAATGTTTAGATAGGGAGCATAGATTATTAATATCTAAGGAATATATAGTTAGACCGACAGTAACAGTTCAGGTTCACCAAGAGGATGTGGATTCAGACATTGATGGACTATTGATCGAACGACCCCCCCCCCCCCATATGTACCCTTAACACCTCTTCCCCATGGACCACCAAATGTTGTTCTCCCTGTACCTAGGGTTCCACTTCCTTTGGCCGCGGTTGTCCAGCTCCCAATTTTACAACCAGTACCGATACATCTTCTACCCCCTCCATCCAAGGCCACTGCGCCCCCAACCCAGGCCACTGCGCCCCCATCCCAGGCTACTGCGCCCCCATCCCAGGCTACTGCGCCCGAAATGACTGATGATCCTGTACTTTCTGTATCTGTCCTGACCCCTTGAATTCTTCGTTCTACTGTACCTCAATCACGTCAGGATGCGATAAGCTTGATGGTATTAAATTGGTTGAGTGATCTAGAAATGGATGTAGGAGAAATGATTGTTCAGATACAGAATTTCTCTGAAGGCGAGCTTCTTGGTCTCATAAATAAGCTTTCTCATCAACTTATGGTCCAATGGGAGAGGACTAGAGGACAGAATGGCCCTGATGATGTTAGAGCTATTAATCGACAGTGTCAGATAGGAGCCTTCCCTGTAAGTAGGATTAACAATGCCATAGCAATGATAATTGGATATCGTAATGAACTCTCTTCCTCTCCTCGAATAAGACCTATGAGGGAAGCTGCACCACAGTTCATTCCTGGAAGAGGGAATGCAGATAATGATGACCCTAATAGTCCTGATGCTAGAGCCCCTTTTTTGTATAATAGGATATATATGCCCTGGAAAAGGTCGGATGTACTCACTTTAAAAGCCTCCTTACCAGACATATGGAAAAAATCCTGGAGGATTTTATGATGTATAGGCAGCCATTGATTCTTGTATCATGACCTTAGCAGATATTGATATGATCCTGCCACCAGATTTGTGGCGACTTACCCGGAAACAGGATCATGCTGTTGACTTGGGAGGAGACTGGGCTGCCATAGTAGCAGCCGATAGAGATAGGAAGCCTGGTAAGAAACCTAGTCAGCTCCTACTGGATCTTCCTGGAAACAAACTCACTTATATAAAAAAGATGGTTCCGGCCAGGAAAATAGATTGGGCACTTCTCACAGCTTGTAAACAAAATCAGGGAGAGGCCGTCCCTGATTTCTTTACTCGCTTTGAGGAAGTGTTCCACGATTTTAGTGGGTAAGCTACATCTATACCTACAGGTGCACATTTATTCGTAGATCGATCTGTGGGAAATTTACTTACTGAGATATCGGTTCGCGTAAATAATTCTGAGAGTACATGGGCTTCAGTAACCCCAAAAGCTATATTAGATATGGCTCAGTATTATCAGAATCAGGTGACCACTGAGCAAGAACGAAAAGAAGGAAAACTAAAAGAATTGAAGATGAAGGTGAAGATGGTCCAGGCCTATGGACCTCAAGGTCGAGGTCAAAATTATGGTCAGAATTTCAGACAACCACCTCTAGTAGGGCCACCGCGTAGACAAACTCCACTAGGGCTGGATCAATTTGCTTATTGTAAGGAGAAGAGAGATTGGCGTTTCGAATGTCCTGTTTTAGCTGCTGGTGGGAGAGGAAGGGGACAAATGAATGGTAGTTGGGGGACTTCAGCTTCCCGACAGCAGCCACATCAGGTTCGAGTTCCAGAGAGAAATAGGTCAGGAAATTATTTTGATCAACAAAATAATCAATATTCTATGGAGGATTGGGAATCAGAGGAAACTGTGGGAACACATTGTGCCTAGGACAGTGTAGGACAAGGAGGACCAGTTGAGATACCTGTAGACCAGTCAGGGCCCTATATAACAGCCACTATCCTTGGGCAGAATCAGAATTTTTTTGTGGATACAGGGGCGACACGTAGTGCAATATCTCAGAAACTGGTGCCTGGGACACCCTTGTCTGGCCAAGTGATTACATCAATAGGATTTGATGGAACACCAATACCTATCCCTGTGTCCCAAAAACTACCTTTGCAGGTTAAAAATGTCATCACTACAGCCCCCTTTTACTTCCCCCACATGCTCCAGATAATCTGATAGGACTCGATCTTTTGAAATATTTCCATGCTACTATACATTGTTCCCATCTGGAGTACGGGTCATTTTTGGGAACAAGACATTGCCTAAACAATATAATTTTTCTTTATGTTCGGACCTTGATTATGTCCCTTCATGTGTTTGAGTTACTGCTGACACAGATGTGGGAAGAATGGACATTTCTCCAGTGCATATACAGGTTCGGGAGGATGCTTCCTAACCAAGGGTCACGCAATATAAAATATCAAAGGAAGGTGAGGATGCGCTAATATCTATCATTGAGGACATGATATGTACAAGAGTGGTTGAAGAAGTTTCCTCTAATGTATGCAATAGCCCCATTCTCCCTACCTTAAAACGGGGCGATGGAATAGGGGATAAGATGTACCGATTCGTGATTGATTTAAGAGAAGTCAACAAAATAGTTATTCCTCAATATCCTATTGTCTCTGATATTACGACCTTGTTGACATTAATCCCACTTACAGCCACTGTATTTTCCGTTATCAACCTCAAGAACGCCTTTTTCTCTATTCCTATACATGAAAACAGCAGATATCTATTTGGATTTTCATTACGGAGCCGCTCATTTAGGTTCTGTAGGGCTCCACAAGGCTATACAGAGAGTCCTAGCATTTACAGTCAGGCACTTAAACGACAGTTGGATGAACTTCTTTTGCCACCAGGAGTTACACTTGTGCAATAGGTCGATGATATTTTGATAGCCGTAGACACAGTTAAGCATTGTAAAGAGGCCACTCTCTCCTATTGTGAGTCTGAGGTCACTTATTTGGGTCACCTCTTGTCTAAGGAAGGCCGCACTCTGACTAAAGACAGGATTCAAACTATCCTAAGAATTCCTGTTCCAAGTACTCAAAAAGAAGTCAGGGCACTTATTGGTATTGCTGCCTACTGCAGACAGATGATCCCAAACTTCTCACTTATCATCAAACCTCTTTTGTCCCTTGTTACTAAAGACGCTCTCTCTCCTCTACCATGGACATCTGAATGTCAGGAAGCATATCAGCAGCTTCGTGCATCCCTATGTTCTGCTCATGTTAGGCACTCCAGACTATGCAAAACCTTTCATACTATATGTACACGAGAGATAAGGATGTGCATTGTCCGTCTTGACACAACCATATGGTAATAGAATTGTCCATGTGCTTATTTCTCAGCTGTATTAGACCCAGTGGCCAGAGGACT
Organism: Triturus cristatus; assembly: GCF_964204655.1. NCBI lineage: Eukaryota > Metazoa > Chordata > Amphibia > Caudata > Salamandridae > Triturus > Triturus cristatus. The sequence continues at coordinate 177,060,841 of NC_140587.1, forward strand.
TCTAGGTTGTCTTAGGGCAGTTGCTGCCACCGCCATCTCTATACGACAATCTGAAGATATAGTGTTGAGTAACAAGCTTATGGTTACGGTACCACATTCTGTAGATGCGTTCCTGAACCAGACTTAAACACAACACTTGACTAGCGCTAGACTCACAGAACCTACGTCTAAGGGGGTAGCTTGGCTCAGGTCACTTGGCTGAACACTCCTTTTGGCTTTTCAGGCCTGCATCCCACTCAGCTCGCAATCCTGCGTCACATCACTCAAAAAGAACACTACACCGATTTAATTTATGGAATACTCCAAGTCTTTATCTTCTCCTAACAAACTTAGTTTTCTGGTTTCTCACTTTGGAGTGTAGCGGATAATTACATTACAGGTTGAATAGCTCCCTTCATTTAGGAATAAAACATGGCATAACATCTCACCATAGTTCAAAGATTAACAGTTCATATGTTTCAAGTAAAGCATTTCGCAACATTTCAAGTTAAACCATTTCAGTACATTTCCCCAGGACCTTCCCTTCGAGGTAATTCTAACACAGTAGGTTTCTCCACCTACTAAGTGGTCCCACCCTTCCGTTTACGCTCTGGGAAACCCCCTCCGGTTCCACCATGTAGGGTCACCCCTCAATCTATAGATCGTATAAGCACTAGTGGGTCTCCAGAGGTACAGTTGACAGACAATGGCTACCTTCAGTAGGTTACTGGTAGTATTCCATAACCCTGGCTCTACTCTGTCCCCGTTACGCCATCCATTTAGGCGCTTCCTGAGGCTGGGGTTCAACCTATTACTTCCCTCATCAGTCGTGAGCCTGCCAGTAACCAATCCTGGATACGTGCCTGATTCCGCTAGGCTGCCGGTAACTACCACGACCTTACTTGGCCTTCCCCCTCGCTTCCTGATAAACGAACAATCTGGCCCCAGTTCTCTCCCCGGCCCCGCGCTGTTCCCAGCTTACTGTCTCTTAGCGAAGTCCTCATCCAGGACAGTTCTCGGTCTCTCACCTCTGGCGCGGAGCTCGGGGGGGGCGGGGGCAACCAGCAAGGGAGACCTGCAGTAAAGAGGGGAACGAAACAGCAGGCTCTTTCAGGCCACCTCCCCCAAGGGATTCCCCCGGGTGTACATTCACCAGTGACGATGGACGCCTCTCCGCTTCCCTGCAGCAGAATCTCACCACACGGGGCACAATCAGGAGACTTCGTTGTCAGCAGACGCTCCTTCTGCGGCCGGGATCGGGCGTCCTGGGTGGGCGCGGCCTCCGCCTCCTTTCCACAACAAGGGGGCGGCGCTCAGGCCCCTCTCATGTGACCAGGGCCGCAGCTTCACTGCCTCACTTCCTTACTGAGGAGAATCTCCGATGGGCGGTCGCGCTGCTCCCTCACAGCTGACACACACCCGGAGCCAATTCCCCGCCTTCGGCCTCACAATGGCAGCGTCTCCTGCCAAGGGACCCTAGGTAACCTCTCAACTTCAGGTGGGGGGAAAGAAGTAGAAACGGCCAGGGCTCCGACAATGGGTCTCGTGGAGGGGCAGGGGGAATCACAAGGTGCCGGCTTCCACACAGGAACTGAGGCAATCAGACTCCTGGGGCAGGGGCACAACCACCTCTCTTCTTCGTCAGAGAGAGTGACACGCTGGATCAGTCCAGAAATTCCCAGATAACACGGATTTAGGGAGGAGATGGCCCAGGCGCTGGCCCACTCCAAAGTCCAGGGGGGTCAGGGGGTCAATCTACCTGGAGCCTTCCTCAGGTACACGGTCCTCAAAAGACACGGGCTGCACTCAGGGACCGGTCACAGGGTGAGGGGTGTTGTTACTAGGATTAGGACTCTGCGCAGACCCTGGGACCTGTCTGTTCCCCTCTAAGTACAACCACCTCCTCACACAGGCGCCTTACTCCTGACTACTCCACAGACCAGCTTGATTCTAAAATGGTCGCCCTCCTGCCACCTCTATTTATCACCTTGGGCTGGACTTGCCAGAGGGGTCCAGAAGGTTCTGGAAGCTCCCATGGCAGTCATGGCCCGGGTGCTGAGGTGACAGTTGGAGCCACCATTTTGTGGATCCTACCTTCCGCCTCTATCTACCTCAGTGGAGCACCTTGCGCCTTTTCCTCATGTGAGGAAGGAAAGGCGCCCAGAACCTCTACATCAGCACCCCAAAAAGTTTAGTAGACAGAAAAAATGAGAAGGGGACAAGGGACAAAAATAATAAAATGAGGAGGGAACTGCCAAAGGGCTGACAGGTCTAACACGCGTCCCCCCCAGCTGAAAGTGGGGAGAGCTACCCAACCCCTTGGGAGTCCTCTTCACTAAGGCGGAAATACCTGGAGAGACCGTCAGCATTGGCGTGGTCCACTCCTGGGCGATGTTCCACCCTAAAGTCCATCCCCTGTAGGGAAATGGACCACCTCAACAGCTTGGGATTTTCGCCCCTCATTTGCATCAGCCACCTGAGGGGCCGGTGGTCGGTCTGAACCAGGAAGTGCGAGCCAAACAAGTATGGCCGCAGCTTCTTCAGAGCCCACACCACCGCAAAAGCTTCCCTCTCAATTGCACTCCACCTCTGTTCCCGGGGGAGTAGTCTCCTAGATAGGAAAACCACCGGTTGGTCTAGACCCTCATCATTGAGTTGCGACAGCACTGCCCCAATACCGTGCTCCGACGCATCTGTCTGGACGATAAACTCCTTAGCGAAGTCAGGGGCCCTGAGAACAGGTGCCGCACACATGGCCTTTTTCAAGGTGTCAAAAGCTTGTTGACATCCCTCGGTCCAGATCACCCGTCGAGGATGCTTTTTGGAAGTGAGCTCAGTCAAGGGGGCCACGATGGTACCGTATCCCTTGACAAAGCGTCGGTAGTAACCAGTGAGGCCCAAGAAGGCCCGAACCTCTGTCTGTGTCTTGGGGGGTTCCCAGGCCATGATGGTTTCGATCTTGGCCTGGAGGGGTTGAACCTTGCCCCGTCCCACCAAGTGACCGAGGTACACTACCGACCCCTGCCCGATCTGGCACTTACTGGCCTTGATCGTCAGACCTGCCTGCTGCAAAGCCTGAAGAACGGCCTGAAGGTGACTCAGATGGTCCTCCCAGCTGCGGCTGAAGACAGCGATGTCATCCAGGTACGCAACTGAAAAGGCTTCCATTCCAGAGAGGACCTGGTTCACCAATCGCTGGAACGTAGCAGGGGCGTTCTTGAGCCCGAAGGGCATCACACAGAACTGGTAGTGACCCTCGGGTGTGGAGAAGGCTGACCTTTCCTTGGCTCCATCCGTCAGGGAAATCTGCCAGTACCCAGATGTGAGGTGAAAGGTACTGAGATATTGGGCAGCTCCCAACCGGTCAATGAGCTCATCCGCCCTCGGGATTGGATGAGCGTCTGTCTTTGTCACTGAATTCAGTCCCCTATAATCCACACAGAACCGGAGCTCTGGGGTAGTGCCCGGTGGGGCAGCTTTGGGTACCAGTACCACCGGACTGGACCAGGGACTTCCTGAAGGCTCAATTACTCCTAGCTCTAGCATCTTGGTAACTTCCTCATGGATGCTAGCCCTCACCTTATCCGACAGTCGGTAGGACTTGGACTTCACAGGTGGGCTGTCCCCTGTGTCCACATCATGGGTACACAGATGAGTCCTTCCCGGAATAAGGGAGAACAAGGAAGCAAACTGCTCCAGTACCTGGCGACAGTCCTTCCGTTGTTCAGGAGTTGGTGTCGGTGAAAGGATCACTCCCTCCACCGATCCATCCTTCTCTCGGGACGCAAACAGATCGGGAAGAGGTTCACTTTCCTCTTCCTCTGACCCATCAGTCACCATCATTAACGTGACCTCGGGTCTCTCTTGGTGAGGCTTGAGGCGGTTGACATGGAGCACCCGATGGGGCTGCCTGGGGGTCTTAAGATCTACCACGTAGGTAACCTTGCCCTTTTTCTCAACCACCTCAAAGGGTCCTGACCAGCGATCCTGGAGGGCGCTAAGCTCTCCAGGTTCCATCACTCACACCTTCTGGCCAGGCTCCAGCTCCACCGGGTGAGCGTTTCGGGCATACCATTCCTTCATGACCGTTTGGCTGGCTTCTAGGTTTTCAGAAGCTTGCTTCCACAACCTAGCCATTTGGCTACGAAAGGCCAGCATGTAGCTCACCACATCCGGGGGAAGTTTTCTGGGAGTCTTTTCCCATCCATCCTTCACCAGGCTGAGAGGTCCACGCACAGGGTGCCCGTACAACAACTCGAAGGGGCTGAAGCCCACTCCCTTCTGTGGTACCTCCCTGTACGAAAACAGCAAACAAGGTAGGAGGACGTCCCATTTCCTCCGCAGGCTCTCGGGCAGACTCCGGATCATGCCCTTTAAGGTTTTGTTAAACCTTTCCACCAGACCATTAGTCTGGGGGTGATAAGGAGTGGAGAACCGGTAGGTAACTCCACACTCTTTCCACATAGCCCGCATGTATGCCGACATGAAGTTGGTACCTCTGTCCGACACCACTTCCTTGGGGAATCCCATCCGGGTAAAAATTCCCATAAGGGCCCGTGCCACCGCAGGTGCAGTAATGGTCCTCAGAGGGATAGCCTCTGGGTACCGTGTGGCATGATCCACCAGAACCAGGATAAACCTGTGACCGGCCGATGTTGGTGGATCCAATGGCCCGACGATGTCGATGCCCACCCTTTCAAAGGGGGTACCAACGACAGGCAGTGGTTCCAGGGGAGCTTTCAGCTTCACCCCTGTCTTCCCACTCGCTTGGCAGGTTACACACGTCCTACAAAAAGTATCGGACGTAATCCTCATCTGAGGCCAGTAAAAATGAGGGACAAGTCGAGCAAAGGTCTTGTCTTGTCCCAAGTGTCCTGCCAAGGGTATTTCATGAGCCAGTCCTAATAGGAAGGCTCGGTAACGCTGGGGAACTACCAAGGCCCGGGAAGAACCATGCACCGGAGCCTTGGGTTCGCTATACAGGAGTCCATCTTCCCAGTATATGTGGAAGTTCCCCGAATCGTTACCCGCTGCCTGGGCTTCCGCCTGCCGCCGTAAACCCTCAAGGGTAGGGCACTCCTTCTGGGCCCGACAAAACTCTTCCCTAGTAGGTCCTCCCTCCACCTGCCAGTCTGCAGGGGTAGGCAAGCCCTCCAGGGACGTTACATCCCCCTCCGTAGACTCCGGGACCACCTTAGTTGCCCCATCCACCTTTGGAGGGTCAGATGCCGGGGCAGGCTTTCCCCGTCCCCGTCTACCCTTTCCGGCAGCTGGTTGGGCCTTTGTCCCAGGCTCCAACCTCTGTGAATCCCCTCTTCGGGTGGTCACGGACCGAGTGTGGGCACACGTCCACTCAGGGGTCCCCAACATTTCCATGTGGGCCCTGAACTCAACCTCCTTCCACGCCGAGTGTTCAAGGTCGTTTCCCAACAGGCAGTCGACCGGCATGGCAGGGCTGATCGCAACTCGTAGAGGACCCGCCACCCCTCCCCACTCAAAGGGAACCTGGGCCACCGGATAGTGACCCTCTCGGTTGTCAGCCATCACAACCGGGTGGACTACATTGGGGACCACCTGCTCTGGGGACACCAGCTGACTCCTTACCATAGTCATGCTGGCTCCTGTGTCCCTCAGAGCCTCCACCCTCTGGGCATTGATGGTGACCCATTGCCTGTACTTAGTAGTATTCGAGGGCATCTGGGTCTTAGGAACCATCTCACAATCCCCTAAGGACACTAAGGTTAGCCCTGCCCACTCACCTCCCTTATCTAGGGGCAACTCCTCCCCGAGCACTACACTCGCCACCCCAGGGGTCTTTCCTCCAATGGGAGGGTGTGGTCTCTTGGGACACTTGGCATCCCCCTTATAGTGCCCAACCTCACCACACTCGTAGCATCGGACAACCCTAGGCTGCTGACCACGGTCAGGATAAGGGGGTTTGTGGGGAACAACCTTAGGAGGGAATCCTACTCCCTTCCCTGGTGAACTCTTTTGGGGGCCTTTAGAGAACTCCCTTTTTTTGTCTTCCCCCCCTTTCTTCTGAGGGGCGCCCGGTCCAGCCCCTTGGAAATTCCCTCCAGTCCCTTTTGAGGATACCCGGGTACTGGCCCAGATATCTGCCTCCTCTGCAAGCTTCCTGGGATTAGTGAGCTTGCTGTCTACTAGGTGCTGACGCAGCTCTGGAAAACTTTTCTCGAGGAGATGCTCCTTTAGGATTAAATTGTACAGTCCCTCATAGTCCTTGACTTCACTACCCTGCACCCAGCCCTCTAAGGCTTTCCGGGCATAGTCCAAGAAGTCCACCCAATTCTGAGTGGACAACTTCTGACTACCCCGGAACCTCTGCCTGAATTTTTCAGGGGTCAACCCGAATTTCCTCACTAGGGCTATCTTCATAACGGGGTACCGGGTCTGGTCTGGCTGTTCTAGCGCTAACAAGGCATCCCTCCCCACCGGAGGCATATACCTATACAGGCCACCCCCCCACTGGGCTTCAGGGACCCCATGGGCTCTTAGAGAGACCTCATAGGCAGCCAGCCATTTTACAATATCATCCCCTATACCATAGCTAGCAACCACATCTTTGGGCAGGTAGGGCCTGGACTCTCTTGGGACTTCTCTCGGTATGCTGCCACCATTAGGACTGCTGGGGGTTCCAAGTTGAAGGGCTTTGAGCTCTAACTCCTTTAAGTGAAGCTCGTGGAGGAACCTTCTCTCCTCCCTCTCCTTTTCCAACCGGGCCAGATCCATTCTAAGCTGTCTCTCTTCCCTCCGATCAACTAGGTCAGCAGAGGACAGGCTCCCCCCTGAGGCGCTACTTCCCACTCTTGATGGGGCCCTGGACCCAACGTCCATATTACCGCTCCCAGGGGGAAGAAGGACTTCCGGTTCTTCTTGGAGATCTAGTCCTGGTTCTTCTTCCCGTTTCCCGCTAGGGTGGGCCATAACCCAGGCTCTTAAGCTTGCCTGGAGCTCTGTCTTCTTCGCCCCCTGCTTAAAGAATACCCCCCGTTCCTGGCAGAACTCCCTCAATTGGGCCACTGTATACTCCTCCAGCCTACCCAATTCGAATTCCATCCTGCCAGATGGGACCCCAACACAGTTAACAAGAACTTTACTCAAGAAAGGGAATATACACAGGACAATTTCAAAAATCTCCAATTAGGAAAACACTCTGGAGAAAACTCCAGCCAAAACAATCCAGTGTAGGTGGTGATGCACGCTAAACTGCCACTAAGCGGATGCAAGCACTGAGTAAGTAATCCCACCGCTGAGCACCAATTTGTTAGACCTACGTCTAAGGGGGTAGCTTGGCTCAGGTCACTTGGCTGAACACTCCTTTTGGCTTTTCAGGCCTGCATCCCACTCAGCTCGCAATCCTGCGTCACATCACTCAAAAAGAACACTACACCGATTTAATTTATGGAATACTCCAAGTCTTTATCTTCTCCTAACAAACTTAGTTTTCTGGTTTCTCACTTTGGAGTGTAGCGGATAATTACATTACAGGTTGAACAGCTCCCTTCATTTAGGAATAAAACATGGCATAACATCTCACCACAGTTCAAAGATTAACAGTTCATATGTTTCACGTAAAGCATTTCGCAACATTTCAAGTTAAACCATTTCAGTACATTTCCCCAGGACCTTCCCTTCGAGGTAATTCTAACACAGTAGGTTTCTCCACCCACTAAGTGGTCCCACCCGGCCGTTTACGCTCTGGGAAACCCCCTCCGGTTCCACCATGTAGGGTCACCCCTCAATCTCTAGATCGTATAAGCACTAGTGGGTCTCCAGAGGTACAGTTGACAGACAATGGCTACCTTCAGTAGGTTACTGGTAGTATTCCATAACCCTGGCTCTACTCTGTCCCCGTTACGCCATCCATTTAGGCGCTTCCTGAGGCTGGGGTTCAACCTATTACTTCCCTCATCAGTCGTGAGCCTGCCAGTAACCAATCCTGGATACGTGCCTGATTCCGCTAGGCTGCCGGTAACTACCACGACCTTACTTGGCCTTCCCCCTCGCTTCCTGATAAACGAACAATCTGGCCCCAGTTCTCTCCCCGGCCCCGCGCTGTTCCCAGCTTACTGTCTCTTAGCGAAGTCCTCATCCAGGACAGTTCTCGGTCTCTCACCTCTGGCGCGGAGCTCGGGGGGGGGCGGAGGCAACCAGCAAGGGAGACCTGCAGTACAGAGGGGAACGAAACAGCAGGCTCTTTCAGGCCACCTCCCCAAGGGATTCCCCCGGGTGTACATTCACCAGTGACGACGGACGCCTCTCCGCTTCCCTGCAGCAGAATCTCACCACACGGGGCACAATCAGGAGACTTCGTTGTCAGCAGACGCTCCTTCTGCGGCCGGGATCGGGCGTCCTGGGTGGGCGCGGCCTTCGCCTCCTTTCCACAACAAGGGGGCGGCGCTCAGGCCCCTCTCATGTGACCAGGGCCGCAGCTTCACTGCCTCACTTCCTTACTGAGGAGAATCTCCGATGGGCGGTCGCGCTGCTTCCTCACAGCTGACACACACCCGGAGCCAATTCCCCGCCTTCGGCCTCACAATGGCAGCGTCTCCTGCCAAGGGACCCTAGGTAACCTCTCAACTTCAGGTGGGGGGAAAGAAGTAGAAACGAACGGCCAGGGCTCCGACAATGGGTCTCGTGGAGGGGCAGGGGGAATCACAAGGTGCCGGCTTCCACACAGGAACTGAGGCAATCAGACTCCTGGGGCAGGGGCACAACCACCTCTCTTCTTCGTCAGAGAGAGTGACACGCTGGATCAGTCCAGAAATTCCCAGATAACACGGATTTAGGGAGGAGATGGCCCAGGCGCTGGCCCACTCCAAAGTCCAGGGGGGTCAGGGGGTCAATCTACCTGGAGCCTTCCTCAGGTACACGGTCCTCAAAAGACACGGGCTGCACTCAGGGACCGGTCACAGGGTGAGGGGTGTTGTTACTAGGATTAGGACTCTGCGCAGACCCTGGGACCTGTCTGTTCCCCTCTAAGTACAACCACCTCCTCACACAGGCGCCTTACTCCTGACTACTCCACAGACCAGCTTGATTCTAAAATGGTCGCCCTCCTGCCACCTCTATTTATCACCTTGGGCTGGACTTGCCAGAGGGGTCCAGAAGGTTCTGGAAGCTCCCATGGCAGTCATGGCCCGGGTGCTGAGGTGACAGTTGGAGCCACCATTTTGTGGATCCTACCTTCCGCCTCTATCTACCTCAGTGGAGCACCTTGCGCCTTTTCCTCATGTGAGGAAGGAAAGGCGCCCAGAACCTCTACATCAGCACCCCAAAAAGTTTAGTAGACAGAAAAAATGAGAAGGGGACAAGGGACAAAAATAATAAAATGAGGAGGGAACTGCCAAAGGGCTGACAGGTCTAACAGTTACGGTACCACATTCTGTAGATGCGTTCCTGAACCAGACTTAAACACAACACTTGACTAGCGCTAGACTCACAGGATACGAACTTACGCTGTTGGCACCTCATATCACACTCAAGAGATGTTTGACATAAAACCCAGCTACATTGTTACCTTTGCCAGCTGAACAAACTCAAGATTTACATGACTGTATTTTCCTCACAGAAGAACAAACTAAGGGAAGAATAGATCTTAAGGATACACATATTTCAGATCCTGAGGGAGAACTATGGGTGGATTGCTCTTGTTTAAAACTACCTGATGGCACCACCTCTGCAGCCTATGATATAACCTCATTACAAACTGTGGTGGAAACCGTCTGTATCCCACAAAAATCTGCCCAAGCAGCTGAACTCATTGCGCTTTTAAGGGCTTGCGAACTCAGTCACGGATTATCAGTAAATATTTATACTGATAGCCAGTATGCATTTGGTGTGGCACACAAGTTTGGCAAACTTTGGAAGGAACGGGGATCCCTAACCTCCCATGGTTCTAAAATACAACATGGCAAATTGGTAAATAGTCTTCTTACTGCCTTGACATTGCCAAAGAGTGTAGCCATTACCAAATGTAGTGCCCACAGGAAAATTACAGACAAGGTGGGACAAGGAAATGCTTTCGTGATGAAGTTGCACGAGATACTGTAAGTGCACTCATGAGTAAGTATATGTACTACGATCCCAAGCTGAAAGATTGGAAAACGTATATAGAGGTTAAGGAAATACAGCAGTCAGCCAATGGCAAAAAGAAGGAGAGTTAGATGAGGGATGTTGGAGGTCAAAAGATATGTCAAAATGGAAGTTGCCCTATGCATTACCTTTTGTGACTATGGCTCATGGACCTGCTCACGTTCGTGCCAAAAACACCATCTCCCAACTAGATCAGGTCTGGGATAATCCACTCATACGGAAAACGGCTGAGAATTTGATTAAACATTGTATGATATGGTTACAGTATAATCCTGGGAAGGGGGTATCAACCCCTACTGGTGGATTTTCTCCACCTAAGGTTCCCTTTGAAGCACTTCAAATGGATTACATTCAGTTAGAAGACTGACACCCCGACCTGCGCAGATGAGCTGCGACCACGGCCATCACCTTCGTGAACACCCGAGGGGCGCTGGTAAGGCCGAAGGGGAGCACGGTAAACTGAAAATGCTCCTGGCCTACCGTGAACCGCAGGTAACGTGGGTGGGCCAGCAGGACGGGGATGTGAAAATATGCGCCCTGCAAGTCCAACGCTACCGAGGGCAGCCAAGACCAGAGTCAGCATTTTGAACTTCTCCTTCCGGGGGAAGCGATTGACGTTCCGGAGGTCCAAGATGGGGCACAAGCCCCTTTTGTCCTTCTTGGGGACCAGAAAGTAGTGGGAATAACAACCACTCCCTACTTCCGGCCCAGGAACGCACTCGATGGCCCCCTTGGCCAAGAAGGCCGTGACTTCCTGCTGGAGAAGTACCAAGTGATCCCCTGACATGCGGTGGCACCGAGGTGGCATGGCTGGAGGGGAGGACTGAAAGGTGAGCGAGTAACCCCTGCGGATGATCTGCAACACCCACTTGTCCAATGTGATATCGCGCCAGTGGGGGAGGTGGTGGCGGATTCTGCCACCCACCGGCGTGGGGTGCTCCACAAAGCTCGGATTAGGAAGGTTTGGAGGTAGGTGCAGCGGAGGTGAACTAACCCCCACGCTGATTCCCAGACCCGCCCCTGTGGAAGCCGTGTCCACGGCCGCGCTGAGGCTGGTTCTGCACAGGTTTGCTGAAGGAACGTGCCTGGGCGCCTCTGCCGTGGCGACGAAAGGAACGAAAACCAGAAGTGGCCGGGCTCTTCGCGGAAAGACCCAAGGACTTGGCTGTGGCCCGCGAGTCCTTAAAATGCTCTAGTGCACTGTCGGCCTTATCGTCAAACAGGCGAGTGCCATCAAAGGGCATGTCCATGGGCGAGCTTTGGACATCTGGCGAGAACCCGGTAGATCTTAACCAGGCATGGCGATGAAGTGTCACAGTCGTAGAAATCGCCCTACCCAGTCAGTCCGCGGTGTCCAAGCCACAGCAAATGGCGAACTTAGCCGTATCCTTACCCTCAACAACCGCTTGGGACAGCACAGCGTGGGTCTCCTCAGGACACTGAGGCAACACCTGCGCAACCGTATCCCACACCGCGTGGGAATAGCGGCCCAATAAGCAGGCGGTGTTCACTGACCGCAGCCCCAAGCTGGCCGAAGAGAACAACCGCTTACCGAACTGTTCCAGCTTCTTAGAGTCCCTATCAGGCGGAGCCGTGGTAAAGGCACTCTGCAACGTCGAGGCCTGGATAACCAGACTCTCAGGCGTAGGATGAGTGGTCAGAAAAGCAGGGTCCCCAGGCGCCGGGTGGTGACGCCTGGTGACATTCTTATCTACAGGGGCCCCAGTGGCTGGCCACGACCAAGTGCCCAACAAGACGTCAGTGAGGGCATCGTTAAATGGGAGCAGAGGCTCCGACGAAGTGGACGCCGTCTGGCGCACCTCAGTGAGGAGATTAGATTTAAGGGCCACCGTAGGGAGATCAAGGTTTAGAACCTCAGCTGCCTGACGGAGCACCATCGGGTAGGAGGTGCCCTCCTCTATGGTAGGCAGGGCAGAAGCAAACCCCGGGTCAGAGGAGACAACGAGGTCGCCGGCCTCTTCCAAGTCATCCACTCAGTCCTGCTCGGGGTCGCACTGACGGGCAAGAGGGTCCTCGGACCCCTCCCAGTCGTCCTCCACCTCTGTCACATGGGAAACAGACCGCGGCAGCAGAGCTGGGGCCGGAGAAGGAACAAACTGCGTCGGAAACGGCGCCGGCCAGGGCCGAGCCGGTGCCACGTCCCAGTGTGGATCCCAGGCCGGAACAAAATGTTCCTGGAACCTGGGCAAGGGCGGGACGAAGGGCACCCGCCGGGGGTGGAGCCGAGGGTAGCGCTGGGGCCGGAGCCGGCAGTGCTGGACCTAGTAGCGCTGGGGCCGGAGCCGGCAGTGCTGGACCTAGTGGCACCGTGGCCGTAGCCAACGGAGCAGGATCCTGTGGCGCCATACCTGGATCCACCGGCGGCCAAACAGGATTTGGACACAGGACCGAGGAGTCCGAAGGCGTGCCGGCGGGAGCCCGAGGCCTAAAGAGGCGGTCAATGGTAGCAAGAAATTCTTGCACCTGTTCGGGAGTCGCCGACAGACCCGGGTAAGGCGGGTAGACCGCGGGACTCCCAGGCTCCAAAGGAGCCGCAGGGGCAGAACCCCTGCCCCCCTCGTCCGCATCCGAGGACCGACAGGGGGACATCGGAGAGCGAACTCGCTTCTTCGACTTCTTTTTGTGTCATCTCTTACCCGAATCCGAGGGCGAAGACTTGGAGCCCGAGGAGCGACGACTGTGGCCCCGCGAGCGTTCCCGGGAACGGTCCCTGGACCTGGAACGGCGCTGGGACGAGTGTCGGACCTCCAGCAGCTTCCGGCACCGCTCCCTCAAGGCCTTCGGGGTCATGGCCCGACAGTCCCGGGAGTCGTGGTCGGTCTCCAGGCAGTAGAGGCCAACATCGTGGGGGTCCACCACCGACATATTGTGACGGCAGGCCCTACAAGACTTAAATCCAGGCCTACGTGCACCAAGAAGAAAAGGAGACAAAAAGTCTCAAAAAGGTTGTCAAAAAGTGACTAAGGTACGTGCCCTAACCGGATCTGCGCTTGCTGGCGCAGAAAAAGAAAGAACTGAGGTCATTGCACATGGGTGGCACCTAAGTAGTCTCTGTGACGTCATCTCGGCGCTTACAATGCCAGCGACGGACGCGGAGCCGCACGACGCCACTTACTGACGCGCAGGAGTACTGCTAGGAAACTTTACGGGATCCAGTCTGATGCCTGGGTAAGGAATCTATCACTAACGTGTCTCTTTCAGATTGGCCAGAAGCCTTGACTCTAGCATTGTTATCTGTTCGTTCCACCCCACAAAGTAAGATTGGACTTTCTCCCTATGAGATAGTCTTTGGTAGGCCTATGAATGTATGGGGACCTCCCAGCCCAAATTTAATTAAAGAAATACAGTACCCTGTTTTGAGTGATTACCTAAAAAGGGTCCGGCTCATGGTTTTCAACCTGGTGACTTCGTCCTCGTAAAAAACTTCCAACGTCAACGTTCTAAAAATTTGGAGCCTCGCTGTTAGAATCCGGAGCAGATCCTGCTTGAGACTCGAACTGCTGTCCGTGTCACCAACAGACACCATTAGATTAATGCAGCACACTGCAAGCGAATCCCAGCAACTGTTCTCCAGCCAGAAGGCAGAAACGATCTGAAAGACATCTTACAGACTCAGAAAAGTGTTGCTCCTCTGAACGAAGACACTATTTCCTGATCAAACTAAAATGTAAATGTAAATTTGATACTTGTATAGCGCACTACTCACCCGCAAGGGTCTCAAGGCGCTTGTACGAATACCGCTGTGGAACCCATCCTGGCTTTCCCTGTGAGGCGTCCACTCCTGGGCACCCCCAAGGTGGAGGCCAGGCATCCTTAGCGTTGTGGGGGCCGTTGTGGAGATTAAGCAAGCTATTTCCCAGAGTTGCAGAGTGGGACTCCATGATTGGAATAGGCACCGAGGCGAGAATTATCAGGTCCGTGGAATTTTTGAGCCCAAGACCCGCCGAGGCGGGGAATTGAACCCTGGTCCCGGGCTAGACCTCTGCATCAGGGTCTGCCGCTCTAAACATTGAGCCACACTTCTTCACCCCACCTTCAGCAACAAGGTACGATTTTGACCAAGGAAGGGAAGGAGCTTATAGAGATACCAGAGGACCGGTTTCAATTAGTGGAACGATTCGGCTGTGACAAAGTAGGATCACCGAATCTGCTGAACTACGTTCAGAGGGGATTATGATACATGTTCAGTGGTGCCTGGATTTAGCTCTGACCTGTGGTTGTATCGATACCAAGAAGGAGAAATGCAGAAATTGGGATCCAAGTTGCAAAGTAATGACAAGACTCTGTATGGTGACTCTGATCATATTGTTGATAATATTGGCAGCAGTTTTTTGGACAATGAAGAAAGTGATTCCGGCTTGAACCCTATTGGCCGCTACTACTCCTGTCCCCACGGAACATTATTACTTCACTCTTCCCTACCATGAACAGAAACATCGGATGTCCTACCTCTAACACTTTCATCCAAATGTTACATCATACTCAAAACTACGAACACTACCAACTGCTGCGTATGTGGAATGATGCCAGCTCATCAGAAGAAGGGAGGAACACCTTTCATTCCCTTGCCATTTTCACATAATGGCTCCTGTAAAGCCTGGTTCGCACTTTTGTGGGTCTCTGCAATTAGTAATATCACTCAAGCTGATGTAGGAAGACTCAATGCCCAGCTAAACAAGGTTTGTTACCCCGATGAGCAAGGGGATCCACAAGCCAAAGGAACAGTATGGGAAATGGAGGAGTATCGCAGAGGGAATTCCTCTACAAGATATGTTTTTCCCCAACACTAAAACAGCCAAGGGTAATGGGCCTCCTCTTATTGCTGTAACCAGAGTCCGAGCAGAACTTTGTGTGAGCAGTATTGGCAGTATTCCCGTGGGAAAAAGTGACTGTACTACAGTGTTGAATATCACTGGAACGAACAATAGCAGTTTTTTATCTTCCCATAACACTTACATCATTTGGGGAAACAAATGTTATCATCATCTACCAGTCAGTTGGTCCGGCATCTGTTATGTGTGCTTTTTGCTTCCACCTGTGTTCTTAGCACCTGCCTCTTATCACAAAGACCAGAAACTGTTTAATAACATTTCTTTGAATAGATTCAAAAGAACTATAAATAATTGATGCGGTATATCAGACTGATACAGCATTACAGCAATACGTTGATTTTAATTTGGGACTCTTTCTTTGTTGGTGCAGCCCTAAATAGTAGAAAGATTAGACGCCTGACCCGAGAGGTAGAAGCAGTGACTAATCAGACCGCAATGGCTCTAGGAAATATTACAGAAGAGCTTCAAATTACAAGGATTATAACTCTTCTAAACAGAATGGTGCTTGATGTATTACTCGCCGATCGTGGTGGAGCATGTCTCATCATCGGTAGTGGCTGTTGCGTGTTCATACTTAACCACACCCCTTCTGTCTATGACTCCATTTCCAAATTACATAAAATAGCTACAGAAATACATCAAGACCAAGGCACATGGTCCTGGTCTGAATGGTTACACTTGGGGTTGGAAATTATTAATGGGAATAGTAATTATAGTAGCCATCTTTCTCACTTGCTGCTGCTGCATTCAATGTGCTCCTACGATATGTACAGCTTGTATAACCACTTGTAATCATATTAAACCTCTCTTGATTAATGTTCATCAATTGAATCGAGAAATGATGATGCACACTGAAATTTACGAACTTATGAATATCAACATTTAAAATTAATATATGTTTTTTTTAGATTGGATTCAGCATAGCTGAAAAGGAAGAACTGTTAAAATGTAAAATCTGATTTTCTCGTTTTTTGATTAAGCTATGCCTCATCCATTTCTCACCCCTGCTCTGCTTTCAGCCTGGCTCTATCCTTGACACCGCATCTGTATAACATGAGTAAATAATCTAGATTGGGGCATTGTAGGCTGTGTGTACATGTAGAGTCAGCTCAATAGAACAGCTGGCATCTGCACAGGGTTTTTCAGACAGTGGTAAAGCCTCAAGTAGAGTTTGCTCAGATAGCATATCTTGTTCTGCAGCTCCAGGACGCAACAGTTACACAAGGCACCAAGGCTGTTAATTCTTACCGATTGTTTCATTTGTGTGTTCTTCCCAAAGCTCTAGTTGTAGGCTGGTGAAGGTAGGCCTGTGAGGCCCATCCAGATGAGATGGCAACTTCACAGCCCAGAATTTCACAGTAGCAGATCTATGAAGTCCATCTGTGGAAAAGTACCTTTTCAGGGGTACACTGGTGCAGGGTCACCCTTTTGTCCACGGGTTCAAAGATCAACAAAATAGAGATCAGCACTGGATTTGGGAATAAATAACAAGTTTATTAATCACTCATGAGTGGGACCACATCCACACAGCACTCTCAAGGGCTGCCTGAGGTAGTACACTGAAGTCACAGAACACAGCGCTTTTATACAGGTTTTCTGCACTGTAAGCATGTGAACAGAAATAGGGAGAACGAGTTTTATAAATAGTTTTCAGAAAAAAGGGCAGATGAATAATCACTTGGTCAGCAAAGTGGGAAGGGGAGCAGGAGTCCTTATGGCAGCATTAAATGGTTGACAGTTAACATCTGAGACCAGGTGCTCTGGCAGCTACAAACCCTCAGCACGTACATTGCTTTTAGCTGAATCAGGAAGTCAACTAAAATAGAAGCACAGGCAGAGTGAAAAGACGAAGGAAACTTAAATGCACACCACAACCAAAACGGCTGTCGCTTATGCCAAGTAAAATATTACATGTTTTCCACAGACGGCCCTTTTGGCATAAGCGAAGACATTTTCTTATGCTTTAAAAGGGGTACGATAAATATCATGTACATCAATCAGCATCATATTGCTGACTTCTCAGTCTATTGCTAAACAGGCATTTACATTTTGGACATTTGTTTTAGATGGTGTACAAGTGGAAATACAGAGGGAACAAAGCATTGGCCCGCACTGGATACATAAACAACAAGAGAAGAGAGTTGCAATAATTATAAATAAGTCCGACAATATTTTTAAGCCCCATACAAAAAATACGCTCCAGAACCATCCAGCCCAAGTCCATGTTCCTAAATCTTGATGTATCTCTGTGGTTATTTTATGCATTTTGGAAATGGCATCATAAACAGAAGGGGCGTGGTCAGGGATAAAGACACAACAACTACTACTACCGATAATGCGACATGCTCCACCACGATCAGCTAGAACCACGTCTAGCACCATTCGGTTTTGCAAAGTCACAATTCTCGTAATTTGGAATTCTTCTGTAATATTTCCAAGCGCCATTGCTGTCTGATTAGTCACAGCCTCTACTACTTGGGTTAAGCGTCTGATTTTCCTGCTATTCAAAGCCGCACCAACAAAGAAAAAAAAGGGTCCCAAATTCAAGTCAACATATTGCTGTAATGCAGTGTCAGTTTGATCCACTTCATCATTATTTATAGCTCTTTTGAATCTGTTCAAGGAAATGTCATTAAACAGTTTTTGATCTTTATGATTAGATGCAGGTGCTAAGAACACAGGAGGAAGCAAGAAGGACACATAGCATGTTCCGGACCATCCGATTGGTAGATGATAGTAGCCTTTACTCCCACAAATGAAATAAGTGTTGTGGAAACTAGCAGAAATCGCTGTTAGCATGAGCTGAAGCCATTTTGGTTATGACAGCCATTTTAGTTAGCCATGTGCTCGCCATGTGCTTCTCCTGTCTTCACTGTTGCCTGCCCTTGTATTCTGCTTGAGTCATCAGTTACAGTTAACTCCTTCAGCACTGAGCCAGAGCAATGTATGATCAGAAAGGCCTGTAGCTAATAGAATGCACCTGTGACAGACTTAACTGTCAGGCTATTTTAACTGATGTCAGCAACTATGTAACTCCTCCCACTCTGTTGACTAAGTGATTTTCCTGTACCCTTATATGTGAAATGCTATTCGTGTGTACACTTGTACCGCCTCTTTTTGAACCTCCATGCTTACACTGCAACTATCACAGTATATAAGCACCATGGTTTCTGTACTCCTTTGGCTACCTCATACAGTG
This sequence comes from Triturus cristatus, assembly GCF_964204655.1. Lineage (NCBI taxonomy): Eukaryota > Metazoa > Chordata > Amphibia > Caudata > Salamandridae > Triturus > Triturus cristatus. The sequence goes on from NC_140587.1 coordinate 177,078,988, forward strand.
GCCTGAGGGTACCGTATTGACGTAGTCTCCCTCATGAGAGGTTAATAAATCTATTTCCTTTGATATTACAGCTTCCGTGCCAATCTCTATTCTGTTAGTCTAAGGACTTAAGGACAAAGAAGAGCGAACCCCTGCACCGGTGGGTCCCTGAAAAGGCTCACCTCCACAAATTGGGGCCAGTCACGTGGGGCTCATCAGTAGACGCGGTCGCCCAAAAGAGTGGTCTCGACGGAGGATTGGAATCTCGCTGAGGATGTACACTGCACGATGACACATTTGTCTTTGCAGACCAAAGTGTTTTACCGATTTGACCCGCCAGGTGGTGACCGGTCCCTGACTGAGATCCCTTTGGCGTTCGTCTCAAAGTGACCATTAGGTTGATTCAGAACTTGGCAGTTGGAAGCTGGAGACTTTTGTTTGGTAAGATCGCGATGCTGCAGCAAATAAAGGCAGGTAATGAGGAGATTTTTCTCTACTTTTGGATCATTCTCAGGATAAATACTCTTTGATTATAATATCATATCGCATTGTAATCTTTTTGGCATGCCTGCTCCTAGCACACTTCGTAGAATGTATTGCTGTCTTGGTGGTACCAATATGGATTTAGAAAGTACTCAGCTGACTCCCCTAGAGGGGATACCTAAATAGGTTTATGTACATTAAATAAGGTACTTCTTTCATAATGTATAGTACACTGTGGAACAGATGCACTAAAAAGGATCCTGATCTACGCACTTAGTAAAATTCATAAATGGTGATACGGAGCGCTTTTGAGTGTTCCGCCAGCTCCATTGGTAATTCAGTGAATTTTGGAAAAAGGTCTGGGGCTGGAGCCTGTCTTTTTTTAACATGGCACAGTCTTTGGGCTGTTTACTTGTCTTGGTGCAGTCTCTGTACTATTTTTTGGAGAGTCCTTTCCTTTGTAAATATGATTTACAATTGGTATTTACAAAAGGTTTGGTTTGAGTACAGTCTTTGGGCTGTTTACTTGTCTTGGTGCAGTCTCTGTACTATTTTTTGGAGAGTCCTTTCCTTTGTAAATATGATTTACAATTGGTATTTACAAAAGGTTTTGTTCGAGTACAGTCTGTGGGCTGCCTCTTGCTTTTATCCTAAGTGTTGATCGTTTTTTTTTGTGTCTGTGTGATTTGTGGACTGACACAGGTGGTGATGCTTGTGAAGTACTTGTTTGATTGAGTAACCACTGTATTTTTTGTGTAAGAATAGCTTGCCTCAGCAAGCAGTGTTGTATGTTCTGAGTGTGTGGCCCCCTTCTTGAAAATGTCTGGAATTAGCTCAATTTGGTTTGTTGCCGTCATTGTGTTCTGCAGATGACATTGGAAGAATTACACTTTAAAATTCAAAGGATAAATTATATAACATATGCTAAATTACTGTACGCTGCTATTAAAAGTAAAGCAGTAACAAGGTATAGATGTCAAACTTCAATTATTATATCGCCCCAGTGGTAAAACAAAATTAGAATTAACACTCAATAGGAAAAAAATAGGTCTCGGAGAGAGAAAAAATGAATTTGTCTGTTTTACACAACTGGGACTCAATACAAAATGTTACAACATTATCCTTAGATACATTATATTAAATATTAAAAGGCATTCACATTATCTGAGTAATCAGTTGCCGCTAAAATAAAAGCACCTCTTATACCACATTCCAAAACGATAGATTTTGACTGGCTTGGAATGCCTGGGTTTTAAATAGACTGAACCGTGCTGATTCCTGGCACTAGAAAGAGAGCTTTTAAACAGCTGTTCAAAGCGGTCTGTTCGAAGGAAGCTGTCTGTCAGAACAGACGGAGGTAATCCATGGTTTACAAACTTTTTAATCTCGTTAATCACGACAACTTAGTATCTTACTAGGCGGGATCAGGTCACGTTGTTTTCTCACGCCCTTTCCTTTTCTCTCCATCCCTTTTGGTCCCTAGTCTTACTAGATACCTACAAATTGTTGATCTCAATTCACGTTGGTACACTTCTATTCAAATGACTATTTGTATATACCTGCAATGTGTATTTCTTCACTTTCGGATTTTAATGGATTCTTATTCATATATCTTTGTATACCATTTCACCGCACGTGAAACCTCTTTTTATTTATTCAAGACATCTTTGACTTGTAATGTATACCTTACACGACCCCTCTCTTCAGAAGCTTGTGATGCCATGTGGTATTTATTGTCTTTTAATTTACACAGCCTTGAGGAAGTCGTGGGATTACTGTCCCTACACGACGAAACACGTGTTGGCTGTGACTAGGATGTTCCATTGGAAAATAAAGAACAAGGAAGACAAACTTCGCATATGATTTATTGATGTCAATGTTTTTTCCTGACTTACACGTCTAAAACGTTTGAAATTGTAATAATTACGAGTGCTGGGGATTTGCTGAACTGTTACGTAAAACTTTTTGAGGACATTAGAATACAGCAAAGGGTTTTTCTCCTGAAAAAGCGTAAAAGTTGACGCCTGCTGGTTGTGAAACACAGCTGAGTAAATAACACATGGCTCACAAGCTACAATCCAACTTGTTAAAATATATTGTTGCACCAAATTAAAAATGTGAATATTAGTTTCTCTAGCAATGACAATATTACTGTCTCTTAGTGACAAACTTAAAATATGATTCCTAGTATGGCCTACTGGCTGCAGTCTGAAATGCACTTACAAGTTATGCAAAGAGTAGCTGTACAGACATGAAAATGACATTGCACGCCTTAAGGCACGATAGTTTTGAGTGAATTATTGTATTCTGAAAACTGAAATTTTGAACAAGTTCTTTAGATGCTAGAACACACATTTCACAGGAATAAAAACAAAAATAAGACAGCAAAAGTGCATCCTACCTTTAAATTATCAGCACACAGGCACGGAGCAGGAATGCTTTTCAGCTGTGCTTTTCCAGAGTTACTTAGAATTGTAAAGGCCGCATGGAATAGCCTTTCTCAGACAGGGGACAACAGGTTTAAGGGTCAGAGGCCAAGTTCTGTATTTAGAATTGACCAGCACTACTGAACGCAAAATGACCACGCAGGGAGCCACTGTGACAGTGTCTTGTTTCTACATTACACTATGAAAGCTTGTAATGTTGAAGAGTAGTTTAATAAACTGATTTCTTTGTATTAATTACATTTCCGGATTCTAACATTGTAGGGTAAAACACTACAGGTAATGTAAATTTTGCTCTAATGATGTCTGAGGCTATAATGTGCCTAGGAAAATTAGGGTAAAATTAATACTCAATTCATGTTAATAATATTTAGGATATCCTCATTAGTAATTTAACTACATTTAAGAAATTGAAGAATTTACTTAGTTGTTTCAATTAACTTATAGCCTTGATTAAGCCTTCCTGGAACAAGATTGGACACCACAGATCTGTTTTAGGTAACAGTAGCTAAAGGAAATATTACATATTCTGTTAGGAGCACATTGGGATATCACTGTTTTCTTGAGAAATAATACAAGTGGAGGAGATATGCAGGTGGGGTTTATCCTATTGAATAACATTATCAAGGGGTAGCAGCGTCTGTAGGCCATGTGCAGACAATAGCTCTGCCATGCATACATAAATACTGGTTTTCACTCCAAATTGCTGTGCTAGTGTCAGATAAAAAGGCTATGAAATAAAGTTTGCATTAATGTGCTATTATGTTACACAGCTCAATAAACTAAAGGAATTGGTAGTAGGTTATTAATGTTTTCTAGTTAGCTCAATGTGCTATTTACCTCCTACAAGTCTGTTTGTGCCCAACTGCCAAAAAGGGGGGTAAATATTGTCGACAGGAGGTCACCTGCTTAGGTGACCTACTGTCAAATGGGGGAAAGGAGGCTAGCTCCTGGGCAAATTAAGGGTAAGAAAATGTATGTGCTCTCTCTCTCTTTTTCTCACACTCTTGAGCCTGTTTAAGCTGTCTAGGAACGGCTATGAGTCAATTGGTTGGGCTCGCTTTAGTCATTCATTTCACAAGATGCTGTGAATATGTTCTTAAATAAATGGAGACAAAAGCACCTCACCCGTGCACGTCTAATTGGCAATTCAGTAATACTGTTTTAAAATTGTTAAGATTAATCAAATGAATAAATAAATAAATACACCTTGTTACTGCCCATCCTGTCTGATGAATTTATGAAAGGATGAGTAAAATAGATGGATGTTCCCTTATTTGACCTTTAAGGGGAACTATATGTGGGTAGTTTTTGTTCTAAAATTCTCAACACCATTACTGTTTATGTTATTCTAATGCTATATACAGTTTTGCAAGGGCATTACTAGTCTCTTATTAGTCTGTGTAATTGAGCTGACAGCCCTTATTAGAGCTGGTGAATAAGTTTTTTCTCTGAAAAAGAGGTTACATAGTCCAGATTGTGAAAAGTAGAATGCACAAGGGTTCACAATGTTAGGAAAGATGCCCGTGTGAGCCTCAGCAAACATTTTGAACGAAAATATTGCTTTATAGGAGTTTGTTTCCCACAACAGGTTCTGCTAGAGAAATTCATGTTGCCACTATGTTGAGGTTTTGTTAGTTATTTATGTGGTAAGGATCCCTGTTAAATTAGCAGTTTTTAGATTTTCCCGCCGTGCCTATAACATGAGAGCACGGTCCTATGTGAAAAGTTTGGGGTTTTTTACATAAGAAAATTAATTTTAGAAGTGTCTGCAGTCCTGTACAAGTAGTGGAAGGTTCCTAAGTAGACTTCCTTGGCGGCTTGGGATTGGGAGAAACAACTTAAATCGTGTAACATTTTACTCTGGTCAGTTCACCAAAAAGTTCCTTTTTTACTCGCTAATAGGTCCAGGGTGTTTTTTTTTTTTTTTTTTTTTTAACTCTCAGATAGATGAAGTGGTTCTTGGGTGCTCTGCTAATGTATGGGGCGCCCCAAGACTAAAGAAGTTTTCTGAAATAGAGTATCCTCTCTGTCGATAGATTATTTGTATGCCTTGTCTAAACATCTTTTGTTCTGACCACCAATAGATATCTGCTGCCCTACAACCATTGCCAGAGGGGCCCGGACATCAAATCCAGCCTGGGGAGTCAGCACCGATCTAGCTTGGAGCTGAGGTAAAGGGACCCAGCATAGGCGTTGCTGGCAACTAGGACTGCAGTGAAGGTAATAGGCCGGAAGTACTGGGCCCATTAAAACGGCGTGTTTTGATGCCCAGCTGAGAGTGTCACAGACCTACAAGGACATCAAGGAGGCTTTGCGTGAGGTGACCCCCTTTGAAACAAGGGTTGCTTCAGATACTCCAGCATCAGGCCTCTGAGCCCTGGTCCCGAAGTGAATGCAAGTCTGCACCTGTTTGTTGATCAAGAGGTGCCTGGGTATACTGGGTACAATCTGTGGCCCCGACAAAAGAGCAGTGCGCCAGCGGAGCAACACAGGAGTTAGGGAAGAACTTGAGTTCAGGGTACAGGTGCTGTGCCTTTAGTGCCTGTTATTAAAGTGAAGAAAACTGGCGCATTGCCTGAGACACTGGACAGAATTGTTGAGGGTGTTTGCCCTGGAAGGTGATTGACCTATCCTGAAAGAAGTAGGTTTTCTTCTTCAACCTGGGCCGTGATTGTTTTCCTGAGTTGCAAATTGTGCAGCTCCACTGTGGGAGAAGTGAACAATAAGAGCCTGCCTCTGAGGCTCAGACGGACACAGGAAGAAGACTCCCCTCTGGCTGGTTGTACAGCAGCTTCTATTCTTCAAGTACTTTTTAGCAATGTACCCCTTTGGTCGTCCCATTTTTGAGGAGGAGCCCTTTGTGGCTCCTCGTCCTAATTCCCATGGCCCCGTTTGGTCCTCCTGGTCCCGTGAAGCGAAATAAAAAATTGTAATAATTTGTGTATTTAATATTTGTATTTGGAATACTGTTTTTTCTGCAAGAGAAACGTTTTGTGCAGTCTTTGATAAATACTACTCCTCTCCCCCCGAACATATCATTAGTACCCTAGCCCTCATAAAGAACAACACTGGAAGGTTTATTAAAAATGTTTTTATGTAAACCTTGCATCCAAAATGTGCTGTTGGCTATTTCCAATCTGCCAAAAACAACCACTGAAATTCATCCCAATAGAGGAACTTGAACTTTAATTGGCTGGTTAGGGACATTGTTTGTTACTTGGGGCTGGAAACTGTTGACAATTCTTGTATATTCTTTGCGATCCTACGGTCATGCTGTCTATGCATACAATGTGGCCCGATGCTTTGTTCCCTTTGTGTCTGTACTTGTATACCTACCAAGTGCAACGCCAAGAATGTGAACGCCCAATATGCATTAGACCAAGAAGTTAGCAATATGATGAGAATAAATATGTAAGATATTTTCTATATTCCTTCTAGATCATAGAGATGTCGTCAGCTAATGCTAAAAGGGTTATCTGTGGAAACTAGCAGAAATCGCTGTTAGCATGAGCTGAAGCCATTTTGGTTGTGACAGCCATTTTAGTTAGCCATGTGCTTCTCCCGTCTTCACTGTTGCCTGCCCTTGTATTCTGCTTGAGTCATCAGTTACAGTTAACTCCTTCAGCACTGAGCCAGAGCAATGTATGATCAGAAAGGCCTGTAGCTAATAGAATGCACCTGTGACAGACTTAACTGTCAGGCTATTTTAACTGATGTCAGCAACTATGTAACTCCTCCCACTCTGTTGACTAAGTGATTCTCATGTACCCTTATATGTGAAATGCTATTCGTGTGTACACTTGTACCGCCTCTTTTTGAACCTCCATGCTTACACTGCAACTATCACAGTATATAAGCACCATGGTTTCTGTACTCCTTGGACTACCTCATACAGTGGCCTGAGGGTACCGTATTGACGTAGTCTCCCTCATGAGAGGTTAATACATCTATTTCCTTTGATATTACAGCTTCCGTGCCAATCTCTATTTTGTTAGTCTAAGCACTTAAGGACAAAGAAGGGCGAACCCCTGCACTGGTGGGCCCCTGAAAAGGCTCATCCCCACAGTGTTGTGTGAAGATAACAAACTGCAATTGTTCGTTCCAGTAATGTTCAATACTGTGGTACAGTCACTTTTTCTCACTGGGATACTACCAAAACTGCTCACACAAAGATTTGCTCAGACTCTAGTAACGGCGATGACAAAAGGCCTGTTACCCTTGGCCGTTCGAGTGTTGGGAAAACTTAACATGTGGAGGAATTTCCTCCGCGATACTCCTCCATTTCCCATACAGTTCCTTTGGCTTGTGGGTCCCCTTCCTCATCGGGGTAACAAACTTTATTAAGCTTTGCATTAAGTCCTCCTACATCAGCTAAAGTGATATTAGCAATTTCAGCAACAGTGCGAACCAGGCTCTACAGCAGCCATTACGCGAGAAAGGCAAGGGAATGAAAGGCGTTCCTCCCTTCTTCTGCTGTGCTGGCATCATTTCACATACCCAGCAGTTGGTAATGTTCGTAGCAATAGGAGTATGATGCAACATTTGTATGAAAGCTTTATTGAGGTACGACATTCAATGCTTTTTTTCATGATCGGGAAGAGCAAAATAATAATGTTCAGTGGAGACAGGAGTAGTAGCAGTTAGTAAGTTTTGAGCTGTAGCTACTTCCTCTACAACCCACATTATGACAGCAAAGATGACAACAATCAAAGTTAGTCCAATAGCGAGCATCATGTTTTTACTAGACTTTTGCAGCACTCGATTTCTTCTCCTCTGGTATGTTCATTTCATCGGTAAACAATAAAACAGATGGTGCCCTAAGGTCCTGGGCAGGCGTTGGTTTCTTCACTAACGTTGAGACGAGTAGTCACTAATAAGCTACCCCCCTTTGTAGTCAGTCTTTAACCACCTAGGATAGTGGCTCAAACAGTCTCTGCACTGAAATGACTTTTTTCCTGGATCGAAGCAGATATCTAGATGTACCAGGGATTGTGTGGTCTGGGAAGAATTCCTCAGGTCTTTCAGGTGACGCAGCTCGTCCTCTCTCAGTGACCAGGATGTCACGGTGATCTGTCAATGCAGCTGGGCTCAAGAGGGCATGCGGAACGACAGTGGGTAGCATGCACCCAAATCTTCCGGCTGGTCACTCGCACTGCAGTTCTAGTAGCCAGAAGGACTTGTTCCAGTCCACACCAACGAGGGGCTAAGGAACTGGTCCATTGAAACGACTTTGTCAAGACAAAGTTACCAGGCCGCAGATCATGGCCATCACCCTGCGACCTGTCTGGAAGGGCTTCCCGTACCGGCTGATAAATAGAAGACAATTTGTCAGTTAACTGGGACAAATAGTCACTCATCAACACATGGGGTATATCATGTTTTGGGTGATGCTTAGGGATTCCTCAAATATTCATAGGCCTGCCAAAACCCAACCTCATATGGCGTAAGGCCAGATCGTGTATGTGGTATTGATCTGATAGAAAGTAGTGCTAGGGGGAGGGCATCAGGCCATTTCAAAGACGTGGAAGCCTGTATTTTAGCCAATTTCAATTTCAGGGTCGAGTTGTAACGCTCCACCAAGCCTGCTGATTGTGGGTTAAAAGCAGCATGAAATTTCTGCTCAATCCCTAACCCCTTCATGACATAATCGACAACTTGCCCAATGAAATGAGGTCCGTTGTCACTCCATAAGACCAGACAAATGCCGAATCTAGGGAAGAACTCTTTTAGGAGAACTTTCGCTGTCGTGAGAGCTTTATTATCGTACGTAGCATACGCCTCCACCCAATTACTGAAGGCATAAACCACTACTACGACATATTTGAAGTTATTAGTGCCGGCAATATCAGGATGATTCCAAACTTGCATAAGTTGTTTTGTCACTGAGGATGCACCAACATGTGCCGGCCCATGTGACTCATGGGGTATAAGTAAGCTATTGGTAACTTCCATTTGGTCATATCTTTATTCCTCCAGCAGCCCTCATCATCCAGTGCGCCCTCCTTAGACCATTAGTCTAATTCATCAGCGGAAGCAGATTGTTGCATGTCCAGCACCTCTTGCCTGGCATCATGCCAACGTTCAGCTTGTGACTTCACTACATACATGGATGTGGTAGTTCGCTGCATTGCGGTTTCACGTGCTGTGCGCTCTGCAAAGGCATTACCTGCTCCTATTTTATCAGTCACTTTCTTGTGTGCACTACACTTAACAATTGCCACTTTCCTAGGATAGGTTAGGGCAGTAAGGAGATTATGTACTAATTCTCCATGCACTATCTGTGTCCCATGTGAGGTGAGAAAGCCCCTTTTTTCCATAAGCGGACAAAATTGTGTGCCACCCCGAAAGCGTACTGGCTGTTGGTAAAAATGTTAACAAGTAAGTCTGTACTAAGCTCACACGCTCTCGTTAGTGCAATCAATTCGGCCGCTTGGGCTGACTTTTGAGGGATGCGATCTGTTTCAACTACTGTCTGAAGTGTTGTAATCGCATAGGCAGCAGATGTGGTGCCATCAGGCAATTTTAGACACATGCCGTCAACCCATAACTCCCCATCAACCCTAGAGAGAGGTGTATCTTGTAGGTCAATGCGGCCTTTTGTTTGCTCTTCAGTAAGGAATATACAATCATGTGACTCTTGTGACTGTGGCTGAGTAGATGGAAATGGCAACAATGTGGCAGGGTTTACTGTCAAACATCTTTTCAGTGTAATATGAGGGGCCAAAAGTGTCGATTCATATCCTGTCAAGCGAGCACTAGTCAAACGCTGTGTTTTCGTTTGATTCAGCAAAGCATCAACAGAATAGGGTACTAACACAAGCAGTTTATGTGACAAAACTATTCCTTCACTCTGACGTATTGATACAGCCGTTGCTGCCACTGCTCGAAAACATCCAGGCAGCGCACGGATGACTGGGTCAAGAACAGCTGAGAAATAGGCACAATGACGTTGCGTATCACCGTGTGTTTGTGTTAAAACCGAGAGGGCACAAACTTCCCTCTCGTGGACATAGAGTGTAAAAGTCTTGGTGTAGTCTGGAGTTCCTAATACTGGTGCAGAGCAAAGAGCTTGGCGTAACTGTTGGAAGGCATTCTGACATTCAGTAGTCCATGGGAGGGACATCCGAGTGTCTTTAGTCAAAAAGGCCAACAACGGTTTAATGTGTGAAAAACTAGGGATCCACTGCATACAAAAAGAAGTGAGGACAATCAGTGTACGAACATCCTTCTGAGTACGGGGCACAGGAGTATCTAAAATAGTCTGATTGCGGTCTGGTGTAGTTGCACGTCCCTCCTTAGACAGGAGGTGACCTAAATAGGTAACCTGCTGTCTACAAAATTGCAATTTCTTTCGAGAGACTTTGTGATTGTGAGAGGCAAGAAATGATAACAATAACAGTGTTCCGTCTTTACACTACTCAGGGGTATCTGCAGCTAACAAGATGTCAGCGACGTATTGGATAAGAGCCATCCCTTTGGGTACAGGAAAGGAAACAAGCTGCCTTTTTAATGCCGGACTGTAAATGCTGGGACTCTCTGTATAGCCCCGGGGAGCTCTACAGAACCGATATGATCTATTTTTCAGGGTGAACCCGAACAAATAACCGTCAGGGTGAATGGGTATCGAGAAGAAAGCATTCTTCAAATCGATCACCGTAAATGTAGTGGCAGTAGGAGGGACCATAGTGAGAAGTGTAGTGATGTCAGAAACTACTGGATATTGGGGCACTAAAATGTTATTAACTTCTCGCAAATCAATAATGAATCTGTAGATTTTAGTATCACTGTCTTTTTTCAAAATAGGGAGGATAGGGCTATTGCAAGTGTTATAGGGGACCTCTTCCACTAACCCCACTTTAATCAAATCTTGAACAATATGTGCTAATGCTTCTTCACCTTCTCTGGATATTTTGTATTGGGGCAGTCGAGGCAATGAGACACCCTCCTTTACTTGAATATGTACAGGTGGAATAACCATTTGACCCACATCGGTATCTGATTTAGCCCACAAAGTACTGGGTAAGGAGGCCAGAGAAACATCCTCATTGATAAGACAAGAACTCACAACCATTGAATAATTGTCATTCAAAATAACACGCACACCTTCCAGAGAACAACGTATTGTGGCACGAAAATATTTAAGCATATCGATACCCATAATATTGTCAAGTGTGGTAGGGGAAAGCAAAAATGGATATGCTGCAGTGAATTTATCAAGCCTGAATTCAAGTGGCTCTGAAAGTGGGTCCCATCGAATCCTATCGACGTTATCATTGTGGCAGACATGGAAGCCCTAGGAACCAGTTTTTTTTAGACAGAGCACTATGAGTAGCCCCTGTATCAACCAGAAACCGATCAGTAGATCCCAAGATGTTTGCGTCAATATAAGGACCTATTTAATCTACTGGCACCTCAACCGGTTCCTTACCCCATCCTAGGCATCCCTATGCATAGTCGGAATCCGCAAGGGCATCAGCAGAATAATCAGACTTTTGATATTGATTTAGTCTATCAAAGGTATTAGAGTAATTTGGTCCTTGTTCAACTGCCTCAAACCTGGGACGAGCTCCCATACCTCCCCTGTTTCCTGAATTTCCTGGGCGTCCTCTCATACTGCCCCTTCCCCGCTGATACTGCTGACCTCGCAAAAGAGGGCACTCAGAACGCCAATGCCCAGTCTCTTTACAATAAGCACACTGATCAGGGGACAAATTTGCTTGAGGGAGTGCTCCAGGTGTATACATTGCACATCCGCCTCTTCCACCTCCCCTAAACGGTGGACCATATATTTGAGCCAACATAACTTTGGTCTGTAACTCCTTAACCTTCTTATCTTCCCTGCCTTTTGCTTCCTGTTCCTGCCGCTCATAATATTAGGCCATAGTCAAAAGGGAAACTGGGGAAGACGTGTCCGAGAACTCTCGCTGGCCTTTAAGCGACTAGCTATTTCCTGTGACATATTAGCGACAAATTTATCAACAAACAAATGCTTACCCGTATCATCGGCCAATGACTGACCACTAAAACCATAGAATGTTTCCTCAAACCTTGAAAAGAAATCAGAAACTGACTCATCCGTTCCCTGTTTACAGGACGCTAATGTAGTCCATTCTATTTTCTTAGGGGGTATGAGAGTTTTTAACTTAGTCACAAGAGCTTTATCGAATATCTCCTCTTGAGGTTTCTGCGCAGGCTCCCTTTCCGCATCCATTTGTTCTAAAAGTTCCCATGTATCACCATATGCTACATTGTCATCTATTTTACATATTGTTCTCCACATATCAGGAGGCAAAATAAGCCCAAAGAACATATCAATATCTGGCAAAGTCATAGTTCAGGAGCTAATGGCTCCTTCCACCTCCTCATAGAAGGCGGCAGGATTTTTCCGGGGGTCGGGCAAAGCAGCTTTAAGAGCCATCACATCAGCTTTACTCCAAGGATTATAAACCCAATTCTATATAAAATATCCCTTTGCATCATCCAAAGTTTTATCATCATTGGTTCCCGCACCCTTCGGAGGAACAAACAGGGGTGCAGCTTCACGCATAGGTTTTACAGTAACTGTAGTACTACTGGGTGCAGCCTCTTCCACCGGGGCGTCTACACTTTGTGCTTGAGATTGAACTGCTTCCATACCTCTGTGTTCTAGCTAACTCTTGCTCCTTTCGTAAACACAATGTTACGTCTCGTATTTTAACCACTAGTCTAATCATGTCAGATAGGTCTGAAAAAGGAAAAATCCCCTCTGTTAAGCGTTTGTAATCAGTATTTATATCAACTGGCTCTAGTTCCTGAGAAATTTGTCTATAATCAAATATTACCTCCCAAACAAATTTTTCTACAAAATAAAATTGCTCTGTGCTGTTCCACTGTTGAACCATAGTTACAATGAGCGATGCCGCTCGAGACCGACGAGCCTCCTCCCTAGCAGCGGTTTTTAAGGTATCCTTTTCTGCTTTAGTCAAAGTAGAGCGAGTCTGTAGCCCATCTTGTTTATCTTGTTCTTTGTCATCTGAAGACAAATGTGCGTCGTCAGAAATCTTAACAGGGGCACTTGGAGTGGGAAATGTATATGGGGTGGGGGGGCGTTCTAATAGGATTCAGTCATCCTGAGGTTTATTAAGTATGGGATAAATAGGGCGCCTAATAGGATACTGGCCATTTACCTCTACTCGACGTTCCCTATCTTCATCTTCTATTTATTCCTTCTTTTCGTTATTTTTTAATTCTAGCGCTTTTTGATATATCGTTTTTCGTTGTTCTTTTTCTGCTATAGATTCTCCTCTTTTCGCTCTCTCTCGCACTTTTCTCCCACATACGCACACAATCAAACATATCCTGTCTACTTTTTCCTTTCAATAAACACTGCTCTACATATTGAACCTTTAAAATCAAATGACCCATTTACTGGCCATTGTAGATCAGAATCTTTTTTGTGTATTTGTTCCACAGTGGACCGTACATTATGGAAGAAATACCATATTTGACATACATATCTCGATTTGGTTTCCCCTCTGGGGGAAGTCGGCTGACTTTGTTAAAGACTTTCTTTGGTACCTCCAGAGCAGCAAAACCATCTACGGAGTGTGCTGAGAGCAGGCATGTTCTACAAATATTAGTAAAATAATACTACTCCAAATATTTTGAAAGGAGAAAAATCTCCACATTACCTGCCTTCAAACTTTGCAAAGGTTGAATAACAAAAAGCCCAGGTTTAACAAATCAAGAGTGCCGCTTTAGCGACTTTACCAAACAGAAGACTCCAACTCCCACCTGAGGATCTCCGGTTGACCTAATGGTCACTAGAGAATGCGCCAAAGAAACCCCGTCGAGACCGGCCGCCACCTGGAGGGTCAAATCGGGAAAACTGGAAAAGTCATGTCGGCCTGCAAAGACAAAGGTCTCCTCGTGCAGTGCGCTTCCTCAGTAAATGTTCGGTCTTCTGTCAAGACCACTCCTTCGGACGGCCGCGTCTCCGATGGGGCCCACTCGTTGGGCGCCACCTGTGGAAATGTACTTTTTCAGGGGTACACTGGTGCAGGGTCACCCTTTTGTCCACGGGTTCAAAGACCAACAAAATAGAGATCAGCACTGGAGTTGGTAATAAACAACAAGTTTATTAATCACTCATAAGTGGGACCACATCCACACAGCACTCTCAAGTGCTGCCTGAGGTAGTACACTAAAGTCACAGAACACAGGGCTTTTATACAGGTTTTCTGCACTGTAAGCATGTGAACAGAAATAGGGAGAGCGAGTTTAGAATTAGTTTTCAGCAAACAAGGGCAGATGAATAATCACTTGGTCAGCAAAGTGGGAGGGGGAGCAGGAGTGCTTATGGCAGTAGTAAATGGTTGACAGTTAACAGAGACCAGGTGCTCTGACAGCTACAAACCCTCAGCACGTACATTGCTTTTATCTGAATCAGGAAGTCAACTAAAATAGATAGCACAGGCAAAGTGAAAAGACGAAAGAATTACGAAGGAAACTTAAAGGGACACCACAGCCAAAATGGCTGTCGCTTATGCCAAGTAAAATATTACACGTTTTCCACACATACAGAGGTGAAAGTGTAAGGAGTGCAATGGGATGTGTGAGGTCGGGGGGGCAATATGATTGTACCAGGCCCTGCCATTCACTCATGCCAAGCAAACTAAACACGTAAGACTCTTGGCTATGTGGAGCGCCCAAGTTCTACACCCAGCCTCAGCCACACCAGCTGCAAAGCTGGATGTACCGACTTGTGAGTTTTCTCTTGGTCCTAAGGAAAAGTTAATAGAGTGGAAGGTTCAAAATAGTTTTAATAATGAATTTGGCCTAATTTGACAAATCTGCATGAAATTTAGATGATGAGCAAGTTAAGTGGAATTCGACTATCTCACATTTTGTGCAGATCAACCAAATGTTACGAAGTAAAGTTCTAGTATGCAAGTGTGATGTAATTCTATTCAGCAGTTTTTACTGTAACAGAGCAAATATTCTAACAGAACCCGTAATGGAAAACTCATTTTTGATCCCTCCTTTAACCTTTCTCCCCAGATAAATAAGCATGAGACTTGGCATAACAAAATGCAGCCTATGGTGCTAATTATGTGCCAAGTTTCCTGAAGGTGTGTCAAATATGGTAACTGAAAGGTAATGATAACTAGACACACTCTTGCAGACTTTAAATTAGACCTTGTGCTCTCTCTCTCTCTCTCTCTCTCTCTCTCTCTCTCTAGAGAGGCAGCTGTGTAATATAGCCCAATAATGCACTCGAGGGGTTCTCGTGACAGTGTTTGCATGGAGGTAGAAAAAGTTAGGATTTGTGTTGCTAACCATAACTGACCATTTTCTGTGGGTTTTCGGTTTCAATTCCTAGTCATCAATGTACTTTAGCTGTTGTTTTAAAGTGAATTTCTGAGGATTCTTTAAACACTTGTAAATGTGTCTTGAGCAGAGAAAACCTAACTTACACTTATTTCCACTGTGCACTGCATTTGGTCACGCCCAGCAGCAGCTGCTTAATCACCTTGACATCCACCGCACTACAGACAGTCCCAAGCCATAAGCAACAAAGGATGGTTACAGAGCTGGCCTGCAACCATGCCCTACGTGCAACTTCTCTCGATGCCAACCTTTGTGGCCCCAACCCAAACTGTGTACGGCCTTTGGCCAGGTCATGTTCCTATCTTCACAAGACCAACGTCCTTTGGCAGTACGCAGCTTGGGTTGGCCTCAGGATATGGCAGTGTTCCTATGCATGGCCATATGGAGTGAGTGCTGGCTGCAGGCCACACACCCAATCCCTGCTGCACGTGTTTGGCGATGGGTAGTGTGATTTTGAAACAGGCACCATGACACTTAACCAGCTGCATAAGGTCTACGACACTGCTCGTTTTTTTTTCTTTTGGTTACTGCTGCCATTTAAATGTGTACCCCCTCACAACTGCATGAATCTTGTGATGCCAACACTGGATTTAACTTGACAAATATCGTCTACATTCCATGCAGGTTTGTTAAATGCTGCCTATGTTCTTTACTGTGTCCTGCAAAACACACAAGTTGATGGACAGAATGTTGCACATTGGCAAAACATTCACCCCCAGTCACAGATCTGGGTTTAATCCATCGTTATTTTGCTCACCATGCCACCCCAGTTCAGACATGGCCATATGCAAATCAGTCTTGACCCTGTGCCTCATGGGAACAGTCCAGCCCGAACTACCAAGCCATGTCTTCCCTGGACCGGAATCAAGCATCCTGGGACCGGTTTTGGGGTTTCACCCCTCTTCAGCCAGGATGGCTTGACTCCAGTGGCGTAGTGAGCACGGGACCCACGTCTGGGCATACCCTTCCCACATAGGGTGAACAGCAAAACACACAAGATGATGGACGGAATGTTGCACATTGGCAAAACATTCACCCCAAGTCACAAGTCACAGATCTGGGTTTAATCCATCGTTATTTTGCTCACCACGCCACCCCAGTTCAGACATGGCCATATGCATATCAGTCTTGACCCTGTGCCTCATGGAACTGCCAAGCCAAGTCTTCCCTGGACCGGAATCAAACATCCTAGGACCGGTTTCGGGGTTTCACCCCTCTTCAGCCAGGATAGCTTGATTCCAGTGGCGTAGTGAGCACGGGACACACACCTTCATCTGCCAAAAGCATGAGACACCGGCTTAGTGCTTAACTGAAAAGCTGTGCTAATAACAAACACGCTTTTTCACACCCAAAACCCTGTAAAAGTATTTTAAATTTCCTTTGCGACGTATCTGCACAATCTTGAGATACCAGCACTGGGCTAATGTGGTAATCGCCACACACAAAAGGAAGTAGGAGTGAAAAGACTCAAAGCTTATAGAGTTATGATAGACAAAGACAAAATGTTTGAAAAACTGCCCTCACACACACGAATGTGGCATGCTTCATCATAGGGCTGCTAACACATCCCTGCGCAGACCAACACCTGGGATGGAGCAATAGGGTGGGAGGCAAAACAAACAATAATAGGGATCAAAGATATCAAAAGTGCAGGAAAATATATTAAAACTAGCTCAGGGATGTCCCAAAGCCTATTTTATTCCTGGACTCCCCGGCTAGAGTTGAAAAGGTCCATCGACCTCAAGGATGGTGGTGAGCATGGTTTTATTATGCACCATTCGCCCCTCCTCACTGCAGAATGGTCAACATGTTTCAGCCGGCTATTTGTTTCTTCCCCGGTTTTCTTCAGGACTGAGAAAGAGCCCTACCGTCACGACCTCTATTCTGTATTTGAGGGTCTAAGACTGAACCATTACTTATTTGTGGGTCTCGTATCCACACTCTGGATTATTAATCTGCAAGTAAAAATAATAAAGTGATAGAAATATGTTCATTTTTACATTCAAACACATGTTGCTTTGTGGGTGAGGGTAGTTTTTCAAACATGTTGAGTTTGTCTATCATGTCTTTAAGCGGTGAGTCTTTTCACTCCTACTTCCTTTTGTGTGCGAAGATTGTTGTTGAGGAGGTCGAAGTAGGAGTAGTTTCTCCTACCCCTCCCCAGTGTGTGGAACTAATGTGGTAATCACCTTCACAATTTCGGGTACATTTGACAAAAAGTGCTAACATTCTCAGATCTACATTAAACTACACATTCCGAAAAGCAATGTAAACATGTAAGCGTCTGCCACATTACATACTGTTTTGTCGATAGCTGATAAAGTTATAACAAAATCAAGAAACGCATTTAAATTAACTTTCAGATGTCCGCTGTTTATAACTTAAATATAAAAATAAAAAAACTACTTTACGATTTATAAATAAACCACAAAAAACACATTCAAAGTTAAAGTCTAATTTTAGGGCAGGTTCAGTGCAATTCTGTGGGGCACACACTCCTAGGTGACCTACAGTGAAAAACACTTCTGTTTTTAACCCCAGTTGCTACCATGGTTACCTTATCCTCTCCTGGACAGATATTAAGGAAGCCTGACACAACAAGACGTAGCTGGAAGGCCTATTGGGATCCAAATTTTTTGTAGATTTGTTAATTATGTCAAAATTATTCGCAAACCAAAAAAAGTCTTGTCAATAGAAAGTGAGGCTCAATCACACCTATAGAGTTGCTATGGCTGAAGGCAACGTATATCACAATATGATGCTATGTATCATATATGCTGGGTATAGATAGGGACCGTAAAGGAGCACAACAAATATCGCAGAACTCTTGGCTAATCTGAATGTACGGTTTATGGAGCACTTTGTGTGTGCAGAAGGTACTTGGGTTTGTAGTAGATAAAGCAGATGTGAGCAGTGTTCCTACACACTGTGCCATAGTGGGCTCGAAGTAGGGAAAGATGAACTGCAGGTGAAGGAGTCGCTTGGGGGGATGCTGAATGGTCTGGCAGAGATCACGGTATTAAGAATCTCTCAGATGGCAGATAAAGTCCAATAAAGGGCGCATTACTAACGACACCTGCCTCCCAGTCCCATCCGCCACACCATACAAACTCATGCTGACGCTCACCTCAAACAGCGCCAGGTTCCGGTCATAAGACTCTTCTCCATTGTCAAAGTGTAACACAGAATCTTTCCTCGGAGTGTCTCCTGCAAAGGGAAAGACAAAAAGAAATAGTGAGGTCGTGAGAAGGGGAAACTGCTGCATTAAGCCATGTTCTGAGAGTTGCCCTGCAGACGTAGTGATTGATCGACGCTGGGCCCTGAAAGTTAATACAGGTCGACCTTCCCATTCTCAAATCTTAAGAAAATATTTATAGATTCTAAAACGCCTCCTTCTGAACAAGAATCGTAATAAACACTTCTCACTTTTAGAGGTCTTCGCCAAACACAAACTTAAAACAAGAATGCACCAAAAAAGACCAGAGTGGCAATTTCCTAGGGGCAGAGGACTCTCTACCCTAATGTACCACCTGTGTCACAACTGACCAGGTACCGCAAAAAGAATTTCTCATGAAGGTAAGTGAAATGCGGGGCTGTGGGGAAAGCACTGCCAGACAAAAGTGTTGGTGAAACGGCTTTGTGCAGTACGTAGGGAGACCATAGCAGGTACTGCGCCTTGGGTATGTATGAACGGAGCTTAGTTGTGGGGGACTGCACCTGGGAAGGAGGCATTCCAGGGAGTTTTCCAGATGGCGAGGTGAGAGGCTGTTTACAGGAAGTATTGGGGGGGGGATGATAGCTGAAGAAGGTAGAGTCATGATGTAAGTGGGACTGGCTGACAAGTGATACATGGTTGGCAGATAATGGGGCTTGAATCTTGACGGCTGGTTATTGGAACTAGCGCTTAGGGAAGAGGGAAACAGATTTTGTTACTAAATACCAGTACTTGGGCGACATAAAGCGGCAGACAGCAAAGTGGTCTGAAAGTGTCCCGAAATTGTCCCAGGTTAGGTGCACGAAACATTTTTTTTTTTTTTTTTTAATATGTACATTCCGAAACTAGTAATTTTGCATTCCACATTCTGAATAAGTACCAAAATACAAAGGAAGAATAACCAGGACTAGATGACTCACACAGTGGACATTCGTGTTGCAGTTAGCGCTCTAGCGTCTGACGCTAGAGCGCGCAAGTTGCCGATGGTATGCGTACGCCGCGACGGTGGCGTACGCAACGGTATAAATAAATGGGGGCGTGCCCCGTGGGGCATTCGCGCCGAGACCCGATAACAGTGTGTGGTCTCCGTTTGTTCGCTGCGCATCTGCCACTAGGCCCGCGTCATGTGCCCCTGCAACACTGGCGACGAGGCGGCCGGACCCGCCGCGTGGACCGCGCACAGCGCTGCCTCCTACTGATCCGATCGCGGCGGTCCCGCGATCGAGCACCAGCTTCGCTCCAGCCTTCCCCGGCCTGTCACACGGCTCGCCGGCGCTTGGGACAGCTCGCATATGACGTCACGGATCACCCTGTCGGCACCTTCGCCCTGCTGCGGCCCCAACCCACGCGGTGAGCAAGTGTGCACCAAACACCTCTATTGGCGAAAAGCGGATGAATATTCCCGCGTGTGATACCAACGCCCTGCCTCAGGCCTGCATCCTCGTGCTTCGTCCTCTGTGCCAGCCCCTACCCACGTTTTGACGTTGCCTGGGCGTGCCCCTGCGTGGCCCTCGGTGCCCTTCGCTGTGCAGCCCTCACGCACGTGCCCAGCCTCACAGCACCACTTGTCCACGGCAACACCATGGGGGATGACGACCACCCAGCGCCGATCCACCCGTCGACCGGTGTCCTCCCGCCTTTCAGCGAGACCGCTGACCCCGCCACAGCCGCCCCGCGCTGGCAGACGTGGATCGGTCGGCTCAACAACTATTTCATTGGCTCTAGGGAGACGGATGGGGCGGTGAAGCGATCACTCCTTCACTACGCGGGGGAGGAAGTATACCTGTTGTTCAAGCACCTCCCCAACACCGGTAATGCAGACGACTACGACGCGGCCGTGACCGCCCTCAATACGCACTTTGACCCCCAGATGAATCCGGATTTTGAAAACTTCAAAATGCGTCAGGCAAAGCAGAAGGAGGGGGAGTCAGTGGATGCCTTTCATGCACGGCTGAGGGTGCTCGCAGACACTCATCTGGTCGGCGACCGGGCAAAAGAGGAGATTAGGGCGCAGCTCATCTATGGCATCCGAAGCAAGAAGCTGCGGAGCCTCATCCTGCGCCAACCGAACATTCCAATGGCTGATATCCTGGTGCTGGCACGGTCCCACGATCTGTCCGACGCACGTGCGGAAGAGATGGAACAAGCACTCACACGGAGCACGGGGCCAGGAGTGACCGTCAAGACAGAGCGCGCAGACGCAGTGCGGACGCACGAGAAGACGCGCCGACCGGCAGCCAGGAGGTCGCCCCCAGCACAATGCGACTACTGCGGGTACGAAGAACACCCGGGCAAGACTTGCCCTGTGAAAGGAAAAACGTGCACCAACTGTGGCACCCTGAACCACTTTGCCTCCGTCTGCCGGAAGCGCGCCACACGGAAGGATCACAGGGGGAAGAGGCCTGCAAAAGGCATGGTGAGACAACTATCCCAGCTGTCCCTCTCCTCACGCACCGACGCTGGGCCCAGACACACGCAAGCACTGCAGGAGGACGATTCAGAGTCTGACGATGGAGAGGAGACATACGTGGTCTCGTTCACCAGAGCCCTAAAAAGCACAAGACGACCACAACCCCGGTGCGACATCATGGTCGCAGGATCAAAGGTGAACGCCGTGATCGACACTGGGGCATCAGTCACCGTCATGGGGGTGCAGCAATACAACCGACTCCGACCGAAGCCAGAACTCAAGGCATCGAAGGCCCGCATATATGCCTATGGCAGTGATGTCCCCTTACCCCTCCTGGGTAAAATGACAGTACCCGTGGGAACAGAGGACGCCGAAATCACCATTGATGTACACATCATCAATCAAGAGGTAGACACGCTCCTGAGTGGACACGCCGCCGAGGACCTAAGGCTCCTAGTGTTCCTCCGGAAAGTTCAAGACAGTCAAACGGCCAACCTGCTGGACCAGTTCCCGGAACTATTCACCGGTCTAGGGAAAATCAAACGCCCGCCGGTCAAACTTCACATCGACCACTCCGTCGCGCCCACGACACTGAAGCACAGACGGATTCCCTTTCATCTACGCCCTCTGGTGGAAGAAGAACTCAAGAAACTGGAAGAACAAGGGGTCATAGAAACAGTCACTGGCCCCACCCCATGGGTGTCCCCGATGGTGATCGCGGAAAAGCCCCGTCAACCAGGCAAGATCCGGGTGTGCATTGATATGAGGCTCCCCAATAAAGCCATCAAGAGGGAGAGACACATCACGCCCACCATGGATGACATCATTGCGGACCTCAACGGGGCTCGGTGGTACTCCAAACTGGACTTAAACGCCGGCTACCACCAGCTGACACTGGCCAGGGAGAGCAGGTACATCACCACCTTGAGTACACACCTTGGGCTGAGAAGATACCGGCGGCTCAATTTTGGGATATCGTCGGCGGTGGCGATCTTCCAGAACACGATCAGTGCCATATTACAAGGCCTGCCTGGAGTCATGAATGTGAGTGATGACATACTGATCCACTCCACAACCGTAGATGAGCACTATCGGAGAGTCAGAGCCACGCTGACACGCCTCAGGGAATACGGAGTCACACTCCACAAGGACAAGTGTCAGCTGTTCTAGCAGCGGATCGAATTCTTCGGGTACACATTCACCAACAACGGCATTCAGGTGGACCCCCGGAAATCCCAAGCCATCAAAGACGCCCCAGCACCCGCATCCGCCTCGGAGGTGCGCAGCTTCCTGGGAATGGCCACATACTGTGGACGGTTCATTCCGAACCTAGCGACGATTGCCGAGCCTCTCAGACAGCTCACGAAGAAGGACGCACCGTGGCAGTGGGGGCCCCAGGAAGACACCGCATTCCAAACCGTCAAAACTGCACTCCTCGACCAGGCCACCCTAGTCTACTTTGACCCAGCACGAAAGACGGAGCTGCTAGTCGATGCCAGCCCAGTGGGACTCGGGGCAGTCCTCACACAGGAACAAGAGCCGGGGCGGTGGGCCACACTGGCCTACGCGAGCAAGGCACTCACAGCGCTTCCACCTGTACGTCTGTGGACATCCGTTCACGGTCGTGACGGACCATCAGCCACTCGTACCCCTTTTTAAAGGGACAGCACCCCACCCCCCGCCGCGAATAGAACGGTGGGCCATTGGACTACAACAGTACCACATGGACGTAACCTACCGGCCTGGCGCAAAGAATCCGGCCGACTTCCTGTCAAGGCACCCAGACAAACGCGAGCCCATCCCGGCAGGGAAAGACGAAGAAGATGATGCTGAAGCCCACCTAGATCTCATCGCCGCCTTAGCCTGCCCCCAGGTACTGACACTCCAAGAGATGCTGCAAGCAGCGGAGCGGGACCCCGTCATGACCAAGACTAGGGAGGCCCTCCAACGAGGGTCGTGGACCAACTCCCTACAGTCTGCCAACACGTGGACCCAGGAAGAAAGGGCAGACCTGCAACAGATCTGGCGTGTACGGAATGAGCTCATTGCCACCAGGGACGGGATAGTCCTGAGAGGGGCCAGGATCGTTGTGCCGACAACGCTACGCCGCCAGGCCACCCTCCTCGCCCACAAGGGACATCAAGGGACGGAGAGGATGAAGGCCAGGATGAGAGAAAAGGTGTGGTTCCGGGATTCGACGCCTTGGTAGAAGACATCGTGAGGAGTTGCCCGGCGTGTCAGATGACTAGCGGACCTGAACCTCCCGCTCCCATCGTGACTGAAGAGCCAGGGAAACACCCCTGGGACAAGATCAGTGTAGACTTTGGGACCCTTCCCGATGGGAGAGTAACGCTGGTAGTGATGGACAACTTCTCCAAATACCCCCTGGTGGAGGCGCTGCCATCCACTACCTTCACGTTTGTAGGGCCCGCGCTGGAGAAGATATTCCACATGTTCGGGCGCCCCTCGGAACTAAAAAGCGACAATGGGCCACCATTTCAAGGACACGAGTTTCGTGAATTTCTAGCACTCCAGGGCATCCGACACCGGCGGATCACCCCGCAGTGGCCTCAAGCTAACGGTGAGGTTGAACGCTTTTTGAGGACACTAAACAAAATCCTACGAATTGCCGGTGCCGAACATCTGGACCCGGAGCGAGAGATTCAACGTTTCCTAGGGGAGTATCGAAGCACACCACACTGCTCCACCAAGCAAGCCCCCTGGGCTCTCATGCTGAAAGGGACACGCCGTGATGGTCTACCCACAGTCCCAGGGTGGGCCCCTCCACCATTTGAGGCAGAGCAAGCGTTGCGACGACGAGCACGCCGGAACCAGCAAGTGAGCCGGGCCAGAGGGAGTCGGGAGCGCGCCCTCGGGCCTGGGGACAATGTCCTCAAAGAACCGAAGACCCGGGGGAAGTTCAAGCCACGGTACGAGCCCGGGAGCTGGACGGTGGAACGCCGCCATGGGACCATGGTTACAGCCCAAAGGGGAAGCGAATCAGCCACCCGCAACATCTCATGGTTCAAGCGGATCCCCACGGCCACAGAACACCAACAAGAGTCCGCAGGGGAGGATGAGGAGGACGCCGGGGTCCCCGAAAGAGAACTTTCGTCACCTCTGAACCGGCCAGAGTTGACAGCAGGCCCGGACGGACCCAGCTCCGAAGCGGACAGGGCGGAGTGCGACTGCCCGTCAAATACCAACACCCGAGCGACGACCAGGTATGGGCTGCGAGGGAATCCTCCACCGAGCAGCCGCCTCAAAGACTTTGCCTGCCAAGTAAGTGACTGAGTGGGGACTTAGAGTCCGAGTTTCATCAACCAAGTTGGAGAGGGATGTTGCAGTTAGCGCTCTAGCATCAGATGCTAGAGCGCGCAAGTTGCCGATGGTATGCGTACGCCGCGACGGTGGCGTACGCAACGGTATAAATAAATGGGGGCATGCCCTGTGGGGCATTCGCGCCGAGACCCGATAACAGTGTGTGGTCTCCATTTGTTCGCTGCGCATCTGCCACTAGGCCCGCGCCATGTGCCCCTGCAACAATTCACACCTTAAAATCTTCGAGGGGAGGCAGAAAGAGGATAGAGAAAGGTAGGGAGACAGATACTCCCGTAGAGAGAGAAAAAATATTGTAGGAGGAAAGTGCATATCAATGTGAGGAACAGAGAGGGGAAACAAAAAGCTATTTATAGTGGGTTAGAGGGGGATCCATGTGAAGGGAAGAAGAGGCAAAAGGAACGCAAGAGAGTGAAAGACAGAGCTCTGAAGGGTACGTGCTGATCAATCTCCTCAAACACTTTGATCTCCTCCATTAGTAAAATTCCCAATTCCAGCCATCATGTACACTCCATTAGTACCAATTTCTTGAATGCCAACCAAGTGCTCACCACCGTACGAGCTTCCAGTTCTAAGCCGGTGTTTTCCACGTCCAGTCTCGCGCTGTGCTGCTACAGAAAGTGACCAATCACATGCAAATCAGCCCCAGTAATGCCTCAACACAACAGCTAAGACGAACTAAATGGTGCACATCTTAACAGGATAACAAGCAACCCCAGACCGAAATTCGCCTTCCGGGTCTCATCATCTAGATACAACTAGAGTTCAATGACATAGCAAGCATTGACTCCTATCTGGAAATAGCATCTGGATTTAGGATATTTCAGTGAGTGGCCCCAATCAACCCTCTCCAGTTCCCCTATAGGCTAGACTGAGTCCAATAAACTCACATTCCCGAGCAGACCTTTGTCTGGACCCGTCTAGTCAACTGCGGTATATCAAGAGGTCATACGGAAATAGAGATAGATTTGTTCTGTCTAAACCTTACAAACCCATCTTCGCCCCCTAAATCCACACCACTGGTTCTACTGCTCCTGTTCTACAAGCATTGTCAAAACTAATAGTTCTGGCTTTAATGTGGCAACATATGAATTACCAATCTCTGTCAAATTCTGTACTTGTTATGTCTTTGATCTGTTTTTTAGTCGCCAAGCTTGCTAATCCATGCAGCAAAATACACAGTGAAGTGACACAAACTTGCAGATTTGTGCTTGCCTATGTTCCCATTCTCGGATCATACATCCATAGCCAAACCAACAGGCTTTGCTAAAGCCTGTATGTTGACCTTAATCGTCCTCTCCAGTAGTCATCTCCTCTGACTTGTCCATTTCCTTCCTCTTCTCCTTTTAACTCCCACCTGTCTCATCATGCTCAGGTCTTCCAGAGCAACTCCCAGACACCATAGACTAAAGGACTACTGTAGACACCAGAACTAACGCTTAACACTATATTTATTTTACACAGCTTGCCATCTCCGACATTGAGACACTCTAGGCATCAGCCCATTGTACCACATCGAGGCTGTAAGTGTGGCTTTATCCTGACTGTTCCATCTTGTTTCATCTACGTACAGTAGATTTTCTCAAATGTCTCAGTACTGCCGACCACTTTCACGTACTGTTAAGCATTTGGCTATATTTGCCATGCCCAGGACCTGAGATCAGTTCCAACGGTCTACCTTACGGGTGTCTGCAGAATCTTTTTTTTTTTTAAATAATTTTTATTGGCATTTGCACAAGTTATCATATAACAACAAAAAAAAGAAAGGATCTTCGTGATACAGTACAGTTTGCATTACACCAAGATTAGGAAGGAGAAGGAAACAAAGAAAATCCCCATTACCTTGAGTACAGTTTCAGAAAGCCATCATTCCTTTGCCTCATATGGTTTATGTAGGGATCTGTGCCAGAAATCCCCCCATTGATAGTTGCAAGGGGGTTGACAAGGTCTAAATGTCTCCTTAACTCTATTCCTTACATGACAATTTCAATAAGGCCAAAACCCTCCATATATGCTCCAAATATTCATCACTGAGCTCAATCCCTTTATAGGGTAACCAAACCACCAAACAATAACTGAATCCCGCCAGGGGCCTACCCCTATCCCATGGTCCTCTAGAGTCATGCATTACTATCAGTGTGGATCCCCCCCAACAAAGGCGGGGTAGTGCAGGGGGGGGGGGGGGGGGAAGGACAGAAAACAAGAAAAAGCAAAGAAAAGCAAAAAAAAAAAAGAGGGCGAGGGGCAAGGAAATACCCATATCACCCCATCTCAAGCCCAGGGTCCGCCTAACCAATAGTTTATCCCCACTATTTCACCCAACCCCTGTCCGGTCCTCCAGTGTCTCTAGCTCCGCACTTTCACTCCTCTCCGGATCATCCCTAGACTCCCATGCCTGGACAATAGCTCCCCAGCGCTCGGCAAGCGGTTTGCGCCTCTTGGTGATTCTGTCTTCTGTAATAAGGGCCTTCTCCTCCGCCCTTGCCCATCGTGTGACCTCTGCTCCCCAGAGCATTATAGACGGGGTAATTTTAGCCTTCCACCTAAGCGCTATCTGCCACTTCGCCAATAAAAGCACTAAGTCTACAAACCGGTGCCCCAGCTTGCGAGCCTTTGGTCTGGGTTAGAGACCCAGTAAACAGACCTCTGGGGTACAAGCCAGAGTCCCTTCCAGCACTCTATTGACTTGTGCCAGGACCTCAACCCAATACACAACAAGCTGGGGGCAAGACCACATCATATGGTCAAAATCTGCGTCTAGGGCTGCACATCTAGCGCAGAAGATGTCCGTCCGCTGATAAATAGTATTCAGCCTATGCGGGGTCAGGTATGTCCTGTGGAGCACATTAAACTGTAGCACCTTAAATGCAGTGTTTCTAGATACCTTCTTGGGGCTTCGTATGACTTTCTGCCACTCTTGATCTGTAAAAGGCCTGCCTATGGAAGCCGCCCATCTACCCCTAAGGCCTCCCAATTCTTCTGGCGTCAAACCCCGTATTGCCAAGTACAGCCATCTGATCAGGTGGCCCGCCGAGCCCAAAGTTGCCACCGCTTCCAGTGCCGAGTGTGGATCCAGTTCCGTAGTGTGGGGTCCCCATAACTCAACTATGGCCCGTCTCAGCCTATGGTAATTCAGGAACTGTCCCGCCGGGAGCTCATGGTATTTCAGGAATTCCTGTAGTGGGAGCCACTCACCATCCCTATAACAATCCCCAATGGTGTGTATCCCCGCCTGATACCACCCAGTCAATTGTCGGTGGGTAAGCGGTGGTCCTCTTCCTGCCTGCGGGATACCTGTGAGGGGGGATACCTGGAGCATACCGTGTTCGGGCTCGGGAACGTGTCACACAGGGGTCCCAGCATTTCACCGCCACGGAAAGCAGTACCCCCATAGGTAGTATCTTTTGCCGCCTATCCAAAAGTCGAGGATATAATCTGGCTGGAGCCGTCCCCATCGGCAGCAATATAGTGTCACTGTCTCTACCGCCCAACCAGCGAGTCAGCCACTGCAGCTGTGCCGCCAGATAGTACCCTTCGAAATCCGGGGCTCTGAGTCCTCCGGAAGCCAACGGCAGCCTCAACGTTTGCAACGATACCCGGTTCCGGCCACCATCCCATATAAGAGAACGCAGGGGTTCATCCAACGTCTGAAACCAAGCCCTGGGGATCAGCACTGGAAGGTTCACAAAGTGATACAACAACCGGGGGAGCATCACCATTTTAGATAGTGCCAGGCGGGCCATAAGGGGCAACTTTAGTGAGTGCCAAAATGTGACCTGGGACCTGAGGCTTCTTAAAGAAGCCCCCAGATTCCCTTCGAACATATCCATCTGCGTGTGGTATATCTGAATCCCGAGGTATTTAATGGAAACCGGTGCCCATACCAATGTGTTCGGCACTGTCACAGGTCGGGGCATGCTAGGCCTAAGCGGGAAGACAAAGGTCTTTCGTGTATTCACTCGTAGGCCTGAAAAGGCTGCGAATTCTCCAAACAAGTCCATGATCATCCGGACTCCCGTAGAGCCGTCTCTCAAATAAGTCAGGACATCGTCCGCGTATAAGTAAATGATATGATTCGCTCCCTCTATCGGTATTCCCACTCCTTCCGCCTCCCTCCGTATGCGTGCGACCAGAGGTTCCATGGCGAGTGCAAAGATCAATGGGGATAACGGGCATCCCTGCCCAGTCCCCCTATAGATGGGGTAGGGGGACGAGATGGTGTCTCCCGTCCGTACTCGTGCACTCGGGCTCTTGTAGAAGAGCTTAATCCATTGCAACCAGCCGTCTCCCAGCTGCATCTCCATCATAACTGCGAATGGAAAGTCCCCCCGGAGGGAATCAAAAGCTTTCTCCAGGTCGATGGCTATCACAACGGCATCCGGGAAATCGCCAAGTGAGGGGTGGAACATCACATGATAAAGACGTCTCAAATTACTTGACGTCGAGCGAGCTGGAATACAGCCGCATTGGTCCGTGTGGACCAGTTGCCGCATATGGGGAAGAAGTCTCAACGCTAAGGCCTTACTCAGGATCTTAAAATCCATATTCAACATGGAAAGTGGTCGGAAATCGGATAGTGGGGCCTGATCCGAATTTGTTTTCGGGAGGCGAATCACCAATGCTTCCCTAATCGAGGGAGGTAACAGTCCAGCTTCCAGGGCCAGAGCATAAACCCGTTCCAATTGAGGAGCCAGTATATCAATATACGTAGCATAGAACTCCGCGGGCAGGCCATCCGACCCGGGTGTGTTCCCCTTCGCCATCTCTCTTAGCGATTCTTTGATAGCTCCTACCCCCAACGGAGCAGCCAGTTGAGTCTGATAGGTACGGTCCAGCTGTACTAAACCTTGAGTCTCCAGGTACCGCTGCATTGATGCAACTTCACATGGGTCAGGGTCATCGTATAAGGCCTCATAGTACATCCGGAAGGCTCCATTGATATCACCTGGAGAGGTTAGTATCTGGCCCGTAAAATCCGTAACACTGGTTATGGGGGACCCCCTGCCCACCGGCCTAATCAACCACGCGAGTAGTTTACTCCCCCTTCCTCCTTCTGCATGCTGGGCAGCTTGATGCGTTTGCCAGACTATGGCCCTCAGTCGGTCCCAGGCATGGTGATACTGGCTCCTCAGCTCCACAAGTTGGTCTCCTGTTTGTCCCCCCTCCGCCGCTTCGTTATCTGCCCGGAGTATCCGGGCTTCTATCTCTTCCAACTCCTGGGTTACCAAGCGTCTTGTGCCAACTGTCTTCCCTAAGCAAAACCCCCTCACCACCACCTTGCACGCCTCCCACTCTACCAGCCGAGAACTAGCCGTACCTCCATTAGGGGTGAAGTAGTCTGTCAACCGTTCACCGAGATTGTGTTGGAATCCTTCATCTTCCAGCAATATAGGACTAAGGCGCCAGCTGGGAATCAGAGTCCGCTCCCGAAGTGGAGTAAACCTCATAATCAATGGGCTGTGGTCTGATGGTGATCGACCCAGATACTCAGTAGCAGAAAGTAAGGAGGACAGGGATGAAGAGCACCAAAACATGTCTAGTCGGGTATGCAGATCATATAAATGCGAGTAATAGGAGTAGCCCCGCGTACCGGGATTATGTAGCCTCCAAACATCCCTTAAGTCCCATCCCTGGGCCCATGCTCTCAACCCTATAGCTGTTGTTTCAACCGGAGTCCCATGAAGCGGGGGTGTTGATCTATCCCAGTGCACATCAGCTATGCAATTAAAGTCCCCAACTATTATCAGATCTGTATGTGGGAAGTTGGCCAGGACCTCCGAGAGGTCAGACAGAAAGGAAATCTAATCTCTATTCGGGCTATAAACATTCACCAAGGTCACCTCTCTGCCTCTCAAAGTACCTGTAATTATCACGTATCTCCCTTCCTGATTGATCCTTTGCCTAAGGAGCCTAAAGGGAACCCCCGGTTTAATCCAAATCAGGACCCGCCTGGAGAAAGCGGAATACGTAGTAGCATACAGCTGTCCCCGCAAGCGCCTACCCAGACGTGCCATCTCCCCCTCCGCCAAATGCATTTCCTGCAGCATAACCACCTGCGCCCCTCTACGCCGAACATAGGACAGTACCTGATATCGTTTCAGCGGTGATCTCATCCCTCAAACATTCCAGGTTACCAGTTGGAACTGCTCAGGCTTACCGTCTGTCATCACCATTCTGCAATATCGTGCTTCCCCCCCCCCCCCCCCCGCTCCACACTTGAAACCTTTTCTGTGCCCCTGGCGGAAGCAAACAACCCCCTTGTCTAAAACTCCCCATCCCAAGAGCGGATTGGCAACGGCCAACCACCCAAACCTATCAACAGAACCCATGGTGATGCTTCTCACCACACAACAAAGGCAACGTATGCAAAGGTCTAAAGGAAACTACCCTCAGACCTGCTGTGGGTGCGTGGCAAGATCAGTGACGTCTGCCAAGATAGCCCGCTAACCGCCGACTATCCTCATGATTAACCCTGGACCCCCTTCCAATCCCAATCTCACCCCCAGAAAGCCGCGCCCCCGCAGGACAACGCTTCTCTGTCAGGCTATACCCCCCGCAGTGTTCTACCGCTTTCCCCCTGTAGCAAGGCCAACCCCCACTACACCATACAAGTGATTATAATCTAGTCCCTCTCCTACAATAACCCCCTACAAGTCATCAGCAGTCCGCGGTGTTACCGACGGCGGGACCCCACTGGTAGCCTGCGAGCTCTGAGTCTATGTCCTCCTCCCCATACTTAGCCTCGGAGTCCGTTTCAGAGGGAGAGTCTCTGGACTGCATCACTGCGGCCACCGTCTCCAGAACTTCAGCGCGCTCTGCGGCCAGACGTGTCGGGCTGGGTTTCTTTACAGTTGTCCGGTGCCTCTGTTGTCATAAACATTTCCCTGCACGCATCTGACCCACTGTTTAGCGTCTCGAGGTCGAGTGAGGGGAGCCACCCGCCCGATACGTCTCCAGCCAGTCCCAAGCTGTTTGTGGGTCCTCACAGAAGTGAGTCTTTCCTTCAATCATAATTTTTAGACGAGCAGGGAACATTAAGGCGTACTGAATGCCTTCTTCTCTTAGGGCCTTCTTCACTTCAAATAACGAGGCTCTCCGTCTTTGTACCTCCAAGGTGTAATCAGGGAATAGCGTCACTTTACTGAGGCCTACTGCAAAGGGGCCCACTTCTCATGCTCTCCTCAGCAAAAGGTCTGTCTCTGAAGTGCAGCAACTTAGCCACCACCGTCCGTGGAGGCCGACCAGGAGCAGGCGGACGTGCCGGCACTCGGTGCGCTCGTTCAAGGGTATAAAATGTGGAGAGGCCCTGCGGCGCCACCACCCTCCGGAGCCAGTCCTCTAAGTAAGCCACCATATCCGTGCCTTCTTCACCTTCCGGCAGTCCCACCACTCAAATATTACTTCTACGGTTCCTCCCTTCCGCATCCTCTGCTCTCTTTTCCAGTAGCAGAACTCTGGGATAGGTCCCCCACCTGCCCTTGCAGCCCCTGCTGTATCGGTACCATAGTCTCCAGTGATCCCTCCACCTGCTTCACCCGATTCGAGAGCTTCGCGTGTTCAGCTCTCAAGAGGCCTAGCCCCACCGAGACCATTGCAATGCCTTGGTGTAAGGTATCCTTAGTGTCTTTAATGGCCGCAAGGAGGGTATCAAATTGCCGTTGTGCAAGAGTATGCGGTTAATCAGCCTCCATGTCCTTAGAGTCTTCCGTCCATCTACTTGCATCCCGTTCAAGAGGGGGACCCGTCTGCCGTGCCCTGGGCTTCCCCATGTCTGTTGTTTGTCGTGCTCTTACCGTCCGAGGGTTGCTGACTCGCTGTGGGACAAGCTCCTCCCCCGGGCAAGGGGGTATCCACCACTCCAGTGTCTGTCAAGGATGAGGATGAAGAAAAACTGTCAAATGGTGAGTGATTGGAACCCTATAGTACCAGTCTAACACAGCAGAGCGTACCTGTTCCCAGAACACAAAGTGCCTCTCGGAACCCGGCAAAAGTCACATTTCCATCTCAAGGAGTTTACCAAATGTGGGATTCGCAGTGTGACATCCTAAGTACTCCCACGTCGCCGCCCAGCCGCCGATATCTCATTCTGGCATACAAACTCCATGCGAGGTGGCTGTCCTCTCAGCCCTGGCAAACTGGCGCTGCTCCGCTCCCCCGGGACTCTTATGTCACCTCCTTTCCAGAGGGCCGCCAGGTCTCTGCACCCCGTGCGCTTCTCCAGGTGTTGGTATTCCACTTCCCGTCTTATCAATGCGGGCGATCTCTCTTCCCCTCGCCGGCTCCCAAAATGAGGCCACACCGCCGGCGGCGCCGACGGAGCCAACACCATCCACCTCGTCTCCTGTAGGTACCACGCAGTGCGTCACCTTAAGCACTCCCACATCGCCTTCCAGTCGCCAAGGTTTCTCTGCAGCTTATGAGCTCCGTGTGCGCCTTCCGATCATTCAAATTGGCCCCTCCTGCCACCTCTTCAAACGTCGGGGGCCGCCCGATTTCTGCACCCCAGTTGCGCCTCCAGGCAGACCCCGGTCGCTGGTATATAGTACCTGCGCAGGCTTCTCTGGCCGTACGGATGCGGCCTATCTCCCCTCAAGGCAAGGCCGCCGTGCCAGTGGTGTAGGCGGGGTGGCACCATTCACCGCACGTTCGTCCGGGACCCAGTTCTGCAGGGACGGTGCTGCTCACCGGGAGGGGGAAGAATCGCCTCGGCGGCCCGCCCGCCCCACTCGGCGTCCGTCCTCCGCCACCTGTCCCGGACGCTTCAACCAGCTCTCGGCGCTCCGATCTCCCGGCCTCGATGCCGTTCAGCTGTGGAGCCGCCGCGTACCCACCATCTTGAATATCCCGGCCGGCGGCCCGAGAAGGCGACCCCCGTCGGCAGTTCCTCCGCAGTCCTCACTACCACAACCGGCATCGCTCGGTTCCCCCGAGTCTCAGGGGTCTCTCCCAGTTTCTACTCCACATAGGGCCGAGGGTAAGCAGGTAGTATACAGGATAATTGAGTCGGCTGGCGCGGAGCTGAAGGCTCACGCGTCCGCCATCATAGACTGCTTGGCCACGCCCCCCGTGTCTGCAGAATCTTGGCCTTGCAGACCCTGTATGTAATATAAATGTCTCAGCCTACTACAAAAGTTTGGCGGACACCAACCTTGAGAATAAGGGTACACTGTAGGGATTACTCTACCAACATTGAAAGCATCTGAATGAAATCAAGAATCTTTCTTGGGAGTCATGGAACAACTCCTCTATATAGTGGCACGGGCCCCTTCAACGTCCAAGACTGCTCCATAAAATGGCGGGAGAGCCTCCTGGACATTTTGCAGGCGTAGGGGACTAAAAACATTAAGTAAAAGCATTGCTCTTTGGGAGTTTGTGGGTTGTTTGGGAGGCGTTGCCCCCGTAGATACAGAACCTTGAAGATTACGAGAGTAGCACATAGACATGGTCGGATACCTAGTAATGTAGTTACCTAATGTACTTTCAGCCTCTCGTATGTCTTATCCGGAGTGTATCGACAACTGAGTAATATCATCTGTAAGGATGCTCACAATACTTGTGTAATATCCGTAGACCTATGTATAAGTATTGTGTTCAATGCAGATTGTAACTCATTGCTCCTTCTTATGTAAAATTTGAATAAAAATTTGTTAAAAAAAAAAAATAAAAAAAAAGTAAAAGCATTGCTTCTCTGAGATCCACTTGAGCACTGAACATTAAAACTGGTGGAGAACAGGCAAACTCTTCAGATGTATTGACCCACCCCAGCCCACAAGGCTGTACTTTTTTTTTATACTCATGTTTGTGAAAATCTTTTCCACTCCGTCAAGAAGCCCAGAGCAAGAACCTAGTGAGGAAACAAAGCCACTGCGAGGTCACATTATGAAAACGACAGTCATGCAAAACAGGGTTTCCGCAGAGCAATGTTCAAAATCCAACCATAATAATGTTGCTTTATGCATTTTAAAAGCAATTTTTGACGTACTAGTTTTTTTCGTTATACCTTCATTTCTGAAAAGAATACGAACAGAAAGAAAAACCAAAAATTTATTTCTCTCTGTTGCAGGATCCTTAACTTTGTGAGATATATTTAACAATTCTGAAAACTAATAAAGACCCCATGATGGAGAAATACGTTTTCTAAGCTATGTAATGCTTTGAAACCGCTGCAAACTATGGCTCTGCACGCTCAATGATATTCAGTTGCGCTTCAAATAAGTCATTTTAGGAGCAATAACTAACTACCTGATGAACACCCGTCAAGTAGCATATCCTTCCTGCCCCAGCAATGCCTTTTAGAGACTACACTTTTGAGGAAGACTCCGTATATGTCAGACCCTGGCCTAACTAGAAACCTTAGCAAATTACCAAATGGCCTGTTCTCTAAATACATTATAACGCTTCAGTGAAGTCTAATCACAGACAAAGACATGGCCAAGGAGTCTAGCGTCACCACTGAGCTTGGGTCTTTGTTTATTCCAAGCGTGTATACAGCACCATAGCACGCGGGGCACTTTACGAATGACAGAGAACCCCTTCCAGACAACGAATGAGCATGGGACTTGCATCTTATAACAGAGTACAGGGAGCAGGCCACATTTCACAGAAGAGGTAAAGGAGAGAAGCGGGAGGTGAGGTTCCGTGAAATCTGAATCTGCGTTTTAAACATCGTGGTTCCGTTACGATTTTGGTAACAGCGAACCGTACTAGTGAGTTCGGCTAGTACGTGTGTTTTCGTCACATTACACAAATGAATTCACGGCGTATTTAGGGTTTTCGTATCGAACCCTGGGTTCCATTTTGCGCATGGTAGCCATTTTGTGGTTGCCCTCACATAGGTCGATGACTGTGGTTAAACGAGCTTTTGGACAGGCGCACCTTAGCTCGAGTTTGTGCTGACTCCTACATGACTTGAGTGAACTGACCTCGTTGCCCGAGGCCGACCCTGCCAAACCCGTTCCCGCCCGCTAGCTGATCTTGATTAAGGGTCAGAGCACGGGATCTTGTAAAGTTTTATTGTACACAAACATGCCTCATCCTACTTCTATCTGTTTCTGTTTCCTCTTTTATGGTCCATTTACGATATGGGTTGTGGTCTCTTTATTACGGGTCTGTCCGGCTTGTCTAAAGAAGAATGTTGGGATTGTTCGATGATTGATCATGGGCCGGACAACTGAAAAGCGGGTTTTACCGTCATGCGATACCTTTGGTGTGGTTACATGTGATTGGACAATTTGTAAAATAATGGGTGTTTGTCTGGAATGTGATGTTTCTGGCATAAAAAGGGATGACTTGCTTTGTAAAATTGAGCAGTCTCCTGAGAACTCATACCGTGATGACTTCTAGGACTTCTGTCACTGGCTGCAGCCAATACATTCGATCTCTGACGCCAACAAGAAGTATCCTGTGTCTCTGTATTCTAAGACAGGTGAACCCGAAGACTTTGGGTGTGCCCCTGGCGCCGCTGGGTTCAGATAACCCGATTCTTCAGTTGGCGTCCGTCGCGGGGCGACATCAAGCGGTACCGGTCCAAGCCCGAGGATCGTGAGGAACTTCGTGAGGAAACTCTGGAGGAGGGCCCCGACTTCAGCGACCCCTGCATGTCGAAAAACGTGGACCGAAGGTCTTTTCCACGAGACTTCCCCCTTCTGACGGCTACGTAAGGACCGCTTCCCTGACTGTCGCCCTGTCTTGGACCACCCTTTTCGTGAAACTTTGTAAGGCGAGACGATCGACGGATCTTCTGGGTGGCATAGCAGACAACTTGGTTAAGTATAAGTGGGTCGCTCCCATTAATTTGTTTGATTCTTAGTTTTACTTGGTCCTTAGTTTGATCGGTTCTTGGTTTTGCTTGGTTCTTAGTTTGGTTCTTAGTTTGTTCGGTCCTTAGTTTTGATTTGAAAATTGCTATTTCCAAAGCCGAGGGTCTCGTATATTTACGAGTGTATCGGTAGAGATAGTCCCTTGAAGTTTGAAGCTCGATTAGTGAGCGAAGATGCCTAATCGTAGCAAATTTGGTACTTGGTTTTGTTGTGGTTATAACAGGAAGTTCCGATTGGAGGACTCGTGTCCGATACCTCCAGTTGGAACTCCGACTTATGAGCTCTATTCTAAACACGGAATGGGCCCCATTACATTCAATGAAGTATGGGTCCGCTACACTAGGAAAGATGGTGTCTTACGATGGCCCCAACATGGTAATTTTGATACAGAGATTTTAGACAATTTGGAAGCGAAATTATTTAGGAAGAAAGCCCGGCCGGCAATGTTCGACTCCTTCCGCCTCTGGCGCAAAGAAGCTAGACAACGAGAGATAAAACAAGCTAAAAGAGATAAGAGAGAAAAGGGTGTATCGATAATGCAAGCTGCTAGGCAGTTTAAAGAAGACGAAGAAGATAAAGCGGTTGAGGTGTCAAATAGGCAACATCATATGGCTATTGATAAATGTTATCCAGCTTTGTCACCCCCTCCTGTGAATCCTGTTAAGGATCCCGAAAAGGATCAATTAATGTCTTATTTGTTAAAGTCACCTCCCCCTTACGTGCAAGGTGCTACTGCACCGATATTACCGTTTGTTGTACAACAGGTTGCTGGTCAGCCTTTAGTTCCCCCGCCTGTTCCACAGTTGGTTCAGGTTCCTCCGGCACCCCCTCTTCCTGGGTTGCCTACTTTACCTTTGCCTGCATTGACTCAGACTGCTTTGCCTCTTGCTCCTGTCCCTTCGACTTCTTCCACTTCTGCGTCTTTTCCTTTGCCATCACAAGGTACCTTTTCTCCTGTTCTTATGACCGTTTCCCCTTCTGTTCGTCGGCGAGTAGCTGACACTGTTGCTAATTTCTTAACTCCTCTATTTGGGTCGCTAGTCACGACCCCCGTTTCTGATGACAGACAGAGACGTAGTCAGCTCCCTGGTTCAGTGGAGCGTGGAGTGTTGGATTCGTTGGCTCGTAGGTGGGTTACGAACGTTTCTAGGTATGATCCGGGAGTGGTTTTGAATACGTTCCTACAGTGGAAAGAGCCTACGCAGCGGTATGTTTTTGATATGATGTGTACTTTGCTTCGGGAACAATGGGAAGATGATGAATTGGAGTTGGCTCCTGTTGGGTTGCTTGATATTCAGAATGAGTTCGCCAAAGGGACGATAGTGGGAGCTGGTGTCGAAGATGCGGTAGTGACACTTCTTACATATAGGTCTGCTCTTCCTCCCCAGCCGTTGTTTGAGCCTGATGCCTCAGTTAGAAAGAAGGTACGACAATATCCAATGAGAGAGGTTCCTCCAGTTTGGAGAGAGGGAGACGAAAAAAGCGAATCCACCTATTTTGGCTAATTTCCAACGAGTTTGGATACATGTCCCTTGGAAGAGAGCTGAGGTTTTGGCTCTTAAGCAAACCTTACCCGACCCCCGTAAGAATCCCGCGGGGTATTATAAGGAGTTGTCCCAGACAGTCGACGCATGCATTATGAATCTAGCTGATGTGGATATGTTATTGGGTAATGTAGTTCCTCAACCGTTGTGGGCGAAGATTCGCCATGAGGATCATACGGTAGAATTAGGTGACACATGGGTGAATATTGCGGCTGCAGATGCTAGACAGGTAGGGGGAGCTAAACCTGAGCCTCTAATTACGGATTTACCCGGTAGAATTATTAATATGATGAAAACGATGATGCCAGCGTTACGAGTGAATTGGGACAAGTTGACAGCATGTAAGCAGAAGAAGGACGAAAGTGTGTCTGATTTCTTCACCAGGTTTGAAGAGACTTTTATAGATCATAGCGGTCAAGATATGAGTACAGAAGGTGGCCAGAGACTGTTTGTAGATAAGTTTGTCTTTAATTTACTTCCCGAACTGTGTAATAAGTTCAAAGATTCCGAGAGTTCTTGGGCTGTCTCTTCGTCGGCCCAGATATTGGCGACTGCACAGTACTACGAGAATAGGGATAAGGATGAGAAAGATAGATTAGAGAAAAAGACAAAAGACTTAAAAACTAAGGTTCTTCTGCAGCAGGCGTATCCGCCTCACTCGAATCAGCAAGAATCACAGCAACGTCTACAGTTTCAGCAACCTCCATCGTTTCAGAGACCGTCACAGAAACCCGAGTATTTCCCTCCAAGACCACCTTTGGGTCTGAATCAGTGCGCGTATTGTAGAGAGGAAGGTCATTATAAGAATGAGTGCCCTGTTTTACGACAACGTGCGAGCGGTATGTTGGCTCCAAGAGGTCGTGGTAGTTTCCAGCAGGTGTCTAGGGGTAGAGGACGTGGCGCGTTTCCTCAGAACGAACGTTCTTTTCCCCCACAGACGTCTGTGAATTATTTTGATCAGCAGAACGTGCAGACTGGCAGACCTCCGCAATATTACGTTGACGATTACTATGTTGAGAGTGAAAGTACTGGCTATAATGATTGCTAGGACAGCCAAGGACAAAGAGAGGGAGTAGTGTCAGTTCCAGTAGACCAGGATGGACCTTATGTTACAGTGGTTACATCGGGTGTGGTAGAGCCTTTTCTTTTGGATACTGGTGCAGCGAAGAGTTCTATCATGCACTCTAAACTCCCTGGCGCACCTTTGTCTGGCTTAACGAATATTTCAGTGGGATTTTCTGGCGCCCCAGTTCGTAATCCAGTTTCTAGTCCCTTGTCTCTTTCAATTGGGCCTTGTGAATTGGAAGCACCCCTTATTTTGACGACAGGTTGTGGTGAGAATTTGTTGGGTCTGCATTTGTTAAAGAGACTGCACGCGACATTGTATTGTTCTCCTTCGGCCTTCGGGAGTAGACCTTACATTGGGTAAGAGAGTGACCTCTCCGATGTATCTGTCTAGAGCTCAACTTCCACTGGAATTGCGTTGTCTCCCTGATACTCTTTGGGCTACTGGTCCTAATGATGTGGGTCTTTTGGGGATTCCACCATATGTTGTGACGCTCAAATCGAATGTTAGATTGCCACGTATTCCCCAATATCGGATTTCGAGTGATGGTGAAAGAGCGCTTTTAGCGATTATCTAGGATTTAATTGAGAAAGGTGTGATCGAGGAGACGAGAGGTAACGTGTGTAACAGTCCTGTTCTGCCTGTCTTGAAGCGTACTGATTCTTCTCAGCAGCCTGAGTATCAGTTTGTGATTGAACTTCGAGAGGTTAACAAGATTGTTGTGCCCCAGTTTCCTGTTGTTCCGGACATTACTGCTTTGTTGACTTTGATCCCAGCGTCAGCTGCCTGGTTCTCCGTCATAGACTTGAAGAACGCTTTCTTTAGTATTCCAATAGCCGAAGAAAGTAGAGATATTTTTGGCTTCTCTTTGGGAGGACGAAGTTTCCGGTTTAAGCGCGCTCCTCAAGTCTATTGCGAAAGTCCGTCCATCTATAGTC
This sequence comes from Triturus cristatus, assembly GCF_964204655.1. Classification (NCBI taxonomy): domain Eukaryota; kingdom Metazoa; phylum Chordata; class Amphibia; order Caudata; family Salamandridae; genus Triturus; species Triturus cristatus. The sequence continues at coordinate 177,118,596 of NC_140587.1, forward strand.
AGGCTTTGAAAACCCAGCTTGATACTTTTGTGTTGCCTGCGGGTGCTGCTCTTATTCAGTATGTTGATGATCTGTTAGTGGCTGCTGATGATAAGGAAACTTGTAAAGAAACTACTCTTTCGTTGTTGCAACATTGGTCTGATTTGCATCATAAAGTGTCACCTTCAAAGTTACAGTACTGTCGCCAAGAAGTGACCTACTTAGGTCATCTCTTGTCGAAGGAGGGAAGAAAGTTGATCCCAGAACGAATCCAAGCGATTGCTCAAATGACCGTGCCTAGTACGCAGAGAGAGGTACGCGCTTTCTTGGGTATCACGTCGTACTGTAGACAGTGGATTCCGAATTTTTCCTTGTTGGCAAAACCTTTGTTGGCTTTGACTTGTAAGGATACACCGAGTCCTCTTCCCTGGTCTGACGATTGTCATAAAAGTTTTTCTGAATTGCGTGACGCGTTGTGTTCTGCTCCGGTGTTGGGTACTCCTGACTACAGTAAGCCTTTTACACTCTACGTTCATGAGAGAGAGGGTTGTGCATTCTCAGTTTTGACGCAGCAGTTTGGTGAGAAACAGCGTCCATGTGCGTATTTTTCGTCGACTTTGGATCCGGTAGCTAGAGCGTTGCCGAGTTGCTTGAGAGCTACAGCAGCAGCGGCTGTTTCCATCCGACAGTCTGCTGGGTTGGTGATGGATAATACGTTGGTTGTGATGGTTCCACATGCAGAGGATACTCTATTGAACAGAACAAAGACTCAGCATCTTACTAGTGCAAGGTTGTCGGGTTATGAGTTGACGCTTTTGGCCAGTCACGTGCACATTAAATGGTGCAACGTATTAAATCCAGCGACATTGTTGCCGATTTCTGTGGATAGGGATGGTCAGGAACAGCATGATTGCTTTCTTAGGACAGAAGAGGAAACGAAGGGTAGAGTTGATTTAAAAGATACTCCGCTTTCAAATCCAGATGGTACGCTATGGGTTGATGGGTCATGCTACAAGCTTCCGAATGGTGGTACGACGGTGGCATATGCCGTGACGACATTGTGTATGATTGTTGAAACTGCACGAGTGAGCTATAATTCAGCACAAGCAGCGGAATTGATCGCATTAACGAGATCGTGTGTCTTGTCTGAAGGAAAGAGAGTGAATGTATATACCGATAGTCAGTATGTGTTTGGTGTAGCACACAGTTTTGGACGCCTGTGGAGAGAGAGTCACTTACTCTGCCGAAGCAAGTTGCGATTGTGAAGTGAAGTGCTCACCGAAAGGTTACGGATGATGTTGGCCGTGGTAACGCGTTTGCGGACGAAGTTGCGAAAGAAACAGCGAAAAATATGATGGGTTGAATGTACGTTGCAGGCCCTGCGAGATGGATTGGCGCGGATGGAATGTGTGAGGATACGATTGAGAGTGTGAAATCGATTCAGGGCGAAGCTACGGAGAGTGAAAAAAGCATCTGGAGAGAAACTACGGGTAGATTGGATTCGACTGGTTGTTGGGTTGAGTTGTCGGAACACCAAAGATGGATGTTACCCGATGCGTATGTGCTTGCGGTGGTTACGATGGCACATGGAATGTCTCACATCAGTGCGAAATGGATTTGTAAGCTGTTGGCTCCAGTGTGGGAGAATGGAGGAATTCCCAAGTGTGCGGAGAATGTGGTCAAGAATTGTATGGTGTGTCTGATGTATAATCCTGGTAAGGGAACTCCAACTCCAGCTGGTCACTTCGCGCCTCCGACGTATCAGTTTGAGGTTTTGCAATTGGATTTTATCCACATGGAAAGATGCAACAATTTAAAATACGTCCTTGTTGTTGTTTGTGCCTTTTCTAGATGGGTAGAGGCATACCCCCTAAAAGATCATACTGCCATGTCCACAGCTAAAGTTTTGCTCAAAGAATATTTCCCTAGGTTCGGGTTGCCAAGGATGGTGTGGAGTGATAACGGAAGTGAGTTTGTGGGCAGGATCATGAAGAGAGTATGTGAGGGTTTGGGCATAAAGCAGAAATTCCATGCTGCAAATCATCCCCAATCAGCTGGTTTAGTGGAGTGCTATAATGGCACTCTGAAGCTGAAGTTAGCCAAGATTCAGGCGAGTTCTGGTCTCCAATGGCCCGATGCCTTGCCATTGGCACTTTTGTCAACTAGAACTACAGTGCAATCCCGAATTGGACTTCGTCCGTATGAAATTGTTTTTGGTCGACCGGCAAATGTGTGGGGAGTGTCGAGACCAATGAAATTTAGTGACATCGAGTATCCTGTGTTGGTGGACTATTTGTATGACCTGATGGCTAAATTGCGTGTCTTACATCAACAGGTTCATGATAGCTTGCCACCAGCATCTGTGGACCCAGGTCATGCTATCAATCCTGGGGATTGGATCCTGGTAAAGAATTTCCAGAGGACTAAGAACGATCAGCCCCGTTGGACGGGCCCTCACAAGGTGTTGTTGTCTACAAGAACATCTGTAAAAGTCTTCGGAAAAAGAAATTGGATCCACGGCGTACACTGTAAGAGGGTACCTTTACCTCTGCCGTACGACCAGTGGATCCGCGAAGGCATCGCAGACACCGAAACTGAGAGATTGCCGAAATTCACACCGTTTAGCGACGCTGAGTTGGCATGGACATGGTCTGAGATAGGAAATGACGATGTCTTGCAAGCAGCTGTGCCTTCACCTTTAAGAGTGGACACCACTGAACCTGAACTGTTGTTTCAAAGCCAGACCGAGCCTAGTAAGAGTCGTTATGATCTGCGGTCTAGAGACACTGGACTAATAAAGAACAAATAATTCCTTTCGTTTTGAGAACAGCACTCTCTCAGCCAAGAAACTGTTTTGATCTATTTTTCTTTTTTTTCGAACCACCATCCGGGTTCAGCTGTAAGGTTGCGGTGTAAAGACTTGGGATTGCAGCCGTGTAGACACAAGGTCGATGGTTCTGGTTGGTCCTAGGGCGTTTCCTGGACTGACAGACGCCCTCATTAGCAGAAGAAAACCAACCGCCGCGAACAGCACGGTGAGAGGATGGAGTTTTTTGAGGTCAAAGAGAGCTAATGTGAAAACGAACTTTAAGATGAAACTATGCAGGATAATGCATCTCAAATGTTTTCCGATTACATGTATTCTGATGTTTCTTAGCATGACGTTAGCTTTGGTGGGTTGGATTGTTTTTTCTACCAAACTGACTTCTGCACCCACTTCTCAACCTACGTCTTTTCCTATTACTACTTCTTTGCATTCTTTTCATATCTTACCCGAACACGAGCAGATTAGAAGGTCAGAATTTGTAAATAACTCATTTGTGCGGCTTCTGCATCAACATCAGTTGGTAGTGAACATCACTAATTGTTGGGTGTGTGGTTTTATGCCACATACTACGGATAGAGGTATTCCCCATCTGGTTCTGCCGTTTAGTCAGAATGGGTCTTTATGGGCTTTCCAGACGATGTTCATTTATGCTATCGAAGTCTATCCCCTGAGTTCCATAAGAGATAACTCGAGTAATAAAGCCTTGGTGAAGGGAATTGCGAATATGAGTAGGGATATGGATACGTATAGGACTATTCCCAAGGACGAGTTACTAGCTTATGTTGGCTGGAACACGACTGGATACAGTGTTAGCCTGAGTGAAAAGCAGAGACGAAAGAGGTCACCTCCGATTTGGATCGTACCCCACCGAGGTCATTTTTGTCTGCAAGGTATTGGCAGGAATCCGAAAGCTCAGTTAGGGAAGAGTGTTTGTACTCAGACGTATGTCTTTACGTCTCAGTCTTCCCCGCCGTTTTTGGCAGCCAAGGGTACGTATTTTGTTTGTTACAACAGAGCATATACATGGTTGCCCCCTGATTTTTCGGGAACGTGTTATGTTGGATATTTGTTGCCTCCTACGTATACTGCTGCCTCAGATTACCACAAGACGAGAGTTGTTAGGGGTGTCTTTGATCAGGAAGATACCGCTGGACAAGAAGTGGGAGACTTCTTTAAGGGTTTCCTACCGTTTTGGGGACCTATGGTTAACAGTAGGAGCTTGCGGCAATTGACGAGAGTGGTTGAATCCACCATAAACGAAACTGCCGATGCCCTTAGTAATTTGACAGCTGAGCTTCAAGCGGATCGCCTTATGACATTGCAGAATCGTATGGTTTTAGATGTCATACTTGCAGATCGAGTATGTAAAGTGATCCAATCGAGTTGCTGCGTTTTCATTCCAGATAATGCTCCGACAGTATACGAGGCCATCTCCAGGCTACATAAGATCTCCAAGTCAATACATACGGATGGAGGAGATTGGTCGTTAACTGGATGGTTTTGGGGACTGCTATCTGCTTGGGGATGGAGGATTCTGACGATTATTGGTGTGGCCTTAGCGATTCTTTTCTTGTGTTGTCTCTGTGTACACATGTGTTAGGAGACCACCTGTCTTGAGAAAGGTATGGAGAGATAAGATGATGCTTCAACAGCACCTTGATGATTTGATGAATATCGACATCGACTCAGCTGCAGGCTGAGATTGCCTATGTAATGGCAAAAGGAGGGTCTGAGGTTCCGTGAAATCTGAATCTGCGTTTTAAACATCGTGGTTCCGTTAGGATTTTGGTAACAGCGAACCGTAACTAGTGAGTTCGGCTAGTACGTGTGTTTTTGTCACATTACACCAATGAATTCACTGCGTATTTAGGGTTTTCGTATCAAACCCTGGGTTCCATTTTGCGCATGGTAGCCATTTTGTGGTTGCCCTCACATAGGCCAATGACTGTGGTTAAACGAGCTTTTTGGACAGGCGCACCTTAGCTCGAGTTTGTGCTGACTCCTACATGACTGAGGCCGACCCTGCCAAACCCGTTCCCGCCCGCTAGCTGATCTTGATTAAGGGTCAGAGCACGGGATCTTGTAAAGTTTTATTGCACACAAACATGCCTCATCCTACTTCTATCTGTTTCTGTTTCCTCTTTTATGGTCCATTTACGATATGGGTTGTGGTCTCTTTATTATGGGTCTGTCCGGCTTGTCTAAAGAAGAATGTTGGGATTGTTCGATGATTGATCATGGGCCGGACAACTGAAAAGTGGGTTTTACAGTCATGCGATACCTTTGGTGTGGTTACATGTGATTGGACAATTTGTAAAATAATGGGTGTTTGTCTGGAATGTGATGTTTCTGGCATAAAAAGGGATGACTTGCTTTGTAAAATTGAGCAGTCTCCTGAGAACTCATACCGTGATGACTTCTAGGACTTCTGTTACTGGCTGCAGCCAATAAATTCGATCTCGGACGCCACCAAGAAGTATCCTGTGTCTCTGTATTCTAAGACAGGTGAACCCGAAGACTTTGGGCGTGCCCCTGGCGCCGCTGGGTTCAGATAACCCTGTTCTTCAGAGGTGTGACCAAGGAGTGTTAAAAGAGACTTCCGGTTAGTCCAGGAATCGTCAGAACAGATGTGCCCTGAGCTGCTTCCTGAAGGAGAAGATTGGACTGTTGAGTTCCCAAAGTGAGTGGGAGGGAGCTCCAGACAGGTGCACCCCAGTGAAGATGTGGATCAGTGCTGAGGAGGCTCTGAATCTGGCTACCTTAATTCTTACAACATTCCAATGCATATGAGTTTGATTCTCAGAGATATGGGGGAAGGTAAGCAGTATTTGGGAGTGGTGGTGGGTGGGTGGGTGGGTGAGTTGAGAAGCATAGCCATACAGGTAATGCAGCAGATGTTGAAGGTGATCCTAGAATTTCATAGAAAACAAACGACTTCTCTGAGGATGAAGAGATAATGTTGAACTATTAATAGCAGGTAATCATTCTGGCTGAAGAATGGAAGATTCCACTTTCCCAGTTCTGGCTTTTTTTTTTTTATAAACCACTTTATTGGCATATTAACAATATGACTGTCAAATGCAATCATATTACTGCAGAGTGTCCCCTAAAGAGCTTAATATTCAATCTGTTTGTTCAATAAGTCACAGTATGCAAGGCAAACATGTCAACGGTCTATTTATCTTTAAAGAAAGGCAAACATGTCCAAGGCAATCACAGCTCTCAATGTCCCGGATTCATTTCACCAACCCCATACCTTTTAATGAGACAGGTCTCGTCTATACATTTATCAAGAAATCTGCATTGATCCAATCCAACTTCCACTTGGAGATCAACAGGCCAATCACTACCTACACAACCTCTATTCCCAAACAATACCTTGTTTGGCTACTTTCAAGCTGAATTCTACAAACACCCTCACATATCTTTCAAGGCCAAAACTTCTAGGATACGAAGAAGGAATTGCTTGGGGAGGGAAGGGGGTGGGGGGTGGGAGGGGCTGCCCTAAGACTCGGGTCATGGTCCCCACAATTGTCTCTCAAAACGCCTTGAAAACTCTACAGTTCTACACTTTATGAAGTAAGTCACTCCTCTGCTCATGACACCTCGGGCATAGTGCTGAAGCCTTCCTTCCCACCCAGCAATGTATTCCCCATGTCTAGTAAATGCAATTTAATTCCTTAAACTGTACGAGTCTGTAGGAGACTAAGATGGGCACCTCCATGTGAGCCCCCCTGTTGGAATGTCAATCTGCATCCTCCAAGGGGCCCAAGTCTGTTTCTCACACCTGTTGCAAAGGTGTCAAAAAGCGAGTCATCAATGACTGTGGGGTGCAACGCCCTGTAGTAGTCTAGTCTAATTTGCTATGCCGAGTCCACCATTATCTGAGGATTTACAGCATTTGGCCATGCACATTCTTCGTGTCCTGCTGTTCCACAGAAATATCTAAAAGTCATACATTTAAAGAAACAGAGTGGGGCAATTAGAGGGATATTCTGTACTTTTATATAATATTTTGTGCAGCACCAATCCCCATCAAGGATGATAGCAGCAACAGTGCCCAATGTGAAAGGTCCCTTTCAAGTGCTTCCATTAGTCAACCTATATTACCTTCCCACATCACTGATTAATTATTAGACCTACATCCCAAGGTATTCCAAGGTATTGAAGCCACCTCTGACTGGGTAATCCAGACCCCAACCCTCTCCAGATCTCCTATAGGCTAGAATTACTCCAATAAACTCACAGTCCTGAGCAGAACCTGTTTTGGACTGGTCTGGCCGACTGCTGAATATCAAGAGGTAATCCAGATATAGTGATAGAGTTGTTCTCAATTTCTGTCTAAACCTTACAATACCATCTTTGCCCCCGAAATCCACGCCAATGGTTCTACTGCTGTTCTAAAAAGGACTGGTGACAGAGGACAGCCTTGTTGAATACCCGGTCTCATGAGTAATGAGTCAGCCAGGTCATTATCTACCTGGACTCTTGTGAAGATTACGGCCCTATAGTAATATTTACCTAAATTGCAAATAAATATTCCCAGTTCAGATATCAAATGCTTAATGAACATCACTTTGGAGAACCATGAGTGGCGCATGAAGGTGTCCTGCTAACGCCAAGGTATTGGTAAGGCGATGGATACTATGTTTCATCATCCTCCATCAGGTGGTTATCCAGGATCTTAGCAAGTAGCTCTGATTCACCTTCATTAAGGGGAATCTGTCTGTAAGAGATACATTAGTCGGTACTTACAATCTTGCTTTATTTTCTTTACCCTTTATTTAGATATATGTTGAACTGCGTTTTCTGCATTTCAAATAAATAGTAATACACAACCAGTACTTACCAGTCCCATCACTTTCTGCATCAACATGACTTTATCATTTGTGATTTTTAGGTCTTAAAATCATATATATATACCGCGCAATCGAAGAAGCAATCCAACAAACCAGGTCACACTCTCTAAGTGAACTGCTAATGCAACCACCGCGAGATAAAAAGAAGATCCTCAACAGTAGTACTGAGAGCAAAAACAATCAGAGACTCATCCTGACATACAACAAACAGAAAGATAGTTTGTCCAAAATACTTAAAAAGAATTGGCATCTAATCTTGAGCGACCCCATTCTAGGTGACAAGGTATCTCATACCCCCATGATTACATTCAGAAAGGGCCCCCAGTACTAGAGATCTAGTGGTAAGCAAAGGCCCTGATTATCAATCAGCCAGTAATTAGCTATCAGCCGCCAAGGGTTTTTTAAATGTTCCAATTGCAGAGCTTGCAAATATGGAACGAATAAAACAACTTACATTTCACCTTTCAAAGATAAGCCCTGTACAATAGATAAATGTCTAACCTGCAAGTCGGAGTTCGCAGTGTATGTGCTGGAGTGCTCTTGTGGACTGCAGTATGTAGGCAGTACCAAACTGCAAGTCCACAAGAGAGTGCTCCAGCACCTTAGGGCCATTACCAATTCAGATCCGAATTACCTTGTGGCACGCCACTTTGACGAGGTTCACGAAAACAACGACCTAGACAAACTGAAATATTCTGTGGTTGATGCAGTGCCACCACCTAGACGGGGAGGCAATAGGAAGGCGATTCTAAGACTATTAGAAACGAGATACATCTTTGAATTAGATTGCAAGAGCCCCAGTGGGCTGAATATAACTGAAGATCTATACACCTGGCTTTGATGGGTGGGTCACCCTTGGTTGGTCAGCATCCGATATATTCGATATAAAAGTAGGATCCGATTACGAATAGGCTTTTCTGGATAAAAATATCACTATGAAATAAATTTTTAAATAAAGTTGTGATAGCTATTCCCTCCGTTTTGCCATCTTCTCTACTGATGGTATATCCTCACTACCCTCTAACCATTGGGGTGTCCTGTTTCAGGCCCCTAACGGTATGCAGAAATAAGCAATTTTAACAACACTTAAGCACTTTATTCAAATAAATTCAATTTTAGAATAATTTTTCAAATTGCACTTTAGAGCACACAACCTTAACAGGACACGTTTTTTACAGCAGGTTTTATCATTGTGGCAAAAGTAAATGTAGGACAGGTACGGAGAAGGAGGGGCATTGATGCCGTAATTGTAATGTATTAAGAAACCCGTACCAGCAGAAAGTGTGTGTACGCAAGCAATATTATGTATTTGGACTTTAATATGCATTTCGCAGTATCAACTGTGATCAACATGTATTGATGAGGTGACTATTGCGTTATTTGCACATGTGACAAGAAGTGATTAAGTGTTAAGGTTTACATACAATAGATTGCGCTATTTGCACATGTAGAGATGACCAATTATGGGTTATTGCTTACAGATATTATATGGTGAAAATCAGCATATAATAAGAAAAATTGGCGAGTACCACCAGTACTTAAACTGAAACAATGTGGTATTTAAACTGTAACCATTGCGAACTTTGCACATGTAGGGAGGAGCGTTCAAGTGTAATTGTTTACAAATAACAAATTGCATGATTTGCACACATACAACTGATTGATTATATGTCATTGTTTATAAACAATACAATGCGTAATTTTGCACACGATTCAAATAAGTATCACTGTTAAACTGACCTTGATATTGCTGTACAGAAAACAAACGGAAGTCTGTTTTCAGTTGCTGTTAATATGTGCCACTTTAAATGTTTGGGGATCTATGGGTACGTCATGTGACCAAGGCCTCTAGGGGCTGAAACGTGTTGTGTTGGCTGAGCATGTTTGCTAATAAAGAAATTATTTGCACGCATTGTGTGGATCTGCAGCTCTACATGGCAAGAACAGATGCATTCTGGTAAGTAGCATTTCCCATTCGAGGCATATGAGCTGCAGATCACACACTAGCATAGACTATACAGCAGTATCTCCCCTAGCGGTGGTCACCTGTATCGGTTGCAGTAGTTTGAAATGAAGTTTTAACCCCTTCGATGCTGCGCAAATTCCGCCGCTGTGCTGACGGAATCTTGCGCGGGCGTGGTCATGACGGAACGGTTCCGTCATGAGCACAGCTCAACCGTGGCTCATGACAGAACCGTTCCGTCATGAGCACCGAAGGGGTTAAGGACAGCTTGGCCCACAGAAACTTGTTGCTTTGCTCGTACGTCAACACAATAATGTTTAGTGAAGGTGTGTGTTGTAGACCATGTGGCTGCCTTACAAATGTCTTCTAAGGGAATGTTCCCTAAGAATGCCATGGAAGCCCCTAGTTTGCGTGTGGAATGCGCTCTAGGGGGAACTGTTAATGTGGGTTTAGCTTTTTGGTAGCATATTTAGATACATTTAACTATCCACCTTGCAATCCCAGATTTGGAGATGGGGTTACCCTTATGTGGTGGAGAGAAAGCTACAAACAATTGTTTTGTTTTGCGGAAAGATTTAGTTAATAAAGAAGGGCTCTTTTAACATCCAAGGTGTGAAGAGCTCTCTCCGCTACAGAGTCTGGGTTTGGAAAGAACACTGGTAACTCCACTGATTGGTTAAGATGAAAAGGAGATAAGACTTTTGGAAGGAAATTTGGATTTGTCCTAAGAACCACTTTATTACGATGTAATTGTAAGAATGGTTCTTGTATGGTTAAAGCCTGGATCTCACTCACTCTCCTGAGAGATGTGATTGCAATAAGGAAAGCTACTTTCCATGTAAGGAACTGCAGTTGGCATTTATGTAGAGGTTCAAATGGGGGTCCCATACGCCTAGTAAGGACAATGTTTAGATTCCACACCGGAGAGGGTGGTAATCTGGGAGGAATAATTCTTTTAAGTCGTTCCAAGAAGGCTTTGATCGCAGGGACTCTAAACAGTGACAAGTGTTGTCGATTTTGTAAGTAAGCTGCGAGTGCTGCTACATGCAGTCGTATGGATGAGTATGCTAAGTTACATCTTTGCAAATGTAGTAAGTAACAAATGATGTTCTGGATGGAGGCATCCAGTGAGTGTATATTATTGTTAGTGCTGTAAATGGCAAATATTTTCCATTTTGCAGCATAGCAAGCTCTAGTAGTAGGTCTTCTGGCTTCTTTGATGATGTTCATGCAGTCCGGTGGAAGGTTAAGGTAACCGAACTCTAGGACTTCAGGAGCCAGATCACTAGATTCAGTTGATCTGGATCGGGATGTCTGATGTCTCCATGGTTCTGGGTTATTTAGGACAGGGAGAGACGTAGTTTTTGGTGTGGAACTAGTGAGAGTTCCAGTAGTGTTGTAAACCACGATTGGCGTGCCCATGTGGGAGCTACTACGATCAGTTTGAGAGATTGTTGCCTGAGCTTGCGTACCACTAGTGGAATGAGAGGGAGAGGCGGAAAAGCTTACGCAAATCTGCCTGACCAGTTCATCCATATCGCATTACCTTTTGACTCCGGGTGCGGAAACCTGACGGCGAAGGTTGGGCATTTTGCGTTTTCTTGTGTGGCGAACAGATCTAGGTCTGTTTGGCCCCACATTTGGAAAAAAGGGTAGTAGAACTTGGGGATGTAGTTCCCGCTCGTGAATCTTTTGTGTCTGTCGACTTAACAGATCCACAATCTGATTGTGAACTCCTGGAAGGTGTTCTGCAAGTAGGTATATGTTGCGAGGAATGACCCATCTCCAAATGTTCTGTGCGAGCTGGGACAGCTGCAGAGAATGTATGCCTCCTTGTTTTTGTATGTAATACATGGCTGTCATGTTGTCCGTCCGGATGAGGACAGCCTTGTTCTGTACATGTAGTTGGAAGGATTTTAGTGCTAGGAATATTGCCAGCAGTTCTAGTTGATTGATATGGAGCACTTTTTGTTGAGTGTTCCATTTGCCCTGAGTTGTGTGTCCGAGGAAATGGGCTCCCCATCCTGTGAGTGATGCACCTGTCAGCACTATCTGTGGAAGAGGCTCGAGGAACGGCCGCTCTTTGTACAAGTTTGTTATGTTCCACCACTGTAGAGAGCGATGTGTGCAGCTGTTTACCAACACCAGATCTGTAAGTTGTCCTTGAGCCTGGTTCCACTGACGCGCTAGACATTCCTGTAAGGGACGCATTTGAAGTCTTGCATAAGGCACAATGAAGATGCAAGATGCCATCATGCCCATGAGTTGCATGAACACTCTGGCTGGAAGAGAGTGTTGGTTTTTACATTTTGTGATAAGAGTTTGCATACTGGCTATCCTGGCTGGACTGGGATATGCTAGCGCTGTGGAGATGTTTATTGTGGCTCCTAGTTATTGGTGTATAGGAGAGGGCTGGAGATGTGACTTTGTGTAGTTGATGGTGAACCCCAAGTTGTGTAACATTTGGATGGTTTGGTGAGTGTGTAGAACACATTGGTCGAATGACTTGGCTTTTATTAGCCAGTCGTCTAGATATGGGAAGACATGAATTTGTTGTCTTCTGAGATGTGCTGCTACTACCGCAAGACATTTCGTGAATACTCTGGGTGCGGTGCTCACTCCAAATGGAAGGACTCTGAACTGGTAGTGTTGTCCGTCCACTACAAACCTCAGGTACTTCCTGTGAGCAGGATGTATCGGAATGTGGAAGTAAGCGTCCTTGAGATCTAGTGTGGCAAGGAAATCGCCTTGTTGCAGCAGCGGGAGCACCTGTTGAAGAGTGATCATATGAAATGATCTGAGTGTATAAACAGATTTAGGGGTCTAAGGTCAAGTATTGGTCTCAGAGTCTCGTCCTTTTTGGGTATTAGGAAGTACAGTGAGTAGACCCCTGTTCCTTGATGCTCTAAGGGAACTGGCTCTATTGCGTGCTTCTGAAGCAGTGAGAGAACCTCTTGTTTGAGGAGCGTAAGATGGTCTGCGGACATTGGACGCTGTTTGGGTGGTATGTGTGGGTGGGTAGCTGTAAGTTCCAGGCAGTAAACATACTGGATAATTTGTCTTACCCACTGTCTGTTGTGATGGAATTCCAGACAGGTAGGAACTGTGTTAATCTGCCCCCAACCGGAGTGGAATGGTCTGGGGGGAGCGGAGGAAAATCACTGTTTTGTGGCGGGGGAGGTGCGAGTGTTATTACCTCGACCTCTTCCTTTATTGTTGTTTCCTCTGTATCCGCCTCTAAAATATCCTCTACTGGAGGATGTTTGTGTGGTGGCTTTAAATGAAGATGAGGTGTCTGCGCCCATGTTTTTGGAGGCTCCTCTATATAAGGAGCGACGAAAGGAGCCACGCGTTTGTGGAGACTATAACGCTCCCATGGACTTAGCAGTCTCTGTATCCTTTTTCATTTTTTCAAGTGTAGTGTCCACAGCCGGGCCAAAAAGCTGTTCTTGGTTGAATGGCTGACTAAGTATGGTAGTCTGAACCACCTGCTTAAAGCCTGAAATGCGTAGCCAGGCATGTTGTCTAAGGAGTACACTGGTGTGGATTGATCTAGAGGCAGTGTCTGCTGTGTCAAGTGCACATTTAATTGACGCATTTGAAATTAGCTTGCCCTCTTGGATAAGGTAATTTGCCTGGGTTTTATACTGGTCAGGCAAATGCTGCAATAGGTTTTCCAGCTGGTCATAATGTGCCCTGTCATATCGTGCCAGCAGTGCTTGTGTGTTGGCAATACGCCAGTGATTGGCTGCCTGTGCCGCTACCCTTTTGCCAGAAGCTTCTAGCAATTTGGAATCCTTATCAGGGGGTGGCGCATCCCCGGAGGTCTGGGAGTTGGCGCGCTTTCTAGCATTGGAAACGACTAGAGAATCCAAAGGCAACTGTCCTTTGATGTAAGTAGGATCTTCAGGGGCAGGCCTATATTTCTTATCTATTCTAGGGTTAAGAATCCTGGCACGTACAGGATCTTTAAATACTTTTGGGGAATGCTTAATGACTCCTTTGATCATTGGTAATATTTGCACTGACTTTTGGGATTGTTCAAATGTATCTAAGAGGAAGTCTTCCTCTGGTGCGTCTGAGTGCATTGTGACACCATGATAAAGTGTAGCCCTATTTAATAACTGTCCAAACCCAAGGTGATCATCTGGGGGAGATGGTTTTGAGGGATATGGCTGTGGGTCTGGTAGGTCTGGTAGATCTGTTGGGATATGGTATGCCCAATCATCTTGTGGTGAGGTATCTGGATCATCTGGAGGTGGTGTATGTGGTGGAGAAGTTAGAGGTAAGGGTGGTTTAGGCAGATGAGGTGGGTTAGAAGGTAGTATAGGAGAAGAAGGAGGCATAGGTGATGTGGCAGAGTCCATCTGTACAGGAACTGGAGCAGGTGGTGTGTCCAGTTTCCTCTTTTTACATGGCACAGCCGTGACATGTCCTGTTTTTGGGTTTATATCAATCTTTTTCTGCCTTGGAGCGATAGGATCTGGGTGAAAAAGTTCTTGTTCCTCGGGAACGGCTTTCGATGCCGGTTTTTTCGGTTCCGAACGAGGCTGCAGTTGAACCTTATGGTCTTTGGCCTTAGGAGGCGTATTAGAGTCCTTAGGCTTCTGTTTCAGTGCCGAGGATGTTGGTTTTGGAGCCGAAGCCGGATCTTTAGGCTTGGAAACGTTCGAAGTTGGCTTATTCACGGGCCTTGCGGTTTTTGGGGCCTTTTTGGAGGTGGAAGGTGTCAGAGCCGATTTCGGAGCAGAGTGATTCTTTGGCTTCGGTGCCGAAGGCGCCGGCGGGACAATTACATGAGGTTTGCTTGGTCCCGAGCTACCGGAAGGCTTGTCCCTTTTCTTCGGAGCCGAGCCCAGAGGTGGGGCTTCTGAAGGATGTTTTCGGTCTCGACTGGGGCCAACAGGCGAAGTCTTGACCACTGCCTTCGGTTTTGGAGGGGTAGGGGCAGTAGTACTCACTCGTTGCCCAGGAGTGTTGGGGTCGTCTGAGTCTTCTGCCTCTGACACGATTTCGAAAGGATGCGCAGGCTGGACAGCTGGACTCGTCGTGTCCAGGTGATAGGCACAGATTGCAGACCTTGTGATGGTCACTGTGCGGGAACTTTGCTCCACACTGGGGGCATTTTTTGAATGGCGTCCTTGCCATGAGCCGTAGACCTTACAGCGTGGATAGGCCCAGCGGCCCGCGTCGACGACCGGAATCGAGCCGATGAAGTCGGGTCGAAGATGAAAGTGAATCCGATGATTTTTTGGAAGTTTTGCGCTTCGAAAAAGTTTGAAATTGAGATTTCGAACCGGAGTGGAAAAGTTTCATCCGAACCCAATGGCGGAAAAAACAATCTAAGGATGGAGTCGATGCCCATGCGCACTATCGTCCAAAAGGAGGAGTCAGCTATCTCGTAACTACAAAGACTTCTTCCAAGACAACAAGGTGCAAGCATCCGAGCCCAACACCAGATGGCGATCTACTATGCTAGTGTGTGATCTGCAGCTCATATGCCTCGAACATTTACACATAGATATATATATATATATATACACTCACACACACACACACACACACACCCATATATGCACACACACACACACACACCATTGAACTTTTCGTATTAGATGTTACAACATTTCGGTTTCTAGGGTGGTCCTGTGTCAGGTTGGAGCAAGTGTATGTCACATTTCTAGAGCTTTAGGTACTTTTTCATCTGTTCTGGTCATTTTCATCTTTATTTAACTAGTGTCTATTCTTAGGCATTCTTAGTCCAGTCTCTCACCTTTTGGAGTCCCTGAGAGCGGCCAGGGTACGGAGACTCTCCTTGTTAATAGTAGGATGAGGTGAAGGAATTTCATTTTCATTTTACAATTTGTTAAGTGACTTCTATGCTTAGCAGTAAGTTTGGGGTCTCAACATTACTTCAATATGTAAATGTTCTGATAACCCGTTTTTCACTACTTCTCAATATGCTTGCAATCCGGGACAGTCCCAGATCCTGTGGAAAAACGTTGGGTCTTTCTGTTTGTATTTGGGACTACCGGAGTTTCTTGTGGGGTCAACCTTGTGTAGCATTGATAGGGTTATGTAGAATTTATATATTATATTGAACTGGGAGAGGAGTTGGCCTAACGGCTAGGGCGCTCGACCTCGGACCTGGGGAACTGGGTTCGAGTCTCGGCAATGACGCGGAACATCCTGCGATTCTGGGCAAATCACTTAATCTCCCCGTGCCGAACAAAAAATGAATGTGTCCTCATGTAACGTAACTGGTACTATGTGAAGCGCTCTGATACCTGATTGGATTCGGGTCAAGTTTGTGCTATATAAAACTCTGCAAAAAAAAAAAAACTGTGGGAGTGGGAATCTGCCATTGCTCAATGTTTGTCGGAATAAGCCAAGTTCTTCTAAATGTTTAAACAACTCCCATTTCTGCCTCACAGCTGGAGTGGTTCTTTTAAAATATATCCCTACACCGCTTAATAAAGATTAGTGATTATAGCCCGGCGTTGGTCTGCTGTTTCTATCAATTCTATTGTGAATGAAGGTTGGGGGAGTTTCGTGTAGTATTCCTGTTTTCTTGGTGAGTTTGCACATGCTATAGTATTGCAAAATGTGGCCACCACTGAATTCAGTGAGGCAGGACCGTTTGGTTAATTTATGTCACTTGATGTATAACAACCCCCATTTTCCAACTCGCTTGGTCCATTTTTTCCTCTAGGCATATACATTAAAGTAATGTCCAGAGGTGAGGGATGTCTGGCGGGTGCGGGCCCTGTTTTCCACAGAATGTTGCCCTTTCAAATATTGCAATTTTAATTATGTGTGGGAGTTTGCAATTGGTTACTTTAGTACTAAATAGACTGTAATGAAGCCCAGTTATGCTTAACAACTCTCTATCTATGCCTTCTACGTTCCTAAACAACCCATCTGCGAATAGCAATCGAGCAACTAAGGTCGCCAAATCGGAAACTAGCATTCCTTCCCCGCGAATACACGTTATAACATGCTTATCCTCACCTAGATTTCTTATTCCACATAGGCACTCGTGTTACCGAGTTGAGTTATTTAACAAAACTTGTGTGGTATTATGTACATGCTACACTGCATGGTACAGGCATCTGAGGAGTATGGACATTTTCAGTGTCCGCTATTCTCCCTGCGAATGAGAACAGCAGGCATGTTTAAAATTCTTTCAATCCAGTTAGTGACCAGAGGGGTTTGTCTGTGTTTAATTCATGACAATTTTTCCCAGTGGATTATCATTATTGCCAATAATACGAATGAGTTTCTCACCCAGGGAAGATCTGCGAAATATCTGCGATTCTCTTCTACAGACTGCCTAGAGGGAACATTTGTTTATTAACATGTGGTTTTGTCTATTACAATGTAGCCCTGATTTTAGCCCGAATGTTTCTAGTGCACTCATTGATATTTGTATTGATTCTGAAGGATTTGACAAGTATAACGACACACTATACCTATATCTACACAGAGTACAGCCTAGAAGCTCCCTGCACAGTTGGTGACACTGCAGCAGGGTTACTGAGGCATGGTATTGAACATGGCACTTCACAAGTGTCAGATTCCATTGCTCTCCTCCTGGGTGATTAGTCAGTGTCTGTCAATATTATCCATGAGTCTCTATGGGTCCGCTGCTGAACCTTAGCAGCATTGGCATAGAATCTCTTGGAACATGTCCGTCTGCGACGACTCTGCCTCAGCTCTTAAGTCTTGCTCTAGTTCAATGTTCAGTTACTCTGATGTCAGGGTCATTTGAGTGCCATCGCCTGAGGTCCTTTCTTTACCTACTCAGTCCCAGCCAAGCTCAGGTATGTCGAAGAAAGTCTTTTTTCAGAATCCAGCTTTGAGCTCAGCCAGTGAGAAGAGCATACACAGGATGTCCATTGCTTTGAGCTTCTGATATACCTTCTCAAATGATTTACACTGCTGCTGGGCTCACCTGGTGTAGTCCTGAAAGATCATTATCGTCCTGGAGTCAATGAGGACAGTTTGAAGTTCTCTAGTGGCTCTTAGGATGACATCTCTACCTTGCAGTTCAGGATGTGAACTATAAGTGGATGTGCCAGGCTTCAGAAGAGGGTTGGGGGTCAGCACTCGATGGGCCTTCTCAATCAAGAAAGAGTTGATCCTTAAGGAGAAACTAGTGAAGCCAGTGTCCTAGGAAAGCCACTGGTTGAGTGAGTTTCCGCACCCTCTGAGAAACCTATGAACCTCATGTTGTTTTAACTGGCTATGCCTTCTGTGCTTTCAGCATGGTCAACCAGCTCCCTTGACGTCTTTCTTAGATGTGACACAGTAATTTATAGCCTGTACATAGCGTCTTCTAGCTCAGAAAAACAGCTCTCCGCCTCAGTGATTCTATACACCGCATTCCTCAAGTTCTGCAGCAGAAAGACCACATTCATTCCATCTTTGCTTTCCTTAGTCTCCATGGCAGCATGAGACAACTGAACTGCCTGTAGGATGATGTCAGTCAAACAAGCGGCTTCAGTATAATGAGCCCATAAGGCATTTTAGCTCTGTGCCGCACTCCTGATTGTGGCAGTTAGTGCTCCTGCTCGGATACATATATCCACCTTGCCATGCTTCTATCATATCTATGCTTGGCCATCGCTACAGAGTATGAGAAGAGCATCCACTGAACTATTTGCAAATGGTAAATCGGGCCAGGCAGTACCTGTTGTGTTTCTGAGATTGTCTACTGTCCAACGTGTTGTCGAGCCAACCCGTCTTGCCATGCATCCTCTTACCTCTGGGTCAGCAGGTTAGTCTTGCAGCCCATCACTGGACCTGCCAACAACATATTCCACGTATAACTGGGAGTGGTCTTCTCTCTCAGTTAAGATCATGTCTTTTCCCAGGTCCCACCGGTCTTCCAAACCCTTTTCCTCCCGCAATGAGGCCTCTTCGTAGGCCCTTCGGCATGGCCAAACAGCGATTTCCAGCTCAGCAGCTGGTACGATTGGGAGGACATGCCTCAATGTAGCATCTTGGGGCCCAATTTCCCATCACTTCTAAGAAGGTGCCCACTCGGCATGCTTGCAGCAATGGAGAGCATGAGAAGCCAGCACACTAGACAGGTGGCCAACTCTTACAAGCACTTCCACCAGACTGGCTTTATGCACCACATGTCAGTCCGCTGGCATCTTGTTACAATGTTATAGCGCCAGCCCTCGCAACTATCTTCAGCACCGATTCCCAGGGGAAAGGTCACGCTTTCATAATCGCTGAAGGGTTCCAGTGGTGTAGATGCTAGGCAGGTGAGCTAGCCGCCAGCCTCATTGCTGGCTGCTCCAGCAACATGCCATCTGACTTTCCCCTCAGAGCTCCAGGTCACCTGGGTGCAGCTCATCTCCAGGCAGGGAAGCAGATAAAGCCAGGAGTCACCAATCAGCAGGGACAGGATAAGAATAAGAGTCCCGTAGCTCAAGCTGCCAAGAGCGCAACGGGAAACATAATGCTAACGGATGATCGGCTGTGAGGCTGGAGCCACAGTGAAGTGCATCTGTCATAATATCTATTCAAGCCAAGGCCCCTTCTGTCTTTTTGACAATCTTAAATTTGTACTTAAGCTTTGTTTCCATTTAATCAATTTGACGGACATACCGGAGAGCACTGATTTGTGGAAAAAATAACAAGCACTGGAAACATGGTATTCTGACGACATGGAGCGAAGTAAAAAAACTGTGGCTAATCAGATAAAATTTCAGGCGGTCTGCCCCCACAAGCATGAGTGAAAATGTGGGAAATGGTTAGACCATTATGAGCTGAGGTCAATCAATGTCGGTGGTTAAACATGTACTTTTGTATGGGATTGTGTGGGTGCATAGGACTATTTTGGCGACTGACATTGATAATGTTTTGCAAAATCAGTTATCAAAACAAGTTTCAAGAGGTCCACCTCCGGCTTTCATCTTTCCAAGGTTGATAAAATAAGTCCTAATGAGTGTCACAGAAACATCTGTGAACCAAGAATTGATGTTTCAGTGACATAGTATTACTATTGGTTATAGCATCCCTACACCCGTCTGGCACACTTAACTACCACACCACTTGGGTCCCTTTCCAATGAATTCCATGCCTTGCTGTACTCCGTTCATAATTCCTCTAAACCCTTCTACTACACCACTAGGTCCCTTTCCACTGCATATACATTAAGGGCCAGTTGTACGGCGATATTTAGCATGCGCAAACCGGTTTGCGACTTGTTTGCGCATGCTAAAAACTTGCGGCCAATGTACAAACACTATTTTGCGAGCCGCAAATAAATTGCAACTCGCAAAATAGTGTTTAGCGACTCGGTATTAGGAAGGGGCGTTCCCATCCTAATAGCGACCGCATAGCCATGTACTAAAACACTCGCAAATTACTACCTTCCTCATGAGGGTGGCAATGCAGTCGCAAATGGCAAGGGGTCCCCAGACTCCTTCCCCCAAGGACCACTGCCTGCCCTTAAAAAATTAAACGAAAAGTTTCATTTTTTTTTTTTTTTTTTAAATGCATCCCGTTTTCCTGCAACTCACAATTTTTTGCAATTTACGAGTCACAAAAGCAAATGGTCGTACATCTGGCCCTAAGTTTACATCACTGCTGACTCCTTGCACCAATCTGGAAAATCTCTTTATCACTGGGTTTACCCACCACATGCTTAAACCTCCCAATCGCACGACATATCCAACACCACCCCACACACTACCAAACCTCTTCAAAAACAAAAAGAAGGTGTCCAAGATGTCGCCCGTGCAGTAATGCTTCTGTGGAGCTCCGCAGCACCGAGTTTGCATTTTGGCGGAACCGGGGGGGGCGGGGGGAGGTTGGGGGGAACCGTTCCGAAGTGCGTGCACGGAGCGCTAAGTCCGTGAGGTGTTGCCCTGAGGCAGTAAAGTCTCTCCCGGACTGGAGTTCCAGCGTTGGCGGGTGCTTTGGTTGCAGCCGGCCTGGCCGCGAGGCAAATTGGCGACTGGACGGCTCTGATGGCGCCGTACGAAGGAACGAGGCGGATGCCGGGCCGACTGGTTGCACCGGGTGGATCTGTGTGACCGGAGGTGTTGGAGGGTGGACCAGAGGCAACAAGTCAAAATAGTCTCCCAGCGCTGAAAGCGGGACGGCCTGTGCGCGGGGTGGCGGTAGGATGCCGCCGGGGCCCCGCCCTGCATTCAGCGAGCTGCCCAGCCAGGTGGCAGTGGACCAGACTTCCGCCAGACTAGGCGCTGTGGTGGAGGTAGGCGGCCCGAACCGGGAATGCAAATAAGGCCCCAGGTCACGGCTGAAATTGGCGAGCCTGAGACTGAGATGAGAAGGGCCGGAGTGCAGGTCAAAGGTCTGCCAGAGAAAGCTGGTCATGCTGTGTCTTTCTCTTCTGCCTGCCCCATCCCCGCGAAGTGGGACTGACATCCCTGGGGCCTAATGCCATACCAGAGCAGAGTCCAGAGTTTGTGGCTCTAGCTTGACGAAGACCACCGGCAGGAGACGGTGCCCTCTACCACGACACCGGAGCAGACGGGACAACGGTGGCTTGACCCCCCCAATCCATTCAGGAAGGTACAGGAGCGCCGGCAGGGGGATGTAGGCCATCACGCAACAACAGTGCGCCAGCGGTGGGGCAGGCCTCGATTCCCCCCATAGCATAATTCCCTGGTGGTCTGCCTGAGTGGAGTTCCACATGCACCGTGAAGAGGGGTGAGGGGCTGATCGCACTGGTACCAGCCATCTCTGGGTGGGTAGGAACTCTGAGGGACACTCCAGCAAACGTCACGGGATCCCGGGAGTGGCACTGGGGGTAATCAGCTACCCGAGCCCCCAGAGGGGAATCTAGCAAGAAGTTTGCCAAGTCCTCTCCTGCAAGATTGGAGCGCACCGCGCGGTGTCAGGGCAGCCATGTGGGTCGTACCACGGAGGGTCCAGTCCCAGGCATCACCACACAGAAGTTATGGCATCTTGAACGTCTCTGGGAGCTCATGAAAGGCGAGCGACGTTAACGGTCCAAGTGCATTTGGGGGATCACCTGCCCTCACCCAAACTTTGGTGCCATTTGAGAGTAAGTGGGGGCAACGGCTAAGCCTCCAGGGCCATAGAGACTACATCAATTCAGAAACACGCTGAAGAAGGATACCGGAACTGGACACGATGACCTCCTCTAGAACCAAAAGGGACACTACCACTGTCAAGGACCTCGTGACCAAGTGCTCTGCCAAGAAGATGGGGGTGACCCCGGTCCCGGCTTCCCCGACTGGTGAAGCGGCAGGATCTCCTGCGAAGCACGAAATTAGTGACAAGGCCCCTATCATGCGCAGCTTCACGGAAGCCCTTTTCAGTACATTAAGAGACCTCATAGCGGCCCTGCCATGGAGGTGGCCAAATAGGTCAAGGAAAGAAATCGTATGCCAGAATTGACTTTTTTAATATCTGCATCAATGCTCTCAATGGTAACACAGGCGGACATTGAGGTAGCGTCCATATCAGACCATGCCCCCATTCAGCTTAACTTCCGCTTCTCAACCAGTAGTCAGGGATGTAAAATGTGGCGTCTCAACCCTAAAACGCAGTCCTATGACACGGCGGTCCAGGAAGTGGAGAAGGCTATTATAGACTATTTTGGGATTAGCGACACTCCACACAAAGCAATAGCGACAATCTGGGAGACCTTCGAAGCAGTAGTTAGGGGCACATACATTTCCATAGCCGCGTGGCTCAACAAGGAATGCACAACGAAATGCACAGGCCTGATGAAGGCAGTGAAGGACTTAGAGGAGGCACACCGACGAACAGTTTTGCATAGAACCATGCTTCAAATGACCATAGTGTGTAAACAGGTCTGGGCCCTCGACATGGATGCTGCAGAGCAAGTATTACTGAGCACGCGACAGAAATGTTACGCAGGGGGAAATAGGGCTGGGAAACTATTGGCCTATAGATTACGAGCTTGGGTACACTCCCGAAACATGCATGGCCTGATAGATCAAGCTCAGAGGCTTATAACACAGGACGAAAACATCGCGGCCTAGTTCGGCAGATTCTATGTACAGCTGTATGGGGCGCATGGGCAATCACCGAAGGACTGCACTACCTACATTGCACAGACCCCATTGACAATACTACCGGAGCACACCCCTGCACCTTTAGAGGCTGACATAACCGAGCAGGTAGTCCTCAACACAATAGGGAGACTTAAGTTATAGAAGGCGCCAGGGCAAGTCGGGTCCACAGCTGCCTTTTACAAGCAATATGCAACACTATTGTCCCCTGTGCTAGTCCGGATATATAAATTCTTTAGCACCTCTGGGGCACTTACAAAGTCGATGTGCACAGCGATCATAACTGTACTTCCGAAACCGGGGAAGGACCCTCAGCGCTGTACGTTTTACCATCCCATATCACTACTCAATGTAGATGCCAAAATCTTCACAGGTATACGGCATGCAGACTAGGGAGCTATATGTCAGAACTGATAGATCCTGACCAGTCGGGATTTATACCCAGCCGCATATGTGGGATAACACCAAGCAGCTTTTCCACTTGCCGGACACAACCCAGTGTGCCCAAACACCGACTTTATTTCTTTCCATAGATGCCAAAAAGGCATTTGACCGGGTGCACAGGCAATTCCTGTGGGCGGTGTTGTAGGCTGTTGGCCTGGGTCCCCGCTTCCAACAATGGATTTGGGCCAGCTACGCGGAACCAAGAGCGCTGGTCCGAGTCAATAACGCTCTGTCCTCTGCTTTCTCTATCTCCAGGGGGACGTGTCAGGAAAGTCTGCTTTCGCCACTCCTATTTTCGCGCTATATGAAGCCTTTAGCGGAACCCATTCGAAATCATCCCTGTATAGAGGGAGTTTGGATGAGGGGCCAATCCCATAAAATAGCCCTATATGCGGACTACGTGTTGTTGACCATCACACACCACAACAGTCACTGCCTCCACAACTAGAGGAACTCACTGCATTTGGCGAGGTCTCGGGTTTTAAGGTGAACACCACCAAGTTCCAAGCACTTATCACCATCCCACACAATGAACAAACAAGCCTTGCCAAGTGCTTTCCCTTCACATGGGCAAAGAAGGGAATCACGTACTTGGATATCCACATACTACATACTATAGATAGCTCGGTATCCCATAACTATTCCGAACTAATAAAAACAGTGCGATCCCTCATCCAATCCTGGCACGGGGGTCCCATCTCCTGTTTGGGACGTATAGCAGCCGTAAAGACGACTATTGCCTAAGACTCTTTATTTTATGCAGGTAATGCCACTGATGCTGCCTGCCTCTACGCTAAAGAAGCTACAGTCCACCCTAGAGGCCTTCATATGAAGTGGCAAGTGGGCTAGAATGGCCAAGGAGCGGCATATCTCCCGGTAGCCAAGGGAGGGCTGGGTATACCCAACCTAACACGAGATTACTAAGCCGCGCAGCTGCGCTTCATGGTGGAGTGGCAACATCCACTAACCGAGAAGCACTGGTGTTTTTTAGACCAGGGATTGGCTGGGATACATATTTGGAAAATACCATGGCTCCCGCGTAGAAGTCGCCCACCGGGAGATTATATCTCCCCAGTGTTCAGGGCCACAATAGGAGTTTAGGATAAGACTTTCTCTCCTAAACAGCGTTCTACACCGATCTCCCCGCTCACACCAATCATAGCTAAGCCGGACTTCCCGCAGGCAATGCAGGAGCAGACTTATTCACGTTGGCAAGAAGCCAATTGCAAACGCATTGTTGATTTATTTGACGTACGGGCTTGCTAGACTGCGACTGTGCAACAAGATTTCGGGCTTCCGGACTCTGAGTATTGGCACTAAGTGGCAGTCCGGTACTGGGTAACACTTCCTACCGTTCGGCCCCATGCAAGCAGGCTACTGACTTTGTTTGGGCGTTGGCTTTTGTCTAGAAAAGAGGACTGTCACATATTGTCGGACAAACTCATTCCTAAGCACCGTAGCTAACCCTCTGCATACATCCGTACGGAAGCGGTGGGAGAAAGAGTGTGAACGCAAATTCACTGACAAGGAGTGGACAGACATTTTACATCGCACTCGCACATCATTCAAAGAAACGTTCTTGAAGATAGTCCACTATTGGCACTATACCCCAGCCAGTTTAACTCACTGGCAGAAAGGGAAAGATGACATGTTGGTGTCACTGCACTCACTCAGGCACACTCACCCATTTGTTATGGCTTTGCCCCAAACTCCACCGTTACTGGAGGACATTCTGGCGGATATCGATCTGATGTTTAAAACAGAAATACCCAGCTTCCCCAGCTATGTTTTACTTGGACTGCCCAATGTTCAAATATATTCACTACACTCTAATAAGGGGAAGGCTATCACCCTGGCGCTATGTGCAGCGAAGCATTTCCTGCTATCCAAATGAGGCACTCACACTATCCCAGCGCATGCAGACTGGCTGCACAAACTCTGAAACTTATTAAGAATGGAAAAGTTAACTGCAGTCATACTATGTCCAAGTTCGAGAAAATGTAGGGGAACATGTATAAAGCACCTCTCTAGCGTGTACCACGAACTCACATGCCCAATATATCTACGAGTACTGCGACTTACGCCCAGCACCCAAGTCAACCACCAAGATTAATAAGAAGTGCGATGATTAACCCAACAGAACTGTGATGGATGAGCATGGACTGTTCTGTTCCTTTCTGTATGTTGGACCTCTCCCCTTTTTCCTTATCTCCCCCTTCCCTTGATTTTCCTTCCCGTGCCTTCGCTGGCCAGTGGATGTAGGCAAAGGAAGTTGTAACCCAAACTTAATTAAAAAATTATACAATCCTAAAAACAAAAAGAAACCATGCAGCACTTAAGACTCATCAATCCCCCCGCTCCAATTAATACCACATATCTTACACTCTGTTAACATCATTGACTGGCACTCCAGATTCTAAACACGTCACAGGCCATACTCCACTAAGTTAAGCCATTACAATTATCTCTTACACACAACCATACCTAAGCTTTATCTTTCTCACACACTCTCTCTCACACTCCCTTGGATCAAAATACACAAACTATCTGAGTGCCAATCTAAAGTTATATAAACCTTCTCCCCATCCAATCAGGAATGCCTAAGATGCTGCCACAAAACCTAACCAGTTTCAGAACCTCCATCCCTGCCAAGAAGCACAGCACTATGCTGCCCAGGACCCCCATCGACCATCCCCTCGTCATAGAGGTCTGTGAAATCCTGCTAGAGAACTACCGCTACCGCTCTTCACATGTCCACTTGCAGGTTTGTTAGGAGAGAAAGCAAAGAGCTACACAAATTGCCATTGACGCCCAGCTAGGGTAATTTCATAGTGTGAGGTACACATGATTTGTACCAAAGACAGCTACGGGAGGAATCAGAAAATGAGGACATAGGTAGTGGAACACGAGATGCAATAGTGACAGGTGCATAGTGAGAGGGATCAATAGCGAGTGCTAGAGGAGGTGGAGTCGTGAGAGACAGTGACGGGCGGATAGTGGAAAAGCTGGACAGAGTGAGAGGAATCAAGTATGAGAAGAAAAAGACTTGCCACTGAATGTGGCAAGGAGATAATACAGGAAGAATTTAGAAGTCACACAAAAGATTAGAGTAACAAGGATTAGTGAAAGGGATGGTAGAAATAATGAGACATTGGAAGAAAGTCAAAGGATCATGGTGAAATTAAGAAAGTGAACAGGCTGTGGATGAAGATCTCAGATCCCTGTTCATTTGAAAACAATGAAGTGCACCTTTTCAATGTAATTTAGTTTCTGGGGGCATGCATGTTACCAGCTTTTGATCTTGGATATGGGAAGGGGACCCCCGTTTATAATTTAAAAAAACTTATTTGTCTATCTTTTTTAAATGGTCTTGTAGCCCTCACAGACTAAGGAGATGTTAAATGGTATTCCAGTCCCTGTGTTTACAATGCTCTCAAATGCTCAGGTGTTGTTAGAAGGCAGATATATCCCCATGGTTACACTAATCTTACATGCTCATATGCCATTAGAGGCCAGATCATTCCCTTGTGTTACACTGAAGTCTCATAGTCGAGAGACTCCGTAGAGAGATGAGTGCTGCATAAATGAAGTCATTCACTCAGGCAGCCATCTTCAGGTTAGAAGCGGTTCACTTCCGTGTAGTCGGTTTGGGTGCATTTGTTGCTGCTTTGAAATATGCATCTAAATTTGGTTTGGTCCAAGGAAGATTTTAAAGCGTCAGAATTTAGTATTTCTTCTCCAGACCTAAAATGTCTATTAGATCTTAACCTTCTGAATATCAATAAAGGGAAGAGATTCTACCAAAATCGATAACCTTTGGCTCTCACTGGAAGCGCATGTCACACAAACTTTCTGAAGATGAATGTTATCTTTGCAACATTTATTAATTTTGTTCTCTCAGTGAGAAAGTAATTTTAAAGAAGGTGTTACTCTACAGAGATGATGACACTACAGACTGATTACACAAGGGGGGGACACCTATTGTTGACCTATACTCAAGCCATGAGGTTTGGCTCCAGGAAGAGATTCTGATACTGCAAGTGGTTTGAGTACGCTGATATACTTCACCATAAATAGGAAAGCCACAACAATTTCATGAGTAGCCGTCAACACCTTTGAGGTCAGCCAGAGCAAGTTCTTGCACCCTATAGGCAAATTTGTTGTGCTGAATCTTACTCGGAGGGGATAAACTGTTCTGGAGATCAATTCCTCCTGCATTACCGAACTTGGGGCCTCATGTAGGTGGCATACACTTTACCGATTCTAAAATACCGAATCATACCGATTCGGTATTTAAGAATCGGTAAAGTGTATGTAGGTAAAAATTCGGTAAATGTTACCGAATCGGAGTGAGTCGGTAATTACCGAATCGGTATTTACCGATTCGGTAATGAGGCATACCTTCCCATTGATGGGAAGGTATGTCTCATTACCGAATGGGAAGGTATGTCTCATTACCGAATCGGTAAATACCGATTCGGTAATGGGGGAGCACATGCAAGGGTGGCAGGGTGTCACATTGACACCCTGTTGCACCCCTGATTCGGCCATGTGTGCACATGTGTCACACATACATGCCCTAAGGGCATGTATGTCTGCCACATTGCACACTTCTAAGCGCTATAAAATGCTTTTACACATCCATACTTTATTTACCACCAACTATTAGTTGGTGGTAAATACCGACTCCAAACAACACCCACACACTCCCCCTACATCTCATTTCTGTATTCGGAATTTACCGAATCGGTGAAATTACCGATTCGGTAATTTTACCGATTCGGTAAATTACCGAATACAGAAATGAGCCCCCTACATGTCACAAGCCTAAATACCGGTCGGTAACGGTATAATTACCGAAAATCGGCCGTTACCGACCGGTATTTGGCTTCCTACATGAGGCCCTTAGTCTCATGTCACCTGAATTGCTAAGGTCTCAGTTCCCCAATGTGGTCTTCCCCATCCCGAATGGATTTGTGTTAATGAACACAGCTTCATTGTCTTTTCAAAAGGTACGTGCACAGCAGCCACATGTGCTATGAACAAAGCCTTATGTAAATAGTTTGTGCTGCGAAACATCTCCAGATTAAACAATCCGTTTGGTTAGGCAATGGTTAAGAAAATTCTTAAATGAACTTGCATGAGCTCATTTAAATTTGCAAATGTTACATTTGTGTCGTGTTCTTCGGAATCTTCCCTGTCACTTAAGAGGAATGGTTAAAGGGGATCTGCATAGGTACAAATTACCCATTACTAATGAGTATCAGATACAACATACCAAAAATGTAAATATATTTAGGTGGTTAAATAGGTTCTGATTTTTCCCAACTCAAAACACACGTTTTGTGACCATTGTGGAGATTCAAACAAAAATCTGCAGGTTCTCGCTGAGCCATTCATTAGGCACTTAACTGAACGGTCCTTGGTCTTCCCAAGAACAGCCTGTTTTCGTCTTTTTTTACAACCCATATTTTTCTGCACAGGGAAGTGACTGCAGCAAGAGGCAAAGTAGTCCATGATAATCCCCACATCAGTTTTGTTCACCATAAGGTTTCACCTTCTAAATTACAATATGCCCGCCAAGAGGTTACCTATCTAGGTCATCTCTTGTCGAAGGAGGGAAGGCGACTGACCCCAGAACGTATTCAAGGAATTGCACAAATGTCTGTGCCATCCACACAAAGAGAAGTGCGTGCCTTTCTGGGCATTACCGCTTATTGTAGAGAGTGGATTCCAAATTTTTCTTTGTTGGCTAAACCTTTGTTGGCACTCACTTTGAAAGACACACCCCAACCCCTTCCTTGGACTGATGAATGTCAGAAGAGCTTTTCTGATTTACGTGCTGCCCTGTGCTCTGCTCCTGTGTTGGTTACCCCGGATTACAGTAAGCCCTTCACGCTCTATGTCCATGAAAGAGAGGGTTGTGCGTTGTCAGTCTTAACACAACGATTTGGAGACAAGCAGCGGCCATGTGCCTACTTTTCGGCTACATTAGATCCAGTAGCCAAGGCATTGCCTAGTTGTCTTAAAGCTACAGCAGCAGCAGCAATTTCTATTCGTCAATCTGCTGGTGCTTGATAACACTCTTATTGTCATGGTACCACATGCAGTGGATACCTTGCTAAATAGGACAAAAACGCAGCATCTTACAAGCGCTCGCTTGTCTGGGTATGAACTGACGCTCTTGGCTAGTCACGTGCACATCAAACGATGTAACACTTTAAATCCAGCCACATTGTTACCTCTTCCAGAAGAGAAAGGTATACAGGAACAACATGATTGTTTTCTCCGTACTGAGGAGGAGACAAAAGGTAGGATTGATTTGAAAGATACACCACTAATGGACCCGGATGGGATCCTATGGGTGGATGGCTCTTGTTTTAAACTCCCTAATGGTGAAACAACTTCAGCTTATGCTGTTACATCCTTGCATACCATTGTGGAGACAGCACGCATCAGACATAATTCAGCTCAGGTGGCTGAACGGATAGGTTTGACTAGAGCATGTGTGTTATCTAAGGGAAAGAGAGTGAATGTATATACCGACAGCCAGTATGCGTTTGGTGTGGCACATAGCTTTGGACGTTTGTGGAAGGAAAGAGGATTCTTTACCTCCCACGGTACTAAAATACAGCATGGTCAGTTGGTAACTGATCTTCTTGAGTCACTTGCTTTGCCTACCCAGACAGCAATCATTAAGTGTAGTGCGCATAAGAGGATTACTGATGATGTTGGTCGCGGGAATGCTTTTGCGGATGAGGTAGCGAAAGAAACAGCCAGAGATGCTATGAGTCGCATGTATGTTGCGGGCCCTGCAAATTGGGTCAAGGAAAAAGGAATGTGTGAGGATACTATAGAAAGTGTGAGATCGATTCAAGGAGAGGCTACAGAGAAAGAGTTGAGTAAGTGGAAAGAGAGTACAGGAATGTTAGACGCGATGGGATGTTGGATAGAATTGTCAGAACATCAGCGTTGGCTGTTACCAGATGCCTATGTACTGCCTGTAGTTGCTATGGCACATGTTCCAGCCCACATCAGTGCGAAAGGAATATGTAAGCTTCTGGCTCCAGTGTGTCTGAACGAAGGGATTCCAAAATGTGCAGATAATTTAGTGAAGCATTGTATCATTTGCTTGATGCATAATCCAGGAAAGGGAACCCCAACTCCAGCAGGTCATTTTGCTCCCCCAACATTTCCTTTTGAGGTGTTGCAAATTGATTATATTCACATGGAATGATGCAGCAATCTCAAATATGTTTTGGTGGTGGTGTGTGCCTTCTCCAGATGGATAGAGGCCTACCCCCTGAAAGACAACACTGCTTTGTCCACTGCCAAAGTTCTTCTGAAAGAGTTCTTCCCTAGGTTTGGTTTGCCGCGCATTGTCTGGAGTTACAATGGAAGTGAATTTGTGGGCCAAGTTATGAAAAAGGTGTGTGCCGGTCTTGGTATCGGCCAGAAATTTCATGCGGCGAACCATCCCCAATCAGCGCGTTTGGTAGAGTGCTATAACGGCACTCTCAAACTTAAGCTTGCAAAGGTACAGGCTAGCACGGGACTTGCCTGGCCCGATGCTTTACCTTTGGCTCTCCTATCCACTAGAACAGCTGTACATTCTCGTTTGGGACTCAGCACATACGAGGTTGTTTTTGGGCGTCCGGCTAATGTTTGGGGAGTTCCTCGCCCTAAAAAGTATTCTGACATACAGTATCCAATGCTGATTGATTATTTGCATGATCTCACCACTAAATTACGTGTTCTCCACCAACAGGTTCGAGACGCTTTACCAGAGGCCTCCACAGACCCAGGTCATTCTATCCAACCGGGAGACTGGGTCTGTGTGAAAAATTTTCAGAGGACAAGGAATTTGGAGCCTCGTTGGAGGGCGCCTCGACAGGTTCTTCTGGTCACGCGTACAGCATTGAAGGTCGAAGGGAAAAATAACTAGATCCATGGCGTGCACTGCAAAAAGGTGCCCTTGCCCTTGCCTTTTGACCAGTGGGTCCGTAAGGGTGTAGGTGATTTTGAAGGCGAAAGGGTCCCTCGGTTTGTACCTTTCAGTAGTGCACACTGTGAGAAGTTGGCCTGGTATATGATGTTCACTAATTAAAGTGACCACCCTGTACCATGCCAAGCAACCCTTATGGTGTGGTTGTAAGTCAACCTTTTCGGACCAGCTGCCCTAGTGGTAGCGTAGGCTAAGCAGTCTTTTAGGCTAAACTTGTTTAGGCATGTTAAGCAAGCTGTTTCACCATATGCAACCCCCCTTTATACCAATGAAAGGACACCACACAGATATATATTCAAAATATATATGTATTTATTACTCAAAGTATCCCCTAGACTCTTTATGAGCACAGGAGCACAAATCGCTAGACAAGAAAGTATCACAATATACAAAAGTTGCACTTTATATGGATAGGTCCTGGTGGCCGCTCAAACCATATACTAAAATAGTGGTATAAGTACCACGAACAGGAAAGGGAGAAGGCCTAGGGCCTCTAGAATCGCTGGGCCTACAAGGAGCTAACTTTAGTTAGTGACCAGGAGGTCCACGGGTCGCGTGTGCAGTAAAGAAAGTTACACGCGGGCGCCCATGGGTTTTCAATGGGTGCGTAATTGTTCAAAAGTTACTGCTAGAAGGGTCTTCTGGTTGGACTACGAATTCAAGACTTCAACCTAGACATTAGAGATGTTACTCTACACTTGTGCACCGGAGTGCCAGCTTTACCTCACCCACAGGAAGCGGGTGCATAGGACTCGAAGTGCGTCGGGTTTCGCCTATCTGTTCAATGGAGCCTGACGACAAAGATGCTGCAGGCGGTCGGTCCAGAGGAGATGCAGTGGATCCAAGGATGGATCGGAAGTGTAGAAGACCTGAAAGCAGTGGGGACAATGTTCACAGTCACTAGCCAGTGACCGGCGTGGCACCAGGTAGGTACCAGGCGATGTCGGGTGCAAACAGGCGGAGAGGTGAAGCTTGTCTCCGCAGCCACGTGGTTCCTGAAGGTCGACGACGTCCAGGAGTCGGTTCACGAGCTGTCCCACGCAGGCTCTCGCTGTCGGCGGTGTCGGCGACTCAGAAGAAGCAACCAAGCCTTGGCAAAAGCAGGAGTCGCAGGAAGTGAAGAAAGCTTTTAGCTCTGACCAGCAAGGTCAGAGGGGCTGCTCCTTTGGAGGGCATCAGGGGCCAGTCTGGAGCAACCAGACCAGCGTCGTAGTTTTTCAAGATGGTCGCCAAGATGGCCACTGGCTAACGGACCAGTGACCGGTTAGGCGGCTCGAGTCGCGAAGTGCAGAGGGGCCCCACGCAGATCGTGGAGATGCTGGAGGGCTCACCTTTGATGCAGATGCTGCTCGGATGTTGGGCTTCTCAGGACCCAAAGCACAACTCGGAGGGAGCCTCTGTTGTCGCGCTTTCAGCTAGTAGAGTATCTTCCAAGGTGGCTGACTCTACGGGTCTCGGTGCCTCCACGGGTTCCTTCTTTGCAGGAACTGTGGATCGGGCGGTGAGAGGTCTGGAGATCCAGTTCTTGTCGGTCTCTGGCGGGAGGCGGTGGCAAAGCAGACGTCGATTCGCTGGGTGGTGCTTGCGTTAGCAAGATGGTCACTCCCTGACCATAGGGGAGATTTTCTTCCGTCTTCTGTGCAGCAGAACGTCGAAGTTCCAGTCTTCTTCTTAGTTGTAAGTTGATTTCAGGATGTCTAAAGTCTTTGGACACAGCTCCTACCTTTAAGCGGATTCTAGGGGCCGGACAACCTGCTAGGTCCCTCCCTAAGGGTGGGACCAGGAAGGGGGGTGGTTACACCCCCAATCCTTTGTCCAGCTCGCCCCAGGTCTGGGGCTGGTGTACCCCAGGACCGGATTGAACTGGCATATGCGCCGAGGCTCCTTGTGAGCCTCAGGCATGTCTGTTTCCTTTCAAGCCCTACCTGACCAATACACAAAATCCTGTCTGGGGTGGTGCTCGCACCTCCCCTGGCAGGAAACCCTTTGTCCACGTCTCCCAAGCTAGAAGGACTCCCAGCAGCAGGAGGGCAGACTTGTGTCTGGGGTGGCAGCGTCCATTTTGTGGAGCTGAGGCTATGTCTGATGTTACCCGGGTTTCAGGTTCTGTACATGTCGTGTCCCTCTAGGAGGGTGGAATGCTAACCCCATCCCCAGAATTGGCGAGGGGTTAGTATTCCAATTCGTATGACACCTTACTCGACATGTTTTGATAAAGCCAAACCAAAGATAGCATTTAACCGCAAGGTTCATAATGCACTTAAGAGTATATGGTATGGCGATATCTGGAAACGGTAGAAGGAAGTTGTTCCGACTACTGCAGATAGGCTCAGCTCATGCCAGAGCACCATCTCACATAAAACCAAGCACTCTGCCTTCAGGATTGTTAAGGCCTGCCATAGGAGTGACTTATAGGTTAACATGTGTCCCATTTACGGTTAGGTATAGGCATACAACACCTAAGTAAGAGGTGGATACACCAACTTACCCCAGCTGAGCGATCAGCCAGTTGTGTCAAATTGCTAGGCCAGGCCGGGGTGGCACAATACATGCTTCAGCCCCTGGTAGGCCTCAGATACACCAATGCCCTGGGTACCTAGGGTACACTAGTACAGGGGCTCACAGGGTGATCCAGTTCCAATGGGTCATGCACCTAAAGTGCATAGTGTCAATTTAGCAGAGAGAACAGCAGGCTGGGGGTCTGATTAGCAGACCCACAGCCTCAATACGTCGAAAACCAGTGAAGCAAAAAGCAAAAATTTGGGGTGACCATAGGATAGCAGACCCTACTCTCCTACACAACCCCCCCCCCCAAACGCAGGGACATTAAACTAGCCTTGACCAGTCGTGTCTTCATGTCCTAAGTGGAAGT
Organism: Triturus cristatus; assembly: GCF_964204655.1. Taxonomy (NCBI): domain Eukaryota; kingdom Metazoa; phylum Chordata; class Amphibia; order Caudata; family Salamandridae; genus Triturus; species Triturus cristatus. Next base: position 177,152,594 of record NC_140587.1, read on the forward strand.
ACCTGGAGAGACCATCTGCATTCCCATGGTCTGTACCTGGCCGGTGCTCCACTGTAAAGTCCATCCCCTGTAGGGAAATGGACCACCTAAGCAGTTTGGGGTTTTCACCCTTCATCTGATTTAGCCACAAGAGGGGCTTATGGTCGGTCTGAATCTTGAAGTGAGTGCCAAATAAGTATAGCCTCAGCTTCTTCAGGGCCCACACCACAGCAAAGGCCTCCCTCTCAATAGCTGACCAATTCTTCTCTCTGGGGGTCAACCTTCTGCTAATAAAAGCAATGGGTTGGTCTTGACCATCTACATTAAGTTGTGACAGCACAGCTCCCACACCCAACTCAGAAGCATCTGTTTGGACAATAAACTCTTTGAAGTAGTCAGGACTTTTCAGGATAGGTGCAGAGCACATGGCCTTCTTCAGTTAGTCAAATGCCTTTTGACAGCTTACTGTCCACTGAACCTTTTTGGGCATCTTTTTGGATGTCAGATCATTAAGAGGAGTCACAATGGACCCATAGTTCTTAACAAACTTACTGTAGTACCCAGTCAAGCCCAAGAAAGCTCGGACTTGAGTCTGGGTGGTGGGAGGAGACCAGTCCTTGATGGATTGTATCTTACTCTCCAGTGGTTGAACTTGGCCTCCACCTACAAGGTGGCCCAAGTACACAACCTTACTCTGCCCTATCTGGCACTTAGTAGCCTTGATAGTGAGGCCTGCCTTTTGCAGAGCCTCAAGTACCTTCTTCAGGTGGATCAGGTGATCCTCCCAGGCAGAGCTAAAGTCAGCAATGTCATCAAGATATGCTGCACAAAAGTCATCCAACCCAGTAAGGACTTGATTCACCAACCTTTGGAAGGTGGCAGGTGCATTTTTCAGACAAAAGGGCATCACCACAAATTGGTAGTGCCCTCCTGGGGTTGAAAATGCTGTTTTGGCCTTAGACTCGTCAACTAGCCTGATTTGCCAATAGCCAGCTGTCAAATCAAATGTGCTCAAAAACTTAGCAGAAGCCAGTTTATCTATGAGCTCATCTGCCCTTGGAATAGGATGTGTGTCTGTCCTAGTGACAGCATTGAGTCCTCTGTAATCCACACAGAACCTCATCTCTCTCTTGCCATCTTTGGTGTGAGGTTTGGGGACCAGAACCACTGGGCTAGCCCAGGGGCTCTCTGAGGGCTCAATGACACCCAATTCCAGCATCTTTTGTACCTCAGTCTTTATACAGTCCCTGACATGGTCAGGTTGCCTGTAAAGTTTGTTCTTCACAGGAAGACTGTCACCGGTGTCTACCACATGGGTACACCAGTCAGTTTGACTAGGTATCAGTGAGAACATATGCTGAAATGATTGTAGAACTTGTCTACATTCAATTTGCTGATGCTCAGTGAGGTTGCCTCCAAGGGTCACTCCTTCAACTGAACCATCTTCAGGGTTCTGAGACAACAGGTCTGGGAGAGGGTCACCCTCTTCCTCCTGTCCGTCGCCTGTAGCCATGAGCAAGCCCATGTCTGCCCTGTCAACATATGCTTTTAACCTGTTAACATGGAGTATCCTGTGGGGACTCCTGGGAGTGCCTAGGTCCACCAAGTAGGTAACCTCTCCCTTCTTTTCCAGGATTGTATGGGGTCCAAACCATTTGTCTTGGAGTGCTGCTGGGGCCACTGGCTCCAACTCCCATACCTTCTGTCCTGGCTGAAACTCAACCAAGACAGCCTTTTGGTCATGCCAAGCTTTCTGTAGGGCCTGGCTTGCCTCAAGGTTTTTAGAAGCCTTCTTCATGTATTCAGCCATCCTGGAGCGGAGACCAAGTACATAATCCGCTATGTCTAGCTTAGGCTTTTTGAGAGGTAACTCCCATCCTTCCTTCACTAAACACAGTGGGCCTCTTACAGGGTGCCCAAACAACAATTCAAAGGGGCTGAATCCAACTCCTTTTTGTGGGACCTCTCTGTAAGCAAACAGAAGGCAGGGCAGAAGGATATCCCATTTTCGCCTGAGTTTCTCAGGTAATCCTTTGATCATGCCCTTTAGAGTCTTGTTGAATCTCTCAACAAGCCCATTACATTGTGGATGGTAAGGGGTGGTGAACTTATAGTTGACACCACACTCCTTCCACATGGCTGTCAAATATCCTGACATGAAGTTTGCACCTCTGTCAGAGATCACCTCCTTAGGAAAGCCCACTCTGGAGAAGACTCCAAGTAGGGCCCTTGCCACAGCAGGAGCTGTGGTTTTCCTTAGGGAATTGCCTCCGGGTACCTGGTGGCATGATCCACTACCACCAGTATGAATCTGTTCCCAGATGCAGTTTGGGGGTCCATTGGTCCAACAATGTCTATCCCCACTCTTTCAAAGAGCACTCCCACCACTGGTAGTGGTATCAGGGGGGCCTTTGTAGTGCTACCTGCTTTGCCACTGGCTTGGCAGGTCTCACAGGAGCGACAAAACTCCTTGGCATCTTCTGACATGTGAGGCCAGTGAAAGTGTGGAACAAGTCTGTCCCAAATCTTATTCTGGCCCAAGTGTCCTGCTAAGGGAATTTCGTGGGCCAAGGTGAGAAGGAAGCCCCTAAACTGCAGAGGTATAACCAACCTCCTGGTTGCACCAGGCTTGGGGTCTCTAGCCTCTGAGTAAAGGAGCCCATCATCCCAATATACCTTATGGGTACCTTGAGCATTCCCAGCAGCCTCAGCAGCAGCCAGCTGTCTGAGGGGTTCAAGAGATGGACAGGATAACTGAACCTGCCCCAAGTCAGCCCTAGAAGGTCCCCCTGTCCCCAGAAACTCAACCTGGTCAGGTTCAAGCTCTTCAGGGACAGTTCCTTCAAGGTTCTCGAGATCATCTTCCTGGGAATACTGATCATCACTTGGAGGCAGGGGAGAAGGCACAGCCTTAACCCTCCTGTTCTTCTTCTTGGAAGGTGCTTGGTCCATTGTTCCAGGATCCAAGACCGGAGGTTCAGTAAGGCACTTGTTGGCCTGTGACCTGGTCACAGCAAGGACATGTGGTGATATACCTAACATCTCTGCATGTGTCCTGTACTCCACTTCTGACCATAGAGAACTCTCTAGGTCATTGCCCAACAAACGTTCTACTGGGAGGTCTGCACTAACCACAACCCTTTTGAGGCCAGTTACCCCTCCCCACGAGAAGTTAACAATCGCCACACTATGGGAAGTAGTGGTATTGCTGGCATTGGTCACCAGGTAATTCTCACCTGGTATGTACTGTCCAGGATCCACAAAACCTGGTGTCACCATAGTGACACTGGCACATGTGTCCCTGTAGGCTTGAGCCACTTTTGTATTGATCAATGGAGTCTGTCTGTACTTGCCCAGATTACTGGGGCTCACAGTCAGTGACAAATCCATGTCCCCATCACAGATCAAGACTGCCTGTGTAAGGGTTCTGTCTAGGTCAGAATCTCCTTCAGTTCCCATAGTGATTCCCACTACACCCTTTGTCTGGGGACCAACACTGCTAACAGTACTACTGGGAGCAGGTGCCTTAGGGGCAACAGTGTTGGGGGCTCCACCCTTCTTACAATCACTAGTCCAGTGAGTTGTATTCTTGCAAGGCTTGCACCAGGGTTTCTTTGGACCTTCTTTCTTCTTTCCTTTAGATTGTTGGGACCCACCCTCATTAGTACTAGTTTGGGGCCCTGTAGAAGACTTCTGGTCTTTGGATTTCTGGGCATTACCCTTTTGGTCTGTTTTCTTCTGATCACCCCCTTGGCCCTGGTTCTGGTTCTTTTGCTTAACCCTGGTTCTGACCCATTTGTCTGCCTTCTTTCCCAATTCTTGGGGAGAGGTCAGATCCGAGTCAACCAAGTGTTGATGCAGTTGCTGGGTTTTGACAGTTATTTAAAATCTGTTCTCTCATCATCAAATTGTACAAACTTGTATAATCTGAAACCTTACTTCCAAGCAACCAACCCTCCAAAGCCTTAGTGGCACATTCAACATATTCAGACCAGTCCTGAGTCTGCGCCTTCTGGGTATCTCTGAACATTAACCTGTACTGCTCAGTGGTTAAGCCTAACCCATCAACCAGGACACTCTTCAGGACTCTGTAGTTTCTGACATCCTCCTCTCTAACAGTGAGGAGTCTATCTCTGCCTCTACCTTCAAAGGAGAGCCATAAGATTGTTGCCCACTGGTCCCCAGGAACCTGCTGTACTTTGCAGGCTCTCTCAAGAGCAGTCATCCATTTGTGGATATCATCCCCACTTTTGTAGGGGGGCACAACCTTGGACAGGTTCCTATTATCAAAGACCCTATCTTTGTCCCTCGGGACAATGCTGCCACCAGTGGGTATAGACCCACTCTCTCTAGGTTGCCTAGCCTTGTTCAGTTTCTCTTCCATCAAGGCTACTTCTAGCTCTTGTTTCCTGATCCTCAGCTGAGCTTCCTGCATTCTGGCCTCATGTTCCCTCCTCTGAGGGCTGGTCATCCTTTTCCTGGACTGACCCTGAGAGCCTCTAGAGGCGTGAGAGGCATTCGAGTCACCTAAGTTATTCCTCTGTCTCCCAAACCCCTGGTTAAGTCCACTGGGGAAACTCGATGGGGGGAACCCATTGTCATTCCCAAACAGTCTTAAGTTAGCTGGGCCAAGTATAACACTTGGCACTGGGCTAGTTCTCCCATCAGAATCACTACTATTATCAGAATCATCACCCTTGTCACTCTCGTCCCTACGCTGATCCTCATCATCTGTAGTCTGATTCTCACCTAAGGGGTGACTGTTTGGAAGCGGTGCTTCAGTAGCATCTTCAGAAGGAGGGCTTCCTGTTCCAGTCCCGGAGGGGCCTAACTGGGGGGCTTTCTTGAGAGCTCTCTGATGTTCATCAGTTTGCAAGAGTTCTCTGAGTTCAGCAGAGGTAGGGTTCTTGGGCTGTTTAAGGTCCCTGGAATTAGCCAACTGCCTGAGCTCTTTCTGGTTTAGGATAGCAAAGATGGATGGTGCCCTCTGGGGGTCACTCTCGACAGAGATGGGTACCTTGGACCCCTCTGCCCCAGCCATTGCTCTTAAGTGTGGGTGGAAGTGTTGCAACTACCTACACTTGGGTTTTCCTACTAAACCAATCTAGTAGTTGTAGTCAGGGTGTGCTACTCCCTTTGCTCTACAACAACTAAGTTCAGTAGAACTTAAGTATATAACTAACTTGTTTTATATGTACCTAAAGGTACCTGTATGATCTTTCAATTGGTAACAAAGAGATTACAGAGGTAAAACAACAGCAAGCTCAAATCCCAACCGCTGCTCACCAATGTGAGAAGTTGGCCTGGTATATGATGTTCACTAATTAAAGTGACCACCCTGTACCATGCCAAGCAACCCTTATGGTGTGGTTGTAAGTCAACTTTTTCGGACCAGCTGCCCTAGTGGTAGCGTAGGCTAAGCAGTCTTTTAGGCTAAACTCGTTTAGGCATGTTAAGCAAGCTGTTTCACCATATGCAACCCCCCTTTATACCAATGAAAGGACACCACACAGATATATATTCAAAATATATATGTCTTTATTACTCAAAGTATCCCCTAGACTCTTTATGAGCACAGGAGCACAAATCGTTAGACAAGAAAGTATCACAATATACGAAAGTTGAACTTTATATGGATAGGTCCTGGTGGCCGCTCAAACCATATACTAAAATAGTGGTATAAGTACCACGAACAGGAAAGGGAGAAGGCCTAGGGCCTCTAGAATCGCTGGGCCTACAAGGAGCTAACTTTAGTTAGTGACCAGGAGGTCCACGGGTCGCGTGTGCAGTAAAGAAAGTTACACGCGGGCGCCCATGGGTTTTCAATGGGTGCGTAATTGTTCAAAAGTTACTGCTAGAAGGGTCTTCTGGTTGGACTACGAATTCAAGACTTCAAACCTAGACATTAGAGATGTTACTCTACACTTGTGCACAGGAGTGCCAGCTTTACCTCACCCACAGGAAGCGGGTGCATAGGGCTCGAAGTGCGTCGGGTTTCGCCTATCTGTTCAATGGAGCCTGACGACAAAGATGCTGCAGGCGGTCGGTCCAGAAGAGATGCGGTGGATCCAAGGATGGATCGGAAGTGTAGAAGACCTGAAAGCAGAGGGGACAATGTTCACAGTCACTAGCCAGTGACCGGCGTGGCACCAGGTAAGTACCAGGCGATGTCGGGTGTAAACAGGTGGAGAGGTGAAGCTTGTCTCCGCAGCCACGTGGTTCCTGAAGGTCGACGACGTCCAGGAGTCGGTTCACGAGCTGTCCCACGCAGGCTCTCGCTGTCGGCGGTGTCGGCGACTAAGAAGAAGCAACCAAGCCTTGGCAAAAGCAGGAGTCGCAGGAAGTGAAGAAAGCTTTTAGCTCGGACCAGCAAGGTCAGAGGGGCTGCTCTTTTGGAGGGCAGCAGGGGCCAGTCTGGAGCAACCAGACCAGCGTCGTAGTTTTTCAAGATGGTCACCAAGATGGCCACTGGCTAACGGACCAGTGACCGGTTAGGCGGCTAGAGTCACGAAGTGCAGAGGGGCCCCACGCAGATCGTGGAGATGCTGGAGGGCTCACCTTTGATGCAGATGCTGCTCGGATAATGGGCTTCTCAGGACCCAAAGCACAACTCGGAGGGAGCCTCTGTTGTCGCGCTTTCAGCTAGTAGAGTGTCTTCCAAGGTGGCTGACTCTACGGGTCTCGGTGCCTCCACAGGTTCCTTCTTTGCAGGAACTGTGGATCGGGCGGTGAGAGGTCTGGAGGTCCAGTTCTTGCCTGTCTCTGGGCTCGGGCTCCGGCGGGAGGCGGCGGCAAAGCAGACGTCGATTCGCTGGGTGGTGCTTGCGTTAGCAAGATGGTCACTCCCTGACCATAGGGGAGATTTTCTTCCGTCTTCTGTGCAGCAGAACGTCGAAGTTCCCGTCTTATTCTTAGTTGTAAGTTGATTTCAGGATGTCTAAAGTCTTTGGACACAGCTCCTACCTTTAAGCGGATTCTAGGGGCCGGACTACCTGCTAGGTCCATCCCCAAGGGTGGGACCAGGAAGGGGGTTGGTTACACCCCCAATCCTTTGTCCAGCTCGCCCCAGGTCTGGGGCTGGTGTGCCCCAGGACCGGATTGAACTGGCATATGCGCCGAGGCTCCTTGTGAGCCTCAGGCATGTCTGTTTCCTTTCAAGCCCTACCTGACCAATACACACAATCCTGTCTGGGGTGGTGCTCTCACCTCCCCTGGCAGGAAACCCTTTGTCCACGTCTCCCAAGCTGGAAGGACTCCCAGCAGCAGGAGGGCAGACTTGTGTCTGGGGTGGCAGCGTCCATTTTGTGGAGCTGAGGCTATGTCTGATGTTACCCGGGTTTCAGGTTCTGTACATGTCGTGTTCCTCTAGGAGGGTGGAATGCTAACCCCATCGCCAGAATTGGCGAGGGTTAGTATTCCAATTCGTATGACACCTTACTCGACATGTTTAGATAAAGCCAAACCAAAGATAGCATTTAACCGCGAGGTTCATAATGCACTTAAGAGTATATGTAGGCTATCTGGTTTTAGGTTTAAACCTATAATAACTGATAAAACCCCACCAAAAGGAAAATATCGTTTTTTTTTTCGTTAGTCTTTATTATCGATGTATTACATCATGAAAGACAATTACAATACATAAAAGAAATACATAATTTTTAAAAGTACATAGTTTAAAAAGAAAAACATGAGCAGAATACATAAAAATATTTCAATACCCTAATGCCTCTTGGTTCTAATAAACCAAACCCAAGCCAAGAATTTGGCAACAGCAATAGCAACATATTCGCTAGGCTCAAATCTCAACATTTCAAGTGCTTCAGACCCTCGTCTGGTGCCCAAAATTTGACATAATGGTTTGAGCCATTTAGCTCGGGGTGCAGCGTAGGCAGGACAAACAAAAAAGATATGTCCGACAGAATCTGTACAATCAAAACAAGTTTTGCAGGAGTCGCTGGTAGTCGCTGGTCATGCCCTTCCATTTTTTGGTGAATGAGTTGGTCGGAAGTGTGCCTACCCTAAATTGGTGGTATAGTTTCCTGTCACAAGGTCTGGTGATGGTGTCCCAGTAAGCTTCGAGGAGTGGGATTCTTTTTTGGGCTAGGAACCTTCCTGACAAGGACTCTGCAGTAGCTGAGTTAAAATGTTTCTGCTGTACCATTGACCAATAAAGGCTCTTAAAATCTTTCTTAGAGGGAAAGGGGTTATTGGCTGGATCAGACCATAAATTACCCAACCCCATAGATTCCAGGAGTTGTTTGGTCTGTTTGAACCAGGGAATGTTGCCAGCCCCCAAGATGGATCGCACATCAAGAAAGGCCTTAGCATAAAGGTCCAACTCAGGGACTGTCCATAAACGCCTCCAGAAAGCCAATGGTTTGAACCTTGCAATATCTTCAAACGAGTGACAACCAAGGTCCAACAGGAGGGGTTTGACAGGGGTAGAACAAGGAAGCCCCGTGAGCAATCTGAGAAATTTATATTGCGCCTTAACCAGAAGAGAAAGATCTGCAAAACCCCAAAGTTCAGCGCCGTAAAGGATCGCCGAGTTGATCCTTACATTGAAGATTTTAATGGGGGGACCTATCATTCTCGACTGGGATTGCTTGTGTTCTTTAACTAGGCAACCAGAAAGCTGAGCAAATTTTAGGGATAGAACATCAATTTGCGGCCTCCAATCCAACTTGTTTTCAAAAACTACCCCTAAATAGGTCATAACATTGGTGCGTTCCAACAAGGCTTTGTCCATACAGACATGGCCCTTTATACCCCTCCCTTTATTAAAAACCATATATTTGGTTTTGGACACATTGACAGACAGATCAAAATCAAAGCAGAATTTCGTAAAGACGTTGAGTGCCACCTGTAATCCAGACAGGGTCTGGGAAAGAAGAAGGGTGTCATCGGCAAACATAAGGAGTGGTATTTTAGTACCTCCCAACGTTGGGGCGTCCGTCGATGTGTTAGAGTAGTACTTAACAACACTATTAATAAACAATAGGAACAAGGTAGGAGCAAGGACGCACCCCTGCCTGACACCCCGATTGACCCTGAACCGGTCAGTAACCTGGCCCTGTTTCCCCCAGCGAACTTGTGCAAAGTTGTTGTCATGGAGCCTAATGATGATATTCAGGAGATCGGGAGGAAGCCCTAGCTCAGCCAATACGCTCCAAAGTTTCGTCCTATTGACTAGGTCAAATGCTGACCGAAGGTCTACAAAGGCAGCATATAAAGTACCGCCACACAGATAGACCGTTTTCCAGACAATTAGTTGGAATTTAAATGCCTGGTCGATGGTACTGGTACACGGTCTGAAGCCAGCTTGGAGGGGAGAGATGATATCCTCCTGCTCAATCCAAGCCTGAATTCGTGCCAAGATCATTCTAGCGATAATTTCTGGACCGAGTCAATAAGGCTGATTGGGCGGTAGTTCCCCGGGCATGAGCGATCACCTTTTTTAAAGATGGGGAGAATCTCAGCCCCCCCCCAGGAGTCAGGAATATCAGCCCCTCTGGCTACAGCGTTGGCAAGGTGTGCAATATAAGGCACCCAATTCCCTAGGTCAGATTTAAAAAGATCCGTAGGTACACAGTCCATACCCGGCGCCTTACCACTTGGAATCTTACTTAAGGCCTTTTCAACATCGACACTGTCAAAGGTCAAAGTCGAGTAGAGGGGAAGATCCCTGATTATGGCTGGAGCAAAACCCTCAACCAGTGGGGAAACCGAGAACTGGGATTCAAAATGAGTCACCCAGGCGTCCGGAGGGACATGATTGGTCGGAACCTGACTGTTCTGGGAGTTACCCCATTTGACAATATGCCAGAAGAGGGTTAGATTCCGGTGCTTGCTGGCAGCCAAAAGATTATTCCAGTGATCGTTATCCCACTCTTGTTTGGCCTTGGCTTTAGCCTTATTGTAGATTTTCCTAGCCAGTCTGGTATTAGCTGGATCATTGATAGCAATAGCAGATTTTAAATTGCTAAAAGATTCACGGCACTCTTTGTTATACCAGGATAATGGCTTTAAAGTGGCAGATTTCTTAGCCTTACAAGGCTTGGAGAAAAGAGATTTGAGGCCAACGAAAAGATGGTCATGAACACGTGTGGTTTTACCAACAACATCCTCGATACTCTGGAGAGACTGTAAATCAACCAGAGCCTCGGATACCTTGGAGCTAATCACTGACAATAATTCGACATCGATTGCAACCTTGTCCCAGCGTACGCGCCGACGATCATTGGTTAAAACGGCTTCAGCGGTCGCTACTTCGGTGGGTTTGGATCTATGTGCTGGGCAAATTAAAAGACTTAAGACCAACGGGTTGTGGTCACTCTCTGGACGGTCTAATACCGCCATATCACTTAGTGTGGACCAGAACTCGATTTTAACAAGGGCATAATCAATTCTGCTGTTACAACGTCGGCCATCTGAGAAAGTCATCTTTCCACCCTTATCGGAGGTGGTCCTCCCATTTGCGGCCCTGAATCCCCGCTCCATACATAATCCCATCCACTGGGTGGCAGACTCAGTCCACCTCTTGATAGGAGGAAGATCAAGAGGGGGAATATTTAAAATCGCATCCACTTCCCCAGTTAGTGGGTCAAGAGTAGAAAGCAGGGGTTCGAAACAACAATTTAGATCGCCCACAATATAGACATTGGTGTAAATATTAATGGTGTCCAGAAACCCATCTAATAATAAAAAAGTGTTAGTACCACGTCCACCAGGGAGGCCTCTGTTATAAACATTTATAATTAAAACTGCGGGATCGTTGTTATGTTGCAAAGAGATAATTAATATGTCGGGGCTGTCAATAGCTAATTCTTTGAGTGAATACCCAAGGGATTGCTTAACCCATATACAGAGCCCGCCGGACGGACGGCCCCTGGTGCCACGAATGGCCCCCTTAAAAAAGTTTACAAACCCAGAGAGATAGATCGGATCCACCGCCCAGGTTTCCTGGAAAACCAGGATGTCGTGGGTGTTTACCCAGCCTACCCATTCTTCAGAAGTTACCCTACTACTAAGGCCCGCAACATTCCACGAGACCAGGGTCAAAGGCATGGAACTAGATGGCATGGCACATAGTGCTGCGGAGACGGGACCATTAGTGACTGGGGTTGATGCAATATTAATGGGGCCCCTAGTCTCACTTTCGGGTAGACGAGAATCAATGAGAGGGGAAAATAAACTAATTGGTTGAGGAGGCGGGGTGCTGGGAAAGAGAGTAACCAAACCAACTTGACCACCCCGAGAGCCACCACTCCCCTTGTGCACTAAGTTATCTGGACCAAGGCAGCCTTCCCACGAAATACTAGAATTTTCCTGATAAGATAACTGTCAATCAACCCCGTCTAATGAATTCAGGGGTGCATAAAAATTTGACAGTGGGAGATGAAAATCCGGCCTTATCAGACGGTGGGAAGTCCTATTAACCCTTTCCCAAGCAAAAGACATGTCACGTATTGTGGCAGAGGGTTTTTGGGGGTAAAAGTATGACAAGTCCACTGTGGATATGCCAGTCCCTCTCAAAATATTGGGAAAGGAACAAATATGCCTAACAGCCCTGGGGTCACGGAAGTTAATAATCACACAGTCACCCTCCGCCTGTTTAACACTACTGCCCAACCAACATACCCTACGAACAGTCATTATTTCAGCCCCTAGACCGGCTGGTAAAGGCCTGTTGGTATTCAACCAGTGTGAGACTTTGTTCTTCAGCTCACTATGACACTCGGACTTTGTCAGAGGGAGCCGAGGAACACCCACCATAATGACAGTGTAAGGCTGGGACTCGGGTGGAAGATTAATAGATGGAAAGTTGTGGGGGGAATCAACTTCCTCTGGGTTGGGCTTACTGGTAGAGATAATGTTAGAATTGATGGCAGTGTTGGTGTGGCGATCTGCTTCTCTCGGGTCCTCAATATGGGCCTGGGGACGAGGAACATCCACCACCTGGACATTGAGAGCCGGGTTATTAGGTAAAGCTCCATCCAAAGATGTAATGGCCGTGGAAGCAAGCCTAGATTTGTCAGCAATGTCTAAGTTAGAAGAGGTGACATGATCAGTAGGAGACACTGCAATCTTTTCCAGTAAGGACATATTGGCTGATACCATACCCTCTAACTTCCCAAGCGACGTAGCGAGACGAGTAACTCGCTCTAATAGTGGGAGGAGTAGTGATTTAAATAACTTCTCTACAGGCTTGAGAAAGTCGGAGGTAAAAGAGTCTACATTGGGTTGAACGGAGGGAGGGTGCAGGGACTTTGAGCTATCAGATGCCAACTGGGGACTAGCAGGCGTAGTAGGGTTGGGAGCTTCGCAGGTAGTTACAGATTTATGAGGGATTGACACTTTAGAGGTTTTAGCACGTTTCCCCTTGGGAGGGGCTCCCGTACATTTCCTTTTACTCGAAATGCACCTGGGCTTGTGGACCTGAGTCGTCACTCCAGTAGATGGCTGGTCGAAGGTGGACTGTTGGATACAAGTGCCATCGATGGTTTGGTTGCCGCTAGTAACTGGGGTACTAATTGACTCATGGAAGTCCACCAGCGGGCAAAAATCAACAGTGACTGGGGGTACATTTGAGGTGTTACCTGACATATTGGAAGGAGGTTGGGGCTGGCTATTGTCAGGCGAAACCGCTGTCATGATGTTGCCAAGGGATGATCTTTTAGCAGATAGTTCCAGGGACAATCTTTTTTCTGTTAATATAATCTCGTGTTCAAGAACACGAGCAGCTCTAGTAATAAAGTTGTCTAGGGTCCCTGTTACTTGACCCCCTATACTGCCCCGGGCCACCTTCCTGCCAGACCTTAAAGAGGTCATGGTTTAGGGAAAAAGCAAACAAACAAGCAAACTCAGAAGGTGGTAAACGGATAAACCTCCAATGGTTACAAGAAATTTAAATTGACTAAAAATGTCCAGAACTCATTTCATTGGTTAAGGGCAAAATAAAAGCCACCAATGCTGTAAAACAGTTCGCCAGACAGCAAATGCGATTATACTCACTGCGCCAGCAAAGTATATAGTTCATATATGGCGTCAAGTTTAAGGGAGGTGGCCCGCCCCGACCACGACTGACCTCGAACGGCCTCAAACGGCCCTGTCTTTGCCCAGTCTTAGCCCGGGCTGCGTCCCGCGCTGCGGGAGTAAAATGTTGTTTTAAAGCCTCAGGAGGGCGGGGGGCGGTGCAGCAGGGAGAGCGGACCGGAAGCTCGTCGTCGGTCTGGCAGGGACTTCTGGGAAATGAAGTCCCCGCACGCTCGCAGCCCCGCTGCAACCACACGCCTGATGCCGCTAAGTCTCCTCAGGACTCCTCCCAAGCGTCAATTACGGTCCTCTCCTCGGGACGGGCGAAGGGGCACCCGCGAAGCGGGTGCGCCGAGTGGTGGTAGGGCGCCAAGTAAATAACAGGTAAGCCAACGGTTGGTAATGCAGACTCCTCCGCTAGGATCCTCAACAAATCGAGCAAAATGTCCCGCCTGTTTCACGGCAATCAGGTGTTTTAAAGCCTCAGGAGGGCGGGGGGCGGTGCAGCAGGGAGAGCGGACCGGAAGCTCGTCGTCGGTCTGGCAGGGACTTCTGGGAAATGAAGTCCCCGCACGCTCGCAGCCCCGCTGCAACCACACGCCTGATGCCGCTAAGTCTCCTCAGGACTCCTCCCAAGCGTCAATTTCGGTCCTCTCCTCGGGACGGGCGAAGGGGCACCCGCGAAGCGGGTGCGCCGAGTGGTGGTAGGGCGCCAAGTAAATAACAGGTAAGCCAACGGTTGGTAATGCAGACTCCTCCGCTAGGATCCTCAACAAATCGAGCAAAATGTCCCGCCTGTTTCACGGCAATCAGGTGTTTTAAAGCCTCAGGAGGGCGGGGGGCGGTGCAGCAGGGAGAGCGGACCGGAAGCTCGTCGTCGGTCTGGCAGGGACTTCTGGGAAATGAAGTCCCCGCACGCTCGCAGCCCCGCTGCAACCACACGCCTGATGCCGCTAAGTCTCCTCAGGACTCCTCCCAAGCGTCAATTACGGTCCTCTCCTCGGGACGGGCGAAGGGGCACCCGCGAAGCGGGTGCGCCGAGTGGTGGTAGGGCGCCAAGTAAATAACAGGTAAGCCAACGGTTGGTAATGCAGACTCCTCCGCTAGGATCCTCAACAAATCGAGCAAAATGTCCATCACCGGTGTAAATATATAAACACTGAAAAAACACCTGCGCAACAACAAACTAAGTGCCATTCAAAGAAAGGAAAAGATGAGTGGAAGAGTAATTTTTATTTCTTCCTGAAGGGGCAATACAATGCAACTTTGTTATACAAGGCAACACCAAGAAATACTGGGCTAACATTAAGCTATGGGAAATGGCTTGCAATGATGCATAGAAATGTCCCTTCACCAACCATTGCATTTGAAGTTAATTAAGTCTCACAGAGGTACTCTGCACAAGTTCTAGATCCCTTCTGAATTTTCTCCAGACTTTATAAAGAACTGCTTTATTTTTGACCACTTCAATAACTGAGGGCATATGTGCCCTATTCAATGCATATGTTGCAGAAAATGTCCTGGATAATCACAATCTTCAGGTGCACCAGTATTGGCATTGAAAGCTATATCATTGGCTAGAGTAAGCGAATTGTGTACTGGCTGTTTTGGCATTGCCCGTCTCAAGAGCCAATGTTGAGAGGGCCTTTTATCAGATAAATGTTTACACAGGAAGGAAAGAGCGAGCGCACATGACCAAAGACTCACTAAAGAAGTATTGTACGGTGTACTCCAATAAGTTTGATTTGTAAAATATTATTTGGACCTCATATACCCTGTACACCTGCTATCTATACACATGCACCATCAATACAGAAACCAAGCAATAATTAAAAGCAAAACATTCCATAAACACCGGAAAAACACTGTTTCTGTTGTATTTAATGGTGCGAAAATGTATATCCACTGATAACCACTGTTTTTTTAAGGTATTGAAAAAAACTGAAAAAACCCCACCAGAATTTACCACAAATAGAAACTGAAAAGAGGAAAGC
Source organism: Triturus cristatus (assembly GCF_964204655.1). Lineage (NCBI taxonomy): Eukaryota > Metazoa > Chordata > Amphibia > Caudata > Salamandridae > Triturus > Triturus cristatus. Next base: position 177,167,602 of record NC_140587.1, read on the forward strand.
CTAAGTATATGGTATGGCGATATCTGGAAACGGTAGAAGGAAGTTGTTCCGACTACTGCAGATAGGCTCAGCTCATGCCAGAGCACCATCTCACATAAAACCAAGCACTCTGCCTTCAGGATTGTTAAGGCCTGCCATAGGAGTGACTTATAGGTTAACATGTGTCCCATTTACGGTTAGGTATAGGCATACAACACCTAAGTAAGAGGTGGATACACCAACTTACCCCTGCTGAGCGATCAGCCAGTTGTGTCAAATTGCTAGGCCAGGCCAGGGGTGGCACAATACATGCTTCAGCCCCTGGTAGGCCTCAGATACACCAATGCCCTGGGTACCTAGGGTACACTAGTACAGGGGCTCACAGGGTGATCTAGTTCCAATGGGTCATGCACCTAAAGTGCATAGTGTCAATTTAGCAGAGAGAACAGCAGGCTGGGGGTCTGATTAGCAGACCCACAGCCTCAATACGTCGAAAACCAGTGAAGCAAAAAGCAAACATTTGGGGTGACCATAGGATAGCAGACCCTACTCTCCTACACACACCTAGATGGAGCTCGGTCTGAAAAAGAAGATGACGACGTTTTACAAGAAGCAGTACCGCCACATCTCCGATTGAACACTACAGATCCACAGACACTATTTCAGGACCAAACTGTACTGAACAGAACTCAAAATAATTTAAGGCCTAGACTGGTCAAGGACACCTGAAATTTTCATCTCTTTTATGACATATATCATCTGTCCAGGTTGCAGGGTCACGGTAGGAGTCTTGGTTCGTGACCTGTATAGTGGCTAGGCCCCCAGGACTTGCAGTGTCATAGGACGGCTAATAATCACAGCCAAGTGAGTAAGGAAGATTACCGTGAGCAACAATTTTAGAGGATGGATGTCAAATTGGGAAAGAATAATTAGAAGGAAGAGATGAAAAATAAATATTGTAAATTAGTGTACAGTCAATGTGGCATAACATTGTGTGTTCTTATATTTTCTAGTATCTTATTGGCTTGTATAGGTTGGATTGTTCATGTTCTGCAGCACAAATCTGTTCCTACTTCTATTTCCTTGCCTTTTCATTCTATCTCCCCACATCAATTATATACGCTTCCCCAACATGAGCTAATCAGGAGAACAGAATATTTTAACAATTCATTTGTCCAGCTATTGCACCAACACCAATTGGTAGTCAACACAACCGACTGTTGGGTGTGTGGACTTATGCCTCATACCACCGAAAAAGGGATGCCATATTTAGCCCTTCCATTTTCCTATGAAGGTTCCGCTTGGGCCTATTTTGTAATGTTTTCAAATGCATATCAGAACCGATTTAGACATCCGGCTGGTTCATATGGTAATGGACAAGATTTTAGTCATAGTTCTCTGATAAAAGGAATAGTGGCTATGGCTAGAATCGTGGAGAATGGTAAGATTCCTGTTGATGAGAAACGGGCATACGATGCTTGGAACGTGACTCGTTACACCACTAGCCTTACAGATAGGAGTAGACAGGGAAAATCTCCACCAATTTAGACTGTGCCTCATCGAGGTAACTTTTGTTTACAAATAAATGGCCAGACTACTGACACTGGACAAGGAAAGAGTGTTTGTTCCCATACGTACATTCACACATCTCAGAATTCACCACCGTTAGTAACATCCCAGGGCACGTATTTTGTCTGCCACGATAGAGCCTACACGTGGCTACCGACGGATTTTTCAGGACCATGCTATATAGCCTTTCTTCACCCCCTACATATACTGCTCCTTCGGGACATCACAGAAACAGATATGGCAGAGGGATTATTGATTCTAAAGACACGGCAGGACAAGAGGGAGGTGATTTCCTTAAAGCATTTCTTCCTTTTTGGGGCCCAATGGCCAACAGTAGAAACATGAGACAATTGGTTCGTGTTGTTGAGACTACCATAGATGTCACTGTAGGAGCTTTGAGCAATCTCACAGCTGAACTTCAGGCGGATCGTCTCATAACATTGCAGAACCGGATTGCTTTGGATGTTATTCTTGCAGATCGTGATGGCGTTTGTAAATTGATCGGATCTAGCTGTTGCATTTATATACCCGACGACGCCCCTACGGTATACCAAGCCATCTCCAAATTACATGTGATCTCCGAGTCGATTCATCAGGACGAAGGAGATTGGTCTTTGTTGGAATGGTTTTGGGGATTACTGTCCAAATGGGGATGGAAGGTATTAACATTCCTTGGAGTGATTTTGGCCATCATTTTTTCCTGTTGTCTCTGTATGCAGTGTGGCCCCGCCATCTGTGGTCTTTGTGCCACTATGTGTGTCCCAAGGCCTGTGCCACGGAAGACGGAGAGCATTAAAATGATGTTGCAGCAACAGCTTGATGACCTCATGGCCATTGACGTTGACTCAGATTAAAATGAGTCTGTGTGTCTTGCCTGAGTAATGGCAAAAGGAGGGTCTGAGGTAATTCAGTTTCCGATCTCGTTCGTATTTAGCCACCATTTTGTGCCTTTCTGCCATTTTGTGTTGGCCTCACTCACGGTGAACGAAGAGTTGTTTTTCCTCATCCTACTGCAACGTGTCAAATAACCTCCTGCCTCTGTTTATAGCTGGTGTCAGGGTCCGGCCGACTCCACTAATCCTCGTCTGGTCTGACTGATCCCTGTTTCAACTATCTGTTGGTTCGCACCATTCTTTCCTGACTTTATCTTATCCTCTGGCTTTTGCTATTCTTTACTCGTATTCTCTCATTTCACAACTGTCCTCTAGGCCATACAAATGTGTTCTGTCACCTGCAAGTCGACTTATAAACACTACCACTGATTAACTTGTGGGGAAGGGTGACAAACACTGTTGGGAGAGGGGCTTATTTGAGTTACTTAATATCTTGTTTTCACTGTCTTCTCATTGGTTGACCCTGTATGCATTGGGAGTGTTCTTTGTGAATATGTATGTTATAAAAGATTGTGCGCCACAAAGTAAAGTGGCAGTCTCCTAAGAACATGCAGAGTGTACTTCTGGGACAACTGTACTTAGCTGCAGCTAATAAACCCTATCTTCTACGCCTAACGGAGTGTCCCGTGTCTCTGTTCGACAAAGCAGGTGAACTCAGGAGATTAAGGCATACCCTGCGCCGCCGGGCCCCTAAGGTCTTGGTTCTTCACTACCATTTTGTTTTTGTTGCAACTCAGTTGTTATGTTGTTCTATGCAGCAAGGAATAGTATAATAGTGTACTTGTGAACTGTGATTATGCTGTATGCTGTTGCAAAAACCTCAATAAATAAAATAAAGCAAGTTGGAAAAATCAAAAAAGTGTAACTCAAAAAGAAATGTGTGAGCGATTCAGAATGCAAAGTAACAGTTGGAAAATAATTTTCATTAAGAGAAGTACCTGGATGAGCATATGTGTATGTGAAATGATATGTAGACTTTTACAAAGAAATTCCTAAAGCTCAAAGAGGAGCCAGAAAAGTAGTTTTGTTACTTTCAGTTGTAGTAACTGAAGATTTGTGGATCAAAAGTAAGACTATACTTCAAAAAATGAGGAAGAACCACAGAGTTGGTCTGAGTAATAAGCCTTCAACTGTCATGGAGAAATATAAACATGTTATTGAGCATCTGAAACGAGAGGTTACACAGAAACAAGTCAACTGGCCAAAAATCACAAGAGAGATGCAAAATTCAGATGTCTTAGCGCATGCATATTAGGAGATATTGATGCAGATTTAAAGGCAGCACAGTGGAGTTCATGATCGAGCAAAAGGCAGCATGTAGGGATTGGTTTTGGATTTTGTGTTGGGATTGTCTCTGTTGATCATTGTGCATATAGAGCACAGTGTAATGTGCTGGCATATTACATTTTTGGATGAGATCCTTGTTGTGACAGCTGCAGACGAAAAAAAAAAAAAAAACAACTACGGAAAAGGTGACAGCGACCCAGACAAGGTTTTTCAAAAAGGTGGTAAAGGGGTTTTTCAGGCACCTTCACCAAATGGTGTACAATTTATGCGAGGATGAAATACTGGTCTTTGTGGTAGAGGCTCTGCTAACAATAATAGCAATACTGCTAAAACAATTCTGATAAGGTTCAAGCGAAATTCGGAGCGTGTCTTAATTGTGGTAATGAAGGTCACTGAAAAGACAAATTGCAGATTTACTCTAAAATAGATTTCAAAATGTGTCACAATGGTTCCTCAAACGCAGTACAATATGCATCAGATGGCACAGAATGGGATAATGTAGTCAATGATCCCAGCCCTTCTAACAGAACATGCAGAATGCAAGGCAGTTCAATGGGAACATGCATTCAGCCAAAATCATACAACAACCAAAGCAGAACAATAAATAATTTCAGCCAAATTTAAAAATTCCAACAGAGGCATTCAGTAATTGATGCAATTTTTCTACAATTTGCGACTACATTCTGAGTTCCTACAGGAACGGATTGGCACAATCATGGTGCATCAGAGCGCCGTGGGGGGTGGGCAGCTGCATGCTTGGTGCAGTCCTAGGGCTGACCCAGATGGTCCTTTTATTGAAGGAGAAGTACACGGCCATCCAGTATAATTTTTCGGTCTCGCCTAGCAGCGCTCTTGTGCAGCTCTGCGAGACTTATTGTAAGGGGGCTTCAAAAAGCTCACCATAAGCTTGTGCGTGCGTGGCCTATTGCTTGAGGTTACCCGCACGGGTGCCATATGTTCTGAATAATCGTGCACAGACACGGGTGCGATAATTCAAAACATATGGCCTAGTGCTCGCTCTCGGCGCACCACTCGCTGGACGCTGCAATCCTTGAATTCCTTGTCTAATAAAGGAATCGAGCTCACTTCGGGGGAAAAGGCGAGGGTGCCATGATCTGATACGGCCGCGCATGATGCAGCTCGACAGCTAAGGGAGCAATTTTCAGTTATGCCACTTGGTGGCATGAGAGCTCACGTGTAGATATTCTGCAGACTTGGAGAGAAAGAAGTCAGATGCACATTCTTTTTGAAGGGCCCAGAATACTGGGACCAAGAGATTGAATTCCTGGCTGGTCTGTATTCTCAGTGTACGGCACTCGACTCTAACCTTGTTGCTGGGATTTTGAAAGCGTAAAGCATGAGATTTTCACAAAAGCATCCCCTGCAGAGTAAGTCAGATGCCATTTCTCAGCACACTAGAGACATAGAAAAATTGGAAAAGGTCCTTACTACACTTAAGTGTCACAATTAGTCATCCGTTCGTAATCGTCCCAGGGGCCAAGCATTTACCACAGTTTTTGTCCACACCCCAAAAAAAAATTCTTCAAACCATTTAAAAAGCAGTTGTTACATTTTCTTTAACGATTCCAAATGTCAGCCTTGTACAAATTGTTAGGGTGGAGTCTGACTATTTACTGGCAGACGCTGGAGCTTATCTGAGCTTTATCCACTGCCCATTTGGTGCTTCCTGTCACCGGGCAATGCTTTTTGCAGATATTAAACGTGCCCCGTGAAGGGCGAGGCTACGCAGACTGCTAGTATTATTATAGAACTTTTAAAGCGCATGGCTGCCCCATCGGGTTCTTCCAGTGCCACAAAATAGAGATTTTATATCAGGAATATTACATTGGAACAGCCATGTCTTAAGCTGCTTACGAAATGTCATTAATGACGGACACTTTGTCAGTGCTCCTGGAAGCCTGTTCCATAGTTTTACACCCTGGAACGCAAAGGGCCGCAAAATATGATGTTCTAGTCAATGTTTCTTGTAGCTTCAGTGTGTAAAATAGAGGGCGTGAAGCCTTTCATAGATAGCTGTGATGTTTGTGAAGACCTTTATCTCTTGCCATTTGATGCTTCTAGGTGTGGTAAACCGATAGAGTTTCTGCCTTGTATCAATATATCTAGAAGCAATGTTTTCCCTTAAATTTCATAAGTTCTCAGAGCTCCAGCTGTTGGCGTTGAAAATGTTCGTCTGTTGCAGCAATCATTTATCTGTTTGTGACCCTGGTGTAACACTTGCGGCGCTGCAGTACACATTAATCCATTTCTTCTTTCAACAAATGAACTGTTGGCGAATCAAAAATCGGCAAATCTGTTTGTGGCTCACAACCCTTTTAGTTGGACATTTGTGGACAAAAGTGAAAGGGTGAGTAAGCACCTTTTTTATAGGTGCATCAGTGGCGGCCTTCTACCCAAGCCTTAAACTGGATTATCAAAGAAGTTTGTGCGTTGGAACACAAGTTCCTCGAGCTGGTCCTGTACTGTTGTCTAAGCATCCAGGAATGTTGTGTTACCAACTCCTTCACGAGGTCATGATGGAGTCTGTATATGAAGAAAGCTACACACAAACCATTGTGTCAAACCCAAAGCATAGGGCAGTAGTACCTTAGTGTGTGACCATGTCTTCAGGCATCATGCTTGCAGGAGCGCCCAAAGTCAACAGGAACATTGTTCTTTCCCTGCATAACATAATTATTTGCACAGTGACAGTGTGTCTAAGATGGAGCTACAGTGGGCAGCTCCCATGACGTAGGGAGCTGCCTTTGTACAGCGGATGCTTTTACCACACCATGCCACCATCTTTCTTGGAGATACTGGCTGCTTCTAATGACGTGCGATGAAACATGCTAACTCGCTGAGATGTTCCTGCTGCGAAGATGTACCTGTCTGTTTGCCAACTGTGCATTCAAGGGATCAATGTTTGTTGGAGGATGTGACTCATGGAAGAAATTGTTTATCATTTTGATCCTCCAAACATCATGCAGTCCACATTGTTTGAGCTGTCTTGGCTAGCTCCAACACAACTGCAGTTCTTAGGACCAAACCGATTGGACCTTTCGCTCTTACCAGAACTGATCCTGTAGTCTCAATAATTTAATTTAATTGTGGGTTTATATATATGTCAGTCGAGGGCAGCCAACAACGATGGCCGTGGCTTAAAGAAGCTCCAGGAGCGGCGTAAGTTCACCCAAACATCCGGCGCTCCATCCGCAGAATTATCCTGCCCCAAAGACGACTAATACGAACGGAGGGCGAGAGGCGTCGATAGATCCAACCCTGAGTCCGTAGCATGACCGGAGTACAGCAGAGACCGAGCGGGAGGAAGCGGCCTTGTTGAGCGCCTGAAGCCAGGGCCTATATTTCGCCAGAGACCCGAGAATCGGAGGTGAGGCCCGGCGGGGGACGAGAGGTGCGGGCCCAGAAAGGGGCGAGGAGTGGCAGCAGCGACGAAAGGCGCCTGCAGATGCCCAGCACCAGCGTAACTAAGAGCCGCACCTGAGGGGATCGCATCAGCCGGGGTAGCGGAGCCTACAACGGGGGCGGTCTGCATCGGCATCGGCGCTCGGTGCGCCCCAGAGCAAGGACACGAGGGGATGGCCGAGTCGCGCGGTGCCGAGTAACGTGCTGCGAGGGACAGACGCGTGAATAGTAGGGCCCTGAAGGTGAGCGGGCCGTGAGAGGCCTGGTCCCCCTGTGGCCCTACCGGACTACAAAGAACTGTCAAAGGCGAGCAAATTTAGAGCATAGAGCACCCTTCATAGAAACAAGGCCGGTAGGGCCTCACATGTGCTGGGAACCCTGTGGTGGTCTGGGACGTGCCCGGAGCCAGCAGGCACTAACGTACACCGGCCCAGGGAGCAGCGTGGGTAGGGGACCCCACATGCGTTGTGACACCCAGAATCCCCGGCACGGTGGTGCTGGGACCCCAATAAGACAGGACCTGCGTTTCACAGCACGCAGGGTACAGCGGTGGCCTCAGACCCCACAAACCAGTTATTGCCAAACAGACAGGGAAAACCGACAGGCCGCACTTGGCAGCAGGTCCAGCGGCAGGGATTACAGGTCAAAACGGAGCTGCCCAGAAGAAAATGGGGGGCAGAGGCCAACGTGTGACTTCACAGGCAAAACTCGACAAATACGCGTTTGCGAAAGACTCGAATGGCCCGTCAGAGCGTAAAGGTCTGTCAGATGGGGCCCCAGACTCAGAGGGAGCAACCAAGGTGACGTTAGAGGATATCATGTCAGCTCTTACCAACGTGCAATCTACGGTGGGTTCGATCTCCACGGACGTTTCCTTCCTGCGAGCTGATTTTCAAAAGATGACCGCCAGGGTGACAGAAGTAGAGCAGGTGGCAAAGTCCCTCACTAAAGATACCGCCTCGTTGTGCTAGAGCAGAATTTTCTGATGAAAATCTATTGGGTTTTTAAGCTCTGGTTTGTCTATTTGTCATAATTAAAATTACTAATTATTAAATTATTAATTATTTGTTTTGTGTAAGTGTTTTTACTTATCAACATGTACGAATTAACAAGGGAGAACTACACGTGGGAATGCGTTTGTGTTGCCTATTGACAATGTGCATGTTTTATTAAATAAACGTTGCTGAGTGCTGTTTATTTTAAAGCACAAAACGATTTTGAATTAATGCTTTTCTGTGTTGCAAAGGCTAGATAATTACATACACATAAGGGTATTAGTGGGGTTAACACTGTTTAATCAGTATGCTGTGGTAACGTTGTTTTTGTCTCTTTCAATTAAGATGGTCTATTTTGGCCTAGAAAAACATGGCCGCCGTTTGCAGCCTGGCCTCGAGTGAGTGATTTGTGATGAGAGGGCCTTGTTGAATATGGTCGCGAGTCATCTGACCACAGTCTTCGCCTGGTTAAAATTTTCCGTGAGGACAGCAGCAGTTCTGGGCAAGTCTCCAGATGCATCTGAACAGCCTTGGAAGACAAAGGAGCCATAATGAATGAACTCTGAGCTCATCGTGTCAGTTCCGAGGAAATGTGGATGCTAAAAGTTACTTTTATTTTTTGGTTCCTGTTCTGTCTTTTTATTTTTGTGATTTTCCTGAGCGGAGATTTTCCAAATGTAGCGATGCTACATCCTTTCCTTCTCGCTCTGCTCAGCGGTTCAGCGGACGTAAAGAACACTTTTTGTTGCTTTCTTTTGTTTAAAATACTATAAATATTGTTAGCCTAGAGAGGGTTTTTGCCACTTTGCCATTTTCTTCCCAAACCTGCGTTGGTGAGGATCTACGCTGTGAGGACGGCGACTCGGGAGACTTCTACTGAGAGACCTGTCCTGACCCATTCTGACATTTAGCTAGAATAGGTAATTATGAGAAAAATGATTTATTCTGATTGATTTTCTTTGACTAATTTTAGATAAAGCATTATAATTTTGAATACGGTGTTGGTTATTATTTCTTGTCAATTATTGAGTACTCTATTTTGATTATTGTTGTATAGATTGTTTAGATCATGATTCAGGACAGTTACAATAACCAGGTCTTATCGACCTCAGTGTAGATGCAGGGTGTTTAGGAGTTTTCTTTCCACAGGTTCAGTGCTGGTAGAGTATTTGAGCGTATGTTAGTGAAATGGGCCCTAGTGTATAATGAATGTATGTGCATGTAACTGTGGAATTACTCTATCCGTGGAAGTAGGAAGATTTTGTACACCCTGATCTGCATCAATTTCCTGGTAGCAGAGGAGGAAACAGTTAATGAATGCATGTTAGAAGGGCAGAGTAGAGTAGATGTGCTACTGTGTCAACGAGATTCTTGTGAAATAGATTTTCTTTACTATTCTGTGGTTAGCGAAGCAGACAATGGAGATGTTTATATGTTGTAACTAATAGATTTTGTAGAAATTTGACACGAAGTCTACTAAGAGTTTTGTAAAGGAGGGGTAGACGAGTGACAGGAGACAGGCGACTGCAGACGTCAAACAGACCGCGCTCTGATTGGATATTGGATCAGAATAGTGTTCGCTCTGGGGTTGGTGTGAGCCGCGCAAGGATTGGAAGAGCTATTCTAGTGACGTAGACGCTCCAGGATTGGTGCGTTAGTGTGAGTCGCGCTGTTATTGGTTGAAAATCGTATTGTATATTTATAATACGGAAGGAATTAGAAAGTTTTGGTAAACGTTAAAATGTATTACCAAGAAGAGAAAAAGAAAAAAACATTGTTCGGAAAAATCAAAAGGTGGTTCGACAAGGATAAAGATGTTAAGACGAGAGAGGGTGAATTGTTACCTCCAGCGAAAACACCCGCATCCTTCATGGCTGCGAGATATGGGTATCATACCTGTATATGGTTGGAGAATTGGGTTAGGTATACCAAAGAGGATGGTGTTCTAGCATTTCCAGAACATGGTTCATTTAATTTGGCCGTGTTGAGAAATTTACGGGAAAAGATGTTATGTCTTGACCCAAGACCAAGGCCGACACAGTTTGAGGCTTTAGTGGAATGGGAAGAGGAAGTACATGAGCGAGAAAAACAGAGGTCTGGAGGACATTACAGGTACATGTTTGGGAGGAGACATGATCGTGAAACTCATCATGATCGAATGAAAAGATGGCGAGATGCTAGCATGTCAGAGGGATTATATCCTATGAGAACAGTTGAAGAGGGAGCAGAAAGGGTTCCTGAGTCAGAAGTGAGAAGATATGGAGTTAATGAGTATGAGGATGAGGTCTTGAATGACATGATTTACAAGAGACCACCTCCATATATACCAGAACCAGACGAGAGTACACCAATTGTTTCTCCGATAAGAGATACAGTACGTATCATTGAGACAGAAAATGTGACACCTGAGTTAAGAAGTGGTAATCCTTTCAGGGAGAGAGAGAATCGATGTGGTGACGAGAATACAAGAGAATTAGCCAGACCTACAACAGAGCTGACTGAAAAGATTAGGGAGTTAACAAAGAATCTAGAAGCTGTTACGGTGCCTGTAACCATAGGTCCGGTTATGCCTATGTTTGACAAGCAGAGGACAGGTGAAAATGGTTTGGTGATTCCATATGTTGGGAATAAGATAACAAGTTTAGCTGGTCCCTCAGGAGATTCAGGAAGAAGGACAGAAAGTAGTGATCTGAGACAATCCAGACATGACACATGTAGTGAAGGACTGGATGCTAGTGAAGCTAGTTGTTCAGGGATGCCGATTTTAGAACCGCAAAAGAAAGTGGTTCCAGTGAGAAAAACTACTGAAATAACAGCTGAAGATTTGAATGATTGGATGAAAGTTCTTCAAAAGAGGGATAAAGATTCACAAGCAATTGATGTGGCTAGGTTACGTGTAGAATTAGAAGAGCTTGTTGCAGGGACAGTTCCAACAGAAATTCTTAAAAACCATCATGAAGGTGAGCTGTTTATGTGTAAAAATATCACCTGGAGAGCAAGAAACACACATGACAGGTTAAGAGCAATTCAATGGAATGGGCCATGTTACTATTTCGATTCAAGCAATGGACCCCTGGCGAGGACCCTACAGATGACACATTCACACAATCTGCCCCAATAGAGTAGTCCCGCATGGCCGGATAGGGCACACTAATGCCGCTGCCGGTCGACCCTAAGAGGAGTTCCAAGCGCGAGTTTACGAGGGGCCACACCCACACGACAGTTATACACTCGGTCACGCGGTCCGGAGGTGAATTTCCATGCCCTTCCCCTAGTTTAAACCTATGTTACACCCCTGTTCACGTGACATAGTAGTCATGCGTATCCATGGGATACACACACTGCCTCGTACTTGATCATAACATCTTTCTGAGGACTCTACGTCAGGATTTACAGTTGGTGTGTAATACCGCATACTGTACTTTATGCCATACTTACTGGAAAGATGTGAATGATGTATGGTATATTAAATCTGAAAATGTCAATAAAAATATGTTACAAAAAATAGAGAGATTTAAGACAGGTTAAGAGCAATAGCGAATGAACAGGGAGTTGACATTGATAAGGTGAAAGCTTTGCAGAAGTCTTACAGGATGGATTTTATAGACAAAGATATTGAGAATCTGAATGGTACTGGTAGAACAGGACAGATTAAAGAAATGGTCGCATTATTGCGAAGATGGGGTGATGTAGAGAAGTGGAAGGATAGGTGGTACAAGAAAAGAGAAGAATCAGGTGATAGGACTTATTCAGCGTTTCCTGTGAGAGAAAAGGAGAAAACAGTGGATAATTATCCTATGAGAAAAATACCTGGAGGAGGATATGTACATGTTCCATGGACCAGACAGGATATTTTATCATTTACGAATGATTTCCCTCGATTGAGAGAAAAGCCCGTCGAGTGGTATAGGCAGGTAGATAGGTTTGTGAAATTGTCAAAAGTGCTGTGGATTGACCTGAATAGTCTGTTTGATATAATTGTTCCAGCAGACTTGTGGACTGAGTGTAAAATAGTTGTGAGTTGGCCTACTGAGGAATATCCAAGAGATCAGAGAACAGGAGCACCAGATCCAGAGGTAATGAGAAAGTATGATCAGGTGATGGGGTACCTGAAGAGTAAAGTACCTGCAAAAGAGACAGACTGGGTTAAAATAGATCAAACACAACAGGAAGCAAAAGAATCAGTTCATGCTTTTTACGAGAGGCTGATACTGGCATTTAAACAATTCAGTGGAGATGAACACTTGGGTGACAAAGATTTGAGTCATTTTGTATACAGATTTGTATATGGCCTGAGACCTGAGATTAGTGAAAGAATTCGTGAGCACACAGTGGACTGGCAGAGTAAGAAAATAGATGAGATTCTGAGACATGCAAAATACTTCAGTGATGAAATTGAAGCAAAACAGAGAAAGCTGAAAGAAAAAGCAATGTGGGCACAAGTGAAAGTTGCGGAAAGACAGGAAGCACAGTTAGTGGAGCAGGCGAATAGTGCAGGAAATAATGCAGGGAATAGACCTAGGTATGCAGGGAAAGGAAAGGGGAATCTTGAGGAAGCTAAAAAGAAGTTCCCATGTCACAACTGTGGCCAACTGGGACATTGGAGATCTGAGTGTACCAATCCACCATTAGTGAATAATGAAGGAAAACCCTTAAATCAACAGGTGCAGAACGAGGGAAATAATCAACAGCAGCAACAACAGAAAGTTGTGAGACAGCAGAGTCAAGAGCCAAAACCGCCCTTGCCGCAGAATAGAGGGTCACAAAAGTATAATCAGGACTCGGGATTCTACAATGATGAACAGGTAAACAAACCAAGGCGTTCTAACCAGGTACAACAGTACTTGTTAAAGAATGAAGGGAGTGAGTCTGAGGGTGATTATTGACGGTGCCGAAGAGAGGAGGAAGAGTGCATACTTGGTGCAACTCTAGAAATAGACCAGGCAGGACCATTTGTAGATGGGAAAATAAATGAAGAAAGTGTTACTTTTTTGGTAGACACAGGTGCGACAAGATCAACTGTCAGGTCAACAGATATTAGAAATCTTCCTCTCTCGGATGAAGCAATCCAAGTAGTTAGTGTAGCCAATACACAAATCAGGACACGTCTTACTGAACCAGTAAGAGTACAAATAGGGAAATTTTCAGACATGCACAGATTTATTGTCTGTGACACTAGTCCAGTGAACCTGTTAGGTAGGGATCTATTATGTAAGATGAATTGTACAATTTTCTGTACACCAGATGGAATAGCTTTTGAGACACCAGATGAGGATGTTTTGTACCGAATGACTCTAGGAAATAGAGAGAGTGAAATGGTTGGTGCATTTGCTGTGTTTAATCCGGAGGATTTGCCTCGAGAGCTGAGAGACACAGTGAAAAGGACAGTTTGGGATTTTACTGGAGAGGATGTGGGATTGATGAATAATGTAGATCCTGTGAAAATTTCAGTGAAAGAGGGAATTACGTATCCCAACATTCCTCAGTACAAAATGACACCAGAAATAATTGAAGGAATAACTCCTATAATTGAGAAAATGATTCAGCAGGGAGTTCTGAGAGAACTACTGAGTAGCCCGTGTAATTCACCGATAATGGGGCTAAAGAAGCCTAATGGAAAGTTCAGGATTGTACAAGATTTGAGAAAAGTTAATCAAATTGTGGTGGCATGTTGTCCTATTGTGCCAAATCCGTCAGTGATTTTGTATCAGATTCCACATGATGCTGAGTGGTATACAGTGATTGATTTGTGTCATGCTTTCTTTTCAATTCCATTGCATCATGACAGCCAGCCGATTTTTGCATTTAGGTTTGGCCAGCGTATTTTAGCATGGTGTCGTATCCCTCAGGGGTATACAGAGAGTCCTTCGATATTCAATCAGTTATTGAAAAAATCATTTAAGAGCTTAATCATGCCTGAAAACTCAGTACTAGTGCAATATATTGATGACCTACTTGTGGCATCAAAGACACGTGAAGCTTGTGAAGTAGATACTATAGCTTTACTGAATCATCTGGCAGATGGAGGGTTAAAAGTATCTCCAGCCAAATTACAATTCTGCAAGAAAGAGGTGCATTATCTTGGACACAATATTGAAATAGGTCTGAGAAAGGTGACTGATGACAGGATCAAAATCATCAGGGGAATGAAGGCCCCAAAGACCCGGAGGGAAGTAAGAATGTTCCTGGGTATGGTGGGTTATTGTCGTCAGTGGATAATTAATTTTTCTCTGATAGCAAAGCCACTGATTAAGCTGACAAAAAGTGAGATGACAGACCCATTGGAACTAGATGGAGAACAAATGGCAGCATTTGAAGAGCTGAAAAGCAGAATGTGTGAAGCCCCTGCTTTGGGTATGCCGGACTATGAAAAGGAGTTTGAGTTGTACTGCAGTGAGAGAAATGGATGTGCACTTTCAGTGTTAATTCAGAAGCATGGACAGCTGAGGAGGCCTATTGCGTACTTCTCATCGACACTTGACCCTGTAGCTGTAGGTTTACCAGGTTGTTTGAAATCTGTGGCTGCAACATGCAGAAGCCTGGAACAGAGTGAGGGAATCATAATGGGATATCCTGTAAGGGTATTCGTACCTCATAATGTGGCAATTCTTTTGACAAGAAGCAGAACCCAGTACATGTCACATAGTCGGCTGACTAAATATGAGAAAGTTATTCTGGGAGCATCAAATGTGACTCTTGAGAGATGTGTGAATGTGAATCCAGCGACATTGTTGCCGGATATTGAAAATGTGGGTGTGAAAACAGAAGATGATCACAATTGTTTGGATGTGCTTGATTACTGTACAAAACCGAGACCAGACATAAGGGATCTTCCCTTGCATGAGAGTGATCATGTGTTGTTTGTGGATGGATCATGACTGAGGAATGATGAGGGTGTGCTATGTGAAGCATATGTGGTGTGCAAAGTTTCAGAGGTTATGGAAGCATCACCATTGAAAGGAGTGAAATCTGCGCAAGTTGCTGAATTAGTGGCATTGACAAAAGCTTGTGAAATTGGGAAAGATTTGAGAACGACTGTGATGACTGATAGTCAGTATGGATTTGAAGTTGTGCATGATTTTGGCCAACTTTGGCTACAAAGAGGTTTCTTGACGTCGAGTGGGACTCCAATAAAGAATGCTGAAGTGATTGGAAAATTACTTGAGGCGATACAGTTGCCTAAAGAGTTAGCAGTTGTGAAGTGTGCTGCTCATGGACAAGGAGATGATTTTGTGACAGTTGGCAATCGATATGCCAATGACATTGCTCAATTTTGCGCTAAAAACAATCAATCCATTAATCGGGAACGAGAGGGTGAAATGTCTTTTTGTTCTGTGATGTTTACTAATGTCTTAGAGACATGGGATGAAGTGAAACAGTTGCAGGATGAGGCAGGAAAGGAAGAGAAGAAAGACTGGATTAAGGCAGGTTGTGCCCCAAGAGAAACAGACCATGTTTGGGTCTATAGAGATGGCAGACCAGTAATGCCGAACTCCATACTGTCGACAATGGCAAGAATGTATCATGGCCAGGGACATTTGGGAAGGGATGCGATGATCAGGTCGTTTAAGCAAACCTGGTACAATGCAAAGTTCAGGACAATTGCAGAGAGCATCTGTCAGAGATGTTTGATTTGCCAGCAGTTTAACACTGGGAAAAAGACAGTGGTGAGTCTGGGAACAATAGGCAGGAAAGAAGGAGGTCCTTTTACAAGAATGCAGATTGATTTCATTGAAGTGCCCCAAGTGAACAGACTGAGGTATGTTCTAGTGGTAGTCTGTTTGTTTTCAAGATGGGTGGAGGCCTATCCGACTAGGAGAAATGATGGAATAACAGTGGCAAAGTTACTGTTAAGAGAGTTGATTCCTAGGTACGGGTTTCCAGTAACGATTGAGTCTGATAGAGGTGGACACTTCTATAATGAACTCATGAGTTTGATTTGTGAAGCATTGAGCATACAGCAGAAACTACATTGTGCATACAGACCAGAGGCTTCTGGTGTGGTTGAGCAGATAAATGGCGCAATCAAGAACAGGATTGGTAAGATGTGTTTAGCCACTGGCATGAAATGGCCAGATGTCTTGCCTCTAGTGCTAATGACTATTAGATCTACTCCAGATAGAACTACTGGTTTAAGTCCGCACGAAATCATAATGGGACGTGCAATGCGACATGCATATGTACCTGTCAATAAGTTGATGACAATAACTGATGACATGATTTTGGATTACTGTAAAGGCCTGGCTGACGCAGTTCATTCTGTGTTTCACCAGGTTGGAGAAGAAGCTACCACACTTGAGAAGAAGCAAGCTCATGATCTGAGTCCAGGGGACTGGGTGAGGATTAAGGTGCACAGAAGAAGAAATTGCTTGGTTCCAAGGTGGGGAAGGCCGAGACAAGTCATTCTAACTACGACAACTGCAGTAAAGTGTGCTGGTGTGAAAAACTGGGTACATGCGAGTCATACTCTGAGAGTTCCAAACCCAAAGGATGGGACTGGTAAGGAGTATTTTGAAGAGTCAGATTCCAGTGATGATGAAGATACAGAACCAGTGAGAAAAGAAGCAGAAAAGGCTTCAAGAGAACCATTGAGAGTCTCAGAAAGGAGATCAGATTCTGTGAGAGAGCCTGAAGTTCCAAAAAGCAGTGAAGAAAAAAGAAAAGAAAAGAGCAATTCCACAGAGACTACTTCTGAATCAGAAGAGGAGGAGATCGAAGAACCACTTGAGATTGTACCTGAAGAAGCAGGGTCAGAAGAAGATAGAGAGGGACAGATTGCGGAAAACCCCCGAGGAGGTGTAGGGAACATTCTTGACAAGCTAGGTGAAGGGACAAGTAGACAGCAAGAAGATTGCGTGTCGGAGACCCGAGGAGGGACAGAAGTAGGGAAGTCTCAAACAGTGGTGAAAAAGACTGGAGCAAAAGAAAACTGCTGAAGAACCAGAGGCATTTGAAACCGAATCGGATGAAAGTGAAAATGAAAAATCAGAGGGTCGAGTTCTGAGAAAGAGAACTTGGATTGGAGAGAGAAATAATACAGAAACAAGACCGAAAAAGGTTATAAGAGGAGATCTTTGTCCTAACAATAGAATAAAGAGGCTGAGATATAGACTGATAAGAGCAAATAACTCGAAAGCTGAACAAGTGAATGAGGTGTCGAGTCAAAATCCAGCAAGAGGTGAAAAGAGAAAAGTGTCAAAAGAACCAGAAGAGATCAAAAGAATAAGAAAACCTAACCAGAAGTATAGGTCGCCGGAATGGACGTATGTGGCACTGTCTGAAGGTGAAGAAGCAGAAAGTCAAGGAAATCCAGAGGAGACCGTACGAGAAGTGGTTGAGGAAGATACTGGTGAAATCCTGAAAGTACTCTTGACTGACATTGATGAAAAGTCGGATACTGAGGATATTGTTGGAGATCTAATACAATTTGATGTTGAAGAAAATGGAGCAAAGAGTGATGAATATCCAAATTGAGTGAACAGAAGAAATCACTTGGAGAAAGTGAAAAGAAGAAGAAACTGAAATTGATTGTTGGAAGTAATCCAGAATTTTAGAGTCTCAAGTAGTGGAGTAGTAGAGGCTAAGTCAAAAGACACGGTCAAAGTAGTAAAATGGCTAACATAGAAAATAATCAAAGTAGATGTGCCTTCTTAAGAAGATGGTGTAAAATGTGCTGCTGCTGTACTGGATTATTAATGCTACTATGGGGTGTTTTAGCTTTGTTAGTTACTTTTAGAGTTACAATAGGTACATTTGAGGTGCATACAGAGAATGTGACAAATACAGAGAAGAGTTCACAAAAAGTAGTTCCAACTAGAATTAGTAATACTTACATACATAAAGATAGGTCAATTAATGATTTTTCTAGTAATGTTTTTTCAAAGCTGTTGTACGAATATGTGAAAACAATGGAAGTTAGGGATTGCTACGTTTGTATGCAATTACCTGCATCCGTTTCAGAGGGTGTTACTTATCATCATTTACCAGCTACGTATGGAATTTCTTGTAGTATATGAAGTAGTGTTTTTTATTTGTTAGGGAAAATAGATTATAAGATGTCTAACAGAGATAGTATTTTTGGGCACTTGCCAATGAACAAAGAGCTGAATCCAGCTAAAGAAGCTAACATTTTTGGTGAGATTTTTATTGAGAAAGAAGAATTAACATTAGATTACATTTTTAAGAATAAGTTAACTTGCAGTCTGAAAGAAGAGGAGAAAGCTTTCCTAAATATGGTGGAGGAAAGGAGATTGAGCATGCATGAGAAAGCAGGGAAATATAAAGTGAGTGAGACAATTTGGGACATTGAGATGGGAAAAGAATTGAGAAATGGGGCTAGTCCAACTTTAGCTCTAGATGCACCACAGAAGGGTAAGCTGTGCATTACAAGAAGGAAATCCCAATATGATACATATTTTGTTGGGACTAGTGAATGTCATGATACATACTTCATTGCAACAGGATGGGGTTTCAGAGGTGGAGAAGATACAATTTTTCCAGGAGTGTACTATGTTTGTGGGAACAAGGCTTATTACAAGTTGCCTGACCATTGGTATGGCACGTGTTATGTGGGCTTGGTCTTTCCAAAGATCTTTCATATAGATAGAATAGAAGAAGTAGAACATATTAATTTACTAATGCGTTTCAAGAGAGAAACTTGGTCTGAAATAGTAGGTGACATTTTTGGAGCTTTAATTCCAGCAGTGGGAATTTCTTTGAATGCTTATAGAATTCGGAAACTGTCAACAGTGGTGGATGGCTTATCGACAAATACCGCTGGAGGGTTTCTTTTGGTGAATACGGAATTGATTGCCGTACGTGCCATGTCTATGCAAAATCGACTTGCCCTTGATATTCTATTAGCCAAGGTGGGTGGAGTCTGTGGAATGCTGAAAGTTCAACATTGTTGCACTTACATTCCTGACGAAAGCAAAGACCTGAAGGTCTATATCAAAAATATTACTGATTTGCATGAAGAATTAGTACCACTTGAAGCTGAAAGTATCTGGACTAAATTAGCTAATAAGGTGATAGCTGTTAAGAGTTTTATTGCAAAAATAGGTAGTACTATTATAGGTAAGATATTGTTTCCTTTAACTTGTATAATTGTTGCTTTATTGATACTTAGATTGGTGTGTTTGTGTTGTAAAAACAGGGGAGGGAAAAAGAAATTAATTAAAAGAAACAATGAAAAGAGAAATAAAAGGTTGAAAAGAGAACCACAAGAAATTGAATTAGAAGAATTGAGGGAGAGTGTCTATTTAGAAACAAAGAGGGATGATGAAAGAGTGTCTGGTGTGTAGTGTTGTGTAAGGAGAAAAAGACATTTCCAATTTCTCCTAAAATGGGACTAAATTTCACAAATTGTTTTTTTTTTGGGTTATTTGGTGATAAAATCACCAAAGGGGGGATTGCTAGAGCAGAATTTTCTGATGAAAATCTATTGGGTTTTTAAGCTCTGGTTTGTCTATTTGTCATAATTAAAATTACTAATTATTAAATTATTAATTATTTGTTTTGTGTAAGTGTTTTTACTTATCAACATGTACGAATTAACAAGGGAGAACTACACGTGTGAATGCGTTTGTGTTGCCTATTGACAATGTGCATGTTTTATTAAATAAACGTTGCTGAGTGCTGTTTATTTTAAAGCACAAAACGCTTTTGAATTAATGCTTTTCTGTGTTGCAAAGGCTAGATAATTACATACACATAAGGGTATTAGTGGGGTTAACACGGTTTAATCAGTATGCTGTGGTAACGTTGTTTTTGTCTCTTTCAATTAAGATGGTCTATTTTGGCCTAGAAAAACATGGCCGCCGTTTGCAGCCTGGCCTCGAGTGAGTGATTTGTGATGAGAGGGCCTTGTTGAATATGGTCGCGGTCGCGAGTCATCTGACCACAGTCTTCGCCTGGTTAAAATTTTCCGTGAGGACAGCAGCAGTTCTGGGCAAGTCTCCAGATGCATCTGAACAGCCTTGGAAGACAAAGGAGCCATAATGAATGAACTCTGAGCTCATCGTGTCAGTTCCGAGGAAATGTGGATGCTAAAAGTTACTTTTATTTTTTGGTTCCTGTTCTGTCTTTTTATTTTTGTGATTTTCCTGAGCGGAGATTTTCCAAATGTAGCGATGCTACATCCTTTCCTTCTCGCTCTGCTCAGCGGTTCAGCGGACGTAAAGAACACTTTTTGTTGCTTTCTTTTGTTTAAAATACTATAAATATTGTTAGCCTAGAGAGGGTTTTTGCCACTTTGCCATTTTCTTCCCAAACCTGCGTTGGTGAGGATCTACGCTGTGAGGACGGCGACTCGGGAGACTTCTACTGAGAGACCTGTCCTGACCCATTCTGACATTTAGCTAGAATAGGTAATTATGAGAAAAATGATTTATTCTGATTGATTTTCTTTGACTAATTTTAGATAAAGCATTATAATTTTGAATACGGTGTTGGTTATTATTTCTTGTCAATTATTGAGTACTCTATTTTGATTATTGTTGTATAGATTATTGTAACTGTCCTGAATCATGATCTAAACAACCAGGTCTTATCGACCTCAGTGTAGATGCAGGGTGTTTAGGAGTTTTCTTTCCACAGGTTCAGTGCTGGTAGAGTATTTGAGCGTATGTTAGTGAAATGGGCCCTAGTGTATAATGAATGTATGTGCATGTAACTGTGGAATTACTCTATCCGTGGAAGTAGGAAGATTTTGTACACCCTGATCTGCATCAGTTGCTCCACAGAGTTGGTCGGTTAGAGGCTGAGAATAGACTCATGGCGGCAAAGTTGGACGATCAGGGGGGGCGCTCCCGACGGAATAACGTTAGAATTACAGGAGTCCCTGAAAACGAAGGGAGCCCAGCCATGGACCTCTATGTAGAAGATCTCATACAATCCAAACTTCAGCCTCGGGGGCTCTCCACCCTCTTCTCCGTGAAAAGGGCGCACAGAGTACCGGGGGGTAAGCCCAAGCCTGGGGCGCCCCCCAGACCAATATTGGCCCGCATCTTTAACTTCGAGACCGGGACGTTATCTTACAAGCAGCAAGGGTGACGCCACCGTTGCGCATCCAGAACTCCACGATCTCCTTCTTTCCGGACTATACGGCGGCGGTTGCCAAACGTCGCAGAAGCTTCATGGAGGTGAAAAAGAAACTTCGTCCCAAGGAACTTCCATACTCGATGCTGTTTCCGGCGAAACTGAGGGTGGTGGCGGATGGAAAGACGTGGTTCTTTGAAACGCCAGAGGAGGCCCACGACTGGCTGGAGGGATGGCAGAGGGCGGAGGGCAATGGACGGTCAAGGAGGCGACAACGACAAGACAGAGAAGAAGAGGACCCCAAGGAATCTGGAAAGGAGCGAAAGGAGTCGTATCCAAAAAGTAGAAATGAGATGGGGTGTAAAATGTTTGAGCGATGGGGTTGCGACCATTGTGACCCTCTCTTTCAGGTGATGCTATCAACAGATAAGGGTAGCAGGATCTATCAGGGCGATGTACAGCTTCAAGGGTTGCAAGACTGTCTTTGAGGTTGGGGAGAACTGCGACGGTTCTCGGACTTCTCCCCCCTACACGCAAGTACTGTTTATGGGAGTGAAGCACTCTGCTATGTTGGGGTGGCGGGTAGTTAGGGATCCGTCTGGCAGGGGAGCAGGGAGGGGGGTGGTTGAGGGGGGTTGTTTTCTATTTGTGGATTTTCAGGTTTTTTGTTCTTTATTGTCCATCAGTCACCTTGAGTTCGAAATGGGAGTACACCGACACGGGACACGTTTGTCTACAAGAAATGTGAAGGGAATGTTAGATGCACCACAGGACTGGACAATGACACATGTTTGCTCACACACACATCGGAAGCAACACCATGACAACTGCGCGTTTGCAACTGGATGATCGCCATGCCCCGGGCGCCCCATTGGCCGTGATATCGTGGAATGTGTACGGCCTGGGCAATAAAATTAAGAGGGGGTTGGTGTTATAATACCTTAAGAGGCACTCTCCGTCAGTGGCTCTCCTACAGGAGACCCATTTAGTAGGCACGGCCATCAAGGCGCTAGATAGATGGGCTTTAAAATGATAGCATACTCTGAGTTCACCTCCGGCTCCAGGGGAGTTGGGATCCTCCTCCGTAAGAGCTGTCCCCTGGTGGTGAATGGGAAGTGGGCAGACGACCAAGGACGGTTGGCTGCGATCTCCGGGCAGTGGGAAGGGCGTAACTTCAATTTCGGCACGGTATACATCCCCCCGGCATTGCACTCGCTTGCTTTTCCGGCCCTGGGGAGTTTCCTGCTGGGCTTATCCCCCGGAGAACGGATACTAGGGTGCGACTTCAACACCACATTGGACAATGAGTGGGATAGGCATCCCCCGAGAGGGCAGGGTGCAGTTTCATCGCCCTTACAAGACTTTATAGACGCAATGGGGCTACTTAATAGCTGGCGCATGCGACACCCCACAGAACGTCAGTACACACATCACTCTGGCGTGCACAACAGTCTCTCGCGTATAGATTACTTCCTCACTTCCCCTACCTGTACTGATAAAATACAGGAGATCAAACACCTGCCCAGGGGTATATCTGATCACTCGCCAATGTTATTAACTTACTCCTCATGCCTTTTGGGTAGGAGACGTACTTTCCCTATACATCCCGGATACATGAAGGTCCCTGGCGTGCGAAATGCCCTCCATAAAACTGCGAAACACTACTTTCAAGAAAACATACAGTCTGTTTCCTCGCCCATTGTCCTCTGGGAGGCCTATAAAACAGTGCTGCGTGGACAGGCCATTGCAGTGATTACAGCCCACAAACGTGACTCGGCACGCCGGGTATTGGAGCTCGAGGAAGCAGTGGCCACGGCAGAAAGAGCATACCAGGGACCCCACCAACAAAAACACACACACACTTAACCTCGCTAAACAAGCATATAGAGACCATCTATGGGAGGCAGCCCGGACACGCCTTACGAAAACACAGCATACAGTATACGAGATGGGGGACACGGCGGGCAAATAACTAGCGTGGCTAGACAAAAAAAGAGAGCCAACCGCTGGGTGGCACGGCTAAGTTTAGCCACAGGGGAGGTCGTGAAACAAACAACGACATAGTGATGGCCTTGGCAAATCACTATGAAAAAGTGTACACCTCTGTTGCAACGACTACAGTCGAGGACAACTTAGCATTCCTAAAGGACATACAACTTCCACGACTGACTTCGGGAGACGCGCTGGCACTGGAGGCGGACCTTACAGTAGAGGAGGTTGCCCTGGCCGTTAAAAGCCTCCAGTCGGGGAAAGCACTGAGGCCGAACGGGATTCCAGTGGAGTTGTTCAAGCGAGAGACGGATACGGTGGTTCCGCACTTACTGAAAATGTATGAAGCCAGTCTGAAAGAGGGCATACTTCCCCGCGACCAAAGGGTCGCGACATTAGTAGCAATACTAAAACCCAGGAAACCCCCTCAAGAATGTACCTCCTACAGACCTATCTCACTCCTCAATGTGGAAGCCAAAATATTGGCAAAGGTACTAGCGACCCATATACAGCCTCATTTGCGGGCACTCTTTCACCCAGACCAGTCAGGCTTTATGCCAGGGCGAAACACGGCAATGAATATTAGATGATTGCACGGGATACTGGCCAGTGGGCCTTACATCCACGAGGATGCAGTCATTCTCTCGATGGATGCAAGTATGGCTTTTGACCGAGTAGAGTGGCCCTTTCTCTTTGCACTGCTTGCGCGTTTGGGTTTCGGGCCCAGATTTTGTGCATGGGTGCAGTTGCTATATACAGGACCTCTGGCGCAGGTGGCGGTGAACGGACGACTGTCCGGGGACTTTGTGCTTGGACGGGGGACTAGACAAGGGTGCCCTCTCTCCCCACTGCTATTCGCCCTGGTGCTGGAACCGTTGGCGGCATGGATAAGGCAGGATCCAGTTATAACAGGACTAAAGTGGACGGAGGGCTGGGACGACCGTGTCTCGCTATACGCGGACGATATCTTGGTATACCGGACGCGACCGGAGCGATCCATAGGTAGCCTACTTGACATTTGCGAGTCCTATGGCAGAGTCTCCGGTTACTGGATCAACTGGGCGAAATCAGTGCTTTACGTTTTACATGGGCCCACACCACAGTTGCCCAGAGGAGTGATGATATCAGTGTCGGGGGATGGTTTCAAATATCTCGGTATTAACATCACGCCTAATCCGGCACAATTCATTGAACGCAACCTACTTCCGCCCTTGAGAAGACTACAGAGTGATGTCAAGCATTGGCACTCCCTTCCACTGACGATACTAGGGAGAGCAGCTTTGTTCAAAATGATGGCTCTCCCTCGGTTCCTCTATGCACTGCAAAACACGCCCACATCGGTCCCAGACTCCTACTTCCAGTCAGTCGAGGCAGAGGTGGGCTGTCTGCTGTGGGAGGGTAAGCCTCACCGAATAGCTCTCTGTAAACTTGTGCGAAGTTTGTATGATGGTGGAATCGCCCTGCCCAACATACGTCTATACTATTGGGCCTCCCAGCTCATTATAATTAATCAGTGGCTACACGCACCACAAGACGACCCGGCTTTACGGATGGATAGGCACATGCTGGGATCGAAGGGAGTCCTCCAAACCTTGTACGATAAATCCTGAAAAAATAAGCTAACAGGCCCCACAGCACACACCGTACAGATATGGTACACGGCGCAGCGCAGGCTGGCTTGGTCACTCAGCAGACGCCATTGTGGGTCTCCCCCAAGATAGGCATGATACACCTAAGTAAAGGATTTGCGGGGTGGGACCTCATAGGCATCTCCAGGGTCGATGACCTCTGGAAGCGGGGTGGGATGATCTCGTTCGAGCAGTTGCAGACAGAATATCGGATGGAACGGACAGAGCATTTCAGATTTCTGCAAATACAGGATGCACTAAGGAAGGCCATATTTAAGGGGACCGTCCTACCCGAATCCTCTCCACTTGAGGATTGATTGCTCACGGACCACTTAGCCAAGAAAGCTATATCGTTGACATATCGTAAACTGGTGAACCATCAAAAAGATCCCACAGGGATCCTTAAAAGACACTGGGAGGCTGAGGTGGGGGAAATGGACGAACAAGAGTGGCAGCAGGCGCTGGCGTCCCCGCGGGAGGTGGCGATCCCGTCCAAAATAAAAATGGTGCAACTTAAAATACTACACCGGGTATACTACACTAGATCCACTCTTCATAAAATAGGGAGGGCAGATACTCCGCTCTGCCTACGGGGGTGCGGCCTCCAGGGCACCTTCTATCATACCATATGGGACTGCCCTGACATCACTACATACTGGAGGGAAGTTATGGCAACGGTCTCCCGGGTTACTGGTCATGATGTCCCCCTGAGCCACGGATGTGTTTGCTGAATGTGCGGGACGCTACCGATCTTAACCACGCCGACCAAATCTGGGTAGCCATGGGACTGGCGTTAGCGAAGAGGAATATTGCACAACACTGGGGGGTGCAGTCAACCCCCTCCCACGCGTGGTGGTGTCGTGACCTGGATGGTGCCATGATTGCGGAAAGGGCGGTCTGTGTTAACAGGGGTTGCCCCCGGAAATGGCAGCGGGTTTGGGGAAAATGGAATACATTTAGGGGTAATATATGTGAACCCCCTCTGCCAGACTGAGTCGGAAACGAGCGAATAGAATCTGGGCATCATTACACTATAAGGGATAGTGGAACCAGGGAATGGGAGAGACTCTACGATGTAACATGAGGTGTGTGGAAAATGTTAAACATCAATGCATAATGGTACTATCAAGGGTGTTATAATTTGAACTATGTGGTTACAAACTGTGTCTTCGGGAGTGAAGCCTGTATTGACAAGAGGTGTGCAATTACTGTTAATAAAAATTGTTTAATAAAAAAAAAAAATGTCAGTCGAGGAAAGGACATGGCAGTTGTTTCTTCCTCACATTTAGCCAGTCTCTTCTTCAGATGTCCCAGCAGCATCAGCAAAAGCTCCTTCTGTGCTTCTAAACTGCAGAATCCACAGCAGCAATATTTCACGGAAATGGTCGTGGGACTCTTACACTCTGACACAGAGCTGTTTTGAGAGTATTTTAAAAGCCAGTGTGTTCGTGCAGTTCATATAGCGTTTCCACTCGCACACATCTTTGGAATTTGCATTAATCCCAAGTTATTCTTCACATAGTTTTGCAGTTATCCTTGCAATTCATGCCTCCAGTGACTGCACTGGTTCCTGTACATCTAAAGCCTTGTGCTAACATCCCTCCTCAGCCCAAAAATAACTGTGGCCCAGATGTATTTGCTTTCCCAAAGCCGTAACAATATTCTGAGATGTGATCCTGTGACTACAAGAGAAGAAATGCCATACGTCGGAAAGTTAGAGTCCAGTTTGTTGCCATATCCTGCTTCACCAATCCAGATGCATTCATTTGGCACTTGGATAACTGCGTGTATTTGAGCCATACATGCTCAGAAGGTGCATGGCTAAACACTTATAAGGTCCTAAAGGCGAGACCTATTGGCTATGCCAATGCTTGTTAATTGATACAGGCTCTACCAGATCCACGGCAAGACTGGTGAAGGTTCCCAACCTACCCTTCTAGGAAAAGAAGTCCAAGTTGTAAGTATTCCAAATAAGTAACAAATATGTTGTCAGCAAATGCCCAAGTTAATCTTGATTCAAGTGTTAATAATCATGATTTCCTAACTAGAGAGGCGAGTCCAGTGAATTTGCTGGGTTGTGATCTTTTGAGAAAGTTAAATTGTGTGATTTACTGCACACCGGATGGTGTTGGTATTTAAATAAAAGATGACGACATTAACTTTGAAATAAAATCCCAAGAGACAAAGATTACATTGTTCACAGTTCCACATCAGAGGATTTAACTCCAGGTTTAAAGCACAATGTGAAGGAGGGTTGAGGTTTTTATAGGAAAATAAATTTGGTTGCTTAAAAGTGCACAGCCAGTGCAGATTACTGTAAAACAAAATACGGTGTATTCCTGCACTCTTCAATATGGGCTTCCTTGTGAACATGAGGGGATCACATCTGTCATGGATAAAATGATCAAACAGGGCATTCTAAATGAAGTCCTAGGTAGTCCAAGTAATTCACTACAATGGACTTGAAGAAGCTAAGTGGTAAATGGTGAATAGTACAGGCTAGGAACAAAATAAATGATGTAGTGATTCCATGTTGTCCGAGGTACTGAATCCAACCACGGTTTTGTTTCAAATTACAGATAATGAAGAATGGATGAGAATAATTGATGTGTGGCAAACATTTATCTATATTGCTTTTCATGAGGCTAGTCAGTATCTTTCTGCATTCTGATTCCAAAATAGAATTTTTGCCTAATGTAGAATCCTACAAGGGTATACAGATACCCTTCTCATTCTATACACCAATATTTAAGTAAGATTTGGAAATTTTATTTACCTTGTGACTCTGTGCTGGTGCAGTATATTGAGGATTTGGGGATTACAGCCAAAACAGAAGAAGGTTGTAAGCTGGACACAATTGCTTTATTAAACCGTTTGGCTAAAATAAGCATAAAGTGTCTGTAGTGGGTTGCAATGACAGGGCAGGAGACTAGGTCTTGATACGGAAGGTTTTATTTGGTGCAAAACCTGCCTTTGCCTGGTAGACAGTCTTTTTAGAAATGTTGGGGATAATGTCTTCTTATCCTCGCCCTCTGTGTCATCTGGCGATCTCCACCTTCTCATCCGCTCCTGTGGGGACTCGTGGGGCCGGTGGTTCCGGTAAGGTAAGGGCCGTGAAACAAAAAAGAAAGTGTGGTGTAAGTGTGGGGAATTAGAACGCAAGATCAGGAAGGGGGGTGAAGGTTCACACAGATAGTGCTACACGTCTACATAAGTGAATGAGGTGCTCGGGAAAGGGTAACCTGGGGGGGACCAGCAGGGTGCTTACGCCCTAAGCGTTGGGTCTCTCCCTCCTCCCCACCCAACCCGTAAACCTCTCGCGTACCTGTGAGAGCCACGCTCCTCCTGGAGCGTGGCTGGGCGACTCATGGGCGACTCGTGGTGCGTTGGCCTTCTGGCTTTCTTCCTTCTCATTGCAGCTTTGCTTCACCTCCGTCACTCGATATCGTCCACTGGAAGAGGTGTGGCGCCGCAGCCAGGGCGACTGACTCCGGAATCTGGGAATCACGGTTCGATCCCCAGCGCCGGCGGCAGATTAGCCCAGCACCATGTGACTCTGGGCAATAGCTTGCTTTATCTTCCCGACGGCCCCCAGCGCCTAGAGACCCTTACGGGTGATTGTTCGCGCTTTACAAATGTAGATTATTATTATTACTCCTCCTCGTACATCCTTCTCCGGCTCGCCTTCCTCTCCTGCTCCGGTGATACCATACACCTCCTTCCGGATTCCCAGAGTTCTTGTTGGAAAAAGCTCAGTGACGTCATCGCTGGGGGTGTGTTCCTCAGGATCTGCCTCCAAGTTAAAGGAGCCGTACCACTTTTCGCCGTCTCCTTCCTGTGTGCCTGTAACGGGCCGATTCCATTCACCCTGCTGTTGGAAAATAAGAGGGGAATCGATGGATGCCATGTTCCACCAGTCCACAGTTTGAGCATTATCCTCCCTGGTCCCTCTCGTCCCATGACAGTTTTCCCTATTAAAAACAGTGCTGCCAAAAGGTCATTTATTTAAACACCGAATTAAAAAAGGAGTCAGCTGGTGCCCAAACAATGCATGTCTGCGATTCTGAAAATGAATGCACCAACTACACAGAGAGAAGTGAAGATTTTCTAGGAATAGTTGAATACTGTTCATGGATTCCAAACTTTTCCTTGATTGCGAAGCCCCTACAGAGGCTAACACACATGATGGCGGTGATCTGCTGCCCTGGGACAATGAAAGTACGAAATCCGTGATTGTGTACCAAACCTGCTCCTGAAATGCCTAACTCGGAGATGGATTTATATTTATTTTGTCATGAAAAGAAAGGGTGTGCACTTTCTAATCTTACTCAGCAACACTGATCTGGGAGAGACCCATCACATACACTTCTGCAACACTAGATCCAGTAGCCACTGATTTGCCTGGTTGTTTAAAGAAAATCCAACTACTGCTTTGGCAACAGTGCGGAGTGAGAAAATTGTAATGGTGTATACACTTATTGTGTTGGTTCCACATTGGTTGAGGCACTCCTAACTTGAACATGCACTCGATATCTCACAAATGGCTGCTTGACAAAGTATGAACTGATCATACTGGAAGCAGAGAACATTTCAAATAAACTAGGTTATACCCTGATTCCTGCCACACTCTTCACTTTGCCAAAGAGAGAAGCCGAAGAAGCTCTAACACCAGCCAGACTCTTGCCTTTGCCAAATAAAGAAGCTGAGGAAGCTGATGATGCAATTAATGAATTTGAGCATTAGTGTATGGATGAGGCTGAATTATGCACCAGGCAAGACCATACATTCAAGATGTACCACTTAAGGTGGCTGATTTAATTTTATTTGTGGGTGGTTCTAGTCTGGGAGACAGTCATGGAATTCTTTGAGCAGTATATGCAGTTTGCACATTGACATGTTGTAGAGGCATCATACCTATATAATGTAACTTAAGCACAAGCAGCAGAACTGAATGCTATTACAAGAGCATGCTGTGTGGCTAATGAATAGAGTGATACAATCTACACAGATTGTCAGTATGGTTTAGGAGTGGTCCATGATTTTGGCCAATTATGGTCCCAAAAGGGTTTCACGACTTCCACTGGCACTCTAATAACAAGCATTAAAAATGCAATAGGTCTCGCCTTTCAGTGAGTTAAAGCCATTTGCTTTGCTATACTGTTCCATTAGCAAAGCAAATGGCTTTAACTTAATCAAAGGCGAGACCTATTGCATTTTCAATGCTTGTTTTTCTGTGTGGGGGCTATACAAGTGGTCATTATTAGTGTAAACACTTGTGCAAACAGAACATGGAAAAGTAAATGCGTTCTATCTCTTGCTTGCGGTCTCTTCTCGCATTTGTGAGGGGAGCAGTCCGAGTGTAGCTTTGTTTCTCCTGATGGACAGACAGTTAAGTGTAGTATCTAGGAGTGATAGTGTTAACCTGGGCAGCCTTTGACCTCGACTCTCGCACACAACTCAGGCAATAGGCAATCCTTTAAATATGGCCATTTGAAGCAGAGCCCACAGTCTCCAATGTAACTGCTCATTACCCCCAGCTTCTGTGTCCGAGACCGCCAGCACTGATTTGGGGTGATTAACAGGAATCTATCAGAATTGCTCCCTCCATTAAATTTTTTGGACAGGACTCCGGATCCCTCCATGACAGTCATGACATTACCTTCTTAATATAGAGCTGGGAATCTGCTGCAAGCCACACGTTTTGCCTCCCATGAAACTTTACAGACACGCCCTAAAACTCGTTCACAGTCAAATGATGTCATTGTTTAAGATGCACCAGAAGTTTTTAGACCAGTCTGGGCCATTGGGATCAGATATTGTATTGTAATTGCATTTATCCAGCGCTTACTACCGTACTGGAAGGCCAGCCTAAGAATAGTGCAACTGCTGTTCTGCGATTAGTTCCCTCTTTAGCCAATCCTGGGTGTACTTACCCACTCTTTTTACTGCCTCGGAATGTTAAAAGGATGTTTATACCGCACTGCGGTGTGCTTTGGGTGAATGTAGACCTAAATGTACAAGTGTAAAAGTTCCACCAAGTTGGTGGAATGTCCATAGTCTCAAATCCTGTCTTCTATGAATCTTGTGATTTCCCTTCGTAAATGCATCCGTTTGCTTGCCTTTATTAAACTTCATGTGTGTAACAGAATCTTTGTGGTTCAGGCCCAGAAGGCGAGATATGTCGCGCATCGAGAGCACGAACTTGAACTAGTAACAGTAATTGGCGGTCGACCTCAAATCTTGGGGACCGGGTTCGAATTCCAGCAATGACGCGAAACATCCTGTGATTCTGGGCAAATCCCTTAAACTCCCCGTGCCTACCAAAAACAAGGTGCCGGACCATGTGCGTTATGAAGTATACTGTAGTTTACGACACATACTAACCGTGGCCGTTGTGCAGTATGCTGTAATTTAACCCACCTCCCGGGTGCTGTGGCAGTGTGCGTTATTCAGAATGCTGCAGTTTAAACCACTTACCGAGTGCTGTGGCGGTGTGTGTTATAGGCGATACGATGTTTTAATAATCTTACCGGGTGAGGGGGGCGGAGCTTGCCGGGGACCATGGCGGACGCGTGAGCGAGGAGCTCCCCGTACTATCCCTCAAACGATCCTTGCAAATATCCTCTACAGCAGAGCTAACAGGCGAACCGACGGGGGGGATCTCCTCTCACATCTGACTGCCCCGTCTGGGAACTTCAGCGGTGACCGGCGGCGCCGGGAGGAATCGTAACTGAGAATGGCGCTTTGACTGGCGAGCTGGGCCGCCATCCCCGTCCTGTCCTGAAGTCCTCCCCGGCGAGCGTCACTCGACGTGCGGTTGCCTGCAAGGGGACGGGCCCGGTCAGCTGAGATTATCGACCGCAGGGCAAGGGGCCGGCGGAGCTGGGGTGCGGACGGCTCCGGAGGAGGCGCGTGTACCCATAGGAGGTGAGGACTGGGCGGCACAGGCCTTCCCCCCCTCCCCGGCGGGGTCGCGCCTCGGACTTCCCAGCAGCGGTGATCCAGCACGAGCGGAGCCCTCGCGCTGTTGGGCGCATCAGCGGTCCCTGACTGGGGGGACCGCACCCGGCTGCCACACGAAGGAAGGGGGTAACTACCGAAAAGCTGGAATCGGGCGGCAGAGCGGCCGCTGGAAGACGGTGGACAGAGGCGCCCCCCCCCGCCGCATCTGCGACTTGGCGCGGGCCGCGTCCTCCTCCCTTGGACCCCGCCGCGGGCTCCTCCTGACCCTCGGGGGGGGGGGGGGGACACCTTGGCTGGCGTACCCTCCCACGCTACAACTGCTTCGGAGTGGGGCCAGCGCATACATCGTGGCTGTGCGGGAGCGGCCCAGGCTACCAGGAGACAGGGCTGTGGACTGCGGTGGGCACCTGGTGGACTGGCCCCAACGACCCTAGTTGCGGCCTTGCTGCGAGTTCCGGGGGGTCCTGTGGGGCGTTAGTCTGGCCTGGGGTACGCTTCCGCCACCTGCCCTGCGTGTGGAGGCCTCGCTGTAGGCCGAGACCTGTTGTCGCCCCCGGGGTGCCTGCCCGGTGCCGGACAGCGGCGAACGACGTGGAGGAACGGGGAGAGCCCTGCTGTGGCAGTGATTGTGGCCCTTCGGGGGTGGAGGCCGGGCAGAACCCCGGCGGACTGGCTCAACATAGGGCCTGAGCGGAGAACTGGGAACGGATTCGGGAATTGGAACCGGGGGTCCCGGTGCCCTTGCAGCCTGGTTACATCGGAAAGCCCCGCGGATTGCGCTTCGGTGGGGAGCGACGGTGTCCCCCCCGGCCGGCCCAGTTGGGGTTGCCCGTCGTGTGGGCTCCCGGACTGGAGCCAGGGTCTGCCTCGGAGCGGTGGGACGGTCGGGGACGCAGACCCTCAGAAACAACATGGGCAAAGGCGACAAGACCCAGCCCAAACTGTCTTTTGACCCCCGCAAGACGAAGGGGCCCGATGTCGCGGCTCCGGAGACGCCGCCCAGCGGAGCTGCCCCGGGGAGCACTATGTGCGCAGACATTAAAGAAATGTTGGCGACAATGGAAAAGGGGCTGCAGGAAAGCCTGGCAGCGATAGGTACCAAGATCGATGCGCTCTCCTATCGCATGGACCGCATGTCGGAGCGGGTGGACAAGAACGCGGAACGGCTGGACGAGTCCGAGAAAAGAATAACGCAGGTGGAGGAGGCGCAGACGGAATGGGACTCAGACCGCAAACAATTCAGTAAGCTGCTGCAGGTCATCCAGGATAAGTGGGAGGACTTAGAGGCCCGTTCGAGGAGGTCGAATATCCGCATAACGGGTGTGGCTGAGTCGACGCACACCGGGCGGATGGAACCCTTCGTGGAAAAACTGTTAAACACCCTGCTGGGAGAGGACGTGTTCTCACCTAGGTTCGTCGTTGAGAGGGCCCATCGTTCGCTAGGCCCCCGCCCCAGGCCTGGCGCACCTGCGAGACCCATTATAGCAAAGCTGCTGAACTATAGAGACAGAGACACTGCCCTGCGGGTAGCAAGAGAAAAAGGGAAGCTGCAATTTGAAGGAATGGATATCTCTATTTACCCAGACTTCACGGCGAAGGTCCAGGAGGAACGGAGGCAGTTCGCACCCTATAAGAAACAACTACGCGACCTGGCTTTGGACTATGCTATGCTGTACCCGGCGAGGCTTCGGATCAACAGGCAGGGTCATTCGCACTTCTTCACGGACCCGAGAGAACTGCAATGATCTCTGAAGGAATGGTCTAAGGGTCAACGGAGTGGCCTGCGGGACCGCACGGACACTTGCGCTGATGCCTCCAGTCTGGAGGAGCAGGATTAGACGACATGTAGTGGCTTTCATCTGCGGGCTGCCGCTCGGATTGGGCCTTCGGACTTGACGCAGGGGCACCCGCTACCCTGGGAGTGGCTTGACTCCTGGACCTGTGCTGTGACGGAGGAGGAGGCGACTGCTCCTGGGGCCATCACGGCCGACGCTGGGTGAGATCTTTCTGATTTGTGGAGGGTGCCCTAACACTATGACTCTGGACTTGGGGGGGTTCGGGGAGGGGGGTTAACTTGCATTTGCTGGCCACTGACAGTGCTGCCCTCAGGGGCTTTATCACGGAGGGGTTCCCACTAGGGTGATCTCTTACACTTGCTGTGATAGTCAGTTTCTGAACCTACCGGATGCTGAACTGGATGTTTATACAGGGGCTCCCTTGGACAGACCCGTCTGTCTCGCTAGATGGAGCACTTTGACCCTGATGGGACCACGGAGGATTCCCCTAGATCTCTTGGACGAGGGACAACACCAGCTCGAGCTGTACTGATATGTGAGGGTAATGGTGTGGGGGCACGTCTACACAGTGGTCTGCCGAATGGTCGGGGTGGTCGATGCCCGGTGGCCTCTGCCCCAGCGCTGTTTAGCTCACGTGGCCCCCTTGGGGGCAGGTTTGGGGAAGGTATTATGTGTTCGTTGTGCTGAGGGGAGGGGGGTTGGGACGGGGTCCTGTCTGGCCAGGTTGGGGGCAGTCGGCTGTGGGAGGGGGGTTGGGCAGTTAGGGGGTTGTTTTGGGGTTGGGGACTGGCAAACGCACGGTACGCTGAGTGATACGTCTTCTGCCCTATTCTTGCATGTCCGAAGTATGCTGTCCGGTAATGTCTGGTGGGTGGAGCTTCCCGCTGGGCCTCTGCCTGCAGAAGCTACGATGTGTGTCTGCCGAGATGCCTGAACTTAGCGTGATGAACAGCGACAGCGGCGAGGTGACCCTTAGAGCGCTGACATGGAATGTCAGAGGATTGAATGATTTCCGCAAACTGCGAAAAGTATTGAACTATCTCCATAGGCATCACATCGACCTGGCGCT
This sequence comes from Triturus cristatus, assembly GCF_964204655.1. Classification (NCBI taxonomy): domain Eukaryota; kingdom Metazoa; phylum Chordata; class Amphibia; order Caudata; family Salamandridae; genus Triturus; species Triturus cristatus. Next base: position 177,202,231 of record NC_140587.1, read on the forward strand.
AATACAAGAGTCTCACCTCCCACTTACCAGTAAACTGTTATCTTCTAAGGGGCTGACGGGTAATGGTTTGGCGGCGGGCTTCACCTCGCATTCCAGAGGGGTGGTCACATGGGTAAACCCACGATCAAAATTGACGCTAAAGAAGCTGGCCGCCGACCCGGATGGGCGCTATTTGATTTCCCGGTGTGCCGGGAAAGGTCATGACCTAATTGTCGTCAATGTTTATGGCCCCAATTATGATACCCCAGAGTTCTATGCCGCGCTTGTCGCACAGTGCAGGCAATACGTGCACGCTGGCATGGTTTGGGCAGTGACCTTAATTTCACATTCAACCCAAACTTGGACCGCTCCTCGGGGCAGGTGCGCCGCCCGGCGGCGGCCGCCTTGTATATGCAGGCAGAATTGACTAGACTTGACATGGTTGATATCTGGAGGCACAGGAGCCCTGGGAGGGCGGGATATACGCATTACTCTGCATATCACGATGTGCATACCAGAATCGACTATTGGCTGGCATCCCGAACACTTTTGGCGGTTATCAGGGGGTGCGAGGTCTTACCACGTACTCTGTCGGACCACTCCCCCCTTCTCATGGTGCTGGCTTCCCCAGTCAAACGAATACCGCCGTTCACGTGGAGGATGCCGCCCTACTCTCTGTTAGATGAGGTGTTTCGGGGGGAATTGGCGGACGACATAGACGCTTTCTTCGCGACTAACTTAGGGTCTGTTCAGAGTTTTCAAACGGTATGGGACTCGTTTAAGGTCTATATTCGCGGCGTGGCAATGGCTAAGCACTCCGGTGTCCTTAAATCCATACGGCAGCGCCTGGGGGCCCTGGAGACGCAACTTGTACAGTTGGAGGAGCGACATGGGAGGTCTGTGGACCCCGAGGTGGCGGCCCAGATTCAGAAGCTGGTATCAGAATATAATAGCGAAGCGGACAGGGAAGTGCAGCATATGGGCAAGTACGCCACGGCTCGTACTTACGGGGAGAGCGAACGCCCGGGCTCCCTACTAGCGGGGATACTCCGTAACTCTAGGCGGCCCCTGGTCATTGACGAACTTGTGACGGCTACCGGGAAGGTAATTACTGATGAGACCGGGATTGTAGAAGAATTCAGGGACTATTATGCTGGACGTTATACATCTAAGTCCTCTCAAATGGAAGAGGAAATAGAAGACTACCTCAGTTATATAAAAATGCAGTTTTTGTCTAATTCTCAGAGGGAATTTCTGGCATTGCCTGTACAGAAGGATGAGATCTTGGAGGCTCTCGGGGGCATGCGGGCGGGTACTGCCCCGGGTTCGGATGGGCTGACGGTGGCTTTTTACAAGGCCTTCCAGGACAAACTTCTCCCGCACCTCATGGCCCTCTTTGATGATATATGCCAGGAGGGCAGCATGCCCGACACGATGCGAGAGGCTCTGTTAGTCACCATTTTAAAGCCCGGAAGACCCTCGAATCTGTGCGGTTCATACAGGCCGCTTTCCCTGATAAATGTAGACGCCAAGTTGTACGCAAAGGTCCTTGCAACGCGCCTGGCGCTGCTGGTGCCGGAGCTCGTGGCCCCGGAGCAGGCGGGTTTTATCCCGTCCAGGAACCTTACATAAAACATTCGCACAGTCCTTGGGGCCATGCAGCATGTGCGCCCGGGGTGTAAGGCCTTGGCTATCTTCCTGACATGGAGAAGGCGTTCGACTCCGTGGAATGGCCCTTCATGGTGAGAGTCTTGAGGAAACTCGGGCTGGGAGAGCCTTTCCTGCAGATGGTGGGCGCACTATATTTCCGACCTACTGCCAGGTTGCGTATAGGTGACCGAGTCACGGAAGCCTTTGAGATCTCCAGGGGGACCCGGCAGGGATGCCCCCTTTCCCCCCTCTTACATGCTCTGGTGGTGGAACCGCTGGTGTGCGCAATTAGAGAATATCACAAACTTGAGGGTATTAACTTTCCCTCCTATAGGATCTGCATTTCCACCTATGCAGACGATACGCTGCTATATGTCCGCAACCCGGAGGAGAATCTCAGTTCCGTATTGAGAGAGGTGGTCCGGTTTGGGGCCCTGTCGGGCCTCAAGGTGAACTGGACCAAGTCGTTGGCATTTCCGCTGACTCCGGTCACATTGCCGTTCCCTATGGATTACCCCCTACAGTGGACGACAGACTCAATCCGATACTTGGGGATCCGGCTCCACAAGGATCCAGAGGTCCTGCTCTGGGAAAACTACGGGGTGGCTTACTCCAACCTTGTCGACGATGTTGAGGTGTGGAATAGACTCTCCCTGTCGCTGATGGGCAGAATAGCCATCATGAAAATGGTGGTCCTGCCGAGATTTTTGTTCCTCTTCAATAACATCCCTATAGTGCTCTCTAGGGCCTTCTTTGCGCAGTTGACTCAGACCCTTGTTCGGCTGGCCTGGGGTGGTAAGCAGCCCAGAGTTCAGTGGAAGGTGTTGACGCTCCCTTATGAGATGGGAGGGCTTGGAGCCCCTGACCTGGAAAGGTATTACAGGGTAGCGCAGGCGGCCCACCTGCATACGTGGGATATACCACACGTGCTGATGGAGCGGCTGTTCGTGGATCCGCTCCCTCTCCCGGCGACTGTCTTCCAGCCGGTGGACCGCAGGGTGGGAACGTTGGATTCACTTAAGGCCACGAACCACGCGTGGCACGCGTTACTGAGGGCGCAAGATCGTGACCTATTGTATTCCCCACTGATGCGAGTGGAGTGGGCGATCTGGCTCGCCCCACTGCGAGAAGCAGGGGTGCGGCAGGCGTTGGGCGCCTTGGGAGTCGTTAGGATGGCGGATCTGTTTCAGGACGGGGTGGTTAAGACATGGGAGCAAATCGGCTCGACCTGAGGCTACTCTGCTCCAGCGCTTTCAATTTCACAGGATCCGTAGTGCGCTGTCGGCCCTGTTGGGGCCGGGCATGGAAGAACCCCCGGAAATCCCGGAACTTACCTATGTCATCAAAACGGAGGCGCCGGCCAAACTAGTCACGACCCTCAAAAAACTTGGAGATCAGCACCTGGCGCCCCAGTGCTCTGCGGCACGGCGGGGCTGGCAGGCCGACCTCCAAATGGAAATAATGGACGAGATGTGGAAATACTGCTGCTCTGGCACCAAGAAGGTGTCCTTAACGGTAGGCACAGACTGATACACTTTAAGTACCTACAGCGGGTCTATTACACCCCTGAGAGACTGCATAGGTATGGGCTCCGCCCAACAGCAGAGTGCGAGCGCTGCCATTTCCCAGTAGCGGACTTCATACATATGGCCTGGCACTGCCCGGGTATAGCTCGGTTTTGGACGGTGGTGTTTCGGGAACTGAGCCAGATACTGCAAACAGACATACGACCTAACCCAGCGCTGGCGTTGCTGGGCTATTCCAGGCCTCTCCCGCTAGCGCTGAGACGTCTGACGGACATAGCGCTGTTAATGGCTCGGCGAGTTGTAGCGGCATGTTGGATGAGGGGGCCGCTTCCCACTAAGAAACGATGGGCCAGGGACATGCTGTACTGCAGCACGCAGGCGGAGACATATAGTGAATTGCTACCCCCGAAAAGCCGCCCCAAGAACTTCTGGGGGCTGTATAGAACATACCTGGCTGCCGGGGCCACCGAAACGGCGGGTCAGGGGGAGACGCAGAGCGATGTAGCCAATGCTCACAGCGGGACGGAGGGAGGTGTGGTACTGGATCGGGACCTTGTGGACGCATGATGGGATGTGATGTTGGCGTGACAGTCTGGAGGTACACCTGTGAGTAGAGGGGGTAGCGGGGAACCACCCGGATATGTTTGGCATGCTCCAAATGGGGTCGTGCGGAAGGTAGAAGAGTTCTGCAGGGTTGTCAGTGATCTGAGTGAGGAGGGACGCAATAGCTGCTCACTGCTAGATGCAAGGACTGCGGATAAGGCTGCATGTAGATGGGAGAGGGAGGAGATGACGTGCGTGCGGTGGGTGGGGTGGGTGGGGTGTTGGGATATGGTTACGAATTCCCAGGGACTGGACCAGGATTGTAGGGGGTGGCGGATACTGGTAGGCTTGCCTCTCATGCAGGTTGGACTGCAGTGTGGTCTGGGGTCTGGTGCAGCCACTGTTTTCAGAAGTAAATGTGACTGGTTTACCACATGTGTAGGCTCTCCAGAAATGCCGCCGGTCCTCCGGGATGTCGGCTGAATGGCCGTGTAAGCGACAACTGCACCCCCCCTGCTGGTCAGTGGGGTCATCTCATGGCTATGTGATCTTACGGCGTTCTGACCTATCCGTTCCCCATTTATCAATAAAGGTTTTTGAAATTATGAAATGTTCTAACAATATGTGAAATAAACTAGCATTAGAATTTAAAAAATAAATAAATAAATAAAAATAATCTTACCGGGTGCTGTGTGACTGTAAAGTATGAGGTGGTTTGAGGCACTTACCAGGTACTGGTGATCTTTGCGTTATCTGCAGGGCCAGTGGAACTATGTGGCAATAGATGACCAAATTATGCAGCAGAGTTTACTTAATTATTGCCATATCATTCATTAATACTGTCTGGGCAAAGCTTATGTCTCATTAGTACCAATTTAACGCACAGCAAACTTTGTAGGGGGTCTGCCACTCCATACTTCCAAGTGTGGCAATTTTTTTAAATAACGTTTTTGATCTTTTGAGCTAAAACCCATTTTTGATGAACTCTTCAAATTTTGCAGTAGGTGGTTGATTATGTACAAAGTGTGGAAAATTCAGGATTATTCAGAACATTTTGCGGCAGTTAACTCATGATCCCAATGCCGTTCCCTGGTGACAGGTAATACAGTTATTTACTTGCCCGGGGTTGTAGCTTTATGTGCTAGGAGGCTGTTCTATTGTAGCGCTGTCATGGCACCTCATCCATAGGGAGGCCTCGAAGCACTTCCACGGGAAGCGCGGGAAGTTGTACAGTGACGTGCATGATGATGACACGACTGGACGGAGAGAACATCCATGATCGAACACATAAATCCGTCTCACAGATGTGGACTGTGAGCCCGTTCTGAACATAGATCTGCAGCTAATAGACGCTTCATTCAAGCATTAATCCACTTCGTGTCTGTCACCCATCAGTCCTGGGCCTGGCACAGCGGATGCCTGCGTGTTTATTTTTGCATCTCGATTTCACTTTAAAGTGAAAGCACGATGCAAAAATAAACAGCGGATGCCTGGCGAGCGTTTGTTGTACAGGTCCTCGGGTTTTCTGAGACCGTTTTAAATTGGGTACTCGTCGGAGTCAAAATCACTGCTCAGATCTGCAACAGTAGCAAGTTACTCAATGTGAACACACACAGTGGTCCATCGAATCAGATGAATATATATTGAAAAGTGTGTTTTGATATAGCCAACATTCTTAAATCGCCATAAAATGGCTGCACGTGATTTATTAAAAGACGTGCTTCCGACGCTAAAATGTGAGCTGTTCTTGTTTCGCGTCTACTGATAGAAAACAGTTAATAAAACCAGAAAACAATAAACGTGCATCTCCGATTCTCACTCATTCATTGCGTTTTTTCTCTGTGGAAGGAGTAATTGGGACTATTATTAAGAGAATGTCCGCCAAGGAGAGTTCTGTATAGCGCTTCATGACCAAGTTATGACGTCTCTACGGTATTACCCAATTTTTTTCAACAACTTCAGAATATTTAAAATGCGCAGCTTTCTTTGACTGGATTAAAAATGGTGACAGCAGTGAGCGTTTAACTCTCGGAGCCAACTTGTGACTCCATGAGCTTGTCAAGGCCGAACATCTTTTCTGTGTTTTTTTCTGTACCTGCCACGGCCCTTAAAAGCTGGACAACAACATGGAATTAGTCATTACTTTACACAGTTAAAGATTTTATTTTTTTACGCAGATTTTATATAGCGTAAACTTTTTTAAGCAATTGGCAATGTAAATGACAATGCCTTTTATTTATGTTAAAAAAACAAAAATAAAAGGCATTGTCATTTGCAATGTCAATATCTCAAACTCGCGTAAATGCGAGACCTATTGCATTGCAAATGCTTGTTTATTAATATTATTCGGTATGCTGTACATAATGAACTAAAGGCAGAGGCAATAGGTTGCTAAAGAGAGGGCTTTTAGCGTTGAAAGTGCATGCTATCCACCTCTGCAGAGGAAGCAGACGTCCCTCCCTTGAAGATCTCTGCACAAGCGCTCGATCTGAGCCGGTTCACTATCAGCTGCAGTTGGGTCCTGTTTGTACTCAGATAATTGGTTCGGCGATGCGGAAACACAGTTGATAATGTCGGTGTATTATTCTCATGTTGTGCCCCCATAAGCTAGGCCTATTGGCTTTGCAAATGCTTGTTTATTAGAAGTCTAACCTACGATAAAAAGAAAACCTGCACCCATCTGAATATGGCCAAATATGGTTGCAATAAAAACTGCATATTTAAAAAATATTGATGTTGTGGTTTTCTCTGGTTTAAGAAACTGCCTACCAAGCTGCTCCATGCATTTTTGTATCATTGCTTGTGACAGTCAGGTATACATCTAAAAAGCAGATGGAAAAATGAATCCAAATGTAACTGGGCTGGCCTAGTGCAGCGAAATGAATGTATATGTATTATTAAAAAAAACACAATAGTCTGGTGGGACAGCTGAAACTGACGCAGAGGGCAAGCCTAAAAAACTACTGTGATTACCAAGACACTATGCATCCATCTCAAGAAGGGTCATTGGGGGCGAACAATGGCACCAGTTGGAAGAAAGAAATGGACACTGCAAGTGCTGAGGGTTGTTACACACCATATAACAAGGGGACAGACTTGTGAACTAGACTGTTGCAAAGAGCCAGTCACTCCTTCCTGTGGGTGCAGGATTGGCCCTCTGCATGAGCTGCAGTGGGCGTGGCATCCTGCATTTCAGGGGCTTGGAAGTGTCAGGTTCCGAAATAGAACAAGCCAACGCAGCCTAAGTGCTTCTCATTGCGGAAGCTTCTTTAGGGTTTAGTAACGAAAGAGCAGCGCTCAGAATGTCAATTCATTACGTAATCCCTCTCGAATTCCACGAACACATTTGCACTCACCTAGCACAATGAGGATGCTGTCATTTTTAGCAACCCACTTATTATGCACGATAATTGTGCATTGTATGCTTCTGCAAGACTTGGGGGGTGCATTCTGAGGGCCATGAAAGGATGCATTCAAAGGCCAGGCGATGGCGGCTACCCGACAGGCAGCGGGTGGAGCACTGCAATGCCAGCACTTGTAAACACAGCCAAACACAAAAGAACCCGACAGAAACATGCCGGCTCTGCCTGTCAATGACCTGTGAAGCAGCTGATCACAGCGCTTGGGTTTCCTTGCTATCAGCACATCTATCCAGACAAGCTCTGATCAGGTGGCTATATAGACACCCTCCCTCACACGTCAGCAAGGAGTCCATCCTTAGATTTGTAAAAAAACTGGAACACCCACTCTTGCTCTGGTAAATAGCGGTCAGGTCACAAAGCCAACCTGCCTGCCTTTTCAGGCTGCTGCAATAGGCAAATATTTTATTTTTTTATTGTACGCATATGCCACACAAAACAAAAAAGAAAAAATACTTCTAAGGTCCCAAAAGCGAGACCTATTGGCTATAGCAAGCGGCCCTGCGGCCGCGAAAGTAATTGCGGTAAAGCGCGGCGCGCGCACCTGCGCACATGCACTGTAGCTCTAGGCTGGCCTGGTAGCACTTTTTGGAGCCCTCTCAATAAGTCTCGCCAGACCAGCGCATGCGCTGGGTCAGGCGAGACCTAAACAAGCTTTCAAAAGCAATGACTGGAACGGCTGTGACACCAGTTCCTGCCAATGCTTTAGATAGGACTGTCAACTTAGGCGTTATATCTATATTTGGCTGGCGGAGTTGACTCGGCCTGGCGGACATTAACTCCTCTGCCAGGCCAACGGAGATTACTCCGTCCACCAAAAATTAAATCTGCTCCTACATTTGTACCTACTTGATTTCCCAGCTTAAGGTATTGGGGACAGTTTTGTGCCCACATAGACCTTTGCAAACAATTATTGGCCTTCATTTCTTGCCTGCATAATCTTTGTGAACATTTTATCAGACTTTTGTGTTACAATAAACTGTTTCCCATGCCTGCATTATTTCTGGGGATATCTAAACTGCTGATTTATGTGTCTATATCTATTTTATTTCCTGCTTGCATCAATATTACTGAAGGACTATTCTACTAGTGCTTGCAGGATTTACCCAAATGTGTTGCTTGAAGGATTATTTTTGTTAAAAACCTACACCATATTAATTGTCACATTTTTGGAGAATGTTGTACCTTGTATTTTTCAGACTATGATTTAGTAAGAGACTTTTGTAGAAATAAGATGGCCTTATGTAAAGAAAGATTTAGGTTGAATCTAAAAATAGTTTTTATGAGTTTTATTTTAATAGTATTAATTGGAATCTTAGTGGGCTTATACTTCCCTGTCAGACACGCTTCAATTAATATAGATAATACACTACATAATAACAATACTAGAGAAAGAAGATTAGATCTTGGGAACTGATTTGATGGAGTCTTGGGGGAAAATAATTATGCAAATCTACTTAATAAGTAACAGCATAATGAGTGTTCCTAATTGTTGCAGCTGTACAGACCGGCCTACTTCTGTTTCAAAAGGAGTGTCCTATTTGCGTTACTCTTGTCATACGGCTTATCATGCAGTGTTTATTTTACCCTTTTGTTATGCATCAGAAAATGTTCAAATAATTCAAAGTAGATTGTAATGTTTCAGTAGACAAAATGCCTGAAGTTTCAAGATGAGATTCTCCTACTAAAAAGTAATATTCACATTATGTTTTATAATTTGAAGACTAACAGCACAAAGTAGAGGAGTGGATGTGAATTGACAGATGCAGAAGCTAATTTTATGAAAGAATATAAATGAGAGGAAAGTCTACATTAGTATGAGTGGTGTTGAAGAAATGGAGTTTTATTCAAAAGATGAGACTATAAATCAAGAAAGAAAAAGGTGCCTCCTAGAGTTAGGATTTAATATGAGAAAAAAGGAGTTGTGTCTATCATGTGTGCGAGACATGATAAATGGGATACTTGTCAGGCAGGCGCTCGAGCTCGTCACGCCCGCCAGCTGGTGTGGCAGTAGTTGGTTGGGTATGGGGGCCTCAGCTGGTTCTGCTCGCATGGTGTGTTGGCTTAACTGGAACAGGATTTGCGCCCATTCCATGGATATGTGGTGCTTGCGTGTTCCCTTCACTTCCTCCTCTCGGATCACATCTTCTTCCACGGCGCCCCACTTTTTGACGGCTCCCACCCAAGCCTCCACCAGGGGCCCTCCCGGAGTCCTCCAGTGCATAGCTATGGATCTCTTTGCCAGAAGTAATAGAATAACCATGTTTAACCTCTTAAAATGATTTCCCATGAGAGAGGTTTCAGGGAGGAGGGGAGGGGGGGGGGGGGGGCAAAAGATCGGTACATGGACACAATTTCTATTCTAGATGTGGTGTATACTTGCTGGCTCTCTGTGAAGAACTTAACATAGACTGACGCGAAGATTGCCTGGATAAATCACTGGATGTACAATATATGTACACTGTACTTCGCAAGGGCCTGGCATTTAGGCATATGTGCATTAAACACACTTTCTAAAAGCATGTTGGCTCCGGCACCAGGAATATCTTACTCATTTCAACATAAAGATGATAAACCGCATAGACTGAAGAAACATTTATCAAACAAGCGCACCCAAAAGATACAGTCGAAGTATAAGAGAAAGGACAGAGAATTGTAGGGTTTAGTGGCAATGGGAGTAAAAAAATCACAGGCCCCAGAACAGAGAATCTCAAGGTTCAGGTGGGATATAAGCAGATAAACACCGAACAGAGGAACAGAGACTCGCCAGGTTAATTTTAGAATATGTGTGGATAGACATGAGAAACCGAGAGTTAGTAAGGGTAAGTGTGAGAAGCCTGTCGAGTATGCGTGATGAGAGCCAGTTGTCATTATTACTACTAGGTCAGGCTCCTCAAATGCCAAGTTTATGGAAACAGTTCATTGAACTGAAAGGGAACTTGGTGCTTGTGATCCCACACACCTTTACAAACATTAATGCAACAGAATGAAGATTTACAGAGCAGGTGTGGCATCATTGGAACAGAAGCCAGAAAGAACAGGCCTCGCAGAATGCGGGAGGAAAACGATTAATGTATGCTCTCAAGACCAGGTGGGAGAAGAAGCAAGGAGACCGATAATTGTAAATAAGCCAGAACGAGGGAACATTAGGAGAGAGGACTTGTCAAGAGTGAAGTTTGAGTGAGTAAGGGCCAGCTTGAAGAAGAGGAGTAAGACACAGGCGAGTGGTATTAAGACAGAGTAAATAATCAGAAGAAGAAAAGAGGGAGATAATTAATTTACACAGAGAAGAGCAAACCGCCACCAGGAGAACAGACCATAAGCCAAGGGTACCAAAGAGCAAGAAGACCAAGGGACTGAAGTGTGGGGATGAATGGGAGTAGAAGGAAAAAGAACGCGAGTAAGAGTTGCAAGAGGTGGAGGAGTGATAATTGGGGGGGGGGGGGGATTACAAACAGAGAGGAGTAAAGCCGCCAATGGTTGGAAGAGAGCAATCAAAGGGGGGAAAATGCATCAAGATGGGAAAACGCAGCAAGGGAGAACAAGCATTTGCAATGCAATAGGTCTAGCATTTGCAAAAGTTTAAGCTATTGGCATTGTTCATGACAATGCCGTTTTTAATCTATTTTATAAAACAAACACATAAATAAATGCCATTATCATTTACAAAGCCAATAGCTAGTGTTGCATTATTTTTAGCAATGCCAACTGCTCACACTTTTATAATGCGAGACCTATTGCATTGCAAATGCTTGTTCCTGTTTACGTCCAGTTGCTCTTTTGTGCAAGTAGTGATTCTGGGAGAACGTAGCTGGGCAAGTTTCTCTCGCCCTCATTTCTGTGAGAATGCTGTAGAAACACACGTTATTTGCCGGGGTTAATTGCTGGCGGGGCTGTGGAGTGAGCTGCAGGAAGCATTCACCCCAATAAAGTGAAGCCAAATATCAGAAATCCAAAGACTGGTTAAGGGGTCCCTCCTGGACAGATCTGCAATCAGTCTACGTATTTCAAACAGCAAAGTCCAACAACAGATGATGCTTTGCAACCGCAACAGAAGACATGAAGGGAATAAACATTTAAAATACATTCTGCCTTGTTCATATTTTATAACAACACCTTGAGGCTTTAAAACGAATTGCTTAGGTGGAAAGAACCGAGCAAATAAATTCCAGTACATTAAAAAATTGCAATTGAAACTTCACGGGGATATGCCTCTCACTTTGGGAAGGAAGTGAGTTTGTTTAAAAGAGCTCATTTGACAAAAAATCTTTAGTAAATCGCCTTTGGGATAACCAGATGTCTTTTTAACTAGTCAATTTTACGGCAATGGCCTTTTATGTATGAATAAATTAGTTTTTGTTAATTATATCATGAGACTTGCGTGGGTTTTAGTTGCAGTTTAAGTGCACACCGAGAAACTCGGAGCACCAAATGCGTGGCCCTAAGTGAGTTTAGTTAGACGAAGGCTGCTGATGCTCCAGATGATTGTAACTGAGAAAGGAGGACGTGTGTGACAGGAGGCAATAGACTGCTGCAAAGTGAAAGCAAATTTGTGTGCGTGCTTGGCGGGGGCGGGGGAGCGCATTCCAGGCGGGGGAGCCATCCCTTTGAAGTACGATGCCAAACAGATTGCATGCCGGCACGATGCACGTGATTGTGCGCGTGCTCGCCATGCAATCCACTTTTGGGAGCACTTTTAAATGCCCCTTACTAGAGTCTCGCATAGCAATTGCGCAAATATTTCTCCTCACTGTGTGCATCTAATGCCTGCTATTCAGTGGCATTCTTTTTTCACGCTTTCTCAGATTTACACATCCTTGTAAATCTGCGGCAGTGCCAAAAAGCAATGGTGTTGTGGTGGAACATAGATATCTGTGTGAAAGGGCATGATATTTACAAAGCAGCGTTAAGCCATGGCAAGTGGCTTGACGCACCAGAGCATCCTAAAAATTCATGCTCCAATGGCGCAATGCCCTTGTAAATATGACCCGGGGTCTAGTGTTAAACGCTTCGCAAGTATTCCATTGTACTTAGATGTGACTTCCCAAGGTGTGTGTTACAATTTCAACTTCCATAATGCAGGATGACAATTTTAGGATCAATTATTTTGGATTGGCACTGTTTCAACTGGTATGTGCCTGCACACTATTTTGCCTAAAATAATGTTTTTCTCTAAATTATTAATTATTTATGTCTTAATTGTATAACATATTTAATTATGGTTAAGGGGACGCTATAGTTTGGTAAGGTAATAAGATTTTAGCTTATGTTAAACAAAAGTTGAAAATCAATGAAAAACCAAAGGTTAAAGTTGTGTCATAGTAGGGGTTAAAATAATACAAAAACTAACATTTAAAAACTAAAAAAAAACAATGAAATTCATCAGTTACAGTTTATTGAGCTAACTATAACGTGTGCCACTGCCATTGGTGCACTGCTTATGACTTCACACGTTACATCATGCATGACATGTTAAATGACATCATTGATGACATTACTGATGGCATCTCAAATGTCTCTTGAGGACACCATTAGAGGACATAGCCACCATTAGAGGACATAGCCACAGTCTATATGGCCCAAAAACAAAATAAAATCGCACTCTTAAATAAAAAGCCTGGCCTGAAGCTGATTTTTGGTGTGGCATTCGTAGTGAGGGTCCCATTGCTCTCCACATTAAAGCATTCAGAGCTTCAGATTAGCTAAGAGTTCAGGTAGCCCCCCACCACCTCACATAGTGGCTGTGTCATAGCGGCAAGCGGCACGTCTACCTGGAGCAGAAGACCTGAGCAGTTAGGAGTTCGCATGGCTGCTGTTTCCGTTTCCCAGCTCTGCAGTGGCAGACAGCGCGCATCAAGGCACTGCGGGGCCTTCCTCTGAATCTGCTGCTGGGAGAGGCTGGATCCCTAGAAGACCTTCAGCCATCGCAGGAGTGGGAAAAAGCTGAATGCCAGGAGGCGTGCCCTAATCCTAATGCGGCAGCTGAGCAGGGAGGGAGAGCACTTTACCCCATCAGCACTTTGACTTTGAGAAGACACCTCAAGTCGAAGCACGGGAAGGAATATTTCAGGCGCCAACAGGAGAGGCACACAAGGGTCAAGCTCTGCCAAGCCTTCATAAGCAGCGGCACTGACAGGAGCTGAGGAAACCGTTTCATAGAACTTCTGACAACACTTCCTGCTGGTATTAACAGCAGATGCAAGTGTTTAAAACTTACAATGCTCCGAAATGGTTCAACCCTTCTTTGGCCCTTGCTTCCGTCCATGTGGGCAGTTCCAAAGTACTTCCTGTGCCCTTGTCTCGAATCGCTCAGCACTAGTTATATCGTCGTATACTCGCGATATAACCCGCAAGGCAGCTCATTGGCCACTGCACCTGCTACGTTGGTGTGAGTGAGCATTGTCTGTACGTCACATGTTGATATTGGGATTAATCTATATGATTGGTTTTTTAAAAACTCAGGATTTGGTAATAATATGTTTTATTTAACTGAAAAGGGGTATGTAAGTGGATGCGGTTCATGTCAAACAGTCCAGGGCAAACACAGTCCACTCCTTTGTTGTGGCAGGCTGGGGTATTGTCAAAATAAAATTCAATCTAATTCTGTATATTGTACAGAAAAGAAGAAGTGCCAAAACTAAGTGCCAGGTCTAAGGATCTCCCTAAAGACCGATGAACTGCAGTGTCAGTACTCCCAGGAGCACACCTTATGCAAGTAAAAACAAAACAAAAAAACAGCCACCCTAAGACTTAAATGCTAGAACCCTTCATGCCAGGTGTCACACAATAACACAACTTTTTGTCCCGCAGCACCTTGCCTTCTAAGACTTGTAATGTTTCCAGCAGCATTGAGATAATATTTCCGGCTTGCAAGGTGCCTGTTGGATAAAATCCAGAAGGTTGTAAATACGTTAATCGATAGCGCACACACTGTACAAGAACATATACGTTATAAAACTAAAATATATATATTTATACACAAACATATATCAAAAGCAGCTACATGGTTTAAACATGAAACGTGCACAAATTAAAATGTATGTTCAGCCTTTCATCTTTCGAGGCTGATAATATGAGTATCATTAACATGGTTAGTAATACGTTTTAAGAGAGGACTAGAAGACGAAGACTAAAAAGAAGAAGAAAAAGAACAAGAACAAGAAGACAAAGAAATAGAACAAGCTTTCGCCACTTTCCTCGGCCACGAAAGTGAAAGTGATCGCGATTGCGATCGCGTGCTGCCGAGGAAAGACACATGGCGCTGCGCGCGTGCACGTTCACGTGCACTGAGGCTTTAGGCCACGGCAGCACTTTGAAAATACCAACTATAAAATGTCTCTCCGAGCCAGCGCAAGCGCTGGGGCTCAGCGAGACCTAAAAAACCAACAAGAGGGGAGATCAATGTGCAGAAACCTCCTCCGGGACGTCACCAATATATACTACACGTTAGCAACACATAAGAACACATCCCTCTTCAAAACCATTAAATACTTCCTAGAACACCTTCCAAGTCCAACTGTGCCAGACTCAAAGGACAAATCCACTTCTAACAGCGAGAAATATTGGCAGAAAACAAGAACCTGAGACAGCATCTAGACCTTCATCCCGCCATAACCCACCCAACCATGCAACAGGCCCAAGGGGATCACGTTTAAGATGAGTTCAACAGACTGCCTTCTGCCATCGTTATCACTGTCAAGGCAACTGCATATGAAGGCAATATCCCCATCCCAGTTATTTTAAAAACCTTCCCAAGCAAAGCACTTGTACTTGGCCACGCGGTCAAGAAAGCACCGACAGCGTGACCTCATCTTTCATCCTTACAGAAAGGCAGCTCTTGCTTCCATGTAGCAGACTTCAGACCCACTATTCAAAGCCATAGTATTCCTAAACTTAGTGGCAAAGCCCTACTTACCAGTTTTGCCGATTTTACCATAACTCTATACAATGAGCTCCCGGAGTCTACACCTCTCAGAGTACTGACGGTGCTTCGATCATATCACTTCTATCTGGATATACATACATCGCTTGCCCCGCCAAGTCTTCACGGTCCGAGATGTGCTGCACCACATACAAAGCAGCAACAAACCTTCACATCGTCCATAACCGGCCCAAAAATGAAAGCTCTCCCAAGGCAAGTTAAGGGATAGGAGGGTATAATGCAATATATTTAAATGGATATCTCTCAGTGAACTAATTATGAACTGCAAAAAGGAACAAATCTTATGGCACACCGACTGTAGGTACATGCTTAGAAAATGTTACAACATCCCTCCAAATAGAAGGCTTGACTCTCCAATCCGACGATTCAGAAAACGACACATCTCTTCAGAGACAATTTTATTCATCATCAACAAGAGCTTCCTGGCTTGATCCGCCCACCCGGGTCCCACACAGCTGGAATTCACCCTCTTTATGCTATCGACCTGTTGTGCTTGATTTCTATCATCAAAAGAGCATGTTATGCAGTGCTCAGCTGACCTCTAGCCACGTTCATACTCTATAATTATAAAGATATATACAATTTGGATAGAAAGGAATGCTTCAAGAAGGATAAGAGGGAAAGCGTCATGCGAGAAGATTAGCATCAAAAGAGACAAATTAAACAAGCATTGGCATAGCCAATAGGTCTCACCTTTGGGACCTTATAAGTGTTTAGCCATGCAACAGTTGATGTTGTTGCACCAAGGATATTGTGCTGGATAACTAAACACTTATAAGGTCCCAAAGGCGAGACCTATTGGCTATGCCAATGCTTGTTCATATAGGCCTTACAATCAAGTTATACCTCATGAGTTCCCATCCACGAGGGCTGTACCCAACATTGTCATCCCAAAAACTGTCTGTGTGAAGAGGAGCCCTATGCTGTTGTGATTAGACAGACATACGCATGTTGTTTCCCCTCCAGATGATAATTAATGCATGTCACTAAAATAAGGTGCCCCAAAAAAACCAATAATGTTCTGTAAAATTTCTTAGTCCATGCCAGAGTATCCTGGGGGTTTGTGCAAAGAATGCTGTCAGACCTTAACTGCATAGATTATATGTACAAGACTGTATCAAGGAACCTGATATGAAAAATTATTGGAGTAGAGTCGTTCACATCCTTATAGTGACTGTATAAAAAGATAAAGAGGTTGGGTTCGACATATAAATATTTGAATGCCGAAGGTACGCAATTTCATCTTAAAGCCAGTCTAGATATGTATAGTCCTTGTTTTTAGGCCTGGCTTGGCAGTGCAGTAATCGCCAAACATGCAATCAACAGAAAAGAACTTTCAGAAGTACTACCGAAGAAGGGGCTTAGCTTTAGTCCACATGGTGGATCAACTGAATACCACAGCATTTGATTGGGCAAAAGTTGTGTTTCCTCTGAAAAATAGTGCTTGCATTGCACTTCTTGAGTTCTGTGAAAGCTTATGCTTTATACCACCTACTAAGTTGATTATGGCGGCAAGCCAATGATCAAGGCTATAGGCCTGATTTGTTGATTATGAAAAGCTATGATAAAGGCAGCAGGGCTGACCTAGTTTTAGCCAAAAGCATATGTTAAGGTCAATAGGCATTTACAGGTGGTAGGTTATTACTCTGTATTAAAGCATGCAGAGGTGTATTTTGTTACATGGAATCTCACACAGCACCATAGTAGGCAAGAGTTTTGACACTGGTTACCCTCTCTATTAAACCGTGGTGATAAAAGATTTACACTGTGATCATCCTTGTTTAGACCCTCTTGAGAGAGACAGTATTTTTGTTTGCCAACTGTAATTTTGCATCCATTTGTAGTTGTATGACTATATGCCTGATGGTTCTCTTGTGGGAAACCTTTTGTTAAATCTAGTAAACTGGAGTTGGTTATGAGGACATGCATGCTAGCATTAAAGGCTACAGGCCTGACTCCTTCATTGGAAAAGGTTACGTCTGATGCCATGGCTCTGAATTATCTATTATGACATGTGACAAAGGCAATAGACCTGGTTTATTTATTGTGATATGCATTTCTTAAAGACAACAGGCCTTCAACAAGGGTGGACTGTTCTTGCATTTTGCTGCTGATTGAAGACAAGTATTTTGTTACGTCAAATTGCAGGGATTACCACAGAAGGCAAGGGATTTTGGTGTTAGTCACCTCCTCTGACAAACCTTGGTGGTAGACCATTTAAAATTCACTGTGATAATCCTCGTTAGTCCTTTTTGAGAGGTTTGTTTTATATCGTCTTCACAACTGTAAATGTGCACATACGAGTAATGCTATAACTGAATGCATGATGGTAGCAAGTTTATGACCACTTTGTTTGTTATGATGTACAGCAGGGCTGTTCAGATGGATGAAAAAGGTCAGGTGGGTCTTTAAAAGGGGTGTGGGGCGGAGCCAAGATCGCGGAGTGAGCAGACGTCCTGCTCCGGAGCTCCCGCTAGGATCAGCTACAGCACCGGCCGTTGGGCCGTTAATAGCGCTGACAGTGCCGATTTTTCGGGGCCCGGCGACCCGCGACTTCACCAAGGGCGAGGTGGCAGCGGCGGAGAACGGCAGGAGGAAGGCCCCGCCGGAGAGCGCAGTGTGGGAGTGGAATCTGCTGTGCGGCGGCGGCCTGGAGACAGAAATTGGCGGTGAGCAGCGAGAGTGCGCCCCGGAGTGGTGCGGGGGGCCCTGTGAGTCTGTGGAGGGGATCCACCGCCGCGTAGACCGGACTTGCCGTCCTGGAGGTGCGGGCGACGCCAGAGAGGGTGTGGCCCGCAGGGGGCTCGAGAGTGCACAGAGAGCGGGGAGCGGAGCCCACTGGTAACCCATAACGCGGTGAGAACCTGAGGAACACGCCCCGCCGCATGGTGAACACCGGATCGGCGGCGGGGGGTACGGAGGACCGGGCCGCTCGGGGCCGGTGGGGAGGCCTGCGCGGCTGGGCCTGAGACGCCCGCGGACGGCCTGGAGGTGCCCATACCCCCGGAGCAGCGGAAGTGTGGTACGAGCTGGTGGCGATCGGGGGCTGCCTACCGGCGGATGGATCGGGCTGGACGGTGGGAATTGGCCCTGCTGACTGGGAGTGGCCGCGCTCGGCGGAGCGGGCCCTAGCCAGACGGCCGTAGTGGAGCACACCGGAGGGGGGCTGTGAGGAGTCCTCGCCTCCCGGAGGTTTGCAGCAGTGGTTGGGACTGGCGGGGCGCCTGGCTTCCCCCGGGGGTCGGTTGGAGCGCACCGGGCAGGCCTGGGGCCAGACGGGATCCCTGGGGACCGTGTCCCTGTGCTCGGCCGGGTCTCGAGGTGGACGGAGCTGCTTGAGGTGTTGGTGGAGCCCGTGCCCTGCGCCGGGCCTAGCTGCGACAGGACTTGCGAGGCTGCCCGCCGGGGGGATACCGCGGCCGGGTGGAGTGAGCTGGTTGTCTTCTGGCGTTACCGGCGTCCTTCCAAGGACAGTGGATAGACGCGCCTGCCCGTCGGACACACGGGGATCCCCTGGGTGGAGGAGCGGATCCCCGGACTTGGGCCTCCTGCCGAGCCTCGATTGAGCGGCGCTCACGCGGGGAGGCATTCTACGGGAACACGCAGCGAACGGTGACATGGCCACGCACAAGAAACGACAGGACAAGAATATCAAGGATTTGTTCTCCAAGTCCCCGGGGGGTCTGATGGCTGCGACAGCGGACGCCGGGGGCTCTGGCAGGGAAAGCTGGACGCTGAGGGCTCGGAGCCTATTACTAAAGCCTTCTTGGAGTCAATGTTCGCTGCTCTGAGGGACAACATTCAAACTTTCCGACAGGAGTTCACGTCTGAGCTCAAGGACGTCCGACGCAATGTGGATAGTATTGGCGAAAGAGTGGCGGACCTAGAGGGCAAGAGTGATGGCAAGGACGAGGAAATCGCAAATCTTCAGCAGGAGATTATCCGCCTGCATGATCAGCAGGTGGACCTACAGGTACATCTTGACGACCTCGAGAATCGCTCCCGTCGTCATAACATCCGAATTAGAGGCGTGAAAGTGGACGACGACACGAAGGACCTGTTCGCCTACTCACGGGAGCTATTCAATCACATCTTGGATACGAGCCTGGGGATAGACCGAGCGCACAGGGTGGGTCCCCCTAGGGTGTCCTCGGAGTCCCCACCGGATATCCTGGTATGCGTGCAGGACTACCTTACCAAGGAACTGATCATGCAAAAAGCACGCCGTATGCAGCCCTTACACTTATGTTTATGTTTATGTTTATGAGATTTTTATTGCGCACGAATACCCAAGGGTGTCTCGGCGCATGTGGAACATCCTAGTAACAAAAATATCTGAGGGGGTTACTGGTTAAATAGCCAAGTCTTCAAGAGCTTGCGGAACATCATGAAGGTGGGGGCAGTTTTTATAGCCAATGGAAGGGAGTTCCACAGCCTGGGAGTTGCTACCAGAAATCGTCTGTCTCCCCATGTGGAAGTTCTGGTGCGTGGTACCGGGAGCAAGTGCGTAGAGGCTGAACGTAAAGTTCTATTAGGAACATAGATTCGGAAAGCGTCCTTCAGGAACTTAGGTCCTGAATCATGGATAGCTTTATAGGCTATACATAGAGCCTTGAACTTTATCCGACTCTTTACTCTAAGCCAGTGCAGATGGTGTAAGGCCGCAGATGTGGGATGACGAAATGGAACATTGAGCAGTAATCTGGCTGCCGCATTCTGTACTGATTGTAGCTTGGCCAGTACCTGCTCCTGAGCATTAAGGAAGAGGCCATTGCCATAGTCCATTTTTGAAAAAACAAGGGTGGTAATTAAGGTTTTTCCTGCAGTTGAGGGAAGGTATGGCAGTAACTTCTTGATTTTTCTCAGCATGTGGAAGGAGGATGCCGCCACAGCGTTGACGTGATGCTTAAACGACAGTTTATTATCGAACATAATGCCGAGATTCCTGACCTTGGTCACTGGAGGGGGGGGGTCCCATATCAATGGGCCACCAGATCGAAGACCACTCAGGAGAAGGCCTGCCAAAGGTCAGCACCTCGGTCTTGTCCGAGTTCAATTTTAAACTGTTACCCGCCATCCATGAACTGATGGCCATCATCCCTTCTTGGAATTTAGCGGCGACTGCGGGACCGTCTTTTTGAACAGCCAGCACCAGTTGGGTGTCGTCCGCATAGGTAGTTAGCCGCAGCTTGTGAGCTTTTATAACCCTCGCCAGGTCCGCCACATATATATTAAATAATGTGGGGCTCAGCGAGGATCCCTGAGGGACCCCGCAAGGGAGAGAGAACGTGGGTGAGTAGAAGTTATCCAGTTTCACCGCTTGAGTTCGGTTAGCCAGGAACGAGGCAATGAGATCTTTTGCACAATGCGTGACCCCCATGGATGCGACACGGTCGACCAAGATGGAGTGGTCGACCGTGTCGAAGGCGGCGGACAGATCAAGGAGTACCAGGATTGCGGCCCCCCCCCTGATCCATGATGGACCTGATCTCATCGGTAGCCTTTATCAAGGCCGTTTCTGTGCCATGATATTTCCTGAACCCGAACTGAGTATCATCTAATAGATTGTGATGGTCGATGAACTCAGATAATTGCAGGTTCATAACTGACTCAAATATTTTGGCAGGGAAAGGTAGGCAGGCAATGGGCCTATAACTAGCTGAGTCAGTGGGATCTAGAGATGGTTTTTTCAAAAGTGGTTTGATTACTGCCTTTTTCCAGATTTCCGGATAGGTACCTGACTGGAAAATGGAGTTACATAGATCCGTTAGAGGAGGTGCTATGACTTCAGTAAGAGTGTTTAATATCGCGGGGGGACATGGGTCAAACGGAGAGCCGGACTTGATGGAAGTGACCAACCTACTGATATGTTCAGTTGAGACCGGAAGGAAGTTGGTGAACTTGTGCGTGTGAGAAAGGGAATCAGGGGCAGCAAAACTAGTAGAGAGGGAGAAAGATGAGTAGATCGTGGAGACCTTAGTGAAAAAGAAACTGGCCAACGCATTGCACAGATCTTGAGAGGGTTCCGTCAGAGGACCTGTAGGGGGGTTGGACAGGGTGTCAACTACCTGAAACAACTTTTTAGCTGAATTTTGGGCTGATTCAATTTGGGCCGAAAAGAAAATACTTTTGCATTTTACAATGTATTTTTTGTATAATGCCAGGGCGTCTTTATAAGTCTGCCTATCGACAGGATTATAGTGCTTTCGCCACCGTCTTTCCAGGTTCCTACAGTGTTGACGCTGTAAGCGAAGATCGTCTGTGAACCATGGAGCAGATGGTGATGCCCTATTCGAGATAAAAGATTTGGCTGGGACCACATGGTTCACCGCATCAGAAATCCATTCCTGGTATCTGCAGGACGTTACGCTGGGATTAGGGGAAGCCTCGAACCGGGAGTCCACTAGAGTCTGGGAGAGAAGTGAGTGGTCCAAATTTTTCCAGGCTCTATAACTGATGGGAATACGGGGCATAGGTTTGGAGAGGCTGCAGTTGTTAGCCTGGATGGAAAAGGTTACAGCAGAGTGGTCCGACCATACCACAGGACTCACCGAAGATAGGGAGAGCTTGGGGTTATTGGTGAACAGCCCGTCCAGCGTATGTCCAGCTTGATGTGTGGGGACGTCTACCAATTGAGATAAGCCGGCCACATAAAGGTCAGCTATTAGTTGGGAAGTGTCTTTATTCTCAAGGTCCTCTAGGTGGAAATTAAAGTCACCTAAGATGGTAAAGTTCGGATGGCTTAATGAGAGTTCTACAAATTCTTCCAGGGCCAGAAGGAAGCGTGCATGGGGGCCAGGGGGACGATATAACAAAATCCCTTTAAAGGCCTGATTGTGGTTGAGTGAAATTGCGAATAAAAACGCTTCACAGTATGGTCGATTTAGAGGGTCAGTTTTGACTCTTAGGTTAGCTTTATGAATTATAGCTAAGCCACCTCCTCTCCCCGTAGTTCTGTCTTGCCTCACCACACAAAAGCCGTCTGGGGTGGCTGAACAGAAATCCGGGCCAGAGGAGGCATCTCCCCAAGATTCAGTGATGAACAAGATATCAAGCTGCTGAGATGTGATAAATTCCCTTATTTCCCAACAGTGACTCGGGAGAGAGCGGGCATTAATGAGTGCAGCTCGGATGTGGCGAATTGTGGTGGAACCTGGGACAGTAGTATGCTTTACAGGAGAAGGACGGGGGGGAGCAAATTTGCAGCCTGGACATGAGGCAGGTATGGATATGAGACATGTAGCAGGGGGCAAACATAAGCACCTATCACTAGGGGTCCCTGAGTTCAGATCCATCAACTGGGAGTGGGAATAATATAACCTAGTGCTCTGGTAGGCCGGGTCTGCACAGCCAGGGGGGGTGGCCCTGGGCCCGGAGCTGGCGCGGACGGGCGCAGACGGGCTCGCCTTTGGCGAGCCTTCGGCGCGCCCATGGCGCGCCCGCTGCGTGCGTCCGCTGCGCGTACGCATCATCGATTCCTGATAATGCCGATTCGGAGTCACGTGAGGGGGGTGTGTCAGGGGAAGAGCTGAGGCCAGTGACCTGCCCTGCACTGCACAAATGGTCCTAAAGGAGCATTACACACAGCTCCGAGTAAAATACTAAGAACATACGACGAAGTTTAAAAAACAGATGTTAATCTTTCAACCAATTCCCCCAGAACAATACCAACAATGCCAGTAATTCCCAGGACTTTGTAAAGGAGATGTCCGCTGCGCGCTCGCAACTCGGCTCCTGATAATGCCGATTCGGAGTCACGTGAGGGGGGTGTGTCAGGGGAAGAGCTGAGGCCAGTGACCTGCCCTGCACATATGGTCCTAAAGGAGCATTACACACAGCTCCGAGTAAAATACTAAGAACATACGACGAAGTTTAAAAAACAGATGTTAATCTTTCAACCAATTCCCCCAGAACAATACCAACAATGCCAGTAATTCCCAGGACTTTGTAAAGGAGAGATCACAAACCGGTGCTGTTTCAGGACCGGTCTGTGCTCACGCTGCAAAAACGGCACCTGTTCAGACCTATCACGGCGCACCTCCAGCATAACAACATCCCTTATAGCTGGGGTCACCCCTTCCGTTTGGTCTTTCGTAAGGACGACAAACTCTACCAGCTGCGCTCTCTGTTCGAGGCCGCCAGCTTGCTGGGGGTGGCCCTCCCCGAGGAAGGAGGAGGAGAGGGGGCCGCCGCCTCCGGCACGGGACAGGCTGGGCCTCGCTGGAGGCAGCAGGGTTGTAGACGCCGTTTTAAAAAACCGCCAGCTGCTGACATCACGAAGGGTCGTCAGTCGGCGTTGGAAGCGGTGTCAACGGAACTTCCGGGCTCGCAGAATGGCTGATCTGGACAAGCACGGTACCTGATATATGTCTTTTCTTGCAGCTGGATCCTCGGCGGGAGGGAGGCCTCTTTCCATGATTGATGGACGTTCCCCAATGACTTTTTGCCAGTCGCAGGCGTGCGACAAACTATATGGTTACAGTTTTCATGGTTTGGGTTTTTCCTTTTTTTATTTTTGAGGGTGTTTGTTGGGGTGGGAGAAGGGTGGGGGCCCCGTGCTCGTCTTTCCCGCACAGCCTGATTCATCGCTTGCACTCTCACGTTCCTGTCCCGCTGCCACTCCGACGGCTTAGAGCCCCTGTCGGCGCTGCTGTTCCGCGGCGGGGTTCCCCATGTGTTACCCATCATGCCACCCGCTACACTTAAAATACTGACCCTGAATGTCCGGGGTCTTAACAACCCAGTCAAACGTAAGGCTGTTCTATCCTACCTGGAAAATTCCCAAGCGGATCTCTGCCTCTTGCAGGAAACTCATCTGCTGGCGCGCGACTGCCACCGCCTTAGGTCCCGGAGGTTCCCCACCCAGTTTTTTTCCTCCGGCCCCACTAAGACAGCTGGAGTGGCGATACTAGTGGCACAGCGATTTCGGGGGGGGGAGGTCCTCCACAAAGTGGCCGAGATCAGGGGACGCCTTCTGACCTATCGTCTCGCTCTTGGGGGGATGCCATTCACTGTTAGCTCCATCTACGCCCCGAACGAGGGTTCTGAGCGATTTTTGCATTCTGCACTCACAGAATCCACGACCACACCAGACCGCCATATCATTATAGGGGGGGATCTTAACCTGGTGTTCGACACTGTTCAGGACCGATCCGGTCAGCGCTCACACCAAGCTGGGGCCATTACTGCGGAGGGGCTTGCGCACTTGCAGGACTTGGGGCTGGACGACCTCTGGCGATCCCTGCATCCCCGCGATAGGGAGTACTCCTTTTACTCCAATGCGCACAAGACCTATGCCCGATTAGATTACCTATTAGTTTCTGCACCGATGAGGGCACTTGCGACAGCGGCGGACATAGGGGTGGTGTCTTTATCGGATCATGCCCCGGTGACCGCTGTTTTCACTCTCCCACCCATACCACGTCCCTCTAGGGTGTGGCGTCTCAGAGATGGCCTTTTGCACCGCGACGAGGTCCTTCAGCGCATTAAGTACACCCTTCAGGAGTTTCACACATATAACGACAACACAGACACTTCGCTGGCTACGCAATGGGCGGCGCTAAAGGCAGTCCTTAGAGGGGAGTTCATTTCTATCTCGGCGGTGGACAATAGGGACCGTGGCCGCAAGAGGGACGAGCTTACGCAACAGGTGGGAGAGTTGGAACGCATACACCAGAGAACGGGGGCCCCGAGAGTATGGCGGCAACTTAAAGCGGCTCGCCAACAGTTGACAGCGCTGGACCAAGACAGGGCGGAGTATGCGGCACTGCGGCTGAAACACGCTTACTATGCAGGGGGGATAGGTGTGGGCGGCTCTTGGCTCATAAGCTCAGAGAGGTACGTCAACGACAGACCTAAGCGGATTTCTAGGGCAGACGGCTCGACAGCAACGGATGATAGTGCTATTGCAGAGGCGTTTCGCGACTTTTATGCATCCTTGTATGCGGAGGCCCCGTTGGCTCGGGCGGAGGGGGAAGCCTTCCTGGATGCGGTGGATTTACCGGCTTTGTCACCGGAGCAGGCCGAACACCTGGACAGAAGCATTCATTTGGACGAAGTCGTGTCCGCCATTTCGCGGCTTAAACTAGGGAAAGCCCCGGGTCCAGGCGGTTTTCCCGCTCTCTTTTATAAGAAACTTGGCTCGCTGTTGGCCCCGGTCCTTACTAAGCTGTTCAACTCCTTTGCCGCTCAAGGAGCTATCCCAGGCGACCTCCTGGAGGCGTCGATAGCAGTGATTCCTAAGCCGGGCAAGGACGGTGCGCAATGTGGCTCCTACCGCCCGATATCAATACTCAATGTGGATCTTAAGCTAGATGCGGGGATACTGGCCTCACGCCTTTGCCCTCTTATGCCGGGGCTCACGAACCCGGATCAAGCAGGCTTCATCCCGAGAGGCAAATGTCTGATAACACTAAGCGGATACTGCATCTTATAGAGAAGGCCACTCTGGCACCGGGGGAATACATGATGCTTGCCATTGATGCCGAAAAGTCGTTCGACTGGGTTCATTGGCCATTCTTAGAACAGGTACTGGGGAGGGCTGGAATTGGCGACCGCTTTCGCACGCAGGTCCTTAACTGTTATAGATACCCCACAGCCACGGTTAGAGTGAACGGATGCACGTCTTCCAGATTCCACATTGAGAGGGGCATGAGGCAGGGATGCCCGCTGTCTCCCCTCCTCTTTGCCCTCTATATGGAGCCTCTGGCCCAGAGAGTGCGACAGAACCCAGAGATCACGGGCATCCGGTTCGGGGGCTTCGTTCATACAATCAGCTTGTATGCGGACGATGTACTGCTGTCATTAGCTGACCCGGGCCCTGCCCTCCCAGCATGCTGGGCAGAATTGGAGGCTTTTGCACGGGCGGCCGGGTTTAAGGTGAACGCGGAGAAATCCCTGGCCCTGGCCCTGGATCTGTCGTTGTCGCGGTCCACCCGTGAGCATTTGCAATCCCGACTCCCTATTCGTTGGGCAGTGGACACGATACCCTATTTAGGGATCCAACTAGCCCCATCGCTTTCGCAGATAGCGCAGACGAACTATGCACAGCTGCGCGGCAGGATCCGCCGGGATCTCGACAGATGGCGGCATTATCCCCTCTCGTGGTTGGGTAGGATTGCGGCGGTTAAGATGACCATCCTCCCGCAGATTTCTTTCGCACTATAACTCTTTGTCCACCGGCGGGATGGATTAGAGTGACACAGTCAGATCTGGCTCGGTTTATCTGGAATGGGAGGAAACCGCGGATGCGGCAGGCGCTGGGGGTTTTGGCCCCGGGGGCGGGCGGTTTGGGGATTCCAGATTTGGGATTCTACTTTCGGGCAGCTCAGCTGCGATATTTAGTGGAGTGGAGTAGATGGGAGTCCGAGAAACATTGGCTATTTCAAGATCAGGTGGTGGCTGCGCGACCACTACAGGACATCCCCTTCTTGCGAACAAAAAGAAGCAGAATGGGACTGGATCAGTGAGTCTTACAAAACAGAGACTGTCCCTAGAAAGCAAAGAAACAGGGTGCTGTAAAAACAGATGTGCGTCCTGGAAAGAAAGGCAGCCGACTCTGGAAAAGAGTTAGGAGCTGGTGGTTCTAGAAAAGAGATGAACGGGTTAAGCGGCAAGGATCCCCATAAAATATAGGGTACCATGGAAAACAGGACAAATCCTGCTGGGGTGTCCAGAAAATAAAGCAGGTGGCAAAAGTGGCAATATACGTACAAAGCAGAGGTAGTAGGCCCCATAAATTAAAGGCAGTTGGAAAGAAAAAAACCAGACAAAAATTTCCAACTGAAAGTTAACTCATCAAAAGAATGCGACAGGGTATGAAAAAGAGGATTAGAAAACGAGTAATAACTCTGTAAGATGCTGTTAAGGCGAGAATACTGTACCCAAGAGTTTGCTGCTCTCTTTGGTGACAGAGGACTGGCTTCGCTCTGCAATAAATAAATAAATAATAAATAAATAGGAAAATAAAAATGAAGGGTGAAAAAAGTAATTCCAATAGTTAAGGAAACACGAGTGATGGAATAACAATATACTGCCTAGGGGATAGGAAAGGAAGTTACAGCACAGCATGTGGAGTCCTGGTCTAGACGTCTGACCGTCATCCTGCATGTATGGATACCAACAGGGAAGACTCAAACTTTTGTTTTTTTAGAGGTCGCTAAATAGAGCATAAGTAAATTCAGGAATAATATCCATTCGTCTACAAATGGTACATATTCTGGGGTGGGGGGGAGAGATACAAATTCAGGGTCAGGGGAGATAGAATGGGAAACGAGACACAGACCATGGTCATTTAGTGATTTGTAGCCATGTGCATGGGCTTCTATTCGAAAGGCCTTACTTGTTCGGTTGGTGAAGAGGTCTGCTCCCCAAGAGAACAATTCATCGAAGGAGCAGGGAAGAGAAAAGCTGTCGGACTATGTGTGAGGAGTTCTGTTGGACTTGGCCCTTCTGGCAGGTTCACCCCTAAACTTTTTGCTTTTACTGGTGACCTGGTGGTAGTGATTTTTTGGTTTCTGCGCACTTTCCCTGTGTCCCAGAGTAAAGTGCGTGTGCACTCTGAGTGCATTTGGTGAGATAGGCCTGCCCTCCCATAGGAATGCATGGGGAATGTATGTGTCCCTGGTAGTTCCTGATGCGTGGGGTGTGCAGGCTCGAGTTTGGTATGTGCGGACTCGTGTGATTGAATGCTTCGCAATGATGTATAATGCGAGATTATGTCATGTGCGGAAGTGCCACTTCTAGGAGTTGGCATATTAGTGTAAAATGTGTCTGGCGTGTGATTGGCTGGAGATGGCTGGTGAGCCTGGCTCCAGGAGTCTGGGTGGGTCTGCCCCAGTGGTGAGTGTGAGATTAGCATGCTGATGGCTGGGCAGGAGTGCCCCTTGGACCTGAATAGGGCAGGGCTTTCCCTACACAATGCTGGCTCCGCCCCCTGTGGTGCGACTGATGACCCTAGCCCTGCCAGTGAATAGAGTGAGGGGCTGAGCACATCAAGGGTGCTCCCCAACCAGCTGCGACTGGTTTTCCCCCTCACCCTGAACCAAGAACAAAGGGAAAAGGTGTAAAAGAAGGGGCTGTGTCCCCTTACAATTTGTTCTCTTCCAGGATCCTATCTGAGGGGGGCTGCTGCTGTAGCTGGACCAGAGGACCGCCACTTGGACTACCTCCCTGCCTGGAGGCCCAGTGAGCTGGCTCTGGGTCCAGCCTTGCCCCCCCTGCCTTGCTGCATACAGGGGAGAACTTTGCTGGACTTTGGTATTCTCCCCTGGAGCGCCTGGAGGTGCTTTTATTTGACTTGAAGCGCTGGGAGCGCTTTGTTTGGGACCCCAGCGTCGAGGAGCGCTTTCCTTGGCGCTTCACTGAAGCCTCCAGCGCCTGGAAGAGCTGGACTTGCCTTTGGCACAGAGAGCGCGTTCCCCTGTGCCCTCGGCGCCAGGAGCGCTTTGTTTCTGATGGCGGGTGCCCACCCCGCTTAATTCCACCTATTTGTACTTTAATACGAAGGCGGAAGCCCACCCGCGCTTCGGAGAAAGTCGAGAAGATCACCGCCGCGGCCGGGCTCAAAGGAAGTCAGGCAGCCACAGAGGGGACGGGGGTGTGGCCAAGTACAGGAAGCGGACGGGAGCCTACCCCGCGCTCCTGCAGCCGGACGAGGGAAGCCCCACGGAAGGAGAGTCCGCGCCGGGACCAAGAAGTGAAATGGACGGCGGCTTCACCAGCGGGGCTCCTGTGTGTGGTGAGAGCCCCGCGGGTGTGTGTAGAGTCCGGAGGAGTCCCTGCCGAGTCCCGGGTCCCAGGAGGGGGCCCGGGTGAATCTCCAGTCACCGCTGCAGAGGGAACGCCGCCTCCCAGACAGACGGTGAGTGCGGGCGTCCCTGCTCTGGGCATTGTGTGATTAAGAGCCCCGAGAGGGCTCCAACTGCGAGGGGGCATTTCTATCGTGCCGGCACAAGGCACGGGGGCAGTACGAGTGTCGGGCGGCCCCGGAAGGCAGCGGGCCGCCCCAACGTGTTCCCGAGCCCCGAGGCTCCAACTACGGGGGCATTTTCATTTTGCTGACTGGTAAGAGCGGCCCCGAAAGGCAGCGGGCCGCTCCAACGTTGCCCCCACATTTGGTCCAGAGCCCACGAGGCTCCCACGCTGGGCATTGTTGTTTCAGAGCGCTCGGGCGCTCCAACGTTGGGGGCACATTGTTCTTGAGCCACGAAGGCTCTAGGGGGCATTTCTTGTGGTTAGAGCCCAGAGAGGCTCCACGTGACTGCTATATTTGTTTTAAAAGGCACAGTGGTGCCCACGCTCATTTTCTCAGCTGCCCAGCACTTAGTGGGCAGCTGCAACGTGTAGGTTGTGCCTTGTGCGCCCTGGTTTGCGCAGCCTGCGCAGCCTTGCCCTGACTCTGCTGGACACAGGGCGTTTGAGCCCCTAAAAGGCCAGGTTGGCCTGGGGACAGGTTGCGGTGTTGTGCCCTCACCTAGGGTACGTGATTATTGTTACTGGTGTACTTTTGCGCCGGCACAATGCCTTGATGCTATGTTTCGGTCTAGCTGTGCCTATGCGTAGGAGAGGGTTTTTCCTGGTATAGGTTATGCTGATGTGTTCATGATTCCCTGCGTAATATTTTCCTAAGGTGGTTAGGGTTGCGTAGGTGGTACTTACCTGTTACCAGTGATTACTGGTTGTGCGCTACATTTTCTATTTTGTGCTACAGTAATTTTATATCCTATGTTCTAAGTGCTAAGTTCTAAAAGTGCTAATTTCTGACAGTAGTCCATGTGGCCCTGTCCCCTGTACATATAATCCCTTGTAAAATTCTGCCCAGTGCCAGTTGGCACAGTGTAAATTGGGTGACTAGTATCTCATGTGTTTTGGTATAATACAAAGGCTATTTTTATATAATCCCTTGTGTGGAGTTTCTTTTGTGGTGGGCCTTGGGTGTTGTGGCTGGGTGCGCGCGCAAACGCTTTACACATCGCCTCCGGGATAAGCCGGACTGCTCGTGCCAAGCTACCAAGGGGGTGAGCAGGGGTTATCTTTGGCGTGTAACTCCCCAGCCCTGACTAGAGTGGTGGTTTCTGCCTGGCTTTGGCGCCAGCACTAGCCAACCAGAAATCGCCATTTCTAACATTGGTGATCAGCGGTGGGATTAGGACTTGCGTTTGCGCTGTACCGCAGCAGCAATTGGCTGCACCACAAAACTCTGCATTTAGACAGTCACATGGTATAGGGATTATTGTTATTAAAGTTCCATTATTTCTTTTCCTGAAGGTATCCTTGCATAATAGTGTCCAGTACATTTGTCCCCCGCCCTGCGCCCAGAGTTGGTACCTGTGTCACGTGTGGTCAGGTTGAGGAATCAGGGGTGGTAGAAACTGCCTTACCAGTCCGAGGGGAGGGTTGTATGTGGATGAGTGGTGTGTGGCGCTCGGCAAGTGAGTGTGAGTTCTCTGGGAAAGAGAGCTTGCTGAATCCTTTGTGAATTGTGTGCTCCTGTTAAGCTCAGACTCTTAGGTTCCCTGTGTAATCTTTTCACCAGAACGTCCGCCAGAATGGAGCCTGCTTTTGATCTCAGTGATCTAGCTTGGTACAGTATGCAGGAGTTGGAAAGGTTCTGTAGAGAGCGAGACATAGGGGTGAGAGAGTCAGACACTCTGTACGAACTGAGGGACCACCTGATCGTATGGCAAAAGGGTGAATGGAAACGTGAGCGCAGTGAGGAAGAAAGGGCCCGTGCCTCACACCTGGAGGGTGGTGGGTCTGTAGGGAGCCCTGAAGATTCAGAAGAGGAGGAAGAAGATGACAGTACCTGGACGCCAGTAGAGAGTGAAGACCCCATAGGTAGGGAGTCCCTTGCTGGGTCCAGCGTAGGAGGCAGCGCCTCATCCCTTTCCCTGTCCCCAGAGGAGTGGGAAGATAGGAGGAAAGAAAGGGAGCACCAGCTGGCGTTAGAAAAGCATGGCCAGGCTATGGCGCAGCTGGAGGTCAAGAAGCAACAGCTAGAGACTGAGAGGGTCTTGGCGCAGGAGAGGATAGAGGAGGCTGAGAGGGCCTCCACCAGAGGCAAAGTAGCTCTGGAGGGCAGACTATCCCCTGCGCGCAGTTTTAATTTTCTGGGCTCCCCAGGGAGGGTTGAGTCCAGTGGTGGCAGCTATATAGATTTCAGGGTAGGAAGTCCCAGTTCCCCCAGTCTGGTACCTGTTTCCCAGGAGGAGGAGTTAAGGTTGAAATTCAGGGGCAGTAGGAAGCTGTCTTACCAGACTTGGAAGGAGTTTGCGGATGAATGTGATGATGCACTGGACGGTTGGGTGGATCTTAGCCCAGAACGCAGTTATTCCGCCATGTATGATCTGGTTATCAAATAGCAGATGCTCAGTAGTTGTTCTCCAGGGTTGCGCCAACACCTGTTGAGGTATGGCTCTTTTTGTCCTTGGGAACTTGCAGAGGAAGCAGAGAGCTGGGAAAGTGCTAGAGGTTCTCTAGAGTCATTAGGGAGTGAATCCAAAAGCAGTGGTTCAGGTATCTTCCAGCCCAGCATGGTGGAAGAGGCTCAGTATAGCCCAGCTAGGTCCCAGGATAGCGAGGAGGGTTTAGGGGCTCACTGCCTGGCTCAGTGGAGCAGGAGTGAGAGGGTGACCGAGGGTCCCCAGACGTACGAAACCCTGCCTCAGGACTTGGATGGTTTCATGAGGGAACACCAAGTTGGGGACCTAGGCTGTCCTGTTACTCCACTTGAGGAAGATCTCTTAGTGAGTAGAGGACCTGGAGCGCCTATAAACAGGGCTCCTGTGGTTCTAGAGTCTGGCAGTACAGCTCCGGTAGGGAGGGTACAGGAGTCCAGCGTGAGGAGTGATTGGGGGATGAGTTCCCCAGTGGAAGAGCCAGTGGGTCAGGGACTACCCAGTTGGGCTAGGATCCCGTGTAGTGACCATGGTGACACCACTTCTGTTCTGGGGGATCTCTGCACACTGCCAGGTGGACAGGGGACGGGAGATCCGCGCCAGACAGACAGTCACCCGACTTATGTGTCGTTTGTTAGCCTCCGGGGGATGGAGTGTAAATCCTCAGAAGTCCTGGAGTGGCAGGCGATTATTCCACCAAAGGTTCTAGGCCGGATGTTGGAAGGCCAGGTTCGGGATCAGCCTGACCTGAAGGGTGGGACGTCTGTAACCAGCGTCCCGACCGGTTCTTCTTCCAGAGGTACCGCCCCAGTTGGTAGGGAGCAGGGTTCTGGGAGGGGGTGCAGAGGGTGGGAGAGCCCACCTCTGACCCCGGTGCAACCTGAGGGGGTAAACCCTGGGTTGGAATGGCGTTCTAGGTGTAACCCTCGCCAGAGGAGGAGGAACCCTAGGAGAAGAGGTAGGGGGAGGAGAGCCTTCCCTGAGACTCCTGGTCCGCCTGAGGTTGTAGACCCTAGGCTGGAGAACCAGTGGCAGTCTAGTCCTGTCTTGCAGACAGGAAGAGTGGAGAATGGCCGCTATGTGCCAGGGGTTACTACCCCCCACTCTGTGATTAGGCAAGGACCGGTGGCACCTGGGTGGCCTAGGGCCTGGTCTTGGCCGCGGACAGCTTGGGAGTACCAGTGGGGTAGCCCAGTTGGTCCGGACAGTGGTTTTAGAAGGAATCCCATGGGTTCACCGTGGCGTTGAACAGGAGGGTGTCCCTGCAGTTGCGGGCCCGCGTCCATGTTCTATCGCCCCAAGCAGGGAAGTCCATCACGGTGGGGATTGGTCTGCCCTGCGTTTTGGCAGGAAGGGGGTCGTGTTGGACTTGGCCCTTCTGGCAGGTTCACCCCTAAACTTTTTGCTTTTACTGGTGACCTGGTGGTAGTGATTTTTTGGTTTCTGCGCACTATCCCTGTGTCCCAGAGTAAAGTGCGTGTGCACTCTTGAGTGCATTTGGTGAGATAGGCCTGCCCTCCCATGGGAATGCATGGGGAATGTATGTGTCCCTGGTAGTTCCTGATGCGTGGGGTGTGCAGGCTCGAGTTTGGTATGTGCGGACTCGTGTGATTGAATGCTTCGCAATGATGTATAATGCGTGATTATGTCATGTGCGGAAGTGCAACTTCTAGGAGTTGGCATATTAGTGTAAAATGTGTCTGGCGTGTGATTGGCTGGAGCTGGCTGGTGAGCCTGGCTCCAGGAGTCTGGGTGGGTCTGCCCAAGTGGTGAGTGTGAGATTAGCATGCTGATGGCTGGGGAGGAGTGCCCCTTGGACCTGAATAGGGCAGGGCTTTCCCTACACAATGCTGGCTCCGCCCCCTGTGGTGCGACTGATGACCCTAGCCCTGCCAGTGAATAGAGTGAGGGGCTGAGCACATTAAGGGTGCTCCCCAACCAGCTGCGACTGGTTTTCCCCCTCACCCTGAACCAAGAACAAAGGGAAAAGGTGTATAAGAAGGGTCTGTGTCCCCTTACAATTTGTTCTCTTCCAGGATCCTATCTGAGGGGGGCTGCTGTAGCTGGACCAGAGGACCGCCACTTGGACTACCTCCCTGCCTGGAGGCCCAGTGAGCTGGCTCTGGGTCCAGCCTTGCCCCCCCTGCCTTGCTGCATACAGGGGAGAACTTTGCTGGACTTTGGTATTCTCCCCTGGAGCGCCTGGAGGTGCTTTTGACTTGTAGCGCTGGGAGTGCTTTGTTTGGGACCCCGGTACAAAAGGGGGTGGTGATGGACGGAGCATCAGAACCAATCAAACACTCACACCCAGTCAACAGATCTGGGTTTGATCCATCACCGTTCTTTAGCCCACTCTGCCACCCCAGTTCAGACATGGCCATATGCAAATCAGTCTGACCCTGTGCCTCATGGGAACAGTCCCGCCCGAACTGCCAAGCCATGCCTTCCCTGGACCGGAAACAAGCTTCCTAGGACTGGTTTCTGGCATTTCAGCCGTCTTCAGCCAGGCGTACTTGAATCCAGTGGCAAAGTGAGCAAGGGACTCACGTCTGAGCATACCCTGCCAACTTATGGCGAACAAAGCGGTACAAAAGGGGGTGGTGATGGACGGAGCATCAGAACCAATGAAACACTCGCACCCAGTCAACAGATCTGGGTTTGATCCATCACCGTTCTTTAGCCCACTCTGCCACCCCAGTTCAGACATGGCCATATGTAAATCCGTCTGACCCTGTGCCTCATGGGAACAGTCCAGCCCGAACTGCCAAGCCATGCCTTCCCTGGACCGGAAACAAGCTTCCTAGGACCGGTTTCTGGCATTTCAGCCGTCTTCAGCCAGGCTTGCTTGAATCCAGTGGCAAAGTGAGCAAGGGACTCACGTCTGAGCATACCCTGCCAACGTATGGCGAACAAAGCGGTACAAAAGGGGGTGGTGATGGACGGAGCATCAGAACCACTCCCAGCGTCGAGGAGCGCTTTCCTTGGCGCTTCACTGAAGCCTCCAGCGCCTGGAAGCGCTGGACTTGCCTTTGGCGCAGAGAGCGCTTTCCCCTGTGCCCTCG
This sequence comes from Triturus cristatus, assembly GCF_964204655.1. Classification (NCBI taxonomy): domain Eukaryota; kingdom Metazoa; phylum Chordata; class Amphibia; order Caudata; family Salamandridae; genus Triturus; species Triturus cristatus. The sequence goes on from NC_140587.1 coordinate 177,236,749, forward strand.
GCGCCAGGAGCGCTTTGTTTCTGATGGCGGGTGCCCACCCCGCTTAATTAATTCGTTCTATAGCGGGTGCCCACCCCGCTTATTTCCACCTATTTGTACTTTAATGCGAAGGTGGGAGCCCACCCCGCGCTTCGGAGAAAGTCGAGAAGATCACCGCCGCAGCCGGGCTCAAAGGAAGTCAGGCAGCTACAGAGGGGACGGGGGCGTGGCCAAGTACAGGAAGCGGACGGGAGCCTACCCCGCGCTCCGGCAGCCGGACGAGGGAAGCCCCACGGAAGGAGAGTCCGCGCCGGGACCAAGAAGTGAAGACGGACGGCGGCTTCACCAGCGGGGCTCCCGTGTGTGGTGAGAGCCCCGCGGGTGTGTGTAGAGTCCGGAGGAGTCCCTGCCGAGTCCCGGGTCCCAGGAGGGGGCCCGGGTGAATCTCCAGTCACCGCTGCAGAGGGAACGCCGCCTCCCAGACAGACGGTGAGTGCGGGCGTCCCTGCTCCGGGCATTGTGTGATTAAGAGCCCCGAGAGGGCTCCAACTGCGAGGGGGCATTTCTATGGTGCCGGCACAAGGCACGGGGGCAGTACGAGTGTCGGGCGGCCCCGGAAGGCAGCGGGCCACCCCAACGTGTTCCCGAGCCCCGAGGCTCCAACTACGGGGGCAGTTTCATTTTGCTGACTGGTAAGAGCGGCTCCTGAAGGCAGCGGGCCGCTCCAACGTTCCCCCCCATTTGGTCCAGAGCCCACGAGGCTCCCACGCCGGGCATTGTTGTTTCTGAGCGCTCGGGCGCTCCAACGTTGGGGGTACATTGTTCTTGAGCCACGAAGGCTCTAGGGGGCATCTCTTGTGGTTAGAGCCCAGAGAGGCTCCACGTGACTGCTATATTTGTTTTAAAAGGCACAGTGGTGCCCACGCTCATTTTCCCAGCTGCCCAGCACTTAGTGGGCAGCTGCAACGTGTAGGTTGTGCCTTGTGCGCCCTGGTTTGCGCAGCCTGCGCAGCCTTGCCCTGACTCTGCTGGACACAGGGCGTTTGAGCCCCTGAAAGGCCAGGTTGGCCTGGGGACAGGTTGCTGTGTTGTGCCCTCACCTAGGGTACGTGATTATTGTTACTGGTGTACTTTTGCGCCGGCGCAATGCCTTGATGCTATGTTTCTGTCTAGCTGTGCCTATGCGTAGGAGAGGGTTTTTCCTGGTATAGGTTATGCTGATGTGTTCATGATTCCCTGCGTAATATTTTCCTAAGGTGGTTAGGGTTGCGTAGGTGGTACTTACCTGTTACCAGTGATTACTGGTTGTGCGCTACATTTTCTATTTTGTGCTACAGTAATTTTATATCCTATGTTCTAAGTGCTAAGTTCTAAAAGTGCTAATTTCTGACAGTGGTCCATGTGGCCCTGTCCCCTGTACATATAATCCCTTGTAAAATTCTGCCCAGTGCCAGTTGGCACAGTGTAAATTGTGTGACTAGTATCTCATGTGTTTTGGTATAATACAAAGGCTATTTTTATATAATACCTTGTGTGGAGTTTCTTTTGTGGTGGGCCTTGGGTGTTGTTGCTGGGTGCGCGCGCAAACGCTTTACACATCGCCTCCGGGATAAGCCTGACTGCTCGTGCCAAGCTACCAAGGGGGTGAGCAGGGGTTATCTTCGGCGTGTAACTCCCCAGCTCTAAATAGAGTGGTGGTTGCTGCCTGGCTTTGGCGCCAGCCCTAGCCAACCAGAAATCGCCATTTCTAACAAGTTCATATATTTAAAATGCCATGCAAGAAAGATATGCGGGAATTGTGTGATTCTCTTTCTTGAAACGAGAAGGGAGGCTGCAAGGAAAGGAGTATCACAAGTGATCCGCAAATAACTGCAGATGCTGGTTGTCAACTCCTTCTGCGGGAGCTGGTCACATTAAAGATGATTTAGGATAGGATAGGATTGGATAGGATATATGTTTTTAAAGCAGTGGCGTCTAGGCGCTAGAGTGAGTACGAGTGTTACAGCCTATATCATACACCTATGTTATGGCAAACAGCCAGGTCTTCAATTCTTTCCTAAATACTAGTCTGTTTGATTGAAAACGCATGGCTGTTGGCATGGCTGTTGGCAGTGTATTCCACAGCTTCGCTGCGCAATGGGAGAAAGCTCTCCCACTCATCTCACTTTCCTGATCCTATCAATATGGAGAAGACCCAACGTGCTGGATCTTAGTGAGCGAGCTGGAGTATAGGGTCTGAACATTTTTTGAATGGCCTTGGCTCCTCCACCATAAAATGCCTTGTGGACCAAGCATAGGGCCTTGAAATCAACTCGCCGCTGGATGGGAAGCCAATGAAGGGCTCGGATTCCAGCAGAGGTTGGTTGACCTCTTGGTATGTTTAGGAGTAATCTGGCGGCGGCATTTTGTAATGATTGTAACCTGCTCATTTGGAATTTGTTGGTCCCCAGTAGCAGGCCATTACAATAATCTAACTTGGACAACAGGAGAGCCACTACCACTGTCTTCTGTAATTCCTTCCCGATAAAGGGAAATATCTTCAAGGTTTTAATTCAAAAGAAACAGGAAGAGGTGAGGCTGTTTACCTGGGCAGAGAAGGTTAGTTGACGGTCGAAAATAACTCCCAGGTTTCTAACCTTAGGAGCCGGACTGGGGCATTCGCCAGCTGTCGTTGGCCACCACGAAGCATCCCACTGGGGTTGCCCCTGGCCAAACTCGATAACCTCCGTCTTATCCGTATTAATTTTTAGGAAGCTGTGGTTCATCCAGGTCATAATCTCCTCTAAACAGGTGTGGAACCTGATGGCTGTATCTTCAGGCTGTTTAGCAATTGAGATTATGAGCTGGGAGTCATCTGCATATGACACTAAAGCAAAACCATGCTTCCTAATGAGACTGGCCAGGGGCAGCATATAGATATTAAATATCGTTGGTGATAATGCTGATCCCTGGGGAACCCCACAGGGCAGATAAAAGCTATCTGACTGCAGGCCCTCCCAGTACAGGCTCTGTACTCTCCCCTCCAGAAATGAGGATAGGAGGGACAGAGCCGAACCCCCGATCCCTACCTCCCCCAGCCGCTGCACTAACACCGTGTGGTTCACAGTGTCGAAGGCTGCCGACAGGTCAAGTAATACAAGAACTGCATTACCCCCACTATCAACTGTTCTCCGGATCTCCTCGGCTGCTACAATTAAGGCTGATTCGGTCGTTAACATTTACGTAACCTAGGGGACTCGAAAAAGCTAGTGGCCAAATGAACAAGCAAGGGCAAACCCTTTAGGTTTGCATGCCCAAATGTACTTAAATTATTGTGTAATGTCACTGTGCAACCTGGTAAATGGCGCCAAAAGCTTTGGGAATAAAAACGTGGGCACAGAGATAGAATGTACAGAGACAAGTCTCAGATATTCTATGCATATTTGTGCATGCCTCTAATTATCTGTGTTAGCACAAAGTCAAATCTCCTGGTTTGGCGAACGCTTATTTGCTTTATTCAATGAGACACTCTAAAGTGTTCTCTCACTTTGGGTCCACTACTCGTCGTCCCATGAACTGAAGCTGTGCCTTACTGATGAGGGCTAACAAGGCCACTTCGGATGTGGACATGTCTGTGTTCTCATCCAGAGGATACACCGCTTAGCGGGTTGGGGGAACTGTTGCCATAGGTTCAGGCATAAGGCTTATTTGCACAGAGCTAGTTCCTATCTGCAAAGGTACAGTAAACACAACAAGCATTGGCATAGCCAATAGGTCTCGCCTTTGGGACTATATAAGTGTTTAGCCATGCAACAGTTGCATAACTAAATACTTATAAGGTCCCAAAAGCGAGACCTATTGGCTATGCAAAGCGGCCCTGCGGCCGCGAAAGTGATCGCGATCAAACATTAAAGCGGTCGTGGGGCCGTGAAAGTGAAAGTAATCGCGGTAAAGCGCGGCGCGTGCGCCCGCGCGCATGCACTGTAGCTCTAGGCTGGCCTGGTAGCACTTTTTGGAGCCCTCTCAATAAGTCTCGCCAGACCAGCGCATGCGCTGGGTCAGGCGGGACCTAAACAAGTGTCCCCAGTACTTTAAACAAGCTTCCTACACAAATAGCTGCTATTGCAAATGTGCCATTTTCCTCTGCACAACATTTTATGGGTGTTTTAACATTACCTTCAATGGGTGAACACTTTGTTGCTTTATATGCAACATATTTTAATGCAAAAGGTGGTGCCTAGCCTCACCTTACCCTCTCCACTACATCTCGTACCTATAAGCAGCAGCACTACCACACCTTTCTTGTTTTAACCTCATATACATCATTCAACATATCCAATCTAGCTCCAACTTCAGAAAACATATTTTGGGCACTAACAACCTAACGTTTTTGTGCAAAAGCAAACATTACTAATCGTAGGGGAAATGGCCAGTGCCTCATTTATTTAAATAGGAAAGGTTTAATTGATTTCTGAAAGGCCAAATAATTTTGGATTTTATTTACAAAGATTGGAAGTTCATTCCGAAACTTATGATCCTGAAAGAGAAATCACCATACCCGACCGGCAAGCTCAATTTGTCTGGGGAACTGGAAGAAGAGAATACCCTGAGGATCTCAGAGATCTTTGTGGATAGCAGTGCTTTAGATGTTTATCAGTCAGATGAGTGCTTATTGTTGTAGACTTTATGAGTAAGGCAGAGGATCTTAGGTCCAAGGACAGCCAGCGAAGCCTATGACATACAGCCGTCGTATGATCATTTCTTTGGCTTACAGACCAGACTTAATTCTGGAGCCTAAATGTTTGAATTGCCAGCAAGCCTTAATTTGGGGAATTACGCTTCTAACCTAGCTATAATGCAAGAACATACTACCATAGCGCAGGGATCACTTGGAAGGAATATTAGAATGTTCCTATGTGCCTTCTCCAAAGCTAGGGTTAACAGGGGACATATGATGGGTGAAGGACAGAGTCTCATGATGAAACATCTTCCACGATTAGATCTTTGACACAGGGATTGGTGGGTCACCCACAATGAAGGCTGTAAGCAGATGCTTCAACAAACTTACCTGAGAAGTAAGATCTCTGGTTTTGTCAATGTTTAGGTTGAGGAAGTTGGGGTCCACTCATTGCTGGGCAGTGCCCAGATCATCATGCAAACTGACTCAGCGATCCACTGCTTTTTGGTTTAGCTACATCATGATATGTGTCATCCATGTATGAAAATGCTTGCCATCCAAATGAGTGGATAAGTCATAGCAGAAGTTGAATGCAGAGATTAAATTGCATCAGGGACAAGGAGGTGTCTTGCAGCACACCGCAATAAATGTCACATGTCTACAAAAAGGTAGCCAACCATACCAATTGTGCGAGCCTTTTTAAGAAAGATCCAAGCTAACTGCACAGTAAACCTACGAACCTTCAGTCTACAAGTCTTCTTAACAGCACTTTGTGGTGTACTGTACCAAAGTCAGCATAGAGATCCAGGAGTATCATTATGACTGCATCATCTTGATCTGTCATAGAGACTAGCACCATCTCAGCACCGCTCTGTTAGCAAAAGTCCAGATGCCAGTCATTCATCCAAAGGTTTGCCTCTTCCAGGACCATGGACAGTTATTTAGCTACCAGCTTTTCTAACATTTTTCCTTAGGCTGGTAGAAGTGCTATTTGGAGATAATTATTATACATTTTTCTTTTTTTTCCCACACAAATGCATCCAGATGTTTTTGTTTTCAGTAAAGTGTCTAATGGCTCTTTCTTCCATGAGGCCTGAACCATACCAGACAGAAGTAAGAGTTTCCAGAAGTTCAGTGGTTTTTCCCATCAGTAAAGGAGCAGGAGTTTTCAGCACAGCAGAAGTGTAGGGTGACTCCAACTTAATAGATAAGAGTGAAGGCACTACTTCCTCTATAGCGGATTGTTTTTATTTTAACTATTTTCCATCAACATCTATCTGCACAGGAAGTGACATAACTGGATTCTCCATCACCCATCTGCACAGGAAGTGACATCACTGGATTTCCCATAACCTCACTACTCTCCCTTCCCAGGACCTACTTAATGGCTGCCACAGCGTCGACACGCAGCAGGTGTACCACTGACACACCAAAGGCAATGCAGTCAGTGCCCGTCTGCACCTGGACCACGCTCAATGTCAGAAACCCCGGTCCTCTGCCATTTCATCGCTACCATGCTTGACCGTCTGCCTGCTAAAACCCCAGCCTCTGCTCCACATGCTGCTGCCGCACCACACAACATTGAGGGAGAATTCTCCTGCACTTCCTTCATGTTTTCTTGCACTTACCAAACACTCACCACACTGGCAGCACAGAACACTCGCTGACACAAACAGTCCTGCAATCACCCACACAACAATTCACACTTGCGTGCATGCTTATCAACACCCAGTCACTCACCAAACACGCCACAGATATCTAGAACATGCTGCACGACAATGCCCCAGATCTACTTTTTTCATGGAACCTTGGCTGAACATTACATAGGCCCGTGGCTGAACGCTACATTGGCCCATGACATCACCACAGCCATCCCCCCTGGATACAAGAAGGCCAAGCAAGACACACTTTACAAGCCCAGAAGCGGAATCACCATCATCCACAAGAATATCATCGGCGGCATTACATCCAAGGACAGGTCTCATGCTGCAACATTGAAAACCTGTCATTCAAAGTTCATGTCACAACCAACTTAACCCTAAATGACACTCTCATATAAAGACCACCGGGACTGCGCACCAACTTCACCGACCCCATTACAGCCTTTGTTGCACCATCACCCTCAATGCTAGCAATTACATCCTACTTGAAGACCTCAACTTACACCTGGAAGACCAACCATGTCAACTCCAATTCGAGAGCCCTCATTGAAGACCTTGGAGGCCTGGGCCTCACCAAATTAGTAAAGCAGCCTACCCACTTCGCCGGATACCTGCTGGACCTTATTTTCTCAAACTTCTGCGACATCCAAGTCGACATGCCCAGACCAGTTCAATAGGCAGACGTACCCTCGTCTAGTTTAGCATCCAGTCCTAACGCGCATGCACCACCTCCAGACCAGCCTGCCAAAAGTGGAACAGCATTACTGACAAAGACGAACACCACTCTCAACACCCACCGACCAGAACACAGCATTTGTCTCCCCAAAGACAGCAAGAATTTCAAAAGTTGAAACCAAAAATTGGGCTCCCTCCTCCATCAACCCTCTGGCCCCCTCAAATACAACAAGATCCCAAAACTTCCTCCAGCAACTGGACCAGAAAGACCTCGATAAATGCATCCCGATCTTGTCCAAAGTACCAATGCTACCCTCATGGCATTATTAACTGTGCCAACAAGGGATTTCTTTTAGTACACTCAGTTCAGCATTCAATATGCAAAACAATAGTCGCAAGCTCCGTCTGGTGGCTCACATTCGATTATTCAAAAATTGAATTTACTCAATTCCATCAGACTAAATCTGCAACAAATACTCTTCAAAAAGGGTGTGTTTTAAAATGCAAACTTTATAATGAAAAAAGATTTTTCAAAGGGTACAAAAAACTATTACAGATATAAATATAAAACAACACACAGCAACTGAGGTTTACAAATAATTCGTTGTTACAAACACCTCATGGGCACTAATGTGAGCATCTATCCCCAACAATATATATAGAAGGAAAATGTAACGGATCAAAACAGAAAACAAATCTTTAGGAAAAGTAATTCACAAAGGAATTAGATGTAGTTGTCGACGTTTCGGTCTATAGGGTTTAAGCATCCATTAGACCATCTTCAGGACTATGAATTTGAATGTTGAATGACCCTTAAATAATTTAGGCCACTAACACTGCAGTCAATATTTGTGGACTGTGGCCTCAACACGTTTGTCACAGGACAAACAGTGATGAGGTAGACACATTTTGAGTATTAAATACAATGATGTGTCAGGAAAAGGCGAAATTCAAGGTTCAGAAACAAAATGGGGGACTTAAAAAAATATAGGAAGGGTGGCAGGAACAGAAAGCAACCGATGGCATAGAAAAAGTACTTAAGATTATGGAGACATCACGATGGGCTGACGGCTTAGAAAGGAGGCAGTCAATAAGATTAGGGCTAGGCAGTCGCACCCTGTCTGAGGCAGAAAGTCCAGCGCTGTTGACAACACTTTCTCTGTGTTTCCCTAAAGTGCATTCGTTATAACCAGCCTGCTTGTTTATTTGCTCCACTCTCGGAAGATGTCACGAGTTTAATCAATGTATGCAGTAAAAAACTCAACTCCGCCCCGTAAAATAACCATGGAAGTTGTCTGGGGGCGAAAGGCAAGAGGGCTATCATAGATAGGATAGTAGATCATTTGCCATCCTCATGGAGTTTCCTGGGCACCGAGATTTGTGTATGCGAGTCTCGAGAAGGGAAACTGCGGTACAGGTCACAGGAAAGATAGCAGCTTGTGCAAAGCAAATATGTGTGTCCGCAACCTGCCACCGGTAGAGGGGCAGAACCTCGCTAACTTATTCCGACATCAATGAAAATGCATACCACTGCCAGAACACGTGGGTATTTATGCAGAGCAAAGTGCAAAAACTACACCTGCGAGTCGCCATAGTCCACTGTCTACTGATGGATGAAGGCTTACACACCGAAAGTCACGTGACGCGGGCAGACCACTAAGTCTTATTACAAAGAGCGCACAAACCCGCAACGCCAGAGCCCAGCAAGTGCGCATTTCTCCTCCACGCAGAGGACACCTCGTCCATGGCGCTCTCGACCTAGCCGCCTCCCCTGAGCCTCGCAATTCGAGCTCTGGCCACAACACACAGTTTCGCCTCAAGTCAGTGAGATCTCCACGGGAGCCACCACACAAAGCGCCTCACCTGAGCCCCCAGTTTCGTTGAGGTCCGTGAGGCGAGCTGTCACTCGGGCCAGGCAGGGACCCTTCTCGTCCTCTGCGGGGTCTGTTTCGGACACCTTGGTAACCGTGAAGTGCGGCATGCCTGCCTCGAGGAGACTCTCCGGTAGTCCTTCCTACCTGCTCGGCCTAGAGGGAGGCAGTGTCCCGATTGAGAAGCACGTGACCGATCCTGGGGAGGAGACGCCACCCAGCCCTGCCCCGCGCTGTTTATCTGTCTCTTAGCAGCGTACTTTTTGCCGCCAACCGTGCTCTCCGCACTCAGCAGCCGCCGTGCACCTCGACGCGCACCTGGAGACGCCACCACACGCAGGTGCACAAGTGTACACTTTCATTCACGCAAACCAGATCAAATCAGGTGTTTGTTTAGGGAGACTACTCAGCCAAGGGTCTCAAGGCGCTGGGGGTGTGTGTGTGTGTGAGTGGGGGGGGGAACTTGGGGGGGGGGGGGGGCAGGTTCCAGTCCATCAAGGAGGGGGTCTGTCTAAGAGCCAGGTTTTGAGGTTGCTTGCGAAGACTGGGAGCGATGTTGTCTGTCTGAGGTGGAGCGGAAGGGCGTTCCAGGCTTTGGCCGCGAGGAAGGAGAAGGCGCGGCCTCCCGATCTGGTCTTTCTGGTGCAGGGGACCACTGCGTAGGAGAGCTGGGCTGATCGTAGGGTCCTTTTGGGTGTGTGGAATTTGAGTCGGCCTTCAGGTATGCTGGTCCGGTGTCGTGGAGGGCCTTGTGAGCGTGGGTTAGCATCTTGAAGGTGACTCTAGCTTCGATGATGAGTTCGCAGGTGCTGGGAGATGTGGCAGTGTCTTGGCAGGTTGAGGACCAGTCTTGCGGCGGCGTTTTGGATGATTCACGCGTACGTGCTATCATGTTATATGTGCTGGGCGACTGAAGAAAAGATCTCACTGTTAACACGAACACAGGTGGAATGCACCTCGAGCATTCACGCTCATCAGTTCTCAGTTCCGATTCACACCTCGTGATGGCTCCGCCGAGGGATCCACCTGCATTTGACAGAACTGGCACACTCTTGGTTACAGGCCCGTTTTGAATAGGTAGAATGGCAGTTGTCGCCAAGCGCACAACCAGGGGCTTTGCTACAGCACCACAGATAGCAAACATCCAGTCATATGTCAGGCACCAACAGATAGGGTGCCCTGATGCCTCGGTTTTCACGGACAGTCATGGTTTTCAGTGGACTGTTCAGGCGTCCCAAGGTTTTTCTTAATTTTAAATACTCTTTTCTTTCAGGCAGCACAGAAGGCAGCCAGCTGCGTGCGCCCAGCAGAGGTGAGACAGAGTGAGCAGGCAGGGCCGGTCCTACTATTTGTAGGGTCCTGGGCAGGATAGGAACATGCCGGGCCCCTCTAATTTGCATAAGATGTAATGTCACAGGGAGTGATGTCATAGGAAGTGTCAACTGACCATTCATTTTCTGGCACTGTTAAAGCAGCTTTGCAAGAAGCTACTTCTCTAATGTGGATATCACAGAGATGGCTCCAAATACAAACAATAGCCCTAATAAAATAAGTGCAAATGTTTTAAAGCTCTATTAAGTAGAAATACAACACGTCAAACTGGGTTGAAATAAAGGCCTTTATCTCTCCAAAACTGATGTTGCCAGATTAGTGCATGATTAAAATTCTAAGACATATTGTCCTATAGCTACACAGTGGGTCTTCAAGTGATTCCCAGATGCTCCTATTGCACCAGTGAAGTTCAAGGTTAAGGCATTTGGTTTTAGCAGGTATGGTCATCAGCACAAAGGGATACATGCTGGTTCGGGTGAGCAACCTGCAAATGCTCCAGTAAACAATAGAAAGCAATGATTTCAGAAAAATAAGAAGATGAGATGGCATGCATAAGTGGGGTGGCTAATATATTGGCAGTCAGAAGGTGCACCGAAAGCTGGACCAGTCCCAAAAATTGAATGCCTAAATCCAGCAACTACTCTCGAACTTCATTTTTAAGAGATTAAAAGAGCTGAAGTAACTTAAAGATGTAAAGATGAGATGGCTAAATGGGACAAAAATGTGTAGAAAGGGAAAAAAATGCCAAAAGCAACAAAGAGAGCCAGACTCTAGACAGACAAGTAGTAAATTAAGGCAACAAAACAAGAGGGCTTTATTATAGCAGACTCAGTGCAGTTTTCCCTTACAATGCAAAGAAATCTAGCAATGTGGAATAGGTTGGGGAGGTGGTGTTTCAATTTCATTATGAAGCTCCCATAATCCCAGAGGTTTGCAGTTTTAAAGATTTTAAGTCACATTTTAAGTCGCATGTCCTTTAAATATCTGAGAAGACACTTGCAAAATTGCGATGGGTCCAGACGCATGTTACTCGGCTCAAATTTAGCCAAAGAAGTAACAACCAAATTGCACCTACCCTCAGGTAAGTCCACTGGATCTTGGTTAAAGAGATAATTGAATGCAAGACCCTTGAACGACGATGTCCATCATCCATAAATTACTCCACTCATGCCCCAAGCTACCTAACCAAACAATTTTGATCCTTCCAATTGCCAATACAAGATTTGCCTTCCTAAAACTACTGGCCATCCACTCGCCTAGGCTCAATGACTAGCTAAACACTCCATGCGCAATGATGTACTCTATGGAATGAGGCACTCACTCCTCAGTCAGCTCCCCTCTTCAGCCCTTTTTTCCTGTACACTGCCCCTTCCTCTCAACTCCAAAGCAAGGTTAATTCTAACTGTACTGCTAAAAAGCAGTCATTTCCTCAGGCCTCACTGTCACTCCTTGAGGTTTGGCATAGTTTGTTGTGGGAAGAGGCACACATGTTGTGCTTGCCCAGGCCTGCCAGTATCATTCTGCACTTGACAGTGATCAGGATATCTTTGGTAGTGTGGTAAATAAAAATTCCTTTACCGGGACTGAATTTGATACATAATCATAATAAAATAGCTCAGTAAAATGAGAGGCAGAATCCGTGATATTAGAGTTTCTGAATGGGCTTTATTCCAATAATCGATTATAATCGGATGCTTCAAGTTCCATCACCACGGGGTTCAGGAAGTGAAGTACATACTTTATTGACAAGAAGTAACTTTTATAGTACATACGTTATAATGAAGTAAATACAGTAGGCGTAATAATTGATAAGGAACTTGACGTGGTACCTGCGTAACCGAAAATGGGTGTTTACAAGGAGTAAAAAGACACATGATTGGTTATGATATCATGCATAGGTGGATCTATAAGATAATACTTGACATAGATGCGCGCGCAGCAGCATGACGTGTAATTGACGTGTAACTAGGGGGTGAAGGGAACTTGACATTAGCTCTACATGTGGAGACGAAAAGTCTGGGGGTCAGATCAACCTAATCCCAAATCATATCTAACATCCTATGTTTAGAGAACTATGTTATCCATAAAGAAGGACTCTCGGACAAAATCTATTCTATACTGACTGTGCGTGTGTGTACAAGCGTCTAAGTGTCTACACTGAATGCGAGGGGGTAGGAATATTCCATGGTGACAGGGCTATGAATTACTTGCATGAGGGCAGAGAAACCGGGCCTTTTGCTTGGTAACTGGAGAAATGTTTACTTAAGCTACTAGGCAGGAATGCATCGGCTGAGGGGGAAGCAGATAATTCGAAGGTGAAATACAGCTCTTGGCAGAGAATAGGCTGATGTCAGGCTTCGTGGGCCGCGCAGAGAATGAGACAGAGTTCATGGTCACAGATGCAGGCTCAGACTGGAGCTTTCAGAGGCAGAAGGCAAAAGGAGTTTGATGACAGAATCAGGGCCTACTTGCCTTGGACTGTAAAATGGCATAAGTGAACCATATAAAGCCGGTGGCCTTTCATATTTAGGAATGGAATATCCGACATATTCATGGCGGATCTGACAGAGGACATGTTGACGGTGGACGCACATGTATTTGCGTCTTCATAACTGGAACTGGAGGGAACATACATGTACTTGTGACATGCACATAGAACCGTTGGGGTCCAAGATAGGGGACATAACTGACCAGGAAAATCCACATTTCCACATTCCCTCCTTGTCCCCCTACTTGCCCTTCAAGAGATATCGATCTTCATCAATCCATCGATCTGTTCACATAGTATCATTTGTTCTTCTTTCTTCTTCCGGGATCTTGAATGAAATCTTGGTGTTGGAATACACGATGTGGCACACAGACCACAAATCGCTGGTCCACATTGTAGACATAGACAGCAACTGAATAGTATGAGAAAGCCAATACCTAGGAAGGATAAAACTCTCCATCCCCAGGCTGATATCACACTCCAAAACCAACTGGACCAAGTCCAAGTGCCTGGGTTCTGGTGTATCTGGTTTACAATCTTATGAAGGCGAGTGATGGCTTTATATACAGATGGCGAATTTTCTGGTATGAATACGCAGCAACTTGATCCGATGACCCTACAAGCTCCGCCCCTATCAGCCAGGATGACGTCAAGGACAAGACGATTTTGAAGCACAACAATCCGCATAGCAGACTGCTCTTCTGTTAAATTGCCTAAGGCGGAAATAGTCTCATTCACTACTGCTTCAAGGGTTCTGGTTAATCTACGTATCAGCTTACTATTAGTAACAGTACCTATATAGGGAAAGATGCCTTTATTAAAATCTACATACTTGTCCCATGCCGTTTCAGTGTAATCGACAATGGGGAGATCTCTCCGCTTTCTGTTGTGTACTAAATGAATATTTCTGTAGTAATCAGGAGGAGCTAGAAAAACAGGTGGCAAAAGGAATGCAATGTAGCAGGTACCATCCCAATCTGGAGGTAGACGCATATATGCAGTCTGACCACATATGAAGTAGGAGTGGCGAGAAGCTCTAAATGAAGATTTGCCTTGATCACGGAATTCGACTATAGTATTGCATTTACTATGGCCCATAGGTATGGAACCAACCTTTCTTACACACAATTCACCCTTCGCTGGGAATACTGACATGGTGGGCAAGACTAGTTCAACTTCGGATACGACATTTAGAATCATGAGATTAGGTGTAAAATTACCTAATCCATATACTTCATTTTCTAGATCAGTTCCTGTTCTTTTGGGGCGACCCTCCTTGTCAGGGTAGCAGACCTTGAGTAAGACTAGGTTCAGGTTTCCCCATATCCAATGATCTTGGTAAACTGCTGTGTCTGAGTCTATGGAATTGATTAAACTAAACCATGCTCCACAGGAGCCATTATGTGTGAATGGATGTGGAAAGAAAGGCAGGACTCCTTCATAATTCTGATAGGGAGGGAGTCGGCCACACACCCAACAATTGGTGGCATTACTAGTCTGATGGGAATGATGTAACATACTAATGAATGTGTTATTGCGCAGCGCAAGTCTATAAGATAATTCATGCGGAGGTAAGTCACTAAAAGAATGTTCAGTAGTAACATTATAAACATGTCTAGAAATAGGGTAATATATGTGCAACAACATACTCGTAATAATTATTAAAAGACTCAATAAAAACAGAATTAATAATGTCCCCATACAGTAGCTACGCAGTGATTTACAATACGCCTGTCGTTTCAACATTTTCCGGGTATTTTCTCTACTCAGGTCCAAGGGATACATGTCAGAGACAATTCAACCGCTTCACCTTGGAGAGGACTTAAACAATCAAATTGCTCGACTGTTTGGGCCTAAGCTTTAGTTTATAGTTCTTAGAGTCATTTTGTTCAACAAAAGGAAGTTCTGAATCAGTCTGTGAGGGAGTGCAGGGCACAATGTCTATATCCGAGGATAGTCCATGAAATTTCTTGACGTGGCTTGAATGAATCCAGCCCTTACGGCCCTCGATCTTCACGGCTGTCCTCGTGGTCAACAGGACCAACTTGGGTGCTTTCCACCTGGGCTCCAGCTGGGTCTTTCGGTCGAAATTCCTCACAAACACCAAATCACCCGGAACAACGTCATGGGGTTTCACCTCGGTGTTGTCGGGAAAAGCTGCAGCTACCTGTGAACGACAAGATTGTAGTGCAGACATCAAGGAAGCCAAGTAATCTGTCAGCATATTACAGTCAACATCAGTTATTTTGCGAGGTATAGGCGTCCCCCACATATTCGGTGGTCTGCCGAAGATCACCTCATACGGGGATAGCCCTGTTCGAGAGTGTGCTACCATTCTCATGTAAAAGAGTGCAACGGGTAGCGCTACTACCCAGTCGACACCTTTTTCTCTGCATATTTTGGACATTCTGATTTTCAGGATCTGGTTATGTCTTTCTACGAGGCCTGCTGCCTCGGGGTGTCGGACACAGTGGAATTTCCACTGATATCCTAACAGAAGTGAAACGTGTCTCATTAATTCGGATGAGAACGGCTGGCCGTTATCTGAGTAAACAGCACGTGGTAAACCGTATCGTGGGAAGAATTCTCGAACCAACTGTTTGGCAGTAGTCGGGGCAGTGTAATCTGAAACCGGGTATGCCTCTGTCCAACGGGACAGAGCGCAGACAACTACAAGAACATATTTGAATCCTCGACATCGTTCCATCTGGATATAGTCCATCTGGAGTACTTCAAAAGGATGGTTAGGAGTATGGAATCCACCCTGTTCTACGGGAACGCTTTTTCCTGGGTTAAACTGACAACAGATCATACAGGTACGGACCTTTTGTTTTGCTGCTGCTCGTAAATGTTTATTGAACCAAATGTGTTGAATGCTGTCTAGCATAGCTTTTTCTCCTAGATGCGCTGGACTATGTATAGTGTTGATTATAACTTGGACCATTGAGTCAGGAAGGAACCATACAGATTTTTCCTTCATCATCCATCCTTGGTCCGTTTGGATCCCCCCTAATTCAGTCCATTTCTTTATTTCATCTGGTGTAGCATGTGTCTGTATGTCAATTACGTCAAGAGTAGGATCTTTAACTGTCATGCAATGTGTCGGGACTATTGTCTTTGTCACGTCGGGGATTTGAGTTTGAGCAGTCTGTTTAGCTGTTCTGTCGGCTAGATCATTGCCTTGAGAAATGATATCAGTAACCTTCGTATGAGCTTTACATTTCATGATTGATATTGCAGTGGGTAGATGTATTGCATCTAATAAGGCATGAATGAGGGGTCCGTGCTGAATGTGGGCACCGTGGGAAGTTAAATAACCTCTCTCTCGCCACAGCACGCCGAAGTCGTGTACAACTCCGAATGCATAACGTGAGTCAGTGTATATGTTGACTTTTTTATTCGTGGCTTGAATACAGGCTTGTGTCAGAGCGATGAGCTCTGCGGCTTGAGCTGACAAAGTATTTATACGATTAGTTTCAATGACTTCAGTATCTGTTGTGACTGCGTAAGCGGCCACTAACTCTCCTGTACTTGTTCTCCTGCATGAACCGTCTACATACAATGTCAGGTCTGGGTCTGATAATGGGACATCGGTTAAGTCTTGTCTGGGTTTCGTTGTTATCGTAATAACTTCAATACAGTCATGGGCTAGTGGGTCTGTTCCTATTACAGGTAGAAGTGTGGCAGGATTCAATGTGTTACAGCGTCTGATTTCTATATGTGGCTGAAACAATGTAAGCTCATATCCTGTAAGTCTGGCTATGGTCAAGTGTTGTGTTTGCGTTCTATTTACAAGAACCTCTACTGCGTGTGGTACTTGAACTGTCAATGGATGTCCCAACACTATAGCATCGCTTTGTCTGATTGCCAAAGCTGTCGCTGCCACTGATTTCAGGCATGCAGGCAAAGCCTGAGCTACGGGATCTAATGTACTAGAAAAATAAGCGCATGGTTTGTGTGCTCCTGCTTGTTCCTGTGCGAGTACTGACAAGGCAGCACCTTCGCGTTCTGTAACAAAGAGTGTAAACTGTTTTTTGTAACATGGCGTTGCTAAAACGGGTGCTTGACATAAAGCTTTCTTTAAGCTTTCAAAAGCTTGTGTATGTTCCTGAGTCCAAGGGAGAACAGTCGATGTGGCTGCCTCCTGTGTGGTTAACTGAATGAGTGGTTTTGCTAGAAATGCGTACTGAGGGATCCACTGCCTGCAATATGACGTGAGGCCTATGAAAGCTCGTACTTCCTTTTGTGTCTTGGGTATTGGCATGTTAGCTATTAACTGAATGCGGTCGGGTGTAAGCTGCCTTCCCTCCTTGGACAGCGAGTGTCCAAGGTAAACAACTCGCTGGACACAGAATTGCAGCTTAGAAGGGGACACCTTGTGCCCCTTTTCGGCTAGGAATTGTAAAACTGTCAGCGATGCTTTTTCACATTCCGGTTCGCTTCTTGCGGTGATCAGCAGATCATCGACGTATTGAAGCAGAGCGGTGTTAACTGGCATGTGGATACTGTCAAGTTCTCGTTTCAGTGCTTGGCTATAGATGCTGGGGCTTTCTGTAAATCCTTGAGGTGCGCGTGAGAATTTAAAGCTACGCCCATTTAAACTGAATCCGAACAAATATTGACTTTCCGGATCTATTGGGACGCTGAAAAAGGCATTTTTGAGATCAATTACAGTAAAGAATGTTGCTTCGGAATCAATAGCTGTCAATAATGACGAGATATCTGGGACCACAGGGAATTGTGGCACAATGCATTTGTTTAACTCGCGCAGATCAATAACCAATCGATATACTGGCGGGGCTGTAGGATCTGTTCGTTTAAGAATCGGAATTATCGGTGAATTACATACATTGGAGTCTGTTTCTACAACTACTCCTTGGGCAATTAGCTCGTCAATGATTTGTAGTAAAGCCACTACAGCATCTGGTGGTAACTTGTATTGTCGCATTCGTGGTAGCACCACTCCTGCCTTTAGTGTGACTCGATATGGTGTAATATTCATGCAACCAACATCAGTAGGGCCTTGTGCCCATAGATGTGTAGGTAAAGTCTGTAGTCGGGGATCCATGTCTCTAGATACATAGTGACCTTTAAAATCACGTAAAAACAACCTTACTCCTTCCGGAGAACAACATATTATGGCTCCTAGGGCTTTCAGAGTTTTAATTCCTAACAGATTTTCTGGGCATGACTTAGTAAGCAATAAATCTGTAGTTCGTGTCAAAGGTCCTATCGTAAGTGGAAGAGGTTGTGATACTTCATTAACAATAGGTTTTCCTGAAAAACCAAGGGAGATATTCTGAGAGCCTGAGAGGGGTGCCCCTGGAACTTCACTACGTTTTATAGTTGTTCGACTTGCCCCTGTATCGAGTAAGAATTTTCTATCTTGACCTAATAATTCACTATGTACATAAGGTCCTTCTTGATCTACAGGAATCTCGATAAGGGGTAAGTCAACTTCCCTCTCTAGGCTAGTTCATGCGTAACGCTGATACTCAGGATATTCATACTGTGCAGTCTGATACATTTGTCGTGTTGTGGTCTGTGTGGCAGCAGCAGGCAACGGTGGTGCAGCTGGCACAAACTGTATTGGCTGTTGTGCGGCTGGCATGGCCTGGGCATGCTGCATAGCTCCTTGTTCATTCTGATCCTGTCTGAGTGGCCGTGGTCTTTCTTGTGTTTTACCTATGGCGATATTATGTTTTAAAACTGGACAATCGTGTACGTAATGACCTGGCTTCTTACAATAATTGCATGTCCCTTTTACCGGTCCTGCTGAATCGGAATGTGTCATACCCTTTTTATGTCCTTCAGCTGGTACTGTCTGGGCAACTAGCATTTTCATTTTTGTGTCTTTCATGCGTCTGTGTTCATGTTCCTGTTCCTCTTTAATTCTATTGTGATGGTACTGTAACATTTGTAACATTTGTGTTGGAGTGTTACCTTGCCAGGTACTCTCGAATTTTAATACTCTATTCTTTACCGGGGACAGAGCATTTTCTACTAATTTTGTTACAAACAGATGCGGGTATGATTCGCTACTTGCTTTTATGCCACTATTTATACCAAAACATTTTTCAAATCGGGCATAGTAATCACTAGTGTCTTCATCTTGCTTCTGTTTACAGGCTGAAATTGTACCCCAATCTTCCTTTTTCGTAGTTAATAAACGTGGCAGTACCTGTACTAGCAAACCTGGTAGTGCTTTAGTTTTATCCCCGAGTCCTGCTCCTGCAGTTCGGGCCTTTTCTTCCGCTTCTAACACTGACCATTCTATCTTTTGGTCTCCTACCTCCCACTCCTTTTCCTTGAGTTTCTCATAAATGCCAGCAGGCATCAACACCTTTAATATCGTCATAATGTCGGGATAGGTATACTCTCCCATGAGTAACATGTCTTTAATTTCTCGGTGAAAACCCGCTGGGTCTTTGTCATGACTAGGTACCACTTTCTTCATTTCTAACAGTTCTATTTTTGATATGGGCGTATATACAAATACGCGCCTAAACTCGTCGCCCTCGCCTTTTATTGGGTGTACTTCTCGTAAGGGATTCTGTCTATCCATGTGATACGTTGTTCTTTCCTTGCTGGGCAATGAGGTATGCTCTGAGCATATAAAAAGAATGTACTGTTTTCTTGACATTAGAATTTCTTTAATTAATTCAGTACCTGGACCTCTCCATTTATTTGTAAGCAATTCAGTCAATATGTCAGGTAACGGACCAGGGTCCGAATGCTGACTCCGATATAGTATAATGAGTTGTTGAATCATATAAATCCCAGCCAACCTCTGTTCATCTGGGGTGAGACTCAAAAATGTGCGTACTACTGTAGCATCACTATATTTTCCGGGACTGTCCACCCAGTGGACAGCTGCCCTGGCTAAATCTTGTTCATCCATAGAATCGAGAAAATGATAACCCCTTCGTTCTCGGAGTAGTTTGTCAGCAGTTTGGAACGAATGCTCGTTAGACCTTATATTAATTATAGGTATTTGGAAATTCCTGTTATTATCTGGACATATCGGACGTATTGAGTCAATATGACATCTAGTCTGATCCCTATGACAAGATCTTCCTCTACCTACATAGGCTATGGTGTCCAACTGTCCTGCGGGTGGTCCTGACCCTTCTTCCTCGCTTTGTTCGAACTCGTCTGTCTGTAATCTCTCTTCGTGTATCCGTTCTATTTCTTTACGGATCTTTCGGCACATGGCTATTATACAATTTTGCTTATCGTGTCTTCCTTCTGATATATTCTGACTCAATTTTGTAAGAATATGCATTGCATCCGGGTCTACCCCCGGTCGGTCTTGATTTCTGATCACACAGTTTATGAGGAAACGTAGCAGTTCCCCTTGTATCTCTACTTTCTGGAATTCCATAGCTCTATTAATACATTCTGGATCTCGCCCTGTTTGAACAAAATGATATATTTTATCTAGATGCGCAGTCATTCCTGGTAACCTCGCTAAATACCCTGCGGCTCGTCTGATACGTAATGATGCCAGGACCATTTCGTCCTCTTTACCGACCACCGGGTCATATCTACAATCTATAAGAAGTTCCTTAAGCGCACGTTCACTTACGAATTTGGGTGTACGTGAATGCGCTGACTCTTGAAAAACAAGTTTATTTATTCTAGGTGGCGTAAAAGTATTGCTAGCACCTCCCGTGGCCCCATCTGGGGCGTCGGGTGTGAAAGGATTCGTCGAACGTGACACAGCAACTATAGGTGTGGACACCACTGTAGAATCGACTGTGGAGACAGATGCGGAAACAGATGTGCTTGCCGAAGCTAGTGTCGGGACTTGCTGTTGCATAGGGACAGATACCTGATCCTGACGTTGACCCCCCCCGCCAGACGGTCTATGTGGTGCGGGGTTAGCATACTCGGGAGCTGCGTCATCTAGATATGAGGAAAGAAAAACATCTTCGGCGGTTCTGGGATGTCCTTTAGGATGTACCTTAATTGGAAATAATGGGGGTGGCAAGTCTTTTGGCATCTCTGGAGCAGCCTTTGGTAATCCTTCGGCTAGAAGAGGATACATACCATTCATAAGGGCATTTCTTTGTCTATCTACTTGTTCCGATTTCACTCGGATACCTTCCTCAATTAATAGATTTTCTTGAACTTTATTTGAACTTTCTTTACTCTTCTCTTCCTGTCTACGTGCTTTTTCTGTACGTCTATGAGATTCTTTACGCCATAACTCAACAGCGTCTTTCTGTGACTGTCTGACTTTTCTTTTCCATAATTCTTCCTCGACTTTCATGATGCACTCTGCATCCCAGGTTCCCGCTGTGGGCCACCTCTGACTTTCCGGCAATCCCTTGGTATAATCTACCCATAAATCAAGAAATAATATGGCATCTAAGCCATGCTTCTGATACATAAAGTGCCCTGGAGTATCCCTAGGAGGAATAGGGACGGCTTCTTCAAGTACCCCTTTCCTAGTAGTGATCTGTCTTAATTTCGAAAAGAGCGGCATATTGACAACTGATCCGATACTTAATTTTGAACACACTTAATACAAAAAGCACACTAATGAACAACCATTCATACCACAATATGCAAGACGTTTAACACATTTAACATTAAAACATTAAACCTTTAACTGAAACAACAATGATGATCGTCTGCATAACTAAATCACCATGCTTAATTCTTGACACTTACTAGATACTTCGGAATACTTGATATACTGCTAAACAGTACAGATACACTGCTAAAACAGTGCAGACCGGATTTGTGTACCCAAACCCGTCTTGACCGGCACAACCTATGTGCACGTCAGAAATGCCTCCCCAGAAATGGTACTCACCGGGTAGCTTCGGAAACGGAAGGCCTCAGTAACTTGAACTTGAACCGGACTGGACTCGACTCGACTCGTCGGGAACTGGGCTAGACTTCGAACTGGTGGGTCTCGATATACCTCGGATCTTGCTCTCTCAGCTAGGCTCTGGTCGGGATACTTCGCACTTCTCACCGCCTCGTCTGGGTGTTGATCGTAGTCTCAGTCGCCCCCGCTTGACCGGAGGGAGATACAGGAAATCCTGCTGGTACGCGTAATTGTCCGTCCAGCTGTGGCAGGAGACCGGGCCTACAACTCACCGCCGGCGCGTGAGATGAGAAAGTGTCCCTATTCGGGCGCCATCATGTGGTAAATAAAAATTCCTTTACCGGGACTGAATTTGATACATAATCATAATAAAATAGCTCAGTAAAATGAGAGGCAGAATCCGTGATATTAGAGTTTCTGAATGGGCTTTATTCCAATAATCGATTATAATCGGATGCTTCAAGTTCCATCACCACGGGGTTCAGGAAGTGAAGTACATACTTTATTGACAAGAAGTAACTTTTATAGTACATACGTTATAATGAAGTAAATACAGTAGGCGTAATAATTGATAAGGAACTTGACGTGGTACCTGCGTAACCGAAAATGGGTGTTTACAAGGAGTAAAAAGACACATGATTGGTTATGATATCATGCATAGGTGGATCTATAAGATAATACTTGACATAGATGCGCGCGCAGCAGCATGACGTGTAATTGACGTGTAACTAGGGGGTGAAGGGAACTTGACATTAGCTCTACATGTGGAGACGAAAAGTCTGGGGGTCAGATCAACCTAATCCCAAATCATATCTAACATCCTATGTTTAGAGAACTATGTTATCCATAAAGAAGGACTCTCGGACAAAATCTATTCTATACTGACTGTGCGTGTGTGTACAAGCGTCTAAGTGTCTACACTGAATGCGAGGGGGTAGGAATATTCCATGGTGACAGGGCTATGAATTACTTGCATGAGGGCAGAGAAACCGGGCCTTTTGCTTGGTAACTGGAGAAATGTTTACTTAAGCTACTAGGCAGGAATGCATCGGCTGAGGGGGAAGCAGATAATTCGAAGGTGAAATACAGCTCTTGGCAGAGAATAGGCTGATGTCAGGCTTCGTGGGCCGCGCAGAGAATGAGACAGAGTTCATGGTCACAGATGCAGGCTCAGACTGGAGCTTTCAGAGGCAGAAGGCAAAAGGAGTTTGATGACAGAATCAGGGCCTACTTGCCTTGGACTGTAAAATGGCATAAGTGAACCATATAAAGCCGGTGGCCTTTCATATTTAGGAATGGAATATCCGACATATTCATGGCGGATCTGACAGAGGACATGTTGACGGTGGACGCACATGTATTTGCGTCTTCATAACTGGAACTGGAGGGAACATACATGTACTTGTGACATGCACATAGAACCGTTGGGGTCCAAGATAGGGGACATAACTGACCAGGAAAATCCACATTTCCACAGTAGCATGACCAGACTGACCCTGTGCAGCAGCCTGGTAAATGTATTTTAATACACTTTGGGACACGATAACTAGTGTGTAGCATATATGGCTCTAGTTTCTTGGACAGCTGGTGTCAAATGAGGCACTGTAAAACACACTGGAGCAGATACCTAATAGGCCTTCAGACTACTTTTACAAGATACTTGGGCTTCTTCACTTCCTCAGAGTGTTTTGTTAAAATACATCAAATGGTGCAGATAATGCACATTTCTTTAGTTATTGTTCTATGGAAAGAGATGAACGAAAATATCACACCAAGGGGGTATCCTGCGCTAAGCGATTTCCAACAAAAAGGCACAGACTATACTAATCTTTGGAACGACCAATTAGAAGTTTTTTCCCCAGAAGATATAAGATGCACCATAGCTCAAGACTGACAATTCCAGTCCTGTGCAGCTAGAAAGATAGAGGATCTACCTCCAATATGTTCCCTCTTAATTATAGGATGGCACAGGTGTATGGCTGCTACAGAGCATAGTATTCTGGAATAAACAAAAGGAATCATTTATGCACTCCACAATGGCAAATGGATAGATTGTTTGGTAGCTGGAATCAGCAGAAAGATGAATAAAAATGCTACAGCATCTAGGGCAGCCTCAGATGAGAATCCTATCACTGTTGTTAATGATCTGTAGGGTCCCAAATGCAAAAGGTGGGAAATTCAAGGCAGTGAACACTTGGGTATTCTGGTTGTGAGAAGATAATTGACTGTGCAACAGTCTTGCAGAATTAACAGGGGTGAAAATGCAGAATCTTTGTGTTGCATATGGATGTAGTAGAAGTAGATAACATACTGTTTGTCCAGACAAGGAGAGAAGATGTTGGAAAATTAATCCAATATTTTTTTGTTGATGCAACAATGGTGGTTTATTATCCAAGCTCCACAGGCCACCAAAGAGAAGTGTATATGGTACCAGGCCTCTTAAAGACGCGGATGCCTGATGTTTCACTATAAAGTTTGAATGAATTTGTCTTTATCCAGAAAGCAACTGATTGCATGCAAAGTTGAAAACATTTTCTTGGTTAGAGACCAGATTGTCATTGAATGAAATGATGATTTGCGTATTAATATGCATAGAACATCAGCAAAAAACCAAAGGATTTAATGACTAAAGCTAACTGGGTAAGATGAAGAATAAAAAGCAGAGGCCCAAGGAATTCTACAAGACAGAGGTTTAGTAATGCTGAATACACCTGAATACAACTTCTGCCTCACACACCACTGACTGCTGCAGCTGGTCTTTCCCCCCAATACCATAAACGCCTTTGTGTGCTAAGGTCTGTGCTGTCATGTGATATGTGAAATGAAGAAGAAAAAACAACCTGTAAAGTCTGTTCATTAGTCATACCCTGACAAAAATACACCTGTTGCTAAGCGTTTGCAAACAAGCGGCGAGGGATGGAGAGCAATATTAAGAGTGCATGGATTAGGTATTTGCAGGTAGAAGCAGCACACGAGAAAGAGAGCAAGAAAGCACACGTATTCTCATTGAGTTCAGACTGCAAAGAAAAACGTAGTTCCATTAATTTAAGCAGTGGAAGGATGCAAGCCATCCACTTGAAAGGAAGGTAAAGAAGCTACACTTCAGAGGAGGCATGAAAGAACGAAAAGGGAGGAAAGCCATTAAACCACAAAATAAGAAGCAAGCAAATCAGAGTGGCAAGAGGGCCAACTAATGTTAAGAAATGGGCTGGACCCAACCCTCGATGCCTTAAGTCCACCGAACAATACCAGGTCCACAGAGGCGCGGCTCCTTGCTAGTTGGGCGGACACACTCACTCGGTGTGACAACTGGAGAATATGGCACCACCAGACCAGAGAGTACACTCACACCTCTGCTGCGCATCACTCACAAACGCTTAGACCATATCTTTATGCCAGCACTGGCCTGTCAAAAAGTCAGACACATCGCCATCCTTCCTAGGGGTATCTCTGACCACTCGCCGATACTCTTGGGGGTGGGGGACCCTCCTGGCCTACTTCATCCAATCTGGAGGCTCAATGCGTGGCTCCTACAGGACAAAACCTTCAAGATGACTGTGGGCGCTGAACTCAAACAATATTTTCTGGCCAATTGTGACTGGGTCTCCTCCCCGAATATTCTATGGGAGGCCAGTAAAGCTACTATTCGTGGCTATGCCAAGGGTCTGCTCTCAAACGCATGCATCAATCTCAAGAAGCCCAGGTCACTCTCTTGGAGGCCCGGGCGACTCGGCTTGAGGCCCAGGCTCCCTCTCAACCAGACAAGATGCATGAGAGGCAACTGGTGCATCTACGAGATGAAATCAAACAACATTCCTTGGAGGCGCCCAAGCTTTTGTGGAGATCCTCTGTGGCCAGGGTGTATGGCTGGGGAGACAAGAATGGGAAACTCCTACATCGTCTGGCCACATACCCTATGGCCAATCAGATCATCCTGGAGGTCGTGGACCCGGAGGGCACCACCCACTGTGCCCCCTTAGCGATAGCCAATACCTTTGCCGCTTATTACTCTAGACTTTACTCAAAGCAGGAGCCTGAGCTCTCTCTTTCAAATCTGATTGCCCACACACATATCCAGCTTCTGTGCGTCAGTCGAGCAGAAGCGCTAGACCTGGACCTCCCTGTTATCCAGGAAGAGATCAGCGACGCTATACTGCGGTCCGCCCCGGGCACAACCCCGGGCCCCGATGGCGTCCCTCAGGAATACTACGCCACCTTCCGAGATCCTTGTCCCACATCTGCTGAATGTCTATACTGAAGCGTGGGAAAAAGGCTTGTTTCTACCTGAAACAGACGCCCCTACTATTGTGGTAATTCCTAAAACACAACCTCCTTTACCGCACTGCGCCGAGTATCGCCCCATCTCCCTCCTAAATATGGAAGTTAAAGTCTTTGGTTCGATTCTTGCCCACCAACCGAAGCCGCATCTCTTGAAGTTGGTCCTCTCCGATCAATGTGGATTCATGCCTTCTCGTGGCACCAGGGACTGCCTTAGGCGTGTCCACGTTGCTCTAGCGCATCACCACTCCTTAACTGCTAACTTAGCACTCCTTCTCCTTGACTTTGAGAAGGCGTTTAATTCTGTCAACTGGAGATACCTGGACGATGTCCTTCTTGAGATGGGTATGGGCCGCCATTTCCGGAACTTGGTCAAGACCCTATACTCCCGGCACCACGCACTAGTCTTAGTCAACGGGGTATTCTCAGAGCTATTCCCCATTGAACAGGGGACGAGGCAAGTTTGCCCCCTCTCGCTTATCCTGTTCACCCTGGCGATGGAGCCCCTGGCATGCCTGGTGCGCTCTGACGAACGCATTCAAAGCTGGAGATGGCCTAATGCTGCGGACGACAAAATCGCACTATATGCGCACTATATGCGGACGATGTCCTGCTTTTCTTAGCTGAACCAGCCCAATCCGGCCCACGCTGCCTTCGGGCCCTGAACCTCTTCGAGCAAGTCTCTGGCTTGAAGCTGAATTCCAACAAGTCCGTCTTAGTCCCTCTTCACCTGTCGCAAGACTGTTTTGATTGGCAATCTACGATCCCCTTCAGAAGACCAACCTTCAAATACCTGGGGATCTGGGTGGCTCTGCTCCCTGACCTCGCCTGGTCACTCAATGTCAACCTCTTGATGAAAAAAGCTCGGGCCGACCTGCACAAATGGCAAACATTACAATTAAATCCCTTGGGCAGAGTCGCCCTCTTTAAAATGAGGATACTCCCCCAGTTTCTCTATGTGATCCAAAACACCCCCTTCCAATTACCGAGAACATGGTTCAAAGACCTTGACAGTCTAACTACTAAATTCCTTTGGGGCGGGCGGAGACCTTGCTTGGCCCTCTCCCAGTGTCGGATCCCATCCTTTGACGGTGGCATGGGTATGACCGACCTCTATCTTTACTACTTGGCAACCCGCCTATTCACACTGCACGACTGGTTAAACGGGGGCTGGTCGGACCCAGCATTCAGACTAGAATTGGGCAAGCTGGGCTTCTCCAAGATTCAGGCGATGATGTATGGTGCCACCGTCCAAGACAATGCCAACGGTGACGCAGACGGTCATTCTGGCCAGGTGAGCCTCCCTGCGCCATACCCAGTGGACGTACAAACTGACCCAATACACCCCACTGTGGCAGGGGACCTGGCTTTGTGAGGTCAGTGGCCTAGAGGGCTTCCGAACCTGGGACCATATCGGCATCTCACAGCTCAGGGATGCGTGGGCCCACAAGCGTACCTTCCAAGATTTGCAAACCCGCTATTCTCTGCACCACTCACAGTTTTACAAATATCTGCAACTGCGCCACGCCCTTTACGCACATATACCTCAGAAACACATCCTTCCCAGAATATAGTCCCCCTGAGGTGCAGATCATGACAGGCAACCTGGGGAAAGGGGGTGTCTCGCGCATTTATCGCTCCCTCACCAACAACACTCCAAATACACTAGACCGTCTTCGAAGCTCATGGGAACAATGGGTGGGGCCCCTTGAAGAAGAGGACTGGAGAGACGCCTTGATGGCACCCAGGACAGTTACCTTCTCCGCCCGGCTCCGACTGGTCCAACTCGACTACTTACATGCTGCTTACTTAATGCCCAATCGCCTCTTCCGGGCGGGTCTTAATCCAAACGCCTCTTGTGCACGATGCGTTCATGATCCGGCGGACTTCTTCCATATGGTGTGGGCCTGCCCGATCATCACACGCTACTGGGATTCCATAGAAAAGGAGCTCACAGAGGTCCTGGGATGGGAGGTTACGCATAACCCCTTAAACATACTCCTGGGAATCACAGATGGCCTAGATGGCTCCCGGGCTGACAAACAATTCCTCACCACAGCCATAATAGTAGCCAAACGGGACATTGCAGCTAGTTTGATAGATCCGCAACCCCCTGGTATTTCACGATGGCGCAATGGGGTGGACGGGTGCGCTGCACAGGAGAAACCACTGTATAAATTAGGCGAGTCCTTTCTACGAAGGGTCATTTCATTTTGGATAGAGGCCAACCCTCACCTGAATTGTCTGTGTCCTGGTAGTTGCACCACGCCTGCAGCTTGTCTCCCTCCCGCCGCCGCTACCGTTACCTAAATGCGGCCGCTGTGAGGAGGTGGACTACATTGGCCAGCATTCACAGCGCCAGACCCGGAAGCCGCCGCACGTAATCTCGCGCCCGGAGGCGCTTAAAACCAAGCAAAGCCACTGGCAGAGCGGGCGAGTCCTTTCTACGAAGGGTCATTTCATTTTGGATAGAGGCCAACCCTCACCTGAATTGTCTGTGTCCTGGTAGTTGCACCACGCCTGCAGCTTGTCTTCCTCCCGCCGCCGCTACCGTTACCTAAATGCGGCCGCTGTGAGGAGGTGGACTACATTGGCCAGCATTCACAGCGCCAGACCCGGAAGCCGCCGCACGTAATCTCGCGCCCGGAGGTGCTTAAAACCAAGCAGAGCCACCGCCTCGCGGGTCCGTGCGTGGGACTGCGCCGGGCTAAGCCCGGGCAAAGGGCAGGCCGTCTGTGGCCGTCGGGGGCCGGTGGAGGCCGGGCTGGGCCACCTCTCTAACGAACTGCCCTTGAAAACCCTGGGAACGGGCATGATTGGACGGAACATATAAAGGTACTTCGTTTGGGACATTTAAAGTTGCTGCCAATACGATTTGACTGTTATAGTCCTATTTAGATCCCTTGTGTTATATTTGACTACACCAGGACTTTCTCTGATATCGCTACTTTATCCGATTATTCGTATTTAATATACCATTGTTAAAAGAAAATGAGTAAATCGGGCAAGATATCAAAGCTTGCTGTGCCCTGCCCAAATACTAGATTACATGCAGCATTGCCTCAGCCTTTACCAACACTTACGGCCATTGATAAAATGTTACAACAAACAATCGGAGTTGTGGCCACTGCAATTGAAAATACTGAAAGGAGACTATCCCTTACTCCCACAGTATGCTTACAAGATCATGGAGGGGATTGCTCAGTAATTACCATTGATCCTATGGTCTCTGACTCTTACCTTGTACCCACTTATGCTGAGCTGCCATGCTCACAGATGCCTTCTGAATCTTTAAGAGACGAGGAACTAGGGCAGGCTCTAGTGGAGTTTTCTAGTAATGTTCAAGACCCACACCTTACCCTGTCTCCTTCCTCCCCTGCATCAATTGTGAAATCTGGGAAGCCAGGACCTAAGTTGAGAAAAAATAGTCTCCCCAAAAAAACAAGAAAACTGGGCAAAAAAACGCTGGCCAACCACAATTTGGTGACCCCATCTGATAGCACTCTGCATCCCCAATTAGGGGTGTCATGTTGGGTCACCAATATGGTGGCTGATCTTCAGGCATGCTTGGAACAGACCATTGCCACCCATATTAAACCTTTAGTTTCGAAACTAGATAGAATTGTTTCCATTTTAAACAATAGGGTGGTGGGAACAACAAAGTCCATAATTACCCATGATAAGATAGCATCCTCTCCACCTGGTAGTTCGGGGGTAGTTACAGTCGATATCCCAGTAGCACAGAACACAAACTTAGGGATTACAACAACTATCCCCAAGCCTATAAGCTCCGTGCCACCACCCCCTTCTACCTCAAATGTATTAGGTCATACCTCTCGGTCTACAAGGGTTCCAGTCGATAATTCTAGACTACATTCTAAGGAGGATGAAATCCTGCAAAAAACTGGTACACTTTTGCCAACGAGATCTCCTCAGTCTAGGGCAGTTTCTTGCCAGTTGCCTTCAATAAACCTGCCTCCAGAAGCCCAACCTTATGTGGTAGTTCTAGTAGGTGTTCCGGCTCTTAGAGAGGGGAAAAAAGAATATGAGACTGATCTTAAAAATAAATGTATCCAGTGGTTGAGCATAAACAGACCTCTCCCTCCTAATATTTATGGGGAAATTCTGGCGGTGAGAAGAATAGATTGGATTGGAAGGGGTCCCAAAACAGTGGCAGGAGATGTTATAACAATAAACTTTAGGGACCCTTTTGCAGTGGATTATATCTGTAAAACCCCTTTTTGGCGGAATTCTCAGATATTTCCACTGCATCTGTCTTATTTTTACCCAACCCCCAATTATAATTTGAATTGTATCCAGAGGCCCCTATATGATAGGAACCACTATTTGCCACCTAGTGGGATTCGACATTGGAAGTCACTTGTGGAGTGCCCCTTAAACCCTATCCCGCCTTTTCAGTCGTATGCCCATTGGAATAGGTTTAGTGTCCTAGAGGAGGTTGACTGACTGATTCAGACTGAAACCCCCATCCCAGAATTGAGTAATAGTGAACGCACGGATGGTTCTGGATTAGTGGAGAATATTTTGTCCCTACCCACTGGCGATGATCCTTGCCCTATTGACATTAGGAGGGTGGATAAGAGAGTAGAAGGTATCCGAGACCAGGGCACCCTAAAAGAACAGGGATCCGAGCAAGGCTCTGAAAAAGTGATGGAAGGGTGTATAAAGATTCTTTCATGGAACATAGCGGGACTAAAGAACAAATTACTCGTACCGGAGTGGTTCGCTTTTATGGCAAAGTATGATATCTGTTTGATGCAAGAGACCTGGGCCCTGGAAGGGAGTGTATGTCTCGGTTTTGCGACCTTTGATACTCCCGCAGTATCCAGGGGCAAGGGCCGCCCTTCGGGTGGGCTATCCATCTGGGTAGGAACACACTTAGGAATACGAGCTATTCAGCTCGGAACAAATTCCCCAGACATTCAATGTGTTCTATTAATCTTACTTGATAAGTCACGAGTGGCCATCATAAATATCTATTCTAGGCCTACTATGAATGGAAAGGAATCAAGTACTATTATTGCACTTGACCTTTTCATCCAGTCACTTGATCCCTCAATAACGATAATTGTGGGTGGCGATTTTAATTGCCAGTATGAACCTTTGAGCATTCCTGAACAGGGCAATCAAGATGAAGTCGACTCGCTTTGGTGCATTCCGGCTCCCGCGATTGCCCCAGTAAGGGCTTGGGCCAAGCTGGTATTGCAAATTAAATCCTTCACACTTGCAATGTCCTTATGGGCGTGCAATGGAAGGTCTGATAATGCTAACTCTGGTCTACCCACATATAAAAGGTTTAATAGTACTTCCATTATAGATTATTTTTTACTGGAAGCTAAGCACTGGGATAAGCTCAAAGACTTTAGGGTTGTATTAAGACATGATAGCGACCATAATGCTCTGGTCCTGACGCTTAAGCCTGGTGCATTTGGCTTAACCAACCCAGAATCAAGCACAAAACTGGCTGCACCACCTTTCATTATATCTAATAATAGAAGAAGGGTTAAATGGCCAACATGTTTGGAATCACCGACTCGTCTTGCAGAAATTTATCAGATTGCTACTCCGCTCATAAGTGAAATGGGGGGTCTTGTCTCTTTTGGGCAGGCTACAGAGATACACAGGAAGCTGACTACGAGCCTAGGGGAGATATTCTATCCAGTTACCGGGTCTAGGCAGTCAAGGCCCAGAACACACCCCTGGTATGACCATGCTTGTAAAATAGCAAAGAGAGATATGCTTGCAGCAATTAAATCTAAAGACACTCTTAAAATTAGAGCATCTAGAATGCTGCATAAGAAGGAATTGACCAGGGCTAAGAGAGAGTGGGAGGAATCCAGATGGAATGATCTGAGACAAGCACTCCTCTCTAAGGATTCTAAGACCTTTTGGGCCATTTCCACCTCAACATTGAGTGGCGAGCGAGAGGAAGGGGTCTCAAATATTGCTCCCCTAGTGTGGGAGGCGCATTTTAAAGAACTTTATACAAGTCCTGAGTTGAGGGCATTTGTGTGCCAGGAACAGGTTAATATACCATCCCATGGGACTTCTGTGTCCCCAGACTCCCCCCTCGAATATAGTCAGCCGGGACTTTCGGGCTCTCGGACAGGGACAAGCTTACAGGACCCTCAGGATAGGATCGAGGTTAATTACCCAGATTCAATTTCTTTTAAGGAAGTAGAATCTGTAATTGAGGGACTTCCCCTAAATAAAGCACCAGGACTTGATAAGCTCCCGGGGGACCTTTTCCGTTCTCAACCTAAAATCTGGGCTCCATACCTGGTTGTTCTGTTGAATGCGGTTCTGCAAGGCTCCGCATTGCCGGACACATGGCTTGGAGCCGAGATTGTACCAATCTTTAAGAAGGGCTGCCCATTAGCCCCATCCAATTATAGACCCATCAGTTTACTGGGATGTATGACGTTACAACGCACACTTTTACAACGCATGCACTTACAACGCATTTTTTACAACGCATAATCCATTACAACGCATGACATTACAACGCAGGACACTACAACGCATTTTAAAAAAATACCTTTACAACGCATTACCATTACAACGCATACTACCTTTACAACGCATACCATTACAACGCATAATATTAAATTACATTTAAGGTAAGTATTAGATAGTATAGGGGTAAAAATTACTAATCTAACTCCAGGGGGTGCATCAGTAGGGTAAGTGTTGGATAGTATAGGGGTAAAAATTACTATTCTAACTCCAGGGGGTGCAACAGTAGGGTAAGTGTTGGATAGTGTAGGGGTAAAAATTACTATTCTAACTCCAGGGGGTGCAACAGTAGGATAAGTGTTGGATAGTATAGGGGTAAAAATTACTATTCTAACTCCAGGGGGTGCATCAGTAGGGTAAGTGTTGGATAGTATAGGGGTAAAAATTACTATTCTAACTCCAGGGGGTGCATCAGTAGGGTAAGTGTTGGATAGTATAGGGGTAAAAATTACTATTCTAACTCCAGGGGGTGCATCAGTAGGGTAAGTGTTGGATAGTATAGGGGTAAAAATTACTATTCTAACTCCAGGGGGTGCATCAGTAGGGTAAGTGTTGGATAGTATAGGGGTAAAAATTACTATTCTAACTCCAGGGGGTGCATCAGTAGGGTAAGTGTTGGATAGTATAGGGGTAAAAATTACTATTCTAACTCCAGGGGGTGCATCAGTAGGGTAAGTGTTGGATAGTATAGGGGTAAAAATTACTATTCTAACTCCAGGGGGTGCATCAGTAGGGTAAGTGTTGGATAGTATAGGGGTAAAAATTACTATTCTAACTCCAGGGGGTGCATCAGTAGGGTAAGTGTTGGATAGTATAGGGGTAAAAATTACTATTCTAACTCCAGGGGGTGCAACAGTAGGGTAAGTGTTGGATAGTGTAGTGTAATATTATGCGTTGTAATGGTATGCGTTGTAATGGTAGTATGCGTTGTAATGGAATGCGTTGTAAAGGTAGTTTTTAAAAATGCGTTGTAATGGTATGCGTTGTAATGTCATGCGTTGTAATGGATTATGCGTTGTAAAAAATGCGTTGTAAAGGTAGTGCGTTGTAAAAGTTGCGTTGTAAAGGTTGTTCCCCGTTTACTGGACACCACTCAAAAACTGTTGGGACGAATTCTATTGAACAGATTGCTAGACTGGATGGAGGTGAACAAAACATTGACTCCCCTACAAGCCGGTTTTAGAACGGGTATTTCTACCTTGGACCAGATCTTTCGGCTCCAGGTCCTATACTGGAAAACTGGAAGAGTGGAGGGCGGCAGCCTCTACCTTGTTTTTGTGGACCTGCGGGCCGCATTTGATCTGGTCCCCAGGGAGAAACTTTGGATGGTGTTCAAGGATCTCGGTCTCCCAACCTACTTACTTGATGTGTTGATTCGTCTCCATACAGGGAACTTTGCGCAGGTGAGGTGTGGGAAAAATGGGGAACTATCAGCTCGCTTCCCTGTAACTCGGGGGGTACCCCAGGGCTGTGTACTGGCCCCTACACTGTTCAGCCTATATGTTAATGGACTGATTGATGAATTAAATAGTCTCAGGGATAATGATGCCCCGCGACTGGCCTCTGGTCGGGTGCCCGCTCTGATGTTCGCAGACGACACACTGTTGTTGTCGCGGACATCATCGGGCATCCAGCGGGTCCTGGATGGGTTTATGACCTTTTGTGCCTCGCGGGGATTGGAGATCAACCTGGGGAAAACTAAGTTCATGATCTTCAATCCCCCGAGGCACACACGCCCGAACCCTGTATTAGGTGGTGTTCCCAAGACCTTCATATATCTGGGGGTCACGCTGACTGAGCACATTGTATGGGATGCTCAAGTAGTAAAATCTTCCCTGAGGCTATCTCAGATAACGGGGGGTATCGGTAGATTCCATAGAACTTCTATATTTAAACCTGTCACTCCTGTACTAGAGATCTATAAAACACAGGTGAGGTCAGCAGCCTTGTATGCTGCGGAACTTTGGGGTCACACAAATACATCCAATTTACGGAAGGTAGAACAAGCCTTTACGCGTGGTCTGGTTGGCCTCCCCCAGAGCACGCCTCTTATACCACTGCGCCTGGATATGGATCTGGAACCCATTAATGAATTGGCAGCTGCACGACCATTACTTTATTGGAGAAGGCTCTGGTCTGTCCCTGAGCTTGCATTTTTTAGAGCAGAATTTAATGCAATCTGGGGGCAGTTAAAGTACAAGAAAATACCTTGGCTACTCCATATAAAGACTTCTCTCTATCAAGTCGGTCTGCCCCAACTCTGGGATACTCCGGATACTAGCTGTGTGAGGATTCAAAGGTCTGAGATATTGGCAGCTGTTAGATTTTATAACTCTAAAATACTATGCTGTTCAACTTCCCTAGGCAGGCTGACCTCTGAGTTCTTATTGGTGAAAACTGAATCTAAATTGGAGGTATTCTTGGATTTAGTGCAGCCTCCACTGGCAAGAAAATTATATACTCAGCTGAGACATGGCTCTCTCCCAATTGGGGCGCTCACATCTAGATGGGAAAAATTGATAGAGGGCAATTGCCCAGCTTGCAAAATGTGTAGTGAAGATATCGTGCACATTTTGTTCTTTTGTCCAGCATATAGCGCGATTCGAAAATGTTGGATTATTCCTCTGTGCAAAAATTTGGGTCTCAGACAATGTGTACAAGCTTGCAGGGTCTTAACTTATGACACTGATCCTCTCATTGTTTATGCAGTTTCCCGCTTTTTACAAGGCCTGTGGCGGAGAAGGATGAGTTTTATTAATTTAAAGTGATGGCTTTTTGAGCTTTTATCTTTTTTCTCTACTAAATAATCACGATAACTTACTGTTTAATAAAATTTTTTTTAAATTATCTTTGTATTTATGGTCTTATTCTTGTACCTGTACATATTTTATTGTACTTTTATGGTCTTGTGACCGAAATAAAGTTATCAAACAAACAAACATAAATTAAGAGGGTGTCCAGCTAAATACCGTAAGGTCTAGGGCAAATGGCTGGGGCAGATTAACTAACTATATCTCCTTGCAAATATATGGCTATGTAAGATTCACGGAAAGTGTAATGTACCTATCTCCCTGTGCAAGCTGAAGGCTCTTTCAAGGGAATGTTGCAATGTATTATATTTGTCTACTGCTGGTAGTTCTTGTTCTAAAACCAATACAAACTTTATCAAAAAAAGAAATGGGCCTGTAGAAAGCCCACTGTAATCCTTGAAACAAACAGGGGTGAGATGTGGCTTTAGCACAGGGCAAGATGGCAGCTGCTATGTGAAGCTATGCTTAACAAAGGAGCATTTTTTATTTTTTTTAGCCAATACCCGGGACTCTTTTCGGCTTCCTGGCCTCTGCTTTCGATGCAGGATTGCTTTCCCTCCAGATGGGCTCAACTTCACTGTGTCCTTACGAACCCTTTCACTGTTGAGCTCGTTCCTCTCTGGACAGCCAACGTTTTGTGGGAGGGTTCGCCACTCGGCTCCTTTCTCCTCAGCGGTGCACTCTGGAGTCCCCTGGATTCCCCATGTAACTGCTTCTCCTGGCCTTCTAAAATATTTTTTTAATGTCTAATTTATGCTTTCACTTTCTACTGTCACCCTGCTGCTGTTTGATGACCACCATTTGTGCTGCACGTCACTCGATCTCTCCCTCATAGTCTAAGCTCTTTTTTGGTTTCCTCTTATACTTGCTCCCTTAGTTTTTCCTCATGATATCTTGTGGGGCTCATTTCTGAGGTTTGACCATCTACTACGCAGTGTGGCCGCCTTTTTAATTTATTTTTTTAACCTTCAACCTCACTTGATTGCCTTTTTTTTATTACTGTGCCACACGTTCTTTACATCTTTATGGCTATTTATTTGTGAGTGTTCTAATCCTTTTCTTCCCTTGCATGAGCATAATCAAATTGATTGTATTACATGTCACTTTGTTTTGAAATACTCACTGGTTATGACTTTGTTCTTCAAACGCACACCCATACTTTGGATAGGTCCTGAATACATATAGACGGTCGTTTCTCAATGGCTTATCATTTTTTAATGTCCAGGTGAGCCAAATAGATGTTATGCATATGTCACGTGTGCAGAGAGTTGAGGAAAACCGTTTTTAGCAATTTATACTTAAAGTTATTCTAGGAAGAAATAAAGGTAGAACAGTGCTCTAAAATATCTTAAGAACAAATTTGAAACAATCAAATAAATATTTAGGGGACGATGATGCCGGGCAGGTTGGAGGCTTTTCGACCAACATCAACTGTTACAATTCCGACCTCCTAATTTCAATCTAGGTGGTCGGAATTTAAACCAGTCGGTCATTCTGACTGGCTTCCGACAGGCTCAAGGAGTCAGAACTAGCACATAATCCCTATACAACAGCTTTTCCGCTGTTGGGATTACAATATTGGTTTCCAACAGGCTTTCCATGTCAGGATTTGACTTGGAAAGCCTGTCGGAAAGTTACTTTGGGGCCCTGCTTCTCCATGTGGCCTCTGGTTGGGGGCCGAGGGGGTCGCCTATGGAGCGTACCTGTTAATCTTTGCACCACGTAGGTGCCTGCGACGCGGTGCAGGGATTAACAGATTCTCCCATTTCTCTATGGGAGCTTGAGCTACGGCCGGTTTACGACAGTAGCACAAGCTCCGTCAGAGAAATGGGAGTATGCAACCGCACAATGTGCGGTCGCATTGTAATACTGCGGTCGGGACACCGACCGGAGGTAGGTCGGTCCAGAATTCACGATGATGTCCGTCGGAGGCAACTCCGGCTGACATCATAATCAGGACCTTAATGTTCACATGAGTAGATGTGGATGCCAGGAAAGAATTTGAAATTTGGTGGACTTTAGTCAAATAATGCAAGTTGTATTGATTATATAAATGTGATATTCCAGTGAATGTAAACAGATGGTAAATAAAAGAAAACTGTGCATTTCCACCCTAATACATGTTACATAAAAAAAAGGAAAATGTATATTGAAAGTATAATGCATATTACTCTTTTTAAAGAAAATATATAGTTTTTTAAATTTGTAAACCACAACAATTAGTCACATTGAGTCGGCAATGATTTATAATTACAGTACCTTTGTGTCCTATTCCAAGTGACAATTGTTACCAGAGTTGCCGGCAAGAGTTTCCCAACTCCACCTCCCTCATAATTTATGTATGATTTTGAATCAAATTGGGTGAGTTCAAATGAATAAGTGGGGTGGTTTCCCCGGCATATGTTTCCTGTTGTTTATAACCATTGACTGGGCAGCCCAATAGTACGCTCATACGTGAGCATACGTGAGAAGTGTGGCTCAATGATTAGAGCTGCAGACCCTGATGCAGAGGTCTAGCCCGGGACCAGGGTTCAATTCCCCGCCTCGGCGGGTCTTGGGCTCAAAAATTCCACGGACCTGATAATTTTCGCCTCGGTGCCTATTCCGATCATGGAGTCCCACTCTGCAACTCTGGGCAATAGCTTGCTTAATCTCCACAACGGCCCCCCACAACGCTAAGGATGCCTGGCCTCCACCTTGGGGGTGCCCAGGAGTGGACGCCTCACAGGGAAAGCCAGGATGGGTTCCACAGCGGTATTCGTACAAGCGCCTTGAGACCCTTGCGGGTGAGTAGTGCGCTATACAAGTATCAATTTACATTTACATACGTCTGGGAGAGAAATCCCTCCTTCATAACTATTTCTCTGCAGAGTTGACAATTCTATCCTGGGGTGGGTGCCGTCCCACAATAATTTGCGGAGCTCTCCGTTAATCCTAGAGAAAAAGTCATCTGATCCGATTGGCCGCACTCTGCTCGTCCTACCAGCATATTACCCCAAGGAACTATGGTCCATGTAGTGGCGACGGCGATTACGCCTGTGCCAAAAGTGTTCGAAGAAAGTAAGTGTCGCATTAGCCATCCCTGGACACGTGTTTCGAGGTAGTTGCCTCTCGTCAGCAGGGAGTAGGTGAGTAGGTGAGTGTGCTGCGTGCCTGTGCGGGCACTGAGGCCCTTGACGGTTGCTTGGCGGCCCTCTCTTCCACCCCTAACTATTTTCTCTACTGAGGAGGGAAGTTATCCCGAAACCCGAGCCATGTCTCGGGTGATATTTTAAAACCCGGGACATGTATCGGGTCTAGAGATCATCAGTTCAACAAGTACTTACTTGCACCCACTGGGGTGAACAACTCAAGAACTCCATCAGAGATCATCAGTTCAACAAGTACTTACTTGCACCCACTGGGGTGAACCACTCAAGAACTTCATGTACCAGCTTTCCTTGGGGCGACCCGGAGGAGGAGCTAGCGGAGTGCGGTCCATTGCGGTTGTTTATAAAAATGGCTCCCTTGAGCTTTGAGCTGACGAGCTCCTGGACGACACACCTGCGTGCCTGTGCGGGCACTGAGGCCCTTGACGGTTGCTTGGCGGCCCTCTCTTCCACCCCTAACTATTTTCTCTACTGAGGAGGGAAGTTATCCCGAAACCCGAGCCATGTCTCGGGCGATATTTTAAAAACCCGGGACATGTATCGGGTCTAGAGATCATCAGTTCAACAAGTACTTACTTGCACCCACTGGGGTGAACCACTCAAGAACTCCATCAGAGATCATCAGTTCAACAAGTACTTACTTGCACCCACTGGGGTGAACCACTCAAGAACTTCATGTACCAGCTTCCCTTGGGGCGACCCGGAGGAGGAGGTAGCGGAGTGCGGTCCATTGCGGTTGTTTATAAAAATGGCTCCCTCGAGCTTTGAGCTGACGAGCTCCTGGACGACGCACCTGCGTGCCTGTGCGGGCACTGAGGCCCTTGACGGTTGCTTGGCGGCCCTCTCTTCCATCCCTAACTATTTTCTCTACTGAGGAGGAAAGTTATCCCGAAACCCGAGCCATGTCTCGGGCGATATTTTAAAATCCGGGACATGTATCGGGTCTAGAGATCATCAGTTCAACAAGTACTTACTTGCACCCACTGGGGTGAACCACTCAAGAACTCCATCAGAGATCATCAGTTCAACAAGTACTTACTTGCACCCACTGGGGTGAACCACTCAATAACTTCATGTACCAGCTTCCCTTGGGGCGACCCGGAGGAGGAGCTAGCAGAGTGCGGTCCATTGCGGTTGTTTATAAAAATGGCTCCCTCGAGCTTTGAGCTGACGAGCTCCTGGACGACGCACCTGCGTGCCTGTGCGGACACTGAGGCCCTTGACGGTTGCTTGGCGGCCCTCTCTTCCCCCCCTAACTATTTTCTCTACTGAGGAGGGAAGTTATCCCGAAACCCGAGCCATGTCTCGGGCGATATTTTAAAACCCGGGACATGTATCGGGTCTAGAGATCATCAGTTCAACAAGTACTTACTTGCACCCACTGGGGTGAACCACTCAAGAACTCCATCAGAGATCATCAGTTCAACAAGTACTTACTTGCACCCACTGGGGTGAACCACTCTAAACTTCATGTACCAGCTTCCCTTGGGGCGACCCGGAGGAGGAGCTAGCGGAGTGCGGTCCATTGCCGTTGTTTATAAAAATGGCTCCCTCGAGCTTTGAGCTGACGAGCTCCTGGACGACGCACCTGCGTGCCTGTGCGGGCACTGAGGCCCTTGACGGTTGCTTGGCGGCCCTCTCTTCCACCGCTAACCATTTTCTCTACTGAGGAGGGAAGTTATCCCGAAACCCGAGCCATGTCTCGGGCGATATTTTAAAACCCGGGACATGTATCGGGTCTAGAGATCATCAGTTCAACAAGTACTTACTTGCACCCACTGGGGTGAACCACTCAAGAACTCCATCAGAGATCATCAGTTCAACAAGTACTTACTTGCACCCACTGGGGTGAACCACTCAAGAACTTCATGTACCAGCTTCCCTTGGGGCGACCCGGAGGCGGAGCTAGCGGAGGGCGGTCCATTGCGGTTGTTTATAAAAATGGCTCCCTCGAGCTTTGAGCTGACGAGCTCCTGGACGACGCACCTGCGTGCCTGTGCGGGCACTGAGGCCCTTGACGGTTGCTTGGCGGCCCTCTCTTCCACCCCTAACTATTTTCTCTACTGAGGAGGGAAGTTATCCCGAAACCCGAGCCATGTCTCGGGCGATATTTTAAAACCCGGGACATGTATCGGGTCTAGAGATCATCAGTTCAACAAGTACTTACTTGCACCCACTGGGGTGAACCACTCAAGAACTCCATCAGAGATCATCAGTTCAACAAGTACTTACTTGCACCCACTGGGGTGAACCACTCAAGAACTTCATGTACCAGCTTCCCTTGGGGCGACCCGGAGGAGGAGCTAGCGGAGTGCGGTCCATTGCGGTTGTTTATAAAAATGGCTCCCTCGAGCTTTGAGCTGACGAGCTCCTGGACGACGCACCTGCGTGCCTGTGCGGGCACTGAGGCCCTTGACGGTTGCTTGGCGGCCCTCTCTTCCACCCCTAACTATTTTCTCTACTGAGGAGGGAAGTTATCCCGAAACCCGAGCCATGTCTCGGGCGATATTTTAAAATCCGGGACATGTATCGGGTCTAGAGATCATCAGTTCAACAAGTACTTACTTGCACCCACTGGGGTGAACCACTCAAGAACTCCATCAGAGATCATCAGTTCAACAAGTACTTACTTGCACCCACTGGGGTGAACCACTCAATAACTTCCTGTACCAGCTTCCCTTGGGGCGACCCGGAGGAGGAGCTAGCAGAGTGCGGTCCATTGCGGTTGTTTATAAAAATGGCTCCCTTGAGCTTTGAGCTGACGAGCTCCTGGACGACGTACCTGCGTGCCTGTGCGGACACTGAGGCCCTTGACGGTTGCTTGGCGGCCCTCTCTTCCCCCCCTAACTATTTTCTCTACTGAGGAGGGAAGTTATCCCGAAACCCGAGCCATGTCTCGGGCGATATTTTAAAACCCGGGACATGTATCGGGTCTAGAGATCATCAGTTCAACAAGTACTTACTTGCACCCACTGGGGTGAACCACTCAAGAACTCCATCAGAGATCATCAGTTCAACAAGTACCTACTTGCACCCACTGGGGTGAACCACTCAAGAACTTCATGTACCAGTTTCCCTTGGGGCGACCCGGAGGAGTAGCTAGCGGAGTGCGGTCCATTGCGGTTGTTTATAAAAATGGCTCCCTCGAGCTTTGAGCTGACGAGCTCCTGGACGACGCACCTGCGTGCCTGTGCGGGCACTGAGGCCCTTGACGGTTGCTTGGCGGCCCTCTCTTCCACCCCTAACTATTTTCTCTACTGAGGAGGGAAGTTATCCCGAATCCCGAGCCATGTCTCGGGCGATATTTTAAAACCCGGGACATGTATCGGGTCTAGAGATCATCAGTTCAACAAGTACTTACTTGCACCCACTGGGGTGAACCACTCAAGAACTCCATCAGAGATCATCAGTTCAACAAGTACTTACTTGCACCCACTGGGGTGAACCACTCAAGAACTTCATGTACCAGCTTCCCTTGGGGCGACCCGGAGGCGGAGCTAGCGGAGGGCGGTCCATTGCGGTTGTTTATAAAAATGGCTCCCTCGAGCTTTGAGCTGACGAGCTCCTGGACGACGCACCTGCGTGCCTGTGCGGGCACTGAGGCCCTTGACGGTTGCTTGGCGGCCCTCTCTTCCACCCCTAACTATTTTCTCTAATGAGGAGGGAAGTTATCCCGAAACCCGAGCCATGTCTCGGGCGATATTTTAAAACCCGGGACATGTATCGGGTCTAGAGATCATCAGTTCAACAAGTACTTACTTGCACCCACTGGGGTGAACCACTCAAGAACTCCATCAGAGATCATCGATTCAACAAGTACTTACTTGCACCCACTGGGGTGAACCACTCAAGAACTTCTTGTACCAGCTTCCCTTGGGGCGACCCGGAGGAGGAGCTAGCGGAGTGCGGTCCATTACGGTTGTTTATAAAAATGGCTCCCTCGAGCTTTGA
Organism: Triturus cristatus; assembly: GCF_964204655.1. Taxonomy (NCBI): domain Eukaryota; kingdom Metazoa; phylum Chordata; class Amphibia; order Caudata; family Salamandridae; genus Triturus; species Triturus cristatus. The sequence goes on from NC_140587.1 coordinate 177,278,979, forward strand.
GCTGACGAGCTCCTGGACGACGCACCTGCGTGCCTGTGCGGGCACTGAGGCCCTTGACGGTTGCTTGGCGGCCCTCTCTTCCACCCCTAACTATTTTCTCTACTGAGGAGGGAAGTTATCCCGAAACCCGAGCCATGTCTCGGGCGATATTTTAAAACCCGGGACACGTATCGGGTCTAGAGATCATCAGTTCAACAAGTACTTACTTGCACCCACTGGGGTGAACCACTCAAGAACTCCATCAGAGATCATCAGTTCAACAAGTACTTACTTGCACCCACTGGGGTGAACCACTCTAAACTTCATGTACCAGCTTCCCTTGGGGCGACCCGGAGGCGGAGCTAGCGGAGGGCGGTCCATTGCGGTTGTTTATAAAAATGGCTCTCTCGAGCTTTGAGCTGACGAGCTCCTGGACGACGCACCTGCGTGCCTGTGCGGGCACTGAGGCCCTTGACGGTTGCTTGGCGGCCCTCTCTTCCACCCCTAACTATTTTCTCTACTGAGGAGGGAAGTTATCCCGAAACCCGAGCCATGTCTCGGGCGATATTTTAAAACCCGGGACATGTATCGGGTCTAGAGATCATCAGTTCAACAAGTACTTACTTGCACCCACTGGGGTGAACCACTCAAGAACTCCATCAGAGATCATCAGTTCAACAAGTACTTACTTGCACCCACTGGGGTGAACCACTCAAGAACTTCATGTACCAGCTTCCCTTGGGGCGATCCGGAGGAGGAGCTAGCGGAGTGCGGTCCATTGCGGTTGTTTATAAAAATGGCTCCCTCGAGCTTTGAGCTGACGAGCTCCTGGACGACGCACCTGCATGCCTGTGCGGGCACTGAGGCCCTTGACGGTTGCATGGCGGCCCTCTCTTCCACCCCTAACTATTTTCTCTACTGAGGAGGGAAGTTATCCCGAAACCCGAGCCATGTCTCGGGCGATATTTTAAAACCCGGGACATGTATCGGGTCTAGAGATCATCAGTTCAACAAGTACTTACTTGCACCCACTGGGGTGAACCACTCAAGAACTCCATCAGAGATCATCAGTTCAACAAGTACTTACTTGCACCCACTGGGGTGAACCACTCAAGAACTTCATGTACCAGCTTCCCTTGGGGCGACCCGGAGGCGGAGCTAGCGGAGGGCGGTCCATTGCGGTTGTTTATAAAAATGGCTCTCTCGAGCTTTGAGCTGACGAGCTCCTGGACGACGCACCTGCGTGCCTGTGCGGGCACTGAGGCCCTTGACGGTTGCTTGGCGGCCCTCTCTTCCACCCCTAACTATTTTCTCTACTGAGGAGGGAAGTTATCCCGAAACCCGAGCCATGTCTCGGGCGATATTTTAAAACCCGGGACATGTATCGGGTCTAGAGATCATCAGTTCAACAAGTACTTACTTGCACCCACTGGGGTGAACCACTCAAGAACTCCATCAGAGATCATCAGTTCAACAAGTACTTACTTGCACCCACTGGGGTGAACCACTCAAGAACTTCATGTACCAGCTTCCCTTGGGGCGATCCGGAGGAGGAGCTAGCGGAGTGCGGTCCATTGCGGTTGTTTATAAAAATGGCTCCCTCGAGCTTTGAGCTGACGAGCTCCTGGACGACGCACCTGCGTGCCTGTGCGGGCACTGAGGCCCTTGACGGTTGCATGGCGGCCCTCTCTTCCACCCCTAACTATTTTCTCTACTGAGGAGGGAAGTTATCCCGAAACCCGAGCCATGTCTCGGGCGATATTTTAAAACCCGGGACATGTATCGGGTCTAGAGATCATCAGTTCAACAAGTACTTACTTGCACCCACTGGGGTGAACCACTCAAGAACTCCATCAGAGATCATCAGTTCAACAAGTACTTACTTGCACCCACTGGGGTGAACCACTCAAGAACTTCATGTACCAGCTTCCCTTGGGGCGACCCGGAGGCGGAGCTAGCGGAGGGCGGTCCATTGCGGTTGTTTATAAAAATGGCTCCCTCGAGCTTTGAGCTGACGAGCTCCTGGACGACGCACCTGCGTGCCTGTGCGAACACTGAGGCCCTTGACGGTTGCTTGGCGGCCCTCTCTTCCACCCCTAGCTATTTTCTCTACTGAGGAGGGAAGTTATCCCGAAACCCGAGCCATGTCTCGGGCGATATTTTAAAACCCGGGACATGTATCGGGTCTAGAGATCATCAGTTCAACAAGTACTTACTTGCACCCACTGGGGTGAACCACTCAAGAACTCCATCAGAGATCATCAGTTCAACAAGTACTTACTTGCACCCACTGGGGTGAACCACTCAAGAACTTCATGTACCAGCTTCCCTTGGGGCGACCCGGAGGAGGAGCTAGCGGAGTGCGGTCCATTGCGGTTGTTTATAAAAATTGCTCCCTCGAGCTTTGAGCTGACGAGCTCCTGGACGACGCACCTGCGTGCCTGTGCGGGCACTGAGGCCCTTGACGGTTGCTTGGCGGCCCTCTCTTCCACCCCTAACTATTTTCTCTACTGAGGAGGGAAGTTATCCCGAAACCCGAGCCATGTCTCGGGCGATATTTTAAAACCCGCGACACGTATCGGGTCTAGAGATCATCAGTTCAACAAGTACTTACTTGCACCCACTGGGGTGAACCACTCAAGAACTCCATCAGAGATCATCAGTTCAACAAGTACTTACTTGCACCCACTGGGGTGAACCACTCAAGAACTTCATGTACCAGCTTCCCTTGGGGCGACCCGGAGGAGGAGCTAGCGGAGTGCGGTCCATTGCCGTTGTTTATAAAAATGGCTCCCTCGAGCTTTGAGCTGACGAGCTCCTGGACGACGCACCTGCGTGCCTGTGCGGGCACTGAGGCCCTTGACGGTTGCTTGGCGGCCCTCTCTTCCACCCCTAACTATTTTCTCTACTGAGGAGGGAAGTTATCCCGAAACCCGAGCCATGTCTCTGGCGATATTTTAAAACCCGGGACATGTATCGGGTCTAGAGATCATCAGTTCAACAAGTACTTACTTGCACCCACTGGGGTGAACCACTCAAGAACTCCATCAGAGATCATCAGTTCAACAAGTACTTACTTGCACCCACTGGGGTGAACCACTCAAGAACTTCATGTACCAGCTTCCCTTGGGGCGACCCGGAGGAGGAGCTAGCGGAGTGCGGTCCATTGCGGTTGTTTATAAAAATGGCTCCCTCGAGCTTTGAGCTGACGTGCTCCTGGACGACGCACCTGCGTGCCTGTGCGGGCACTGAGGCCCTTGACGGTTGCTTGGCGGCCCTCTCTTCCACCCCTAACTATTTTCTCTACTGAGGAGGGAAGTTATCCCGAAACCCGAGCCATGTCTCGGGCGATATTTTAAAACCCGGGACATGTATCGGGTCTAGAGATCATCAGTTCAACAAGTACTTACTTGCACCCACTGGGGTGAACCACTCAAGAACTCCATCAGAGATCATCAGTTCAACAAGTACTTACTTGCACCCACTGGGGTGAACCACTCAAGAACTTCATGTACCAGCTTCCCTTGGGGCGACCCGGAGGCGGAGCTAGCGGAGGGCGGTCCATTGCGGTTGTTTATAAAAATGGCTCCCTCGAGCTTTGAGCTGACGAGCTCCTGGATGACGCACCTGCGTGCCTGTGCGGGCACTGAGGCCCTTGACGGTTGCTTGGCGGCCCTCTCTTCCACCCCTAACTATTATCTCTACTGAGGAGGGAAGTTATCCCGAAACCCGAGCCATGTCTCGGGCGATATTTTAAAACCCGGGACATGTATTGGGTCTAGAGATCATCAGTTCAACAAGTACTTACTTGCACCCACTGGGGTGAACCACTCAAGAACTCCATCAGAGATCATCAGTTCAACAAGTACTTACTTGCACCCACTGGGGTGAACCACTCAAGAACTTCATGTACCAACTTCCCTTTGGGCGACCCGGAGGAGGAGCAATCGGAGTGCGGTCCATTGCGGTTGTTTATGAAATAGTCACCTGGGATCGAGTAGTAGTTATTTTGGAGCACATGCAGGAGCTTGGGAAAGGTAATTATCTTGAACAAGGCAGTGCCGCCAAGCAATGTCAGAGGCAGGTGTCTCCATCTATCTACATCAAACTAGAGGTCTATCACAATTCTAAGAAGATTGCGGTCCGTATCTCTTTTCCTAGCCAAGGTGAGAAAAATGCCCTGGTACTTTAAACTGTCTCTTTCTACCCTTAGTCACCAAAGCAGGGTGTGTAAATCGTGCATGGTGCCTGTGTGATAGAGAACAGATTTATCCCAATTAATAGAGTATCCATATTGTGCACCATAGCCAAACACCTGTAGTACTACCGGATGGTTTCTCAGAGTTGAGTAATATAAAGGAGGATATCATCTGCATAGAGCGAGATCGTTTCACTCCCGCCTGACTCTTCCTCTGTTTGAAACCTGCTAATACCAGGGTGCATCCACATCAGCCGGCCAAGGGTTCCAGAACCAGTGCAAACAAGAGGGGGGACAAAGGGCACCCCGGTCTAGTCTCGCTCCCCATAGGGAATTCCACTGACAGGATTCCATTGGCACATACTGCCGCTACTGGGTCCTTGTAAAGTAAGCTTCTCTAGGACTGAAATTTGGGACCAAGACCGAATCTAGCTAGGACCTGCATTAAAAAAGGCAAGTGAACCGCATCAAATGCTTTCTCAGCATCCAGCGTGAGGAAAAGATGTGGCTCTTTTCTACGTCGGACCATCTCCAGCCAATTGTAACGCCGGCAGAAGTTAAGTCTGGTCGATGTCTCAGACATCAAGTTGGTCTGATCATTGTGGATTAGGGGGGGGGATAATTTTTACTAGTCTTGCAGCCAGTTTGGATGCCAGGATGTTTGTCTCCACATTCAGAAGAGATTGGGCGGTCAGAGCTACAGTGCGCGGGCGGGTTCCACTGTTTGTGGATCACCACAATTGAGGCTTTCCACAGATCCAATGGTAACCATGCTTCTTGTTTGGCAGCTTGATAAAGTTGTAGCAAGTGCTGACTGAGAAGTTGAGCAGTACCCTTAAAGAACTCAGCCGGTATGCCACTAGGTCGGGAGACCTTGCCTGATTTGAGTTGGGAGATAACCTTGCGTACCTCTGAGAGTATAATGTCCTCCTCCAATGCCGTTTGGTCCTCCAGCGGGAGGGTTGGCATCTGGATCTCTGCCAAGTATTAATCAATTGTCGTCATTTGTAGAGCGCATGGTTACACCAAACAGTGGGTCCCTGCGCTGAAACAAGAAAAACGGGAGGCAAGAGGAACTTGGCAAGAGTGGACAGATTAAGAGAGGGACCTGAAAAGCCATGTTTTCAAATCTTTGCGGAAGGCTCCTTCAGTAGAGCAGGCCTTCAGGGAGAGCGGAAGAGAATTCCGTGTTTTTGCAGCTAGGTAGCGGAACGAGCGGCCACCTATTCTAGCCCTGCAGACTCTGGGGACTCTTGCCTGCAGGGTTCCACATGATCGCAGAGTCCGAGAAGGGCAGTAAGGTGTACTGAGAGCACTGAGGTAGCTGGGTCCCTTGTTCCACCAAATTTTGTGGCAGTAACGCATTGCCTTAAAAATAACTCTTTCCCACTGGAAGCCAATGTAAATTAGTCAGAGCTTTTGAGGCAGATGATCTCTTGGGAAGCCCTTAAACCGGATGAGCTGCAGCATTCTGAATATGCTAGAGTCTCGTCAGGCTTCCTTTGTTGGCGTCTTTCTGGCAGGTATCAACAGGAATTTTGGGCGTGGGGACCGGACCTAATGTTTTGGGCCACCATGCTGATGACCATATAGATGGGGCCAGTCATACAATCAGAACCTCGGTCTTATTACCATTTAGCTTGATGCAATGATTGGCCATCCATGTTGCTAACTGTTCCAAGCAGGCAGAGAAGAGGGCGGCCGTGGCTACTGAGTTTGGAGAGAGAGCAACTACAAGTTGTGTGTCATCTGCATATGACACTATAATGACCTTGTGACGTTCCACGATCTCTGCCAGTGGGCCTATGTACAGATTGAATAAGGTTGGGCTTAAAATGGAGCCCTGAGGCACGCCTTGTGCTAGAGGCATACTTTCTGAAAGGAACGTGTTTTGGGAAATCTGGAAACTGAGTTTGTACAGGTATGAGCATATCCAGTGGACTTGCTGGGCCTACAATTCCGCAGCTGCTGAGCCTTTGAGCAAGGAGGTAGTGAGAGACCGTTTCAAACGCCGCACTTACGTCCAAAAGGACTAGTGCTGCCGTATGACCTGCATCCGTGCATTGCTTTAGAGTTTCAGTGGCTAACAAGAGAGCCGATTCTGTTGAGTAGTATGACGTGAAACCTGATTGGGTTGAATGATAAAGATTATTCGTGATGATAAAGTCAGTAAGTTGTTTGTTAACCACCTTCTCAGCTAGCTTGCCAATTGTCGGGAGTAATGCAGATCTGACGTAAATTATCAAGAGCCATAGGATCACTAGAAGGTTTTTTTTAAGTAAGGCTATGACAGTGGCTTGTTTCCATTTTAATGGAATCTCACCAACTGTCCTCATTCCTCACCTATAACCCTTCCACCTCTTCTGCTATCCAACTGCTTTCTTTCCCAGTACATACCCCGCTAGAACAGCTATATCTGCATCAGTGCACGATCCATGAACAATAACTGACTAAGCATCCACAATCTGATCTCAAACTCAAGGCCTGAGCTACCATAAATCACTGAAACACGGGCAGGAGACAATGCATCACCAGACCTCCATGCTGAAATCTCCCCCGATTACGGAACCCACCTAACAAACTGACAAATGAAGACCGGAGGAGGACTATGAGTCACCTTCAAGAACTTCTTACAGAACTTAAGTTATCAAGACATCTTCATGGACGAATAGTCTAGTCTGTCGCTCATCTTGCTCTTTGCTGCTGATTGATAGACATCCATCAAACAGCACATTTGTATACGTCTTCCTGGATGGCATCTTGGACATCACCATTAACCACAACAAACTCTACATTATGAATAGCTGCTTTGAGTGAGCTAACCTTAGCCAACCAAGAACCATCACAGCTTATCTAAAGGGTTTCAACTGCTGTCAACTCACGTCTGATCCTATACAGATAGTTGGCCACAACACAGATCCAATCTTATCTCTGTTTGGACTAGTGACACTAACAGGACACCTCCCTAGCATTCAGAGAGACCACCACCTCATTGTCTTTATCATCAACCTCCCACAAGTACATCCGCATATCAGAACTGATCAACAAGACCGCCTACACACAGTGGAAGAACATCAACTTCAACGCTCAACTAGCATCTATCAGAAATTTCACTTCCAGATCAAAATTAATGAAGTAGAGCAGCACTACAAATGGCATTTCAAGGGCTTCAACAGACTTATTCCCTTCAAGACATCCACGTGACAAGATCATGGACCTAAAGCCCCCTCGTGAGAAAGACAAAGATAAAAAACTGAAATAATTGCACTCAAACATCAGTGCATCATCATAACTTAACAGAACTAGACTCCAGCGACTCAATAGTACCTACAAATCATTCAGGAAACCAAAAAGTATACTGCCCTTCCACCTTGATCTCTATGGCCAAATGTCCTATTAAGGAACTTCAAAGGATCCATATGAAATTATGCAATCAGATTGCTCTTCTCAAAGGCTTTCAACCTCAAGATTTCTGTATCACCATTGCAGACCAACTCAATTCAAAAGCAAAGAGTCCAGAATGACAACTCAAGAACAAAGTGGCCTGCACTCACACAGGAGTATAATGAAGACCACTACACCCACCTTAAGCCTCTTAGAGGTAGGAAGAAAAACGAGAAATAAAAATGTAACTTAAGAAAAAGCAGGTAGGAACGAGAGAGGAAAAGCGGTCGAAGTTGTAGTGGTGGTAATTGACGGAGAGGAATTGGGATAAAAACGAGTTAAAATAAGGATGCACTATTCAACAAATATAATGGCAGGCCGGAGTTCCCGTGGGAGGCAGGAGCCGAAGAGACATGACCGGCTGGTGCTAGAGGACGTGGATTCTTGCATAAATAAGGGACTATAAAGGCAATGGAATAGTAAGCATCCAGGGCATACTAAAGTATTGAGGGACTCAAGAAGTCCCCACAAACTCCAAAATAATTTTCTCCCTAGGTACAGATGCACCATTTCTAGGTCTGGCATGACAGCTTTAACTGTATTAAAAAACCTATAATTTCTGAAGAAAGTGGTCCTTGGTTGGGTGCACTGATTGTCAAAAGGGGCATTGCCCGGGCTTGGAATACTGCTAACCCCCACCCCCTTTGCGAATGGCTTGAAGAAGGGCAACGGACTGGTCTGTTAAAATGGAGGAACAATTTATTTAGCACAAGAATGCTCCTACAAACACAAAAAATATGAGGCATGCGGTGAGGCTATTAGGGATTGGAATTATTTGTATATTAGCATGCAATGTAGGTTTCTCGCTGGTGTTTTACTTGACTGCTTGGGCTTTAAGGTTCGTTGTTCAAATTCATAACATGAATAAACATTGGTTTATTTACAAAAACAACTATTATTTCCAATATGCAGCGTATAGGCTTCAGGACAGCTCCTTTGATGCGCTGGTGGCTTGGGCCCGCCCTCTTTAGCCTTTGAGACTTTGTCAGTTACATTGTGGATCAGCCCAGAGGAGTAGTTCTCTTGAATCCTATTACAGACTATTTAGTGTACTATTCCACCTTTAAGAGTACTTGCAATTCAATGCTTGCGGTGTCTTGTTGTTAGCATGCAGCAGGGACGGGTTTGTGAATGTATAAGCCACCTTGAAAAGAAGATATCTCAATCTAAAAGTGAGTCATGATTATTGCAGCTGCTCCTGACATTTACATACACAACACACACACACACACACGCACACACACACACACACACACACACTCTGTATGGGCAGTTTTCTAAGGATACACTCAATGTTAAAATGGGAAGTTGCAGGAGGCTGGGTCTATATAGTGTACTAAAACGAAGTACACTGTGCAGAGAATCCAGTGGGCCGCCAGCTGGTATACAGGGGCAAAAATAGATAATACTAATGGTCTATTTATGGTAGTGTGGGCAAGCAGTTATGCTTATCAGAGTAGTGCAAAGCATTTGTTGTACTAACAGAAGTAATACATGAGACACACAATCAAGAATAAATCCAAGACTAATTTACAAGTCTAACACTGATTTGTATGTAATTGTTCAGACAAAGAACTTCGTTGCTGGGTAAGTACTTTTTTTAGTTATTAATTTTCAAAGTTCGGAAAATAACTCACTATTGTGCACACTTCCGTACAATGAAAGTCTACAGAGAAAAAAGCAAAGATAAATATAAATCTGTCAGGTTGGTTCTCAAGATTCACCTCTTGGTTTTAGGGAAGTAGCAACATCAGGTCCAATGTTCCACCAGCAGATGGTCGGGAGCGACCCGGATGCGGCCGGGAGCTGAGGTCATTGGTAGCAGGCGCTACTCAGAAGTGGGCCACCTCAAAACAGGCTGCACAAGGGGACTTACAGGAAAATCCATGGGATTCCAAACAAGGGATCAGGTCGGAAAGGCCTCAGGATCACGGGAACACAGCTGGTTCATTGGTACCCAGGCCGGGGAGGCTTGCTTCCCAGGCAGCTGAAGTCCGGATTGGACTTCTTGTCTCAGTGTATATTGCAGGGGGTGCAGTAACCTGGGTTTTGATACTGTACGGTTCCGGTAGGTCCTGGTGTCTTCACACTCTGTGGGGAGACAGATTTGACCATATGGTTGCTGCGTCAGCATCACCGGGGAGCGGCAAGTCAGTAAACCAGACCCTGTGGGTTCAGTGCCTGCGGGCTACAGGGAGTAGTTCCTCTACTTTTCTACAGAGGTCCACAGGAGTTTGCCTTTACAGTCATCTGCCTGGCAGTGACTGGTTTATTGGTCATCTGCTTGCAATATTCCTGCAGGATATGCTCTTTGCTTGACAAGAAAGGGCTGAAGGAATACTAAATGAGAGGGACTGGACATTATGATAGGCAAGGTTTTGTCGATGATGTTTTGCCAACCACATATATATTTCTAGTATTCCTGCCACAATTCCCACCTCTATTGAGCAGGACAAGTAGAGTATACTGTTTAAGGTTAAGTTATTTTGGTTTTGTTACTGTTTTTTTAGACATGTTGCTGACAAAAGCAATAGATCTTGCATAGGCAAAATCATTTGGCTTTGCCAATGCTTGTTTGACGACAGAAACTGTTAAGCATTCAGTTTTTTACTCTGATGGAAGAACTTTCTTTGGCATCCCTTTCATAACTATGCATGCTAATCACAAGGCTTCTTATGCACATGTGCCAATCAGCAAGGGCCCTGTGAGAATCCACAACTTCTTACCCCCATGACTGCACAACTAGGATGGAAACAAATGCCCAGAGCTCATCTGGATTCTGAGTACAGAACTTAGTCCCCTCCCAATTGTTCTGGCACTGGCTACAAGCAGAAAACCTTATACTCAAAAGCATGACAACAATGCAATGAAGTGTGGCGACCAGAAGTTTGCAGACATGATAACGACAATCAGCATACGCACTCCCACCCTCAAAGCACATGTTGGTGAGACCAATACAGAGGGAATAATGACCAAAGGCAAGTCCATCTGCACCCAGAACATGACCAGTGCTAGAAACGCTGCCCAATTTTCATCAGACAGGTATTTTACCAGAGGTTTTCCTATGGCTTTTAATAACAGTACCCACATTTGTAAAAACCCTCTTGATGTTACTAAATGGAAGGGCCCCATCAGCTGTAAAAATTGCAAAACAGTTTTCAGTCCCCCTCAAAACACACCGGTGGGAAATAGTTCTAATACCACCTACTTACGAGGAGGCCTCATAAATGCCTGCTCATTTTGTAAACATGCTCAAAACATCCACGACCTCATCTTAGATGACAACTGAGATTGCCTCTTCATAACAGAAACCTGGCTAAAAGCCTGGTATAACACAGATATCGTCTGTCTACTACCCCCTGGCTATCTTATTCATAGACCGGCTAGTCCAGAGCAACAAGGAGGAGGGCTGACGGTTATTTACCGCAACTCTCTCAAATGTGCAGTGTTTGAAACCTCCAACCTTAAAAGTGCAGAAAGCATCGTTTTTTTCTTTCAGTTAGAAGACTCCTTCGCATTCTCAGGGGCTCTGCTTTACCGCCCTCCAGCCCCCTCCAAACATTTCCTGGACAGCATTGGAGACACCGTAAGCTCACTTATTCTTAGATTTGCCAATTTCACCTTATTAGGAGACTTTAACATCCACCTAGATGCACAAAGTGACCCAGCTGCAATGAACTTCCTAGAAATCATAGGAAATCCCCCCCCACTGATCATGCAGGTCACACTCTGGATGGTATGTGCTCTAACCTTACGACCCTTATAGTCAAGACCCCAGTTAGTTTAACCTGGTCTGATCACAAGTTTATACCCCTAGAAATTAGATATCAGCATGCGAAAAAACTAAAGGGCTACATCTCCATCACTCAAAATGCTAGGCCTAGATGGAATGATATGGCAGTTCTTCCCAACTTCAGTTTAGAAGCCTCAATTTGCAGGCCCAGGCTGTCGGGGGATCCAGCAGTGGGCAACCAACGTTTCACACAGTGGATGACCACAGAGGGAAAATGTTGCCCCTCCTGCCCCAAAGAACAACCAACTGTTTAAAAAACCCTCCACCCCATGGTATACCCAAAACCAAAAAACCATCCTTAAGCTAGTCATCTCTTTTACCAATCCCACATCTCTTAAACAAGATATGCCCTCATCAGTCTCTTTGCGATCGGATAGCTGACTACTTTGAACAAAAGGTTCATTCATTACAACAAGATTTCCCTGCACCTCCGCTCCGCTTGTTACTACATCTACCGATCTAGATAAAAACAGACCACCACTTAGAGCTTTTCAAGCTATTAGCCTAGAACAATCTCACCAGGCCATTCTTGCAGTGAAATCAGGCTCTCCTTTTAACCCCTGTCCCGCCTTAATTTTACACGCTATTATAGATACTGTCAATCCAGTTATCAATAAAATAATAAATGCCTCTCTACTACTAGGTGAAGTTCCCAAAGAATGGAAACGTGCTGCCGTCAAGCCTCTCCAAAAGGAACAACTTGCTGATCCTACCACCCTTACCAATCTTCAACCTATCTTTTTACTCCCATGTCTTAGTAAGATTACCAAAAAACTAGTTAACTCAACTAATGACCTATCTGGAAGGAGGCAACATCTAACACCCCAATCAATCTGGTTTCAGGCCTCAACATTCTATGGAATCAGCCCTCCTATACACCGCTGAATCCCCAAAAGCTGCCTTAGACCAGGGGAAAAATGCTCTGCTGGTCTTATTAGACCTATCAGCTGCTTTTGACACGGTCTCACATGTCATCCTTCTGGACCGTCTCGCGTCATGTGGTTTATCTCATCTCGCCCTGGCTTGGCTTAAATCGTTTCTACAAAACAGAAGACAAGTCATCACTCTTGGAAATTATCAGTCAGCAGAAAAACCTCTGCTCTCCGGGATTCCACAAGGGTCTATTCTCAGTCCAGTACTCTTTAACGTCTATATGTCCCCCATGATTAGTCGGATATCGTCCTTTAACATTGAGGCTATCTCCTACGTGGACAATAAGCAGCTAATCCTGGTCTTAGAAAAAAATACGAAACTGGCTGAGGAAAATCTCCGACAATGTCTCTCGGCAGTCTTTCACTGGATGGAAACAAATCACTGAAAATGCAACCTGGAAAAAAATTAAATTATGCCACTAGGGAAAGCGAACATCTTTTATCCTAGCATATGGTGGCCCTCTGATATCCCCCTCCCCTCCCCCCCAAATACAGTAACAGTAGCCCGGAATCTGGGGGTCGAATTCGACTCAGCACTATCCTTTCACCATCAATCCCTAGCAGTGGCTGGAACCTGCTTCCACCTAATAAACTCACTTAAAAGGTTCTTTGACCTACTTCCCTGTATGGCAAGACAGGCAGTTGCAGTGGCCTTAATCACTTCCAGATTGGACTATTGCAACAGCCTCTATGCAGGAGTCAATAAGTCGGTCTTACACAAGCTCCAGATGGTACAGCACACTGCAGCCCGACTAGTATTAAAATGCCCCACGAGCTCCATCAGCTTCCGCCACAGTAGAAGCTCTGCATTGGCTGCCCATCCATAAAAGAATCTTGTTTAAGATCCTGATAATTACTTATGAACCTTTCCTTCCTCAGGCCCTCACTATCTTTGGCCTAGGTTCACACACTATGTGCCATGCCGTATCCTCAGATCCTAAAACGCTAACCTACTAAAACCCCCTGTTTTCGGATATGTCTCAAAGGGGGGGAAATCCATTGCAGTGATAGGGACCAAGGCCTGGCACCAACTGCCTAATCATCTACGTTTCATTCAATCAGAAACTCTTTTCAGAAAAGCTCTGAAAACCTGGATTTTTAAAGCTCCCTATGCTTTATGCAAAGTACTTCTCCAAATTCATTTTTACCAGTCTCAGTCATTATGTTTATCAGAGATTCGCTTAGCATCATCATGCTTCTCGGAGTGAAAGTTTCGCTTTATAAATACTTTATAACTTAACATAACAAGCATTTTAATTCTTTTCAGCCCAGTGAACATAACATTAAGTGTATTTAATACATTCACCCTTGGGTATCTTGGTGCTGAAAAAACTGGCTGTTATTGTAACCCAATTCAGCACTACTCATTTTATTGACCTCAGAAGTATGAAAGGCTGAGTGGACCTGCAAGGATTTGAACCTGTGACCATGAGGATGCATTAGTTCACTAAGTCACTTACTGGGCTTAAACAATCAAATAGCAGTGTCTACATTTGTGTACCACCAATGTGCACCCTCTAAGGCTATTTTGAACCAGGGATGTCCAACACAGGCACAGGAAGGTCAATTCAATGTCTCATTGGACTGTAGGTGAATGTATTTTTCGTGGATATCCAGAAAATCGGGTTTGGGTCTGGACCTTTATTGTTCAACCTCACTTTAAACTATGCTTAGTTATTAGAGAGGTTAGAACCCTTCTCTCTTGAGAGATAGCGTTGCAGATTAATTATCTGCATTCATGGTCGAGGAGATCAAATAATATCCTTCATTTTGTGGGTTCCATTCTGAAAACCTTTACATTCTATGACCGACCACATATGCTAGCCACTTCTAGATTAAAATTCAAAGCTTCAGAGTAATTCACATAGAATTTACACATTCGCACAAGGGTGAAGAAGTGCCCATCGATTTTGAAAGACACTGCCTGGAATTTGATGCAATGCCTAGAGCATGGTCTACGTGTAATGGGAAGAGGAGAGGAAACCCTTATAAAGGAGTGTCCCCTGTAGTGCTCCTTACTTCTGCCCACTGGATGTTTGTCAGTATCTCTTCCCCAGTGCCGCCCAAACGGTCTTTGCTTTGAAGTACTATCCTGGTTGTTCACGTTCCCTATATGTCCAAGTTGGTATTTGGAATGCTGGGAGTAAATTGTGTAATAGAAAGTTGGTGTGTAATTTGGAGTGGAAGCTAGGAGAAAGTCGGCACAACACAACCACCGCACAGCCAAATTCTCAATATCGGTACAATTCCATCTGATCAACATACAGATGACATCAAGATTGTGTCCCTTTACCTTCAAGAACATTGTGCACCTCACAAGGCAGCGGATGATTGACAACGCTGATCTTTACCTTAGCATTGGTTATCTAAATTCATACCTAGGACCTTCCATCTCGTACCACCCTCTAATAGGACGAGGCACTCGGAGGCCCCAGCTCCCCACCTTCACACTGTCCATTTCTGGCACCAATGCTTTTAAGATCAAATACCCGCCGAATCTCTCCAAATACGCAAGAAAGAGCACCCAGAAACCCTCTTCTCAACCAAAGACCGTTGCTAACACAAAGGTGCCATCGAAACCGACCTCCTCCTCTTCACACACAACATTAACCAACTGGTCAGGTCCCTATGCAATTTATTCCCATTCTCCTCTCTCTAACATACCCTATGGCCGCAAATTTAAATGCTTCTCTCCCTTTGGCCTCTCAGGCAACCTTGCTATCTCAATCTACAACAACGAGAAAATCCTGTTCCAATCAAATCCTGACCACAGTTGATCTTATTCATCCCACCCTCAAGCCCTCCAACGATTCTCCACGCTCCCCCTCTCTGTTCATCACTAACAACCCTCACCCTCTCCCCACCTCTTTTGGTCCACCCATACGGGCCCTCTCTCCCTGGACTTTCCTACAGTAAGATATGGCCCCCTCAGCCCATTGCTCACAGCCAAGACCAGACCGTGCACAACCCCTCCACAGACGCTCTCTGCACCGCCCATCTCCAACCTGACACTCACCAGTATCCCCTCCTCTGGTCACCCTCCCCACCCTCTTCTCTGCCCAACAGTTGACACACATTCCTACCTGCCCCTACCCCAACTTCATCGCCCACTGCCTTAACTTTCCCAACACCAGATACCAACAGCCCACAACACCCCCAGTGATAACCGATGAACATAACTGCCCTTTGCTCAACAAGGTCCTCTCTTCGTTCTCGCACCTGTCTTGAAAAATTGACACCCTCTCATTGGCTCTTTGCCTTCTAAGAATCTCTCGAACCTCCCATTACTGCTCCTTCCTTCACCCCCCACCAACCCTCCACCCCATCCCCTCCTTCATACCGGGAGGCAGCCGTCTACCCAGAGCCAAATGGACACAATATCCCATAGACATCTCCGAACTATCCTATCTCCTAGAAAGTTATGCAGCTTACGTCCCAGCCCCCAACCCTCTATTACCACAGTGGGCTAGCCGATCTCCACCATTATCTCCGACCGCAGACTAACACACATCATCCCAGTGTACATTCAACCCCTCTTACCTTGATTCAAATCCCAATCTCCCTCCCTGAACAGCTTAGCCAGAGAGTCAACAGCTTCTCCCTGAACTGCATGCTAAACAATTGTCGGTCTGCAGTCAAACACTGTCTAGACCATAATCTAGATATCCTGATCCTCACTGAAACATGGCTCAATGACTCATCTAACCATGCTCTAGTCTAGATGTTCTACTGCCTCCCAATTATTCCATTTTATGTAGAGAACGGGAAGATAGACTAGGCGGAGTTCTTACACTCTTTCACAGAAACTCTCCCAGACGCAGGATTCAAACGACTCAGTTTCACTCTTTCGAATGCATGTCAGTGGAAATGTCCACATCCACTACCTCCAACATCAGACTGAATGTGATTTACCATCCACCGGGTCATAACAATTCCTTCATTGAGGAATGTATAGATCTCTTCACCTCTCAATTGATCAGCTCAGACAACACAAGCTTCCTTGGAGACTTCACCATCCACTGGTGAATCAAAGGTAACAGCCTGGGGAAAAACTTTACAGCCTTTCTCAAAGACAATGTTCTACAACAACACTGCCTTAAACTCACACCACAAAGGCGCCATCCTTGACCCGATAATCTACATACCCCCAATCTACAGTCATATGACCCCATTCTAGTTGACTGGTCTGACCACATGCAGATCCCATTCTCCGTCTCTGGCTCTTGTACCAAAACTTCCGGTCACTCCAAGAAAGAGAAAATAAGGCTCAGGGACAGATCCAACCTTGACACAGAAGCCATGGCCATCATGGCCCGGTCTACCCTAATCTCGATTACACCCCACTCTTGGATATTAATGAGGCCACTGACAAATACAACTCCTGCATGGAATCTCTTATCAACAAATATGCACATCTGAAGTGCAAATTATCAAGACCAAAAGCCTCCAATCCTTGGGTCGCAAAATAACTTTATGAAGAAAAAAAGCTCAGCAGAAAGAGTGAGAAAGAATTGAGATCAGCACCCTCTCACCTGAGTATAAATAAGCTTTGCATAAGGTGAAAACAGCACAAAGACAGAATCCTTTGAGCCAAATCCTCTCACTTCAGAGCACTCTTGAATTCTGCAAAGAACAGACCAAAGCACCTGTTTGGAGTTCTCGCACAAACTACCAACACCTCCACCGCTGCAGCTCTCAAGCCATCAGTGGTCCACTGCAACAACTTTGTGGGTTTCTTTGATAGAAAAGTCAGAGACCTCCATATCTCACTACACACCAGTGAACCCTCCAGAAACTGGGATTCCACCATGCAAGGCGCTTCATTCGTGGTTCTCTTTCTGACCCATTCGCGAATGAGACCTACAGCGAACAATCTTCAAAGTGAAGCCCTCAAACCACCTTCAGGACACCATTCCAAGGACTATCAGAAAAATCTCTTGCCACACACCTACTCCCCTATGGATCACCATGGTCAACTCCTCTTCAACAGGGCTTATTTCCAGACCGAATAAAAGTGGGTCAAGTCTCTCCTCTCTGGGAAAAATACTCTCTACCCAGAGAACATGAACAAATACCGCCCAATCTCCACACCTCCATTTTTAGGCAAAGTCATTGAAAGTTGCACTGCTTCCCACTAACATTCGAACAAACAGCCTCCTAGACTCTCTCCAATCAGGTTTCCACCAGGGCCACAGTACAGAAACTGCGATCTTACAAATTGTCCACAACTCCCTTAGAATCCTGAACTCTGGAAATTTGTGCCTCCTGGTCCTCCTAGACTTGTCTGCTGCATTCGACACTGTCAATTATCTGGACGTCCTTCGCAATCTTGAACAGCGCTTGAACTGTGGAGGCACAGTCCAAAATTGGTTCTCTTCTTACCAAACCAACCACTCCCAAATTGCGAAAATGGGCAACTTGTTCTAGGGACCAGTCAATGTATATCAAGGAGTCCCTCAAGGCTCGATCCTCTTCCCAAACCTCTTTAACCTTTACCTAGAACCACTATGTGTGATTCTCAGAAATGCTGGGATTCTCTTCCACCTCTACACTGACAGTCAAATATACATGAAATCTGTTCCCCTGAAGACCTTGCCCTCCTTCCAACCACACTGCTAAAGATTCAAAACTGGATGTCTAACCATCATCTAAAACTCAACCCAACTAAAACAGAATTTCTTTTGATCTCACTGCCAAAAGCAAAACCCCAGTACAGGAATAGATGACCAACTTTCCCGCCATGGAGGCTGCCCCGCCATTGTACAGAGTGCTATATCTCTTGTATCACCCTTGACAAACATCTAAACCTTCACAGCCACTTTACAGCCATGGCCAAAAGCGCACAACGCCAACTCACGCACCTGTGGTGTGTCAGACAACTGATCCCGGCACAAGACCTCAAAACAATGGTGCAGTCTCTCGTCCTCTCCAGACTAGATTATGAAATTGCTCTTCTGTCAGGCATTCCCAAAGTTCATCTAGGCCCACTGAGACCAACTCTACATGCAGCAGCGGGCTTCATGTTAGGTCTTAAAAAATGTGACCACATTTCCCTCGCCCTGCTAACCCTCCAATGGCTTCCCATTGAAGCTTGGACCCAATTCAAAACCACCTGCATTACCCACTCCTACTTACCCTCCTATTCTGAAAATCTCTGGAGCAAACAGGGGTTCCAGAAATGCCCAACCTTTGCTTCTGTAAACCAAACCTGCAGTCAAGAACGGTACATGAGCCAGTCATTCTCTGGCAGTGCCACAAGAATCTGAAACTCCTTACCTCCCCACCTTCGCCTAACAACCTGCATATCCACCTTCAAAAAGGACCTCAAGCTCCTCCTATTTGGCAGACACCTGCGTTAATCGCCCTTGACCACGCCTAAGTACTTTATCCAGGAGACAAACTACCTTCATAGTGTATCCCCACCATCTTAATCAATGCTTGAACATGTACGTCCCAAGTCCAACATCTGTATTCGCCCTGATCGCAGCTATTGAAAGTAATTATTCTAACTAACTTGCAGTACCCCTTGTATCATGATACTGCTGTAAAGCGCTCTGATGCCTTCGGGCCATGTCCCGCACATTATAAAATTGCAAAAATAAAAGGAATTAATACAATAAAGCCCTGCCCGGGACCTACTTGATGTTGCTGGCACCTATGCGCCTAACATTAAACAAAGTACTTTCCTCTTACTTGATTGGTTCCAGACTCTTGTATGAAGACTCTGCCGAATGCGACTGCCCTAGCCGAGAAAGCAGACATGTAGGTTAGATGTCCCTCCTCTCACTGTGCACATCCTGCCACCTAAAGGAGCGCTGAGATGTCTACTAAAGGAATCCCTAAAGCAGGACTACGTTTGCGGAGTGCTATATGCCTTGTCTAATATAAGTGTCCTAAAGTGGCTGAACATGATCAAGCATCCCTGTAGTGGGGGCCACTGTATTTAAATATGATCAAAGCCTGTAGTAGGATGCAGATAAATGGTGAGAAGGGAAAAAGAAAATCTGCATTGGTATGGGTACAAAATGGGGCGTGTGGGAGTGTTCATAAAGGGGGAGAGTAAGGAGGTGGAAAAGACAGGGGTTCTTCTCAGAGCAGCCTGGTGTCCGCGATGTTACTTGAAAAGATGGGTCTTTACCTTCCTCTGGAAGTGGAGGAGACAGGAAGACTGCGGAGTCTGAGTGCACATGACACCGCAGATCATCGGTGCTTATAAGGAGAATGTATGTCGTCTTCTCCAACCTGCACTTTCTGGTCTCAAACCTAATTTGTTTCTGCTGTAGTTCAGTAATTAGCTAGTGGGATTTAGACCAGAGTTTAACATGTGTGTTATTTTTACTGTGTACCGTTTTAAGGTACATTTTAAATGCAATTGTAAATAAATACATCTGCCTTGATATTTACCCCTCAACTTTACTGGCTATCAAAAAGTAAACTTTTGAACTACTTAGCTTTCCATTATCAGTGCAGAATTATCCTGATAACACACAATGAAGACAATGAAGACCTCTACAGACATACATTGATGCCTACTGACCAGACTAGAACCAAACACAGGATTTCTACAGATTTGAAAAGACTTTCCCCCAGTCGATGACAGGCCTACCAACTCACTGGGTGCCATTGTGTGACAAAAAAATCACACATGGAGCTAAAAACTTGCACAGAAAAGATTTAAAGCTCAGGTGTGAATACTCTACACACTGGCACTACATAAGTTACTTATTGTTGTGGGGGAGGGTAGCTGTGGATGTTTAGGCAAAGAAAAGGGTCCATAGTCTCACCTCATGATGGCTCTGCTCCCTTCTCCATATATATATATATATATATATATATATATATATATATATATATATATATATATATATATATATATATATATATATATATATATATATTATCTACTGGCGGTCGCCAGTAGATAGTTATAGTTAGGACCGAGTTCCCATAGGAAATCTGAAAATTCTATTTTGAATAACTTTAGCGCCGGTTGACTTATCTTCGTGAAATTTTCAAAACTAATGGGGCGCTCCGCTCAGCTCCTACCCTGAAAGTCTCGGGGTGATTCGTCAAGCGGGGGCTGAGAAAAAAGGGGGGCCCCAAAACGCGTTTTCCCCATGCATTTTCCCATAGGACCTTTAGTCGAAGGTACAGCCCGAACGGCTGAACAGAATTACTTGAAATTTGGCAAAGAGGTAGTCCTCAGGTCAGGCATGTGCCTTTTGCTTAAATGGTGTTAATCCGTTCAGTAGTTCCTGAGAAAATCAAAAGTAAAATCACATATATATCTGGGCGGAGCCTAACCACACATCTCATCGTGAGATCTGATTGGCTGTCAGCACTTCATCCAAGAAGTGTTGGCAGCCATCTTGGGACCAATATACATGATAGCACCTCATTAAAAAGCATTGCAGTTAATAGAAGGTTTTAAGACTTTAGTTACATTATAAATCATTTGTTGATGGTACCATACTCATTTTAGGAATTGTGGTGTGTTCTAATGTGATTTTACCATGTGAAAAAGCCTTCTGCTGTGATATCATGAATCATGTTTGAGAGAAAACTATTTTCTCATGCTTTTCCCACAGAGGTTTGGAAGGTGATCTAAAAGCTAACTGAGAGCATATTTTCTGTAAATTCACATTATCTTTCTCAGTCATGTGAGAATGAAGTCTGACATTCTCAGTAAAACATGTCCATCCAACAAGGGCAGAGACTGTCAGTTGATTCCTTTGTGTTCTACTGCAGCTTCCCAGAGTGTTCTAAAGAACAACTAGAGCGCTAACAGTCCTACTTATGACAAACGTATGGCACACCTGAAGCCATCTTGGTTGGAATAAAGTGGTAATTCTTAAAACATTTAATTTAAAAAGGAACAAAATGAGGGGGTTCATTTTGCCATAGAAAGTCTGATTAGTGCTGCAGAAAGAAAAATTAGGGCACATTTTGACTTCTCAAATCCTCTTCTATGTCATAAAAAAATTCTGACATGCAGACTGAAACATGCACTTTGAATACCAGCAGCAGACTTCCCTGGTGAGCAGTAGCTTTACTACAGTGATCTAATGAGCAACTAGAGTGCTAACATTCAGAATTTATGGCAAATGTGTGACACATCTGAATGCCTTTAAGTTGGAACCAAGTAAAAAACTGAAAGTATTTCCTACTGAGGGGACTGCAGTAAATGAGGAAATTAGAAAACTTCATAACAAATAAATCTCCCAAGATGGCCACCAGAGAGAAAAGAGCCCAAATGTAGCCCAAATATCACCCATATGTAGCCCAAGTATAGCCCAATGACAGAATGTCCCAGAGTGCTCTAACGAACAACTAGAGCGCTAACAGTCTTACGTATGACAAAAGTATGGCACACCTGAAGCCATCTTGATTGGAATAAAGTGGTAACACTTAAAACATTTAATTTACAAAGGAACACAATGAGGGGGTTCATTTTGCCATAGAAACTATGATTAGTTCTGCAGAAAGAAAAATGAGGGCACATTTTGAGTGACTTCTCAAATCCTCTTCTATTTCATAAACAAATTCTGATATGCAGACTGAAACATGCACTTTTAATACCAGCAGCAGACTTCCGTGGTGAGCAGTAGCTTTACTACAGTGATCTAATGAGCAACTAGAGTGCTAACATTAAGAATTTATGGCAAATGTGTGACATATCTGAACACCTTCTTGATGGAATCAAAGTAAAAAACTGAAAGCATTTCCTACTGAGGAGACTGCAGTAAATGAGGAAATTAGGAAACTTCATAACAAATAAATCTCCCAAGATGGCCACAGGACACAAAAGACCCTAAATGCAGCACAAATATCACCCAGATGTAGCCCACATGTAGCCCAATGACAGAAGTGTGCAAAACACTTATTTTTTGTGTATTTGCAGTTTTATATAGTGTAGATTTGTCAGGTATTGGAATGCTTTACATGAGCATTGGTTACATCACACAAGATCAAATTCATTTTGGCTGTAGACATGGGGAGATTAAGTGATTTGACCACAATCACAGAATGTTGAGCTGAAGCAGAAACTCCAACCTGGTTCCCCAGTTGCAAAGTCTGCAGCTCTGGAAGTAACACCACATCCTCTCGCCAAGGTGCAACATTTAATCAAGTGGTCAACTGGATAAAAAAACATAAAGATTACAAATAATTTAAAAGTTCTTTGTCGCTATTTGAAAACTCAGAAAATATGTCCTCATTTTAGTTTTTTAGAGCACTAACCATAATTTTGATGCAAATAAGACCCTCTCATATATGTAATTTCTAAAGGAAATAATGTAGGCATTACAGTTTTGATTACATCAAGATGACGTCAGGCGTTCCACACTTTTGTAATAAATATAGAATTAAACAATCGAGTTGTTCATTGGGATACTGTTGAGAGGCAGAGGCCAGGGGCCCGGACTCTGAAAATTGAAGGCAGGTAGGAGAGTGCAGAGGCAACAATTTGACCACACTGGGCAGGCAGGAAGGGCAGTGGCAGCACAACAGACTATGGAGGGCAGTGGAAAGGGGGGCAGGGGCAACAAACCAACAATACAGGACTGGCAAGAGAGGCTGTGGCAATATAATAGACCATTGTGGGCAGAAGGAAGAGGCAGTGGTAGTACAACCATACATGCCAACAGACCCGTTTCAGCCAGGAAACGTCCAATGTTTTTAAGCTCAAATGAGCTTTATTTGATCTGTCTCCTGTCTACAATCTCCTCTTTTTCAATGTAACTCAAAGGGAAAAATCAATACCCCAGTTTTTTTTCAAAATCTCCCTCTTACCAAGTTCAAAATGTTCGCAAGTATGGTACATTGAATCATGGTAGGCGGGAGGAATTGGGGTAGGGACATGGACTCGGATAACAGAGGACAGGAGGGACATGGAGAGGTGCACCAAACTGACCCTACAGGGCAGGCATCAGGGTTTGCAGCAGCACAATACACCACACAGCGCATGCGGGACGGAAGTGCAGCACAACAATCCATAGAAAGCAATAGGGAGGGGACCGGACCATGCACATGGACAACAGAGAACAGATGGGAAAGAGGCAATGGTAGCTAGCTGACCATAATGGACAGACAGGAGAGAAAGCTGCAGCATAACAGACCATAAAGGGCAGGCGGGACGGATCAGGGGCATTACAATGGAACAGACAAGCCAGGAGGGAGGGAATAGGGGGTCTGCACATGGAAACAGAGGGCTGGGGGAAAGGTGGCAGGGCAGGGCAGGAGCAGCAAGATGACCATGGAGGTCAGGCAGGATGGGCACTAGAAACAAGACACACCATGGAGAGCAACAATGAGACTATGGTGGCATACACACAGACCATGGAGGGAAGGTGGGAGGGGGTCAGGGGCAGCTAGCTGACCACACAGGGAAGGTGGGAGGGGCCATGGCAGCACAGAGGACCATGCATGGCAAGTGGGAGGGTTAGTGGCAGCACAATGGCTATGATGGGCAAGAAGGAGGGTGCAGGGGCATGCACAAAGGACCATGGAGGATAGAAGGGAGGGTCAGGAACTGGGCACAGACAAGAGAGTTCAGGGGAAGGGGCCTCACAACAGACCGCGCGGGGCAGGCAGGAGGAGCAGTTGCAGCACAACAGATCAGGGAGGGCAGAAGGGTGTGGCAGTAAAATGGACCATGGAGGACAGGAGGAAGGAGATAGGGACATGGCATGTGGACAGGCAGGGTGGAGGTGGCAGGGACAGGTTACAGTCATCTGACAATGCTAGGCAGGTGGGAGGGGAGTGGCAGCTCAACAGAACACTCAGAGTAGATAGGAGTGGCAGGTCCATGGAACATAGTGGGCAAAAAGGATGGAGCAGGGGCATGCACAAAGACATCGGAGGGCAGGGGGAAGGAGAATAGGGGCAGCAAGCTAAGCACAGAGGCTAAGCAGGAGGTCAATGATGGGCCATAGAATTGGGCAATGGAGGGCAGGAGGAGTGGACTGGTACATCATGCTAAATGTAGGGCAGTGGCACCACACCAGACCATGCATGGCAGGAGGGAGGAGGCTAGTCCATGGATTCAGAGGATAGGGAGGAGGTGGATGGGGCAGCAAGCTAACTGTTCAGAGAAGGTGGGTATTAGGAACTTTATTGTTTTTAAAATGTGTGTCTGTGCGAACTACTTAAAATATGAACAAGTATGCAGCATAATCTCACTTTTATTCAGGAAGAAGAAGATGTTTGTGACTGTGACTCCGGGCTCACTTGGCAGAAACACCCCCTGACCCTCCACCCCCATCGCAAAATGTAATGCCCGTGAAAAGGGTAGGTGGACGCAGTGTTATATAGAACATAGTCCTGAGAGCACGATTGAAAATGAAAACTAGATGTAGTATATGGTATAAACTATGCACCAAAAAGTGTCATATAAGATGAACCGGGGCGTGAAATATAATATGCAATACATTGTGCGCAATGACAGATTCATTGGAGAGCGCGAGATAGCACAGGCACTAGCACGTGCTATGCGATATGCGCCTTGGAGTGTAATATGCACAGGGCAGTGTGGTGTAACATAACTAGTCTCTAAAGTTGTAATATAAAATATGTGCTGGGGAGTGTAACGTTGCATATGCGCTGTGACAAAGATATGGATCCCAGATTGTAATATGTATGGCATAGCGCTGTGCGTTATAACATACACATCGAGGAAGGCACGTTAGATGTGGCAATATAAACCGTGCGAAGGCAAGTGTGGCATGACATATTCACGGGGTGGTGTTACAGTGCACATGGGCTAGAGAGTGTCATAGCATACGCACTAGCTGGTGGAATACAACACAGAGGTGTGAGGCAATCGGCGGGCACTGGTGGGTGTAACACAGCATTGGGCTCAGCCAGGAGCATGCTGTGACTCTCAAGTGGGGTTCGTCTCCTTTCCAGAGAGTAAAATAAAAACTATTACACATCCGGCGGTGGATGTGTTTTTATTAACCGTGAGGGGGGTTTCTTGCATAGTTTGGTTGAATTTTTGTCGGATCCCCTTTGAATGGCTTGGTGTGCATGTATAAATAAACGACAAGGGTGTCTACTTGGAGAGTACCCACCGGCGGGGGCGCCGGGATTAGGCACGGTAGGGCGTCAGACACGTCAGAGCTTCACTAGCGGTGTAAATACATTCCATGTGGATTCATTCTATGCATAGTCGCCTTTTAATGAATATCACGCAAATCGTCATGGTGATAGGTACATACGGTTTGTCCACCATGTCCTAGGTGTTTCTATAAATATATATATTTTTAAAATAATAAAAAACAAAGGCCGGCCCCGGGGGATGGGGTCCTCGGAGCCATAAGTGGCCTGAGGAGGGGGCAACGCAGCCCCCTCCTAAAGAATTTAAATTAAAAAAAGGCCATGACCCGGGGGTTGGGGTCCCCGGGGCCGATTAAGGCCTTGGGAGGGCCAAATTGATTTTTTTCAACAAAAACAATTAGGGTGCAGGCCCTGGGGGATGGGGTCCCCAGGGCCAGTAAATTAGAAAAAGAAGGGGGGCCACACAGCCCTCCTTCTTAAAAAAATAAAATAAATAAAAGACCGGCATCGCGCTGGAGGCCACACCCCCTCCTTGCAGCACTCTGCAAACGTGCCCCCTGGCCAGTTGTAAGTTGGGGAATTAATTCCCCTTCAATACTGAGGATCAACTAGCCCAACAGGTATGTCCAGTGTGTGCCAGGGAGCTGCGTTGCAGACAGGTGTTCTGAGGCCACGCCCCTTTTTACACCTCTATGCAACGCAGCTCTGTAGCGCTTACTGGAGGTACCTAGTGGGCTAGTTTGACCCTAGGGACCCTTAGGATTCAAGGGGACTTAATCTCTCAACTTAGAACGGCCACAGGGCGCGTTTACACAGTGGTGAAGGGAGGGGACGGGGCCTGAGGTGACGTGTGCAAACACGCCCTGTGGCGCGTTTTAAGTTGGGGAAATAATTCCCTTTCAATCTTGAGGGATCCTGGGGGCCAACTAGCCCATCAGGTGCTTCCAGTAAGTGCCACGGCTCTGCGTTGCAGAGAGGTGGTGCAGGCCGTGCCCCTTTTTACACCTCTCTGCAATGGCGCTTACTGGACGTACCTAGTGGGCTATTTTGCCCCTAGGGATCCTCAGGATTCAAGGGGACTTAATCTCCCAACTTAAAAAACGGCCACAGGCCATGTTTACACAGTGGTGAAGGGAGGGGACGGGGCCTGAGTTAACGTGTGCAAACAAGCCCTGTGGCTCGTTTTAAGTTGGGGAAATAATTCCCCTTCAATCCTGAGGGACCCTGGGGGCCAACTAGCCCACCAGGTGCTTCCAGTAAGCACCACTCCGCTGCGTTGCAGAGAGGTGGTCTAGGCCGTGCCCCTTTTTACATCTCTCTGCAACACAGCTCTGTGGCGCTTACTGAAGGTACCTAGTGGTCTAGTTGGACCCTAGGGACCCTCAGGATTCAAGGGGACTTAATCTCCCAACTTAAAACGGCCACAGGGCGTGTTTACACAGTGGGGAAGTGTGAGAACGGGGCCTGAGGTGACGTGTGCAAACACGCCCTGTGGCACGTTTTAAGAGGTAGTTTTAATCCCCTGCCCTATTATATACTAGGGGCTTACAGAGGAGGTCATGCTGATCACAGGGGGACCCCAACGCATAGTGTTCCCTAGTGTATGTAGGTGTTTTCACTGTATTCTGAGTGTCTTTTAACATAGCACTGGCTCTAGGACTGGTTAGTCAGACTCAGTTACCACCAGTATCCGTCTGAAAAAGTTGAGGGTACAGGATGATTTTGCAACAAGGCTTCTTTCTGCTCTTCTGTTTGTTCTTTCTGCAGGTTATCCTTCTTCCTGCACTTTTCTTCGTCTTTGAGGACTTCTGTTGCTTCTTTCTGCATTTCTTTTTTTTCTTTCTGTGCGTTTTTTCTTCTTTCTTCACATGTCCTATCTCTGTAGGCATAGTTAGAAAGTAGCATTTAAAAAACCTTTGAAATTCACTGAAAAAACCATAGGTTTCAGGCACGTTATAGTTAGAAATTAGCATTTAAAAAACCTTAGAAATTCACTAAAAAAAACATAGGTTTCAGGGGCGTTATAGTTAACTGGACTTTTCACACGTACAAAACCATTGAAATTCCCCCGTTATAGTTAGTTCAGCTAACTTTAACTCGCGCGCCTGCAATGCATTGCTGATGACGTCACATATTAAATCACTCATGACATGGTCAGTGACATCACTCATGACATCACTGATGACATCACTAATGACATCACTGATGACATCTCAAATGACATCACTAATGACATCACTGATGACATCATCCTTGTGA
The DNA here is from genome assembly GCF_964204655.1 of Triturus cristatus. Taxonomy (NCBI): domain Eukaryota; kingdom Metazoa; phylum Chordata; class Amphibia; order Caudata; family Salamandridae; genus Triturus; species Triturus cristatus. Next base: position 177,306,640 of record NC_140587.1, read on the forward strand.
TAGAGTGGCAGTCCTCCTCTTCCCCTAATATAAGCTTTGATACACACATTCAAAAATAGAAACTACAATGTTCAAAACAATGGACATACTAATACCAGTTACAACAACCTATTCAGTAATTCTAAGATCCACATACACATCCACTCATTCACCAACAGTCCTATACAGTCACTCATACATGTACTCACTCATCATATGTACTCACACACCTATACATCCTGTTACACAACACCACTCATCCATAGAGTTACTCACACACATAGTCACTCATGCTAATAAAGAATCAAACATCCATTTACTTGCATATACAGTTATACACACACCACCACACTTACTTCTACAGAAACTTACACATACTTAGTCTTTTAAACAATCACTTATAGAAACACATACTTATTCATACAGGAACTCTTTCAATCTCTCACTCTCACATATACTCACTTATATACACCAATAGTCACATATACTAGTTTAAAACATATGTAGTTACTCATAAAGACACTATTGAGACAGTCTATCACTCACTAACACACCCATGCACACACTCATCCACCCATACAGTCCTGCACACATGCTGTCTTCAACACAAACAGTGAGTCACTCATTCATGCACCTATGCACTACGTAATACCCCCCACCGAACCATACAGACACTCAGACACTCATACTGATACTCAAAAAACCAACTAATAACCTATATAGACACTCATGTAGCTACTCACCAACCCATGCAGCCACTTATACACAAAGTGAGAGACTGATACAGATATTTACACATTTAAACATTACTCACTAAGCCATGTATTCACTAAGATACACTTAATCAGTCAGTTATACAATCAATTTTTCAAAAACAAATCATCCATTTAGACACTTATATACCCATTTATTCTTTCATCGACCTTGAGATATACGTATATAAAACATATGTAATTTTCAGAAAAACACACATTCACTGGATGATGTCATCAGTGATGTCATTTGAGATGTCATGAGTGATGTCATGAGTGATGTCACTGACCATGTCATGAGTGATGTAATATGTGACGTCATCAGCAGTGCATTGCGGGCGCGCAAGTTATAGTTAGCTGAATTAACTATAACGGGGGAATTTCCATGGTTTTGTACGAGTGAAAAGTCCAGCTAACTATAACGCCCCTGAAACCTATGGTTTTTTCAGTGAATATATATATATATATATATATATATATATATATATACACACACACACACACACACACACACACAGTAAAAATTATTCTTAGTTGGGCAGATCTACTAATAACATGAACTTTCTCAAGGAAAAAGAGGTTGAAGTAAGATGTGCTTGATTACCGTTGACCTGCCGATGACAGGATCTATGTTTGGAAGCAATCCTAAAGATGGAAAGCTGCTTGCATATAACATCACATCTAATTCAGCATGACATTACCCTAAAATGTTATCATTGCCATAGGGACACGAGTGGTAACCCGAGCTCTTCAGGTGTTCGTGAAGAAAGTCCTACGAAATAAAAATACAGGACCCCACACGTATTGCTGGTTAAGCCCCTGAAAGACACAATGACAGAGATATTGAGGAATCTTGACAGAGTGGACAAGAACCACACCTGTGTTATCTCAATACCTCAAAGTGACGAGCCCTTTACAAACATGAGGAGGGTAACCTACATGCAGGAGACCCAGATACACTTGACGAGAACCTGTAGGCGTAAAAACAAAGACCACACAACAGATTTAGGAGATTCATTACATAAGTGATTCACCTCTACATATATACTGAGAGTTGTACAAGCACGAGACCAAAAATAAGATTAGACTCCTACAGATTTTATGGCTACACCACCCACACAATTACATCAGCCCACAGGTTAGCCCAACATATAATAGGACCCTCACATAGGATAGCAAGAGTCAAAGAAAAAGTGATGAGACCCTCGATAAAAACAGTTCAAATGATTCCATATATGCCAGAGTTAAATAAACATACCCATCTAGATTTTCAATAGAAAACAATATTTTTAAGATACAAAACTACATCTGCCAAGTTGAAATAGCAAATATAAAAACATGTTGAAATACAATCCCATGTGTACTCTGAAAAACATTCACTGGGTTTGCACCGAATTAAACAAAAAGTGGACAACTCCCCTCCCCAAAAAATCACATTTCATTAAAAGTTTAGCGTTGAATAACAATGCCCTGCCATTTAAAAACTCATGCAGTTGTGTTACCTATATCATGTTCGTGGTAGTCTCATTCCTAATGAAATTCATAAACACACATGCATTAAACATGCTTTCGCAACATGTCCAAGTAACCAATTAAGATTAACCAATGAGACCCTCACACACGTAACCGAGACCCCCATAGGACAGATCAAAAGCCCTGTAGAAACCCAATGACAAAACATGAGGAGTACTGCTCTCACAATGGAAGAAATTGAGGCTTCCCATTCCCCACGTTGCCTTCCAGACTGCACAACCACAAAAGGATGTGGCGACCATCTCGCGGGCCACTATATGTGTTACAGCTTCTACCGCTAATATTGGAGCAGTCTGTCATATGAAAGTTTATTTAACTAACAAGCAGAAACATATTGGCAAACAGGAGGGATGTGGGGTACATTGTACCCAATAGCATCCGCTACTATATAGTATTTTTATTCATACCCAAGGAACCACCTAATAAAGGCATTCTTTGTGCTATACCTTAAGGTATTTTTAGATCAGAGATAAATCCACAAAATATTATACAGATTATACCTTAAGTACTAACTCAACAATTGGGAGGTTGAGTCTGTCCTGGTAGTACCATCTTACCAGGGTGGGATGAGGTGGCCGATGATGAAGCATGTCACATTACGTGGATGAGACCATGTCATCCAATCTCTTAAAATTGTAAAATGGGATAATCACCTAGGATAGTCACACTTTGGTAGACTCTCATGAAACTTTCATGATAAGCCTTTCCGTGTCCTTTTATGGTAGTGCTAGACATGAACACTACCCTACATGCTGCACGAGACCTTCTTACACTCCTGAAACTGTGAACAAGCAAAAGGCCACAATGATACCAACATCAATCTCAAAGTCAGGGATTTTGAAAAATGTTTTTCACAAATTTAAGTGTGAAGGGTGTTGAGAACTCAAGGCGCCTGACACAGAGAGCATCATGTTGTTTCCACGAACGGGCAAGCCCAGCACGCCAAGGTGAACTTTGTTTGCAGACGCTGACTTCGGTGCCAGACACCATAGAGACTCGTTCCCTCTGGCAGTTTAATCTCTACAGTAACATATTAGCTAATATTTGCACTGGCTTCAGTTCCTTTACTTCCCAATCTCCCGCCACTTCTCTTAAGAATAACCAGCACACTGTAGCATAGTTTGGGAAATCAGACCAGCAAATACAAGACTAAATTTGCAGGAAGTTTGGAAACCAGAAAGCTCACTTGAGGACGAGTTGGGAAAATCCTGCAAGATATGTGACAAGACTCCACGTTTAGGCTGGAGTTCCCCTAATTGTTAGCATTGTCTCTCGTACATAATTGTTATGCTCCCTCTATTGCTTCTCTATTCACGACTGAATTCTAGCTCCTTCTAACATGGACTTCACCAAATGCTGTGTCCAGAGGGGCCATAAACACGAGACTGGAATTCAGCGCCTTAGGGAATGAAAGTATGCCTTAGATTAGAATATTATAGGTGACAGTAGAGTTGTGTGTTCCTTCCAAAGTAGACACCAGACCATGCTGTAACTCCTGCAACTGTGGTTAAGGACTACCAGACTGGACTCTCGAGCTCCTTGGGAACGAACAACCTGGGACTAGGACTGGAAATCCCGAGCTGGGGTTCTGTGCCCTCTAAAACAGTCACTTTGGCCAGGATATTCCAGTAGCAGGCAGACTTCCAAACTCTTCCCAGTGATCAATCTGAGCCAATCAAAAAGCAATTTTGGAAGTGGCATGAGAAAACAACAATGGACGATCAACCTTCACCAAACCCTTCGAAACACACGCCTGCTGAACTTGGGTTCCAACAACAAGTGCCATATCTATATGACAACAGCACATGGCTATTTCAGGCAATGGCCGTCAACCCACAAGAGGGAACGCTAATCACATCTTTCATGTAATTGAGATAAAGACGCTTAAATGCGGCCTGAACTCAGCTAATGTTGATGGGCACGAAACAGAAGGTCAGACGGGCAGCCTATTCCCCTTGAGCGTGGCAGTCAGCGCAATGTCTACGCACCTCACTGTCCCGCTGCAACGCCTGTCCTACAAAGTCACCTACGACACCGGACCCTTCCTCTAAGAAGAAGCACCGCCTCGTATCACCAGTGATTTACAGAGCTACGACACCGGACCCTTCCTCTAAGAAGAAGCACCTCCTCGTATCACCAGTGATTTACAGAGCTACCAAATGGAAAACAGTCGCTAGAAAGCATCGTGTGGCCTGGTATAGGTACTAGCAACATTAAGCTTGACTGGAGCAATTTTCCTGTGTCCTCCCTACGGCCGGACTGGGCACTCTGGCACTCGGCCATTCCCGGGTGGGCTGCTTTCATTCTAGTAGTGGCTCTCCACTGTGAGGCTAGTTGGAACAGCTTTGCCAGGACAGTTATTGATTTTTAGTCCGCCCCGATGCGTGGATGCTGGAATCCCAGCCTTCCAAGAGGCCAGGAGCGAAGCCTATGACCTTTCTTGTATGGACCCCAGTGAAGCACTTAAAGCCCTCTTCACTTTCTCTGCACTTCTTCTGAGGCTCTGAGTGCTAAGGCGGGGCGAGGGAGGAGGAGGACTCAGCTACCCCCCATACCCTGCCAGTCCTTCAAGTAATACTGGAAGACAATGGGAGAGTCTGAGAGGGGGAGGAAGGCATACGAAGTCGGACACACATTCATTCTTATTGTTTTTAACGAAAAGTAATTCGTGCTTAACCACTAAGCTTTGAATTATCAAACTAAATTGAACTCCTTTTAATCTTAAAGCATATTCCAGGTGAATACATGCAGCAATATGGATGGTGCTTCATTGCTGGGCTGTCTTGGCAGCTTACAGATTTGGGTATTCTGCAACTTATATGCTTTACAAATATAAATACATTGACAAGTGTCTGTGGGGTGGGAAAAAAAGAGGCTGAGAGAAAATCGTCGAGAATCAATCGCTACAGAAGCAAGCACATACGGGGCATCCAAAAATTGGAGAAACTGTGGGGCAGATTTATGAGCCCCTTGCGCCACTTTTGCGTCACTTTTATCATGGGAAAAGTGACGCAAAAGTGGCGCAAGGGGCTCATAAATCTGCCCCTGTGTCCAATAAGAGCCTGAAAGAGACTCAAGCAAGCCATCGCGAAAAATATCTGCAAGAAAGCAGACGAAACGGTGCACTGAAATTCGCTCACTGGTGCCTATCTCATTTAGTTTTGTTTTGTCGCATCACCTCTAGAACACGCCTTTCATGAATACTGAGGGCATAACGTCTCCACAGGCCCACCCACATCGAAAACTGTTGGAGCCGGCCTCGTGGCGTGGTCCTGTTCCCCCTCGCTCAGCTGCACGAGGTCCCATGCACCTCGGGGCTCCTCCATCTTGGATTACACGTCACTCCACGTGACCACCTCCGTGACCCTGCTCTACCCGGCCTCGGTCCCAGTGAGGCCCGACATCGAGGCGCCCACCCCTGGCCCGGGGATACCACGTGAGCCCTTTCCACTCCCGGCGGAGGGCAGTATCGATGGGACCCCCAACCGTCCTTCCACACCTAGGTGCAACCGCCCCACAGCTCTCTGGGGCCTGGCGCCTCTCCTGCTCGGCGTCTGGCCGCGCCCTACCCGGCCTCTCCGCCCTCCTGGGCGCAAGGGTCCGGACATCAAAGGGCTCACGACCTATATCTGGGGCGACCTGACAACAAGATGACAGTTGTATCCTGGAGTCAAGAGCCCTGCTGATCGGATCGCGGCTGACCCTACGGAGAAAGACTCTTCCTGAAACTACCTGCTGAGCCCTGCTGACGACGTCGCGGCTCCATCGTGCTTACAAGACCTTCACGAACCTTTGGGGCCCTGCTGACGCCGTCGCGGCCCGACCTTGTTGCAACAGACCATCAGAGCCCAGCTGACCTCGTCGCGGCTCGACCGAAGCGGACCTACCACCGGAGCCCTGCTGATTGCGTTGCGGCTCGACCCAAGCGGAACTACCACCCGAGCCCTGCTGACGCCGTCGCGGCTCTCCACGTCCGAGCCGCTCTGAGACAGCATCCAAGGTCTGGCGCAGAGCCCTCCCGTACCTGGTTGGTACTAAGACTGTCCCCTACCCTATTCCTTCCAAGACATTGAGACTCTTACTGGATCTCTCGATCCCACTGTACATATTGAACGTGCTCCTTTGTTTATATAATCTTTTCAGGTTGCGATACCACCCGGTAAATCCACCTCTCACCCGCTCACCTTGGGGGTCCCACAGGGATCATCTCTGAGCCCCACTCTCTTCAATCTTTATGTGAGGCCGCTGGCTGCGGTAGTCAAAGACTGGGGCATGACAATGGTGTCCTATGCGGATGATACGCAGCTGGCGGTCACACTAAGTGGGGACTCAGCCATGGACGCCCTCAACTTCTGTGAGGGGCTACGCTCGGTGGCCAATTGGATGAACCAGAATTGTCTCCAATTGAACACAAAGAAGACATAGGTGATGGTGTTTGGGAAGCAACCTGGATGTTGGAATGACAGCTGGTGGCCCCCCGAGTTAGGAATGATCCCCTCTCCTGCTATGGAGTTAAAAAACCTCGGGGTCTGGCTGGACCCTTTACTTAGCTTCACTTGCCAGACTAAGAGGGTGGCTGCCTCTTGTTTTGGCATTATTAGGGGCATCAGGCCGGTGCTTAAATTCTTCGATGCCCCCACTAGACAGCTTGTGGTCCAGGCCTCGGTACTATCCAGGATAGATTATGCCAGTGCTCTGCTAGCAGGCACGAACAAGGCTGAACTTCTGCGGCTACAACGAGTGCAGAATGCCGCCGCTAGAGCGATATTTGGGCTGCCCAAACGTTGCTCAGTGTCCAGAGCATTGCAAACACTCCATTGGTTGCCTGTTGCTCGGCGGATTGAGTTTAACCCCTTCAGTGCCCATGACGAGCTGGACTCGTCATGGGCCGCGGTTGCGCTGTGCCCATGACGAGTCCAGCTCGTCATAGACCCCGCCCGTTAATGAAAGCGCCGGCACAGGGCGGGGAAAGGGGCGGGCACTGAAGGGGTTAAGGTGCTCTGCCTGGCCTTTAAAATTTTGAAAGGCATGGCTCCACCTATTCTCATGAACCTTCTGACTCCATATGTCCCTTCTCGCTCTTTGAGATCGATGGGCCAGAATTTGGCTGTTGTTCCTCGCTTTTTGCTGAGCAGGATTGGAGGCCGCTCCTTCCGAGTAGTAGCCGCTAAGCTTTGGAACGCTCTCCCTAATGACATCCGTGCTTTGGAAGATTTAACCAGGTTCAGACGTGTCATCAAAACTTTTCTTTTTAATAAAATCAACTGACTCTGCTGCATTTTGTGATGTTGTGTTTACCTTTCTTGGCGCCAGGACGCCCCTTTGCTGGGGCAGCTGTGCGCGGTATAAAAACCATTAACATAACATAACATAACATAAAAGAACCAAGATAAGCAACTGATACAAAGTCCTGTGTGGTGGTGTTACTGAGCCTAGTACGATTATCGGAGAAGGACCTCTCCTAGGAGGCTTCTCAGCGGCGCTCGGCTATAACTTGGCGGTAGGAAGGTGCTGGAGTAGTCCCTCCGACTCCCCGGTGGTCCTCCCTCCAACATTTGGTGGCCAGCGACGGGATCCGAGCCAGACGCAATCGTACAAGCAAGTAACGCACCCACTACCTAACCATGGACGGACAAGAAGCAACCGTGGCCGCAACCTTCCAGCTGGAAAAACTGGAGGAATACACCCACAAAGAACTAAAACAATTCTGCAAAGACAAAGGGATCCCAACCACAGGATTGGGCACCAAGGAAGAAATGCAGAAAGCCCTGAAAGCCTGGGCCGAAGCCGAGGCCACTCCACCCCGCACCGAAGGGACCTCGGCCCGGGACGAAAACCTGCCGACCACAACCCCGACAGATGGGGGGCAAGGCATCCCCGAAGCCCGCCTATCCCACGAAGAAATACGAGAACGGGAGAGGGTCCGGGCACACGAAATGGACCTCGCACGACTCCGGCTGGACGGCGAGCTCCAGCTAGCGGAGAAGAAAATAGCCCTGGAGCAACTACGGCTGCAAGAGGAAATCGAGGAGAAGAAACGGCATCGGGAGCTCGAAGAGAGACGGCTAACCCTCGAGCACGAGAGGAGCCTCAAAGAACTCGAACTGAAATCCAAAACGGGGGAGACCAGCACCCCCGGGGCCCGGGACGCCCTGCCACTGACCGAGCCAAAGGTTCATATCCCCAAGGATGTCGTCAAAGAGTACTACAAGAACGACGACATCCAGCAGTGGTTCCGAGCCTACGAGGTAGCCATGACCTCCCATCGGGTACCCCGGAAGGATTGGGGTGCCGGCCTATGGGGGAGGTTCCTCAGCGAGGGCCGTGATACCCTGCTGCAACTCCCCGACGCAGTGATGACCTCCTACGATCACATGAAGGAAGCCCTACTCACCCGCTACGGACTATCAGCTGAGATGTACCGGCAGCGCTTCCGGGACTGCAAGAAGCTCCCGGTACCACCTGGTTCGAGTACGTGGACTTCTTCAGCCGGGATTTTGAAGGGTGGATAAAAGGGAGCAAGGTCACCTCGTACAATGAACTGTTCGACCTCATTGTCTGGGAGCACCTCGCCAACAACTGCTTTGTAGAACTAAGGCAACACCTCCTGGACAGTAAGTTGACCGAGCCCCGGAAGCTCGCCGCCGAAGCAGACCGATGGGTCAACACAAGGGTCCCCCGGAACCCCGTGGGGGACTACCAACGGAGTACCACGGGACCCCCTCGCTAGCGGGGCGGAGGAGGGGGGTCCCACCGCAGCCGAGACTTCCCGGCCGGACCGCCCAGAAGCCCGCCACGAGGCCAAGCCGCCAACCACACGTCCCCGACCCTGGGCCGAAGGGGGACCCCCATCGCCCGACCAGGACCCCGACCACCAGTGACCTGCTTCGGCTGCCAACAGACCCGCCACTATGCGAGCGACCCGGCCTGCCCCGTGAACCGATGAAACGGGGCCGCTGGGCCCCCTCCCCGACTAATAGCCGCCGCTGCCCTGGGGGAAGGAGAAGAAGAGGAGGAAAACCGCGAGGACGGGTCCCCCGAGTGGGAACCAGCTGCCATGTCGCTCGTCTGCCTGGGCTCCCGAGAAATGGTGCCCCGAGCGGCCATCCCGAGCAACACCCAGAAGTACCAGCAGTGGGTCACCATCAACGGACAACGGGCCGAAGCCCTCCGGGACACTGGGGCTAGCGTGACCGCTGTCCGCTGCCACCTAGTGACCCCCGAACAAATCCTGCCACATGTCCTATGCCCGGTCCGGACCGCGGACAACACCGAAAGTATGTGCCGGATGGCCAGGATCCCCTTCGAGTGGGGAGGAGTGTCCGGCACCCTAAAAGTGACTGTCCGCGACAACGCCCCCGTGGACTGCCTCCTGGGGAATGACCTAGAGAGCTCCCCCTGGGCCCAGGTGGAGCGCCGAGAGCATCTGGGGATGCTAGGGCTGCCTGAGTGGGCCTGCGCCACCACCCGGTCCATGACCGCCCCACCCGCCGCTGCCGCGGCCACCGACCAGCCTACGGGCCCAGAACTATCACCCCCCTCCGGCACGGAGGAACCCGACGGTGAGGCCGGGCCATCCGAACTGTCTCCCGACGAGGCCGCCTCCCTCAGCGAGATCCCCGAGCTGGCTCAGTGGCGCCACGATGGGGGCCCCACCCGCGAACAGTTCCAGCAGGAACAGAAGGCCTGCCCGTCCCTCGAGGGGGCCCGACAGCAAGCGGCCGCCCAGGCCTCGGGGGACCCCACGGGAACCCACTGGGTCTATTGGGACAATGACTTACTATACAGCGAGCAGAGAGTCGCCGAGCTGGGAGCCGGCCGGGTGTTGGTGGTTCCCCTCCGGTTCCGGGAGTTCCTCCTGAACCTGGCGCATGATGTGCCCCTCGCCGGACACCTCGGGAGGGACAAGACTTACAGCCGTCTAGTGACCCATTTCTATTGGCCCCGAATGCGGAGAGACGTGGACCACCACTGCCGGTCCTGCCAGACCTGCCAGGCTAGCGGGAAAACTGGGGGTCGAGTTAAAGCCCCCCTCCAACCATTTCCAGCCGTCCACACCCCGTTCGAACGAGTGTGGATCGACATCGTGGGGCCCCTCGACCCCCGAACCGCCCTAGGACACCGCTTCATCCTGGTACTGGTCGACCACGCCACCCGATACCCGGAGGCCATCCCACTCCGCACTGTGACAGCTCCAGTGGTGGGCCGGGCCCTGATGGGCATCTTCTCCAGGGTGGGGTTCCCCCGAGAAGTGGTGAGCGACAGGGGTACGAACTTTATTTCAAAGTACATGAAATCCCTCTGGCAACAATGTGGGGTCACCTACAGATTCACTACCCTTTACCACCCCCAGGGGAACGGACTGGTCGAGCGGTTCAACAGGACCCTAAAAGGGATGATCCGGGGTCTGGAAGAGCCCCTGCGGAGGAGGTGGGATGTCCTGCTGTCCTGCCTCCTGTTCGCCTATCGAGAGGTACCGCAGAAATCCCTGGGCTTCAGCCCCTTCGAACTATTGTATGGGCACCCAGTCCGAGGTCCCCTCAGCCTGGTCAAGGAGGGCTGGGAGGCGAACGTCCCAGATGCCCCCCCCCGACGTCTACCGGTACCTCCTGACCCTGCGGAACCAGACTCGGAAGTTCCGGGCCCTGGCAGAAGCCAACCTCGAAGCCAGCCAAGAAGACATGAAGCGCTGGTATGACACAAACGCCTCGACCATCGAGTTCGAGCCAGGCCAGCAAGTCTGGGTCATGTCACCCGTGGACCCCTGCGCCCTGCAGGACAAGTGGACTGGGCCCTTCAAGGTGGTTGAGAGGAAGAGCCCCGTCAACTACCTAGTCGACATGGAGTCCCCGAGGAACCCCCTCTGGGTCCTGCACGCCAACCGGCTCAAGCCCCACTTTGCCCGAACTGAACTAAGCCTGCTGCTGGCTACTGATGATGGGGGCGAAAGCGACTCCGAGCCCCTGCCCGACCTCCTGGGGTCCTCGAGCCAAGACGGTTCCTTAGAGGGAGTCCACCTCTCCGACACGCTGACCCCGGAACAGCGCCATGACTACCGGAGGCTGCTGCAACCCTTCGCTGCCCTCTTCTCTCTCATGCCCGGGGTGACCCCCTGGTGCGTACACGACGTGGATACCGGAGACAGCCCCCCTGTGCGACATCGCGCCTACAGGGTACCCGACCGAGTCCGGGCCTGCATACAGACCAAGGTCGCCAAGATGCTCGCCCTCGGAGTCATTGAGCCCTCCGACAGCCCGTGGGCCAGCCCGGTGGTCTTGGTGCCGAAGGCCCCCGCCCCCGGCACTTCTCCGGAACTCCGATTTTGTGTAGACTACCGGGGCCTGAACGCAGTCACCAAGACCGACGCCCACCCCCTGCCCCGGGCAGACGAGCTGATCGATCGCTTAGGGGCCGCCCGCTACCTAAGCACCTTTGATCTCACCGCTGGGTACTGGCAGATCAAGCTCACTCCCGGCGCCCAGGAACGATCCGCCTTTTCCACCCCCGATGGGCACTACCACTTTCGGGTGATGCCCTTCGGTATGAAGAACGCCCCAGCGACCTTTCAGAGGCTGGTAAACAAGGTCCTGGCAGGGCTAGAAACCTTCAGCGCGGCCTACCTCGACGACATTGCAGTCTTCAGCGACCATTGGGCCGCGCACTTGGGACACCTCGGCAAAGTCCTGGCCGCTCTCCAAAGGGCCGGGCTCACAATTAAGGCCAGCAAATGCCAGATCGGTCAAGGATCTGTGACCTATCTGGGCCACCAGGTGGGGAGTGGCCAGGTAGCGCCCCTCCAGTTGAAGGTCGATGCCATCCGGGCGTGGGATCGCCCGCAACACAGACCGCTGTCCGGGCCTTCTTAGGCCTCACAGGCTACTACCGGCGATTCATTAAGGATTATGGCAGCATTGTGGGCCCCCTTACGGAGCTCACTTCCAAGAAACAGCCCAAGGTGGTGCACTGGACGCCCCGCTGCCAGACAGCTTTTGAAGCCCTCAAGGCGGCCATGTGTGCTGCCCCGGTGCTACAGGCCCCTGACTACAGCAAGGAATTTGTGGTGCAGACCGACGCATCCGAGTACGGGGTCGGGGCGGTCCTCTCCCAGATGGACGCCGAGGGCCTCGACCGACCTGTGGCCTTTATCAGCCGCCGACTGCTGCTACGAGAACAGAGGTGGAGCACCATCGAGCGGGAGGCCTTCACTGTGGTATGGGCTCTCAAAAAGCTCCGGCCCTACCTTTTCGGCACCCACTTCAGGGTCCAGACTGACCACCGGCCCTTGCGGTGGCTCATGCAAATGCGGGGCGAGAACCCCAAACTGTTGCGATGGTCCATCTCGTTGCAAGGGATGGACTTCACCGTGGAGCACCGGCCCGGCAACGACCACGCCAATGCTGATGGCCTGTCCCGATTCTTCCGCCTCGGCGAGGAGAACCCCCAAGGAGATGGGTGACTCTCCCTGCCTTCAGCTGGGGGGGACGCGTGTTGGAGCCGGCCTCGTGGCGTGGTCCTGTTCCCCCTCGCTCAGCTGCACGAGGTCCCATGCACCTCGGGGCTCCTCCATCTTGGATTACACGTCACTCCACGTGACCACCTCCGTGACCCTGCTCTACCCGGCCTCGGTCCCAGCGAGACCCGACATCGAGGCGCCCACCCCTGGCCCGGGGGATACCACGTGAGCCCTTTCCACTCCCGGCGGAGGGCAGTATCGATGGGACCCCCAACCGTCCTTCCACACCTAGGTGCGACCGCCCCACAGCTCTCTGGGGCCTGGCGCCTCTCCTGCTGGGCGTCTGGCCGCGCCCTACCCGGCCTCTCCGCCCTTCTGGGCACAAGGGTCCGGACATCAAAGGGCTCACGACCTATATCTGGGGTGACCCGACAACAAGATGACAGTTGTATCCTGGAGTCAAGAGCCCTGCTGATCGGATCGCGGCTGACCCTACGGAGAAAGACTCTTCCTGAAACTACCTGCTGAGCCCTGCTGACGACGTCGCGGCTCCATCGTGCTTACAAGACCTTCACGAACCTTTGGGGCCCTGCTGACGCCGTCGCGGCCCGACCTTGTTGCAACAGACCATCAGAGCCCAGCTGACCTCGTCGCGGCTCGACCGAAGCGGACCTACCACCGGAGCCCTGCTGACTGCGTCGCGGCTCGACCCAAGCGGAACTACCACCCGAGCCCTGCTGATGCCGTCGCGGCTCTCCACGTCCGAGCCGCTCTGAGACAGCATCCAAGGTCTGGCGCAGAGCCCTCCCGTACCTGGTTGGTACAAAGACTGTCCCGCTACCCTATTCCTTCCAAGACATTGAGACTCTTACTGGATCTCTCGATCCCACTGTACATATTGAACGTGCTCCTTTGTTTATATAAAAGAACCAAGATAAGCAACTGATACAGAGTCCTGTGTGGTGGTGTTACTGAGCCTAGTACGATTATCGGAGAAGGACCTCTCCTAGGAGGCTTCTCAGAGGCGCTCGGCTATAACTTGGCGGTAGGAAGGTGCCGGAGTAGTCCCTCCGACTCCCCGGTGGTCCTCCCTCCAACAAAAACCATTGGTGTCCAGGCTTGAGATTCCTGCCAGCAAGGGAGTGCTACCCTCCTCCAAGGTCACATCTTCCGGTGAGGTGTGGGGAACATCAGTGCTGTAATGACGCTCCTTGCATTGTTAGGAAGGGTTCAGCTGTTTCTTCACGGCCTGCCTGCAGACGAAGCTGCGTTGCTGCTGTTTAGATTAAAACTGCGATCAACTTCGAATTTCAACCAGTTTTAGTGAGTTAGATTACTAAAAGGCACACTGAAAGCAAGTTCTGGCCCAGGTAGGCTCGCCGCACAGATTTTGACAGTAGCTTCACGTCTGACTGGAGCTGGAGTCCTCGAGAAATGCAAGACTGGACACAGTCAACGCCGTCTCCTCGTCGTGCTTCAACATCCTGAGCATGCTACGAAAGATCTTCCGGTGGATCCCCACCGAGACCAGGAAGACGGTCACCCAGGCCCTCGTCACCAGCCATCTGGACTACGGCAACTCCCTCTATGCCGGAACCACCGCCAAACTCCAGAAAAGACTTCAGCGGATCCAGAACGCCTCAGCACGACTCATCCTGGACATCCCCCGTCGCAGCCACATCTCCGGACACCTGAGAGACCTGCACTGGCTCCCAATCACCAAGAGAATCACCTTCCGTCTCCTCACCCACGCACACAAAGCCCTACACAACCAAGGCCCAGGATACCTCAACAGCCGCCTCAACTTCTATGCTCCCAAACGCCAGCTTCGATAGACCAGCCACGCCCTCGCCACCGTCCCCCGCATCCGAAGAGCCACCACAGGGGGACGGTCCTTCTCCTTCCTCGCCGCCAGGACGTGGAACTCCCTCCCGACCCACCTCCGCCTGACCCAGGACCACCTCGCCTTCAGGAAGCAACTCAAGACCTGGCTGTTCGAGCAGTAGCAGACCCCCCTCCCCTAGCGCCTTGAGACCCTCTGGGTGAGTAGTGCGCTATATAAATGCTTTGATTGATTGATTGATTGAATCAGCAGCTGCATTCTGACTGTCTCCCTCCCAGGAAAAAGTTCTGCACAAGGTGACTGTTCACTCTCCCTGTTGAAGACCTGCTCAGAGCACCAAAGGTATAATATACCAGCAGGCAGTTATTCTCCAACAGTCAGCCCGCTCTGCCCCCGAGACCGTGGGGTGGGCGGAGGGGTGGGCCTTCGCCAACTTACTGAAATGGGTAAACTCGTTATCATACCTCACCGCGGTTGGTAACCCATTCCATAAAATGCACCTTGGTCGTGGAAGGCCTTTCTCCTGCCCGAGCTCTGCGATTCGCCACGACTTTTACTGTATTTTTTCACTTGATATCAGATATCTCATAGGTCTGTATAGTTGCAGGTTTTTCTTTATACATGTAAAGTGGAACAAAAAAGTGACTTATGAACAAAAATCGGGGCTTTAAATTGTATTTTTGCCAAGACTGAAAGTCAAAGCACATCTCAAAGAATCTGGGGGAATATGGCATCTGCAAGTTTCCAGATCTTACTGCCGAATTCTGCACAACCTGCAGCTTACTAATTTTCTTATGGATCAGTTCGTTTCAATTATTAATCTGGCTATAGTGCATCTATATGGTTCACCCAATAAATGAAGAGCACTTCCTCAGGAGATTGAGGAAATAACTTGACAAAAACATGCCAGTGTTCACCTGGCTTTCTGAATACATTATCTAATTTAATATTATTCCTAGCATTTTAACATCCTCACTAGAGGGGATCTTCAAAGATTCTATTCTGAGGACTTAGTAAGTGGCTTTACTTTCTTTTTATGGCATATTGGTCCCCGCTAGAAGAAAATCAGTTATTCCATTCAGACTGAGCTTCAATTGTGTCAATCATATCTTGAATTTGCTTGAAGATTTCTACAATTTTCAAAGGATCTTTGGCAGAATCATAAAAAGGAGAAAAGCACCTGGATGCCATCCATATAAGACTGGAAAGCCAAACCCACTGATTCAAGGTGATCCTGTAACACAGGGATGTACACACACAGTATTGGGCAGAGACAGTAGTCCACTGGGATACCAGGCAACACTGGTCTCTCCCCTGCTATTTCTTCCAACAGATTCTTCAATATGTGGTGAACATACTCCACTTAGTGACAACCCTTTAAGTTGTTTCTGGGGTTCAGCCTTTTCAGTGCAGTAGCCCAGTCACTCTAGTCACTGAATGTTGTGCTTGAGTCGACATCCCTTGAAGAGGAGGTTAGCCTTATGACTATTGGATTCCAATTTTTTTGTCCAGGATAGAAGAGGGAGCAGGTGTAGTCCATCCGGTCCTCCTTTCAGGTCGGCGACAACAAGTCCGTTCCTCTTCTGATCTTCTGCAGGTCAAGGAAGTGTTCTGAAGTGGGGGCCTGGCGAGGCCACATTTATGCGAGGCTCTAACTAGCAGGTTGGAATGACTTCTGGGCAAGCCTTAATAAGGGAATACAATTTCCTGGGGACAACCCTACACACTTTGGGCATTTTCAAGATAGCTAAAGATTTGACCATGCTAATCTTGGGCACCGAGGGCTAGGATGTGAGTGAAGAAGTGTACTCTAGTAATCCAGTGTGCTCCCTTCCCTACCACTAAAATCCATTTTGAGGCAGCCACTGTAACTACAACAAACCCAAAGACAGAAGTCTGGTAGGACAAAAGCAGAGTCATTTTGCAACCAGACAGTGGCTCTACAAAAATTATCTTGGCATCCTGTTCTCTCCCCTTACAAGGGTGCCCAAGGATTTTATGCAAACTCAGCAGTCATCTCTGCCCATTCAGGGCAGACTATTGTTTGTTCCTGGGAGGCATTTCACCCCTATTCAAGGTTAATTACTTGCTGGGGTATGGTAGAGACTTATATTAATTATCCTGCTGGCAGTTCGGACAGGCAAAAGGTAACTTTCTAAAAGTTACTTTTCCTTAATATTTATTACACATTTGACTCCACCATTGAATTGGATTTTTAATAACTTTTAAAAACAGTTTCGTTATTTTTCTAGATGGTCCCTATCCTGACATACAGTATCAGCATTTTAATCTTCACTTTGGTTTTCAACACAGGACTTTGGGTGCTAGTCGTTGTAAAGACGTTACCAATACATTTCTACATGTTCTACCTTTAAATAGGATGCATTCTGCCTTCAGGGCTACAAGTCCTATGTAGGGGTGACGTATTAATATTTAAAAGGAAGGCTTTAACCTACCAAGAGTTTTTTTTTTGACTGGTCAAAATGCAAGTTTTTACACTGTTACAGCTAGGCTACAATGGTAGGTCTGAGGGCATGTTTGCACTTCCACTGTAGTGGATGCAACAACAGGTGCAGCAGTCCACTAGTGACATTCAACTTCCAGGCCCTGGCTACACTATATATTAGGGACTTATAGGAAATTGAATAGATCAATTCAACCATGTTACTAAGGGGAGTACAGGCACTTTATTGTAGAGTTCAAGAACAAGCAAAAATGTAGGGTCTAACAAAAGGCAAGAATTCTGGGGTGGCTATGCAGAAAAGGCAGATTTCCTGCAAAGACTAACAACCTTGGTATTAAGCATTCAGACATGCAATAGCGCTGACGTCAGGCTTCTGAGCAAAACTTTGGGCTCAACACTAATTCTTTAGCAAATTAAGTACTTAAACCTATCCAACACATCCACTGAACCTACTAAACTCAGGACCTAAAAAAGAAATACACCATATCTAAACATTTTGAGATATGGGCCCGTAATTAATCCATTACCTGAGAAACACCAGAAAAACATGTCAACTGCAACGAGACAGTTTTCGGCTACTATCATATTTCATCTCACTGTTAACTCAACTGGTAACTGAAAGAGCCAATGACTTCACCACCTTTCTTACATGCACCTGTTCTCCAATGAACACTGACTGAACCTTGGAACTAGACTTCGTCTAGAACCTGGCAAGCTGGTGAAATATTCCTACCCTGACCTTCTGGAAACAAGTTGTACTCTTACCTATAAGCAGGGCAGCAGAGTTCTATGCCTGAAGTGGACATTTAAGACATTACTTACTGCTATCTGCAGGACTTGTCTCCTCATCACACTTGTGCTTTTGTTACGCAACTTTGCAAATCCTTTTGGTAAGACTCATGGCATGGGAGTTGTCTCTAGCAGCGACTATCTTGATCAACCTCTGGGGAACTGATAAGCCTGAACCCATCGTGCTAAAACCT
This sequence comes from Triturus cristatus, assembly GCF_964204655.1. Taxonomy (NCBI): domain Eukaryota; kingdom Metazoa; phylum Chordata; class Amphibia; order Caudata; family Salamandridae; genus Triturus; species Triturus cristatus. Next base: position 177,324,647 of record NC_140587.1, read on the forward strand.
GCCATGTCTTATGCTCTCCTCTTGTGATGTGATTAGTAAGTGTTGCATGAGCAGCCAATCTGGATAAGGGGTCTAGTTTCTAGACTACAGCCCAACAACCAAGAACCTTACCTAGAAACCCTGAAGTAGAATAAGCCCAATGTACTGGCAAAAGAAATTATGGGGCAGATTTATGAGCCCCTTGCGCCACTTTTGCGTCACTTTTCCCATGTTAAAAGTGACGCAAAAGTGGCGCAAGGGGCTCATAAATCTGCCCCTATGTGTTTAACAGAAGAGTGCCTGTCTGTCCAGTGTCTTCCAGTAAACCCTTCACTAAACTATAACTTTCTAACAGTATGGAAATCATGGGAAAACACCACTCGGTCCCTAATCCATTGAATCGGATATTTGGATTCTTCAAAGGGAGACTCCAGCAGCCTAATCCCATGCACTGCCACTAATGAAGTGTGCTCATGTTGAGTAACCTGGCCAGTGATAACCTTGAACCACTCACACCTGTCAACAGACTTTTCGCTTAATATTTTATAAACTGTTAGAGATATTTAACCAAGATTTTGACATGGTATTAGTTTTCCATACCTTTATAATCTAATTGTTTATCTTTTGCGGAGTAATATAATTGTTTTTAGGTCTTCCGTGCATTGCAGTTAAACACATGGCCCCATAAAGACAAGAGATCCCCATGCTCTGGCACGATCCTCTTTCGCTCGAACCCAAAGGCTTGCTGCAGCTTTCCACTCTCACCCACTAGCATCAGCCTCCCCTTCTGCGCTCCTCATCCAACCTCATTTGTTCCAGAGTCCGTTTTTACGTGTTGTTTACTTTTTTTCACCGTTTTCAATATAGCCAGAATTTTTGTTTACACTGGTTAATTTGGTTAGCTTGCTTCAGAAACAAATTCGCTCTGCTGACGTCATTGTTTTTTATCACCTCGGCATTCACGCTTTATGTTTTTGTGAGAAACATAGTGATTTACTTTGTCTAATGAAACTGCAAAAAGAGACTTGCTGCAGCTTTCCATTCTAACCCGCTAGCATCAGCCTCCCATTCTGCGCTTTTACTCCTCCCGCCTCATTTGCTCCAGAGTCCGTTTTCATGTGATGTTTTCCTTTTTCTCAGTTTTCTATATAGTCTCGACCGGAAGCTATTGCAGCCCTTTAACAAATAGCGCTTACATTGAAACCGGTCCTAGGATGCTTGATTCCGGTCCAGGGAAGACATGGCTTGGCGGTTCGGGCTGGACTGTTCCCATGAGGCACAGGGTCAAGACTGATTTGCATATGGCCATGTCTGAACTGGGGTGGCATGGTGACTAAAATAATGATTGATTAAACCCAGATCTGTGACTGGGGGTGAATGTTTTGCCAATGTGCAACATTCCGTCCATCATCTTGTGTGTTTTGCTGTTCGCCCTATGTGGGAAGGGTATGACCAGACGTGGGTCCCGTGCTCACTACGCCACTGGAGTCAAGCTATCCTGGCTGAAGTGGGGTGAAACCCCGAAACTGGTCCTAGGAAGCTTGATTCCGGTCCAGGGAAGACATGGCTTGGCAGTTCGGGCTTGACTGTTCCCATGAGGCACAGGGTCAGACTGATTTGCATATGGCCATGTCTGAACTTGGGTGGCGTGGTGAGCAAAATAACGATGGATTAAACCCAGATCTTTGACTGGGGTGAATGTTTTGCCAATGTGCAACATTCCGTCCATCATCTTGTGTGTTTTGCGGGTCCTCCTGTGCGGCATGAAGCCATTGATTTATTACCGTCAACTGTGATGTCCAGTAATATGTTTCGAGATTAGGGAGCGCTATTCCTCCATCGTACCAGCTTCTGACCAGCTTATGCATGGCTATACGGGTTGCCTTACCATCCCATAACAGCTTATTCACTTCACTATTAATTGCAATGAAGTATGTTGGGGGAACCGGGAATGACGTATTTTGTAAGATGTACAGGAATCTGGGGAGTGCCATCATTTTAAAGAGGGCCACCCTGCCCAGCAATGTGAGTGTGTATGATACTTTTTTAATTAGCTTTCGTCCAGGAGGGATGTTTTTGGACACCTATCTTCTGCAACAAAAATGGGCCTGGTAAGTTTTAACTTACGCTGCCAGCATAAGTCATGTCCGAAAAGTCCCATATTTAGACCAGATTCCCTTTAGAAGGACACTTGGAAATGAAGAGTTATAGCCCCATCATTAACTAAACAGCTAACTGACTTGCGTGGGTGCTCCTTGTGATACTGCGCAGTCTCGTTAGTAGACTCTGGCTTAAGGGAACACAATGTCGGCCTACCCCACATGAAGACATGGGCAGGAGACATTCGTTTATTAATGGCTGACTTCAGCTAATTCTATAGAAAGCATCACAAACCTAACCTGCCACATAAAGTGCACATCTCACGCCCAAGGGCATAGTCTTATTCCAGGGCAGTCTCAGTGGTCTGTAGTGATTTGTGACTTTGAAATATAGAGCTTCCTCTTCAAATATTAGCTTTTGGTACACAGCCGACAAATATATGTGGCTCTTGGACTTCGAGATCTTTGTACAGTGAATCGAAGCTTAAGCTCTAGGTGGGACAGGACCTGCCTGCTATGTGCAGTGGAAAAGAAACAAACATTTGTAAGGCAATAGGTCTTGCATTTATGAGAGTTTGAGCTATTGGCATTGGACATGACAATGCCTTTTATTTCTGTGTTTTGAAAACCTGCAAGCAGTGCGTAAACACGCACTTTGTACTTCTAGTCTGTGCTTACCAGAAGCAAGGCTGGCAGTAACTGCACCTCTTTTACTGCCAGCCTTGCTTCTTGTAAGCAAGGACTATAAGGACAAAGTGCGTGTTTACGCACTGCTTGCAGGTTTTCAAAACACAAATAAAAGGCAGTGAAATTTACAACGCAAATAGCTCAAATGCTCACAAATGCGAGACCTATTGCATTGCAAATGCTTGTTATATATTACTAGTGTAACCCCTGAGTCATTTATGGTTGAACTATTAACTGCTTAGCAGTAACAAGACAAAGGCACTCTCGCAGTGTCATTGCTTTCAGTAGAGTTTGTCTGGTTTCAATGCAGAATGTATGACTGTACCCTGCCTGAGGAGCACTTAACTTGTTCACACAGAGAGGTTTGTAGGGAGCAGGGAGCCTTTGATGTCATCATGGATTGTTGGAACTTGTGGAAAGGTGTAGGTGTGTCAGGGTTAGGGAGAGTCTCAGCAAGAAGACTCTGGTGACACTTCATAGAGACATGTATCCCCCTGACTAGCTTTTAATTTTGGAGCATTACTGGGGCCTCTCTTCAGGCTCATTCGGAGAAGCCATGGGTTGCTGAAAACATGGCGGTGTTGGTGGAGTTGCGCTCTTACTGGAGAGCAGCACTGCATGTGAGAGGCACACCGTGTAAGCCCAGCATTATAGGTAAAACAGTATCAAAGTGATGGCACGTAGGCCAGAATGAATGAGGGAATGAATGTGAGAGACTGTTTAACTTTGGAACAACAGGAAGAATAGGGGAGCTGCAGAATTATTGAAGATGGCAGGATTAGCCATAAACAATAGTTATCATGCTTTTGTAGAGGGTCCGATCTGTTTTTAGAGACTTGCGTGAATGAAAGAAGAGAACTTTATAACGTAAAAAAACAGATTTGGAGAAAGACCCTTTAGGTTTGAAGCAGTTCGCATTTGGAACAAAATCCCCACAGCCCTGAGACAGTCAGGCAAGCCAATTCATTTCAGGAGATACCTGAAAACATGGCGGTTCCCAAATATCTACAGCGTTATTAACAACACTTACACTAGCCAGTCAGTGGTGGTCCAGATGCTTCACTTCGCGGCACCACAGGCCTGTAGAAGCGTAATACAGAGCCAGGCTACCCGCTGGGCGGCAATGTGCCCTATAAATGCTTCAAATAAATCAGAAACAAATGAATTAACTAACGTTACCAAAAAAAATTGTTCGATTCAAGGAAAAGTTTTACAGTGCATCATATCCGTACTGATCAGCAATGTTTACCTCACTGGAGAAAGTTTAATTGGCATTTGTACCCGGTGTTGAAATGATGATCCTTGAAACTTGAATTATAAATTGATAACTCTTTATTTGGCAGCACATTCAATATGCCTCCAACTGCTCAAGATACAAAGTTCCTTCTGCCACAACAGTTATCCTACCTCCCAGCTCTCCACCTAGAATGTGGAACCCCAATGAAAACATAATATGTCGCATGCAGTGGCATGCGACACTGAACCTGGATTAAAGATACACACACCGACTCTTAAAGTATGTAGCATATCTCCCTTATTTAACAAAAGAAAAAACAGTAAAAGAAAGAAAGCATAATAACACACCAATTAGCAATTACATAGCATTTGCATATCTTTTGGGAATCTTAATTTCTCGTCTACAGTCTTTGACTCTGTGAGCAACAGAATCACCTTTCTTGTGATCCTCACTCTTGTTGAGTGAAACATCTTTTGTGGCATCAAATTTAGTACATTTCGCCAACTTAACCACATTCCAAATTTTGCCATCTTGTGTCATAACACTATTTTCAAAAACTTTTTTTACTTGAATAGGATCACCAAACTTATTATCTCCTTTACAAATTAACCCCTGCTTTAGTATCCTTACCCAATCTCCTTCTTGAAACTCATGGGACCTTGCCTTCCATTTATCATCATATCTCCTTTTAGTTTTAAACTGTTTAGCTTCCACACGTTTAGCAACCTCTTCCAAATTCTCCTTATCTGAAACAAAATAATGAGACTTTTCCCTTAACCACCAAGGTAACACCAATGAGGCCGGATCCCTTCCTTTAAAAAGTTTAAATGGACTAACCTCAGTTGTAGTATGTGGTGTGATCCTATAAGTCCATAACCGTTCCCTCAATGCACTTATCCAATCTGCTCCAAATTTTACCGCTTCAGTGACAAACCCCTTCAAAACTCGATTAAATCGTTCTACTTGTCCCTTCTCATGTGGTTCGTATAAAGAAGTAAACCTATGAGTAATATTGCATTTTTTTAAGAACTCACCCATTTCTCCCGAGGTTAACTGAACCCCATTATCAGTGACCAACCATGAGGGACAACCTTCTCTGGCAAACACATCTCTAAAAAACCCAATGACCGCACTAGTGGTAGCCTTAGGGACAAATTTCACTTCAGGCCACTTTGAATGGTAATCCACTATCACTAAAGCGTAACGTGAAGTCTCTGGAAGAATATGGAAAGGACCCGAAATATCAAAAGCAATTTTTTCCCAAGGTTCAGACGGCCATTTGACCATTTTAAGTGGTGGAGTATGAACCTTAAGCATTATTTCACTGGATACGCATTCGGGACATTCAATAAATCTATCAATGCCTGGCCACCAGAAAAACAATCTAATTAAACGCTTCATTGATGAAATGCCCGGATGAGTCTTGTGGGCAATTCCCAATATCACCTTATACATTCCTTCTGGTGGGATACACTTCCCTGACTTGAAGATAAAATCACCATCTAGGTCTAATTCCTCTATTACCCTGAAAAATGGTAGAACCTCTGGACTTATTCTATCCTTTCTAGGCCAGCCATGTTTGATGTATTCTTTTAACAATAACCACTTAGCATCCTTCTGCTCACAATCTTTCCAATGGATTTCAGATATGTCCTGAAATTTTCCTTGAAGTACATCTTCAATAGTCATCACAACATCAAACTCACATACAGAATTAATTCCACTTTGTTCGCACGGTAGGCGTGACAAACAATACGCAGTGACATTCTTTTTGACAGGAACATATACCGTAATGAAATTATATTCTTGCAATTTTGACATTAACCTGGCAATTCTGGCCGTGGGATTCCACCCATTATCTCCTTTACAAATTAACCCCTGCTTTAGTATCCTTACCCAATCTCCACTCTTAATGTATGTAACACCCGGGCTAGGTGTTCTAAGTGGAAAGCTATCAAAGGGATCATAACAATAAGCCCGATGGCTGAGGGGTCACAGTGTCCGCTTAAGAAAATGAGCAAGGAGTGATATGCCCTGATATAGCATACGGATGGTTGCCATTTCTACGGGGTTGCAAGGACAGCTGCCAGAGATCGCTGTAATGTCGGGTAACACATGATCCCCAGAGAGAATGGCAACGTGTCTATACCAATGGAGTTGAATAGGCAGACATCTTTCAGTGAGGAGAATACAGGACGGTAGGCCATTTTAGGTGGAAGGCCAAACCACATATCACCAGCCGCAAACGTACATCCGACTTCAGAATGTCTGGGGTCGCAACGTTTCCTAATCAGATGAATTTGTCGCGTTTAAGCTCCACTTCATAAACAGAAAACTAGACAACAAAAGGCAGGAGGTGGACAATACTTCTCGATGAACGTGTGCGCATGTCAATACTATAAAAAAAATCGGTTTTGTGAAAGTTCTGGATCTGTATAAATGAGCCACTCACTCCAATTTTTGAGTGTCTAGGATCTAAATAAATGAGCCACTCGCTCTCAGATGAGTAAAGGCGTAATGTGATGAACTCCATTTGTGGGAACTTACAAAAGGGAAGTACAAACAGCACTGCTATAGGAGGAAAATATATCAGTGATTCATTTCAGTGGGAGGAGCGCCAACCAGATCTTCCAAGCTTAATCTGTGGTCATATATTACAATACGCCCATATGAGAATTCTTACCCACCCTATTGACTTCTTCACACAAACGCTAGAATAGACCAACGAGATCAGGACATCATCTAGCCCAGGTCTCTCCAACCAGTCGATCACGAACTACCAGTAGGTTCTAGACACCTTCAAGTAGCTTGCACCTTGAATTCACCTTTAAATAAGCACGGGGTCACATTTTTCTTTTAACTTAAGGGAAGGCTGTGTTTACTTTCCATTATTATCATTAGGCTGCAGAAAGCGGAGACTAATAATGAGCAGTGCTCAATCAGGTTTATGGGCCAGGCTGGGTCACAGAGGTGAAGAACTGAAGCACTTAAGTATACTCTTATATAAAAGTCTTTGTGGACTCAATATTGGAGCATGAGAACAAAATGTTTCTGAATGCTTTTAAGTGGGAGAAAATTTAAATCAAAAGTTACCTTAATGATTAACTCTTCATATTAATTTTCTCCCATTTCAGGGTGTCCTATTTACAAGTAGCAGGCCTTTTGCTCCCAGTGGCGTAACCATAACTATAACTAAAAAATAACAAACTATTCATAACCAAAAAAAGTCATTTTTTTGTCAAATGGGAGCAATTTAAAGTGACAAAAGCTTTTTCTGTGAAATAATAAGTATTAATGTCTTTCTCCACTTTCAATTAAGCCAAATACCTCTGAATGTTTTATGAAACATGTTTACTCACTTAAAATTCCTCCCATTTTAACAAATGTAATTTTCTGTTATAAATATGAAGCCATGTATAAAGATCCACAGGGGACAAGATGCTTGTGCTTATAAATGTGACACTTGTAAATGGTAGAACATTTAAATGATGAGTTTTATGGAATCCATATAAACAAAGTTAATTCTTCAGTTTAATTTTCTCCATACAGTACCATATTTCTAAGTGAAAAATACAGCCATTATTTTAAGTTATAGGTAATTTAAAGTGCATAAAAATGTTCCATACGTTGAACATTTTTGGTGAATATTTTTCTGTGCTCAAAGTTTCTCCCATTTGTGTTATACATAAAACAGTGCCACATGTGATTAAAGGTACATCTTGTGCCACAAATACATACAACACAGTCTCTCAGTCAACCACACACATACATACCATTCATACAAGCACATGTTCATACATCCCGAAAGACCACGCTCTCACTGACCCACATGGCAGCCCTGTCACAGTGCCCTGCGTCAAAGCATTTTGTTCAAACCATACCATCTGGCTCTATGGACATTAGTCTTAAAGTCAATTAAGCTGGGTGTGGGGGCATCTGGTAACAATGCACGACTTGCTTAGCCTTCAGTAGCTCACAATAATTTTCAGTGATCAGAAGTAGCTCTCACTACAGAATAGGTTGGAGATCCCTGATCTAAGCTCAGACAACAGGAAATAGAAAAGAAATATTAGGACCTCATGTGTTCCCTACATGATTATGCCTGCCGGGCTCTCCAGGCTACCCTAACTCATAGTCCCACTGGCTTTCCTTTCTCTATACTGAGTACCTTCTGAATGTAGGTAAATTAAAGGTAACTATTGTGGGTGGACAGTGCTAGGCCTGTGAGTCTATGGTTAGTCGGTGGTCCTGTCATACCTTCTCAGTAAACCTACATTGTCTTGGGCTGAAAATTCCCTAGGTCAGGATCTTCTGCAAGCTTGTGATCTGAGTGACCACCAGGTCTGGGACTAACACCCTCCAGGATTCAGGTAAAAGACTTTCCAATACCCAGCTTTACCCACAGGGTATGTGTTGAACCCACATGTCATCCCACTTACAGTCCTCTTCCTGAATTCCATGGTGCTGAGTGGCCAATAGACCCAGAGCCACTACATATGTTGCTGTGAATGGGGGCTACGATCCCCATCAAAGGAATACCAACCATTATCTTGTACTGACTTTAATGTGGTCCCATTCACATCGCACGCTGCAGCTGGGCCGTGTCCCAGCGAGGTCTCCATTCCCAGAAATGGTCATCCTGTGGGATGCCTAAGAAGCATCCTTGCACTCCAGCACTTCCTTATTTTGATAAACTAATTTATTGATTTTATGTTCAACAGAAAGGACTAAACATCTCTGCAACACATTAGACATTTCAGTACATTCATGAAGCAGTTCACCAATCGGCCCAGCAGCAGATTAGATCTCGGCCCCCCTCCCAGCCCCCGCCATTTGCCCCATATACGCTTGTGTTTAGTCGGACAGCCTCATACCTCATACACAGTCTTTTCCTGGATGGCACACCAGTCTACTCCCCTAAGCCATTTTGTGATAGAAGGGACTATCGAGTCCTTCCATGCCGCTGCAATGTCTCTTTTGGCCACCAGCAGGGCCGTCCCCAGGAACACCTTGTCGCTACGGGAACCATCCAGCCCATCCATCACTCCCAGGAGAAGAGCGAGAGGACTAAGGGGAAACACCCAACACAGCATGGCACTTAGCTTCGCTACAATTGACTCCCAGTATCTGAAAAGGATAACACAGGACCAGACCATAGGATAAAAATCAGCTGGCTCCTCATCACACCAAGGGCACTTTGGAGACGGGAGGAACCCCGCTCTATATAACCTCACAGGAGTAAGATATGCATAGTGAAGATAGTAAATTTGGATGAGGCGGAGCCTGGCCATATAAAGAGTACTTTAGGGGCCATTAGGGCATCTCTCCAGTCTTCCTCCTCCAACGGACCAAGCCATTGCTCCCACCAGGTCCTGGGGGAGTCTTACGTGGATGGGGTATTGTTTATCAAGGACCAATAGATTTGTGATTCTTCCCCCCCACCACCAACCCCCCCCCCTCAGGTTCCCGATAAGGAGTTTGGCTTCCATTGGACTGAACTCTAGGTTTGTTGTGTGAATGGGAATGTGGAGGGCCAGAGCATGCCACAGTTGGAGATATTTGTAGAATTGAGTAGACTGTAGAGAATCAATTTGCTGCAGTTGTTGGAGGAGGACATGTTGAGTAGGACAAATGATCCCCCTAAAAAAACATCTCCCACCCGGGTGATACCCATCAGATCCTATTTCTCAAAGCCCGCCAGTGATCCCACCTCCCACAGCCAAGTGCCATGCCAGAGGGGTGTCTGCAGAGTGATCTTGCCATCCCACTGGGTGTGCCGCGACTCAGATCGCCACGCTAGAAGGGCCGTCCGGGTGACCACAGGTAAAGTGTGAGGGATAGGGGGCTCAATAGAGCAATGCCTGGATCAGGGAGAATCCAAGGCTTTCTAACTTTCGCCAGTAGGCCGGGTCTGCCCATCAGCCATTAAAGCAGTCATGGATCACCAATAGGCGAGTGGCCAGATAGTACAGAAAGGGATTCGTCATCCCCATACCACCATCATATGGGGGGACGTTGGCAGTATACAAGAGCCAGCCGCGACCTCGAGCCACCCCAGAGAAAGGTTGTGATCAATGTATCTAGCCCACGGAACCAACTACGGGGAAGGTGAAGCGGAAGGTTCTGAAGTACGTAAAGGAAACTGGGCAGGACCATCATTTTGAAGAGGGCAACCCTGCCTAGGTGATTAACCGGGAGGGTCTGCCAACGCCTAAGGTCATCCTTTGTACGTCAGAGCAGCGGGCTCACATTGAGGGACCAGGCCAGCTCTGTGAGAAGGTCCACCCAAATGCTAAGGTATTTGAAAGAGATACTCTTGTGCCCACTGGTATATGGGCATTATCATGTACTTCATCATTCTGCCTATCTGCGCTAGGAGAAAACCTCAGCGAAACAATCCCCACTAACATGCATCAGCACTGTCACCTAAAGAACAATACATATTCACTTTCCTGAAAATGTCACTCACTCTTGTGCGGTGGTCTGTTCATTCAGTCTGTAAGAAGGCTACATGTACATTTTCAAGCATTTCAACGTATATATCATCATGTAATGGAAGAATTATCCTGATGACCCAAACTTGGTGAAAAGGTAACATTTCTGTCTTCTGTGACTGTATCAAGACTCATTGATAGCATTTACATAGCACACCACCCACCAGGGTCGTGTGGCACTGAATCTGGAGGCTGCCACATTTAGAAAACACATACAAAGGCACAGACTAACATGCTGAGAGTGGACTGTTGAGCCCATTAAAAGGCCATAGAGTACTCAAATACATGACAAGCACTCTGCTGCTTGCGAAGAAGGGTATGCATCTACTGGAAACCTACATGTCTTTTCTTTATGGTCACCACTGATTTTTCGCTGTTTGCTGGACCCTATATTTTTGCTGGCTTTTGAACTCTGTGCACTTTACCCTTGCTAACCAGTAGTAAAGTACCTTTATCCATGGTGAAATTGGCACATTTAACTTGTCTGTAAGTCCCTAGCATATTGCCTAAAAAGGGCACTGCCTGGAAGTTAAATAACAGTGGTGGACCGCTGCACTTATAGTGCCATCCACAATAGTGGAAGTGCAAACATGACTTCAGGTCTACCCTGTGTAACCTGACTGTTGCAATGTAAACCTGCAGTGAGACCTGCTAAAATAACCTTTTTGATAGGTGAAACCTTCCCTTTAATTATTAGTAAGTCACCCTATGTATACCTTGTAACCCACAAGGCAGGGTGCATGGTACATATAGAAAATTAATGTTACCATGTCCCTACAGCAACAATTCCTTAAAAGCTATTTTCACTGTGGCAATCCTAGCTGTCCTATGTAGATACCGGAGTACAGATTAAAATACCAGTGCTGATAACATAGAAAAGGGATAAGCCATAATAATATAAAAGCCATTATTTCTTATAGTTATTAAATATTTAATTCAATGGTGAAGTCAGGTTTTTAATAAATATTAAGGAAAAGTAACTGTTAAAAAGTTAGCCTTTATCTGACACATGAAACACTCGGGGCAAAGGGAGGGAACATGATACCAAGATAATTCTTGTCTATTCATTGTTTGGTTGCTGGAGCACCCTACTTTTGCCCTACCAGACTTCGGTCTCTTGGTTTGTTGTGGGTACAGTGCCTGCTTAAAACTGGATTTTAGTCCTAGATGAAGGATGGCACTATGAGTACACTCACCCCACACACCTCCAGCCATCAAAGCCCAAATGTAGTGTAACCAAAGACTTTCGTCATCTTGGAAATGCCCTGACACATGGAAGTTTGGGCCTGTCTGCAATAAGGTAAACAATAACTACTGCAAAAGTGGGTAAGATTACCACTTGGAACTTTTACCCCATTGGTTGGGTGTGCTCAAAAGTCATTCTCCACTCAATAGCTAGTGTAAGAAGTGAATGTGGCACCTCCAGGCACCTACTTCTGAACCCTTTCTAGACCTGTGGAAGATCTGGAGAGGACTTGATGTACTGTATGTCACCGGAGAGGAGCCCTGAAGGAATGGACCTGCTCCCTCTAGTACCCACGACAAGTGGACTCCAAGGGTCAGTTAGCTGACCAGTGTGGCTAAAGAGAGAACAACTACAAGAGGTCTTTTCCTGCAAGTACCCAGCTGACTAGTGGAACTGGACTTCACCCTGCTGTTCTGACACCCTGTGGGTCTCTATGTGCCTCCCTTGAGGCCCTGGAGTCATTAGAAGGTAGTCCTGTGGTCGATTGGGACATAGCAGACTAAGAAGGTAAAATCTTTGACCGGGATGATCCTGGTTGGTGTATCTGATCTGCGTTCCATCACAGTCAGCCTCAAATTGTTCCTAAGTCCCAGCCTACTACGACCAAAGCTCATCATAGGTACTTAAATCTTTAAAAACTCATATTTCCTGTTCCTCGGATTTATGCAATTTTAGTGTAATTCTGTTTATTGCATTTTACTCTATTTTTCTAGTTTGGTTTGGATGTGTTATTGTTTGTCATTCTGACTGTATCACTTTTTTGGAACTGTATAAATACTTTACACTCTGTGTCATAGCTAGCAGGGGGTTGAGCTCAGGTTAATGTAATTACTTTTATGGTTCACCCTGACAAAGGTTGTGATTATTCCCTGAGGTTGGTAGTCGCCCACCTGAAATAATAATCCAATCTCTTACAGAGCCACTCTGCAAAAAAGGAGCGTGGCAAGCAGAGCAAGTGAAGTCGCACTGACTAAGACAGACCCCATGGCGAATGTGCTGTTTAATATGACGATCCATAGGTGACTAGCATTGACTACGTGTTTACACAATAAAAGTTATGTCCTTTGCACTTTAAGACTGTTTGCTTTTTATTTTTGTTAAAACTTTTTCACACTATATGTCACTCCTAAATGAACAAAAACAGATTTGGCTACCTGCGTGCAGGGATGGACTGCGACAATAAATAGGCACAGGTACCAAATTATTGGCCCTCAGTAGCAAATCAGATAGTTACAAAAGTGGCCCATAAGTGCACTGAGGCAGTTTTGTATGAATATATGCTTGCTGCAGGCAATGTTTGTGGTAATATCAAATACATCTAAAAAAAAAACGGTCTTGCAGACCATGCAACAGGCCCAAGAACAACCAAAACAAGCATTTACAATGCATAGGTCTCGCAATTTTGAGATTTTGAGCTATTGGCATTGTAAACGGCAATGCCTTTTATAATATTAAAAGACATTGACGATGGAGGAGCCTAGCGCGCAACCAAAATGGCCGCGTAGGTGCGAGGCTCCCGAGGACCTCCGTGACCTCCTGCAGAAATCCTGACAATATCCTGTCCTAGATGAGGGGACTGTGTTGGTGAGCCCGAGCTGAGGTGGCACCCGTTTTCCGTTTCCAAATTGGACCTCGGACACCGGCGGGAGCACCGATTGAGGTTTGCGGCCTTCTCCACGCTGGCCCCCCGGATTGGAGTTGTGGGGCGATCCGGAGACAAAGTGAACAACAGCGGCGGGCAGGGCTGGGCGGCTCGCGTACCCCGCACTTTCACTTTCGCTCTTGCACCCTCCTTGCTGCGTAGGCGAGGTTGGGTTGCGGGGCGGTGTGCGGTGGTGTGGCCTCGTTGGGTGGCCCTGCCGGCCCGCCGGCTGTGATCCGTCCTGCGGACCTGAGGTTGCCCCCCCCCGGAGCCCGTGCACTGGTTTGTCGGCCCTTTTCGAGGTGATTGGCACGATTTGGGGACTGGAACCATGTCCACAAAGCAAGATGGCGACCGGGCAAAGGTGAAATCGACCCGCCGTGGCGCAGCCCATCAATCCAACAACATGGACCGCTACACCCTCCAGAAGGGATCTCCCGAGGTGCCGCGTAGGTCCCCTGAGGGCCCGACTGATGCTCCTGCTCTGCCCGCGGATCTGACCCTCCGAGACGTCATGGGCGCTATCGCCGAGATGAAGGCCTCGGTGGACCAGCGCTTTGACACACTGGCGCAGAAGATTGACTCGGTCCTCGTGGATGTTGGCCTGGTGAGGGCCGATCTATCCAAGACGAATGACCGGGTCGATTCTTTGGCCCATACCACCTCGGGCCTCACAACGGACGTGGCGGCCCTCCAAAAGGAGGTGTGCCGGCTTGGCCAGGCGAGCGCCCTGATGGATCGTCGACTGGAGGATTCCGAGGGTCGGGCCCGGAGGAACAATGTCCGCATAGTCGCGGTGCCGGAGGGATGCGAGGAGGCGGCGGCGGATCTGTTTGTGGAGGACCTGATTCTCACCCATCTCCAGCCCCGGGGGCTGAGTAAATTCTTTGCGGTGGAACGTGCCCACAGGGTTCCCGGAGGAAGACCTAAGGCCGGAGCCCCTCCGAGGCCTCTCATTGCCCGGATCTTCAACTTTCGGGACAGGGACGCTATCCTGCAGACTTCTAGGCTACAAGGACCGGTCAGACTCGACAATATGGACGTAAACTTCTATCCTGATTTCACCCCAGCGGTCCAAAAGCAGAGACTGAGCTTTCTCGGAGTCAAACGTCGTCTACGGGACCTGAACCTCAAGTATGCGATGCTCTTTCCAGCTAAGTTGAGGGTGGAGGTGGATGGCCGCACGCATTTTTTTGATCGTCCCGAGGCGGCCGGGGACTGGTTGGACACTTTGCCCGGGGATCGGGGCCGGGGGGGTGGGGGGGGCGCGGTTGGTGGGGAGGGCTCGCCGGATCAGGACTGAGGGACTAATAGTAGGCCTCGCTCTGGACAACATTATCGTCATTTTTGACTGTTCGTGTAAGTTCCCCTCCTGTGGAGGTCGTACGGGGTCTCTTGGGGGCTCTCCCTCCTCCTCTGGGGGACTAGTTAGTTTAATCATCTATGGGGCGACAGGCACACTGCACTTTGGGGGGGCTGTTTGGGCTCATGCAGGGGTGCAGGGAGGGGGGAGTTCTGTTGGGATGGGTGGGTTGGGGTGGGGTGTTGTTCGTTTTTACCGCAAGGCAAACCCTTTACTGTATTGGTGTTTTTAAGGTGCTCTCGGGGGGACGCATGATGGCTTCTGTATGTGATGGGGGGTAGGGACCTGACTTTGTTGTCCTGGAACGTTAATGGACTGGGGGATAGGATTAAGCGAGGTGTGGTCCTGCAGTATCTGAAACGAATTTCGCCAGATGTGGTCTTTCTGCAGGAGACACACCTTATTGGTAATTCTTTTTGTGCCATGAATCGGCGTGGCTATCGTTTGGTGGCCCACTCGGGCTTCACGTCGGGCTCACGGGGGGTGGGCATCATGGTGAAGAACTCGCTCCCGTTGGAAATAGACGAGGTGCGCCATGATGAGAGGGGACGCTACACTGTCTTGGTGGGGAGAATGGAGGGCAAAGTAGTTGTCTTTGTATCAGTGTACGTCCCACCGGGGTTACAGTCTACCACCTTTGCGGACCTGGGGCGCCTCCTCCTTGACCTTCCGGGGGGGCTTCTGGTGGTTGGGGGGGACTTCAATGCGGTGGTTTCTGGGACCGTGGATCGTCACCCCCCTAGGGACCTCCCCCGGGCACAGGCGTGGCTGTCCGGCTTCTTAGATACACTGGGACTGGTGGACTGCTGGCGTTTAAAACATCCCACGCAGCTGCAGTACACTTTCCACTCGGGTGCCCATGGTAGCCTCTCGCGGCTTGATTATGTCCTTGTCCCTGCGGCCTATGTTGGGAGGGTAGGAGAGGTGCGCCATTTGGCGCGGGGTATTTCAGATCACTCCCCGCTCCTGTTGCACTTTGATGTCTTCCCGAGGGGGGAGGGCAGGGTAGCTCCAATCAATGCCTGGTACCTGCGCGACCCCACCATTCGCGCTGATTTGATTAAATCCTTGCAGCGGTATTTTGAGGAGAATGTGGGGTCTGTCCCTTCGGCTATCTCCCTGTGGGAAGCCTTTAAGACAGTTCTTAGAGGGGAGGCCCTCTCCTTTATCTCCCATGCCCGGAGGCGCGAGCGGGAGGAGGTGACCCGGGTGCAGGCCGAAATTGCTGAATTGGAGGGTGATCTAGAGAGTGGGGTGACGGATGCTGCACTACATGTCCTACAACTTAAGCAGGCGGCCTACAGGGCCCTCGTCACGGAGGCGGCCAGGGGCCTCAGTAGAGAGCAACAGGGGCGACTGTATGATGTGGGTGATAAGGCTGGTAAACTGCTTGCGTGGTTGGATAAAAAGGAGAGAGCGAGTCGTGTGGTCCCGCTGATTGAGAGGATGGATGGTGTTCGTGTCACCGAGCCAGAAGACATTGTCTCTTGTTTCGCGGATTATTTCCGCGAGGTGTATTCCCCGGTTTCTCCCTGCTCGGAGGAGGATTCCCATGCCCTGCTTAGGGATATCGCGCTGCCTTCCCTCTCGGTGGAGGACAGGGTGTCGTTAGATGCCGCCCCCACCTCCGACGAAATTGCCCTCGCCATACGCTCGGTCGCATCCGGTAAGGCCATGGGCCCGAACGGCATCCCTATCGAGCTGTATAAGCTGCGACCGGATGTACTGGCACCCCACCTCCGCGCGATGTTCCTGGCGGCCCACTCGCGGGGCTCCCTCCCACCGGACCAGCGTCTGGCTACAATCGTGGTGATCCACAAGGAGGGGAGACCCCGAGACCGGGTTACATCCTATCGGCCTATCTCGCTCTTGAATGCGGAGCCCAAAATCCTCGCCAAGGTGCTAGCCAACCGGCTGGTCGGCGTGGTGGGCGATCTGGTCCACCAAGACCAGTCCGGCTTTATTCCCCATCGCAACACGGCCCTTAATCTGCGGCGCTTGCACGGGGTGCTCGCGCGTGTCCCGTTTGTGCGGGAGCCGGCCATATTGGCGTCCTTAGACGCCACCATGGCGTTTGACACGCTCGAGTGGCCATACATTTGGGCGATGATGGCGAAGTTTGGATTTGGCCCGGGGTTCATCAGCTGGGTCAAATTGTTGTATTCGAGCCCATTGGCGCAGGTGGTGGTGAATGGAAGAGTATCGGTCCCATTCGAGCTGGGACGGGGCACGCGACAGGGTTGCCCCTTGTCGCCGCTCCTGTTTGCGCTGGCCTTGGAACCCCTGGCGGAGTGGCTGCGGTGGCACCCTTCCATCCGTGGTCTCCGGTGGACCCCCGAGTATGAGGACCGCGTGTCCCTATACGCTGACGATATCCTTTTGTACCTAGCCTCCCCGCGTAAATCACTGATTGTCCTGGTTGATGTTTTGCGCTCATTCGGTCGCAACTCAGGCCTTGTCATCAACTGGGCTAAATCATGTGTGTATGTGCTTACCGGGGAGGCTCCCGTCCTCCCGCGGGGCTGTCCGATCCAGATTGCCTCTCAGGGGTTTCGGTACCTGGGTGTCTATATTACTCTCGACCCGGAGGCCCGCTACGAGCGGAATTTGCTTCCCCCCCTCCAGCGTCTGAAGGAGGACGTCGCGCGCTGGCGGCGCCTGCCGCTTTCGCCGCTCGGCCGGGCGGCATTGTTTAAGATGATGTCGTTGCCACGCTTCCTGTACGCTCTCCAGAACACTATGGACTTAGTCCCGGCGTGCTACTTCCGTGAGGTGGAGAGTCTACAGCGCCGCCTGTTCTGGGACGGGAGGCCGCGTATAGCCCTGGCGAAGTTGACGCTCCCGTGGTACGACGGGGGGATTGCCCTCCCGGATATTAAACGGTATTACTGGGCCTCCCAGCTAGCTGCAATTAATCACGGCCTCTACGGGCCCGCCTTAAACCCGGCATTTGAAATGGATTAGATGCTCCTGCCCGGTGGCGACTACAATCGAGCGCTCTACTCTGGCGCGCCCGACCCCCGCTTGACGGGACCTACGCGTGTCATGGTACGAGTATGGCACGCGGCTAACGCAGCTATGGGGTGGAAGGACCGTTTGACCCGGGCATTGCCGTTGTATGCGTCTGAGAGGTTGGGCTCCCTGTGGACCTCGAAGGGCTTCGAGAAGTGGGACACGATAGGCATCAGTAAAGTGGGGGATCTCTGGACGAGGGGGGGATTTAAAACATTTGAGACGCTGCAGACGGAGTTTCAGCTGCAGGGCAGTGAATACTTCCGGTACTTGCAGGTCCGTCACGCACTGGGCTCCGTCTTCCCAGACGTCGCCTCCATCCCGGAGTCTTCCCCCTTGGAGGATAGAGTGCTGGATGGCCACGTTCCGGACAGCACGATCTCCCTTATTTACAAAAAATTGATTAATGGGGACTGCTACTCTGACCCTTGACCAGCCAGGACACCTCACAGTTGCGGGGGGTATCGGCGGACCGGAACGGGACTGCGAGGTCCAGGGTGCACGTCTACAACCTCCGTGAGCACACCTGGAGCCTCTTCCCTGCCCCGCCTTCGCTAAGCCCACGCCTCGCGGCCCCCGCTTCGCGGGAGCCGCTCGGAGGCTTTGAGTATTTATTGCCTGCTCCTGGAGGAGCGCGTTGGGACTGCTACTCTGACCCTTGACCAGCCAGGACACCTCACAGTTGCGGGGGGTATCGGCGGACCGGAACAGCGGACGGGACTGCGAGGTCCAGGGTGCATGTCTACAACCTCCGTGAGCACACCTGGAGCCTCTTCCCTGCCCCGCCTTCGCTAAGCCCACGCCTCGCGGCCCCCGCTTCGCGGGAGCCGCTCGGAGGCTTTGAGTATTTATTGCCTGCTCCTGGAGGAGCGCGTTGGGACTGCTACTCTGACCCTTGACCAGCCAGGACACCTCACAGTTGCGGGGGGTATCGGCGGACCGGAACAGCGGACGGGACTGCGAGGTCCAGGGTGCACGTCTACAACCTCCGTGAGCACACCTGGAGCCTCTTCCCTGCCCCGCCTTCGCTAAGCCCACGACTCGCGGCCCCCGCTTCGCGGGTGCCGCTCGGAGGCTTTGAGTATTTATTGCCTGCTCCTGGAGGAGCGCGTTGGGACTGCTACTCTGACCCTTGACCAGCCAGGACACCTCACAGTTGCGGGGGGTATCGGCGGACCGGAACAGCGGACGGGACTGCGAGGTCCAGGGTGCACGTCTACAACCTCCGTGAGCACACCTGGAGCCTCTTCCCTGCCCCGCCTCCCACACGCCCCCTCTCCTATAGTAAGGGCCAAGCAAACGCGCGCTAGCGGTACGCGCGCGGTCGCAGCTCGGACGAAGACCGGACAAAGAGCGGGCCGTTTGAGGCCGTTAGAGGACGGGAGAGATCGGGCCTGGGCCATTCCCCCTGGACCTCCCAACTTATCAGTGGACGCAGAGGGTCGTTACTGGCACGTGCCTGCAGGGATGCCACCAATTGAAACCAGAAGCAAAAGCGCCATGGCTGGCGCATCCACTTCCAAGGGTACACTGGACAAATATTTTGTGAAAGCTGGGTCGTTGCTAATAGAGGACATCACGCTACTGGAAAGACGAATATCCCAAGAGCTGGACTGGGTGCGGAGATCGTCCATGGGTCCCTTGGCCCAGGCAAAATCTCCTGTGGTAAGCTCTGAACTGATTGTGTTGGACACAGGGGGGGATGGCACGAACAATCTCACTGGGTCCCCGGATATATTAAATCATTCCTCACAGTCAAGTCGAAAGGACCCCAGTGATTGTATTGATTTTAGCATGTTAACCCTCCCGCCTGCTCAACCCCACCCTAAATCCATTAATTTAAGTCCCGAGACTGATAAGGATAATTCCAACTCTAAAATCGCTAAAGTGAATAAGCAAAAGGGGATTAGGGAAGGAGCTATCCCTAAAAAGAGCGGAGGATCTAAGACCAGGGGGGTGCGCAAATTAACTACCCCAAAACCTTGCACTAGCTCGTCAACAAGAAGCTCCGATTTGAACGACAGGGAAATGCTACAAAAGGGCAGAGCTGGGCACACCAGCTCTAATGTAATAGGGGAGACAAACAACCAATCCGATTTAAATCCACGTGAGCCTGCTGAAGAGGACATCACCCTAGCTGACATTGGTATCCTTATTAGGAAACTCCTTAGCCCACTTGAGGAAAGGCTAATAAAAATGGAAGCTAGGTTAGTGGCTATTGAGAAATCGACAGTCCAACTAGCTGATAGTTTGAAACCAGCCAACAAGGGTGGAACAAAGGGTCCTAATGGGGTTACAAAAATAGGTCTCCCACAGCCCAACAATCGGGCCAAAAGCCCCGCACACACAATACAGCAGGCACTACCCACCCTGCCAACAAATATTAATACAAAACCGAGGACAGACGCGCAAAAAAACCACACAGACCAGCTTAATCATCCATCCTCCCCTCCAATTAGGGTTGACCGAAGCGGCCAAAGCAACCCCGCCTCTAGTGACTTATTGAACAATGTGGAGCCAATGGGTGAGGGAGCGAAGAAGAGGCCAAATCCTGGACTAATAAATCTACTACCAGAGGCAGCCCCATATACCGTTGTACTGGTAGGAGTGCCAGAATTGAATGCTTCCACTAATGAATCCACTGCTTCCCTTAAAAATAAGGTGATCAATTGGTTATGCACCTATAGACCGCTTCCTGAAGGTATTTCCAGCCCCGTTCTCATGGTACGAAGGGTCTCGTGGTTGGGCAGTCTAACCAAATCTATTAACGGTGACTGCGTTATAGTCAATTTTAAAGACCCAAGGACAGTCCGTTATATTAATGGATGGGCTGCAAGCGAAGAGGGAACGACCATTCAATCCCTACCCCTCTCCTTCTTCTACCCCCCACGAATACACGATAGGGAAGGTGAGACTTGGGGGACTCAGATGCAAAGACAGGTTGGGTGGGGAGCCCAAAATATAAGGGGAGTCTTCCACCACCCCAGTAGACAACACCAAGGGCATCCCGATCTGAACACAGTCCATTCTTACCCAGAGAGATTGGGAGGGGGTCCATCTAGAGGGTGGAGAGCATCACCCAACCCTCGAAGAGAGGAGTCAGCCCATTACATCCCCAACATGGTTGAAGAGGGCTGGGAAATTTACCATGGGAAAGGAGGCAATTGGGGTGCAGGAGAGTATAATTATCCTTCCCGGAGGCCCTATCACCAATTCCATCTTCCAACCTGGAATAGCTACAGTACTTTAGACATGGTCGATTGACTGCCCGCAGATCCCAGCGGGAAGTCTAATCCTGTAGCACAGGAGATTGAGGATGAAATAAACCAAGAATTAGAGTACCCCACCGACCTGGAACCCCATGTCCCCCTGAGCAACGCCACCAGCAATACATCTCAGGATGCAAAGGGACAAACAAGTATCCCCCTATCGCATAGAGAGACCATGATTAACAACAATGGGAATGCTTGTACCCTCAATATCTCCCAGAGTGACAGATCCCTGCCACTTAAAATATTATCGTGGAATGTGGCGGGTTTGGGAAACAAGTCCGATTGTAATGAATGGACTGAATACATTGATACCAAAGACCTTTGTATGTTCCAGGAAACCTGGGAGAGAGAGGAACATGAGAGGCAGGGTTTCGCAGTATTTTCTATCCCCGCTAAATGGGGTGGTAGGGGGCGCCCATCGGGTGGTCTTGAAACATGGGTTGCTGCCCATTTGGGATGCAAAGCAACACATTTCCCTGTGGCTTCAGATGATATACTAGTGGTCTTATTAGAATGGTCCTACCACTGCAGACTAGCGGTGGTGAATGTCTATTCGAGACCGGTTGCCACCTCGCAGGAATCCCCTACCATTGACAAGCTCACAGATCTTTTAGCTGAACTGCCCTCTGGGTTCCCATTCATAGTGGGTGGGGATCTGAATTCACACTACGAACCCCTACCTGGTCTTCTAGATGGGGCAAGTCTAGAGGAAGAGGCAAGATGGCAAGTTCCACCGATCGAATCCATTTCCCCAAAAGCCTGGAGCCCGCTGGCAGTACAGATTACTGCCCTAACCTTGAGACATGGACTTAGGGCTTGTAACGGGCGAGCCAAGTCTGATATCCCGAGTAAACCCACATTTAATCGGAAGGGCAGGGAATCAAGACTTGATTACATTTTAGTGCAACTCTCCTCATGGTCACATGTCGTTGATTTTAAGGTCACCGACAGAGAAGACAGCGACCATAACGCCCTAGAATTGGACTTTCTCCTCCCCGGCCGGGGTCGTGGGGAAGCAGAACATCACAAGATATACCCTGACCTGGTTGTAGAAAATAATAGGAGAAGAATTAAGTGGGAAAAATTAGTAACATGTGCAGACAAACTACCTCGGCTTTATAATAGCCTCATTCCCACTTTGGAAAAAATGGCGCTCTTGGGTGTTGAACCTAGTACAGGGGCTAATAACAATCAAATATGGCTACTCCATGAAGAACTTGTAAAGACCCTATCTTCGGAGCTATTTAATAATGGTCCTAGGAGGGGCAGAGGAAGGAACCAGCCCACTTGGTACAATGTGGCGTGCCGTAGGGCAAGGAAGGATCTCTTGTCGAGTATCAAGAACCGCAACAGCAGGTCGGAGATACAAAACAAGAGACGTGAATATAAGAAATTAATTACTAATGCCAAGCTCGAGTGGGACCAGAACAAATGGGAGCAAATTGCCAGTGCTCTAGCCTCCATGGACTCGCGGAAGTTCTGGAGAATTGTCAACTCTGGCTCTGAGGAACTTGTCTCGGCTATAGAGCCAAATATTTCTCCAAAAGCCTGGCAGGAGCACTTCCAGTCATTGTATTCAGAGGTGCCAGGCAACGGTAGCAACAATACTATCCCGCAGGTCCATAATTGCAAGGAAGGGGATCCATTTACTATAAGGGAACTCCAGCTTGCTATAACAGGCTTGTCAGCGGGAAAGGCACCTGGTTTGGACGGTCTCCCAGGTGACCTTTTCAGGCAAGAGCCAGATATATGGGCCCCTTATTTTATGGTGTTGTTTAATGCGATTTTAAAGGGCATGGAAATACCTTGTACTTGGCTGGGCGCAGAGGTGGTCCCGATCTTTAAAAAAGGCTCGCCCCTGCTCCCATCCAACTACAGACCCATTAGCTTGATAGATGTGTCGCAAAAGCTTTTTGGGAGGGTTATTCTTGACCGTCTGCAGAATTGGATAGAGGAGACCGCTACTATGAGCCCTTTTCAGGCTGGGTTCAGGAAGGGGGTATCCACCATTGATCAAATTTTCCGCCTTAGTCTTATCTATTGGAGGACCGCGCTTTTGGAAGGGGGCAGCCTGTACACGGTATTCGTGGATCTAAGGGCTGCCTTCGACCTGGTGCCTAGAT
The DNA here is from genome assembly GCF_964204655.1 of Triturus cristatus. Taxonomy (NCBI): domain Eukaryota; kingdom Metazoa; phylum Chordata; class Amphibia; order Caudata; family Salamandridae; genus Triturus; species Triturus cristatus. Next base: position 177,347,801 of record NC_140587.1, read on the forward strand.
CAAAACTTTGGAACGTCCTGGGTGATATGGGAGTCCCGCAAGACATCCTAGCCATACTGATTAAATTACATCAGAACAATTTTGCGCAGGTCAGGTGTGGCAGGATGGGAGGCTTAACAGAAAGATTCCCCGTTGATAGGGGGGTGAGACAGGGATGTGTATTAGCACCCACCCTGTTCTGCCTCTTTGTCAACGGGGTAATCGCCCACTTGTCCAGGATAAAAGATATTGACGCTCCTAAATTAAACGGCAGCAGGGTGCCCGCTGTAATGTTTGCAGACGACACCCTGCTGCTCTCCAAATCCCCCATGGGAATTCAAAGGATAGTGGACGGGTTTTTGGAATTTTGTATTGAGAGGGGTTTAGAAATTAACGCCTCTAAAACAAAGTTCATGATTTTGAACCCAACACCTTCAACACGTCCAAACCCTCTCTTAGGTAAGGTGAGACTGGAGAGGGTTTCAACATTTGAATATTTGGGGGTTACCCTGAATGAGAAAATGACATGGGGGACTCATTTGGCTAGGGCAAATTTGAAACTATCGCAGAAGACGGGGGGAATTCTAAGAATGGTGGGTAAATCTATATATCGCCCACTGGGCCCTATGATACAGATCTACAAATCTCAAGCTCGGGGTTCAGTCGTATATGGGGCGGAGCTTTGGGGCCATGTATCTGCAGATAATTTAACAACAACTGAGAACAGGTTTCTCAGGCAGTTAGTGGCCCTTCCTTCGAGTACCCCATTGGTGCCCCTGAGATTGGATCTAGGTCTAAGGCCAATCGCCGAGGAGCTAGGACTCAAGCCCCTGGCCCTTTGGCGAAGAATATGGAGTAGCCAAGACCTCGAAGATTACAGAAAAGAGCTCCAAGAGTTCATGGCCCTACCAATCATCTCTAACATTCCATGGTTAAAATATATAAGGAGTACATGTGAAAGTCTAGGTCTTTCCGAACTTTGGATCGACCCTTCTAACTCATGTAACAGGATCTCTAGAAAGGCACTTTCGCAATCATATTATCAGTTGAAACTGACAAATAGTATAGCCAATACACGGACGGGATCTTTAACCTATACATTTATACAACTGAAAGACTCCTACAAAATGGAAAGTGTACTGGACGGAATGAGTCCTGTGCTGGCAAGAAAGTTATACCTACAATGGAGATACGGATCTCTCCCACTGAGGGCCTTTACGAGTTCTTGGTCTAGGTCCCCGGGGGTAGAGCTGTGTCCCGCCTGCACATACCCTCATGAGAATGATTTACATGTGACTCTCTTCTGTAAAGCTTACCAAAGAGCGAGGAAATACTGGCTTTTACCTATCCTCAAAAACATGGGCTTTAGGAACTATTTACAGGCTTTTAGAATTCTCAAAACTGATCTGTCACCCCCGATCGTTTTTGCACTATCAAAGTATCTGATGGCAATGTGGTATGTTCGATCTCGCATTTTAAAAACAGGGGCCTCTGTTTAAAGTTTAAAGTATAACTCACTGGTGTACTTTTTAAGATTCTTTTAATGTTTTTTAAATGTTCTGAATTATGAAATTTTTTTAAGGTAATTGATTGATTGAACTTGTTTAAAACATTGTCAATGTTCAAAGTTCTTTTTTATGTTCTTTTATCTTTGATGGTCCAAGTGGCCGAGAATAAAGATTGAATATATATATATTAATGACCGCTCGGGTTTGCTGACTGGCCTCCGTGAGGCTTGGGTTGCCGACGGGCTGGAGTTGGACGACGAGGACTGGATTTCCGCGGTGGCCTCTCCGAAGGAGGTGGCCATACCGGCGCGCCTCCGCTTCGTCCAGCTTAAGATACTCCACCGGGTTTACATGACGGGGCCAAGGCTTCTGCGTATGGGCTACGCTGAGGATGGGTTATGCAAGCGTGGGTGTGGTGCTTTGGCGACTTTTTTGCACATTTTGTGGGAATGCCCGAAGTTGGAGCGATTCTGGCGTGGTGTGCATGAGGTCCTGCGAGTGGTTACGCATGTCGCGCTGCTGCCTGAAGCGAGGAGATGCCTGCTGAATGTGTGGGAACCAACTGACTACTCGGTTCCGCAGACGAGATGGGTGACTCTGGGATATATGATAGCTAAGCGTGACATTGCTCAGCTGTGGGGATCCCAGAGGCCCCCGGCGGTGTCGGCCTGGAAAGAACACATGGATTGGTGCATGTTCCGCGAAAAGGTGGTGTATGTGGCGAGGGGTAAGCCTGGGACATGGGTGAAAGTATGGGGCCCCTGGAACGCCTACCGCGGGGGTATCTGCGCGCCACCACTGCTGCCTGCTGCCTCACCAGCCCCGTCCCCTTAGTTGACTCCTTTCCCCAGCCCCGGGCGCAGGGTTCCCCCAGTCCTCGATCTGTTCCCCTTCCCCTCTTTCGACTCCTGTGGATGGCTGGGGGTCCCCCATTTGGGGAGCACGTGCTGTTACTTTTGATTGCGGGTTGCCTTGCGGGTGTGGTTTTTCGTGTTGTTTGTATAAAATGGAACCGTATTGTGGGGTCAGAGTGATGTGGCCCACGACGTTGATACCTCCTGATTTTGCTTCTCTGCAACGCCAAGTGTTTTTTTTGAACGTATGTCATATGCTCCTGTCATTCTAGCGGCCGGCCGGAAGGTTGTAGGCCCATACTTGTATATTCTTGAGATTGCAATAAACGGTTCCAAAAAAAAAAAAAAAAAAAAAAAGACATTGACCTTCACAATATCAATAGGTCAAACTTCGCCAAAAGCGAGACCTATTGTATTGCAGAGTGCTTCTTCCCTGAAGCGGGCACTCTCACGCTCACTAGTAAAGTTTTTTTTTTTTTTAATGAAACTGAGCGTGGTGTCCCTAAAGCGGGTGCCGCGCTCAGCATGTATTTTTATTGCCCCCCAAAAACAAGGTAAAAGAAAGCGCTGTGTCCCTGAAGCAGATGCCCATTCTTCTGAAAAGTAATTTTTAAAAAGTGTTGCCATTGTACTGTGGAGGTAGGGGGACATCCAATTTTAAAGTTAGAGCGGCATAGCGCTCAATACGAGAGTACCCGCCATTGTCCTGTGTGGGAGTGCTGCAGATACAACAAAAAACAGCCACCATTGTCCCTATTAGTCAGCAATGAACTAAATAGTGCTCTTATAACGCACACCGTGTAACAAGTCAAGTAAAAGGGCCAGTCGCCATGGTGGGTTACAAATGAAGACAAGGCGGTACTAAGGAGGGACTAACAAGCCTATTTGCAAATCAGAAGCCAGCATTTACGAAGGGCAATAACACAAGCCAATGAAAAATATGTGGGGGGGGTGGGGTGAGCGGGCTTCAAATGCATACTTCCATATAGCATGCCTCGCAGAGAAGCGCATGCGCGCTGACTCTAGGCTCGACCTAAAAACTACCCATACACGGATCTGAGAGTCCAGACCTTTGGGCACTCCCCGATTGCAAATATGCTCGCTCTTGCAGTGTATGCCCTCCAGTGTTGTCAACAGCCAGTCAGTGCAAAGCATTGCTCCACCTTTGTTTTAAGAGCAAAGGTTACACATGTCTTCTGCGGGATCTTGCACCTGAGAGAGGGTCCGGTTTTACCATATAACAAGTACCCTGAGCCACCCTTGTCACTCAGCAAAGCATGAACCCCTGCGTAGGCCCTGCCAGCCTAATTTGTAGGCCTTTTTGTTAAGTTGACCAAAGTTCTGCACCCATCTTTACTGAACAGCAGGCTCTAGGCTTGTCTGACCAAAAATCACAGCCAGCCTCTCTCAGCAAAGCCTCCTTCTCCAAACTATAGAGCCCCCACCCTACTCGTGTGCGAAGTTCACTGGCTCAGAGTTCACCGTTTCTCTATTCTGTCGACATACAGCACATCACATCCTGGGTCTGTACATGAGAAATAGAGAAGTTCCCACCACAGCAACCGTCTGCCCCCGTCAGACCGGCGTGATGAATGTGGCAACCCACAATAAACAACGAAAACTTCCCCTATTGATTTATCATAGGTGATACATCCAAAAAATCATAAGTGAACCTCATTGGACCACAGAAAATATTTTCATTTTAATTTATTCAAAGACAAATATAGAAGGATAGAAATATACAAAAATGTATTCACTTTGAACAGTAATCTAAGACACTATGAGAAGTGAACAAGCCAGTCATTTTAAAAAGCCCTAAAGAGCAGTATACAAAATTATAACTCACAGAGCATACCTAGACAACAAAAACATTCAACAATACATAATAACAAAAAGGATGGGAAAAAAAGAAAGAAAAAAAGACAGAATACATCACATAATTTAAAAAAAAATGTATATAACCATTTACATGGATAACACTGTACATAACAAAGGGAGTCATTTGTTTCCTTAAGTACACAAACTGGGCGCCGACGCGCGTTTTGGAAAGGACCGAAGTCCAGACAAGTCTTTCATCAGCGCGCAGGAGATCACAGTCATTAGGTGGTCATGAATTAGATCCAAACTTTCTTTAAGTGCAATATGAATGCCAGCTGCGAGGTTGGAGGGCTCCTTAGTAACACACTATTATAACTGGCTATGATCTGTGGACAATAATGAGGCACAAAAACATATGTAAATATTAAGCAACAAGTTAAAAATATATCTATTGGAGCTAACCACAACCAAAGAACACCGAAGTGGTGAAAGAAGAATGGGGTGGTGATTCACATTCCAAATGGAGGTGTGGGGGTAAATTAAAAATCGTGATAGTGAACTGTATTCAAATCAGTGAAGCGTCGTATGGGGCAGATATGTTAGGAACAAAATACCTACTATTGGAGAGCCAGGCCGCTACAAGTCAGCCTCTTGGGGAATATCCAAAATGGGGGCGCGCAACCTCAGTCCCTGAACAATGGGTCCAGAGTAGAATAGCACTATGCAAAATAAAGAAACCACAAATAACTCTAGAGTTCCGGGTCAAACACTGATTAAAGTATAATGGTCAAGGAGAAATAAACGTACTTAAATGTCTGACAATGGCAGGCATAAGGTGATAATAATGAGCATCAAGATGTGCATAAAGTCCTCGACTTAGGGTCTGGGCATGCCCTAGTGTACAAGAAATAGGTATATGTAAAGGCTCAAATAACTACGTATTACTACGGTAGGCTCAGATTTTAATAAAGAACAGAAAAGAACAAATTGGTGAGAGAGCTAACTTACTGGTTTGAAATTTGCTGCTTAGGGAGAGACTACGCTAAGTCTTCCGCAAAGTCACAGATTAGATGAACCAGCCGAAGCGGACTGAAAACATGAAACAGAAAAGGAACCATTCAATGAAGTAAGACAATCTGTGAAATAAGGACTATCCAAAGCATGTATCTAAATTATATCGCCACGGTCACTCACCTAGTCAATGAAAGATCGCATCTTGTATAGAGGTACTGATAGTGCGTGGAAGATCAATACCCGCGTCTAGTATTCGCAGGTTTAAGTACCGGAAGTAATTAAAACCACCTGAGCGGCAGGAGATCACGGCAACGAACCACTGGAGTGCGCACTTATGCAGGCGCCATCTTAGATGTGGGTGAGGATCTCTACTGTCGGAGCTCGATATAAAATAAACGCGTCATATGTATAAAGATAGTCTCTATAAATTTCAGGATATATGAATCAAATAAAGTAGATTGGCCGTATGGAGACATGATAAAAAGACCAATCTAGGAGGTTAAACACGGAGAGGATAGAAATAGAAAACAGACTACCCAGATCCAACAAAGGCAAATTCAATACAAACCATGGGCACCCCATAGATAGACTAAGGTCCCAAATACAAAAATCATTTTTAAAAAAAATTTTGGGATAAGGAATATAAGATCGAATTACGACGAGCGCTTCCGCATTTAGTAGGATAGACACGACACGCCTGATAAAAGTTGCAGACCAAGCTTTAAGTGACTGACGTAGGTAGAAGTGACGTGAGATGACGTTATTGTAAGCGCTTTTCATAGCCTTAAAACAGTATAAAAAGGGAGCTCACACAGTCCCCGGCGGACTACCTCCCTGTCTGTATGTAGGTAACAGAATGTGTAGGTTTTCCCCATGAGCTCTTGTTCAATTTTACTTCAAGTGTTGTGTTTTCTCCTTTTTTACATTTGAAATGTCCATATTGTAATTGCAGGATTGCTCACTCTTAGGTAAACGTGAGTATCCCCATATAAAATGTGTAATGCATTCTGAGAAATATTTTCTTTGAACTATACTGTTTTCATGGTGCATTTATAAATGTGTCTGAGCTTTAGTGTCTCTCTCTCTCTCAGACAGTACAAACGTTTTAATACAGAAATGCCATCTAATCCATGTGACTATCTGTGAATGTGGAGCCACTGGATTCTGTATTTTGTATTTTTATGCCTTTTTCTTGAAGTTTTTTTAAGTTGTATCTTCTTAATATAACTGTTAAGCTTTCAGCCTCAGTTTCCATGGCTCACATATCGATTTCCTTCATTTTTAGAGCGAGCGTTCCCAGACACCCCGGCTCAAATTAAGGTGCCCCTTTTGTCCCTAACTCACTCCCTCCCTCCCTCGATCATACGGTGAAAGTTCCCTGAGCCCTGTGCTCAGCCCCCTGACCTCTTGACCCTTAAAAAAATCTCCCTCCAACATTTGGTGCCGTAACTCGGATTGGCAGTACCAGCAGACAGGAGCCAGCTGGGACCGGGATTAGACACAGACTAAACACTAATGCCTCCTTTCTGACTGAACCACAGAGAACAATGCTCGGGTAAGTTTATGTTGACTGCCTGATGTGCTTGTGTCTTTTTTGGTAACAGTTTGACGGGAGCGCTTGTGAGACATCTGCGTTCCTTCTCCCTTTCAGTTTTCTTCCCTGTCTAGCTGGTCTCGCTAAAGGACATTCTAAAGCTGAGGAAGCTTGTGTGCGAAGTGGAATTCTGACCCAGAGAGTGAATTTAGAAAGTTATGTGATTTACGTGTTTTTCTTGCTATACAAAGACATACGTTATTACTGTGTCTCTCGTAGAGTCAGAGCGAAGACTGCGTCTGGCATCTTTCAGTGCTCATTTCTGCTTTATTATTGTTATAACGTGTTACCGTGCCCCTCTACATATAGCTATGGGAGGGCCTCTGTGTAGTCACAAGGACATGACAGAGAAGGGAAGATCGCGTTTGGCGTCTTTCAGGGGTCATCTATGTGTTCTTTTTTTTTTTAGAATACCCCTATCTTATTTACATAGGGAGAAGTGTACTGCTTCTTGAGTTTTCTAGCAGTAATTTTGGTGCCTCTCTGAAGATTCAGAGGGGGCCCCTATTTCAATACTAATAGGGAAGAGGTCGTTTTCCGGACCCGCCTAGCTAACGGGCTTACGGATAGCTCCTGTTTAGAGTGGATTAGAAGTGGTTTCCCCGGGATGATTTAGTAGATATTATTTTTCGCTAGTTATAAGTATTTCTGTGTTTTTCTCTTTTTTGTGTGTGCACCATTATGATAGAAAGCACTTTCTCGCCCTCAAGCGGACAAAGTACGCAATTGTTTAATAATTCCAAACACAAAAAGCATATGCATTGCTTTCTTTTTGAAACACATGTACACAATGTTCATTAATTATTATGTACCTTCAGGACTGTATATTATTGGTTAGTGTTTATTTTTGTATATAGGTTTTTTTTTATTTATTAGGTGTTGCAGCAAAACGTTTTTGTGATTATTGCTTTTTGTTTTTTTGTATTGTAAGTCACTGCCTGGTGCAGAGGCTGACCTTAGTGAGATAATATCTAGGTGTATATTGATTGTTTTGTTAATTCTTTTTTATATGCATCTATCCATTGTATGAGCACATTCTGGTTTATTAGTGAGACTCAATAACTAGGGAGGTTTCAAATGCAGTTGTGTATTTCTACATGTATTGATCTGCCACTGATTGCAAGTGAGATTCTGTAAGCTAAAGCATCTTGAGCTCCACAATTGTCATAGGTATACCAATTATTGCTGCCTTTTTGCCTGTGTGCATATTTGTCATTCAGGATTGTCCCCCCCCCCTCCCCCGCATCAGCACTACAGACCTCGCTAGGAAGAAACCAGTGAACACTTACTGTGCCACTTAAAATAATTGGGTGTCACTCAGTTTTGCAGAATGTTTTTTAATAACACAGCATTGTCACACAAATGAATAGAATACATGGTTACAGAACTTATAAAACTGCAGACACCATATATGTGCAGGTTTCTATGGTAACACCAGGTTTAGAGATACCCACTGTAGTGACCTCTTCGTGGCCCCGTAACCCTTTGCGAAGCAAAGTCCTTGTTGCTTGCTTGAGCGAACATCCTAGTGCCCTCCAATTCCCTGACTTTTCTCCAGAAGGTGTTCATTATAACGGCCCAGACAAACAGGAGATAAAGGAGGCATTCTATCTTGTCATCAAGGAAGCATTAGGGGACGAGCTTGTACTCGACCACTGATACATAAGGACAGCAATATATATATATATTTCTCTTGGGGACACCGATGAGCCATAGTGAGCAGCAACCAGTTGAGATAGTTCTACATATACTAAACAGCAGAATAATAGCAGTACACAATCCAGGCACACACTAACTACCTAACACTAACTACATTGAGGAGACAACAAAGTGACTTGATAGCTAAAGCGTGGGACCTGCTGGGAGTCACATTTACACAGGGCACTGAGGTAAGAGTATCTGCACTGCACCTTGTGCAACTACGCCCCCCAGTACCAGCCAATAGACCCACTACGCAGAGCCAACACCCTACACTTGAGGGGCCACACTATTCACAAAGCTCCCCCTCTGGGGGGGACGCTCAGGATATACCATTGCAACAACCACCGGTGCCCCCAACAATAACTTGTACTATTGAAAACTCCTCCACAGAATACATCCTGTCAGTGGGAAGTGTAGTAAGCAACGAAATCCCTGACCTCACCCAACAGCACTCACTGACAATCTCCTTCGAACACCCACTGCCTAGGGCAGCAGGGAGGTTCTCAAGATACCCACCCCAATTAGTCTGTGAGCATCAATCAGTACTTCTGCAGCAACTCCACGGCCATAACTTACCCCTGATTTGTGAGCATTACGCACCACAGCTGCAGGAACAACTGCATCAAAGCACCTCGCAAAGTATCATAGAGCTATTACAAAGACATCCCTCCGCAACAACACACTACCCATTATTGTGGGCATATTTGCAAAACCGCCAGTTAAGAGGAGAATAACATTGTTAATCCGCTGCCACTAATAGCCCACCTCTAGACAGCTCTAGTAAATGAGCGAACAGCCCACAACATCCAAGATCACAGATCACGCTACATATAGAAAACGGCTGTGTTGTTGCCCTTTGAGGATACATCAACCTCCTCTGTTCAGGTTCCATCCCTAACGTGTACAGTCCTCTCGACATTCTTCTCAGCCCTGGGAATTGACACAACACATCTGCAGCAGGTGAGGCGGACAACAACACCCAGTGAGGTTCCACCGTTACTCATTTCTACCTACGACGCTAAAGAATAATGGCAACACCACTGCAACACGTGATAAAAAACTTCACAGCTCAGGAGAAGCGCATCATGAAGCATTGTAGAGAGCTACACAAATTCACACAGAATATATGCTACACCCATGGCCAAAAGAAGGTACATTCAATAGGGCAGTACTAGATCACGCTGTAACATTCCTGGAGGATAAGTACTGCGGTAGCAAACTCAAAAAACGCAGAGAGAAGCTGACTTTGTGGAGTGTCTTCAAGGAGGATGAAAAGCCAGACCCAGCACCCACGGAACCCCCACCGGCATATAACGCAGGTGGCATGTATCCATAACGGGTTATCAAGGTTGACTTAGAACCCTCATCAAATGACAAGGCAGTCATAGGCCATGCCGATATTTCTGTCCAAGACCTCTCAGACGATACACAGGACAACAGACTAGAGAGTACACAGGGCCAGCTATCCCTAAGCTCCCAAAACGCAGTAATACAGGGTGCAACATCAGGAATGCCAGGACAGATTGACGCGCTATTTACAATAAAGCTTACACCAGCATCCAACTCTGCAGCTCCCCAGCAAGAGAAGAGGACTCAGAGAGCGGTTTTTCTTTTTCATGTCAGGCACTTCATTAATGGCATATACCTTGTATTTACACTCGGGTCTTGAAAGATCCGCTTGGGTCACAGTTATTGGTTAACATCTTATAGTGTCACTCTTTATCTTTTGACACGTTTGAAACCACATTATTAACACACAGGAGCGTCGTCTCTCGACTAAAGCATGCTTATGAGCTAGCAACAGTTTGGATGAAAGAGGTCGCTTGAATCTCCCCTATCTTTGTGTTTCTTTAGGAATACTCTCCCTGACGAATGGTAGTCATTCTACCCGAAATGCATTGGGGTTCTTCATTTAAATGTATGCATCATTGATCAACCCTTTGGATAAATGGATTTACAGAATAACTCATGAATACAATGAGTATAATTTACTGGAGAATAACCAGAAATACATTTTTGATTTGAGGTTGGTTGTGCTTAAGGAGGGACACTACCCACACAGGATAATGCAACAGCACCAATTTGATAAAGGACACCGACCAACACTCAAAGAATTAGCTAGTGCTGCAGGCCCAGCAGGTCTACATAGTGGAGGGGTCCCAACAATCTCGCCACAGCAGGCACCATTGATAGACCTACATTAGGAAGCCCAAAATGTAGCCTCACCACAGACCAACAACAGCTTCTCCGACAGCTACCTTAAATATAACCCAAGCTCAGCCAACAGTTGTTAGCAATAGCTCCCAGATGACACCACCACCTGTGCTCATACCTCAGGCATGACCGCCAGTAGTTGCACCACCCAGACCAGCCATGTCACAGCTAGAACTAGATAATTTGGACGTCCCAAGCGCGACTGAACGGGCCGAATACAGGAGAAGAAGGTAGAGAAGAACAGAGATAGAAAGACTTGTAGTGTTGGGTAACCATGGGCGCCCTGATGACATCCGTTATGAATATGATGTGTCAGGTACAGCACATCTGCGCACCAGCAGATCTAGGCCAATGCACCGCATGGCCCTTAGCAGGCCAGCCATGTCATTGACCGATGGTCTGACGCCAAATGAGATAGTAATACTTTGAGAATGGTCTGACTACTATGTCAATCCATTCTCAGATAACTTGGCAGGTTGGACAGAGGCTAATGCACCTCAAATGAATGTCTGGCCTTGGGAAGGGTCTTTTGAGCCACTGCTGAAGAATGTATTCTGCAGGGGGCACGGGACGATGATTGGGACTATGATTACATGCGCCCAGCCCTAAGGGTCTGGCAGAAGTATGCACGCAGATATGACCACACACGACCCACAGGGGTGACACACCAGATGCCCCCACTGTTTAAAACGCCAATGCCCCCCCAATATGTCCCCTGGTCACTGATGGACAAAGAAAATTTGAAGAAACAACTCCCGCCCCTCACAGAGGGTTCTGGGAAGTGGATACAAGCCGTTTAAAAGCACACTGCAGGTGTGCCATTGGCTATTGGGGATGTAAAAAGTCTGCTCACCTCCCTGATTGGTGAGGATGCAGAGGATATGTTCACACGAGTTGACAAGACTTCCCACCACTAATACACAATGTGATGGTAATCCCTTCGATAAAATCAGAGCAGCCATATGGAATCAACTGCGCCGTAAGTTTCCAGATGTCCCGGACATCGGGTCTCTGATGTCACAAACTATGCAACCCACTGAAGATCCAGCACAGTACATTTCAAGAATGAAAGAAAAAGGGCATCAGGAGTTAGGATAGAAATGGGACGTGACTGGGGGCAACTGCAGGTTCTTTTACCACACAGTGAAAAAGGGACTGCCCACTGCAATACAGGACATATTAGACGGGATGGTAGCGATGAAATGCAAACCATGGCCAGAAATACAACACCACATCAATTACTTTTGCAAAAAGGAGCAGGAACAGGAGAAAAAAAGGCAATTAGCAATTGAAAATGCAGCTGCTAAATTAGTACAGCAAAAACTTAAGTAAAAAGAGGCTCCTGACACAGTCATGGTAGCCACCCCAGTGAGTCAAATGACTGCTGTCACCAATTTTCCACAAAATGCCTTGAATGCACTAGGAGGTAACACACAAGTAGTAGTACCACCCATGCAGGCACAGCCCATCCATAAATATGCACAACAGCAGTTATATGCCAATGGGCAACAACAGCAGTATTATGGTAATCTACAGATGAGGCCTGCAAATACAGGGATGCGGGGGAGAGGTAGAGGATTAGGCTTCCAAAGAGCTGCACCACAGCCAGGACCACTATTATGTTTCTACTGTCACCAACCAGGACACCTTATAAGACACTGCCGTACTAAAATGCGGGATGAAGGGACATTATCAGTCAGAGGACGCCCACAGCAAGCTCAGGCCCCCATCACAATACCTTCAGCAGCAGCACCCACAGCCACTTCAGCCCCAGGTAGTGTACTCCTATCCCTCTCCAGCACAGCAAAAGCCAACGCAGCAGCAGGTACAACTACAGGCTCCTGTGATGGCCTACATTCAGCCCCCAATTCAACAAGTACAGCCACAGATACTACAGGCACAACAACATGTATACCAAATGATGCCCCAGACGCAAGCCCTTGTATCCCAAGGGGCCACAGTGATGTCCCCTACCAATACGTTCTCACAGGGCACCATCCAGCAGTACCAGGCTGGAGGTTATTCAAGTTAGGACAGCCCACAGACAACTCTAGTGTGTACAGTGTTATCGTGCCTCACAGATGTCAGGAAGGACACAGTTGTGTATGTCACGATTAACAACAAAATGTATAGTTTCATGGTTGACACAGGTGCTACATATTCCTGTATCAGGGAAGGAGCGCTGCCCATCTCCAATCACATCGCAGACACACAGGGTTTCTCTGGGGCAATTACAAGGGTCCCTTTCACCAAGCCAGTACAAATAGAAATAGGAGGCAAACGCGTTGAGCAGTGTTTACTTTGCTCAACACAATCCCTAGTAAATCTCTTGGGACGTGATCTCATGGCAAAATTAAATATGACAATATATTTTAATGAGAATGGCACAATGACTTGCTCCATTCCAGGTACACCATTGGCCAGAATGATGGCTGTCACTGTGGATTCTTCCCTAAAGGATCAGATAAGAGCCCGCCCAGTGGATGAGCAAGCATTCTCCACTGCAGTACACATCGTTGTTGCCAACACACCAGAAATGAATGACCGCACTGTCCAACTTCCCAAAGAATTTCTCTTTCGTCCTCAATCACAGGACATTCCTGTACCTGACAAGAATATGATCTTAGACATACACTGTCTTGAAATGACACCCACATATGGAGCTTTTCTAGCCACAGATGACTACTCCCACGCATGGGCCTGTGTCATTTTCATTTAGCCTGGACACCTGGTGAGGAACATTTCAGATCACCAACTCTTTGGTGATCCTGAGGAATATTTGAAAGCTGAGATTATCTATCAAAATCCAGTCCCCCTGTCGGTGACGGTTGAAATTAGAACACCTACTGCACCCATGTTATTTGCTACCGCACATGACTCAGACCTAGCTCAGGTGCCCTCCAACTTGTGGACAACTGGTCCCAACGATGTGGGTCTCATTCAATCAGCTGTGCCCTTCAGAGTGACACTCAAACAGGGCGCCATACTCCCTATAGTGCGCCAGTACCCACTGTCCAAAGAAGCGGAGGAGGGCATTGCCCCCACTATACAAGCGTTGCTAGACCAAGGTGTAATATACCTCTGCGGCTCGCCATGCAACACCTGTCTTTTTCCGGTTCGCAAGCAGAAGACAAACCAATGGAGGTTAGTTCATGATCTTCGCTCCATTAACTGCATAGTGGTCCCAGAGTTTCCCATCATCCCTGACCCTTCAGTGAGCCTTACTAACATCCCACCTGATACCAAATACTTCTCTATCATTTACCTGAAAAATGCCTTTTTCAGTGTCCCATTGCACCCCGACAGCCAGTTCGTATTCGCGTTTTCATTCAAACATAGGTAGTTCATATATAAAAGGTTACCACAAGGTTATTGTGAGTCCCCCAGCGTGTTCAACAGAGTTGTCAAAGATGATTAGTCAAATTTCCAATGTGAAAGCACCCTGCTACAATATGTCGATGACATTCTCCTCTGTAGCACCACAGAGCAGCAGTGCCGGCAGCATACAATTGCTCTGCTTACAACACTAGCACAGAGGATACAAAGTAGACAAAACTGCAATACTGTCAGGAAGAAGTACAGTACTCAGGTCAACTGATTTGAGCATCAGGGAGAAGAGTTACCCCAGGAAGAGTAGAGGTAATCAGAAACACTCCAGAACCACAGACAGTCAAAGACATGCAAAAGTTTCTAGGACTAGTGAACTACGTTAGACAATGGGTCTTTGACTATTCTACCATCACTGCACCACTCCTGACAGCTGTCAAAATGGCTAAAGACAGACATAAGAAGATTGACTGGACACCTGAAATGACATCAGCCTTTGCGAAATTGAAAGATGAGATTACAAATGCACCAGTGTTAGGCTTTCCTGACTACACAAAAAAATTCTATCTGTTCACTAACTGTAATGGACAGTTCATGACAGCAGTCCTCACACAAAAGTACCCCATGGGCCACAAACCAATTGCATACTTCAGTGGCATGTTAGACTCAGTAATGAAGGGCCACTATCCCTGTGAACAAGCTTTATCGACCGCAGCGTTTGCTGTTGAAAAAAGCACCCCGATAGATATAGGTTCCCCTCTGATACTGTACACTGAGCATGCTGTCTTTGCGATAATACAAAAAGCTAAAACGACCCTTACCACACAAAGAGTGTCAGGCTACGAAGTTATACTGTCATTACCATCTTTAAAAATTGTTAAATGTCACAGTGTAAACCCAGCCACGTTCTTTGCCCATTCCATTGCCACCCCAGATGATGACACTCATGATTGTGCCACATACTGTCCAGATGAGTCAGGAACAGCAAAGGAGGACCCATTACCAGACAGTATAATTTATTTTGTTGATGGTTCCTCTACCATTGATCAAGAGACAGGGATAAGATACACAGGAGCTGCAGTGGTCAGAGCACAACAGAATGGCTCCTCCGACTCTCTAGACATTGTACAGCAGATAACATTGCCATCACATTACTCAGCACAAGCAGCAGAATTAGTAGCACAAATTGCAGCCCTTAAACATGGAGCAGATGAAAGCATTACTGTGTATTCCGATTCTGCATATGTCACCACAACAACACATTCCAGCATCTTGAGATGGAAAAAGCATGGCTTCCTCAAAACAGATGGCACACCTGTAATGCACAGTTACTCGAAGAGCTAATAGATTCATTGACATTGCCAGCAGGAGTAGCTGTTTTGAAGTGTGCTGAACACACAAATGGCCAAGATTTTGTTTCTAGAGGTAATGCCCTGGCAGATTGGGCTGCCAAAGCAGCCACCAGAGGGCCCTGGCTTGCACCATCACCATGCACAGCATCACCACAACATCACTGTGCCCCCCATCCTACTTGCTCAAGATGCACCCTTAGCAGTACAGGAAGATACACAAAATACAGTTGATGACACAGGTGATTCACCACTCGGATACCCCTGATCCAACAATTCCATACACTATTGATGATACACAGCAATATGATCGCATTGCACAACTGCACCTCTGAGAGATACAGGAGAGCGCCCCACCGGAAGAAAAAAAGGTGTGGAAGAAGAGGGGAGTGCAACAGGATGCTTCAGATTTCATTTACAGGCAGACAATGACAGGAAAGCCTGTCATGCCACAGGCACTATTGCAAATAGCACTCACATACTTCACCAGCAGTATAAAGGAATCGCTTCCGTAAAGAGACTAAGGGCCTCATGTAGGTAAATAAATTTTACCGTTTCTTAAATACCGAGCCGTACCGAATCGGTAATTAAGAATCGGTAAGTTATATGTAGGTAAAAATTCGGTAACAGTTACCGAATCGGTAACATTCGGTAATCAAGAATCGGAAATCACCGAATCGGTAAATACCGAGGCGGTATTTACCGATTCGGTAAATACCGAGGTGGTATTTTCCGAATCGGTAAATACCGAGGTGGTATTTACCGAATCGGAAAATACCGAATCGGTATGTACGGAATCGGTAAATAAAATCACATGACTTGACGAAACAGCTAATCCTGTGCACCCACACCCCACCCAACCAGGAAATGGCCACACCCAGGCAGGTGTACATAATTAGCCGACCCTGGAGAGGCTTGGAGTGCAGAGGAGAGGCAGGGAGCCGGTGCCTGTGTGAGCGGGAAAACGAACATCATGTCCAGCCAGAGAACACAGAGAGACGGAGGGGAAAGGAGGAGGAAGCTGAAATTTAGCCCCAAGGAACTCCAGGTGCTGGTGGAGGAGGTGGTGAAGCAGCACCAGAAGCTGTTTGGAAGGCAATCCCTGCAAGTGCCTGAGGCTGAAAAGCGCAACATTTGGCTGGCCATCCAGGCGCAGGTCAATGCTGTGGGAGTGACCCACAGGGACATAGAGGTCCTAAAGAAGCGCTGGTATGACCTGAGGATTGTAACCAAGAGGAAGATGGGCGACATCCAGAAGGAGGCCAGCCAGACTGGAGGTGGAACCAACAGGGCACCTGCCCTCACCGAACTGGAGGAGCTGGTGGGGGCCACAATCGAGCAAGAGAGCGTCGTGGGTCTTGGGGACGCCGACAGCTCTGCCAGAGCTGCCACACACCAAGGTAAGACGAAAGCACAGCAATGTAGCCCCCCCTACCCCTATTCCACATCCCCCATTGTGACACGGGAATCACACTGCAGTCCACATGTGTCAGTGCAGACAGGCAATGCATTCTGGGAGATGTAGTCAGGGAAACACCAACCATGATGTAAATGGCACAGGGCAACAAGGCATGTCACGCACTTGAGGCACAAGGAGACAGAGGACATTTTGGAATGTGAAATGATTTATTGTGACGCTTGCAATGCAGCCCTTCGGGGACACTGAGCCAATGTTGTATTTCTGTCCACAGATGTGACATCATGCAGGACAGGGCATGCTGCAGGAGAGAGGGCACACCGGCCACACAGATCACCTCTGGCCAGCACAAGTTCAGACCAGGGAGCAGGCCCACTGGCAGCCGCACCACCAACACAGGCAGCCTCGCCGCACCCAGAGCCAGCATCACCTCACCCAGAGCCAGCATCACCTCACCCAGAGCCAGCATCACCTCACCCAGAGCCAGCATCGCCACTCATGTTTGAGTCACCGGCCACATTTCCGCTTGCAGGTGTGAGAATGAGGAGGCGTCCAGCAGCCAGGCTACGAGCCTTAGACACCTCGTCTGACGACAGCATGGGCCCTGAAGAACTCACCAGGCCCCAGGAAGGGAGCCATGCCACTGTGCCCCACACCTCACAGGCAGCACAGACGGGAGCAAGAGGGCGCCGCAGGTCGCGTGTCCAGAGTCCATCAGCACCCATTGACGGCCATGGTGTCTTCTTGGGGCTCGAGGGCCAAATGTTGAAACAACAGCGCCTGCAAACAAAGGCAGTCATGTCAGTCCAGAGGCACATGCGGGTAATGAAAACTACATTAGTCAACATGGACAATAACATCAGCGGTATGGCAGCGGGCATTCGGGACATGTCCCAGTCAATCCAGCAGTTGTGCAGCAAATTAGATGCTGACATAGATGCACGGCGCCGGGAACGGCAGAGGAGGGACACTACCAACAGGGCACTCAACCGTCTGGCAACTGCGACTTCTCTACTCTGCCGGCGCTCTGTGTCGATGCAGGAGGGCCTGACACACTGCTGCAGCGACCTGTCTCGGGGGATGGTGCAGGTGACAAGTGCACTAGGGGTGCTATTGACTAGTCAGCCGTCGACAACTGCTGCAGGGGATGCTGCGGAGAGCATCGACACCAGCAGCAGGAGCAGCATCACACCCCCCGTCCCAGAAGGACGCAGGAGCAGCAGGCGGCTTGGGGTTGGCTCTAGTGAGGATGCACAGGCCGTGCCATCCACCACTGCAGCGCGTATGCGCAAACATTGATGTAGCCCTACTTAGCCACTTCCCATTGGGTGACGTAACCCGGGACTTACTCCTTGTATAGATGGGATATTGCCAGATTGGCTTGTTCATGTGTTCATGGCGTGGTGCCACATTAAAACTACGTCATGGCTTATCACAACTGGCTGTGTCCCCTTACTTACTCAGAAATAGTTGCATGTGATCTCTGTCCGTCTCTCTCTCCCATCGATTGCAGTTGGCACTCTAGCTGCGTTGCCCTCTGGCTGGCCGGACTCATCCTCGTTGTCCTCAAAATATGTTACTTCCACATCTGTACCTTTTTTCGTGGCAAGGTTGTGCAGCATTGCACAAGTGGCAATGATCTTGCAGCAGTTGATGGGTGTGTACTGGCGTGCGCCTCCGCTCTTGTGGAGGCAGCGGAACCTGCTCTTCAGTAGTCCAAACGTGCGCTCCACCACATTGCGTGTTGTTTTGTGTGCCACGTTGTATCGTCTTTCACTCTGGGTTGATGGGTGTAGGTAGGGAGTGAGGATGAATGACCGGCATGCATATGCACTGTCGCCTAGATGAGTAAAAGGGAAACATCAGTCACATGCCTCTATACACTATGATTTGCAGGTTGCAAGGGGCGTCACTGTTACTTACCTAGCAGGTATCCCTCTCCAAATTCTCCGGCACTCAGTCGTGTGTAGATCCCACTATTCTGAAAGATGTAAGAGTCGTGGGTGCTCCCAGGAAACTTTGCAACAATATCAGTGATGATGTTCCCTGCATCACAGATCACCTGCACATTGATGGAGTGGGTGGACTTTCTGTTCCTGTAGATGTGCTCTGTGTCAGCTGGTGGACAGATTGGGATGTGTGTGCCATCAATGCAGCCAATGACATGGGGGAACTGTGCCATGTGATAAAAGTCTGTTTTTGTTTTCTGCAGTGCAGCCTGTGTGTTCGGGAAGCTGATGTAGTGGTGCATTCTCTGCATCATGGCATCCAGGAACTTCCTGAAAAAACGGGACAGGCAACTCTGGGATACACCACCCACCGCAGCTATCACCACCTGATAACTGCCGGATGCCAGTAGATGTAGGCTGCAGAGCACCTGCACATGTGGGGGTATGGCGTGCGCCCTTCTTATTGGCTGGTCCAGGAGTGGGTGCAGGTCCCTGATTAAGTCCATGATGGTTTCGGGGTGTAGCCTGTACCTCTCATGTATCTCTGCATCAGTCAGCTGGAAGAGTGTGATGCGCTGTCTGTAGATGCGTTCCTCCCGTCGCCAAATCCTCAGACCTGCTGCCTGTAGACGTAGGCGCCTTGCAATGACATACATAGCGGCCATGTTGTCCACGCTGTTGCATTTTGGGATTGCTTATGTGCACTGTTGATGGTTACCACCTGCTTTCAATCCGTGTTAATTACCGACTCTTATTTACCGATTTTCTTGGATTTCTTAATTACCGAGTGTTCCTACATGTCATTTTAATTTTTACCACTTCATATTTACCACTTCATATTTACCGATTCGTTAATTATGTATTCGGTAAATATGATTCGGTATTTTAGAATTCGGTATATATGAATCGGTATTTACCGCCTCATATTTACCGAAAAGTGGTTTTTGGACTCCTACATCTCACTTGTCTGAATACCGGTCGGTAACGGCATATTTACCGAAAATCGGCCATTACCGACCGGTATTTGGCTACCTACATGAGGCCCTAAATCCGGTGAAACTAAACTTTATAAACAAAGTAAGAACATCACTCTGTGCCTCCCCGCATAGATGCTTTGTACACCGTTGATTCAGACACACAGTGCGAAAGCACACGCAAGCAGAAAAACGATGTTCAGCTCATAACACCTTCAGGCCGATAAAGGAAAATGAAGTCAGAGCCCCAAGATGATCTTGCTGCTTGGCCTCCTCATTTAAGTTCCACCAATCACTTACTTCAACTTCTGCAGTACAAGCTTTATAAAATAAACACCGTGGCTTCACTTCCTCACGCCCGTGTGACGAAACTGCTTCTAGCGAGCCTCACACATCTATTCTAGACTCCGTTCCCAACGTTCCACCAAACACGCTAATGATGACGCTGGTAGTTCACCAAATCCCCTAGCAGGATTCCACTACGACATCATTAGCACTGAACGATCGTCGAGTGAGGAGCTCCTCTGAAGGCAGTGATCACGACGTGAAGCTTGTAACTACACCCGCAGACTTGCCCACAATATTGAAACTTCACCAAGGACACCACGAACACCTGCAGCTCCAACCCCAGATCTTCAAGGTAGATTGCGCTGCGAAATTCAGTACGAGGGTTCTTGTTTAAAACGTTTTTTTCCCTTCTTTTCCAGAAAATGTTAATTTTTTTAAAAAACTAAGAGGCGAGCCCGTGACGAATACTTAGCCTAACTTAAGACCTTCACGGCGAAAGCTCCCAGCCCCACAATATAAACACAGAGTACCTTTTTCAGATGGCAAAACAGAGCGTTGCGGATGTTTTCCAGAAAATGTTAATTTTCTTTTTTTTTTTTTAAATAAGAGGCGAGCCCGTGACGAATACTTAGCCTAACTTAAGACCTTCACGGCGAAAGCTCCCAGCCCCACAATATAAACACAGAGGGCCATATGTAGGTAGCCTAACATTTACCACTTCATAAATACCGAATTTTACCGATTCGGTATTTATGAAGTGGTAAATGATATGTAGGTAATTAGTCGGTAAATATTACCGAATCGGAAAAATTCGGTAATTACCGAATCGGTATTTACCGATTCGGTAATGAGGCATACCTTCCCATTGAAGGGAAGGTATGCCTCATTACCGAATCGGTAAATACCGATTCGGTAATGGGGGAGCACATGCAAGGGTGGCAGGGTGTCACATTGACACCCTGTTGCACCCCTGATTCGGCCATGTGTGCACATGTGGCACACATACATGCCCTAAGGGCATGTATGTCTGCCACATTGCACACTTTAACGTGCACAAAAATGCTTTTATTAACCTATTCGTCATTTACCACCAACCTTTAGTTGGTGGTAAATAACGAATCCCCACGACACCCACACACTCCCCCTACATCTCATTTCTGTATTCGGAATTTACCGAATCGGTAAAATTACCGAATCGGTAATTTTACCGATTCGGTAATTTTACCGATTCGGTAAATTCCGAATACAGAAATGATCCCCCTACATCTCAGAAGCCTAAATACCGGTCGGTAACGGTATATTTACCGAAAATCGGCCGTTACCGACCGGTATTAGGCTTCCTACATGAGGCCCAGAGTACCTTATTCAAATGGCAAAACAGAGCGTTGCGGATGTTGGGTCCTTCTTTGGTCCAGCTGCCGACTACGCCAATGTAGGAACCTCCTTAGGAAGAAATCAGAGACTCTGGCACAGGAGATCCATATGATAAAGTGCAGGTTTATTCCAAACAATAGGACCCATCCAATCCTACATCCAGCTCATCAGCAATACAGTTGTCTTTTCCCCAACCATCCCTGGTCCCAGAACCCACCTTCAAACCAACACATTCCTTAACCTAGGTAACAGCTAGAACATTCCTACATCATAATGACAAGCTAGAGAAACCAGATGACACATGCTAGACATCGCTGTGACAACCAGAATTCCACAATACGGTTCTTATGCTTTACAGGAAAATAACTTCTATACTCTGGACAGATGAGTATTACCTACATTCTTTATTTACACAAACTCAATGTCCTGAGCAAAACTCATATGTTAACGCAGAAAAATAATGTTTAATCCACAAAGTGTTCTTCTTTGGTGATTTTCTTCCTGTTTATTTGTGTCCAATCTTTTCAAGTAAAAACTTCCGTTCTTAATTTCTTAATCTTTTCCAACATACAAAAGCCACAAAAGAAGAACACTGTGCGGATTAAAATTTTTTAATTATTTGTTTGCGTTAACATATGAGTTTTGCTCAGGACATTGAGTTTGTGTGTCTTATGGATGTGGATTTTTCTACAGCCATCTAACAGGTCATTGTTCTATGCCCTTGTGAGCACCTCTCATTAATGAATGTGTATGACCAAGTGACGTAAGTGCGTCAGTTTGCGCAATTGAACCCCACTGCCAGTTTATCTTTTTTGCTACATTCTTTATTTATCTATTGTTATTATTATATATTAGATTATATAATAGATAGTATTTATATTTATACTTGCATCTGCACCTATATTATTCAGAGTTGACCTATGATCTGACATTTTCTTATTATATTTAAGGCTTATTAACCCCTTCGATGCTCTTGACGGAACGGTGCCGTCATGAGCATCGGTTGAGCTGTGCTCATGACGGAACCGCTCCGTCATGAGCACAGCCCCTGGGGGAAGCGCTGGCGCTCCCCCCCTGGGGCACCGATCGTGCCCCCACAGATGGGGATGGCAGCGGAAGAGTTTCCGCTGCCACCCCGAGCCCCCCCACGCTTCCTGGTGACGTCAGCGCGCACAGCGCGCGCTGGCGTCATCAGGAAGCGTTGGACGCGCTGGAATTCATTTCTTCCAGCGTGTCCAACGAGGAAGGTAGGTGTTTTGCGGCGGTGTGGCGGGGGGGGGGGGCGGAATTTCAGGGCCTTGAGGCATCGGGGGAGAGGAAAGAGTATTTCCTCTCCCCTGATGTCTCAATGCTGGGCATTCCTGTTCCACGATCGCGCACAGCGTCGCGATCGTGGGACAGGAATGCCCCCACTAGACCCCAGGGATGTTTTTTTCGGCCATTTGGGAAGCGACCCCTTGGGCAAGGGTCGCTTCCCTGGGGGACAATATTGTGACAGACTTTTCTGCCCCCCCTGGGGCAGATTGATCGACTTTCGTTCCGTTTCTGCCCCCAGGGGGGGGCAGAAAAGCCCACTACACACCAGGGATGTCGTAATGGTGAATTGGGAAGCGACCCCTTGGGCAAGGGTCGCTTCCCTGGGGGTGAAATTTGGCAAAGACTCTTCTGCCCCCCCTGGGGGCAGATCGGTCCACTTCCGGTCCGTTTCTGCCCCCGGGGGGGCAGAAAAGCCCACTAGACACCAGGGAATTTTGATATATTGATATGGGAAGCGACCCCTTGGGCAAGGGTCGCTTCCCTGGGGGTGAATTTTTGCAAAGACTCTCCTGCCCCCCCTGGGGGCAGATCGGTCCACTTCCGGTCCGTTTCTGCCTCCAGGAGGGGCAGAAAAGCCCACTAGACACCAGGGATGTCGTAATGATGATATGGGAAGCGACCCCTTGGGCAAGGGTCGCTTCCCTGGGGGAGAATTTTTGCAAAGACTCTTCTGCCCCCCTGGGGGCAGATCGGTCCACTTCCGGTCCGTTTCTGCCCCCAGGGGGGGGGCAGAAAAGCCCACTAGACACCAGGGAATTTCGATATATTGATATGGGAAGTGACCCCTTGGGCAAGGGTCGCTTCCCTGGGGCTGAATTTGGGAGAATTTGTGCACAGACTTTTCTGCCCCCCCTGGGGGCAGATCGGTCCACTTACGGTCCGTTTCTGCCCCCATGGGGGGCAAAAAAGCCCACTAGACACCAGGGAATTTCGCAATTTTGTTATGGGAAGCGACCCCTTGGGCAAGGGTCGCTTCCCTTGGGGAATCATTTTTGCACAGACTTTTCTGCCCCCCCTGGGGGAAGATCGCTCCACTTTCGCTCCGTGTCTGGCCCCGGGGGAGGGGGGGGCAGAAAAGCCCACTGGACACCAGGGAAGTAGTGTAAATAAAAATGGAAGTGACCCCTTTGGCAAGTGTCGCTTCCAGGGGGCAATTTTTATAATATGTATTTGGCCCACCCGCCCCGGGACAGAGTAGCCTTTTTTTTCCTGCTGTTTTCTGCCCCACCTGGAACATAACGATTGACCATTTGGGTAGTAACATAGAATGTTGTTATGTTTATTGTTTTTTTTTTGTGAATTGCAATAGTAATGTTTTTTTTTTTTTACTTTTTTGTTCTAGGTGAAGGCTTTTGCTCTTTTGAGTTTGCCGTGTTTCTGGCGGTTCTGCTGTTTGTGTAGTTTGGTAAGAGACTCTTTTTTGTACAATGTAAATGTGTTTGATTTCTCTGCATGAATTTTTTTTGCAAATGGTGTAATAATAGCAGTATGTTTGTTTTTTGAGTGTCAAAAACTTTTTGCATTGGTGCTCGATGTGTACTTTGTTGTCTTGTGAGTAATGTGGTTTTTTTTTTCTTCTTTCTAGTTTGATATCGTTGGTTTTTGCTGTGTCACTGCAGAGTTAGTTTCTGGTGAGTGCAGCTGTCTCTTGTAATTGGATTGTATAGTTTTTGAGTACATTGATCTTTGTGATAAAGGTACACATTTCTTTACTTACTTGGTTTGCACATTGTTGGTTGTTGTTGACTTGTTTGTGCAGTCTTCTATCTTAGTAAGTAAAATGGCTAGCCGCAGGATGACTGCTCAGCAGGTTGTTGGTTTGCTGTTTGAGTCTTCCTCTGATATTGGTTCAGAGACTGACTCTGCATCTGAGGGAGAGGAGGCAGGGGACGATTCTGGCAGTGAGTTGTCTCTCCGTATGGAGTCATCGGATGATGAAGATACTCTTAGTGCGGATGAAGTGCCTGTGTTAGAGGAGGAGACTGATGTGCCGCTAGTGCGGCAAGAGGCATCTGGGTTGCAGGCTGGGGCTGCAAGGCTTCCCGTTGGTGTAGTGCGGCAAGAGGCTTCTGGGCTGCAGGCTGGGGCTGCTAGGCTTCCCTTTGAAAGTGATGACCTCTGGGTTGCCCCTGGCATGGTGCAGCCGGCATTGCTAGAGTTTACTGGTGTTCCAGGGTCTAGAGTGAATACTGAAAACTTTTTGCCGGTCAATTTTTTTCAGTTGTTTATGGATGATGTGTTTTTTGCAGAGATTGTTGAGCAGACTAATTTGTATGCCGAACAGTTTTTGAGGGACAACTGTGCCAGTCTTAAGCCACACTCTAGAGCTACCCGGTGGACTCCCACAAATGTTGAAGAGATGAAGAAGTTCTTGGGTTTAACTTTTTTGATGGGCTTGCTAAGGAAGCCATCAATGGCTTCATATTGGTCTAGCAGTCCCTTGATGGCAACGTCTATTTTTCCGGCAGTCATGACTCATGACAGGTATTTGCTTCTGCTTCGGATGATGCACTTTGTTGATAATGGTTTAGCGTTGCAACGAGATCACCCTGATTGTGACCGTCTTTTTAAGATTAGGCCTGTCCTTGATCACTTTGTTGATCGATTTCCTGAGATCTATGCTCCTGGGAAACAAATTGCAGTGGATGAGTCTTTAGTGTTGTTCAAGGGCCGCTTGGTTTTTAGGCAATACATTCCTAGTAAGAGGGCACGCTATGGAATAAAGCTGTATATGCTGTGTGACAGTAGGACTGGATATGTCTCTAATTTCAGGGTGTATACCGGTAAGGAATCTAGTTTTAATCTCCCTGGTTGTCCGTCCACTTTTGGAGTGACTGAGAAAATTGTTTGGGAACTTGGAAGAGGATTTTTTAACAAAGGCCACCATTTATATGTAGACAACTTCTACACTGGTGTGCGGTTGTTCAGGGAATTGGCCAAAGTGGACACTCTTGCTTGTGGCACAATCCGCTCTAACCGTAAAGGTTTCCCGAAAGAACTTGTGTGTCAAAAGCTTGTGCGGGGACAGTGCAGTGCGTTGCGTTGCCAGGAGCTTCTTGCTGTGAAGTTTACAGACAGGAGAGATGTCTACATGCTGACTACCATCCATGATGAAAGCACTGCACCTGTGACTGTTTGGGGTCAGGTCGCTGAAGCGCGCAAACCTGTGTGCATTTTAGACTATAATAGGCACATGGGTGGTGTTGACAGAGTAGATCAGAGGTTGGAACCTTACACTGCTCTTCGTAAGGCTTACATTTGGTACAAGAAGTTGGCTATCCATCTTTTCCACATGGCAATGTTTAATGCTTTTGTGGTGTTCCAGGATTCTTGCCCTGAGTCAAAGATGACTTTTGCTAAGTTTCAGGAGTCTGTAATAGGCAGTCTTGTTGTAGTGGAACAGGCAAGTGTTCCTAGAGTTGGACTGGTGGAGGATGTTGCTAGATTGAAAGAACGCCACTTTCCAGATCACATTCCTCCCACACCCGCAAAAGATTTTCCCAGTAGGAGATGTAGAGTCTGTTGGCGAAAAGGTTTGCGGAGGGAGAGTCGTATGTACTGCCCCGACTGTCCTTCTCATCCTGCACTGTGTCTCTCTGCTTGTTTTAGAGCGTACCACACCCGAAACATTTTTTGGGAGGATTCTTGAGTGGTAAAGTGAACTGCCTGGTCTGTATTCTTTGGATAATTTGATTCTGTTTCAAGGTTGGTGTTAGTGCAATGTATTTAGTTGCTGATTTTCTGTTAGAAGATTTGTATCTATTTGCAATTTGTTTGTGTTTTTAAAAAAAAAAATCCTAAATGTGATGGCGGTGTGTGTTGGCTTGCGCTTGGCTGTTGGTGTGTGTGGACTGGCACTTGGTTGGTGGTGTGCGTGGAATGGTGCTTGGCTGGCGGTGTGCGTGGACTGATGCGTGGCTGGTGGTGTGCGTGGAATGGTGCTTTGCAGGCGGTGTGCGTGGACTGGTACTTGGCTGGCGGTGTGCGTGGACTGGTACTTGGCTGGCGGTGTGCGTGGACTGGTGGTGTGTGCGGACTGGTGCTTGGCTGGTGGTGTCCGTGGACTGGCGCTTCGCTAGCGGTGTGCGTGGACTGGTGTTTGGCTAGCGGTGTGTGTGGACTGGTGCTCTGCTGGCTGTGTGTGAGTATTGACTTTCTGCTGGTCACTACACACACTGCTAGCTGAGTGCCACTCCACGCAATCCATCAGCCTGTGTAGTTGCTGTGTCTGGATTGTGGGCGTGTGAAAGTGATGGGCCCTTGAATGGCGCTGTGTGCTGGTGTGAGTTTTGTTATGTGATGGGCCCGCGGCTGGCGGTGTGAATGGTTTTGTATGTCTCACACGTATGAAAGGTGTGTGAATGGCCTGTAAAGAGGTTGGTGCCTTGTCGTGGCTTTACAGCTCACGAGCTGTGAGTCAATGGTTCAGTTTCTCGCTCTTTCAATTATTACCAGTGCATTTCATTTCTGTGAAATCACTTGCTAATACAATTGTATCTACTGAACCATCACTCACCCTCGTGCCAAATCCAACCAGTATGTGTGTGTGCTTGCGGATTAGATGGCTGTGCAGTAATATTTGTCTTTCTGAAGCAGGGTGTACCTTGTCCCTTTTTGGTGAATTTTGTAATGTGTAGCTTTTGTGCCTGGTGGTGCGAATGGTCTTGTTTGTATCACGTATGAAAGGTGTGTGAATGGCCTGTAAAGTGGTTGGTGCCTTGACGTGGCTTTACAGCTCACGATCTGCGAGTCATTGGTTTGGTTTTTTGAGAATTTAATTATTGACAGTGCATTTCATTTATGTGAAATCTCTTGTTAATAAAATTTAATACACTGAACCATGACTCGCCCTCGTGCCAAATCCAACCAGTATGTGTGTGTGTTTGAGGAATAGATGGTTGTGCAGGAATCTTTGTCTTTAGTTTCTCTGGCAAGGTACACTTTCTATGCAAGAATAACCCACCAACTGTAGATATTGTCGAAAACCCTTGGGAGTTCATGGTGATGTCTCTCTAGTGAATTGAAAAATATTTTTTATCCCCATTGTCCTGTAAACCTCAAGCTGTCTGCCACATTTTCATTGCAGTATTATTCCAAAATTCTCACGCTGTAGTAACAATAGTTAATCTGGTTTTGCAAGGGGGGTTACTTTGGTTTTTTGCCCGGTGCTCGGCGGCCATCTAGGGAAACCTACCAAACCCACACATTTCTGAAAACTAGACACCCGGCGGCTTCCAGGGAGGTATGGCTTGCGTGGATCCCCCAACGTTTCCTTACCCAGAATCCCCTGCAAACCTCAGTTTTTGCTCAAAAAAATCCCTTTTTTCACACATTTTGGGGTGGGAAAGTAGTGGCATCACCGGGCTCACACAAATTTACCACCACCCAGCGTTCCCCCAGGTCTCCCGGTAAAAATGGTGCCTCACTTGTGTGGGAGGCCTGTTGGAAATGCCCACTCCCACTCCGCAGGGTGGTGGTGGACTTCCCGAACACACTGTGGTAGCTTGGCTCGAGTGGTCAGGAAACAGGCACCGTGCTAAGCATACAATATACCCATACAATAACCATGCGTGCATCCGTTCCAAAAACGACTCTACACCGTAAAAATTATGAAAATATCTTTCTTTATCTTTTTCTCTTAGTTGCTGATTGGAAAAATAAATAAGTCAATCACAATATACAAATTTTAAATAGTGCAGGTCAAATAAATACTGTCTGAAGATTCAATAAATAGGGGTGATCATAAATATAAAGGACATAAATATAAGTGCAGGTAATACAGGCAATTAAATATTCTGAGGCAATAAATACTGTCACCAATAAATATTGTGCACCAACAAGTCCTGTGGACCAATAAATATAGTGAAGCAATAAATAGGTTAAACACAATAAATACAGTGCCCCCAATAAATAATTAAAAGTATACAGCAACACTCATGTAATCAGATCACTTTTCAATTCCTAAGGGCTGATTTGGCCCAGGCACAGCTTGTAGGGTTGTGGAAGGCTTGAGGGGGGTCTACTCCCTGGCTGGGACAAGGCTGAGGCCTAAACTGAGGTAGATCAAGGGGGGAATACCAGTGCCCTGGCTTTCTCTCTCCACACAACCTCTCTAGGTTAGTCCCAGTTCACCCCAGGCACAGTCAGGTTGGGTTCAGCACCTCCCTAGCCCCTTAGAGCAGTCTCTCAGGTCTCCACAGGGCCTTAGGCGCCCTCTACTCCACTTACTGCCCTTTTTCTGATGTTCCGACGCCGCTGGAGTCGTGTCGATGCCGTGGGGCGGTTCCGGTTCGGTCTCGGCGGCCTCGGCACAATGTCAGTTCTAGACGACGCCGGTAGGCGGTTCCGGTCCGATGTCGGCGGCCTCGGTTCGATCTCGACCTCCGATTCGACGGCGTCGGGCAGTCTCTACTCGATGTCGACTTCGGGCGGCTCCGGTCCGATGGCGCTCTCGGCTTCGATGACGTCGGCCGGCCTGGCCTCGATGTCGACTTCCGGCGACTCCGGGGTGCGATCCTCACCCCCGACCTCCGGTGCTCCTCCTCTCAGGTTCCGGGCGACTCCGGAGTGCGATCCTCACTCCCGACCTCCGGTACACTTCACCTCGGTCTCCGACGACTCCGGAGGGCGGACTTCACTCCTCCGATGACGCCGCTCGCTCGACCTCGGTTCACTTCCTCCTCGACCTCTGGTATTCCTCACGACCTCCGTCGGCGCCCTCCCACGACCTCAGGCGGCTCCGGGTACGACGTCTGCTTCTTCAGTCAGCGCCGCTTCTCCACCTCGGGCTCCAGGTCTCAGGCTACTCGACGCCGGACTCCAGGGAAACCAGTTTCCAGGTCAGGATCTTGCTGCTTTCTGCTTCTAAGGCCTGTTCCTGCTGTCCAGGTCCTTAGGATGAGTTTTTCTGGCTTCTTCCCACACAGGGCTATAGGCTGGGATCCATCAGTAGGGACTAGTATCAAGGGTGGGTTTATGGACCCCACTCCAGGCACAAGTTTCCACCCCTGCTGCTTCACTCCTTCCTCCTTCACTGTTGTGCTGCTCACTCTTCACCAGTCAGGTGCCAACTGCCAGCTCCAACTGCCAACACTCTGTCTTAACCTCCCAACATTCTAAACCGCCTCCAACTGTCACAGAGTTCTGGAATCTTCTGGAAGGTGCTGGTAGGTTCCAGTGGATGCTGGTGATGTCACAGGTGGCCACCATTTTGTGCTCCAGGCCCTCAGACAGAAGTTTCAGGGGTAGGTAAAATGGCTCCCTGAATCTGTAGCAACACTAAAAAGTCTGGTGGTTCCCAAAAAGGAAAAATTCAAACAGGGTTTGAGGCAAAAGTGGGACAAAATAAATAATGATGAGGAGGGACCACCCAAAGGGCTGACAGGTCTAACACGCGTCCCCCCCAGCTGAAAGTGGGGAGAGATACCCAACCCCTTGGGAGTTCTCATCACTAAGGCGGAAATACCTTGAGAGACCGTCTGCATTGGCGTGGTCCACTCCAGGCCGATGTTCCACCTGAAAGTCCATCCCCTGTAGGGAAATAGACCACCTCAATAACTTGGGATTCTCCCCCTTCATCTGCATCAGCCAGCGAAGGGGTCTGTGGTCGGTCTGAACTAGGAAGTGCGATCCAAACAGGTATGGCCGCAACTTCTTCAGAGCCCATACCACTGCAAAGGCTTCACGCTCTATTGCACTCCACTTCTGTTCCCTGGGAAGTAGTCTCCGGGATAGGAAGACCACGGGTTGATCCAGACCCTCTTCGTTGAGTTGCGATAACACTGCCCCAATGCCATGTTCTGATGCATCTGTCTGGACAATGAACTTCTTGGAAAAGTCTGGGGCCCTTAAGACCGGGGCCTCGCACATGGCTTTCTTCAATCTCTCAAAGGCTTGCTGACAAGCCTCCGTCCAGACTACCCGTCGAGGTTGTTTCTTGGACGTGAGCTCCGTGAGGGGGGCTACGATGGTACCGTACCCCTTCACGAAGCGGCGGTAATATCCCGTGAGGCCCAAAAATGCTCGGACCTCAGTCTGTGTCTTGGGGGGTTTCCAGGCCATGATGGCCTCGATCTTCGCCTGGAGGGGTTGCACCGCTCCCCTACCCACCAAGTGTCCAAGGTACACTACCGACCCCTGCCCGATCTGGCACTTGCTGGCCTTGATCGTCAATCCAGCTTGTCTCAGGGCCTGGAGAACAGCTTGCAGGTGACGCAAGTGATCCTCCCAGCTGTTACTGAAGACGGCTATGTCATCCAGATAAGCAGCAGAGAAACTCTCCATTCCGGTGAGGATCTGGTTTACCAGGCGCTGAAACGTGGCAGGTGCGTTCTTGAGCCCAAAGGGCATCACACAGAACTGGTAGTGGCCATTGGGCGTGGAGAAGGCTGACCTTTCCCTTGCTCCATCAGTCAACGAGATCTGCCAGTACCCAGAAGTAAGGTCAAAGGTACTTAGATATTGGGCAGCTCCCAGCCGGTCAATCAATTCATCCGCCCTAGGGATCGGATGAGCATCAGTTTTTGTCACTGAATTCAGTCCCCGGTAGTCCACACAGAACCTTAGTTCTGGTTGGGCACCCGGTGGTGCAGCTTTTGGTACTAGCACCACCGGACTGGACCAGGGGCTGCTAGAAGGTTCAATCACTCCTAGCTCCAGCATCTTAGTGACTTCACTATGAATGCTGGCCTTCACCTTGTCTGACATCCGGTAGATCTTGGACTTCACAGGTGGGCTGTCTCCTGTGTCCACGTCATGGACGCACAGGTGAGTCCTACCCGGGACAAGGGAGAACAACGAAGAGTACTGCCCCAAGACCTGGCGACAGTCCTCCTGCTGTTCAGGAGTTAGAGATGGGGAGAGAATCACTCCCTCCACCGACCCATCCTTTTCTTGAGACGCAAACAGATCAGGGAGAGGCTCGCTTTCCACGTCCTCTCCTCCGTCAGTCACCATCATCAAGATGACTTTGGGCCTCTCGTGGTGGGGTTTGAGGCGGTTGGCATGCAGCACCCGCAGGGGCTGACGAGGGGTCTTCAGGTCCACCAAGTAGGTAGCCTTACCCTTCTTCTCCAACACCTCAAAGGGTCCTGACCAGCGATCCTGGAGGGCACTAAGCTCTCCTGGTTCGATCACCCACACCTTCTGGCCAGGCTCCAACTCCACCGGGTGAGCGTTGTGGTCATACCACGCCTTCATCACTGCTTGGCTGGCTTCCAAGTTGTCAGAAGCTTGCTTCCACAACTTGGCCATTTGGCTCCGGAAGGCCAGCATGTAGCTCACCACATCCTGGGGAAGCTTTCTGGGAGTTCTTTCCCATCCGTCTCTCACCAGGTTAAGAGGTCCACGTACAGGGTGCCCATACAGAAGCTCGAAGGGGCTGAAGCCCACTCCCTTCTGTGGCACTTCCCTGTAAGAAAAGAGTAAACAGGGTAGGAGGACGTCCCATTTCCTCCGCAGGCTTTCAGGCAGACTTCTGATCATGCCTTTCAAGGTTTTGTTAAACCTTTCCACCAGACCATTGGTCTGGGGGTGGTAAGGAGTTGTGAACCGGTAGGTCACTCCACACTCCTTCCACATTGCCCGCATATACGCTGACATGAAGTTGGTCCCCCTGTCGGACACAACTTCCTTGGGAAAACCCACTCGGGTAAAGATTCCCATCAGGGCCCTAGCCACAACAGGTGCTGTTATGGTCCTCAGAGGTATTGCCTCTGGGTACCGTGTGGCATGATCCACCAGAACCAGGATAAACCTGTGACCAGCTGTAGTCGGTGGATCTAATGGACCCACAATGTCGATGCCCACCCTTTCAAAGGGGGTGCTAACGACAGGAAGTGGTTCCAGGGGAGCTTTCAGCTTCACCCCTGTTTTCCCACTGGCTTGGCAAGACACACATGTCCAGCAGTAGGTATCGGACGACACTTTCATCTGAGGCCAATAAAAGTGTGGGACAAGACGGGCGAAGGTCTTGTCTTGCCCCAGGTGTCCTGCCAATGGTATCTCGTGAGCCAACTCCAGAAGGAAGGCTCGATAACGTTGAGGGACTACCAAGGCTCGTGACGATCCGTGTAGGGGTGCCTTGGGTTCACTGTAGAGGAGGCCATCCTCCCAGTAAACACTGTAGTTCCCTTCAACATTCCCTGCTGCCTGGGCTTCGGCCTGTCGCCTCAGCCCCTCAAGGGTATGGCACTCCCTCTGGCCCTGGCAGAATTCCTCCCTGGACGGGCCTCCCTCCACGTGCCACTCGGCCGGGATGGGTAGGTCCTCCAGGTTGGTAACGTCCCCCTCCGCAGACTCCTGGTCCACCACCTCCGGTGGCCTATCCGTCCTACGGGGTGGAGACGCCGAGGCAGGCTCCTCCTGTCCTCGGTTCTTCCCTTGACTGGCAGCTGGCTGGGCCTTTGTTCCAGGCTCCAGCCGGAATGAACTCCCTCTTCGGGTAGTCGCGGACCTTGTGCTAACACAGGCCCAGTCAGGTGTACCCAGCATCTCGGTGTGAGTCCGGTATTCCACCTCCTTCCAAGCGTTGTGCTCCATGTCATTCCCCAACAGACAATCGACTGGCACGGCAGGGCTTACGGCAACTCGAAGTGAACCTGCAACCCCCCCCCATTCAAAGGGAACCTCGGCCACGGGATAGTGGCCTGTTCTGCCGTCAGCCATCGCGGCTGGGTGGAGTACATCGGGAATTACCTGCTCTGGAGACACCAGTTGGCTACGCACCATAGTCATACTGGCTCCTGTGTCTCTCAGAGCCTCCCCTCTTTGGCCATTGATGGTGACCCACTGCCCATACTTTGCGGTATTTGCGGGCACCTGGATCTTAGGAACCATCTCCCGTTCTCCCAGGGACACTAAAGTGACACCCGCCCACTCCCTTCCCTTAGTTAAGGGCATCTCCTCCCCGAGCACTACACTAGCTACTCCGGGGGTCTTTCCTCCAGTGGGAGGGGGTGATCGTTTCTGACACTTCGGATCTCCTTTATAGTGTCCAACGCCACCACACTCGTAGCAATGGACAACCCTTGGCTGCTGACTCTGGCCAGGATTAGGGTTTCTGGGTGGGTTAGCCTTAGAGGTGAATCCTGTTCCCTTCCCTTGGAAGTTATTTTGGGGGCCTTTGGAGAACTCCTTTTTCTTTTCCCCTCCCTCTTTCTTCTGGGGGGCGCCCTGTCCGGCCTTTTGAGTATCCCCTCCAGTCCCCCTTGTGGACACCCGGGTACTAGCCCAAATGTCCGCCTCCTCAGCAAGCTTCCGGGGACTGGTCAGCTTGCTATCCACCAGGTGTTGCCGCAGTTCAGGGAAACATTTCTCGAGTAGGTGTTCCTTCAGTACTAGGTCAAACAACTCCTCGTAGTTCCTCACTTCACTGCCCTGAATCCAACCTTCCAGTGCCTTCTTTGCATAGTCCAGGAAGTCCACCCAATTCTGTGTGCCCAGTTTGTGACTACCCCTGAACTTCTGTCTGTACTTTTCAGGTGTTAGTCCAAACTTTCTGATGAGCGCCAGTTTCATGGTGGGGTAGTGGGTTTGCTCATCCTCTTCGAGGGCCAATAAAGCATCCCTACCAGCTGGAGGCATGTACTTGTACAATCCCCCTCCCCAATACTTCACTGGAACCCCATGGGCCCTCAACGAGACCTCATAGGCTGCTAGCCACTTGGCGATGTCGTCACCCGCCCCATAGCTAGCTACTATGTCCTTTGGCAGGTAAGGTTTGGGTTCCCTGGTGCACTCTTGGATTTGGCTGCCACCATTAGGAACAGGTTGTGCCCCGATTCTCAAAATCTGAAGATCTATTTCTTTCAGTCGCAATTCATGGGCCATCCTCTGCTCCTCCTTCTCCTTTTCCAGCCTTGCTAAGTCCCATGTGAGCTGTCTCTTCTCCCTCCGGTCTGCTAACTCCACTTCAGATAAGCCACCGCTAGAGACAGTGCTGCCCTTCCTAGAAAGTGTCCTGGGCCCTGCTGACAGGTTCCCCACCTCAGGTTGGTACATCTCAGCCCCCTCGGGGTCAGGCTCTCCATCCCTGTCTTCCTCCTCAGCCTTGCTTTCCCTGCGTGCCTCCCCCCAAGCCCTTAAGCTGGTTTGGAGTGCACCCTTCTTTGCTCCTGGGGGACAGTACACCCCCTCCCGTTGGCAAAACTCCCTGAGTTGGGCCACTGTGTACGTTTCTAGATTTTCTAGTACAAACTCCATCTCGCCCACTCAGGTCAGAGGACAGGTTTTGTGCAGTAACAGTGCAGGGGGGTACCTTTAATAATACCTCCTCCCACCACCAGAGTAAATTTGGAAAAAAACAAAAACCCACAATTAGGAAGGCCGCTTTGAGAAAACTCCCGGTGTAGGCCTATGGACTACCCACAGTTATTGTTGAGTATATGTAGGCACAGCTCTATCCCACCACTGAACACCAATTTATGTTGGAAATGCCCACTCCCACTCCGCAGGGTGGTGGTGGACTTCCCGAACACACTGTGGTAGCTTGGCTCGAGTGGTCAGGAAACAGGCACCGTGCTAAGCATACAATATACCCATACAATAACCATGCGTGCATCCGTTCCAAAAACGACTCTACACCGTAAAAATTATGAAAATATCTTTCTTTATCTTTTTCTCTTAGTTGCTGATTGGAAAAATAAATAAGTCAATCACAATATACAAATTTTAAATAGTGCAGGTCAAATAAATACTGTCTGAAGATTCAATAAATAGGGGTGATCATAAATATAAAGGACATAAATATAAGTGCAGGTAATACAGGCAATTAAATATTCTGAGGCAATAAATACTGTCACCAATAAATATTGTGCACCAACAAGTCCTGTGGACCAATAAATATAGTGAAGCAATAAATAGGTTAAACACAATAAATACAGTGCCCCCAATAAATAATTAAAAGTATACAGCAACACTCATGTAATCAGATCACTTTTCAATTCCTAAGGGCTGATTTGGCCCAGGCACAGCTTGTAGGGTTGTGGAAGGCTTGAGGGGGGTCTACTCCCTGGCTGGGACAAGGCTGAGGCCTAAACTGAGGTAGATCAAGGGGGGAATACCAGTGCCCTGGCTTTCTCTCTCCACACAACCTCTCTAGGTTAGTCCCAGTTCACCCCAGGCACAGTCAGGTTGGGTTCAGCACCTCCCTAGCCCCTTAGAGCAGTCTCTCAGGTCTCCACAGGGCCTTAGGCGCCCTCTACTCCACTTACTGCCATTTTTCTGATGTTCCGACGCCGCTGGAGTCGTGTCGATGCCGTGGGGCGGTTCCGGTTCGGTCTCGGCGGCCTCGGCACAATGTCAGTTCTAGACGACGCCGGTAGGCGGTTCCGGTCCGATGTCGGCGGCCTCGGTTCGATCTCGACCTCCGATTCGACGGCGTCGGGCAGTCTCTACTCGATGTCGACTTCGGGCGGCTCCGGTCCGATGGCGCTCTCGGCTTCGATGACGTCGGCCGGCCTGGCCTCGATGTCGACTTCCGGCGACTCCGGGGTGCGATCCTCACCCCCGACCTCCGGTGCTCCTCCTCTCAGGTTCCGGGCGACTCCGGAGTGCGATCCTCACTCCCGACCTCCGGTACACTTCACCTCGGTCTCCGACGACTCCGGAGGGCGGACTTCACTCCTCCGATGACGCCGCTCGCTCGACCTCGGTTCACTTCCTCCTCGACCTCTGGTATTCCTCACGACCTCCGTCGGCGCCCTCCCACGACCTCAGGCGGCTCCGGGTACGACGTCTGCTTCTTCAGTCAGCGCCGCTTCTCCACCTCGGGCTCCAGGTCTCAGGCTACTCGACGCCGGACTCCAGGGAAACCAGTTTCCAGGTCAGGATCTTGCTGCTTTCTGCTTCTAAGGCCTGTTCCTGCTGTCCAGGTCCTTAGGATGAGTTTTTCTGGCTTCTTCCCACACAGGGCTATAGGCTGGGATCCATCAGTAGGGACTAGTATCAAGGGTGGGTTTATGGACCCCACTCCAGGCACAAGTTTCCACCCCTGCTGCTTCACTCCTTCCTCCTTCACTGTTGTGCTGCTCACTCTTCACCAGTCAGGTGCCAACTGCCAGCTCCAACTGCCAACACTCTGTCTTAACCTCCCAACATTCTAAACCGCCTCCAACTGTCACAGAGTTCTGGAATCTTCTGGAAGGTGCTGGTAGGTTCCAGTGGATGCTGGTGATGTCACAGGTGGCCACCATTTTGTGCTCCAGGCCCTCAGACAGAAGTTTCAGGGGTAGGTAAAATGGCTCCCTGAATCTGTAGCAACACTAAAAAGTCTGGTGGTTCCCAAAAAGGAAAAATTCAAACAGGGTTTGAGGCAAAAGTGGGACAAAATAAATAATGATGAGGAGGGACCACCCAAAGGGCTGACAGGTCTAACAAGGCCCAAGTACCCGCGGCAGGCAAGGGCCCAAAACGTAGTGAGGCGACATCAAAATGGCCTATCGCAAAACCACCTGGTTTTGCAAGGGGGGTCACTTTGGTTTTTGGCCCGGTGCACGGCGGCCATCTAGGGAAACCTACCAAACCCACGCATTTCTGAAAACTAGACACCCGGCGGCTTCCAGGGAGGTATGGCTTGCGTGGATCCCCCAACGTTTCCTTACCCAGAATCCCCTGCAAACCTCAATTTTTGCTCAAAACATCACTTTTTTCACACATTTTGGGGTGGGAAAGTAGTGGCATCACCGGGCTCAAACTAATTTACCACCACCCAGCGTTCCCCCAGGTCTCCCGGTAAAAATGGTGCCTCACTTGTGTGGGAGGCCCAAGTACCCGCGGCAGGCAAGGGCCCAAAACGTAGTGAGGTGACATCAAAATGGCCTATCGCAAAACCACCTGGTTTTGCTAGGGGGGTCACTTTGGTTTTTGGCCCGGTGCTCGGTGGCCATCTAGGGAAACCTACCAAACCCACGCATTTCTGAAAACTAGACACCCGGCGGCTTCCAGGGAGGTATGGCTTGCGTGGATCCCCCAATGTTTCCTTACCCAGAATCCCCTGCAAACCTCAATTTTTGCTCAAAAAATCACTTTTTTCACACATTTTGGGGTGGGAAAGTAGTGGCATCACCGGGCTCACACAAATTTACCACCACCCAGCGTTCCCCCAGGTCTCCCGGTAAAAATGTTGCCTCACTTGTGTGGGAGGCCCAAGTACCCGCGGCAGGCAAGGGCCCAAAACGTAGTGAGGCGACATCAACATTGCCTATCCCAAATGTCGCCTCACTACGTTTTGGGCCCTTGCCTGCCGCGGGTACTTGGGCCTCCCACACAAGTGAGGCACCATTTTTACCGGGAGACCTGTGGGAACGCTGGGTGGTGGTAAATTTGTGTGAGCCCGGTGATGCCACTACTTTCCCACCCCAAAATGTGTGAAAAAAGTGATTTTTTGAGCAAAAACTGAGGTTTGCAGGGGATTCTGGGTAAGGAGACGTTGGGGGATCCGCGCAAGCCATACCTCCCTGGAAGCCGCCGGGTGTCTAGTTTTCAGAAATGCATGGGTTTGGTAGGTTTCCCTAGATGGCCACCGAGCACCGGGCCAAAAACCAAAGTGACCCCCTTGCAAAACCAGGTGGTTTTGCGATAGGCCATTTTGATGTCACCTCACTACGTTTTGGGCCCTTGCCTGCCGCGGGTACTTGGGCCTCCCACACAAGTGAGGCACCATTTTTACCGGGAGACCTGTGGGAACGCTGGGTGGTGGTAAATTTGTGTGAGCCCGGTGATGCCACTACTTTCCCACCCCAAAATGTGTGAAAAAAGTGATTTTTTGAGCAAAAACTGAGGTTTGCAGGGGATTCTGGGTAAGGAAACGTTGGGGGATCCACGCAAGCCATACCTCCCTGGAAGCCGCCGGGTGTATAGTTTTCAGAAATGCATGGGTTTGGTAGGTTTCCCTAGATGGCCACCGAGCACCGGGCCAAAAACCAAAGTGACCCCCCTTGCAAAACCAGGTGGTTTTGCGATAGGCCATTTTGATGTCACCTCACTACGTTTTGGGCCCTTGCCTGCCGCGGGTACTTGGGCCTCCCACACAAGTGAGGCACCATTTTTACCGGGAGACCTGGGGGAACGCTGGGTGGTGGTAAATTTGTGTGAGCCCGGTGATGCCACTACTTTCCCACCCCAAAATGTGTGAAAAAAGTGATTTTTTGAGCAAAAATTGAGGTTTGCAGGGGATTCTGGGTAAGGAAACGTTGGGGGATCCACGCAAGCCATACCTCCCTGGAAGCCGCCGGGTGTCTAGTTTTCAGAAATGTGTGGGTTTGGTAGGTTTCCCTAGATGGCCGCCGAGCACCGGGCCAAAAACCAAAGTGACCCCCCTAGCAAAACCAGGTGGTTTTGCGATAGGCCATTTTGATGTCACCTCACTACGTTTTGGGCCCTTGCCTGCCGCGGGTACTTGGGCCTCCCACACAAGTGAGGCACCATTTTTACCGGGAGACCTGGGGGAACGCTGGGTGGTGGTAAATTTGTGTGAGCCCGGTGATGCCACTACTTTCCCACCCCAAAATGTGTGAAAAAAGTGATTTTTTGAGCAAAAACTGAGGTTTGCAGTGGATTCTGGGTAAGGAAACGTTGGGGGATCCACGCAAGCCATACCTCCCTGGAAGCCGCCGGGTGTCTAGTTTTCAGAAATGCATGGGTTTGGTAGGTTTCCCTAGATGGCCGCCAAGCACCGGGCCAAAAACCAAAGTGACCCCCCTTGCAAAACCAGGTGGTTTTGCGATAGGCCATTTTGATGTTGCCTCACTACGTTTTGGGCCCTTGCCTGCCGCGGGTACTTGGGCCTCCCACACAAGTGAGGCACCATTTTTACCGGGAGACCTGGGGGAACGCTGGGTGGTGGTAAATTTGTGTGAGCCCGGTGATGCCACTACTTTCCCACCCCAAAATGTGTGAAAAAAGTGATTTTTTGAGCAAAAACTGAGGTTTGCAGGGGATTCTGGGTAAGGAAACGTTGGGGGATCCACGCAAGCCATACCTCCCTGGAAGCCGCCGGGTGTCTAGTTTTCAGAAATGCATGGGTTTGGTAGGTTTCCCTAGATGGCCACCGAGCACCGGGCCAAAAACCAAAGTGACCCCCCTTGCAAAACCAGGTGGTTTTGCGATAGGCCATTTTGATGTCACCTCACTACGTTTTGGGCCCTTGCCTGCCGCGGGTACTTGGGCCTCCCACACAAGTGAGGCACCATTTTTACCGGGAGACCTGGGGGAACGCTTGGTGGTGGTAAATTTGTGTGAGCCCGGTGATGCCACTACTTTCCCACCCCAAAATGTGTGAAAAAAGTGATTTTTTGAGCAAAAACTGAGGTTTGCAGGGGATTCTGGGTAAGGAAACGTTGGGGGATCCACGCAAGCCATACCTCCCTGGAAGCCGCCGGGTGTCTAGTTTTCAGAAATGCGTGGGTTTGGTAGGTTTCCCTAGATGGCCACCGAGCACCGGGCCAAAAACCAAAGTGACCCCCCTTGCAAAACCAGGTGGTTTTGCGGTAGGCCATTTTGATGTCGCCTCACTACGTTTTGGGCCCTTGCCTGCCGCGGGTACTTGAGCCTCCTACACAAGTGAGGCACCATTTTTACCGGGAGACCTGGGGGAACGCTGGGTGGTGGTAAATTTGTGTGAGCCCGGTGATGCCACTACTTTCCCACCCCAAAATGTGTGAAAAAAGTGATTTTTTGAGCAAAAACTGAGGTTTGCAGGGGATTCTGGGTAAGGAAACTTTGGGGGATCCACGCAAGCCATACCTCCCTGGAAGCCGCCAGGTGTCTAGTTTTCAGAAATGCGTGGGTCTGGTAGGTTTCCCTAGGTGCCGGCAGGGCTAGGGTTCAAAATCTACAGCTAGTCACTTTGCCAAAAAAAGGGTCATTTTTCACTGCAAAACCACGTTGCGTTTTGCGCCGTTTCCTGTCGCGGGCACTAGGCCGACCCGCACAAGTGAGGTACCATTTTTCTCGTAGGACTTTGGGGAACGCGGGGTGGGTGGAAATTTGTGGATCCACGCAGATTCCAGAACTTTCCATCACAGAAATGTGGGGAAAATGTGTTTTTTTTGTCAATTTTGTTACGTTTGCAAGGGATTCTGGGTAACAGACCATGGTGGGAGGCAGTCAAGTCACCCCATCCTGGATTCCCCTGGGTGTCTAGTTTTCAAAAATGTATAGGTTTGCTAGGTTTCCCTAGGTGCCGGCAGGGCTAGGGTTCAAAATCTACAGCTAGTCACTTTGCCAAAAAAAGGGTCATTTTTCACTGCAAAACCACGTTGTGTTTTGCGCCGTTTCCTGTCGCGGGCACTAGGCCGACCCGCACAAGTGAGGTACCATTTTTCTCGTAGGACTTTGGGGAACGCGGGGTGGGTGGAAATTTGTGGATCCACGCAGATTCCAGAACTTTCCATCACAGAAATGTGGGGAAAATGTGTTTTTTTTGTCAATTGTTTACGTTTGCAAGGGATTCTGGGTAACAGACCATGGTGGGAGGCAGTCAAGTCACTCCATCCTGGATTCCCCTGGGTGTCTAGTTTTCAAAAATGTATAGGTTTGCTAGGTTTCCCTAGGTGCCGGCAGGGCTAGGGTGCAAAATCTACAGCTAGTCACTTTGCCAAAAAAAGGGTCATTTTTCACTGCAAAACCACGTTGCGTTTTGCGCCGTTTCCTGTCGCGGGCACTAGGCCGACCCGCACAAGTGAGGTACCATTTTTCTCGTAGGACTTTGGGGAACGCGGGGTGGGTGGAAATTTGTGGATTCACGCAGATTCCAGAACTTTCCATCACAGAAATGTGGGGAAAATGTGTTTTTTTTGTCAATTTTGTTACGTTTGCAAGGGATTCTGGGTAACAGACCATGGTGGGAGGCAGTCAAGTCACCCCATCCTGGATTCCCCTGGGTGTCTAGTTTTCAAAAATGTATAGGTTTGCTAGGTTTCCCTAGGTGCCGGCAGGGCTAGGGTTCAAAATCTACAGCTAGTCACTTTGCCAAAAAAAGGGTCATTTTTCACTGCAAAACCACGTTGCGTTTTGCGCCGTTTCCTGTCGCGGGCACTAGGCCGACCCGCACAAGTGAGGTACCATTTTTCTCGTAGGACTTTGGGGAACGCGGGGTGGGTGGAAATTTGTGGATCCATGCAGATTCCAGAACTTTCCATCACAGAAATGTGGGGAAAATGTGTTTTTTTTGTCAATTTTTTACGTTTGCAAGGGATTCTGGGTAACAGACCATGGTGGGAGGCAGTCAAGTCACCCCATCCTGGATTCCCCTGGGTGTCTAGTTTTCAAAAATGTATAGGTTTGCTAGGTTTCCCTAGGTGCCGGCAGGGCTAGGGTTCAAAATCTACAGCTAGTCACTTTGCCAAAAAAAGGGTCATTTTTCACTGCAAAACCACGTTGCGTTTTGCGCCGTTTCCTGTCGCAGGCACTAGGCCGACCCGCACAAGTGAGGTATCATTTTTCTCGTAGGACTTTGGGGAACGCGGGGTGGGTGGAAATTTGTGGATCCACGCAGATTCCAGAACTTTCCTTCACAGAAATGTGGGGAAAATGTGTTTTTTTTGTCAATTTTTTACGTTTGCAAGGGATTCTGGGTAACAGACCATGGTGGGAGGCAGTCAAGTCACCCCATCCTGGATTCCCCTGGGTGTCTAGTTTTCAAAAATGTATAGGTTTGCTAGGTTTCCCTAGGTGCCGGCAGGGCTAGGGTTCAAAATCTACAGCTAGTCACTTTGCCAAAAAAAGGGTCATTTTTCACTGCAAAACCACGTTGCGTTTTGCGCCGTTTCCTGTCGCAGGCACTAGGCCGACCCGCACAAGTGAGGTACCATTTTTCTCGTAGGACTTTGGGGAACGCGGGGTGGGTGGAAATTTGTGGATCCACGCAGATTCCAGAACTTTCCATCACAGAAATGTGGGGAAAATGTGTTTTTTTGTCAATTTTTTACGTTTGCAAGGGATTCTGGGTAACAGACCATGGTGGGAGGCAGTCAAGTCACCCCATCCTGGATTCCCCTGGGTGTCTAGTTTTCAAAAATGTATAGGTTTGCTAGGTTTCCCTAGGTGCCGGCAGGGCTAGGGTTCAAAATCTACAGCTAGTCACTTTGCCAAAAAAAGGGTCATTTTTCACTGCAAAACCACGTTGCGTTTTGCACCGTTTCCTGTTGCGGGCACTAGGCCGACCCGCACAAGTGAGGTACCATTTTTCTCGTAGGACTTTGGGGAACGCGGGGTGGGTAGAAATTTGTGGATCCACGCAGATTCCAGAACTTTCCATCACAGAAATGTGGGGAAAATGTGTTTTTTTTGTCAATTTTTTACGTTTGCAAGGGATTCTGGGTAACAGACCATGGTGGGAGGCAGTCAAGTCACCCCATCCTGGATTCCCCTGTGTGTCTAGTTTTCAAAAATGTATAGGTTTGCTAGGTTTCCCTAGGTGCCGGCAGGGCTAGGGTTCAAAATCTACAGCTAGTCACTTTGCCAAAAAAAGGGTCATTTTTCACTGCAAAACCACGTTGCGTTTTGCGCCGTTTCCTGTCGCGGGCACTAGGCCGACCCGCACAAGTGAGGTACCATTTTTCTCGTAGGACTTTGGGGAATGCAGGGTGGGTGGAAATTTGTGGATCCACGCAGATTCCAGAACTTTCCATCACAGAAATGTGGGGAAAATGTGTTTTTTTTGTCAATTTTTTACGTTTGCAAGGGATTCTGGGTAACAGACCATGGTGGGAGGCAGTCAAGTCACCCCATCCTGGATTCCCCTGGGTGTCTAGTTTTAAAAAATGTATAGGTTTGCTAGGTTTCCCTAGGTGCCGGCAGGGCTAGGGTTCAAAATCTACAGCTAGTCACTTTGCCAAAAAAAGGGTCATTTTTCACTGCAAAACCACGTTGCATTTTGCACCGTTTCCTGTCGCGGGCACTATGCCGACCCGCACAAGTGAGGTACCATTTTTCTCGTAGGACTTTGGGGAACGCGGGGTGGGT
This sequence comes from Triturus cristatus, assembly GCF_964204655.1. NCBI lineage: Eukaryota > Metazoa > Chordata > Amphibia > Caudata > Salamandridae > Triturus > Triturus cristatus. The sequence continues at coordinate 177,391,442 of NC_140587.1, forward strand.
AGAAATTTGTGGATCCACGCAGATTCCAGAACTTTCCATCACAGAAATGTGGGGAAAATGTGTTTTGTTTGTCAATTGTTTACGTTTGCAAGGGATTCTGGGTAACAGACCATGGTGGGAGGCAGTCAAGTCACCCCATCCTGGATTCCCCTGGGTGTCTAGTTTTCAAAAATGTATAGGTTTGCTAGGTTTCCCTAGGTGCCGGCAGGGCTAGGGTTCAAAAACTACAGCTAGACTCTTCGCAAATAAAGTGTAAATTTTCAGTGTGAAAATGTGGTGCGTTCACCTTAGGTTTTGAGCCACTTCCTGTCGTGGGCACTATGCCTACCCACACAAGTGAGGTACCATTTTTATCGGGAGACTTAGGGTAGTTCAAATTTGTAAAGCAACTGTTATTACCTATTGATTTTTGATGCATTTCTCCCTTCCAAATGAAAGACATTGTGTAAAAAAAAAGTCATTTTGAAAAATGACCAATAATTATCATGCAAATATGAGTATTCCCAATTTCGAAAATGTGCAAATATGCACTGTTTCTAAACTCTGTAATTTGTTCCCATTTCAGAAATACATAGGTGACTTTCATACCGATTTTTCCATGTATACATTTTCCCACAATAATTGCTATATACCCGGACCAAAAAAACAAAACATTACAAAATGCTGCTCAGTTTTCTACTCTGGGTTCGTTGGGCTCTTGGTGAACCTACAAGTCCTATATGTCCCCACAACCAGGAAGGTCTACCGGATGTAACGGTACATTGCTTTCAAAGAGATGTCATAATTCGAAGAAGTTACAGGTGAAAACGTGGACTCAAAAGGCTGCTTTTTTCAACAAATTTTAAATTTTTCCTATATTTACCTGTAAATTTCTATAAAGAAACCTTGATGGATCTACACAAATGACCCCTTGCTGAATTCAGAATTTTGTCTACTTTTTAAAAATGTATAACTTTCCAGGATCCATTATTGTTTTTGTACCCATTTCTACCGTTAACTGGAAGGAGGTTGAAAGCACAAAAAATAGCAAAAATAGGGTATGTCACAGAAAAATGCCAAAACTGTGTAAAAAATGTTGGTTTTCTAACAAAATTCTGTCATTCCCTAAAAGCTGGAGAAATGGTGATTTCAGCCCCACAAACCCTTTTTTGATACCATTTGCAGAGAAAAACCCAGAAGCTTTCATTTGCAGCCCGTTTTTCCCATTTTTCACAAAAAAAAAAAAAATTGCTGTATTTTGACTAATTTCTGGGAACCCTCTATGAGAATCCACAAACCCTGGGTACCTTTAGAATCCCCAAGATGTTGGAAGAAAAGGACGCAAATTTGGCGTGGATACCTAATGTGGTCAAAAAGTTACAGGGGCCTAAGCGCGCACTACCCCAAATAGCCCAAAAAAGGCTTAGCACAGGAGGGGAAAAGGCCTAGCAGCGAAGGTGTTAACAGAGGAGTATTTACTGTAAGTTATTTACAGTTGTGCATCATAACTTTTTAAAATCGTATATCATCTATTATGTTTGATGCAAAATATTTGAGTTGTTATACCCTCCTATACACAAGATTCACTTGGAGATACGTTGCGTTCTCCCTTAAAACTTCCTTCAGATGGAGAATAGTCTTTAAGGAGGTACACTTTCATGACAGGTATAGTTATGGTCAATATATAGTTCCTATGCTGCAAAACAACTAAACAGATGAATATAGCCTACATTGCTTATTTATTTATTTATCTCTGGTATTATTTATTAGATAATATTTATGTTTATAATAGTGTCTAAGTTTATATTATCAAGTGTTACTTTATGATATGAAAAGTGCTCATTGTATTTAAGGTATTTATTGTACATTATTTGTAGTTGAAAATTTCTAGCAAACTATTCAAATTTTTTTTATCTTGTACTTATGCACTGTTGAATCTATGCATGTTTTAATGTATATTTATGCATTCTATTGGATTTAGTCTTTTCCTTTCCAATAGTCACTATTATACACACTTGGATCTTCAGATTTTAAATTCCCTTTTAAATTCTCTCCTAAATAGTACTGGTTCTATCCCGTGGCGGTGCTCTAGTGAGCCCAGACCCGCGGCTAAAAGTTAAAGGTAGAATAACTTTGTAGTTTTCTTGCTTCTCTTCTGATGTCTGATGTCTTTTCTGATGTCCTTTCCTGTAGGAATTTTTTTCTACCATTTTCTTCTACCAAGTCCTAATGTCCTCCACGTGACTTTAGCAGTGCTTTATTGTTTCTTTTCTCCTTCTCTCTCCCGCATCTTTGAATACTCAGTCAATACATTTTGCATTGGATATCAAACCTCTTAATTCCATATAACACACTCATTCTCCTATATTTGTCCATTACTCATCAAAACTTTGCAAAAACACTGGTATACATTAGGCATGGCTAACACTCGTTCTTTGCGTGTCATAACATGGAATGTTCATGGTCTAATGCATTATATCAAAAGAAAAAAAGTACTCTCATATTTACAATCAAAAAAGATAGATGTGGCTTTTCTCCAAGAAACACAGCTTGATGCGCTATAATCTGAAAAGTTATGCAGAGAATGGGTAGGAAAGGTGTTTCACAGCAGTATACACGAAGGAAGGCCTTCAGAGGCAGGTACCATTCGTAAATGTGGTGTGGCAATTCTTATCCGTAAATCTCTACCAGTTACGATCTCAAAAACATGGGAAGATCCAGATGGAAGATATGTGTTTATCAAGCTGCGCATAGGAGAATCTCATTTTTGTGTGGGATCTGTTTATGCTCCGACAGGTGTGAAAAAATAATTTCTTCTTCATTTGAACCGTTTATTATCAGAGATAGGTGCTTCACAGTATATCATAGGAGGAGACTGGAATCTGGTGAGAGACCCCGTTTTGGATAAAACAGGTCCTTTTGATAAGAATTATGCAGCAGATAGAGCTCTTTTGGGTGACATAATGGAGGATAATGGCCTGATAGATCATTGGCGTCCCTCCCATCCGATCGATACTGAATATACATTTACGTCCCCCACCCATGGAACTCTTTCTCGACTTGATTATTTTGTAATCTCTCAGAAGGTGGTTCATCTAGTTCAGGAGTCTCACATCTTAGAAGCGTCAAAATCTGATCACTCTCCGGTCCTCTTATCCCTGCAAACAGGATTGGCCAAGCTGGAGCGCAAACCTTGGCAGATGAATATTAATCGTCATAAAACCCCTAAGGGTAAGTCACAGTTGCAAGCTCATCTCCAAAATTACCTTTCCATTAATCAAGGATCCGTGGACTCAGGTAGAATTTTATGGGCTGCAGCCAAAGTTACCATTCAGGGCCAACTTATGAAGGATGCTGCACAGGCCAATAGGCAAAATGCTGCTCGGCAGAAAGAGTTGGAACACGATATTGAGACATTTACCGGGTTATATACTATAAAACCTACTTTGTAACATCGCAAATCACTGTAGCAAGTCTGTATAGCATTAAACAGCCTTTTCACATCTAAAGCTGAATATAAAT